>NC_140582.1:263245549-264472207 GCF_964204655.1 Triturus cristatus | reverse complement strand
AAATTTCAGGGGGGGCTGAATCTTTTAAGCCATAGGCAGAGTGGAGCTGCATGGGCTCTTAGAAGGGGTGAAACAGCGAGGCCTCATTAACATGCAAATGGTCTTTTAAAGACCTGTGAAGTGCTCGGGTGCAGCTGTGTGCGCGCCGGGAAGCTCTCTCATCCCGGGCTGCCACACACGACGGGGGGGGGGGGGTGGGGGCTGAAGCCCTGTGAGTTCAATGGGTGTTGCGCGCCTGGTCTGGCCTGTCTGCTGTCCACTCTGTATTGCTTTATTTAGGTATTTAACTATTTTTTCTCTCCATTCCGAGGTTTTTCTTTTCAATAGAAAACGGTCAGAAAATGAGGACATTTACAGCCAAAGTGTTCAGCCTTTTTTGGATCAATTTCACAGGGGAACAAATAAAGAAAAGGAGAGGCAAGAGAGAGTACCTTAAGAGCTGCCTCTTGAAATCAGCATGTAAGCAGGAGCGAGACAAAGGCAGAAAGAGATGGAGGAATAAAGAGAGCAGGGCAGCCGCCAGAGGCAGATCAGGAGTAGTGGACACGGTCCTTGCCATGAAGGAAAAGAGACAGCGTTTATTTTTTCTCCGTTCTCTGCCCTTCCCAGAACGGCTGAGCCATCCTGCAGCATAACAAAAGGCAGAGGGCGGGTGGCCTCGGACTCCAGGCAGGTCAAGTGCAGGGCCATTAGGTAGCGCTTTCGCGTGCTAATGGCCCTGCGATAACAGAAGGGAGAGGGGAAATTCCTTTGTCCCCTCGTCCCCCCCATCCTTGTCCCCCGCACTCCAAAATCTGGGGGGGGATATATCCCCTGCGTCCCCCACACTTCCTACGCCCATGGTTTAAACAATGCGGAGATTGGCATCACAGTGCAATGTTTCAGAGGGGATTCGGCGGCAGATAGGGCCCGCTCCTTTGTTTCTTTAAACAAACCCTACTAGAAGTAATGTCATTAGGGGAGCGGCAGGGGTGCTCTCAAGAGACAGACCCCGACTGCTAGTTTAGAGATGCGTTGCTAAGCAAGCTGAGCCCGGGATTAGGCAACATTGCCCAACAAGCAGGTTGGGGGGCGGGAGTGAAATTCACCCAACAGAACAGGCGATCTCCAAACGCCTATGATCATAAGCAGCAAACAAATGGATCGCACTCAAAGCGGATCGCACTGAAAGTAAATTAAGAGTGCTTACTGACTTTTAAAGGACACCCTGTAATGCCGCAAGTAAATGATCCAGTCCGGATGGGCGGGGCCAAAAAGAGACCGGGTGCTATCAAACAAGCCTCATTTTCAGCCAGACGCCAAGGTTTAACAAACGAAGACGCCAGCCAATAAGATTGATGGGCGGGGCTTCAAGTCCCCTTCCGGAATCATCTCTTATCACAATAAACCTCGCAGAGCGAGGAGAACATGCGCGCTCCAGCGCTAGGTCTGCGAGACCTAAAAAACGATCCGTCCAAGTATACAAAGATTCACAGTTCTGCTCCACCATCCCTGGAGCCAACCCCAGAGTGGTTTGATGGCACCCGAGACAGGCTACTGATCACCAGGTTTAGGGTAGAATTAGTGAGGTGACAAGTTTGTTTACCGCTTGGCCAGTTTGAGCCCTCAAGTTCCGATATGTCTATGTGATATATCCTCTCCTCAAATCCGGTTTCATTGTCCTTTTGTAATTTTTTTCTGACCTCACATAAATATTCTCAATTCAGACTATACATTAACGGGGGATTAGAACATCTAGATTATCTCTAGTGTATCTGCAACAGCTAGATTCTCCATTGAACTGTTAACATTTGTTTAAGTGCTATTTGTAGACTAAAATCACTAAAGCTTTAACTCTAAGGTTTTATCCTATGATGGAAGTTATACGCACTTTATTGTACCAATTTTGATTTGCTACTATGCCCTGCACTTTATATGCTAGATAGGCTGTGGAACTTACTACATTTGACACGTGAATAACTCATGTAATTACAGAGGATTGCAAATTGATAGTTTTTTTTTATCCAAGTTGTATCAATATTTTGTATATTTTTATGTGATGAATAGTTATGACTTTGTGCTTTTATGGCCACATTTATGACTGAATTAAACTGTGGTAGAACAGTTCTCCATTATCTGCCAGGTCATCAGTTTGTTTATATCCTTTGAGACCCATGGCAGCATACTTTGGTGGCTACTGTTTCCTAGACCAGTTGCGGTGAAAGTTATTTGTACTAAAAGGTGGTAGAGATGAGTTTTGGATAGATGGAAAGAGGCACTGCAACCCATATTCTAAAGGCTGTAAGAATTCTGCAATACATAAATGAAGGGGTTCAACATCCACGCTAATTAACAATGTTTTGAATTTAACTTCTGTATTTTGAGGAATTTTTGCTGTCTCAGCAAAAACGTGCTATATTAAGGTGTGATGGCGCCAACCTTCATGCTCCTGTACTGTAGCCTTTTCAGGCAGCAAGATCTCTATACTTCTTTTTTCAATACTTCCAATAGTGTATTTCCTGTGTCCTTCCGGACAGCATATTAATTTATTTTCCGTCTGGCTGAAACCTTTGTTCTTCACTCTTGAAGTGGGGGACACCAGAAGATGGAGTCCACTTATGGATTGGGTACTGAGCCGAACGATATCTGGATTCTTCACACGTCTGCATGTGCATGTCAGTTGCTGTGGTCCTTTAAGTAGTGCACTGTTCTTGGTCGTCTCCAGGTAACAGCTTAAGAGCCAATTCAAACATCAGGAGTGTACTTGGAGCTGGGCAGGGAGGCTCAATTGATGCAAATGCTATTTAAGAGCGCCCAGTCAAAACTTAAATACTAAGGGGCAGATTTACAAGCCCCTTGCGCCACTTTGCGTCACTTTTAACATGGGAAAAGTGACGCAAAAGTGGCGCAAGGGGCGTGTAAATCTGCCCCTAATTTGTTAACAACTAGAGGCTCAAAGAGGCTGCGCCTTTAAAAGGGACATTTCTACTGTGGTCTGACTGCCATGATTTTTTTTTTTTGAACTGCTTAAGTATTAAACTTCGGATAGTCTTAGACATGCGAGAACTAATGCAGACTTGTATCTAGTTTTCTGAAATTATTTACACGCCTTCGTGCTGGTGTTTGATGGTGAATGCCATGCATCAAATGGCATTATTTGTATGTTCAAAGGTGTGCAGTGTATAGGGTGGCTGGATTTCATGCGTCTTAGCAGGTGGGAGTGTGTCCATGACGTGTATAACTTTGTTTTTTCTTAATATACTTTCTACAGAAGTTCAGCACGGAGTACCGCGCTGTAGTATTTCTGAAGGTGGATGTTGATGACAACCCGGTGAGTGAAACGGATCACTTCTCATACACACTGGTAATGTGATCAGTAAACGTAACTTTCCGAAGCAGTTTCCCCTCCCGCAAAAAAAAATTTAGGGGATATTATCAAGGACGGCGTTAAAATTTTCGCATGTACTTCGAACATACATTAGCATCAAACTCCATTAGCCTAATTTAATGTACGAGGGTAACTGTATCTAAACTGGGGCAGTCTGCAGGCATAGACTGGTTTGACAGTGACTCCTGGAGTTGTGGTTTGCTTGGCCCAGTGTATACAAAGTTTTCAAATAGGGTCATGCTACCATTTGAATTATAACGGCGTTTGCCATTAAACTAATGTATGCTGGGATTGTCTTATAGAAGCGATGCCCACCTTCATTTTCATCAAGGATTTTAAGAAGGTGTGTGGAGTTCTGCTTTTCTAAAAGGATGTAAAGCTCTTTGCACAGCAAATTAAGACCCCTGCTATCAGCTGATGAAGTGATAATTCCAGTTTTCTTCAGAAACAAAACTGTTAACACAAGCAATTGAAACTAAAATATCTGTAATGTGGTTTCTGTCCCTTTTGCTACAACTTTGACTAGAGCCCAACTAAGCTTCCTGGGCCTCCATGGCATCAGCATTTTACTGACTGCTCCCTTTATGTACCTGGTACTGGAAATGGGTGGTGGCCCTTTGGTGCAAGTGTACTTTAGGGTCTTTTCTGCTAATGTGATCTGATGGATGGTTCAGAGGCCTCCTGGGTGTGGCCAGTTGTGCAAAGAAGCTGCGTTCTTTCACGGGAAGAAAGCTAGAAAAATCTGTTTTACAGATTTCCTTTTGGGATGTGTAAGGGCTGAAGAAAATCGAAATGCAGCAAGGTTTACAATTGTATGTGACTTAAGCTTATGATTAGCAATGTCAATTTCCCATAAATTGTAATATGGTGTTATCTAAAGAAAATTGCCTGCTATCTGCCTTCGCCTGGTTGAAGTTGTGAGCTACTAAGAGGACTGTTAATCTTTTATCTCACACAATGGTTTTGATACTCTAGTTTATTCGTGGAATTTGAGACCCCAGTATGTTTTGTCCTGTCCTTGAGCTGTGATGTTAGTGTATACAAGAATTTGTAGCTTATATTCTCTTTTGTTTTTTCTTCTTGGGTTGCTACAGTTAGAGGAGCTAACGAGGCAGCAATCAAAGCAAAACTGAGAGCTCTCTCCTAATTTTACAAGTTTGTTGTGTTGCACCATGGCAATTTGGAGTTTCAATGTACCAGGACCACAGCAGAAAGTGAAATTTGAACTCGCATGTTATATATATTTTATGAACTTTTATTTATATAAATAAAAACGAGTGTTATAGCAGTCCCTTTTATTAAGAGACTGATTATTTACCCATGAATGTATTTTTCTAATAAATCCTTCACTTAAATCCCGTCCATCTACTTGATTTCATATCTGTGGTAGCAGTGATTTATGTGGAGGTGGTGGCTTGGGTACAACTTGCTTCCTCCCCTTTATTGTGGAGAGGGCACTTTACCAGAAGTGAGCAGTCGTCTGGCTGGATAGGCCTTGTATTCCCACTGAACATTCCTTGGTGGGCTGGAGCCCTTGGAGGCTGGTTTTGAGAGGCCTGTTGCCTCTAACTTTCCCAACGTCCGGAGGCTAATGGGAACTGACACGGTGAGGGTTAAGAGGAGGGAGTGGGCAGGTAGGGCTCAGTGATCAGAGAGGGATAGAAGGTGAGATTCCAAAAGGAGAATAAGGGAGCAGTGCTACTTGAGCATATTTGCCAGGGCTGCTTTTGGTTTCCAAGTCTGGCCCTGGAAACAGTTGTTACGCATTTGTTTCCTAAATGGGTATTCTGTAATGCTTTTTGTGCAGCAGGCTAAGGATCGTTGCAAGTTAGCGAACATATGCAACTGGGTTTTAGCCCAGGTTTGGTTATTTGCGCTTGGTAAATGGTATGGCACTGGCCTGTCGAAGATTCAAATTGTTGCCTGCACCCCCCCATGGGGACTCTGGTCCTGAGCCCCCTTCATGTTTCTTGTGTCAACTGCCAGCACCAACCCTAACATTGCAAATAGAGGGCTAATGGTAACCATGTTGTTACTGATTGGGTTGGATTCCACGTTCTAGATTTTCTCAGGAACCTCTGGCGGCTTGTCTTTATTGCCTGCTAAAAGTGTGGAGGGGAGACAAATCTTCAGGATTTTACATTCCCCTTCCCCATGTGTCTAAAGGATCAGACTCTCGATTTCAATTTTCTAATTTATTTTAAAGGCCAAAAAGAGTAGGACATAGACACGCTTCAACAAGAGTATAGAGATGCATGAATACCAATAAAGAGCAAAGTCTGCGAATATAATTCATTCAGCACAATAGGCAGAGCGTAATTTATTCCAAAGTCTGAACACAACTATATACACTGTGTCCAAATCCCTTTTCATTTGTATTTCAGGAATTAAGACCATAATCTGTCCCTAGTCTACTTCTCGAGTGACAGCCCTACTTAACTTCCCAGGTGGATTCCATTCAAAAGTGTCTGTTTTTGAAGACTTCCTAAGAAGCACCCTCGTGTTAAATGGGTCTAGTACTGTGAAGCTACAGAGCTTGCTTTAAGATGCTCCCTTTCCTCAGTCCAAAGCAGAAGTTCCTCAATCTGTCCCTACTACAAAGACAAAGTTGCACCGTAACAGGTCACATGGTAACTTATTCCGTGAACACCTCCTTTGGGTAACTTTCTACAAAACTCTAATTTAGGCTTCATCCAACGACCTTAGTTCCCAGGTTTCACCAAGCCCGAAAGGCGCTCTCCCTTCTATCTGTTCAGGCTCATCAAAGACATTCCACTCCTCCCCATGTATCTTATTAAATCTTAAACTAGGTCGAACTCCTGCAGTAGGGTGGGAAACTCTACACATACATAAATTCTACTCCAGTTATAACTTGAGACCATGCAAGGAGAAACAAAACTTAAAGAAACGAAAGTTAGGCCCACAAGATTGGCTAACTTAAGAACATCCATTAATACACATTTCACGAGTCGTTATATGAACCGCTTATTCGGAAGTGAATATATCCTATATTGCATATTATTTGTAATATGCATGCAGGACTACATTGTTTCTCTAAACGTGCAAAATCCTAATCCTTCTCATATACGGCATTACAGAATTCCTTCTAATGTCCTTATTTAGTGATGCAAGCTTCATTCTAATCACATGGATTACAGCAAAACAGGATATATGTGAGTACAGAGTATTCTGTAGTATAATTCACCTCTACAAATTTTAAGAGCGAGCGCTCTATCCGCCCCTGACTAGTGTCCCCAAATACAACACTTTCTTTTTTCTACATTCTCCTTGCAGAAAAGACTGACTTAAACAGAGCCTGCCTACACTTCTCCATATTCTTAAGGTTCTGATAGTGACTGTCCTACAATCTTTCCATCTGGCTTTCCCTTCTCCTCCGAACTCTCAGCTTGTCTTCCCTTATGCCACTTATACACTCAGAAGGCACACATTAAGACAATGAGAGACTGCAGCAATTATGATGTGCTTCAAAATATAGCCAACAATTCCCTGTCCCAGACTTCTGATCCCACATCCAACTTTTCCAAGTCCTTGGCCAATTCTATCCCAAATCCCTTCGGTAGCCAAATGTATGTCCTGGTATTTCTCAGTGATGTTACATATTTCCTCAGATCTTTACTATTGTCAGGAATATAAGTACAGCACTGTTGGACCCTCAATTTACTGACTCCTCCCTCTTTTGCGAATACGTCTAATGTAAGGCAGTTCTGAAGCACCATGGCCCTTATAGAGACCATCTCTCCATCGACAAGTAACAAAGCTTGAGCCGTACTCACTGACTGCTTATCCACCAGAGGTGACAACCTTCTAATCTTTACATCATTCAGAACCACCCCAAACTCTATCATTGCCCCAAACATATCACCAACAATTTCTCCTGCACTCATGCCACATTTCTCTCTGTGAGGTTGTTCCCTTCCAACTGCCACAAGTGTACCACATGGAATATTTTAGGAAATGCCACGGTCAGATAACATGTTCCATACCAATTCGGTGGCAACCGAACATAAGCATTTCTTCCACATACAAAATACACATTAGGCCCTATGGTCAATTTATTCCACAGCACCTTTTTGCCGATTACTCAATCAGAAAAATTTGTTCACATTCACTCTCCCACAAATATTTTGTCATAGGTCAGTGGTTTTATATTTAAAAACGGGGAAAAAACTAGGGTATTTTGCGGCACTGCCGTGCTCCAGCAGTTTTCTCGCCACACCATCTTCCTGACTTGCAGAAAAACATGACTGTTCTTTCCTCTGCTTTCCGTCATTCGTTTCCCTGTGAAATGGATCCAAAAAAGAGGAAACCCTTTTGCTGCAAACGTCTTTTTCTGACATTTTTCTATACTAAAGTACATCCGGAGGAGAGAGGTTTTGTAATACGAAAAATAAATAAACAATTAAATAAAACAAGACTGAGTAGTCGCAAAGTTGCCAGATAGGTTTTATTCACACCCAAACACATTACAGAGTTTACCTGTGAAGCGCTACTTTTCTTTTCATGTCATTGGCTTTTCAAGCAAAGACACTCATTTATTTCTAAATGAATGTAAAAGCTTTAAGCCGTATTCCCTAGGAGTTTGCTTTTTCCAGAATGTTACTTTTTTTCAGGTAGCATATTACTCTTGTTTTGTGCATAATTTGATTTGAGTTGCTTCCAGGTGTTTATGGCTTACAGGGGATAAAATAATCTGTCTCATGAGCTCCAACAAATCAGGTGCCCCACCAGATTCTTGCCCCCCTATGATCTTCAACCAGGTGGCCAGCCTGGTGGAAGGACCACTGAGTTCTGTTAAATGTGGTGCTTAGCTCCAGGAATTATTCAAATATCTGGGGAAAAAGCCTCAATTGTACCCTTGGTGAAAAAACCCTCCCTGGATTCAAAGTCTGTGGGAAATTACAGACCAATCTCCCGACTGCCTTTCCCTGCCAACCTGATAGAAAAGGCGATGAACGATTACATTCTAGCTTTTCTTGACACGCATCAGCTGCTTGACTCTGCCCAATATGGCTTCAGAGCAAGCCATTGTATGAAATCGGCTCTTGTAGCGGCAATAGAGAAAGTAAGAATTAGGGTGGACAAAGGTGGTAGAGCAGTGTTAATCCTACTGGATCCCTCCACCACCTTTGATACAGTCCACCATGCACTACTTTTTAAGCCTCTGCATGCGTTAGGTTTCAGGGATACTGCACTAACATTGCTGAGGTCCTTTCTGGCTGACAGAAAACAGTGGGTGGAGTTGGGAGACGCAAAGTCTCATCCTTTCTTGCTCCCCTGTGGGGTGCCAAAGGGTTCGGCACTCAGTCCCACTCTCTTTAATGTGTGTTACCCCCCTGGTGCAGCTCATCCACTGGTTTGGTCTTACCATATTGTCCTATGTGGACGATGCACAGATGGTGGTGTCCATTTCATCTCTGGTTGAAAAAATTAAGATAATGTTTGCAGAAGTACGACAGCAGTGGTAGGTGATAAAACTGAGGTATTACTCTTTGGGAAGGAGACCTCCTTTTGAAATGTGCCCTGGTGGCCGGCAGAGCTGGCCAACCTTCCGAAGCCTGTGGAGAAGGCAAGAAACCTAGGAGTCTTCTTTGACACCAAATTGTGCTTCTCCACTCAAATCAATGCAATTACTTCTGGTTTTTTTATGCTACGAGTTCTCCAAAAAGTCCTCTCGTATATTCCATTTGACATAGAGAAGATTTTGTTGATGGCCCTCATTTCTAAAATGATTATTGTAACACACTTTATCTTGGCACCTCCAAATATCTGTTAAAAACTGCAGTCTGCAGAATGCTGCTGCCTACACACTTCTGAAAATTCCCAAGTTTAAACCTGTGTCATTTACTGCATGAATTGCGCTGGTTGCCGGTAGAGAAGAGGATCTCTTTTAAGGCAATGTACCTTATGCACAAGGCTCTTCACAAGACAGGCCCGCCTTACTTTCGAGAACGGATTTCGTGGTGCAAGCCAAGCAGAAGTCTTAGATCCACTTCTGCTTTCATGGTCCGGGTTCCAAGCAGTGCTTAATTTGTGCCAGTGCTTTCCAGGGCTTAGCACCGGCACTTATTTTTCAGGACCAGGTCTACAACTGAGGGCCACTGCCAACTCACATGAAGGACTCAACTGCACGTGATATGTTACATTATATGATTGACATACTGCAGTGTAGTTCACTCTTTATCAGTCTCCCAAGTCTCTGGTGAAGAGTGCTGCTGTGCTAAGCTGATACTACATCCATATTCGTGGTTGCCTTCAGTTCTGTGTTGCCGGTGTGCGTGTCACTCATTGGACAGGATATGGTTCTGTGGGGTAGGGACGGCAGCAGGGTGCGTGTGCATAACCCTTTTTTCAAAATTCCAATGCCTGCACCCACGCACTGCAGAGTCACCTCCAGTTCAGCAGGATGTATTTTAGTTTTCGAAACAGCCAGTGTGTCGTGCAGCAGTGTGTGCAGCAGCAGGCTTAATAAAGGCAGTGCCACCAGAAAGCCAGTAAGTACCCACACCAACGCTGCTTTTTATTGAGTGTGGTGTGACAGTCACCGTTTGTTAAACAGACTTTTAGTATGAGCAATCATGCCGCCGGCACCGTGTGCAATGCTCTGGGCCTGGTGGCTGGAAGGAGGGCAGGGCCTTGACTTATGGCCTTAACCCTTATCTGTCTAATCGTTGACATAGTTGTCTTGGATTAAATGCTGTTTTTCCATGTGTTTATATCTTTCGCATATACTTTGGTTTTGTATTTTAATACCTATCCTCCCCAGTGCTCCTGTTGAAAGTTTAATTTCGACGTCATCAAACCTCGCGCTCGTGGCTCAGGTTATTTGTGCAGTGGTGTGGTTGCTGTTGTGGGGTACGGTGTGCATCCTTCACCCGCCGGTAGTAGAGTGATGCTTTACATTCTAGTGAGCACATGGCAACTCCGTAGTGAGAGCATGACACAATGCACACACCCCTTAGCTTAGCTGTATTTGTTTGCTGGCACTGGCAGTGGCACACACCCTATGCAGAATTGACTCTGTATTTACTTTTTTTCATGTATGATGTAGGTCGAAATACGTGTTGTGGCAGCAGCCAAACCAGTCTCTGGAGTGAGTCCCTGTGAATGCTGCTGGTTTCAGCAGACCCTGCTGTGGGCATGTTTTCATTTTATATCTGCCCTTGTCCTCATCGCAGTCCTTACACAACACTATCTACACACGCAGTGCCTGCTGTAGAGGGGAATTTGGGTTTACTGGTAGTGTTGCACCCTCTCTGTGCCACGGTGAGGTGACACTGGCCCCTGTATTTAATTGGTTTCATGGCCGGCTCTAGGGTAGTACGACCGAACGGTATCACCAAACTGGGTGCTGGCTTTAAGGAGCGCAGTGTTTCAGATCCTTGCCTCCAGTAATTTCCAAGCAACAATAAAGATGTCAAGATAACTCCATGATTTATGTTCTTCATGGAGAGCGATGGGAGTTGTCTAGTAGAGGTTTTGACTCAGCAGGTAGCACAGGGGTTTAATATGCCTGCTGTAAAGAATGTGTACCATGCAGATCAAAAGTGCACATAATGTAAATAGGTCAGTGCTTTTCTAAGAGACATCCTTTTGTTACAGTTTATATGTTAAAAATCCTAATTTAGAAAAGTGAATTATTAACTGTTGTCAAAGAACTGCATGTACAGTGCAAAGTATAGGTTGGAGCATAGATTAATGGTGCAAAAAGGGTTAATTTTGGTAGAAATCAATTTTTATTAATAAAGAGAACCCCCTATTATGGTGTTCCATTTTCAATTCAGAGGTTGTGCTTCTCCAGACCAAGCAGTCTTAAACTATACTGCCTACCCTTATGGATGACATGTCACTCCAACACCTTGTAGTCCTTTGGGCCAGTCTTAAGTAACATTTCTTATCTGCTGATTTACATACGTATGATTAATTGTGGGAGCCAGTGGAGAAAGTGGGTGGAGCCGGGGGCATGTAGTTGAGGCCTCCGACAAACATTTGAGCACCTGGACCTCATATTTTACAAATTGAGCACTGGTTCCAAGAATCAACAGAGTAAAGTCCGGAGGCAGATAGCTAGCATATCATGGGGCAAAGTTATGGAACTCCCTTCCTCTGGCTCTCTCCGCTTACAGCCAGCACTGCAGCCATTTAGAAAGCAGCTTAAGACGTGGCTGTTTCCACTCAAGTAGCATGATTACCTAGGTTCAAGTTCTCTCTCGGTCTGGATCTGCTTAGCGCTAAGACACCCTCGGTTAATGGTCGTGCTACAAAACAACCTCATTCATTCTTCTAGTGGGGCACAATTGGGTTGTAGCTGAAGCCAGTGTTAACTTCTCTCAGTAGGGCAGTGTGGTGTTCAGTGTCGGAGAGGATGCGGCACTCTGTGCCGATGACAGACTGCAAGGCTCTGAGACAAATAGCTTGTGATAGCACTTTTAAGCTTATTTGGGATATTCTGTGAATGGCAGTTTTCAGATGAATGTATTGTTTTGACCAATAGCAGAGGGCATGTGTAAATTGTCAACTTAAATAACTGTGGAAAAATGCTGTCCTTGATCTTATATGCAAACTTCTTTTCTATGTCAGATAACATGCATGTCAAATTGTGTCTGTGGGCACATACTATATCCAAATTTACTGTGGGCACACAATATTTCAACATTCTCTTGTTTATAATAATCATACTTGTTCAGATATTTAAGAATTGGTACTTCTGGGAGCACTACATCATAGTTGGAGAAATAATATTCAAAATGTCCTTTGCCATAAAACATGCTCAGCAATACGCTACAAGTGATGCCATACGTCAGGGGTGGGAGATGATATCTAATGCCCTCTTCCACAGATGCTGGCAACTGCATGCACACATAGCAATGCTTTGCATCCATGGAGTCCACATACTCCTATAGTAACCTTGTGTACGCATTTAATGTGAAATCACCCTTGGATAGGTTTACATATAATAAACGACTTTCTTCTATCCTGTCCCTGACTCCAATGCACCCTCTTATGACTAATGTGGAAGGTGTAGGTGTTCCTCGTCCCCCTTCCTCTATTGTAAGATTGGACTCAACCATAGATGTAATGACTATAAGCACGCCTACTAAGAGTGAACCTATCATTCATTTCTGCCTACGGTTCGAATTTCCAGACTCCATATTGAATCAGTTATCCGACAAGGTGCAGTAGTCTTTTCTTTTCGCATAATAGTTCTGCGCACAAAGTTCTTACTCAATCTCTTTGGGATCCTGGAATTCTTCTGTATTTCGTTCATCAATAATGATTTACAGTTCATCAATAGCCATCCGTAGCCCTCTCTTCTATTTGAAAATCCCAAAATGTATTCTTCCTTCTCTCGGACCAGGTTATCTTCTTTTAGACCAATGGTTATATATTTTCTTTCTTTTTTATTCAGTTCAATTTTCATCATAGATCAGATTTTTGCCCAGGACATCAACAAGTTGCAAGATCTCTATACCAAAAGCTGCCAATTCTTGAGCAGAGGGTTGACAGCCAAACTGGAATGAGAGTTGGTTTAAGTTCAGAATTCACAATCCACTCAGCCTGGGAAGGTCTGGTATGGTCAGTCAAGAGTCCGAGGGCCTTTACTCCAGGGACTGACAGCACTGATCATTGATAATGAACTGTCTTCCCATGTATCACTCTTCGAGACCCCAGCCTACCAGACCTCCCTGGTCCCTGCATCTGTGACCAGGTTCGTCCACTCTGGAGCTGCGTACTTCCATTATGGCTCTCTTTGATCTCCTTAATCCTTCTTGACTTGATTTTGTGTCACTATGCTCAGATTCAGACGTTTCAGAGATATAGAGCGAGATCCCTTTCTGATGCAAGCCTCAAATTCAGTCTTTCTTTTCTCACTTCCAGCTTCTTCTCTCCTTCTCACCACCCGTGCCTGCCCCACACAAGTCTCTTCAGCTGAGTCTGACTCTAGGTCCACTCCAACAGTTCCATCTCTGTACCTGGATCCTGTACAACATTATCTCCCTCAGCTTGACTTTATGAGCAGTCTGTCTCGACAGAAACCCCTACAGCTTGGCTTGTCTTCTCTTCTGACCTTGCGATCTCAGCTGTAATTCTTTGACTGAGAGTAGCTGTTTCCTCCAAGGGTTCCGGAACTCTGCAGGTGTGGGAGGCATGGATCCAGTTCGGTAAGCCTCTGCACTTCACGGCCGTGCTTGTGACTAGAATCACTTGATACGGACCTCACCACTGTGCATCAAGGCAGTTCTTCCTCAAGTGTTTTCGGACTGTCACCCGGGCTTAGGTCATGCAGGAGACCCTTTGAGGTGGGTGCGGTTGCAACCTCGACCTGGTGAAACACAGAATTAATCACATCCAACAGTCCCTTCAATAATTGAGAACCAAATCATCGGTGATGCTTATAAATGCTGTAGCTGGCACTGCAGGCAATCGCATTGCCCTCCCCATTAATATTTCATGAGCTGAAAGTCCTGTTCTATCAGGAGTGCTACGCAAGCTCATCAGCACCAAGAGCAGCGCATCCAGCCAATTCAAAGACTTCAATGATCAAACCTTTGCCACTCATCTTCATAGTCCCTTTTCTTTGCTCCACTAGGCCAGATGACTCCGGCCTGTAGCTACAATGCAGTCTCTGATCAACTTGCAAGGAGGCACCCAGCAGCTTTGTGATCTCACTATGAAAGTGAGTTCCTCTGTCAGATTCCAATGAGGTTGGAATTCCGAACCGTGGGAAGACCTCTCTAAGCAACAGCGTTGCCACTGTGACTGTCGCATTGCCTAGTTGGATATGCCTCAACCCAACGTGAAAAGACACATCATCACCAAAACATACCTCAGCCCATTGCACCTGGGCATCTCGAAGTCCAACTGTATCCTATTAAAAGTACCTCCCAATCTTCCAATGTGACTCAAAGCAACCACAGTTTTCTTTCCTGCATTAATTTGCTGACACATAACACACCACCTCAGCGTACACACGAAACCATAGATTGAACCACGTCTGTCGAAACACCCTGACCATGGCATCCCTTCCAAGTTGAACCACTTCATGGATATTCCTCACCAGAGCCGACTTTAGGGCAGTGCGACTGGTGTGGCTGCACTGGGCACTGACCTGTGGAGGGGGCGCCAAACTCAGGGGGAGGCAATGTGTTTAGCAATAACTTATATTCAGAGAGATGAGTGGCACTTATGCCTGGTGGTAGTGAGAGAATCCGAGGAGGTGGTCTTGGGGTGTGGGGGTGCCAAAAATGATTCTCGCACCGGGCGCCTCCAGCGCTAAAGCTGGCACTGTTCTTCGTCATAGGACTCAAACAATTTGGTAACACTGCCCTTTCATCTGTTGGCACCCAAATGCCATCACCTTTTTTCTCACAACCTGCTCTAATCCACGCTGCTTCTTCCTCCTCGGGAACCTCTCCATGGAGACTCTTAACCTCATCCCAGGTGTCAGCTATGGCTAACATCATGCTGAAGTTTGTATTTTCTGTGCTCTCTCCTATGTATTCCCCGTTGAAAATACAAGCATGTATGGCACAAAAATGAGCTACTTCATTGGCCTAGTGGTTTCCTTTTGTTACAAAGACCTCCCCTCTTCCAAGTGCTGCACATTTTACCACTGCTACATCCTTGGGCTTCTGCAAAGCCTCTAACAGTTGTTGCATGTATTCCCTATTCCTGGCGACATTAAGACCCCCTTCTGTGACCACAACCGCCCAAAATCTGAACAACTCAAAATCCATACTGACTATTGGTGAAGATAGTCACTCGGACTTGATTGGAGATGAGATATGCACGTATCAGGGCAATGATTTCAGCAACTTGTGCGGAGCATACTATACTATAAAAGCTGCTCTTAAACAACCCTCGATGTCTCTTCAGCATGAACTATCAACAAAAAGGACCAGATCAGATTTGGGTAAGGGTTCATCGCCAATGTCTGGTTTGGTAGAAAGTTCAGTCGCATCCAGGCAGTCGCGTTCCTCACAATCTTCCCCTTCAATGTGTGGGAATGGCATCAGTGTAGCAGGATTCAACATAGAATATCTTTTCAAGGAAACATTTTCAGATGACAATATAACTTGCTCATACTTAGGTAACCTGTTATTTGTCAAATGCTGCGTTTTGGTTCTCGGCATCAGGAGTTCCACTCACAATGCTTTCACATCTTTCAATGCTGACACCTGTTTCAGTAACTGATCTGAGACATCCGGGCAACGCGGAAGCTAAGAAGTAAGCCACTGGTCTACAGGTACCCCCATGTGTCTGAGTGAGTACTGCTAGGGCACACCCCTTCTTCTCATGGCAAAAGAGTGAAAACACTTTATTGTAATCGGCCATTCCCAAGGCTGGAGCACAACATAGGCTCTCTCTCAGCTCCCCCAAGGCCACCAAACAGTTGTTATCCCATGTTACCAGATCACTTACTTCCTTGCAAGTCAACCTTAACAAAGGTTTTGCCCTGAGGGAAAAATTGGGAATCCACTGTTCTACTTACAGTACAGAGGGCAGCACCAGTTTCAATCAAGAATGACGACCGCTAACATCTGCCTCCACAAACGGTCCACTCTGATCTACATCTAATGCTGCCCAGAGAGTATAATCTTCCTCCACCCTCGTACACCATCTTTGCAGTGGCTCTGGATTGAAATTGTCTGTTTTGATGAAAGGCATTTGTTGATACACATGATTGGTTGGGTAAATTCTCGGCGTTTGAGGCACCTGTACCAGCTGGTCTATAGTTCTCCCCCATACATGGACCTAGGTCTAGTCATGGTGTTCAAACCATCAGACACTTGCACATTTTCCTCATATTGCATTTGTTTAGCTGGGTTTAGGAGACAATCACGCTTCCAATCCCCGATCTTGTGACAATAATGGCAGTGTTGCTCCTTGGGTTAACTCACTCAACTCCTGTCCCAGGACCCATTCCTCTCCCTTGTCCTGGAGGAGCTGCCATATTTTGTCTCGCTCCTCGACGTTTCCCCCTCTCTGACTCCATTCCCCTGCAGTATATCTGGTCTCTCTGCATTTCTCAACTGTACTATCATCTGCTTATCCTTCATTTTCCTATGTTTGGACTACTTCATTGTTACAATACTTAGCATGAAGCAGAATCTCGTCCACCAACTTGTTCTGCCAACAGATCAAATGTTGCTGAATCATTAAACTAATCTCAGACCTTAATCCCAACACAAATTTCGATACAAACTGTCCCATGTCTTTCTGTTCTAGGGTATCCAGCCCACTGTTCTGTTTGAAGGCTAGTAGGAGACTCTTAATCATGTACCAACTCCTTGGGCTCTTGCGTAGTTTGGTAAATCTTAAGCCAATCAATGCTTCGAGGGGCAACTTTAGAATCGAGCCATGTAATCGCCTGCTCATAATATTTCATCACCTCAGACAAAGGGCCATGGATTGCAGGATATCTTTCTGATTCTTTGATGATCCACTCATTTGCAATTTTGCATGCCATCCAAAGATCGCCTGGGACCACAACATCAAACTGAGTGTTCAAATCTACCCACAATACCTTTGAAATTTTCCCGAAACGGTCAACTTGCCATTCAGCAGGCTTTTCCCTCAGCCGAGGGAAGTCATTTGTGAATGAGGCCAAATCACCCCTGCTCCAAGGCACATGCACATACCCTCCGTTTGGCAGCTCTTGCAATGGATAGTTTCCTACTTTCTCTGTTCCTCCTCCTGGAGGCAGAGTGTCTCCTATCCCTTTCTGGGCACCCTTTTTCTTGGACCACCTCTCTTCCCATCTATCCAACTCTTTCAATGCTAACATTCCTATGACTAATTCTGAATATAGGCTTTCAACTCTACTATTCTCTTTCCTTCCAATTCCTGATCAGTGTAATTTATCCTGTGATTTCCCTGTAACATTTTGGTTTTCGTCAAACCCACATCGTACTTCCGTGCCAATTGAACTAATGTCTCATGAGCTCGCTTTGCCTTCCTAGTAACATCCTTAGCCACAAATAACAGCTCATCTTGATCATAAAGATCTATCCTTTCCAACAGTAAGTTCCCATCAATTGCCTCATCTACTTCTGCCTTCAATTTCAGTACATCCAACAATTTTGCCTTCATTGCAACCTTAAGCATTCCCTGATTTGTCACACTACACTGTCCTTCCCTGTCACAACTTTGACTCCTCCAGCGATTCCTCTGTCCCTTCAGTTTGAAAAGTGGGACTGGCTTCCCTCTCACAACTCTGACTTCTCTATCGACTTTCCGGCCCTGCATTCGTAAACCCAGGTTGTGTTCTAGATACCTCTTGCCTCATTCCTATCTTGGTTGTCCTTCTCAGTTTCCCTCACTGGGGGGACCCATATTCGTATTTCTGATCTAGAGTTTGCCAGTGTACCTGTCCATCTTATTTCTGACCCAATGCACACCCTAGAAGTATCTGCTGTCGCTGGCAGTGGACTACTAGCTTCTACAGGCACCAAGGGTACGCCAGTCCCTGCCATTGTGATACTTCCTCCAGAGAGAATTTCTTCTCCCATTCCTGTCTGCTGTTGACCCCCTCTTTCCCTATGTTCGGATTATATATCAACTCCGCGGGTCCAATGGTAACCGGCACCGTGAGGGCTTCTGGTAGCCGTATGGTGCTGTCAACTCCTCCCATCTCAGAATTCCCAACTAGTGGCCTTCCTTTCCCTTCTGATCCTGCCGAGATCTTTCCCACTACTCTTGCATTAAGGCCTACCAGAGCCGATCCAGCTCCTTTGGGGTTTCCTTCTTATGCCAGTTCTTGTCTAACAGACTATCATCTGTGTCACTGCCATCCTCTGTATTCCTATTTTGCGTACCCGCTCCTTGTACCAACAATGGGTACAGTCTTTCTCTCTTGATGGTGTCCATCCTCCATCTTTTCAAATGAGCATCCCATCTTGCATCTGGATATCATTTCATTGCCTTTCTCATCTTTCCCTGAGAATTCTTTCTTTGCCTGTGCCACTCGCATTCATGCATCTAATGCCTCAAATTGTGTGGGTCTAGGTAGAGGTTTTAATGAGGACACCACTTCCATTAATTGAAACAACACATCCAATCGAAATGACCCATAACATGGAAAAGCCAATTCTTCCTCTTTTTCTGTAATTTTATGCCAATTTCGGAGCCACACTATAGTATGAAGTCCTACGTTTGTGGCCATATAGTGTGCCAGGGTATCCTGTGACGGGGCTTCTTCCCCTACCCGAGTTACCACACCTGAATCTCCTCTACATGCATCTCGTAATACCTTAAAACATCTAATTTGGAATCCAATTGTTACAAAACACAATTTTGCCGAGAACCCTACAACCCCAGTGCAGAATTACACCAACCAGCATATCACTACGCTGCACACTCTGACGTCACCTTTCCCTCTTTTCGGCGGCTCACCCTCCTTCATAATCTCACCATGTGCATACGCTTTCTCATTCATACAACCAAGTAACTGTTTACCCTAAAGCTACTAAAACCAAGTAACCGCCCACCAGGCAGTCACAGTAGCTTATAGTTACATAAAACCAAGTAAATGTCTGTAGTCTAAAAGATCGATAGTATACACTTTCGCAAGGACCTTCCCACCCCGTGACCCACGACCTGCGTTAGTCACTTGAATCGCTGTAGTCTACCCCTGGCACCCATGGTTTTCCACACACAACTCCATTACATCCACCCACACAAAGTTCCCTATCCCAAGTGATTAATCAATAGCGCTCCACGACACCCACATCAATGATCAGACAATTACAGTCAAGTGGTGCCTTTTACACCACAAACCTTTGCCAGGATATTGGACTACTCTTGAGCCTGCTTTCCAAAAACCTCCTGATCCGCACGTGTTCAGACCAGTAAACCAATAAACTCACGTTCACTCAAATCTCATTCCAACTCTTCAAGACATGGCACAATCAATTCACTATAATCTAACACAAACATCTCTATTCATACTCACGCCACAGCTGTCTTCGCACACCATCAATTTCTGCCGACCTCTGTCAACGTCCACCGTCCTCTGCTCTCAATCATGGGGCTCTATTTTGGGCTCTATAGGTCTAATTCTGTTCTAAATTTTCCTGAGTTCTCCCCTCACTTCTAGAGGCAACCATCCCACTCTGCTACCAATTGATGGGGCTGGATTCCATGTTCTAGATTTTCTCAGGAACCTCTGGCTGATGGTCTTTATTGCCTGCTAAGAAAGTGTGGAGGGGAGACGACAAATCTTATGGATTTTACATTCCCCTTCCCCATGCGCCTAAAGGATCAGAGACTCTCGATTCAAGTTTGCTAATTTACTATAAGGCCAAAAAGAGTAGGACATAGACGCACCTCAACACAAGAGTATAGAGATACATGAATACCAATCAAGAGCCAAGTCTGCGAATACAATTCATTCGGCACAAAAGGCATAGAATAATGAATTCCAAAATCAGAACACAGCTACATATAGACGCTGTGTCCAAATTCCTTTTGTTTTCTATTTCAGGAATTAAGAGAACAATCTGTCCCTACTCTACTTCTAGAGTGACAGTCCTACTTAACTTCCTAGTTTGTTTCCCTTCAAATAGGTGTCTGTACGTGAAGACTTCCTAAGAAGCACACTCACGTTAAATGGGTCAAGTAGTATGCTACGGAGCTCGCTCTAAGATGCTCCCTTTCCTCAGTCCAAAGCAGTAGGTCCCCAATCTGTCCCTGTTCCTAATACAAAAAGACAAAGTCACATTGTAACCTATTCTGTGAACACTCCCTTTGGGTAACTTTACACAAAACTCTAATTAATTTAGACTTCATCCAACGACCTTGGTTCCCAGGTTTCAGCAAGCACGAAAGGCGTCCTCCCTTCCATCTGTTTATGCTCTTCAAAGACATTCCTCTTCTCCCCATGTATCTTCTTAAATAACAAGGTTGAATTCCTGCACCTGCAGTAGGGCGAGAAAGAAACTCTCTACACATACATAAATAACAATTAACTTATAACTTGAGGCCAGACAAGGAGAAACGAAACTTAGAGAAACGAACGTTAGGCCTACAAGATTGGCTAACCAAAGAACATCCATTAATACACACACATTTCACGAGTCGTTATATGAACCACTTATTCAGAAGTGAATACATTCTATATTGCATAATATTCATAATACGCATGCATGACTTCCATGTTTCTCTAAACATGTGCAAAATCCTAATCATTCTCATATACGGCATTACAGACTTCATTCTAATGTCCTTATATAGCGACACAAGCTTCATTCTAATCACATGGATTACAGCAAAACAACTGGATATATGTGAGTACAGATTATTCTCGAGTATAATGCACCCCTACAAATTTTAAGAGCGCTGAGCACTCTATTACTACCATGCAGTAATTTTAATGCTAGCCTGATATAATGGGACCACTGCCCACTGAACTGTACAAGTCACATGTAATCGATTTGGGAAAAAGGAGGTGGTGATGGACAGAGTTTCTGAATGATGCAGAATACTCTTACCAAGTCAAGAGATCATGGTTTTAATCCATCACCGTTTTTTAGCTCACTGCACCATCCCAGCTCAGAACCTGGCTACATGCAAATTAGTCTGTACCTGTCCCAGTGCATGATGGGAACAGGGCAAACCAAACTACCAAGCCAATTTTTATACTGGGAAGGAAACAAGCTTCCGGGGACCGGTTTCTGGCATCACAGCCTTCGTCGGCCCGGCTTGCCTGAATCCTGATGGTGCAATGAGCAAGGGACTCATGTCTGAGCATACCCTCCCACACTGAGTGTGGATAAAATCGATTTGGGAAAAAGGAGGTGGTGATGGACAGAGTTTCTGAATGATGCAGAATACTCTTACCAAGTCAAGAGATCATGGTTTTAATCCATCACCTTTTTTTAGCTCACTGCACCATCCCAGCTCAGAACCTGGCTACATGCAAATTAGTCTGTACCTGTCCCAGTGCATGATGGGAACAGGGCAAACCAAACTACCAAGCCAATTCTTATACTGGGAAGGAAACAAGCTTCCGGGGACCGGTTTCTGGCATCACAGCCTTCGTCGGCCCGGCTTGCCTGAATCCTGATGGTGCAATGAGCAAGGGACTCACGTCTGAGCATACCCTCCCACACTGAGTGTGGATAAAATCGATTTGGGAAAAAGGAGGTGGTGATGGACAGAGTTTCTGAATGATGCAGAATACTCTTACCAAGTCAAGAGATCATGGTTTTAATCCATCACCGTTTTTTAGCTCACTGCACCATCCCAGCTCAGAACCTGGCTACATGCAAATTAGTCTGTACCTGTCCCAGTGCATGATGGGAACAGGGCAAACCAAACTACCAAGCCAATTCTTATACTGGGAAGGAAACAAGCTTCCGGGGACCGGTTTCTGGCATCACAGCCTTCGTCAGCCCGGCTTGCCTGAATCCTGATGGTGCAATGAGCAAGGGACTCACGTCTGAGCATACCCCCCCACACTGAGTGTGGATAAAATCGATTTGGGAAAAAGGAGGTGGTGATGGACAGAGTTTCTGAATGATGCAGAATACTCTTACCAAGTCAAGAGATCATGGTTTTAATCCATCACCGTTTTTTAGCTCACTGCACCATCCCAGCTCAGAACCTGGCTACATGCAAATTAGTCTGTACCTGTCCCAGTGCATGATGGGAACAGGGCAAACCAAACTACCAAGCCAATTCTTATACTGGGAAGGACACAAGCTTCCGGGGACCGGTTTCTGGCATCACAGCCTTCGTCGGCTCGGCTTGCCTGAATCCTGATGGTGCAATGAGCAAGGGACTCACGTCTGAGCATACCCTCCCACACTGAGTGTGGATAAAATCGATTTGGGAAAAAGGAGGTGGTGATGGACAGAGTTTCTGAATGATGCAGAATACTCTTACCAAGTCAAGAGATCATGGTTTTAATCCATCACCGTTTTTTAGCTCACTGCACCATCCCAGCTCAGAACCTGGCTACATGCAAATTAGTCTGTACCTGTCCCAGTGCATGATGGGAACAGGGCAAACCAAACTACCAAGCCAATTCTTATACTGGGAAGGAAACAAGCTTCCGGGGACCGGTTTCTGGCATCACAGCCTTCGTCGGCCCGGCTTGCCTGAATCCTGATGGTGCAATGAGCAAGGGACTCACGTCTGAGCATACCCTCCCACACTGAGTGTGGATAAAATCGATTTGGGAAAAAGGAGGTGGTGATGGACAGAGTTTCTGAATGATGCAGAATACTCTTACCAAGTCAAGAGATCATGGTTTTAATCCATCACCGTTTTTTAGCTCACTGCACCATCCCAGCTCAGAACCTGGCTACATGCAAATTAGTCTGTACCTGTCCCAGTGCATGATGGGAACAGGGCAAACCAAACTACCAAGCCAATTCTTATACTGGGAAGGAAACAAGCTTCCGGGGACCGGTTTCTGGCATCACAGCCTTCGTCGGCCCGGCTTGCCTGAATCCTGATGGTGCAATGAGCAAGGGACTCACGTCTGAGCATACCCTCCCACACTGAGTGTGGATAAAATCGAAGCTTGTTTCCTTCCCAGTATAAGAATTGGCTTGGTAGTTTGGTTTGCCCTGTTCCCATCATGCACTGGGACAGGTACAGACTAATTTGCATGTAGCCAGGTTCTGAGCTGGGATGGTGCAGTGAGCTAAAAAACGGTGATGGATTAAAACCATGATCTCTTGACTTGGTAAGAGTATTCTGCATCATTCAGAAACTCTGTCCATCACCACCCCCTTTTTCCCAAATCGATTTTATCCACACTCAGTGTGGGAGGGTATGCTCAGACGTGAGTCCCTTGCTCATTGCACCATCAGGATTCAGGCAAGCCGGGCCGACGAAGGCTGTGATGCCAGAAACCGGTCCCCGGAAGCTTGTTTCCTTCCCAGTATAAGAATTGGCTTGGTAGTTTGGTTTGCCCTGTTCCCATCATGCACTGGGACAGGTACAGACTAATTTGCATGTAGCCAGGTTCTGAGCTGGGATGGTGCAGTGAGCTAAAAAACGGTGATGGATGAAAACCATGATATCTTGACTTGGTAAGAGTATTCTGCATCATTCAGAAACTCTGTCCATCACCACCCCCTTTTTCCCAAATCGATTTTATCCACACTCAGTGTGGTAGGGTATGCTCAGACGTGAGTCCCTTGCTCATTGCACCATCAGGATTCAGGCAAGCCGGGCCGACGAAGGCTGTGATGCCAGAAACCGGTCCCCGGAAGCTTGTTTCCTTCCCAGTATAAGAATTGGCTTGGTAGTTTGGTTTGCCCTGTTCCCATCATGCACTGGGACAGGTACAGACTAATTTGCATGTAGCCAGGTTCTGAGCTGGGATGGTGCAGTGAGCTAAAAAACGGTGATGGATGAAAACCATGATCTCTTGACTTGGTAAGAGTATTCTGCATCATTCAGAAACTCTGTCCATCACCACCCCCTTTTTCCCAAATCGATTTTATCCACACTCAGTGTGGGAGGGTATGCTCAGACGTGAGTCCCTTGCTCATTGCACCATCAGGATTCAGGCAAGCCGGGCCGACGAAGGCTGTGATGCCAGAAACCGGTCCCCGGAAGCTTGTTTCCTTCCCAGTATAAGAATTGGCTTGGTAGTTTGGTTTGCCCTGTTCCCATCATGCACTGGGACAGGTACAGACTAATTTGCATGTAGCCAGATTCTGAGCTGGGATGGTGCAGTGAGCTAAAAAACGGTGATGGATGAAAACCATGATCTCTTGACTTGGTAAGAGTATTCTGCATCATTCAGAAACTCTGTCCATCACCACCCCCTTTTTCCCAAATCAAGTCACATGTAATTACATGAAATACACAAACCTGAGTCCATGTTCTTAATAGATTTGTAGAATGATTCAAGCTAGACTGTCACGAGGGAAAGCAGATTTGCATTGGAACATAAATCCAAAATTGATTTTGAGCTTTAAACAAAGTGATGCAAGAATCCCAAATGCTCAATTCAATTTCACTGATTTCTTTCCAAGCAATATGCATGCTGTAATTATGAAACTAGTACCGTAAAGCAACAGTTTTGTTCTGCAGAATAAATGGGCCTGTGCATGCAGTGTGGGGGATTGTAAATGACAGCAAGTGCTCCTTATCGGGAACTGCTGAGCTTCAAAGAACCCAAAAAATTACAAAATCAGTTTGGTGCAAAGGAGGGATTCTTTCGTCTTTTTGGGTCGAAGGGCACTTTATGCACAGACGGCGGTCGGACACTAAAAATGAAGGTTCCCAATGGCGAAGTAGGTTGACCGTTTGCCATATAATGTACTACACCTCAGATGCAGTGAGGCAACCAGTATGGAGAGGAGAAATCACTCCTCACTCCCTGTCCCCAAGCAAGCACCCAAAATGCAATGGCATACACTGGTGGAGAATAAGAATGTCTAGTAGGGTGCAGAGGAAATAAGCCCACAGATGAGTGGGCATGGTGGGTAAACACTAGTGTTAGTTGGGGATAAGGCGGGGTTTAATCTGAACCAATGACTGGAGTGGTGCAACAGAACCAGGTATTGGTGTGACCAGAGTAATGCTTTGGATCGTGACTAAGTCTGAGTTGCTGAAAAGGAAATCTACGGCATGGTCTGCAATGTGTGTGGAATTGAAAATGTTGGTTGTGTATGTCAAGGCCAGTGACGATGATTCTGGACTTTAAGTTTGTTAAACTATATGGTCTGGTCTTCAGGGATGCATAGGTTTGCATATATTATATGATGTAAAGCTGTCTATAGCAGTATGAGTGTTTCCTTGCTACATGGTGGTCTGTAAATGAGAAAGCTAAATGGAACGGTTAGCATATGGTTGCATCTGATGAGGGCCTCAACCTTGTGTAGAAACCTTCCTAGCCTTGGGAAGATTATTATTTTTGTTTTGTTTTTCTTTTAAAAATGTTGGCTAAACACATCCTGTTCTGACTATTATTTGTGTCAGTTTGATAGCCTGGTGGGACTACTCAATGCAGTACAGGTGCAATATCCCCTCCCTCTCTGCCATGAGTCAGGTATTAACTGACAAAGAACCTAACTTTTGATAGGTCAAATATGTTTATTTTTTTGTGGTGTTTGTGCTGCAGGAGAGTGAGTACTGTTGTTTGAAGTTGTAGGATGTGTTCTATTGGCAGTTGTAACTGTACTTGCCCTACAAAAGGCATTTTATTTTGCTTATGTTTAAGGTGTATGGGTGAGGGGTCGAACATGAAGGTTATGATTTGTCTGGTTTCAGCAATGAATGATTGACATGCAAGTGTTCGTGTACTGAATGATTGGTATATTTATTGCTTGTGAGGAAGAGAGGTTCAACTGTTATGTTGGTTTTCAGAGTGGGTGCATTTAAGTATATTAGGATTTTTGGGTGTTTGAGTGATTTTGTTTAGATACTTTTTTTGTCTTATTTTGTTGTGGTAGTATCAGGTAACAGGTTTCATGTTGTAGTGACTTGAGGTGTAAAAGCTAATGTGAAGGGCTGGTGGGTTGTGAAGTTTAAGGAGAAATGGGCTAGGATTTGGTGTGAGGAGACTCACGTGAGTGGCTAAACTGGTTTGGAGCAATGGTTTTAGATGGAGTGGTGTAGGATTTTTCCTTATTAGTGGATGAGAGGGTTGTCTGGTGAAGCAATAGAACAAGGGTTTTGAAAGGTTTTAGTGAGGGGAAGAAAGGGGAATTTTGATTAAGTAGAAGGTAGCTGAAAGATTTGTTTGTAAAGGTGGGTTTTAAAAATTGGATTTCTGGTTGGCAGAGTTAAGCAACCTGGCCAAACACGAGCCACAATCCTAGCTCAGGTAAGTCACAATACATCCTAAATTATTCTGTGCTCACACTCTGGTAGCTTGGCACAGCAGTCTGGCTTAACTTAAGTATTTGTGCAACCCTTCAAACATAACATGGTAAACACCAAAAAATTACTCCACATCCGGTTACAAAAATAGATTATGATTTTATAAACAAAACAAACCTAAAATTTTAAAAAAAACAAGTAGGATTCATCATCATCAAGAATCTTTATTTCGTCCGAAACGGCCATAAAAACACAGATAAATACAGTACAAGCCATTAGATAAAAAGAGACGAACATTACAATGTGAAAAACGGGCAGTTATTCTGGTTAAAACAGCATTACAGTACATACAGCGCTCCACTTTCTCCCCAGACTTCCTCAGTGGATCAGAAAGCACGTCTAAAATTATGTAATTTACTAAAAGTGCATGTGCAATACATAGGGGACACGGGGCCTAACGTTGATAATGAGTCAGATTCAATACAGTGCATATGCATTATGTAAACAGCCAAAGGTTGTTAAAGTGCTCCAGTATCATAAAAAAAGGGGAAAAAACCATTCATGGTACACAGTTCACATATCCCCTCTTGAGTTCCTAAGGCACATCGCTACTCTTAGAAAGTTTACAATACAGTGCAATGTTAAAATATCTGCAGAAAGTTTCAGGTACAGTAAAGCTACCTTGGCCTGTCTAAAACCAGCCTTTTTTAAAACTCTTTTTAAAAAATGTTTCCTTGGGAGCATGTAATGCGGGCATGAAAGCACGAAGTGAAGGGTGTCCTGCGGAGATCGGAGATCGCAGCCGCAGGGACCCTTCTGCTCCACCGTTTTAGTAAAACCTGCAGGCACCGCTAGGCTGTGATGTATGGAGTTCAACCTGAAGCGTGTCATAAGGTACCTATCCTGGGCACTGTGGATGAGATACAGGTAAGGTTCAATGACCGGGCAAGATTTCGTCAGTATGTGGCTTCTCACTGCGGGTTTTATTATCTCTTGGTCTTCCCTGATAGAACCCAGTAAATTCAAAAACTCCCCTTTAACAATGGTCTTATCCTTTGCCAAGATTTTGGTAGGGTGAGTAAAAAGTTCCAGGTGACCCGTGGCCTTAAGAGAATCTCTAACATATTTAAGCCATGGGATATCCATCCCTTTGTCCCGTACCAGGCAGTCCTGAATGATATCTCTTGTCAGGGCCGCCTCTGGATTTGACCAGATCTTGATCCAACAGCTAACCAGTTTTAATGTTATCCTTTCCTCGATGTGGGCAACACCCAGCTCTTCATGTACAATAAAGCCCGGGGTACTTTGTGGCACTTTCAGCAGTCTTCTTAAAAGTTTATTCTCTTCGGTATGGAGCGACTTTGTGTCCACAAAGCCCCAGCTTCACTGCCGTAGAGAACTTTGGCGGAACATATTGAATTGTAGAGAATCAGGATCTGGTCAGGAGCCCAACGGCCCAGCCTATGTGCATGATTCATAATTGCCCCCATGCTTCTGGTTAGTGAACGACATTTATCCTCCAGCAATGGTTTAAAATTAAGCCTGGAGTCAACCAATATCCCTAGGTATGAGAAGGACTGAACTTTTTCAATACAGTGTGCCCCAATCATGTATTTATATTTCTTTTGTGGCACCTTCCCTACCTCCAGTATGTAGGATTTGGCTAAGTTTGCTGACAAATCCAGGCTCTCCATGAAGTGGATAAAACCGTCTAACAAAGTTTGTAGGCCACGCGGGGTTCGGGCCAGAAGTACCGCATCATCTGCGTAGAGCAGAACCTGAACCTCCCTGTGACCTATCTTAGGCGAGTCCACTCCCAGCCCAGCCAGTGCTTTCTCTAAGCCATTAATGTAGAGGGTGAATAAAAAAGGTGCTAAAATACAGCCCTGTCAACTCCCCTCGTACAGGGGAACTGATCTGTCAGACTGCCCTCCTCGTTGTACCTAACCTGGGCATGGGTATTCATGTGTAGGGATCTCAAAATATTTACTAGGCCCTGATCCACTCCCAGTCCCTCCATAAGTTCCCACAGTTTGTTCCTGTTTACCCGATCGAATGCGGCTGTGAGGTCCATGAACGCCAAGTACACAGTTCCTTGGCTCGCTATCGTGTACTTGGCGGTCAGGAGATACAGGTTGAGAAATTGGTCCGTTGTAGACCGGCCGGCCCTGAAACCATATTGTGTGTCCGTTATGATCTTGTGTTCTTCTGACCAATCTAATAGACGGTTAAGTATAACCCTGCCGAGAACTTTCACAGACACATCTATCAGGGAAATAGGCCTGTAACAGGACGGGCTCTCCCTGTTACCTTTCTTAAAGATTGGCACAATTATGGCTGTTGACCAAGATACAGGCATGCCCGTGCACACTGCAGCGTTTATAACCCTAGTTAAAATCGGGGCTTACAACTCTTACGCCAAGAACAAGTCCGGGGGGACACCATCTGGACCCGGCACTTTATTTCTGGTCAATCCTTCTATGCCGGCCTTAATCTCATTAAGAGAGAAAATTGTGGGTTCCCCCCCTCCTGGCCCTTCATTGGTCACAAGGCAATCTTCCTGGGTGCTAAGATTATATAGACCCTTAAAGTGCTCATGCCAGGTCTCCGCCAGGATGTGGTTTACAATCTTGGGTTTATCCCTGTCTTGGAAGCAAGGGTCATTTATGATTTTCCAAAATGCCGTCATATTTTTAGTATCTACTGCTTCCCTCAGGTTCTCCCACACCTGCTGTTGCATCAAAGATTTACGACGCTTAAACGCATCTTTGTATAACCCTCGACACGCCTTAACCCTGGTTTTATCCCTCGGGCAGGATTTCAAAGCCATTTTCAGCTCTCTCAGAGCCTTAGAACAAGCCTGGTCGAACCACCCATGTTCCCGTGGTTCTTTTTTTCCGGACTTGACCCTGAGGAGTCTATCAATGTGCAGTGTTGCCCCTTCGTAGGCCTTAACCAGCTCGACCCCTGTCACTTCAAGATTCAAGAACCTCTCTATATGATGGTCTTTGTCTGCCATTAGTGCTTCATAAAAGGCATCAACGTCAATTTTGGAGCATCTCAGCCTTCTACCCTGATCAGTCGCCATTAGCTCCCCTTTCGGACCTCTTTTGTTGAGGGTGTTGGTGGTGTTTGGGTCCCTCAGGACAATAACTAAGGGATTGTGGTCACTAAATGCACTAGATTATATTTCGAACCACAAAAGCTCCTGCTTCATTATGTGAGATACAAAAATAAAATCAATGACTGAATCACAGCCTCTTCCTTTAAAAGTTGGGTTTATCCGCCCTACATCATCTCCATTTATTAAATCCATGGTGTGTTGGAGATCATGCCTTTCCAGCACCTTATTGAGCTCTTTTCCCTCTGAAGTGTTTTCTAAATGGGGACCCTCTTCCAACGGACAGGAGTACCAGACACCCCGTGTATTTTTCACATTTGGGCAAAGGTGACAATTAAAATCACCTGCGAGCACCCAGTCGTACTTGCATCCCTCTTGATCAGTCTCTCCCTCCAGCCTTTTACCCAGTTCTCTAAAATTTATGAGTGGTGACCCTGGAACTATAGCATTATAAAAGTTCACGAATAATATGTTCTGGCCCCTCATACGTAGTTTTAGCCCTTGTACAACATCAGAGTTCCAGCTCAGGTCTACCCATGTCCCTTTCAGTTTTAAATCCGCATAGATCATCAGCCCGCCCTTAGCTCTTCCTGACCGTCCTTTCCTTGCCGGGACATCTTAAAGCCTTCAAGAGCTAGCTGGTCTCTGTTCCATTCCCATGTCTCTTGTAAACATATGACCTGGAACTTTTTTATATAAGCCACCCATTCATAATTTTTTAGTTTTGCTGACAGCCCCGCTACGTTCCATGATAAAACTTTTATAGTGCCTTGGGTCATGGTACTTGTGCTCGGCAATGTCTGACCTCTGCGGGTAGTCAAATGGGCTCCTATAGTCTGGCCTTTGTCCTCTTTAGGACAGCTAATCATATCACTTTCCATGGGAACGGGTGTTTGTGTGCAATCTGGGGTTACTGGGAGGCCTTCACTAGAATATATGCGTGGAGCAATCGCTTCGGCGGGGGCGTCGCCGCGGCGAGAGCTCGTTCATGTCAATCAATGTCTTCTAATCCCCGGCTATTTACCAGAGGAGCAAAACGATTTTTTGTAAGAGACAAGGGCCCATTTCCAATCACCCCACTATACATTTGCCTATCGAACTCTCTTCGGGAACTTGTCCATGGGTCCCTATAAAAGAAACCCAGCGGTAACATTTGGATGAATGGGTCATTCTCCCCCTGAGGCCACCCCGGGGATAGGAAAGGAGGTCATGTACCAGCCCTGGTGATCTAAAATTTACGATCACTGTGTCTCCTTCAAAACACTTTCTGCTCCGGCCTATCCAGGACACACTTCTTGCCATTAAGATTTGCCTATAGTGCTCCAGTTTAAAATGTGTGTTTTTACTTAACCAATGTGCTGCCTTATTGATTAACATCTGGGGTGTTTCTTCACAAATTTCTGTAGAAGCAGGAACCCCTGTCAGAACTATTGTACAAGGGCTCGCGGTGGGAAGAAGATCCATAACAGGCAGATTCGTCGTGCCCTTGACAAACTCGCTCCCTACTGGCTCATTCACTACAATTGCACCAGTCCCATCCCCCCTGGCCCCCTTTCCTGTTGTCCCACTTTGTTGTGGCATCATATGCCCGTCCTTCCTAGTGGGCAGAACGCTCTCCTTCCTTCTGGTGTCTTCGTTTCTACCAGTCCCCGGGTGTTCTGCTTGCGCACTACCTGAGTGGGTACTATTCCTCTCTCTCTGCGGTAGGTCCCCCTGTGGTACTCCTCCCGTACCCTCACTACCTCGGGTGTCCATATCCTGAGCTGCTATGGGTCGGGGAGTAACAAATGTGGGTGGGCCCGTCCACTGTGCTGCCAATCTGGCCATATTTTCTTCGAGCGCGCTAATTTTCCTGTAAGGGGTGCTAGTTGGTTAGTGATTAATTCCAATCTTAACCATAATGGTGAGTCCTCCTCATTGCCCAAATCCATCCCTCTGCATTTAGAACACTGCGAGAAGCCTGTGGCTTCTGGGGTCCCTTTGGGCCTGTCCTCCTTTGATGGTTCTTTCTAATTCACATTTCTGGTAGTCTTATTTCGTCCTCCCCCTTGCCCTCCCCCTCGTGCGCTCTTGGCTGAGGCTGTGGGGACACTTACGGGAATTACATCTCTACTAGACATGTGTTGATCTAAGCGTGCCCTTTTGGATCGTGTTACAACCTCTGAGGGTTCCATAGGTGGCAGCCCACAGGTCTCTGGTGCTTCTGCCCTCTCTGCCCCCTCTTCCCCCGCTCCTTCCCCCCTTGATGATGACGTAGATGCCAACATGGATTGGCCCGATTCTCCCTCCTCCACTCCATTTATTACAATTACAGATGTAATTTCCTTGGTAGGTGACATAATTACTCCTGCCTCAGCGCAGGCTTTCTCTGCCGATCTGTGGGAAGTAATAACAATGTCTACATTTTTCGGGGTAACAGCCTTCGGATTCTCTGTCTTGGCTAAACCCCCCATGGACAGTCTTTTTCTGGGCTGTGTTGGAGTCCAAGGAAAGTCTTCTTTTGGCAGAACGAATTTCTTGGTCCAAGGCTGATTGTGCCCTGATAAAGAAAGCATCCAGTGTCCCTTTTAGGCTCCCTCCCACATTGTCTGGTTTGATTCTCTCTTTAGTCATCGCGATTTGGGGACCAAAATCCCAACAGGGTCGGCCTTAAACTGCACAATACTAGATAGCCAGGTCAACAACCCTCTGGATGTATAAGTTCAGCCGCAATGTACTGTTTTGAAAAGAGGGCAAGTTGCGAACCAAAATAACCCAACTGATTGAGTCACCAATTTTACTTCCTTTTGCGGGCATCCAGTTTTCCCTCACCTGCCTTCTGTAGCGGTGTGTAGTCACCAAAACGGAGTAATCATATATGTAGGTGGCGATGTTAGAGCCCTGGCCCTTGCCCAGCCCTGCCTCCTCCTGGCTACGGGAGGCGCCGCGATGTTTTAAGCGCTCTATGGTGACGATAGCAGTGTGCGCTGCCCAGGGGACGATGGTCAATGCAGTCTCTGATGACCGTATCAGCCGTCACCCTTGGCAATGGTACGCCGAGAGAACCGGGTGAGCTGGGTCCGGCAGCGTTCAACACCCCAACAGCAGACCGGCAAAAGATCAGCCCGCCAAAGTCAAACAACGCGCCCCACGGTGAACCCGGCGAACACCGCAAGGTGAGTGAGATAAAGTCTTACTTTTCAATCAGTATTAGACTCACCGGTAATGCCCTCCTACCTCTCTCCTACCGTAGTCCACACTTGATTTTCTTGGGTTTCAATACTTGAAAAATTCTCATGTAGCACTTTCCCGTATTTTCGCAGCCCAGCCTGCTTGTTAGAGCCACACCGCTGCACTTCTCTGTACTTCACCGCACTTATCCGCCTCTCTGCCTGAGAAGCACAAAGCACCGGAACCTTCACTCTGCAACTGCCGTCAGGCCGTAAAGACGAAGAAAGATGAAACCTCTGCACTCGGCGCAGTCCTCAGCGGTCAGCTGTGGGGGATGTGAGGAACCGAGCCGACTTTCAAGCCCTGCACCCTCTCCAGTGCCAGAGAATATCGTTCCGTGAAAGACCGTGAAGGACTGTGTGGGTGCCGGAAAACAGCTGGGGCAGCGCACGGTTAGATTTCAGCCTGTAGCTCCTTAGCGTCTTCTCACACCGCACCGCACCAAACCAGGAAAGCTGCCATCAAACGAGGGGGTGGTCCTGAATCACTGGTAACCCACCTCTCCAGCCAGGAACGAGAAAGGTATCGGGGCAGGCCAATACAAATAGGAGTCTATATATGCATGTTCGAAGAATAAATGAGCTTTTAGAAGCAAGAAGCGCTTAAATTGGCTATATGGCAGCAAAGTCGAAAGTTCAGGCAGACGTGATGGAGTGCAGCCTTGATACAGGGGCCCACTGAACCAAAGTACCTTGATCTCGAATGAGTCTTATACAAAGATGCGAGGTGAAGCTGAAGAGATGCGTCTGTTTCAGGCCACACAGTGGACAAGATGTGTCGGGTGTTTTCTGCACACAACTGCATCAATGTGTCTGGTCTGCTCCATGCAATGACAAGGATGCACTGGTTCTGACTTGTGCAAATGCGATGTGGGTTCTGGTTGAAGCAGCACTTTATACCCACTTCCATGGGCCCAAGACTGAATTGATGCCACTCGGTAGAGCAACACTTGCAGCAAACAAAGTCCAGATGCTGTAGCAGCATGAGTCCAAGTCTTTGTCCCTAAAACGTGGAACAGGAGGCAGGCCTTGGAGTCACTCGGGGTTCAATTAATGTAGGCTCTGTCTTTGTCACCTAGGCAGGAGAACACCTCTTTAGACATTATAATTTGTTGGTGCTGGTGAAGACTCCTATCAGGAGCTACAATGTTTCATTGCGGCGCCGAGATACATTGGCCCTATGGAGCTACCAGTCGGGAGCTGTGGTGCGGAGCTTTGGTTCGCGCTGCTGAAGCCACCCATAAGGAGCTGCAATGCCAAGGGGCCTCTAAAAGGTCTAGGGTGACAAAGAATTGGTTTGAAGTTATTTGAGTGTGTGGAGGTAGCTGCTTTGAAACGGAAGTGGTGAAAGGAACGGCTCTTCCCCTCCTGCCAATACCTAGACCTCCTTTACTTCCACTGTCTGGGAGGAATATACAAAGGCCAGCTATACTTATTCATGTGACAGGCTTCAGGCACCAAATGGTTAGGACAAGAAAATGCCAACTTTCTAAAAGTGGCAGTTTCAGAATTGTGACTTAAATCAGACTTTACCATAAAAGATGATTTCAAATTGCAACATAATTTTTCTACCTGTTCCTAATCAAAGGTTATCATTCTAGTGTAATAAGGTAACCTATAGTTATACTATGTGAGAGGTAAGCCTCACAGTAGTGAAAATGAATTTAGGAATGTTTCACCACCAGGACATGTAAACACACATCCAAATTATTAATATCCACTTTTCTCTAGGGGGTGTTAAGGGCCTACCTTAAGGGGTATCATATGTATTAAAAAGGGAGGTTTAGGCCAGACAAAAGGTGTATTTTGCCAGGTCAAATTGGCAGGCTAAAGCTGCACACAGGCTGCAATGGACAACCATAGACCTGTTTTAAAGGGCTACTTAAGTGTGGGGGCACAATAAGTGCTGCTAGCCCAATAAAAGCATTTCATTACAGGCCCTGGATATATATAGCACTACTTTACTAAGGGCTAATAAGGTAATTAAGGTCCTAAGGTTAACAAAACAAATTTACTCAAACGGGTGGGGACTAGCCAAAACATATTGAGAAAGACCACAACAAAGGCTGTCTGGTATAAAGCATGATCTTTGTAAGTTTATGCATTTTGAACCATTTTCTATTTCTTTGAAAGAGAAATTCATCAATTCATTAGGTTGAGCCTAGCAGTAGTTTGCATGCGCTGCTCGCTCTGCGAGACTGCTATAGTAGAGTATGGGAGAGATGCCGCACCCACTCTCGCCCCCATATTTTTCATTGGCTTTTGTCATTGTCTTTCATAATTGCTGCCTTCAGATTCGGTAATAGACTTGTTAGTCCCTCCTTAGTATGACCTTGTCTTCATTTGTAACCTCCCATGGCTACTGGCCAATTTACTTTGGTTGTTACACGGGACCAGTTATTTAGTCTGAAAGCACTATTTACTTTATTGAGTTTCTCTTACAGCAGGCCGGACATGCGCTGCATCCGCTGAAACCACTTGTGTTTTTTTGAGCAGCACAGCCTCCCCGCAACACGGGTGCCCGCTTTCAATCACTTTAATCCGGCATTATCTTGTGTCTGTTTCAAACACCCCCTCAAGTAAAATGGATTTAGAAATGATTAGAGAATTAAGTCATGTGAATTCTAGGTAGCACATAATCATGTGCTAATTGGCTGAAGCGGACAACAGCACATCTGTCTTACATGTCATCAGCACTAAGCCACCTGACTGGTTGTTTTCAAAAGCCTGTTTTATTAACTACAACACCACCACCAATACCATCACCATCACCAATACCACCACAACACCAATATCACCACCATCACCACCACCATCAATACCACCACCACCACTACCACTAATTCCACCACCAATACCACCATCATCACCAATATCACCACCAACAATACCACTACCACCAACACCACCAATACCACCACCATCACCAATACTGCCACCACCAATACCACCGCCACCATCAATACCTGCACCACCACCACCAATACCACCACTAATACCACAACCACTTATGCCACCAATGCCACCACCACCAATACCACCACCACCACTGCCAATACCAATACCACCACTACCAATACCACCACTACCAATACCACCACCAATACCACCACCACCACCAATACAACCACAACCACCAATACCAGCACCACCAATACCATCACTACCACCAATACCACAACCAATATCACAACCACCACTAATACCACCACCACCAATACCCCCAACAATACCACTACCAACATCACCAATACCACCACCGCCACCAATGCTGCCACCACCAATACCACCGCCACCATCAATACCCACACCACCACCAATACCACCACTAATACCACAACCACCTATGCCACCAATACCACCACCATCAATACCACCACCACCAATACCACCGCTAATACCAATAACACCACCAATACCACCACTACCAATACCACCACCACCAATACAACCACCACCACCAATACCATCACTACCAGCAATACCACCACCAATATCACAACCACCAATACCAACACGAATACCACCACCACCAATACCACCACCACCAATACTACCACTGCCACCACCACCAATGTCACCACCAATACCACAATCTCCACTACCACCAATTCCACCACCACCAATACCACAAAGTCCACCACCAATACCACTACCAATACCTCCACCACCAATACTACCACCAATACCACCACCACCAATACCTCCACCACCAATACCACAACCACCTATGCCACCACCAATACCACCACCAATACTACCACCACCAATACCACCACCAATACCACCACTACCAATACCACCTCCATCACCACCAATACCACCACCACCAACACCCCAACCACCAATCTAATACCACCACTGCCAATACCAATACCAACACCAATACCACCACTACTACCAATACCAACACCAAAACCACCACTACCAATGTTTTCAAAAGCCTGTTTTATTAACTACAACACCACCACCACCAATACCACCAACATCACCAATACCACCACCACCAATACCACCACCATCAATACCACCACTACTAATACCACAAATTTCACCACCACCACCAATACCACATCAATACCACCACCACTACCATCACCACCACTACCAATACCACTATCACCACCAATACCACCGCCACCATCAATACCAACACCACCACCACCAATACCACCACTAATACCACAACCACCTATGCCACCAATACCACCGCCAATACCACCACCACCACCAATACCACGACCAGTCCAAATCCACTACCAATACCACCGCCTATACCAATACCACCACCAAAACCACCACTACCAATACCAACACTACCAATACCACCGCCACCAATACCACCACCACCAATACCACCACCACCACCAAAACCACCACCACCAGCAATACCACAACCAATACCACCACCACCACAAATACCACCAGTACTACCAATACCATCACTACCACCAATACCACCACTAATATCACAGCCACCAATACCACCACCACCACCACCACCACCAATACAACCACCATCAATACCACAAAGTTCACCACCAATACCACCACCACCACCGCATCAGTCCCCATTCAGATTCCAAAATCCAGGTTTCTCAGTCAACAACCCTCAACTTTATAATCTCAAAACACACTAGAAGGTTCGAGAGAAACCTTCCCCCCTGAGCCAAAGGACTCTCACCAGAACTGGCCAGCTTCCAAGCAAGCATTCCCTGGCAGGAAGGAGTTCCCACGTCCCATCTCTAATCTCGCATGTTCCAGCCTTTATCTTGACAAAGCTCACGAAAGCCTTTCAGGGTACATTAAACAATCCCTCACAAAACAATCCTTGAACGTGATTAACCCAAACAACTTGCAAGTGTGGCTGTGCACGCAGATAAAGCTCAAGCCAGGCAGAGTCAGAATTCAGGATGACATGAGGCCATGTCAAAGCCAATCGTAAGTACTTCACAATTCTACCAATGTACAACACAATGCACATTTGTGCACCATTGCTCACAACACTGCACTTCGAGACCAAAAAGTACATTCCACACCTCTCTCTCATGCTTTCAAATGCACATCCCACACGTTCTGTTCTTGGCTAGGCTATTCTACTCCGTGACAGCTCCCACTAAATGGCTGCAAGATTGCAAGAAATAAACCTTTAAGAGAAGCAAGCATATGCAGAACATTGTACATTCAGGCTCGGATAAAATAACAAACCAAAGTCAATAAAAAAAATGGTAGTCAAAGATCATCACAGGGTGTCAGACCACAAGAGTGCCTCTAGCACTTCAGGTGGGTTGGTTGCGCACATGTTATGGTGTGCACACAATACGCACCAAAACTGGAATCATCAAACACTTTTTTCTGTAGCTAGACTGCTTTTGTTTCCTGTATCATTTGCAAATGAATGTTTTGAGCATGGTGGGCGATGTTGGGGTTTTAGGGATTAAGACACAACCATAATTCTAATTTGTAATTGTGGTTTTCAGCCATGAACAACGAGTGTTGGCCAACTCACACTGCACACCGCCTTTGGCCTATGACCAGACCCTGTGCCTGACCCTCCACCCAATCCACCCTGGGTAGCAGGGTTTGGCCGCAGGGTCTATCCCAACTCTTTACAGGTGACTGATCCTCACTGTTTACATCCTTTCAGGGGTATTTTTATTTCAGAATACTTTTTCATTTTAAAAATACATTTTGTTAGTAAAACTTTGACTTTTTACACTAAATGGTGCCTCTTTTCCCAAGTCATAATATGGTAGCTGCATAAAGATATTCACGACTTATCAAATTCTTATATTTTTGTTTTTATCACTTTTTTCCATGCCTCTGAAGGAAACTCAACATTCAAATGAGGGCGGCCAACTCTCATTGTGCCCATTTATTGCTGTCGAATTTTTTCCCCTCAGCACAAAAATCATGATTTTTATACAAATCTAGATTTTCAAGGTGTGTTGAAAGCATAAATCCCATTGATTGCTTATATCTCAAACTCCGCCATGTCCTGTCCCAGGTAGTGCTGTAAAAGGAGGAGGGTTATGGGTGGGGCTAGCTGCCCCACCATATAAAAAATCTCAGCTACAGAAATGTTGACCAAAAGACACCCCAGCCTTGGGAAAAGAGGAATCTCCACCTCAAAGAAATTAGATCAACATGAATGTTATCCAGTGCTATCCACCCACAGCTGACAGAGAAGAAGAGGAAAAAGAACAGTTTTACAACAGACTCCAGTCCATCCAGGAGAAATGCCCTAAGGGAGACATCATCAACACCAAGATTGAAGGCAGTAACACCAGGTACAAAGAAGTCATGGGCAACCATGGCCTTGCCAACATGAATGAGAATTGTGAAAGGCTTGCAGATCTCTGCGCCCTGAACAGTCTGATGATAGACCCCAGTGTATTCCCACACAAAAGAATGCACAAGGCAAAGTGGGTGTCACCAGACCATTCAACAGAGAAACAGATCACCCATGCCTGCATCGACAAGAAATCCCTGCAGGATGTGAGAGCAATGAGAGAAGTGGATCTGGAATCAGTCCATCACCATGTCATGGCCAGGCTGAAGCTACAGCAGAAAAAAGCATGGATGGAGCCAATGCCACCCTCCTCAATGATGCCCAGAAACAGAGTGAATACTCAGTCACCATCAGCAGCAAGTTTTAAGCACTGGACAGAATTTTTCACTTACCCTTAAACAATAGCTTTGGGGTCCTCTCTAGACTAGAGGATAATGATTGCTCGTGTACAGTGAAAAGCACATGTGCTTTAGCCAACTTAGCCCTGAGCCAAATCTAAAGAACCCAAATATCTTATGTCATGAAATATTATGGGAATCCGCCAGAAATATTTCAGCTAATTTTGATATTATGTACTGTCAGGAAACATGGGCTCTGAATCCCATTGCTTTAAATGGTTTTAAATCTTATTGTTGCGACACAAAGCCATCAGCAGTAGGAAGAAGAAAGGGGTGTTTAGCCGTGTTTTTGGCATGTTTCATTAAGAAATTGAGTGTGAATATACAAGCATCAAGACCATGCTACCAAGTTATAAATCTTAAATTGCCTAAGGAACTAAATACTAGGCATGGGCGGTGAACTTCGCTCCGTTCACGGAGTTTTCTGCACTCCACACTCTGCGGAGCTGGCGGAGTGCAGAAAACTCCGCTTCGCGATGTGCAGCGGAGTTTTTTCCCCGCTCACGATCGCGAACGGTAAGTTTGTGATCGCAAACGGTAAATTCGCGAGTGCAAGTTGCAGCTCGGGTAGAATTTCTACCCAAGCTGCAGGAATACCAGCACAAACTGCAGTTTGCACTGAACTCTGCCACTCGCGGAACTTCACAGAGTTTTTTTGTAACTTCGCAACGTTTTGGGTAGCAAAACTCCGCAAACTACGCCCAGGCCTACTAAATATTATTTTAATACATTTTATTTTTATTCTTCTCAGCACACCCAATTGGCATAATCCATGAGATGGGAAAACTAGTTTCAGACTTTGTATCTTCCCAGAGGAATTTTATTTCGATAGTATGAGAAGGTGATTTTAACATTACTAAATGCCCACATAGTGGGAAACGCTTATGTGGATACTCCAATAATCAAAGAGATGATATGACTAATTTTATACACTCACTTTATAGTGAGGCTTCAAACCAGCTGGAATTAAATCACAACCTTACATTTGCTTCAGATTTGCAGGGAAACAGTACTATAAATGTACCTACTTTCATAGGAAGCGGCAAAGGGTAGATTTCATTCTTTTATCAAGGGATCTTGTTTAGAATTTGATGAGTTAAGATGTGCGCATACTTCCTCACAGTGATCATAATCCCATTGCACTGAGTTTTTGTATCCCTTTCTCGAGGATCTTCCTGTTGGATTGAGTCCAAGATTATTTACTCAGTAAACAAGGGGGTACGTTTAAATTGGGTGTCTATTAAACCATCCAATTTTTTTCATTAAACTGGTTAAGAAAGCCATCTGCAATACTTTTTGCTGCTTTTCATTAAAGGCAGAGCATTCTGAAATATTTGACAGTTTTGTGGGATCATATCTAGGGGCCTATTTTCAAACAAATCACCAAAAGGGCAAGCCCGTAAGGCATTGTTTAGCTCGGAATGCACCACAGCCCTAAAAGCCATAAAGTTGGCCACCAATAAAATACCCTGTGACATAGCTGATGTCAGGAAAGCAAGAAACATTTATAAGCAGGCCATTGAGAACAGGAGATTCAAAGGAGCACATCAGAGGATTTAAATGAAGTGGCTTTGCAGGAAGGTACAAGAGTCCGTCTACTACAAGAGTCCATTTTACAAAGAATGGTGATTGTATTGCCCCTAATAAAGTTATGAGTTCTTATTTTTATTTTGTATCAACTCTTTGGGTGAAGCACTAAGTGCATATAGTAAGGACATCCCCAGAATTGATTCAAACCCGGTTCCATCTTTGCTTTACGCCGAAGACGCAGGTCTTCTAGCTTTAACCGCAAACGGGCTCCAAAATCTATTAAATGGACTTTGCGATTTAATGACCAATCTGAATTTAAAAGTGAACCAACAGAAATCGTTTGTTATGACATGTGGGCCAAAATATACTAAATCTAAAAGTTTTTTTTATAGGGGGGGATGGTCCCCAATTGAAAAGCTATCCATTTTTAATTACCTTGGGATTTTGTTAGAGGCAAACAGTTTATGGGACAGATTAGTAACTCGGAGAGTGCAGAAAATGGGGGTGACGTGTGATTCAGTTTTAAGATTTGCCAAAAGATTGGGCTAGAAGCCCATTAAGGAGATGATCCAAATGTATAAAAGCAAATGTCTATCAGTGGCCATTTATGGAGCTGAAGTTTGGGGCTATGCTGCCCCAGGAAGCTACGGGTAGGCGGAAATAGATTTTATGTAGGCTCTTAGCTATCCAAAATCTACCTCAACTCTCATCTCCCACTTAGAACTGGGCATAGGCTTTGTAGAGTAACAAATTAAAATTGCTCCACTATTACTGTGGTTAAAGCTGTGGCACAACCCTAGGGCGGAATTTTCCATACTGGTGCTAATGGACTGTCTCATTCCAGAAAAGATGTTGGCCATTCCATGGTTAACTCATGTTAAAGATACCTTTTATACCTTGGGTCTTAGTCAACTGTTTGACGCACTCGAAAATATTGCTGCCAAGTCTAAATAAATAGTTAAACGGTGTGCCAGATCATATAGAGAGGACAGGAAACTAGGAAGAACACTTGACATGAGTTCAGTTACTAGGTATCTGGAAATTGTTACAACCATGTGTGGGAACCTTATTTATCTTGGGCTGTAAATCCAGAGCACAGATTTCATCTGACTAGGTTAAGACTGAATACGATTATTTTTTTTGTAACTTTTCCTGTAGCTGGTACATGGTTTAAATCTCTCCCATGCGGTCATTGTGATGGTATATCTGCCTAATCAACCGAATACTTTTTACTTTTTTGCTCCCTTTTTAACACTTTTAGGTGACTTTTTCTATGGCCTATATTAATGCACAAGTACTTTACTTCATATAAAGGGACTAGTATATTTGCAATGCCTGTTCTCATTTGAAAATTGTACTGCTGTTTTGAGTTACATTGTCGCTGCTAATAAGTTAAGGAAAAAAATATGCCTTTTAACATTTTGTATGCAGTATAAGTGATTATAATTATTTTTACATGATGAAGACTGTATCTGTTTTCTTTTACTGTATTTTATCTGTTTTATTCTGTACTTTTATGGCTTTTCGAACTGGCCGAATAAAGATAATAAGGACTTATGACTTAAAAAAAGTACGTACTAGAGAACAATGGAGATCAAGTAGAAAGTCATTGGGAGAAGATCAAAGAAAGCGTGACATCAACGTGCAAGGAGGTACTGGGTCCCAAGAAACACCAGCATAAAGAATGGATTTCTACTGAGAATCTCCTCAAAATCCAAGAGGGAAAGGAAAAAGAAAGTTGCAATGAACACCAGCTGAACAAGAGCAGAGAAAGCAAAAGCTCAGGGCGAGTACACTGAAAGTAACGAGGAAGCTAAGAGAAACTTAAGAGCGGGCAAGCCAAGATTCATCGATGGTCTTGCTACAGAAGCCCAGGAAAGAGCAATCCATGTAAATTTGAAAGAACTCTGACATAACGAGGAAACTCAGATTCAGCAAGCGAGAAAGACCTGTTAAAGACAAATCTGGGAAAATAATCATGGGTAATGAAGACCAACAACAAAGATGTGTGGAGCAATATGTAGAACTGCTGAACTAGCCTGTGCCGCGGTCTCTACCAGACATTCAGCCATCCACAAGGACATGCCAATCAACTGCAGAAGACCAACCAAGGAAGAAATACGGAAAGCCATCAAACATCTGAGAAATGGGTAGGCAGCAGAACCTGACAACAATAAAACAGAGGTACTGAAGGCAGACATTGAAACATCAGTAGATATGGTCTACCCCATGTTTAGAAGGATCTGGGAAAAGGATATGGTGCCATCATACTGGAAAGAGGGATAGCTCATCAAGAACCCCAAGAAAGGTGACATAAGTAACTGTGCAAACTACAGAGGGATTACTCATCTATCAATCCCTGGCAATACGTTCAACAGGGCATCCCGAACAGAATGAAGGAACAAAGCCGACAGTGAGTTGCAAGACTAGCTCGCTGGCTTCCACAAAGATAGAGCAGGAACAGACACGATTGCAACACTCAGCATCATCATTGAGAAGTCGATGGAATGGAACTCCCCTTCTAATTCAACTTCATCAACTACGAGAAAACATTCAACAGTGCAGACCAAGAGACCCTGTGGAAACTCCTCCGCCACTACAGTGGGCCAGATAAACTCGGAAGAACTATAAGGAACTCTTAGGAGGGAATTATCTGCATGTTAGTCCATGGAGGACAACTCCTGGAAGTCTTCCAAGTGAGGACTGGAGTCCGCCAGAGTTGTTTGCTCTCGCCTTTTCTCTGCATCATGAAGACATCAATGCAGCTCGAAGACCTGGACTTTGTAGACAACCTGGCCCTACTTGCTCATACCCATCAACAGATGCAAGAGATGACCGACAATGTGGCAGCCACATCAGCACAACTTGGCCACAACATTCATGGGAGAAAAACCAAAATCCTGGAGGCTAACACAGCCAGCACAGCTACAATCATTCTTGCAGGCAATGCACTGGAAGGGGTTGAGGCCTTTACCTATTTGGGCAGTGTCCTGGACAAGCAGGGCGGCACAGATACCACCATCAAGGCAAGAATCAGCAAAGCAAGGGCCGCCTTCATTCAGCTAAAGAAGACCTGGAGCTCCAGCTAACACTGTAAACCAGGAGAAGGCTTTTTAACACCAACGTAAAATAGGTTCTTCTGTATGGAGCAAAAACTTGGAGGACAACAGTGACCACCACCAACAAAATCCAGTGCTTCATCAACACCTGCCTGAGAAAAATCCTCCAAATTCGCTGGCCAAACACCATCAGCAACAATGACCTTTGGAAACAGACCTCCCATCTCCATGCCCATGAAGAAATCATGAAAAGAAACTGGGGGTGGATAGGTCACACCCTCCACAAGTCCGTCTCATACACCACCAGGTAAGCCCTGACCTGGGCCCCTCAAGGAAAAGAGGAAGGCAGAGAAACACAGGGCACCGAGGCCACGAGGCTGACTGCAAGATGGTCTACACCTGGAGTCAGATTGCAAGAAAATCTCAAGACAGAGATGGCTGGGGAGTCCTCGTTGACAGCCTATACCCGGGGGGGAGGGGTAGTAGGCTGTTATGTTTGGTACTTAGTGAAATGTTGTATGGGTTATGGTGCTTTAAATGTTACGTTCTACTGTCATGTTCTATGGTTGCTATGACATGTTTTACAGAAGTGTTCCTTGACTGGCAGTTGTATGCTGGCTGTATTGGGAACACCAACGCTACTCTTGTGCTCTGAATAAAGTACTTGATCTAAAGAACTTCATCTTGTTTGCTGCGACTATTTATGGATTACAACATTGGCGACGATTTGCCAGCAAGCGAGGAATTGAGCAAGCGAGGAATTGAGCACAGAGTGAAGACGGCGTTGGTGGATGAATTCACACTGTGTTAAGGAATTGACCTAACACCAAAAATACTCGGCAAGGAAACTAAACAGATTGACTTATGTTGAAGACGCTGACAGTAAGGAGTTTACTACTGTGTAGTGTATAACTCGGCTTAAAGTACTTGTTCCGTGTGTGTGCACCCAGCTGTAATACGTCGTGAAAGAAGACGTAATTTGAACCCGACATCAGAGAAGCAGTTGATGTTTCGGAGCTGTGTGGTGATTTCAGCGTTTCACGATCGATTTTATTTTACGGAAAAAAAACCCCGATTTTATCTTTGGTAACCTTCTAGTGCAGCCGTTACCTGGATCTTGTAAAATAACACTTGCGCGTGGTGTGAGAGTTCCACGAGAGGAGCCCGACGAGTGTCTTCGTGCCGGTGTTCTCACGCAATAGTGACGCGTAGGGAATCACTGGAGCGCATTTGCAGAAAGGTCTTTGGAACGCATGCGCTGAAAACGGAGTGACGTGCTCACGCAAGGGGTGCGGCCATTTTGGTTACAATCTCCAAGGAAACCAAACCTTCGAATGTATTCACACGAGTGATAGCGTTGTACTAGTGGTGTCGTTACCAAGGAAACTATCTCTTCATCGGAAAATAAGGAAGTACCACGCACGCAGTGTTTGTTTTGCATTTAAATGGATATTGGAACTCTCGCATTCAAATGTGAAGTAAGAAAAGTGGAACTAACCTTCATAGGATAACAATAACTTTAAAGAACTGGTTTAATAAGGATAAGTGTTCTGTGGTGACTGGGATAAATCCTAAATATTGTGCTATTTAAAAAAAAAGAGAGGAGCAAAACAAGATTCATTTATTTTTTTTATTTTTTTTTGGTTTTGTTTGTTTTGTTTTAATACATATAAGTGATATTGTTAGATTCAGTCATACGGTACAATGGATAACGCTAATGTAATTGTGCCACCGTTATTCCTGCAACAACCTGGGGATCCTCCTATTGAGTGGGATGAGTGGATTGAGATATTTGAAAATTATATAGAAGCTCTTGATGGCAAAGATTTCAGTGCTTCAAGGAAAAAGGCGTTGTTATTGAGTACATTAGGAAAGGAGGGGCAACATGCCTTTAAATTTTTGCCGGTTGGGGTGGATGCAGAAGGAAGGGCAATAGCTAATGTATATTTGGAAGCGAAGGAAAGACTGAGGAAACAATATGCTAAAGAAATAAACATAGTAATGTGTAGGCACAAATGTTATACACAACCACAAAAAAGTGATGAAACGATTTTGTAACACGTTTACGAGAGTTGTCTTTAAATTGTCAATTTGGTGGCATGAGGGAAGAGATGATCCGTGATCAATTTATTGTACAATGTCGGAACAAAAAAATGCAGGAAAGGCTATGGGCGGCAAAGAATCCCACATTATCAAATGCAATTGATATAGCTAAGGTTGTAGAGCAATCTGAGACATGCATGAAGGAAATGGAAAAAAAGGAGAACCCAGCAGCAGTAACGTGCATAGATAAGGATGATGTGGGGGCAGTAGGTGCTAATAAAAACACTGATGTGAATGTTAAAAAAAGTATATATGGGAAAAAATACACTAGTAACTCTAGTTCGAATTCGGACACCAGTAAGCCGCATGAAAAAATGTGTTCCAGGTGTGGAAGCACACATCATACAGCAGATTATAAAAGGTGTTATGCCATCGACAAAGAGTGTAAGAAATGTGGTCGTAAAGGCCATTTTTATAAAATGTGCAAGACATATAAACCTAAGGTATCGATTGTACAAAGTGAGGTAGGGAATATTACATCCTTATGTGAAGTGGAAGGAAAAAATAAAATCCTGTGTGTTGATGAGGAGAATTTAGTAGATCCAGCAGGAAGGAGTTCAAGACCCAAAGCATTATTCACAATTCACGGTAAAGAGGTGGAATTGATGGTAGATTCAGGGTCCTTTTGGACAATTATTCCCCGTGTTGTGTTTGAACAAAATTGGCCCGATGAAAAATTACTCCCAAAAGATATCGACCCTGTGGGGTATCAAGGGGAAAGAATAGATATTATAGGATTTATGACAGTGGATATCCATTTTCAAGAAAGATGTGTAAAAGGGAAAGTTTATGTAGCTCATAGTGGACCACCTATCTTGGGATGGGCACATCAATATGACCTTCACATAATCTTAAATCCAAGGGCGGAACACCAGGTGATGATTGTTGATGAGATTACAACCAATACGATCATTGAAGGAATGAGCAACATATTTGAGGATAAGATTGGTGAACTTAAAGGGTATGTTCATAAAATTATGTTAAAACCTGATGCTATGCCAATGCAACATAAGGTTAGAAAAGTGCCTATTATTGCTAGACAAGAGGTCAAATGAATGCTGGGTGAAATGGTAGAACAGGGTATTATAGAGCAGATTGAAACATCAAGATGGATTTCACCCGTTGTTATCACAGGCAAACCTGATGGTAGTTACAGGTTCTGTGTGGACTTGCGCACACTAAATCAAAATATTGTTGTTGATAATTATCTGTTACCAAACATAAACGAACTTATTCTATCTCTGAAAGGATGGAGGTATTTTTCAAAGTTAGATCTGCGCAGTGCATATCACCAGATAAAGTTACATATAGAATCCAAACCATTGACGGCATTCATCACGACTGAAGGGATTTTTCAGTTTACTAGAATGCCGTTCGGGTTGGCATCTGCTGCTGGGGTGTTCCAACGTATGACGGGTTCAGTTTTGAAAGATACAAAGAATGTTGTTTATTTTCAGGATGATGTCTTGGTATTTGGGGAGACGAAAGAACAACATGATTTTGTTTTAAAAGAAGTATTGCACAAAATGGGTAATGCTGGTCTAACACTTAAAAAAGAGAAGTGCAAATTTGGTGTAGAGGAAGTTGAGTACCTAGGGTATACCTTGTCGTGTGATTGTATTAAACCAAAACGTGATCTTGTGGAGGCCATAAGAAAGGCTCCAGCACCATCAGACAAGGATCAACTTAGATGCTTCCTAGGACTCATTGAATACTATGCAAAATTTGTACAGAATTTCGCAGAGAAGACTGAGAATATTAAAGTTCTTTTAAGGAAGGGTTACAAATTTGTCTGGGATGTTGAACAACAGAAAACTTTTGATATGATTAAAAAAGAGATTTGTGAAGCAAAGATTTTAACTCCATTTGATACAAAATTAAAATCGGTTCTTACAGTAGATGCCAGTGCTGTGGGCATAGGAGCTGTATTGGCACAAAGACACACATCGGGTATTAAAACAGTGGCATTTGCTTCGAGATCCTTGACTAATTCTGAAGGAAATTACTCGGTGATTGAAAAAGAGGCTTTGGCGGCTGCTTGGGGTGCTGAGTACTTTCGTATGTATCTGTGGGGATTCCAATTTACTCTGCAGACGGATCACAAACCTCTTATTAAGATCTTATCTCCTGGTGGGGCAGGCAAGGGATCGGCAAGACTAGCTAGACTTGCAGCTCGTTTGCAGGAATATTTATATAGGGTTGAGTATATTCCTGGATGGAGAAATTGTCAAGCAGATGGGTTGTCTAGATTACCGCTGCCTTGGAATGAGGTTGATAAAATGAAAGTTGAGGCATTCCAATATGAAGGAGCGGTTGCAGCAGTTGATGAGTTAGTGGAATTGTGTAATGGGGCTATAGATAGGAAGCAATGGAATGACAGTATGGTGAAGGATGAGGTTCTTCAAGGAGTTAAAGATCTAATTATTAAGGGGAACAGAAGGGAAAGCACACTTCCAATTGGTGTGAGGCCTTTTGTGAAGGTTTTGGAAGAGCTTTCCATGTTTGATAAAGAAGGTAATATCATAATGAAGGAGGACAAATTTATTCCTCCACAAGGTCTAAGGTTTTCTTTGTTTAGATTGGCTCATGAGGGCCATATGGGGCAAACCCTTACAAAGAAAAGGTTAAGGGAACATTTTTGGTGGCCTGCAATGGATCAACAGGTGTCTGATTGGGTTGAAAGGTGTGCGGAGTGTGTAGAGAGTGATAAAAGATTGAAAGTAGGCAGTCAACATGATGTGGGTAAGATAGATGTTCCAGAGCTACCGTGGCATACGATTTGTTTGGATTTTATTGGCCCATTTGTGGGTTTGAGTACAGAATTAAGATTTGGAATAGTTATTGTTGACGGTATGAGGAATACCATTAGAGTTTTGTCTAATATTTTCAAGGAAGAAGGATACCCTGTTAGGCTGATTACAGATAATGGCACCCAATTGACATCTGAGGAAATGTCTCATTATTTAAAGTCATGTGGAATAGTACACACTAGAACATCTTTTTATAACCCACAGGGAAATGGAGTGGTGGAAAGGGCAAACCGAATGGTGAAAGGGGTTATCCAGATGGCGATAGTGAATAGGAAGGATGTGAAATCCATGGTAAATGATTTGGTGTGGGCATATCGTACAACGGTTAACACGGTGTCTGGGAAGGTACCGTTTGCTGTCATGAGAGGGTGTCCTGCCAGTACCAAATTAATTCCAGCATGGATGAAAGAGTGTATTGGCTTGGCCAATTTGGATTATGAAAAGGTGGAGGAGGGTAAAACATCTCCACATAGTATTTCCATAAAACCTAATGATTGGGTGAAGGTTAAGCCTGGACGGATTGGGGCTGGATTCACCAAATTTAGAGGTCCATATAAAGTGAAAAATGTGCACAGTAGGCATGTTACATTATATAATGGAGAAAATTGGAACTTGAGAAGAGTGGTGCTTTATAAGAAGGATGCCATTCAGGGAAAAGATGAAGTGGTTGAACATGGTAGTGATTTAAATCCTTACCTATTCATTAGTGATGAAGAAATGTGTAATAATCAGCCTTCTGTTCTCCGTGAGGATCGGGGTGAGAGTGTCAACAATAGGATGGTGCTGCAGAGACCTAGGTGCCCACCAAGGTACCTTCAAGATTATGTATGTGGGGATAGATAAGTATTTGATTCTTTATGTTACAACTCATATGATGTTTGTATATAGTTATTGGGAAAGAGATAAAGGGAAGAGGATATGTTATGTTTGGTACTTAGTGAAATGTTGTATGGGTTATGGTGCTTTAAATGTTACGTTCTACTGTCATGTTCTATGGTTGCTTTGACATGTTTTACAGAAGTGTTCCTTGACTGGCAGTTGTATGCTGGCTGTATTGGGAACACCAACGCTACTCTTGTGCTCTGAATAAAGTACTTGATCTAAAGAACTTCATCTTGTTTGCTGCGACTATTTATGGATTACAACATAGGCGTAAGTAAGTACATCTCAAAAACTATTGGATGAATTTACAGCACACCAATAAAGCCATGCTTTCTGAGTAATGTTTGGCATAAATCCTCTCAATGTTTTTGCTATAGGCTTGGATAACATATTGTATGGGAGCTAAAATTGTATGCCACATTTCTTGTTTTTTATATATAGAAATATTTTTATAGACATTGCATTGGTGAACATTGTGTGCCATATTTTGTGCTTATCCATCCACAGTAGACAAAGTTGTAGGCAAAAATGCCTAGTCAATGGAAAGTGCTTCAGAACCATAGCCACACATTTATGTACATGTATATATCTAAGCAATATTTTGAAATTGAAACATGGGCTTCCTCATCATAACAGCCTCCAAAACTACCTGCAGAGATCTACCAATGTTAGAGCCACTAGCTATATGTGGTAATAGAAGACAAATTAATGTGACAGGATAATTTAAATTATGTGCAAGAAAAGGCAAACTATAGAGCATTATCTTGTAGTATTTTGATTCATTTGAACTATACACAACAAATAATATTATTATTTGAAATCTGCAAATTATGCAACACATTAAATGGCAAGTCTATCTCTATCACTAGACGTGGGTGATCCCTTGAGGCTAAAGTTTGGTTCAAGCTGGATGCCGATGTTGCACCTGGGAAACTAGGTTCAAATCTTTGCCTCGGCTCAACATCCTGTGATTCTGACCAAATCACCTACTTTCACTGTGCATAAAAAAAAGTATGACATATTCTGCTGCTCATGTAAGGTGCCCTAGTGCCTTCAGGCAAGCTTTTCAGTACATAACACAAAAAAGAGCAGGAAACAATTGAGAACCAAAGTCTAATATTCCTTAGAACCACAATTATTCGAAGAGCTTAAATTACATGTTGCTCGACCTGACTCTCCAGTCAGCACAGTGTTATTTATTTATAAATGTATATTTGCAACCAAGATTGCACAGGAAATATCATATTTGGCCAAGATCACAAACTGTATCAGTGATGAATGAAAAGGTGCCTATGAATGGGAGGTGTATTTTTATTGCCGTCCGACGTCACGGTGGGGGTATGTGTCAGATGGCTCCCAGATGTCCTAGCATCCACCCATGGGGGAAAGCGCTGCCCCCCCTTGGGCTGCCCTTTATGTTGCCCCCACCGGGGAAGGCAGGTAAGCCCTTCCTTACCTCCCCCTGCCCCCCTCCACATCATCTAATGAGGTCAGCATGCAAGGCGCGCTGATGTCATTAGAGGATAAAGGACGTGCTGAAAGCCATTTGCTTCAAGCGCCCTTTAAACAAGAGGTAGGTTTCTCCTCGGGGGAGGGAGGCATTTTAACATAAGAGGCATCGTGGAAAAAGAAAACCCTTTCCTTTCCCCTGATGCCTCTTTTGAGCATTCCTGCTGCACGATCGTTCAGCAGGAATGCCCACTAAACACCAGGGATTTTTTTATTGGGCATGTAAATAACTGTTTGTGGGGCAATGTTTTTGGCTGTGTCTGCCCCCCTGGGGGGCAGATCTCGCCTTTTTTTTTTTTTTTATTATAAAATCGGGCCCACTAGACCAACAGGGATTTCTTTTTGGTGAGTGGCCCCTTGGGCGAGGGTTGCTCCCCTGTGGGGGCAATGTTTTTGGCTGTGGCCCCCTGGGAGGCAGATCTCGTTTTTTTTTTTATCAGGCCCAATAGACCACCAGGAATTTATTTGTGGGGAATGGCCCCTTGGGCAAGGGTCGCTCCCCATTGGGGGCAATGTTTTTGGCTGTGTCCGCCCCCCAGAGGGGCAGATCTCACCATTTTAAAAAAATGGGTTCACTAGACCACCAGGAATTTATTTTTGGTGTGTGGCCCCTTGGGCGAGAGTTGCTCCCCTGTGGGGCAATGTTTTTGGCTGTGTCTGACCCCCAGGGGGGCAGACGTCGACTATGTTTTTTAAAATTGGGCCCACTACACCAGAAGGGATTTATTTGTGGGGAGTGGCCCAAGGGTTGCTCCCCTTTGGGAGCATTATTTTGGCCATTTCTGGCCCCCCCCCCAGGGGGGCAGATCAGCTGATTTTTTTTTGTATGGCCACTAGGCCACCAGGGATTTCTTTTTCTTTGCTTTGATGTTGGGGAGCGACACCTTAGACAAGGGTCGCTCCCCTTTATGGGGTGATTCTTGAAGCCATGGCGGCAGACCGGCCGTACGTTTTCAGGCCCAACTGTCCCCAAAGGGGGCACAAGCCACTACACACCAGTTGTTGTTTTTTTAATGTTGTTGGGGACTGGCCCCTTGGGCAAGGGTTGCTCCCGTTTATGGGAGGATGATTGTGGTCATTTCTGCCCTCTTTGGGTGGCAGATCAGCCATATTTCTTTAGGCCCATCTGTCTCCAAGGGGGGCAGGAGCCACTAGATACCAGGGTTTTTTAAATGTTGGTGTTGAGGTGTGGTCTCTTGGGCAAGCGTTGCTCCCCTTTTACAGGGGTGAATATTTTGGCTGTTTCTGCCCCTCTTGGGGGCAGATCAGCTTTATACTCTTAGGCCCACCTACCCCTTAGCTTGGCTGGTGGATTGTGTGTGGACTGGTGCATTATTTGAATATGTGATTGTAATGTTTTATTTCTCCTTTTTATTCTAGTGCAAAGCTTTTGATTCTTGTTTGCTGTTCGGCAGTGGTTGTTTTGCAGTTTTGCGTAGTTGCATTTATTTTGCAAGAAAAACTTTTTTACTGTGTTTATTCCAAAGTATTGTCATGCATGAATGAATTTTTTGTAGGTGGTGTCATAATGGCAGCATATTTAGTTAGTGTTTTGAGCATGAAGTTCTTTGCAATATGTTTTGCATTGTCTTATGTGTAATTTTCTTTTCTTTTTTAGCAGGATATTGTTGATCCTCACTGTGGTGTCTATGCAGAGTAGGTGGTGGGGAGTCTAGCTCCATCTGGCAAATGAGTGGTATCGTTTAGGAGTATATTGGTCTTTGTGGCAAAGCCACATTTTGTTTATCACTTTTTTTGCAAAGTGTTTGTTGTTGTTGACTTGTTTGACAAATTACCTTTATTAGTAAGGATTATGGCTAGCCATAGAATTACTGCTCAGCAGGTGGTTGGTATGCTTTTTGAATCTTCCTCTGAGTAGGATTATGAGACTGACAGTGCATCTGAGGGAGAGGAGGGAGTGCAAGATTATGGCAGTGAGTTTTCTGTCCACGAGGAATCATCTGATGATGAAGCTACTCTCAGTGCGGATGAAGCTACTCTGAGTGTGGATGAAGGGCCTGTTTTAGAGAAGGACACTGATGTGTCAATGGTGCAGCAAGAGACATTGGGATTGCAGCCTGGAGCTGCAAGGATTCCTACTGGAAGTGCTGGTCTCTGGGTTGATCCAAACATGATGCAGCCGGTGTTGCCTGCCTTTAGGGGTGATGCAGGGTGTAGGGTGGATTGTGAATTCTTTTTGCCTATACAGTTTTTTCAATTGTTAATGGATGATGTATTTTTGGCTGAGATTTTTGAGCAGACTAATTTGTATGTTGAATAGTTTTTGAGGGACAACAGTGCCAGACTTAGGCCCCGCTCTAAAGCTACCCAGTGGACTCTCACAAATCTGGATGAGATGAAGAAGTTTTTGGGTTTTACTTTTTGATGGGCTTGATAAGGAAGCCGTCCCTGGCTTCATATTGGTCTACCAGTCCCTTGATGGGAACAGCCATATTTCCTGCAATTATGAGTCGTGATCGGTATTTACTTTTGCCTCGGATGCTGCATTTTGTTGATAATGCTTTGGCGTTGCCACAAGATCACCCTGACCGTGACCGTCTTTTTAAGATGCGGCCTGTTCCTGATTACTTTGTAGATCGATTTTCAGAGATCTATACTCCAGGGAAAGAAATAGATGTTGATGAGTCTTTGGTCCTGTTCAAGGGCTGTTTGGTTTTTAGGCAGTACATTCCTAGCAAGACGGCACGTTATGGAATTAAGATGTAAATGTTGTCTGAGAGTAGGACAGGATATGTCTATAATTTCCGGGTGTACACTGGTAGGGATTCCACAATTGACCCTCCCTGGTTGTCCGTCCACTTTTGGAGTTTCAGAGAAAATTGTGTGGGAACTTGCTAGAGGACTGTTTAACAGAGGTCACCATTTGTACCTTGATAACTTCTACACTGTTGTGCAATTGTTGAGGGAATTGTTCAAAGTGGAGACTTTTGCTTGTGGCACAATCCGCTCGAACCATAAAGGTTACCCAAAAGAGCTTGTTTGCAAAAAAGCTTCAGATGGGACAGTGCAGTGAGAAACAGCTAGTTGTGAAATTTGTGGACAGGAGGGATGTGTAAATGCTGACTACCATCCATGATGACAGTACTTCACCTGTGAGTGTTTGGGGTCAGGTTGCGGAAGTACGCAAACCTGTGTGCATTGTAGACTACAATAAGCACATGGGTGGTGTCGATAGAGTAGATCAGAGGTTGGAGCCTTACACTGCTGTTTTTAAGGTTTACATTTGGTATAAGAGGTTGGCCATCTATCTCTTCAATTTAGCAACTTGTAATGCTTTTGTTGTGTTCAAGGAGTATTCTCCTGCATCAAAGATGACTTTTGTTCAGTTTCAGAAGTCTGTGATAGGCAGCCTTGTTGTAGTGGAACAGGCAAATGTTCCTAGAGTTGGAGTGGTGGAGGATGTGGCTAGATTGGAAGATTGCCACTTTCCTGATTTAATTCCTCCCAAAGCCCAAAAAAAACCACTATAAGAGATGTAGAGTCTTTTTGCGAAGAGATGTGCGGAAGGAGAGTTGTATGCACTGTGCTGATTGTCTTTCTAATCCTGGGCTGTGTGTGCCCACATGTTTCAGATTGTATCACACTCAAAAGAGTTTTTGTGAGGAACCGCGAGTCTAATAGTGTACTGCCTGGTCTGTATAGTCTTATATAGTTGTTGTTCAGTTTCACGGTTGGCATTAGAATGATGGCTTTAGTTATTGCTGTTGTTTTTGTAGTTATAGTTTTGTATCTTGTTCCAATTGGGTTGTGTTCTTTTTCTTGTTAAAAAAAAATGTGATGATGGTGTGCATGGACTGGCGCTTGGCTAGCGGTGTTAGTGGGTTGGCGGTGTGTGTGGGCTTGGGCTTGGCTTGTGGTGTGCGTGGGCTGGTGCTTGGCTGCCAGTGTGTGTGGGCTGGCACTTGGCTGGTGGTATGCGTGGGCAGGCGGAGTGGGTGGGCTGGTGCTTGGCTGGCAGTGTGCGTGGGCTGTCATTTGGCTGGCAGTATGTGAGTAATGACTTGCTGCTGGTCATTACACACTCTGCTAGTCAAACGCCACTGCACACACTATGTCAACCACCAGCCAGTGTGATTGATGGTGTCAGTCAAGTGAATGTATGAAAGTGATGGGCCCTTGAATGGCGCAGTCTGTTGATGTGAATGTTGTAATGTGCTGGGCCCGTGGCTGGCAGAGTGAATGGTCTTGTATGTTACAAATGAAAGGTGTGTAAATGGCCTGTAAAGAGGTTGGTGCATTGCCATGGCTTTACAGCTCACGAGCTGTGAGTCATTGATTCAGGTTTTTAAGCTTTTAAATATTAACAGTACATTTCCTTTTTGTGAAATCTCTTGTTAATAGAATTTGAGGCTCTGAACCTTCACTCACCCTTGTGCCAAATCCAATCAGTATGTGTGAGTACTTAAGGAATTGTTAACTTTGATGTAACATTAGTCTTTTCTGTCCCTCTCTGCCAAGGTGTGCATTGTCTCCACATTGTCTGTGGATGTGAGTGTTGGGGCTGCAGCTGGTGGTGTGAAAGTGTGTGTCAAGTATGAAAGGTGTGTGAATGGCCTGTAAAGAGGTTGGTGCCTTCTCGTGGCTTTACAGCTCAAGAGCTGTGAGTCATTGGTTCAGGTTTTTAACCTTTTATATTAACAGTGCATTTCCTTTTTGTGAAATCTCTTGTTCATAAAATATACATTTTGAACCTTTCACTCTCCTCATGCCAAATCCAACCAGTATGTGTGTGTACTTGAGTAACAGATGGATAAACAGCCGTATTTGTCTCATCTGTCTTTCTGTGCTAAGGTGTAGTCTGTCTCTAGGGAAAATTGATCAACTTTAGATATTTCTGTAAAGTGAAAAAAATGGGGAGTGCTGGGTGGTGTGCCTGTCATGGATCCCAACAAGTTTTTTTACTCACAATGCAATGCAAACCTCAAAATGTGAATATATTCACTCATTTTTCTTGCATTACTGTGTCACAATATTCTGGTTTTAGAAAAAACTAAATTTTCCTGCCATCCAGCATTCCACCAGGACTCCCGATAAAAATGGTACTCATGTGGGTGGCCCAAGTACCCTCGATAGGCAGGGCCCAAAACATATGGAAGAGATATCAAAATTAGCTATCACAAAACAACCTGGTTTTGCAAGGGGGGGGGGGGTCACCTGGGTTTTTGGCCCGGGCTCGACGGCCATCTTGGGAAACCTACCAAACTCACACATTTCTGAAAACTAGACACCCGGGTGAGTCCAGCGAGGTATGGCTTGCGTGGGTCCCCCGACATTTCCCTACCCGAGGCCAAAAACCCAGGTGACCCCCTTGCAAAACCAGGTTGTTTTGTGATAGCTAATTTTGAGGTCTCCACAGTATGTTTTGGGCCCTTGCCTGTCGAGGGTACTTGACCCACCCACGCGAGTGAGGTACCATTTTTATCAGGAGACCTGGGGGAATGCTGGGTGGTAGGAAATTTGTGGATCTACGCAGATTCCAGAACTTTCCACCACAGAAATATTTTGCAAAGTTTGAGGTTTATAAGGGATTCTGTGTAAGAGAACCTGGTGAGAGCCACACAAGTCACTCCTAGGTGCGGCAGAGCTGGGGTTCAAAATCCACAGCTAGGCACTTTGCCAAAAAAGGGTCAGTTTTCACTGTAGAAATGTGGTATGTCTACGTTGCGTTTTGGGCTGTTTCCTGTCACGGGCACTAGGCCTACCGACACAAGTGAGGTACCATTTTTCTCGGAAGACTTTGGGGAATGCGGGTGGTGGAATTTTGTGGATCCATGCAGATTCCAGAACTTTCCACCACAGAAATGTGAGGAAAACGTGGTTTGTTTGCCAAAGTTTTAGGTTCACATGCGATTATAGGTAACAGAAGCCAGGGATGGCTAATGCAACACATACTTTTCTCCATACATCGTGGCATAGGCGTACTCGCCGTCGCCACTACATCTACCACAGTTCCTTGGGGTAACTTGCTGGTGTGACGAGCAGAGTGCGACCAACCTTTGAATCATTTATTATGGCTCCCTTGAGCCAACGGGCTGACGAGCCTTGGACCTGCACCTGCGCGCCATGAGAGGTACTTCACCTGTTTTAATTACATTTTGGCAGTCCACGCGGCACCCCTTTACACTGACCTGCTCCCTGCTGACGAGAGGCAACTACCTCGAACCACGTGTCCAGGGATGGCTAATGCAACACATACTTTTCTCCATAAATCGTGGCATAGGCGTACTCGCCGTCGCCACTACATCTACCACAGTTCCTTGGGGCAACTTGCTGGTGTGACGAGCAGAGTGCGACCAACCTTTGAATCATAGGTAACATAAGCTGTTGAGAGCCAGATAAGTCACCCCATCCTGGATTCCCCTGGGTGTATAGTTTTCAAAAATGTATAGGCTTGCTAGGTTTCCCTAGGTGCCGGCAGAGCTAGAGTTCAAAATCTACAGCTAGGCACTTTGCATAAAAAGGGTCCTTTTTCAGTGTGAAAATGTGGTGTGTCCATGTTGTGTTTTGGGCCGTTTCCTGTCGTGGGCACTAGGCATACCCACACAAGTGAGGTACCATTTTTCTTAGAAGCCTTTGGGAAATGTGGGTTGGGTGGATTTTTGTGGATCCACACAGATTCCAGAACTTTCCACCACAGAAATTTGAGGAATTTTTTTTTTTTTTAAGTTTGAGGTTTGCAAGGGATTCTGGGTAACAGAACCTGGGAGAGCCACACAAGTCACCCCATCCAGGATTCCTCTGGGTGTCTAGTTTTAAAAAATGTATAGGTTTGCTAGGTTTCCCTGGGTGCCGGCTGACGGGAGCGCAAATTGTGCACTGCATGTACCATGATGCAAAGGAGAACACTTTTCTGGGTTATGATGTAGTGTCTGGCCATACCCTTTTCCCTACCCAAACTGTTTTTCATGACCTAATCTACCATTTATCAGACAATCCTAATGTTCCTTTCTGTAAAAATTACAATCCGGCCCATTAATTACACTTTATCCGGCCCCAGCCGGAGATTACAGCTCGAGCCGGAGAGTACGGTCCAGGTGTGGAGTCGTAAGTGCATTCTGTGAATACCAAAAGTAGTATGTTTAGGATTTTGTCTCAGATTAGTTCTGCGACTCAACCCCATTAGACCTTTACTGTTTGTTTGTTCTTCCGTTTTTTGAGGGCTCGTCATTCACCCAGGCTCTTAGAGCCAAGCCTTACTGATGGCTCAGTCCTCCCATTAATTCTCTGCCTTGCTCGCCTCTGTCTGTCACAGATATATCCGGAGCCCCTGTTATGGAGTTTTAAGTTAGCTAGAAACGTTTCTTCATCCAGGTCAGTAGCTTTTTCTTCTTGGAGGGGTTTATTAACTAGTTAAGATGTTTCCTCATGTGCCAGGAGTACTAGCCATAGCTGGCACTGGGCATTGCTCCAGTGGGCTGCCAGTGTGGAGTCGGTTTTGGACCCCTGGGGGGAGAATGTTTGTTACCGGGGGCCTGCAATATCACTCCAACTATATCAAAAGCAGCTGCAGTGTTTTCCATGCAAACCTGTCCCCAGTCAATTGCCAGAAAGGATATCTGGCTATTAACTCAAGAACGTGTGTATCCATATCTGGTAACTAATTTCTACAACATTCCTGAAGACTATATCCCCGGGAGTGGTACTCCTAGATGGGGCAATAGACGGGTTACCCCTTTTTCGGATACAACAGATTCCGAAGGTGAGGGCCCCAGTAACTATGACCCCAATTACCAGCCTAGACAGGATTCCTTTGAAAGATCTGCAATGCCGAACCGTTTTTTAGGCAACCGCAGAGGGAATTTCCGCCCCAGAACACGAAACCCACAACAGAGGAATTACCATCAGGGTCAGGGTCAGCCGCAAATTTACATCCAGACACGTCACCAGCAATACTGGAAAACGTAAAAAATATCCCTGTCTTTAACTTGTCCACCACCAATGTTGACCCAGAAGCATTGACTCTCCTATCCAGGGGCCTTTCCTTTATACCCACAAGTAGCTTCAATAAATTTGAATTTTTGAAATTTTTATATCTATTCTTCCGCAAAATTAGGCAAAAAAATACTTTCTCACTAGACCCTCTCCTGAAACGGACGAGAATATGTCTGGATTGAGACCCCTGTCCAGCTTCACCCCTACTCTGGATGTAGTTGGATCGGAAGTCGGTATCTTTGGACCTACGGTCTTCCTCTAATCTCCTTCTATTTAGGAAGAGCCTTAAGACTTGGCTTTTTAACCTTTAGGATGTTTCTTTTTCTCCTGTTCGATGTCTGTTTTATGATGTTATGTTTTTTATTGAGCTGCCCCGATAAAGCGCCGGGACACTCCTCTGGAGTAGCCGTGCGCTATAGAAATAAAATTTTAACTTAACTTAACTTTGAAAAAGCTGTGACGAACAAGATTCATAAAATCATCAAATATGTGCCCAAACCTCCTTGCAACCTCTTCAGGGTTGAAAACAACACGCTTTTATCTTTAAAAGCAAATCAACTCCTTACTATCAAGCCCTGTGATAAGGGTGGAGGCATCGTGATTTTTGATACTCCCTCATATGTTGAGAAAATGAATACTATCCTGGCTTCCAATAGGCATTACAAACTAATTGGAAAGAATCCTGAACCTGCCTTGAAACAACGTATTTTGTCTATGGTGGAGGACGCAGTTGATATGGGGTATATGTGCCCCAAGGAAGCGGAATTCTTGACTCCTAGTCATACCCGCATGCCCATCATCTATGGGGTCCCCAAGACCCACAAAAATGTCCTTGATCCCCCACTTAGGCCCATTGTATCCACGATCGTATCAGCCACGGAACCCCTCTCCAAATATATTGACCGTTTTTTACAACCTTTGGTCAATAAATTGGAGTCCTTTGTTAAGGATACTGGTCACTTTATGTCCAAAATTGAGGGAACCTCCTACCACGCTGATAGGGAACTCTTGGTAACTCTGGACCTTGAGTCCCTATATACCAATATCCCTCAGGAAGGAGCACTTATGGTATTGCAAGAGATTCTGTCTGCTGAACCTGGAATCACTAACGTCTCTTTTATCATCCAATGTCTCAAGATAGTCCTCAGTGAGAACTATTTTGAATTCAATCACTGCTACTTTCAACAAATACAAGGAGTCAGCATGGGGGCTTTGTGTGCCCCGAGTATTGCCTGTCTTTATATGGAACACTTCGAGCAAAAAAACATATACAATGAGATGGCCCCTTTTCATGAGAATGTTCGAGCCTGGGCCCGATTTATTGATGACATCTTCTTCATATGGAAGGGAGACCATACCTCTTTAGAGGATTTTATTCTATGGATTAATGCTGCTGATACCAATCTTAAGTTTATGGCCCACTCCAGTAATCTTAGATTGGAGTTCCTTGATGTCTGGATTGAGCATAATCAAAATGAACTCTATGTATCTTTATTTACCAAACCCACTGCTAGAAACACGCTATTGCAGTATGGTAGCTATCAGCCTCGCTGTGTTAAAGGGATAGTATCCCTTTCAGCCAGTTTCTTCGTATACGAAGAAACTGTACAGACATCAAGGATTTTCTCAAGCAAGCTGATATCCTTAAAGAGAAATTCATTCACCGAGGTTATCCCCACAAATTGATAAAAGAATCTTTCAAAAGGGCGAGATACTTCAATCGTGATGCTATGTTTCTACCTAAGGAAAATAAATTGATGGACAAACTGGTATGTGTGACTAGACATTTCAATATTGACCATAAATTGAGACAAACCATCAACTCATGTTGTTATCTTCTAAACATGGGCAATGGAGAGGACATACTCCCCAAACCGATTTTCGCCTTTATGAGAAACAAAAACCTCAAAAACTATCTAGTGAAAGGGAAGATGCAGGAACCGCCAGCCCTACACCAAAAAGCCATACTTGGCACTGGACCCATTCTAGGCAACCATCGTTGTGGTAGCTTCCAGGCTTGCCCTAATGCCCTCGTGGGTGATATTATCAATACCCCTGAGCACTCGGTCAAGCTCCTAAAGATGACCAACTGTCACACCTCCAACATCGTCTATGTCATCATATGTCTCTGTCGACTTATATATGTTGGGGAGACTGGACGCGAGTGCAGGACTAGAATTGGGGAACACAAGTCCAATATTCGGACCAAGAAACTGTCTGCCCCCCTAGACTCCCACTTGCTTGAGAACAATCACTCTGAAAAAGACCTTAAGTGGTCTATTCTGGAAAAAGTCTTTGCTAATCCTGGAAAAGACCCTACCTTGAGCCGCAAAAAAAGAGAGGGGTTCTGGATCTACCTTCTTAATGCGGTTAGCAAGGGCCTGAATGAACACTGCCCCTGGGAGAATGCGATAATATAATCTAGAGTTCGATTGTTCTCGCCCCTGTACATGACAGGCACATTAGGATCATATAAGACCTACTGAGATCCTAATTTATTGTGCCTTTTGGCTTTGTTTATTTTTACTCCTGTAGCCCCCTTCGTTCTCCATACACTCCATGGTGGGTGCTATAGGACGCTTATTTGATTCTTTAGTTGCTTTCTGCTTCATATTGTACAAAATATTTTCCTGTTTTGAAATTCTTCTCTCGCCTCATCTGCGGTATACATCTTTTATGTATCTTTCAACTTCCCTTTTTCTTGTTATCTCTAGGCACGACATTGACGTATTTTCTAGCCTTAAAGTGGTCTGGACACTTGAAACTTCTTCTTGTGTCATGACCCTCTCCTACCCTCCTTTTTTTCTGTATGTTTCAGTCCGAAACGTCGGTCTTATTGATAGGATTCTTGCTTTCTATACTGAATCCAGTTGATTTACTACTGTAAGATGGCCACCATGCCTTTCTCGATCGTTTCCCGCAGTCCTCCTTCTATCTTTATCCTCAGACGATTCCCTGCCTCTCATTGGTTAGCCAATATTCGGAAATGGCTGATAACGCCATCATGTCCTCCCGCCTATTACCAGCTACTGGAGGATGGCGATCCCATTGTAAATTGCAGAGACTAATCCCCTGCTGCACACAAGCCCGTCATATATCGAGGTAAGATGTCTCGGACTCGCGGGTGACATTACTCTTTTACTCTTCTTTATCCCTGCTTGGTTCCCTCTCCCCCCCCCCGAGGTTTACTGCGCTATGTCTCTACACTAGTCTCCGCTACTGTTGTACCCTTCCCGGGAAGCGTTCCCCTGATCGTCGCCCTATAGTCAGGCGAAACTTGGTTTTTTATTCACTGGCTAACTCTTGCCCCTGTAGCGACTTTTTATTATTCGTTCTACCCTTATAGCCTTTCTTTTGGAATATCTTTTTGGGGTAGATGTCCCCTTTAAGAATATGTTCTGTCCGTTTTTCCTTATCAGAAAATTACTGTTGATTAGAATACCTCATTCCCTCACATCAGGGGTCCTTAGCACGTATTTTCTCGACAACATAGGAGGTGCTTAAATTAACTTATTGTTCTCAAATCCCACCCCCTTGTCAATGCAGTCTATGCTTTTGTCCTGATGATCTCGTATTCTCCTTGGAATCACCTAGGTATCCATTCTACCCATTTCGGAAGACTGGCATCAAGTTTCCATCGTCGACCGTTATTGCCTGACGTGATAGTCCTTATATTTTCTTCCGTATCCTGAACCCCTACTATCTCCCTTTTTGGGTTAGGACCCAATTTGATTCCGATTAGTAGGTGGCTCTAATCCTTGTTTATATGTGTGAATTTCATATATAACTAGGTCCCCTACATTTGATTATTCTCCTTGTTTCCTATTACCTTATATATTTTTTTATTATCCCAGATATACATCTCAGATTATCCACCGCCCTTGGAGCCCATTGAACAGGCTGCGGAAAAGCTGTTTCTCGATCTCATTTAATAGAATCCGACCCATAGGTACCTATTGGCACCTTTTAAAGGAATACTTTTTTGGTATATCACTTTTGGATGGGCTATAAGGTGCTACATATATTTCTCTCATGTTTTTAACACTCTTATTGAGTGTTTTTTCTTCATTTTTCTTTATCTTTTACTTTTTAGGTGACGCATGTCTCCTTGACTATCTTATGGCTTTGAGGTCTATGCACCATCTATTTTTCTATGCACGTTCTCGCTCGGAGAATACTTTTGTTATTTTTTTTCATTTTTCTTCTTTTCCCCTTTTTTCCTACCTTATCTTGGTCACGCACTTTATTCCAATTTTAAGTTGTTATGTTCATGTTTATTGTATAACTGAGCACCCCCACCGTGGCAGACATGAAGTGACAAACAAAATATATATATATGAAAAGAATTATTATAACAAAAAATGCTGTAAACTTTTTTGAGTATTGTATCGCTGTTTTGATATATCTTTATGCACTCTGAAATTGTATATACCTCTTTTTGATTATAGGTGTGTTTGGCCCACACTACCTGTCCATCCTCGCCCTGATGAAGGTGTAGCCCCGGCTGGGGCTTGACACCGAAACGCGCATTGGCGTTTTTTAGGCTACTGGGTAGTTGAAATTCCACTACCCACACTCTGTGGATGTTAACTGCCAACTCGTTATTCAACCATCTTATGGCAGCTCTACGATCTTGATGTTCTTTTATTGATATGAACCAAATTTGTGTGTTGTTGTATATAGGATGATGTTACTGTGGAATATGTGATAGTATGATTGTGGTTTGTAAATGAGGTGTGTGGGATTGAGTTATCACATTAATGTGAATTGTGAAATGCTATTTTCAAAATGTAATTAAATGATGCTGACTATACAGAAAAATACATTTGATTTATTAGTGTGATTAAACGACATCTTTGCTTCTTGAATTTTGTCCTGGTTTGCTACGGTGTGGGGTTACTGATACCTGGACCCTCTATAGGGCCTTTTTTTTAATAATCCCGGCAGGTATCTCTCTTTACTGGTTGTTCGGTTTGTGTTCCCAGTCCGTCCCAGGGTTTCACCTGATTAGAAATGAAGAATTATAAAAGGCAATTTAGAATAATATCACTCTATACACCTGGCTTGCACCATAGTATCTAGTATAGAACACTTTAGCCACCATCAAGGTCTGCCAATACCAGTACCATTTTAGGTGGTTATCGACCCCTGATCCTCATTTAGTTGTCTACCTGACCGTGAATCAATTTCCCTGCCCCTTCGTGCACCCACTCGGGTGCACAGCGTCCAGTTCTCTCCAGCTAAGTGTGCACGTGCCTACACATGCAGGGCTTTCAAAAGTAGAAACAAGGGGTTTCTAAAAGCGGCCAGTCCTTTTAATTTCAAGGTTTATCGTCAGCGCTCTGAGGAGAGTGGAGCTAAACCCAGGTGTGTGACTGGCAGTGCTGTCCTTCTAGTTGGTGGCAGAACAAATGTAAATGCTAATCTGAGCAGAAATGAAATGTATGCAACTTCATGGCACAACATGGACGCCTTACCGTTATCTAATGTGTGTGTCTTATACCAGGCGAATTCCATGGAGGAAATAATCAGGTTAGAGTAAAAATTACCAAATGCATCTGTTGGGTAAAGCCTTCTCCCACCTTCCTTCTTCCCAAGTAGGGCTACTTCCAGTGCGACTCATATGAGCATCTGAACACGTAAATTACATTTCTGTGATTCCCATAGTCTGCTACCCAACCAGTATCTTGGTTCTTCTCTGAGCTCTCTGTTATTAAGCTATATAATACACCAATTGACATACACCTAAAACATGCAAGGACTGTTGGCTTTGTCAATGGTTGTTAGCTGTTTACGCTAAATAAGTAACACCAACGTTTTTGTTGTAAAAAAGTATTAAAAATGTTTCAGTTCTGAAATTGTTAGACAGTGAATTAAACATTGCTGAGGCAGTAGAAGGTTTAGTAGTCTTCAAAGTGTCTCAATCGCTCACCTTATGCACACTCTCTGTGAGATATGCACAGCCGTGTTTCCTCTTCACATCTCGTCCACCGGCATAACTCACACTTCATCTTTCCTCTTCAGCACCCTCTTTTTACTCTCTCCTGAGTTCACATCCTTGGCATCTCCTTCACCTCACCCCCTACCCACTCACCTGTAAGTCCTGCATTTTCATTTGCTCTCAATATTTTGACAACTGTGCACCTTCATCACAAACACATTTGTACATAATTACAACTTGAATACTTGATTATTGCTCTGTACAGAGACCAAGGATTGGATGACCATTTATTCTCGACACATTTTTAATTCCCTAAGGGGCACTCTGAGAAACTTACACTGCCTTCAGACTCAACTCCGTTGCAAACTTTGCATTATATAGGAGTAATGTGGTACACGAAAAATAAATGCAGAAACACAGCATCCTGGAAACACCTAACATTGTTAAGGAGTGCAAGATTGAGTAAAATGTGAATTTTTAATAGGCACTAAATCACTAGCATGGATTACAATAACGTTTTTTTACGCTCATTTTTCATAACTCGATCAGTGTTTTTGCCAGAGAAGTTAAGGACATGAGTATATGGTGTTTCAACGTCCATTTTCAATTGCTACTAGGTCTGAGACCTTGAGGGTTCCGGCCCACATAAAGCCCTGCCACATGCCATTTTCCTTATCTGTGGAATCCCTTTGTTGAAATAAAATGAGCATAACATTTAGGATTTGACTAGCTTTAGTAATAATCTGCTATTGTATGCTTCACTGCAAGTTCTCTAGAAATAGATATATAGGACTCAGGATAAAAATCAACGTTTTTACCTATTACCGTTGTTTACATCTCTCAGCACAACCATACTAACCATTATTAGACTAGTATGCTCAGGAAACGAAATTCACATAATTTCCTATTACACTGATCTACCACAGGAGGGCAGTATTCTACTTTCGCTAGTAAATATTTTCTCCTCTGTTAGTTGTGAAATTGTTCTATCGTTTAAGAAGGCTTTAATGACCCTAGATTAGTTCACACATGCCTATAGTGTTTAACAAATACCAACATCTATAAATAAAGTTTCTAGATTTTTGGAGAAAGGTTTTAAATTTAATTCGGGGTTTGGTGGAGTTATTGGCAACTCCTTATTCCACACTACTTCGCATGAAAATTAAAACAGGAGCAGTGCCATTCCCCTGCGCTCACTACATCATTAAAACTGCCCAAATAATACAGCTGGTAATTACCCTGCAACACTTCCGAATTACTGCCCAATAATAATGATGCCCTCGATAGCCCCATTAGTAATGAAGATTTAACAGGGGAAGGTGGAACTTCAGTTTACATTCACTTGGTTATTCCTCATTTCCTCTTAGTATTTCAGCCAGAAACTCTACGTCCTTTCAGCAGGCGGTTTTCCGGGTGAAAGACACCAGATCTGCAGTTATTTCGCGGAGGGCCATTAACTACTATTAAGGACTCCATCGAAATTGAAACATCTGTCTCGGCACGGTTGTTAGGATGCAGGTGAAGATACCATCTGCACACAAATTCACTGAGATTATGTACTGTGTTGTAGTGGCATTCATGTAGTGCTTCATGTCCCCTGATGAGGTGCCAAGGCACATTTGTGGAGAAGTAGTAAACGACACTGGGGCAGTGGTTTGGATGGAAGAGTAAAACATTTTCCAGCTATCGCGACAAGAATTTTAGATTCTATTAAGGACACGGAGGCGAGGATTATGCTGTCTCCATTTCTTTACTGAACTCACAGCAGCCAATGAAAATGAAACTACACAAGTAAAAAACATCCCATCCCATGAGGCTTTGAACCACGCCTCCTCAAAACAGCCAATGGCAACATATCAAAGTATACAAAGCAGAGAGACACTTTCTTGGCCTCCTCTTTCTTTGCGAAACCAGTCCATAAGTCCGAACGAACATCACAGCAGTTGGACTCTCAACGGAGAGATAAACAGTTCCTTAGAATTCTCAACGGAGAATATAGTCACCCAATCCTGCGATCAACATCTTCTCACACGGGGCGATCCAGCTCCAGCCGGAGAAATACGGAGTTCTCGCTAGATTCAATTCGCCATCCTGAGGTCAACATCCTCACATCCGGGAAGAACCAGCTCCAGCTTGAGCATTACTTCAGTTCTTGTTAGAGTCATTTCCTGAAGGCCAAAACAAGTTTGAAAATAGGGAACCCACAAACATGATTGCTTAGGGGTGGGCAATAATTTTTTATGAATAGCACTATAATACAACATGATAGTGGATACAACAGTCCCAACGGGTGGGATAATCCTCGCCTCCGTGTCCTTAATAGAATCTAAAATTCTTGTTGCGATAGCTGGAAAATTTTGTATTCTATGTCAGGACCGGAGGCTTCTGATTATGCTGGTTCAAAGCTCATCAATAACAACAGAAGAAACATGTGATATAGGCTTGTAATAAAACATTTTGAATGTAGAATCCGTAGACCAGTCAGCCGCTCTCAGGATATCCTCTAACCGAGAGCCCAACACATACGCTTTAGAGGCCATAGCTCCTCTAGTGGAATGAGCACCATATACAGCGACATCAATGCCCGCCTCAGACATCACCCACCTAACCCACCTGGCCAAGGTGGCAGCTGAAACCGGTCTATAAGGTTTTTGAATTGCAATTAACAACTGCCCCAAAGGATCAGACCTGTGGGCAAGTGTGCGTTCCTCATAAGTTTTCAGGCAATGCAAAACACATAATTTATTATTGTGAGGGAAAGCAGGATACTCTACCGAACGTGACATTGTCTTTGTCCGCCTCGTGATGATAAAAGACACCCTGTGGAGAAAACATTCTGCCCGCCAGATCCAGAGCTCGAACATCCGAGACTCTGCGGCAGGAAATCAGACATAACAGCATAGTGAGTTTGGCCGATAATTGTTTTAAAGAAAGTTCTGGATTTTCCGGCCAAGACTCCAATAAAGAGAGTAACTTAGAAACGTCCCATAAGGTCGAATACCTGGGTCGAGGAGGATTGGCTACTCTAACCCCTTTAAGTAGCTTACACACAAGGGGATGCATCCCCACTGGTTTACCATCAATAGAGTAATGGCCTGCCGAGATAGCTGATCTGAAGTTATTAACTGACCTGTAAGCCAGCCCCGATTCTGCACACTCCGACAAGAAGTTCAAAATCTCAGTCAAATCCGATCCCACGGGATCCACCTGCCGTTGAAGGCACCAACCCACCCATCGCTTCCAGGAAACTGAATATGGTTTTCGGGTGGACGGAGCCCAAGCTTGTCGTATAAAGCCGGCAGCTGCCTGTGAAAGGCCTTCAATGCTCTCGTGTCTCCTGAGAGCGTCCACACCATGAGAGGTAGTTGGTTCTGCAGGACTAACGGGTGGCAAGCCCCCACTGGGTCCTGGAGAACCGTTGGGAAGATCGGGAGCTGAAAGGGAAGATCCACAGACAGACAATTCCAATAGTGTGGGAAACCATGATTGAGTCTTCCACAAGGGAATCACCAACACTATTGAAGCATTACAAAAGCCGCCACTCTCGGGATCAAAGCAAAGGGAGGGAAGGCATATTTCTCTGTGGGCCCCAATGCTGACGGAACGCATCCTTTCCCATCGCCATCGGGTCCGGTCTCCAACTGAAGAACAAGGGAATCTGAGCGTTGAGGCGAGAGGCAAAAAGGTCTATCTTGCAAGGGCCTCGCATACTCATGATCTCCACAAACAGCGTGGGGTGAAGCTTCCAATCGCTGTAATCTCTCAAGAACCTGGAGTTCCAATCCGCTACCTGGTTGAGTTTGCCCGGGAGGTACTCCGCTATGACCGTAATTTTGTTATTTAGACAGAAGTGCCAAAACTCCTTCACAATGTTGACCAACATTTGGGACCTCGTCCCTCCTAACCGATTGATATATCTCACCGCCGACACATTGTCCATCCGGAAGAGGATGCAACAATTGCTCTTCAGGGGAGATATTGATCGAATCGCAAACGAGCCCGCTAACAACTCGAGGCAGTTGATGTGCAACCGTAACTCGGCGGCAGACAGTCACCACACCAAGCGCCCCAGCGACTGGCGTCGGATTCGATAACTATGTCCGGAGACGCGCCGAAAACCGCCCTTCCGTTCTAGGCTGACATATACTCCAGCCACCACAGAAGCTCCTCTCGAGCGTCTGGAGATAAAGGAATGAGGTGGTCGTAATGAAACTTCTTCTGAATGTAATGAATTTTGAGCCGTTGAAGGGCTCGGTAGTGTAGGGGACCCGGGAATGGCCTGAATGGAGGAGGCCAGTAGACCCACGATCCTCGCCAATACCCTCAAGAAAATCATCTGTTTGGCCAAGGTGGATTTGATTTCTCGTTTGATAGACCTGATCTTGGGCAGAGGGAGGAGAAGCTGGGCAGAGACTGAATTTATTTGGAAGCCCAAGAATTCTAACTGTTGGTTCGGAACCCCAGATCCTGTAACAGGGTCATCGTCCACTCCAAGTGAGTGAGCAGAAGGTTCCGATCTTGAGCCAGGAGCAACATGTCGTCGAGATAGACAATCATGCGCACCCCCATTTCCCGAAGGCGGGAAACCACCGGTTTCAAGAGTTTTGTGAAAACCCACGGGGCTGATGATAGGCCAAAGGGAAGGGTCTGATACCGGTACCATTGTCCCTTCCATTGAAATTAAAGGAATTTCTGATGAGCGGGACAAATTGGTACCGTGAGATAGGCGTCTTTCAAGTCCAACCGGACCATCCAGTCTTTTTCCAGCAGGAGATCCCGCAGAAGATGGATGCTCTCCATCTTGAAGTGCCTGTAGACAACAAAGGGATTGAAATCTCTGAGGTTCAACACTAGTCTCTGACCTCCTCCTTTCTTTTGCACCAAGAAGACGTTGCTGCAAAACCCTCCGGGAATGAAGGGTCCTACGGCAATAGCCTGTTTTGCCAAAAGCTCTAGAAGTTCGGAGTCTATAAAATTCTGCTCTAGAAGGGGAAAAAAGGAGAGGTCGAGGAGGAATAAATTGACATGGGGGCTGCAGAAGCTCTATCTGATAGCCCTGAACTGTTTGCAAGATCCAAACATTTGTGGTGAGGCGAGCCCAATTTACAACAAAATGCAATAACCTGCCCCCCAGGGGAAACGTAGGGCACATAGGACTTCAGACTGGGACTCAAAGTTTTTGTAGCCTCGGTTGACACCTCGGTTGAAACGGCCCCTGTATCCACGTGATCTGGAGGGGTAGAAGCCAGCCTGCTCTGGTTCTGGAGTATTGCCCCTGCGCCTGGGCGAGAAACCTCTTTGAGGACTGGGGTTGGAGTAGCGGCTGGTTGAGCATCCTCTACCCTACCCCTACCAGAGACCTGATGAAACACCTTCTTCAATGAGGATTGAGACTTGTCGAGTGAGGCAAAAGTGTTCACAAATTTGGCAATGTCCTTTACGAATTTGAGACCAAAGAGCTGACCCTCAGCTAGCGGCCCTGGTTCTGCCGTGGCCAATTCCACCAATTGTGGATCAATCCTCAGGAGGACAGACTTGCAACGCTATGAGGCCAAGGCACAGTTGGCATTACCCAGCATGCATATTGCTCGTTGAGCCCATCCAGCCAAAATCTCGGGATGAATGGCCACTCCTGTATCTTGCGCCTGTAGGGCTAACTCTAGAATTTTTGCTAAGGGGCCCGCAAGGTCAAGAACCTTATCTTGACACGCCCGAAGGGCGCGATCGATCCCTTTCTTTGGATCCTTCTTGTATTTCTTAAGGAAGGTGGTCATGGAGGAATCTATATCTGGGGTAATAGCAACCTTATGGGGTAAGTCCGGACGTGGGCATTCAGATTTTAGACGGGCCCTTTATAAGGGTAACAACCCAAGCGCTGCCTTAAATTCGCCTAAATACTCGGCTCTAATTGCTTGCTGCGTCTCTCCCCTATTCAGCCCGGGGCAGGGCGTCGGTCCGGCAGGTAATTAAGGGAGCTGCGCGCGCGAGCTCCCGAGGCGCACGCAGGAAGCCGCTCTGGCCTCAGCGTGCGTCTCGCTCCCTGTGAGGGGGGGACCAAATCCCTCCGATCGCGGACCGCGATCGGGAAAGGCAGCGGCGCTGGGAACAATGAACGGACTACATAGCTACAGCGCAACACGCGCTGAAAAGGGAAACAATCTCCGGTAAGCGCTAAGCGCACCCCGCACTACGGCGCGCGGCTAAACAGAAACCGATAGGCATAGCGCATAGGCAATTCCAACAACATTAACACCATAAATAACATCGACAAAGTAAATAGCGAATCAATCAGCAAACTTGCAATAACGGTATGGGTCAGAATGAAAGCATACAAAGTAGAGAGGCACTTATCTTGACTGCAGAGCAGCAAAGAAAGAGGAGGCCAAGAAAGTGTCTCTCTGCTTTGTATACTTTGATATGTTGCCATTGGCTGGTATGAGGAGGCGTGGTTCAAAGCCTCATGGGATGTGATGTTTTTTACTTGTGTAGTTTCATTTTCATTGGCTGCTGTGAGTTCAGTAAAGAAATGGAGACAGCATAATCAGAAGCCTCCAGTCCTGACATAGAATATGTCTCTTATTTGGCCTTTATGGATACTTGTGTAATGTCATGCTTGGGGAACCGAGCTGCGCAATTCCTGTCTTTCGTCCTTATGCCTAAACATTATTTTTGAGTGAAAATGAGTGAGAGACAGGACTCATTAGCTTCTAGAGAATGGATGGGCATAGTGTCGACGGACACAGGCTGTGTGCAGCTAGCCCCATATGCAAGCCACAACCTGCCCAAACCATGTCATCAGGCGAATGTCAAGACCATTTTGCAGCTAGGCGCAGTGGTATCTTTCTGGCACTAAGCCCTAGTACTTGTCATATCACATGGGTCATTGAGGTCTATTTACTACTGTGACTGATTTGTAATATAGGCGTAGCATGTCATTCAGAACGCTCTACCTGCGTTGTGTCCTTGCCAACCCAATTGTCTGCTGTAATACCTGCCATTTGTCCTGCTAATGTGATGTATGAACGAATGTTAAAAACTTTAATAACAGATTCCAACAAAAAAAAGAATTTGCTCAAACCGTGCCCTAACACATGTGCAGCTATGCCTTTGTATTGGTGTGTGACGAAATTGTGACACTAGACACATCGCACATGTGGATATCCACCAACTTTGTCTTTTGCGATGGGGATTGGAAAGTGCCCAGAGTTGAAGATGCTCCTTTTGGGGTGCAATTTACTATCAACTTTAGTTCGTGTTCTGGAGTCCACACAAAATGGGCCCATGGGAATGGACTATTGCAACCCGCGATTTTATATGCTGCTCTGAGTGGTCCATCCAGGACCTGCAGGGAGCAGCCCGTGGGGATGGGTATTATGTGACCAGCTATAGAATATGCTCTGAAGTGATCACTGCAGGGCGACATAGGAAGAGCCATTTTACATGAGGAACCACATAGGTGTGACAGAGAGAAACCCATAGGAACAGTTATGATATAGCCAGATGTAATGTATGCATCTGGTGGGTCCACCAAGAAATGAGAGAGGAATCATTCTTCTGGAGTCAGCATAGTGTCTGCCTGAGGAGGCGATCCAGGTATGGCAAGGAAAAGGAACAAGGTGGAGCAGTGGTCATTGTACCAGCCATAGGACATGATTTGAGGATTTCACCAAGGAACGGCGGAACAATCTATTGCCATGACCATAGTATATACCCAGCAGTGCAGTGTGGGGTCATTGTGAAGCCAGCCGGGAGAGGCAAATGGGATTCCGACAGGAATGGTCAACATCTGACTAGCCATGTGTTATGTTCTGGGAAGGTCTAAATCTGTGGTCACATATCAAATGTTATGGTCTCTTATTTTTATGCCCTAGTGTAATAGTTTGAAATTTACTAAATAAAATGATACAATGTTGTTTTTACCAATGAACCAATACGGCTCGCGGAAGGACATACTCTGCAGCGTCTTTTTGCAACAATTTTTATTAATTGAAACAAATAAATGTATTCATTCATTCTGACAAGGAGCTGCGTAAAGCAATAAATACAGACATGGATTACACAGCGAGCCATAGTACATGCTCTGAGGAGTCTACCCGGGAGGGGCAGAGAAGAGACCCCTGGGAATGGCAGGCAGAGCCTTGCTATGTACCCTAAAGATTTGGGCCAAGGTGCACCCTAAAGGAATTGGCATGGCATAAAAGCAGCCAACATAATTAGATTAGGTCCACCCAGAATGTGCAGAGGAGAAACCCCTGGAAATGGTACATATAGAAACTTCCTTGTGGATGCAGAGAGGAGTCCACCCAAGAAAGGAGAAGGAGAAACGCGTGGCAATGGGTGTCATACAAGCTGCCACAGTGTAAGACCAACAGCACTATCCTGTGACCCTAGAATAAACCTTGCAGAAACCTATGAATAACAGCCATCCCAAACCCTTATGTCGTGACTGCACACTGTTGCGACAGAGATAGCAGAGCTTGGGGAAGGGAATGATGCTCCCTCTCCTGGGCTTATCTAGACTCTTGCAGCTGGACCCTGCCTTCATGGAACCTTCCTTCTGTATGTGTTGATAGAGTCAAAGTGTGAAAACAGACAGGGTTAAAAACATTTAAATCAACAGGAAGGGCCCGATTTACAAAAGTAATCTGAGACAAAATCTTAACTTTACGATTTTTGGTATTCACAAAAGGCATTTAGGAGTAGTAAAGTGAGGAATCCTAACTTTACTCCTCCTAAATGCCTTTTGTGAATACCGAAAGTCGTAAAGTTAGGATTTTGTCTCAGATTACTTTTGTAAATCAGGCCCGGAGTTACTGCAGCATCTCATTTGCATATAGAAGAATAATCACACACAGCCTAGTAATCATCAGAATACACAAAGCCTGTGGTGCCTGTTGTCTTGACTGTTCGTGTCACTAGAGGTGGGCGAGCCAACAAATTAACAGGGAGAGCCGAGCCAAGGGTCTGTTCTGACTCCAAGAGCCTGTGCACTAGCCGAGCCTTGAACATATTTGCCATGTATATCATGCTGCAACCACCAAGTAAAATATGATAGTCTATTCAAAATACAAAAAGTGTGTGTGTATCTACCTTGCAGAAGAGCACCTTAGTACATTAGATTGTACCTCTGCAGTGAAATACATTCATTAAGAGGCAGAATTTTTAAAGACACACAGAAAAACAATCCTGCCCCTGCCCTCACGACAATGGCATAAAGGGCAACTCAGTCGTCATGTGCACCCGATATGGGCCTAGATTCTTATTGTAGATGGAGCAACCCAAGGCTATTAACACAAGAGTGGTTTGTGTACAGCACACATGCTGATCTCATGTATTTGAAGGTGCTCTCATATGTGATAATGAACAAAGAAAAAGGATCGTTGAAATAGAGTAATTTTCTAGTGTCACATAGCTTGGTCAAGCAGTGGAGCCGGGATCGATCCAGATTTTCCAGTTCCACACTTTGGAATTCAGCCATTGGATGGGCATATCTTGTTGACATCAAAGGTTAGTGCTTTGTCCTTAATGCTTATATGATGCGATTAGAGTGTCGGTGATAGGAGGTATCCACATTTTATTTTTGGCAACTTTTCACAGCCCAAACCCTGCCAAGGACATAAAAATACTCCACAACACACATGGACTAGGTTGTTTTTTTCTTTTCCACGCAGGGTGATTTACAGGATGCTGAATCGAAGGGGGAATTCTAGCCTGGCTCCCCATTGTGTACACTCACCAGCTGAAGCCACTAGACCACATCGTCAACTCTGAAAGCCCGGCTCATTTTGGCTCAAGGTTCCACCAGTACCTCAAGCCTCAAGTTGAGCCAGAGCCAGGCTTCTGGCTCAAACCCAGAACGAGCTTTCAATGACTTGTCCACCTCTACACTTCACAGCCAATTAGTAATGCCACTGTTACTTGTTGAATGCACAATTAGGGTGTTGGTGAGCGGCGTTGGTCAATAGGACAAAACATTCTTTTTTTTAGTGAATGGCTAGTTGCACAGATAGGTAGTAGTTCAGTGTCCTGTTTTATCTGCAGTTCCATGCAATTTTAGTATTGGTTTTGTTGTGATTTGATTGGCTGTTCTTTTAGCACTGGTTGTTTATGTCCTATGCTTTCTTAGTAGGTGTGTCCTTCACTTTTGCCAGAAGTTGTGCTAGGTGCTGTTCTTTTGTTGTGACATACTAATATAAGCGTACAAGTGTCAAGTACAAACGTTGATATGTGATGTGATGAAAGCTAGAGCTACTCAAAGGCATGAGAGACCAAAGCTCAAAGCTTATGTCAGGATTTGCTGTCAGGTAGAACCCCACCCCCCTCGCCCAACGCCCCACAAAAAACAGGCAGTAGTAAATATTCTATACAGATGGAATGTCATGCATAGGGAAGTCAATCATGAGCAAAAATTAAATAGGTATTTAGCAAGTCCTAAATAGCGAATTTTACCAATTTGCTATTATGGACTCGCAAAATGCGATGTATGTAGGTTTTACAAATAAAATTGTGATTCTTACATATTCCTTAATAGCGAATCGCAAATTGCGATTTACTGTTAAGGAATGCCTTCCCATTCATTCCTACAGGCTAGGCCCGTAGGACTGAATGGGAGGACATTCACAATTTGTGATTACCAAATTGGTAATCGCAAATTGTGAATGCAATTTCAAGGATGATAGGGGGCCAAAAAGGCCACCCTGATTCACCCCCAAAAATGGTAAGTGTGCACATGTGGCGCACATACATGCTCTAAGGGCATGTGTGTGTGCCACATGGCACTTAGAAAAATGAAAAAATGGGCACTTTTCTAGGAATTTGCAAATTACTACCAACTTGAAGTTGGTGGTAATTTGCGATTCCTTAAAGTAAGGTGGCAATTTTTTCTTGCTTCCTGCATTGCAGTTAAGGAGTCAAAAATTACGATTCCTAAATGCATTTCGCAAAATAGGTAATCACAAAGATTGCGATTCCCTATTTTGCGAATGCCTTTTGGGACGATACATCCCAAAAGGCTTTTTACCATTCACAAACTGGCCAATTCTGCGAATCGGCCCGTTTGCAAATGGTAAAACGTTGAATACATCTGTCCCTAAGTGCACTGCCTCTGGCGTGGGGAAGAGGCTAGGCACATGCCAGGCTCAGGTAAAGGTTTCCAAATTGGAACATAAATGCAAACAAATTAAAAACAATTCCAACAGTAAAGACAGCACTGAATGTCTTTATGTATGAAGAATTTTTATAGCATAGCTAAAAGGCAGTGGAGACTGTGCAGGGTTCACAGGAAAGACACAGTCAAACGGTTATTGTAGGGTAGCTGATTTCTATGAGTGAAAGATGACGATACTGCCTCATGATGTATTGTTCTGTGATGAGGTGTGTCTTCTGCTCCTTATTAAATTGGAGGAGGGTTGGTGCTGTCCTGATGGATACAGGTATGTCATTTCATCAAGACCTGTTGCAATTTTTTTCTCTAGTCTGGTGGTGTGCTGGCTGCTGGTGGGTTGAGAGCCACAGAAGAGGGTGAGCTTGTCAGCCAGGGGTGCCTGCCATCATGGCTTTGTGCACGATTCAGCTGCTTTTTAAGATGACGCAGGCAAACACAGCTCATGAAGTTCCATCAGGGTAGGGTTGTTGTGGTCATATGTCTTAGGCATCTTATGAGGCCTGCTGCTGCATGTAGACTGCCCTCAAGAGAAGCCAGTGTAGATTCTGGGAGAAAATGAAGTAAAGCATTGCTACCATTCAGATACAAGAGCATGAGGGCTTGGATGGCCTATTTGAAATCACTTTCTGTGAATAATGGTTTCACTTTCTTCAGTAGAGAGAGCTGGGGCTAGACCATCACACTTTTCTTGACAACGTGTTCCTTGAGGGTGAGATCGGTGTCCTGACAGGTCTGAACAAGTTATTGCTACTTCTTGAAGAACATCAGAAATTCTGTTTTGGTCAATTAAGCTTCAGGTAGGTGGTAGACATCCAGGTCTGGATGAGGTCCAAGCAGTGTTGAAGATACTGGATGTCTTAACTGGAGGAGACCTTCAAAATACAGTTGCATGTTATCGACATATTGGGGATGTTTTAGGTTACCTAGGAAAATGTACAAATAAGGCTGGTTCCCAGGATCTACTGCATCATATGCTTTCAACAAAATCAGATATTTTAGGCAGCCTCTTCTAATTCTAGAATCCAACATAGCTTCCACTTCAAACTCATTGTGCTCCTGTAACGGACTACTAGAATACTAGAGGACATTGGGAATTTTAGGTTTCTCTTGGTGGTTTTATCTTGGAAATGTAGATGGCAGAATGAATCATCCTTCTGTTGGGCAATTTAAGCATGACAGCTGCAGAACCCATGAACCCTCAATAGTGATTAGACCTGCAAGTGGGGGGAAAACTTGGGATGAGACCATGGAATTACTATGGGGCCGATTCACAGAACTAATCTGAGACAAAATCCTAAACTTACTACTTTTGGTATTCACAGAAGGCATTTAGTAGTAGTAAAGTTAGGATTTTGTCTTAAGTTTGACTTAGGACAGACTTAGGACAGACTTAAGATAGACTTATGACAAAATTCTAACTTTACTACTATTAAATGCCTTCTGTGAATACCAAAAGTAGTAAGTTTAGGATATTGTCTCAGATTACTTCTGTGAATCGGGCACTAAGTGTGCGATGGAAAACCAAACAAGGTCCCTTATGACGTGTGGGTGATGGCATTCTCTGCCTTTCTGATAATTTCTTTTAAGCGGACTTGTCATGTGATAGTTGTAAATCACTGGCTTGGGATGTTCAATAATGACCCTAGTGCATGAGCAAGTCATACATTAATTAGTGTAAATACAGAAGGTCCAACTTGAAGCTGAAAGACATAAGTACAAAAAAGCTGGAGAATACCATAGAACTTTGCAGTGAGTTGTTATACGCAAACTCAGCTAGTGGAGACTAAGAGACCCATTCCTCTCTGCTGTTCTAATATGAAACACCATAACTATTCTTAAATAGTCTGATTGAGCCTTTTAGTCTGTCCATCTGTCTGCTGATGGTAACTTGTGGATTTAAAATTGATGTTTCTAATAACGTATTCCAAAACCTAGAAATAAACTGTGTCACCTGTCTGACATCAGGAAGTCCATGGTGTCTTACTATTTCTTTCAGAAAGTACTGTACTAACTCAGCAGCAGTAGGAGCTTAGGCAAATAATTGAATTTGAATGTATTTACTGTTTTTGACCCACATGTAGAGCAAGGCTGCCTTTCACACAAGAGAAATACATGTTTACATATATTCATATATTACGCAGCAACAATATATACAGTAGAGAATATTGAAAAACGAAATGCATTTAAAATTATTAACTAGAAACACAATTAAAAAAGGCCAATCACGGGATTGAAAAGGTTAAAAAGGACCCTTTTTCTTATAACCGGTAGGCTTCTCTCTATTCCTGAAAGTAAAGCAAGCCCTTGCCCCAGGTGTATCACTTTAGTGGCCAAGGGCAGGATCAGAACAATCTCCCATCTGCAACAGTTTCGCTCTCTGGTCCACACTTCTTAGCCCCTTGGGTGCCAGGCCTTTTCCCCCTCCTGTGCCTGGCGCTTCATTAGCGAGTGGGTTTCATGACGAGATAGTCTCGTCATGGGCACAGCGCGACTGTGCTCCATGACGAGACTATCTCGTCATGGGCACAGAAGAGGTTAAAAATCTTCCAGTTCATTTTGTTGCTTGCCTAGACAGGACGCTTAGGAGAAAAAATGTGATATCGGACTTATCTCTTTGTTCTTGTTTAGGTAAATTATTAATAGTGTTCATTCTCATGAAACTGTCCAAGGAGCAGTATACTAAAAAAGTGTTTTAGGTCTTCTGGGACACTACAGATGCAGTTAGCAGAAATCACCGCATGATTCATACTCAAAGTTTTGTTTAGCAACAGGCAACCTCCTCAGCAGGATAAGATACTGCTGTTCACTTGACGATGGATTTCCTGACCATTCTTGCAATGGTGTTTGCCAAAGCCTCTCCTTTTTCAAGAGCACTTTGTATATGCGTGGTCCACTTTAGATTTCTGTTTATTTCTACCTCCATATATTTATTAGATTCTCCTTCCTCTAGGATTAAATCCTTTATGTGGAAAACACATTTCTCCCTTCTATTAGTCTTGAATGTCATGATTTTGGATTTTCCAATGTTGACTTTTAGTTGATTTATTTTACAATATGTTTTCATGGATGCCAGTTGGGCTTGAAGGCCCCTTGCTGTTTTGGCAATCAAGAGTGAGTCATCAGCATATAATAAGGTTATATCCTCCGTGGCTGTCCTTGCTTATTCATAGAGGTCATTGATGAACACAGAGAACAAGAGTGGACCCAGCAAACACCCTTCTTTACTCCATTCCAAATGTAGAACTTTTGTTCTGTGTAGCCATTGTTGGATTAGTCTTACTTGCAAGGTAGTATCCATGTGTAACAGTTAAATTATGGACAAGAAGACATTACAGGACAAGCCCGTGCCGGTAAGGGCAGCTGGGCAGGGTGGGGGAGGGAGTCGACCGACAACGACGAGGGAAAATTAAATTAAAAAAAGAAACACTTACTTTGCGCTCGCCACATAAGCGAGTCAGGGATGCAGCGAGCGCAAGGTAAGTGATTTTGTTTTTTGTAAATTTAATTTTCCCTCATCGTCATCAGTCAATTCCCTCCCCACCCCGCCCCACCGCTCTTACCTGCACAAGCCACTCCTGGGGTATTATCGATCCTCATAAATTTTAGCGTTTGCCAGAGGCATTGCCTCTGAATTAGATCAAAAGCTGAAGCAAAGTGTAGGAAGGCTACATAAAGAGGCATTCTTTTTGCGGTGCAGAACTTGTGCACAAAATGAAGGAAGGTATTTGAACAGTGGTTGACAGGCCTTCTATAAACCCACCTTGAATGGGAGAAAGGATGTTTTCTCTGGAGGCTCAATCCTCAAGTTGCCTTAGAATCACTTTTGAGAATATTTTGCTGACAATGTCTATTAGACTGAGTGGTCTGTAGGATTTCAGGTCATCTTTTCAGCCTTTATGTAGATTAGAATGATTACACTGTTTTGCCACGATGGAAGGCACCGTGTCTGAACCATAATTCGTGAAAGAAATTAACATTTGGACTTTCACACCACCTGTCTGGGTGCACAAGAAAACCCTCAGGGAGTATTATGTTTGGGCCGGGGGCCGTCCCCTTTTTAAGGTCCTTTAGTGCATCCCTCGCATTTTCTTTGCTGAAGACAAAATCCACTCAGTTGTCTTCTCTGAGCCAGTTGCAGATTGCTTGTCCACCTTTGAATTTTTTGGGCGCTTGACTTAGTTGACTTAGACTTAAAAGATAAAGTCCATGTATGTCTACATAAAAGATTGCTGTGGTGCTGGTAATGATTGAAACAGGGTCCATCTGAATTTGGTGATCAGAAATTAGAAATCTCAGGAAAGAGAGCTGATTAGTCTAAAATAACAGTCTGCTTTTGCATAGGAGTTGATCCAAAGTCGAAGGAAATCTAGTTTCATATGAACTCTGTGTTGTTTAAGTATGTCAGACAATACTAACATATCATCTAGGTAAGAAAGACATTCATAATGCCCATATTTGGTGCTAAAGGTCTTTCATTCAACCCCATTTTTGCTCCTTACCAGTTGTAGACACTCTGCAGATCTTATTTTGAAAATTCCTTGGACGTGTTCACTTGATCAAGCAAAACTAAAATAAGGGAAAGGGCACTGGCGTAACGAAAATTGAGGGGGCCTCCCTGCAAGGAAGGTGAAGGGGCCCCCTCCGGACTCAATCAAGAGCTCTCCGGCAAGAGTGCTGTGCTGAGGGGGCCCCCTGTAGCTTGGGAATCCCCCGCACCGCGGGGCCTGTGTTACGCCCCTGGGAAAGGGGGCATCTGTGTGGGTGGTAATGACATCTAACTCTGTAATCCAAACACAGTTAATACGTGCCATCCGGTTTTGGGAAGAAAAACATTAGTGCCAATGCAGTAAAACAGAGTGACTAATGAATGGGGTGACCAGACGTCCCGGATTTGCCCGGACAGTCAAGGTTTTTAATCAGCAATTAGGCAGATTTCGGCAATTTCGGCTCATGTCCCGGTTATTATAGGGGGTCGACCGAAAACAGTGAGAGGCCCTTTTTTTGAGTGTTCTAAAGCTGTGCTAGTTAGCAGCTGTTAAAAGTGAGCAATTTAATTAATAGGTATGATGTTAGTTGTAGAAATTACATTTTATTTATTTACTTAATGTAACTTCTGTGATCCTATGTTGATGAGATTTCTCATTCTGCGCCATCCCGTGGATGAAAAATTGTAGTCCTTCTATTTTAGCAAAATGTCCCGGTTTTTGGTTCTCAAGATCTGGTCACCCTACAAATGAATCCCTTGTCAAGATTTTCTTCTAGATAGTCTCTCAACACTGCATTTCCCTTATGTGTAAGCCAGTAATTGCGACTATAAGGTAGCTTACCCTGTGCCTGCAGATTAATAACAATCATAAATATGATTCAGTGTTAGAGCATTAGCTCCGATCTTATTGAAATATATTGAAATGCTTGATTTCTTTGTGGAATATTAGGTGTCTTTTTTGTCTCACAGAGCGATGAAAGACAGTGGTTGGCAAAACTGTACGTCTAGTAGAAGTGAGCATTTTTGTTGACAGTAATTAAAATTGAGGGTTATGTATTTTTCTACCCAATTGGTCATAAGTTATGCATGCTGAGCCAGGCTGTTCCCAATACCAAATGAAACACTGGAGAAGCAATGCCATCAAATGTTAATGATTCAACCTGATCATTGTCTTCCACCATTATCATTGGCTTGCTTTCCCATTGTCCATCACCAGAAACCAAAGAATTTCCATCTCTGCCTAAAATAGACTCAGTAAAAATCTTATCTTGCAAAAGGACATTTTGAGTGTACAAAATGCATTGTAGATGAATCAATCTGAAGGACCACAGACAATCCTTGTGGTCAGTAGCAAGGCCCCATGAGCATAGTAAAAGTTACAGGAATAAGAAAGAGAGTCCTCTTGTTAGCCAACACTTTTTTTCATAGTGAAGCTCAACTGGGTTATCTGTTCACATGTAAGCCTTCTACTTTTCCTGAAGTGATGAACTATTTCTTACAAAATTGATTCCCTTTTCACAGTTAAATCATAGTTCCTCTTTTCTTTGATCTTCCCTGTCCTTCCTGGAAAGCATCTTTCATATGGACTTCATTTGCATAAGTTCTTCTCCAGTCTTTAATGATACTAGTGTATATGCAAGAAACCCCCTCTCTTCTCAGTGCACCTAGGCAGCTGCAGATCTCCGATTTGAAGTGTCAAATCAACTAACGAATCACACATGTTAAGCCGATTGACAACCAGAGAAAGGGTATTGTTAAGTGTATCATGCAGGCCTTAATAGAAAGCTCCTGCCTTGCCAGTCCTATTAGCCTAAGCTAGAAGTTGCTAGAAATACATTTTATAAATTATTTCTCTGATGCCCTGACATAAAGACAACAAGGCACGTTTGGGCATCCTGTGTAGCGTGCTTACAATCAAAGACTCCAAGATCCCTCGCCCCTTGTAAATTGGTGGGTCTAGGTCTATTATTGTTAATCAAAGATTCAGCCCAGGTCAAGGCTTCCTTGATCAAATAAGAACAAATTAAACAATGTTGCACAATGCAAATTTGTGTACTATATTTGTGTGTACTAGTAGATTTACTATATGGGAACTGATTGATAGATCTGGGGGTGAATTGCAAATGTATCTCAAACTGCTAAATTTTAACACTGTTGATGCCGGTCCTTGCTGTGCTGTTGTTGTTTGTCGCTAACTATGCACCTTTATCAATTTGGTATTAACCTGCCTGGCTCTTACCCATGCTGTGATATATGCACATCAGTTGCGTAAAAGTATGTATAAAATCTTAAATAACGTTTTTTAAACAATAAAAGACACTTTCGAAATGTCTGTGGGGAACTCCTGAGTTTGCTTTAAAAAATGTAATCAGCATTGTATGCTAGACACTGTTGAGGGCCGCCGGCATCCTTTTCGAGAGGAACAATGTCCATAGCTGTAGCCGAAGCATCTGTTCACACATGATTATGATGCATACTGGTGGAAGTAGCACTCAAGGCTCCTGCTTCAGCATTAGCAGCCCATGACCTGTGTTTTTCAAGTTGTGCCACTAATGCGGCCATCTTTGTCAATAAAAAAAGTTTAGTTTCTTGTCTGGTGACCCAAAGGTCATCTTGAGTCTTTAAAATGGCCTGGGCCATTATCTGAAGAGGGTTGACAGCAAAGCCTGTATTACAATGTGGGTCTTGGAATCTGTCAAGACCTGGAATTGAGGGCCACTGCATACTTTTAATAGGAACCTTAAAGTAGCCCTTGAGGCATCACAATGCACTGTAGCACTTTTGCAGGCTTGGTCTCTGGCGCATCTGACGCTCTTTTTAAAACATATGACGCAGAGAAAAAGCTTTGCATTAGATAAGGAGCACCCTAACCACTTAAAGTATTAAAACAAAGTTGCGGAAAATATAGTATGTAAAACTCCTGAGCACTATTTACAGTTCCAGTTAGAACATAGAGTAAGGTGCTGTGTTCTTCTGCGACTAGGAATTCTCCCTTTAAAAGTTTATTACTCCAGATGGAACTTCCTTGAACATCCCTCGGGTATTTGTGACTTGTGTAATAGGAGAGTACAAGACCTTTTTCACGCATTTTTAACCTGTCCAAATCCGACTTTGTTAGAGGAGCGGCAATGTTTTATAAAACCTATCTATTCTAGATATAATGTCACCTTAACTCAAGATTTAATTACGCTGTGTAAGTCTCCCTCAAATGAATTTGTGTGCTATAAGTTGTTTAAGTTTTTAAAGAGTTTTTTAAAGCTGTTTTAAAAGTGCATAAATCTAACAGTCAAAAATTCAAATATTTTATTCGCCAATTTTAATTTACTTGTCTATAATGAGTTTTAAAGCATTTCTACAACTATTTTATATAACATAATTGTATTTGTTGACCTCAGTTGAGGTCTGAATCAAATAAATAAAATTTGATACGTGATGACAGGGTCTCCTAAGGAGACTAAGGAGCTGGGCTCTGGACTAATTCTCGCCACAGTGAACAGAATCTCCTCATGGGAAAATTTGGGGGTTGGGAAAAAAGAGATTAAGAGGTTGCATACATGGCTCGTCTATTGCAATTCATACGGCCTAGTGCAGGGATCCAGGTGGAAATCACTCCTTATCATTCTTCAGTAGGTGACTAGTCTGATAATAGATAGATAAGTAGCAGAAATGTGGTAAACAGAAATTATAAAGTTTCTATGGAAGTGTCAGAACCCCCTCACAACTCTGGTTGTTCTGCAGCTGTCTTATCTGATGCTCCAATGGCCACCCCGGGCTCGGAGACCACCCCGGGCTCGGAAGCATGAGATTGCCAGAGTAGGAACTGCAAGAAAACTTGCAGAATGCTCAGAACTGCATGGCAGCAGAGCTCTTCATAGAATCACTGCGGGACCACATGGAGTGTATGGAGTACGTTGAATAATAAAGAAGGAAAAGTCACAGGTGAATGGGAGAAAAGAATGAATAGGCCGAAATTGGTGCCGTGAATGAACAAAATGTCAGCAGGTGCCATAAAAACAAGAAAGCTGAGAGTCAAAATGGTTCTACTGCTGAAGCTTCTTACCCTGTTGTGTAAGTGCTGGATTCTACTATCCTGACAACCTGACCAGCCTGACTCTCAGGCTACACTGGAAAGCCCTCTTCCAAAATATCAGCCCCGGCCTCCGTAAGTCAGTATTCCAGACCTTCGAGTCTTCTTGATTGAACCAGTGTTTCTCCGCTGCCTGAAATCTTCCCATATGACGTAATCTCCAGCCTGTTACTATACTCAATCTTGACACCCTTTCCTGCTGGATCCTGATATGGTTGTGTTCCAATAGGAACAGTCCACCCTGAACTGGATGACTAGGTCCCCATAGTTGGGAACTCAAGGGACGCCTGACTGGTTTCATCTAACGTTGGCCTAATCAGTGAGGCCAGTGTATCACCATAGGTGTAACTGGGATACCCCAATATCAGTCCTCTATTCACTGCGCTACAGAACGCAAGCTGTTCCTCACTGATGAGGCCTAACTGGGTCAAAACTGGTCGGGTTGCTCTGTTCCCTTTCAGAGAGGTCCTGGCCTGGAAGTACAAGCTGAACTTTTTCTATTCCAGCTGGACCAAGGCTGATGTACGTTTAACTGGTTACTGTCTAAAGTGGCATGGTGAACAAAACATATTGATGGAATAGTATGCCACTCTAAATAATTAACAGAGGTTTAGGTTAATCCAATCATTCAACTCATCACTTTTAACATTTCCTCAGCGCTGACACCCTAAGTGTGTTGGGTATGTACAAGCATGGTATTAGGATTAAGCAAGCTAGTCAATGGGCAGCGCGCACAGCTAATGAGAGCAGCAGACAGATACAGGCATCAGGTGGGTTTAACTAAGGCTCAGGACAAAACAAGATGCTTTCCAGCACATAAATCAAGTGAGAAGGTTACTCTATTTAAGAGATTGGTGGGTGTTTTAATAGTTTTATATGTCTTAGGGCCTTACTTAGAAGTTGGTGGCCAGTGTTCACTGATAAAACATGGTACGGCTCCCCACCACCGTATTTATAGTGCTATTGAGTTTATTGCACTTGTGAAATGGTGGACAGGATATCCACCACATTCTTTATCACAGGAAATACAGAAAAAAAATTGGTTGAACCATTATCCACTGTTCAAACACAACCTTTGGCAATTTATCAAAACAATCACTGTGATTCTTATATTTATTGCTCTGTATGAACTTCGTTGATAATGGGTTCATTGAGATAGGGAACCCCCAAATCCCTAGCACAGCACTACACTATTTTGCCAACACATTTTATTGCACCCAAAAATTGCTTACTTTCCGTCTGAGTGACTTTCTGGGGTTCATATTCTCCTTGGTTAAACAGCCCCTATGATAGGATTGGGGGGCTTTCAACTTTCAACACAACAGCCCGTGCAATGATATTTGAGTGATCCATTACTATTAACCAAATATCCTCAAGATAGTCGTTTGTTCAAGTGAGGTTCTTAATCCCATGGATTGCGACTAAGGGTCCAGAAAGATACCTACTAGCCCATAAATCCGGGGGCATACCATATTTCTTGCTATGCCATCAATTTTACAATTCTTCATCTGATGAAGCCTCACTATGGGATGAAAATAGTTTAAACTAGGGGGCATATTTACAAGCACCCTGTGCTCTGAAAGTAACACAGCATGGCGCAGCCAAATAGCTTGCAGCACCGTGCTGCGCTACTTTTTTCAGAAATACGACCCTATGTATTCTATCTGTTGTAGTTTGATGGGTGTGATAATTTGATACCTCTTCTACGGTTGAGTGTTACGCCATTCCACAGACCGACCCTGCTCTATCATAAGACTCATCTCATAAAAGATGCTATTCTACTCAGACAGTGCCGCTGAGAGTAAATTCTGTGAAAAGTTGAATGGTTTTGTCTGAAGTTATATTTTCAGTTATGTTGAGCCGGCGTTATTAACTGCGTGGCATGGCCATGGATAATACTCGTGCCATTGAACCCAGCTTTGATTTTACATGAATACAAGTCAGGTGCATGGCACTGTACTTTTGGAGTATCTCCAGGGCCGGAATGGCCATTGGCCGTGTACCCGGTAGCTGGAAGGGTGGGGCCGGTTTTGCAGCTGTGGGGGCCAGGTTTTGTTTCTAGGGGCTGGTTTTGCAGCAGTGCTGCAATATCGGCCTCCAGTAAATAGCAAGCATTTGCAATGCAATAGGTCTCGCAATTGCGAAATTTTAAGCTATTGGCATTGTAAATCACAATGCCTTTTATTTATCTGTTTTCAAAACCAACACATAGATAAAAGGTTTGTCATTTACAATGCCAGTAGCTCAAAGTCTCGCAAATACGTGACCTATTTCATTGCAAATGCTTGTTTAATTAGCAGCAGCGGATAAGGATCTTATTTTGATTTTTTTACTTGTGATTGTTTTATTGCTTTTCAATTTTGTTTACAAAAGGTAATACGCAGGTACATAACATTATTTCAAAATTATGAACATCTACATCAATGAAAGACAAATAGGAAAATCCCACAAAAGATTATATAGACAAATAATTTTTTATATATATTTTAAAATGTTCAGCAGAGAACAGGACGATAACATACAAGAGAAAATGGACAAGAAGACAGGGCATCCCACATAAGAAAGGCTGATCCATATAGACCTTACCACGGGTCACTGGAGTCAAGCTGGGAGTGGACCAGGGCCTACAACTGGTTGGAGTAGATGAGATGAGCAGAATATTTCTCATCCAGCTCAGTGTGCGGAGCCAATGGATAGTGTTTTTATTAGGCCTGGAGAGGAGATTTACGACCAGAAGAGAACCACAGGAAATTCATCAGATCTGGTCACAATTGGGAAATAGTGATTTTGTCATGGGTGACTTGGGGCAGAGGAACCATATCTAAGTGACATTAGGCAGCACCAGGTAGCAGATGTCATTTGGTGGGCGGTGTTTACATTTGGACATTGGTTGTAATTAGACTTACAGTGGCTCCGAAAGTACCCAGTCAGTATTAATGAATGCCAAAACGTTCATAGCATTTTTAACAGATTGACTGGATCTAGGCATTGCAGCCCAAACCACTGCATGGACTAAATACTTAAAACCGGCGTTGTTGAGAGGAAGGCAAAGGCTGAGGAAGTGCTGTCCCACCAGTTTGAGCCTGTGTAGATAAAAAAAGGACTTGGGCATAGTCTTAAGGGGTGAGATAACACTAGAAGTCCTTGATTTTTCAGTGATGATTTCATCCCATACCCGCTAGAGGGGAGGGAGATCCGGACCAACAAGACCCTGCTCCAGGCCCCCAACAGTACATGGCGGCATTATGAGCCGACTGCAGCACTGAAAGCTGGACGAAAATCCAGCATACTTAGAGGTGCAGTCGCCCAGCCAGGCTACCGTTACCAGGTCTCTGTGAAGGTTGCATCCTTGGGATGTGCGCGCAGCGGTGCGTCTAATGTGACCAATGGGAAGAAGCTTGGGGGTCCTTTAGCACATGATCCTCTGGGTAGCAAAGCATAGCAATCCAAGCCTTATTCAGGGGGGTGGTTTTTGGTGTGAGACGCACATGTTAGCGTAACATTAATAGCAGGTAACAACACATCCACCCAGAGCTTACCATGAGCACAATCCTACACATATAAAACACAGACCGATATAGCTGCACATTTATTAAGGGGTAATCAGAAGGAATGTTATCAATAGCAAACTTACCTTAACCATGAGAGTGCCCCTGGTTAGGTGTATGCAGGCCCCGCTCTCTTCTGACTTCTGGATAGTGCAGCAGTGCACTCTGGGAGTTGCAGTCAAGACAGCACCGCTTCTGGAATTAAGTTCACTCCGCGTGCCACCCCAGTGCCCGTCACAACTCGGAGTGTATTTAGGTCTGATTTTCATTCAGTACTCAGCCTCTGCCCTCCTCCCGCCCCCTCTTCTTACTAAGAAAAAGTTCTTAGCTGGCCCTCTCTGCTAGACACACTTCGGGGCAGATTTATGACAACTGGCGCATCCCTGCATATCAGCAGGGATGCGCCAGTTATTATGCGCCACAGCTGCGCCACCATGGATGCGCCGCATTTATAATGCGGCGCACCATGGGGCAAAAACGGCACAGATGCGTGACGCATCTGTGCTGAAAAGTGGCGCATTGCTGGAGTTGCGTCGCAAGCGCGACGCAGCTCCAGCAATGATCTGGGGGGCCCTATCTGTACAATGCTGCGTCAATCCTTACGCCTGCTTCAAGCAGGCGCAGGGTTTTGACGCAGCATGGGCCTAAAAGTGACTGAGTGAAATCTTGTAGATTTCACTCAGCCACTTTTAGGAGGCGTTCCTGCGCCGGAACGCCCCCACCTGCCCTGGAACGCCTACATGTGGCGCAGGGCTTTACAACGTGACGCATCTGGGAGATGCGTCACGTTTGTAAATGCCCCGCACCATGGCGCAGGATTTGCGCCGCTGCTGCGTCACAAAAGTGACGCAACGGCGGCGCAAAAGTGCCGCAAGTGCAACATAAATCTGCCCCTCAGTTCTCAGCCGCTCTGTCCCTCAGGTGTCATGGGATGTGGAGTACCGCTCAGCAGAGAAGTAAACAGATATAATTGTGTGTTATAGGCTAGTGCACGCCACAATTACCCAGAAAAACGAACACGTGTTAAAGACAGTTGGCGGTGGCAAGTGCTTTTAGGAACCCCACAGCTCGAATAGCGGCATGTTTGGGCTGGGTGACGTATATACTGCTGTTCTGTCTTAATGTGCTTATGTTTTTTGATTTCGTCATGTGCCGTGGTGGAGCGCGCTGCTGTGAGCACGCGATACCCTTGCAGGGTCGGACAGGCCGTCTATTTCACCAACATTTCCCGGCGGGCTGGAGCCCTGCAAGGCCGGCTTTGAAGCCCCGGTCCCTCCTGCTGCCTGTCACTCTGCCCAGCTTCCAGGCGTTAATTGCAGGCGCATGAGAGGGTTCAAGAGGCAGAAAGGGAGGGAGGTAGAGGGAAAACGATCAGAGGGAGAGGGAGAGAGTACATGGTTGGAAAGACAAGCATTTTCAATGCAATCGCGGCATCGCAACGATGAGGCTGGCGATTCAAGGAGGGAGGGTGGAAGGAGGGACCGAGGGAGACATGCAAGAAGGGGTGGTGGTTGTATGCACACAGGGCACAAGTCCTAAACAAGCAGCATGAGCTGCTCGCCTCTTGTGCACACCGGCTCCTGCCGTGTGCGCCGCTGCCATGTTTACGTCAGGCAGAGATGTGCAACAAAAAAAAGTGTAATCTGGCGGACGAAAACTGTAAAAAAAAAAATGGCCGTTGCTTCCGTCCTACACGGAAGTAAGTTTGACATCAACAGCCAGTAAAAAGCCAGCTAACGAAGCCGCAGCTGCTGAGGAAGCACACACACAATTTAAAATCATCTCATGGTTCAGGCGAAAGAAAGAAAACTATTCCCGTTCGTCCCTCTAACTTCAAACACCCTTGTGCAGGCGTGTCGAGAGCATACATGGGTCCAAGAATAAAATACCTACCAAGAGAAGGACTGCCGCACAAACATGCCCTCTCGTTCTCCTACATTCTTCTGTTATTTCCATACATTTATTACGGCTACACAACACCTCTGACTTTACTGTTCGTCAAAATTGTTTTCCAACTAAAAAATAAATGAAACACTCTCTGTTTAGGTCACGCGTGATTTATTTCTGATCTGACAATATACACACCGGTGTCCCGTTTTCTAACTCACTGGCTGGTTTGAACCTCCAGAGTTGGGCTTGCTAGCCGAGCAGCCCTTCTCCGTCTTCACAAACAATACAAACATACTTTTGAAATAGACATAGAGCTGCAAGCAAAGACGGACTATTGTGGACGAGCTGCCATGGAAAAGCTTTTTGTTTTCAAGTTTGTAAATAAAGAGTATGGTGATGTGTAATTGAAAATGGTAATAAAAATATTGATAGCGGTGGGATTCGAACCCACGCCTCCGAAGAGACTGGAGCCTTAATCCAGCGCCTTAGACCGCTCGGCCACGCTATCCTGTCTGATGGTAGCTGTCATGTTTTATGTGGTGTTGAAAGTGACAGAGACTGTGATGCCTGTTGTTTTACTTATGGTTAATACATTACATCAATCTATAAAGAACTTCAGGAGTGGGGAAGAACACGATGGGATGGTGGTAACTGGAGGTCACTGGATGTCTGGCTCTGGGTGATGCCTCTATAATGCACAGGTGGATGTGGAGCGAGAGGTGGGCAAAGGGAACTGCTCGACTGCACAACTGCTCACTAAGCTATAACTTGCAACAAAAACAGCTTATTATTAATCACATAGGTGAAACCGATGCATTACAAATGCTTGTTCACCAGGGCATCCCTCAGTATACCAGTAAAAATGCGAAGTTATTAGGGGCTACGCTGTCGACTTTGGAGAGGATGTGGCCCGTCGGCTACGCTGCCGACTTAGTGCCAATATCGGCCACACTCACCAGCCCTCCCGCAGCAACATACAGGTAGCATAAATAAGCAAATGCACAACAAAGGACCTGCCTCTTACGTCAAACTAAATTCCTACTTTTCTAAGCACGAAGACTAATAGATGTTTTCTACTCTACTTTAGGGCTACAGGTACAGTACGTTATCCTATAGCTATTGGTACTAAAATTAGTGATTTAAACAATTCTATGGTCTCGAGCTCTACCAATACTTGTGGACTAAGTGAATTTAATAAAGGTTCCCCTAGAAACCTGTGTGGCCCCCCTGTATGTAAAGAAGGAAGGAAAGGCGAAAAAGGAGAAAACTTGAGCAATTTCACATTCCACCCCCAAAGATTGTTATCTATTTCGATGCCACAGAGGAAGAGTGTAGACAAAGTGGAAAAAAAGGGATGAGGGCGGCAATACCTCACGGACGTAACCCCCACGAGGTGTAAGCGGACAGGTACTCGTCCGTTACCTCACTTTATCATCATTGGTTACTGCCGTCCCCAGTGAAAAACACAAAAGTGACACAACAGGTGTAGCGTTTGTCTCTAGTGCCTATTGTGGGAAGAACTAATAACTTAACTGTGTGTATGTGCAACAAAAAACAAAGGGTGTCGACCCTGAGACTAGGGAGAATGAGTCTGATCAGGACCCAAATATTCCCAATTTAAAACCGGGTAGCCCACACTAGCTAAAGAGACTTTTTATTCAGGCTGTGTGGCTATCCCCTTAAAAAACCAACATGTTTCGTTGCCTGTATGGATTGGCGGCAACTTCTTCAGGGCTAGGGTCGACTAGCCTCTTAGCTTTGTTTATGCTGGCCAATGTATGGTTTGTCAGCACCTAGGGGAAACATGAAAATAGACATATACAGGTTCAGTACACACCACAAATGTACCCCAGTGGGGTAGACATACACTCAGCCAGGCAATGGGCGTACTGCCTGTTACACTCAAAGCAGGTATATTTACCGTAAGGGTTGCTCACTTACTGCATACCTCACCCCCACTGATTTCAATGGTCAGCGTTATCTCAGAGACTTCTGGATAGCTTAACCGCAACCTGCGGATTCGTATATCTAAAATGTGTAGAAAAAGTGGAAAGGTTAGTGCAGCATGTGTTGAAATAGCATCGAGCATTCCTTTATGAACACTCGCATCCTCGGTGTAATAACCGATTATAACGAGGGAAATCAACGACATAGTGGTAAACCTGTCATCTTACACTTTAACACCAGATGAAAATCGGGTCTTGAATAAAGGCCTTGGATATGTCCCTAGCCCTAAACACGACAGCTTTAAGCTGCGTGGTGAACTATATGGGTTGATGAGAAAGATTAAACTCAACAAATTCTTTCAAGGTAAAGAAATTGAGGCTCCCTCGTTGTTCTCCACCAATCTGCGACGACCGTCCCAGTTCTGTCCTCCGAATCACTCTGTAGGCCCCGAAGTCCTTGTTTTTGAGCAAAAAATCATGCAGGACATCAGTAATTTGGAAAAACAACATCAAGGGCATACCCGTAGCAATATGACTAAGGATGATTGGACAGCAGTCCACTCCTTACAGCAGAACCAAAGCATTACCATTAAACCCGCCGATAAGGGGGGCGCGGTGGTAGTGATGGATACTACGGATTATGAACGGGAAGTTACCAGGTTGCTGGATGTACGACACAACTACCAACCGTTGATGAGGGACCCCACGGTGAATCTACAGACGACTATAAACACCATGGTTGCCGAAGCCAAAGGAAAAAAGTGGATCACGATGAAGGAAGCGGACTTTTTGGTCAATGAAACACCTAGGATCCCCGCATTTTACATTGTCCCGAAAATCCACAAGGCACAAAGGCCGCCCCCGGGACGCCCCATAGTATCGGGCATTCAGTCAGTCCTCGAGCCACTATCTCAATATGCAGATTTCTTCTTGAGGGAATGTGTTATTACCCAACCTTCGTATATTCAGGACACCACCTCAGTTTTAACTATCCTGAACGACCGTGCATTTGACCCGCAACAACAACTGCTGGTTACAATTGACATCGAATCATTATACACCAGCATCCCCCAGGAGGCAACGCTGGTGGCAGCAGCACATGCCCTGGGGGCTTGTGAATGGTTTTACGATGTCCCCCAAAGTTTTGTCCTCCAGTGCATTGAATTGGCCTTAACCAAAAATTTTTTTGCGTATAAGGATCAACTCTATTTACAAGTGTCTGGTACATCGATGGGGGCTACATTCGCCCCCAGCTTGGCTTGTATCTATGTAGGCCAATTCGAGTCCAATTACATCTTCCACTGCACTAATCCCTTCCAGAGGAACATTACACTCTGGAAGAGGTACATCGATGATGTCCTGTGTATATGGACCGGCTCTACAGTAGACCTAGATAGGTTTCTCCAGTGGTTGAATGGCCTCGATGAATGTCTCAGATTCACCTGGACCATTAGTAACTCCACAGCCACATACTTGGATCTTGACATCACTGCGGTGAACAATAAGTTGGTCACTAATGTCCATCAGAAACCGACCGACAAAAACTCCCTCCTACATTATAAATCTTTCCATCCTAGGGCGCTGAGGGACAACCTGCCGGTCGGTCAATTCTTGCGTTATCGCAGAAATTGCTCAAACACTGAGGACTTTGTAAAACAAGCAGAAACACTGTCAGGCAAACTGGAGGAACGCGCTTATCCTGTCCGAGTTATCAAGCAGGCCAAGAAAAGAGCTCTTAATACACCAAGAGCAGCCCTTCTGGAGAGAACATCGAAAACATCTGGAGAATGTATCCCGGTAGTAACCACATTTGGCCCTTTATCTACCCAGATCAGACAAGTAATTCGAAAACATTGGCCTCTACTCCATACTGCAACTATGACTATGCCCCAACCCAGATTTGCATTTAAGCGGTCCACCAGCCTAAGGGATCGCTTGGTGCATTCACGACCTAAATGCGATGACAAACCTACAGGCGTTCCTCCGGGACATTATCAGTGTGGAGTTTGTAATGTTTGCGAACTAACATGTCAAACTAAGAGCGTCATATTGGCGAATGGCAAGTGTTGGCACTTAAATGCTTTCAGTAACTGTAATACCAACAACGTAATATACAGACTGACGTGCCCATGCGGCCTTCACTATATTGGATTAACCACACGGAAAGTGAAGGTTCGCATACAAGAACACTTGAGTACAATCCGTACGGGCAAACTAACAACAAAGCTAGTCCAGCACTTTAGAACAGCCAGACATGGCCCCCGTGAATTACGATGGGTGGTACTGGAACGGGTGTGGGGCGATAGCCACAATATGAATACCAGGCTAACAACTAAGGAAGCGCGTTGGATCTATCAAGAGGGAGCAGACAGACAGGGCTTGAACGATTGTATAGAATGGAACCAGGTCATGACGTGACAACACACTCACAGGGTCCTAATAATATAGTGACAGGTGGGTGCAGACCATGGGAGTTCACTGGGGACAGCGATACCAATACACACTATCCATTGTGAGTCACACTAGTGGAGATATGATAGACGAACCAACAAGGTGAATCTATCAGAATCATTAATTGAATAATGCCATCAGTATTGGGTATTGCATTTTTGAACTGTATCGCAATATAAATATACGAGTTCGAGGAGACACAAGATGGCCCCCGCTACCCTCATTGCGAATCTGCGCATGCCTGGTAGGGAATTCAGATTTCCTCCAATAGGAAAGCCGGGCGCGGTTTACACAATATGGCCGCGGCAGTCGTCCGAGAAAGACCACACCTGCATAATATTACGGGGCATGGAGTACTTAAGCGGTAAGGGAAAACAGAACCCGCGATGAAGGCTGATTTGAAGACGCAACGCAACCCTGACGAGGTGAGACCCTGAGCGAGTAGTGGTTTGGGCAGTAATATACTGAAATAGGCTCTGATAGGCACATAAAGCCAGGGGGAGCTATAACACGGTCCACATATCCGGCAAGACAGGCGGGTTAACAGTATAGGTGACCCGGAACATAGATCGCGCAGACACCAGGATACAATAGTGAGGTGTGCATTGAGAACGAAGGAGGGTCAAGTTCATGAGTGTAATGGGAACACGCAGTAATATAAAGTCAGTACAAGACCAGCCACGCACGGGGCGAGGTACTAAGCAAGCAAACCTCGAGTGCAAGGAAAAAGAAGGGATACTGATAGAACCGGATATAATCGGTTATTACACCGAGGATGCGAGTGTTCATAAAGGAATGCTCGATGCTATTTCAACACATGCTGCACTAACCTTTCCACTTTTTCTACACATTTTAGATATACGAATCCGCAGGTTGCGGTTAAGCTATCCAGAAGTCTCTGAGATAACGCTGACCATTGAAATCAGTGGGGGTGAGGTATGCAGTAAGTGAGCAACCCTTACGGTAAATATACCTGCTTTGAGTGTAACAGGCAGTACGCCCATTGCCTGGCTGAGTGTATGTCTACCCCACTGGGGTACATTTGTGGTGTGTACTGAACCTGTATATGTCTATTTTCATGTTTCCCCTAGGTGCTGACAAACCATACATTGGCCAGCATAAACAAAGCTAAGAGGCTAGTCGACCCTAGCCCTGAAGAAGTTGCCGCCAATCCATACAGGCAACGAAACATGTTGGTTTTTTAAGGGGATAGCCACACAGCCTGAATAAAAAGTCTCTTTAGCTAGTGTGGGCTACCCGGTTTTAAATTGGGAATATTTGGGTCCTGATCAGACTCATTCTCCCTAGTCTCAGGGTCGACACCCTTTGTTTTTTGTTGCACATACACACAGTTAAGTTATTAGTTCTTCCCACAATAGGCACTAGAGACAAACGCTACACCTGTTGTGTCACTTTTGTGTTTTTCACTGGGGACGGCAGTAACCAATGATGATAAAGTGAGGTAACGGACGAGTACCTGTCCGCTTACACCTCGTGGGGGTTACGTCCGTGAGGTATTGCCGCCCTCATCCCTTTTTTTCCACTTTGTCTACACTCTTCCTCTGTGGCATCGAAATAGATAACAATCTTTGGGGGTGGAATGTGAAATTGCTCAAGTTTTCTCCTTTTCCGCCTTTCCTTCCTTCTTTACATACAGGGGGGCCACACAGGTTTCTAGGGGAACCTTTATTAAATTCACTTAGTCCACAAGTATTGGTAGAGCTCGAGACCATAGAATTGTTTAAATCACTAATTTTAGTACCAATAGCTATAGGATAACGTACTGTACCTGTAGCCCTAAAGTAGAGTAGAAAACATCTATTAGTCTTCGTGCTTAGAAAAGTAGGAATTTAGTTTGACGTAAGAGGCAGGTCCTTTGTTGTGCATTTGATATTGAGTGGGGGGCGACCTGCCTCAGAGACCCCCTTAGCTCCTTTGTGTAAATGAGCATAAATAAGCAGACAAGACAACTTTTTGGTGGAGAAAATTGCTGCAGGTTTATTAGCATACCAAATATGCCAACATGGTGGGTTATCTTACAGGCGATCCAAAGGCAAGCCGCCCCTCGCGGCCTACCACCTGATGGACCAACTTGCATCGTGGTCTTAGCCAATCGGTGCTTAGCGGTTGTGGTGAGGGGATAGCCCCTCCCACTTCCGGTGAAACATTGGTCCACCATATAACTCAGGCCCCCCCCTACGAGGGGCGGAGCGTTCAAGCGACCCCCGATTGTACAGGTTTCCAACCGCCCGTAGGACAGATGGGGCACCGTCGCACCCCAGGGTCCACCGCACAGACTTCCTGGGGATATTCGACCTCAGCACCCTTTGTGCTCCTGAAGAGGGTACCCCTGAGTACCTTTCCGCCTCTGGATCGCCATGTAACTCCGCCACAGCACTGGGTGGGGCGACCGTCGCAGCCAGGGCCCCCCACCAAGGCCGGCGCTACTACTTACATCCTGCTATTCCAGGGCCTCCCCAGGTCCAGGAGGAACAAGTCCATGCTTATTCTGGAGAGATGTACCCCATCGTCCACGAAACACCCTGTGGATTTAGCATGAACCAAAACATTTCTTATGATTCCAAACCCCATTTGTTTGGTGAATTTACGCATCGCGCATCTGACTCTCCTGCGCGCAGCCTCCACTGCCTCCCCAGATCGGGCTCCCTGCCACAGGAGCCGGGGAGTGATCTCTGACCACCACAGTTCACATGTCCCTAACTGGTTGCTCAAATTGCAAACTGTGGCCTTAATGTTTTGAAGCAGTGTCCTTTTGCCCAAAGTAGCGGCCTTATCTTTAGCTATTTATGGTGCCTCTCCCCCTATCCAGCAAGGATAGTTCCATGCTTAACCGGACAGATGTTCCCCATTGTCCTCAAAGCACCCTATGAATTTGGCGTGTAGCAACCCATGTCTAAGGAAGCCAAATCCCCTCTGCTCAGTGAATAAACGCATAGTGCAGATGACCCTTCTGCGCGCAGGCTCCATCGCCTCCCCCAACCGAGCTCCCTGCCACGGGAGCTGGGGGTGATTACAGACAACAAAAGTTCACCTGTCCCCAACTGGTTGCTAATTTGCACATTGTGGTCTTCGTGGTCTCCTTCTAGGGTGCATTACTTCGCCCCACTGCCCAGAAAATTTTACAGTTCTTTAGGATTGCTCCCTGCTGAACATAGTAATGGTGTCAAAACAGGTTTGAGGGAATATGTGAATGGTACCCGTTAATAGACACTGCACCCTTTCGTGGACTGACAACTTACTCAGTCCACCCTGCTTGCTGAACCTTCAACCGGTCACAGATGCCCCGTCCCTGCTATCCACCTGTGACCCTTGATACTTACACCAGAAATGGTGTCAGACTACCAGGTTCTGTCACGTGCTTCGCTGCAGTCGCTTTGGTAGATCCACTGGGACCCTTCTGCATCCCTGCAAATGCCTAGTCACGAGCTAATGCCCTTTAATGCCCTTGCCCATCCCTCAAAGACACCTGACAGCATGATGCCCCTCGCAACTTTGGTGAGGGGTTATGGGCCCAGCGCACCCCAGTCTGTGTTTCCAACATATATACTCCGTAGAGGCTCCAGATAGTATGAGTGGCCATACCTGTCCTGGCAGGGCATGCCAATGGCCTGTCCACCCCTTGGTGACTATCCTGCCATGGGATAGGCGACATGAAGCACTGGTGTCCTCGTGTACCTGACGTATAGGAGGGGGGAACAACATGTGCGAATCCTGCCCTTTCCCGAGCAGTGGGAATGCCAAAACAATCAATCCTCAATCATTGTAGCCAAATTATGCTATGACCCCATGTTCCCCCCAGCTTTGTGCACCACAACCCATTAGTTAAATGGCAACTTCTGCAAATGCCTGGCTCCCCGACTATAGGGCGGGTGTTTTGTCTCCCCTGAGCAACTGGTAGCATGCCCTTGAATACAGAGTGCACCTACTCTGCTGCATCGACCAGACATTTGCGCAGGCAATTCTGTTGTTGAAATGTGTCGAACAATTGAATGGTGTCTGTTGGAAACGGCTAGCGGGGTGCAGAGCGGGCGGGCCAAACTCCGGAGGAAATGTGCAAAGCATCCACGCAGTACACACAGGCGACACACAAGGCACACTACAAAAAGAGACACTACACCAGTTTAGGTAGAAATAACTTTTGTATTGTCAAAACCACTAGGTGTCAGGTAATCTCTACACTGCGCCAACTGGCGCTCGGTTCCAATTTACAGGGGGGGAATTATGTACAGGGCAGGGCCAATCGGGCCCCTGCCGGAATCATTGCGATTTACAGATAAAATAATTGTACGTGAGAAATAAAGATCCCATCCATCCACATTGATCCTGCAATAAAATACATCAGGGCATGACGGTAGTCATTAGGCCGGAACACCTGTAACGGAAACCTCACAGCATCACAATATACATGACTGTCCTGGGCATCCCCTGAGGCAGGAAATTAGGGTAGGCAGAGCATCAATACATCAAACCCTGGCATCTGAAACTAGCGCTGCACAGAACAAATGACTAGCACTTTAACTCAGGCCTGGGAACATAGCGCTGCACAGGGCATTTGAATAGCACTTTAGGTCATAACCTTCCACATAGCGCTGCACAACTAGCATTGACCCTAGCGCTGTAAAATATGGCATCTCAGCATAGCGCTGCACCTGGCAATTGCAATGGCGCTTTAAAACATGGCATACTAAACATAGCTGCCTAGAGAAATTCATTAGCGCCTCAAATATGCATGTTCCCAGAGCGGCCCCTAGAAACTACAGGGGACCCATAGTACCCTCTTTCACATGCCCAAGGGTGGCAACTGCCCACTGTCCGGTGGGGCAGTCGAGTCCCGGTGCCTCCATCCGAGGCGAGGTCCCCCTCTCCGGGGCTCCCCAGTCAGGCAGATGCCTTCGTTGTAGTTGCAGCGACCCACTGTCAGGCGGGCCCGCTGGAGAGTCCGTGGGGGAGCCTGCCCTCCAGGTGCGTTAAATCGATTCTGGGGGGGGGGAGGCCCGATGCAGCTGCCCGCTGTCAAGTGGGGCAGCTGAGGACTACCCACACTCAGGCGGTCCCGGGGGGGGGAAGGCGAGCACCGACTATGCTCCGATGCCTCCCCCAGCAAGCGCGGACCAAGGCTCCACTCACCGGCACTCTGGAGGGCTCCTGACGTCTTCACCCGGGCGGCGCCGACCATGCGCCTCGGGCCCCTCCTTCCGCCTCTCCGCTACAACCGCGGGGCTCTCTTCAGCGTAGGAGAGCCCCGACCACGTCAGCGCGTCCTCCGACTTCGCCCGGGCCCCCTCCTGGGACCCGGGACTTCGTTCTTGAGCCTGCGAGGCTCAGTGCAGGGCAGGCTTCACGCGGGGCTCTCCTCCGCTCCCGGGAGCCCCCGCCGATGCCAGATCCTCACCGGACTTCACCCTAGGCCTCCGCACACTTCTCCTCACAACCGCGGGGCTCTCCCAGCTTCCCGGGAGCCCCGCTCGACCGGGCGATCACTTCCGGCTTCGGCTCCGCCCCCGCCCGGCGATCCACAAACCTTCCGGGTCGCTGCAGGCAGCACGGCGGCCTCCAACGCTACCTCGGGTCGCGGCGGTGATTTTAGTCAGTTTCTCTTAGCGGGGGCAATACGGGGTAGGCTCCCGTGGATTTAGCATACAAACCACGGGGTGGGCTCCCGCTGGTATAAGTCACCAACACCGCGTGGCGGCACACACACGGGGTGGGCTCCCTGTGATGTAAATAAGCGCCGAGGCAGTTGGCACTTGCGCCCACGGCGGTATCACGCGGGGTGGGCTCCCACTGGCGTCGCTTTACCAATAATATGGCGACATCACAGGGGAGTGGACAGACAGCGCCCCCCCCCGCAGAACACAGTCACTTCAGATGTAGCGCTCACCGGATATAGCGCTCTCCTTCCTCGGGCAGCTTGAATAAAGCGCTCTCTCCCTGCAGGCAGCTTGTAAATAGCGCTCTCTCTTTGCAGGCAGCTTGTAAATAGCGCTCTCTGGTCCCTGCCCCTTGATTGAGGGTTTCTTGAGGGGGGGGGAAGTTGCGTTGGGGGCTGCAGACGGACTACTCAGTCTCTGCCTGTCGTCCCTGGATTCTCCTCTCGCCGGGCCAGATCAGTGGGTAGTTCAGGATCCCTCACTCACTTAAAGGGCAGTGCCTAAACCCTGTCACCTTCAGAGGCATAGGTCCCTGACTGATCCTACCGCCTAAAACTCCTGCGAGGGCTTCTCCAGGTTTGCGTTGCCCCAACTATATCTTTCCCTCGCCCTGTGGACAGTAGGGGGGGGTAGGTAGGCTCAGGGCCCAGCACACAGGCCTATGTGGCGGTAACCCCTGGCAGCAGGTCCCCTCTCTCCCAGGTCCACCCTCTGACTGACTGCATGGCAACACAGCTCCTCCCTTTAGACGCCCCTCACCCCACCTTCCAGACCGTGCCAGAAGCTTCTAGAAGCGTCTGGGGAAACTGGCTCTAACTGGCCTAGGGGGAGGGGTAGAGCACCCTGGGTGCCAGGCTTCCCTCCAAAAGCTGGGGCTGCTGGGAAATAACGCCTAGACTGTCAACCCAGCTCAGTCATACGGCGCAACCACACAGCTTTGGCATCCATTTTAAGTTACATTTTTAAAATGGGGAAACCCAGTCTGCACACATTCAGTCTTTCCATTTACACATTTATTTTCCCAGAAAAGCGAAAAATTTCTGGGAAAAGGGCCAAGTCCAACACAACACCCTTCCAGCCAAAAGCCAGGGTAGACCGATCAATGCCTTGATGGGCTTCCCTGCTTAGGGCGAGAAAAGGTGGACGCAGGCCCGCAACTGCAGGAGCACCCGCAGGTTCTCCTCCACTCTGGAACCCGAAGGTTCCCTCTCTCAAACCTTCCTCGACCGACTGAGCCACCACCCGGGGGTTCCCTAGCTGGTTGTGGCCAAGACTGGCCCCTAGGCCACCCAGATGTCTCTGGCCCTTGCGGTCTCACAGAGTGGGGGGCAGTAACCCCAGGCCCGTAGTACCCGTTGACCACTCTCCTCCTTCTCCTTGCAGTTCCGAACTGCCACTGGTCCTCCCACCTGGGGTCCGCACCCTCAGGCTGACCAGCCCTCAGGGGCGAGGCTCTCCTCCCCCTACCTCTCCTTCTGGGGTTCCTCACCCTGCTCCCATGCGAGGCACCCTCAGGCCACCACTCTCCCCCCAGTCCAGGGCCTTGACCCTTCAACTGGTTCCCCAGCCTAGGGTCTAAACCCTTAGGCTGCACCGGTGCCAGGGGTGAGACCTCCCTCCCCCTGCACCCCCTCCCAGAGTTCCGCACCCTCCCAACGGGAGTAGCACCCCTGGAAGACAATTCTGGGGGGACACTGCTAACAGATGTCCCACCCGCCAGGTCAGGCAGTACCCATCCCTGGCCTCCCAACCCACGATCTAAGCCCCGTGGCTGAGCCGGTGCCCGAGGTGAGACCTTCCTCCCTCTGCACCCCCTTCCAGAGTTACGCACCCTCCCACCTGGAGAAGTACCCCTGGAAGTCAATTCTGGGGGGACACTGTTAACAGATGTCCCACCCGCCAGGTCAGGCAACCCCTGAACCTGGCATCCCAGCCCAGGATCTAAACCCTGCAACTGGGCCAACCCCAGGACCTCAGGAGCTCTGATTACAGATGCCCCGGGTCCTCCTGACACTAGGGGCTCCCCCTCACCGGGCGGCACATCAGGACAGCCTAGGCTCCCAACCTGGGGCTCCCTTACGGAACTCTCCAGGCCCTGAGACTGCGGTTGGGGCACCTCGGGACACCTCCCCGTCTCACTCCTTCCTATGGATAGGTCGTGAGGCCCTACAACCCTCTCTCTTCCCGGGGACCTAGCAGGGCTATTCGCCACCTCTCCCACCTCGCTGGGTTGGAAGATCCCTGCACCACCCCCTTCAGGGTCACTCCCCAATGCCTCCTCAGACACCCTGGCCCTCACCCAGAGGTCTGCCTCCCGTGCAAGCTCCCTGAGGTCGGAGAACCCACACTGTACTAGGTGGTGACGCAACCTGGGGGAACAATTTCTGAGCATGCGCTCCCGGATGAGTACCTGGCACAGCCCTTCCCACTCATTCACTGCACTCCTCACCACCCAATCCTCCAATGCCGTCCCACACACCTCCGCAAACTCCCCCCAGGACTGGTGGGACAGTTTTACCCTGCCCCTGAACTCTAACCTGTCCCCCTCTTCCCGGGAATCAGGCACCATCTCCTGGGCTCTGGGAGTGGGACACCCTACATTGGAACCACTCTCGCTGCCACCACCGGATCCCACCCTCACTGGTGAATCCAGACCACAGAAACCACTCTCAGGGGACAACCTACCCTCCCGAGCTGGTCTCTCCCTGGCAAAGGCCCTCTCTGCCTCCGCCATCCTCTCCTGCGCTAGGACCTTCTCCATCTCTAGCCTCTTCTCCTGCACACTCAGCCGTGCTAGCTCCACCTTGAGCCTTCCCAGCGCCAGCTGATGCTCCCTCTCTTCCCTCCTATCTACCCACTCTTCTGGGGACAGGGAAAGGGACGGGGCAGTGCCCCCGGGACTGGACCCAGCGCGGGACCCCTAACTCTGGTGTCCTCACTCGCTACTGGCGTCTCCCCCCGGTAATCTTCCTCCTCCTCGTCAGTGTCACCCCCCTCCTGGGTTATGGACTGGGCCCCCTCACTCTCGGAGTCCTCCCTACACTGGAGGTCCTCCTCCGGGTCTCCACTAAATCCACCCTTTAAATATGCGGAGGGGTAATCTGACAGGTCCCCACCGATCTCTAAGGGTTCCCCCCTCTTGAGGGCCTCATAGAGGAATAACTTCCGGCGCGTGTTGCCTACTGGGGGTATCCCTCTCTCCCGGCAGAAATACACTACTTCCTGCTCCGTGTACTCCATCAGGCAAACCTCCTAGTAGGTCAGCCCCATCCTGGCAAGGTACACCCGGGACACACCACCCACAGTGAAACAAGGGGACACAATTTAAAAACACACTTCTAGGAGGAAATCACAATCAGACAAAAAAAACAATAATTCCCCAAAACCTGAGATTCCTTCAATCCTCAGTTTGCAGTGCAACCCGTGGTCGCTGCGGTACTGCGCAAACACAAATCCTATCCCACCGCTGAACACCAATGTTGGAAACGGCTAGCGTGGTGCAGAGCGGGCGGGCCAAACTCCGGAGGAAATGTGCAAAGCATCCACGCAGTACACACAGGCGACACACAAGGCACACTACAAAAAGAGACACTACACCAGTTTAGGTAGAAATAACTTTTGTATTGTCAAAACCACTAGGTGTCAGGTAATCTCTACACTGCGCCAACTGGCGCTCGGTTCCAATTTACAGGGGGGGAATTATGTACAGGGCAGGGCCAATCGGGCCCCTGCCGGAATCATTGCGATTTACAGATAAAATAATTGTACGTGAGAAATAAAGATCCCATCCATCCACATTAATCCTGCAATAAAATACATCAGGGCATGACGGTAGACATTAGGCCGGAACACCTGTAACGGAAACCTCACAGCATCACAATATACATGACTGTCCTGGGCATCCCCTGAGGCAGGAAATTAGGGTAGGCAGAGCATCAATACATCAAACCCTGGCATCTGAAACTAGCGCTGCACAGAACAAATGACTAGCACTTTAACTCAGGCCTGGGAACGTAGCGCTGCACAGGGCATTTGAATAGCACTTTAGGTCATAACCTTCCACATAGCGCTGCACAACTAGCATTGACCCTAGCGCTGTAAAATATGGCATCTCAGCATAGCGCTGCACCTGGCAATTGCAATGGCGCTTTAAAACATGGCATACTAAACATAGCTGCCTAGAGAAATTCATTAGCGCCTCAAATATGCATGTTCCCAGAGCGGCACCTAGAAACTACAGGGGACCCATAGTACCCTCTTTCACATGCCCAAGGGTGGCAACTGCCCACTGTCCGGTGGGGCAGTCGAGTCCCGGTGCCTCCATCCGAGGCGAGGTCCCCCTCTCCGGGGCTCCCCAGTCAGGCAGATGCCTTCGTTGTAGTTGCAGCGACCCACTGTCAGGCGGGGCCGCTGGAGAGTCCGTGGGGGAGCCTGCCCTCCAGGTGCGTTAAATCGATTCTGTGGGGGGGGGGGCCCGATGCAGCTGCCCGCTGTCAAGTGGGGCAGCTGAGGACTACCCACACTCAGGCGGTCCCGGGGGGGGGGGAAGGCGAGCACCGACTATGCCCCGATGCCTCCCCCAGCAAGCGCGGACCAAGGCTCCACTCACCGGCACTCTGGAGGGCTCCTGACGTCTTCACCCGGGCGGCGCCGACCATGTGCCTCGGGCCCCTCCTTCCGCCTCTCCGCTACAACCGCGGGGCTCTCTTCAGCGTAGGAGAGCCCCGACCACGTCAGCGCGTCCTCCGACTTCGCCCGGGCCCCCTCCTGGGACCCGGGACTTCGTTCTTGAGCCTGCGAGGCTCAGTGCAGGGCAGGCTTCACGCGGGGCTCTCCTCCGCTCCCGGGAGCCCCCGCCGATGCCAGATCCTCACCGGACTTCACCCTAGGCCTCCGCACACTTCTCCTCACAACCGCGGGGCTCTCCCAGCTTCCCGGGAGCCCCGCTCGACCGGGCGATCACTTCCGGCTTCGGCTCCGCCCCCGCCCGGCGATCCACAAACCTTCCGGGTCGCTGCAGGCAGCGCGGCGGCCTCCAACGCTACCTCGGGTCGCGGCGGTGATTTTAGTCAGTTTCTCTTCGCGGGGGCAATACGGGGTAGGCTCCCGTGGATTTAGCATACAAACCACGGGGTGGGCTCCCGCTGGTATAAGTCACCAACACCGCGTGGCGGCACACACACAGGGTGGGCTCCCGGTGATGTAAATAAGCGCCGAGGCAGTTGGCACTCGCGCCCACGGCGGTATCACGCGGGGTGGGCTCCCACTGGCGTCGCTTTACCAATAATATGGCGACATCACAGGGGAGTGGACAGACAGCGCCCCCCCGCAGAACACAGTCACTTCAGATGTAGCGCTCACCGGATATAGCGCTCTCCTTCCTCGGGCAGCTTGAATAAAGCGCTCTCTCCCTGCAGGCAGCTTGTAAATAGCGCTCTCTCTTTGCAGGCAGCTTGTAAATAGCGCTCTCTGGTCCCTGCCCCTTGATTGAGGGTTTCTTGAGGGGGGGGAAGTTGCGTTGGGGGCTGCAGACGGACTACTCAGTCTCTGCCTGTCATCTCTGGATTCTCCTCTCGCCGGGCCAGATCAGTGGGTAGTTCAGGATCCCTCACTCACTTAAAGGGCAGTGCCTGAACCCTGTCACCTTCAGAGGCATAGGTCCCTGACTGATCCTACCGCCTAAAACTCCTGCGAGGGCTTCTCCAGGTTTGCGTTGCCCCAACTATATCTTTCCCTCGCCCTGTGGACAGTAGGGGGGGGGGTAGGTAGGCTCAGGGCCCAGCACACAGGCCTATGTGGCGGTAACCCCTGGCAGCAGGTCCCCTCTCTCCCAGGTCCACCCTCTGACTGACTGCATGGCAACACAGCTCCTCCCTTTAGACGCCCCTCACCCCACCTTCCAGACCGTGCCAGAAGCTTCTAGAAGCGTCTGGGGAAACTGGCTCTAACTGGCCTAGGGGGAGGGGTAGAGCACCCTGGGTGCCAGGCTTCCCTCCAAAAGCTGGGGCTGCTGGGAAATAACGCCTAGACTGTCAACCCAGCTCAGTCAAACGGCGCAACCACACAGCTTTGGCATCCATTTTAAGTTACATTTTTAAAATGGGGAAACCCAGTCTGCACACATTCAGTCTTTCCATTTACACATTTATTTTCCCAGAAAAGCGAAAAATTTCTGGGAAAAGGGCCAAGTCCAACAGTGTCCCTCTGGTTTGTGTGACTGTATGTCTATTGTGCATCCCCCCCATGTGTGCCCTGCCCTGATTTGTGTGTCAAACTACAAATGCTGTCCGACTACTCTGCTCCCTATCCGTGCTACTTTATCAGATCAAGAAGTGTCATAAAATTAAATATGTGCCTTCGATGGATGGGGGCTTCAAATAATGCCTGCTCTCTTGAGGGAGAATGATGCACAGATGAGCTGGTGGCCATTGTCCAGATGTATCCACCAAATACATAAACCTGTATGCTAGTACTACTGGCTTCGGTGCCTCTGGTTACTTGCCTAAAACCACGAAGGCCCCCATATGGCATTATTGCCTGGCATCTCGGGTGAACTTTGCCCAGAGCTGAATGGTCTTAGTGGGGTTAGACTGGAGGAGGTATGTGTGGCTAATGCAGCCCCAAAATCTGTGCAAATTGATGATGCATCACCATAGTACCAGCGGGCCCGAGTATAGAAACTGGCGATGCTGTGATACAACTTATGTAAAAGTCTCAGCGTGGGCCAGAATGTAGGAGCTTTAAGTGTGGCTCGTGCAGGCCCAACTAATCTACCGGGCTACTCAGCTCGCTCAGGCAATATGCTGCCTATTGCCTGGTATAGCCGCTAGGTCCTTGCCTCCCTATATTACTACCAAAGGAGCACTATCCTACAACAAGCCCATCTGTTGGCTTTGACAATGCTTCTTAGTTGCATAAGATAGATAAGCCACAATTATAGCTTTCTTGCATAGCCAACCAAGAGCTAGCCGCCCCCATCCACGGCTGCCAAGGTTTCAACTGCTATATGTGACGTTTCCATCATTCCAGTGCACTATGAGTGACATATAAAAGATTATGAATTACACTTTCTTGCTAGCAATCAAACCCTGAGGATGAGAGAGACATACCGATATCAGTAATTACGCCTATTTGACCAACAAGCAACTCTAAGACGACCAAGGTTTAAGGCTGCTATTGAGAGATATTCCAGAGCTTGGAGCGTGCATGTGTGAGACGGTAACATATATACGATACTTTGGGAGTCAAAGTGCCTGGAATGGTATGAGACTGAAGTAGCTCAGATTGAGAAGAGTATCACAAATATACACAGTCACTCTGAACAGCCTGGCACCGTAAGTTTTGGAGATGGACGCCTGCAAACTACAAGCCTTGCATGATGTACACACTTTGCGCTGAGGGGGGAACCGGCTTGTGCCGGTTTCGCCTCATACTGAGCACGCCACTCGCTGACCCATGGTGCCCTCATCAAGATGCACCCCAAAGGCCCCCAAATGGCTGCACCTAGAGAGAGCACTGCCCTCCCCTACCTGGGGACGGGAGGCCCGAATCTGTCCTTCTCTAGCACCGGACACCAACCAGGCAAACAGCCCTAATATGGCTTTGGTGTAGTAGTATACTGAAAATGCAACAATTCTGGACAGGTGGCACATGTGCTTGCGGAGAACACAGTCCCTTATCAAATTGGCACCAACCAAGTAAAAGTCTCTTATTCTTTTCAACCTGTGAGAGCGAAACTAACACCAATGGTCGCACTTCCGACCCACAGCATTCAGATTCCCGAGCCCAGTATGCCTCCCTGCAAAGCTTCACCATGCGCCGCTTGGGTCATGTGTTCCACCCTTACGACATCACTAAAAAGTTTCTTTTAGTTGGCCGACTCACCTAATATTATCATACTATTAGTGAGCTGCTGCTGTGTTACCCTATTGCAAACACGTCACCATCCCCGAATATTGTATAGGAACACATTTAGAAATTGGAAGAGTTTGCCCGTGCACTGTATTACTTTCCCAAAGTGGGCAAGAAAGAGCTAGACTGTCTCAAATTCAGAGCTGATCCAAACAGGGGCCCCCAAATGAGTTTCTACCAAGGGCAACTGCTAATACTACCGCACGTGCTGTTGTGCACGAGTGTGCACTCCTGACCTGGTTTGGAAATTATATGAATTGTTCCCACTGTGGCACCACCGCACCCTTTCGCTGAGTGACAACCTACGTGGTTCACCCTGCAACTGACGCTGTTGCTAAATACCGCCCCTTGATGCCCTAGCCTGCCAGTCACAGCCCTGCCAACATAATGCCTCCGCAGCATGTTGGAGAGGAGAGTCCCACGTACCAGTTTGCAATTCCATCATACCTTTACTGAGGCTCCAGTTCATGTAAAGTGTGTGTCACTGTCCTGGCAAGGCATACCCAGTAACCCATCCCAATCTGTAAATGTGGTAACTATGGGCATTTGCATCATCCGCTGTATTTCATTTCTGTAGTGTTGTGGACCTCAGTATTAGTGAACATCCTACCAGTGAACTGAGACCTATTTGCCTCTGTATCCTACATGAGGTCTAGAGCGACATTGCAGTCTGCTGATCGACTCCCATGAGAGCACTGCCACGTGTGAAGAACACAAGGAAGCGAGTTGAAATGCAAAAGTGCCTGTGATCGCCCAGTTGGGTCACGTGAGAAGCCTGGACTGACCTCCAGTTTTAAGACTGTGCAGGTCCCGCCCCAGACGGCCAAACCCCATCACGTCCTCCAAGGGACCAGCGTGCTCACCCACCGATACCATGCACACGGGGCACCTTCTGTCCCCCCTTGTAGTTTAGTCGAATACTTCTCACAGTACCATACACAGATTGCACAATGCACCCTGCCCCTACTGAAAATAATTGGAAATAAATGAGACAAGTGGCCGCTGCCCAAGATGGCGCTGAATGTCTAATGAGGGGGGGGGGGGGGGGTGTGCTCGAAAAACGGAGTCATCGCACTTTCCCACGGGTACTGTCAATGGCACTTGACGAGTGCCCTGGCACTTCTGTTAAATAAAATGAATGCCTTGCATTACTGGATTATTTATTATTTATATATTTTAATAACTTAAGATGCCCCAGTCCTGCTGGTCATATTACCAGGAGACGTGCCTTGCTTGCAGGCCGAGACACCTCGCGAGTCGGTTATTCACCACAGACCATAAGCAACACCCGTTGCAGGATATAACATGCATTGTGCCCACAGTAGCATGTTCGACAAGGTAATTACAAACTTAAACGCGCAATATTCCTGTAACTGCCTCTGTCCGTTGTGGATGGCAACCCACTGCTAAGGAGAGTTGCACAACATTATATACTGCGCCGACTGCCACTGCCTACGATTCTTGTGATGTTTAAAATTTAAACCCACAGAAAGTGTTTAGGATCGTAAGAAGTGCCCTGATTGCAGATTGCCACAGGAAACACTATGTTGACAAGCGTCAGAGCCCCCGCACGGCATCAGGAAGCATGCAGCCGGCCACTGTGTGCATGGGAGGTGCCCAACCAGCAAAAACCCTGAGACTGGGCCAATTGAGATTAGGTGGCACGCTAACGCATATGGTGCCGCCCACTTGAATACGTGACCTGGCGATGACGGGAGGAACAGAGAAGAATTGCGGGCTGAGGCACCCATTGCCGCACTGAGCCAGGTGAGGCTACTGGCGACGTTCCCGGAGAGAAGCCTCATGTTGTAGTCCAACAGCAGTACACCGTGCTAAGGAGGGAGCTCGCAGCAGAGGCTGCCCCCCCCAGCCCCTACACTACCGGACACTACGCGCCTAGGCCCCTGCCCCACGTGGCAGAGGCCCCCAGATGACCTAGGCCGGTAGAGCGCCCAATTCTCATTCCCCTCTAGCACCCGCCGCAAAGCAGTATTTGCCCTGAATAAATGAATGCACACACGATAATAGCGACATGTTTGGCTACACAAGCAACACCATCGACTCGGACTTGGGCAAGCACTCCCTACGCATTAACACTGCTTGTCTCTTTTCCAATTGAAAGCCCAAATTGTGATGTCAGCCGATCTGTCTCTGCGCAAATATTGGCAATCTCATATAGTCTAAAACACCGGGAGATTGTTGATTTGCCCCGCATCACAGGCTGCAATCTAATGCCCAGACTCGAACTTAGCTCCCCGGTTACAAGGCCTCCCGCGGCCTCCCCGAGGGACAAGAACGCCCCAAACAATCCTGAACGGGGCTTTGTGCACCCACACCCTGTTGTCCTACGCTTACCTCGCTAATCTGCCATTTACACCCATACTGCAGCACCAATCCCATGGCAAAGAGAGGGGGAAATGCTGAAAATCCAAATTGTGTCGCGGGAACGCTCGTGGGCGGAGCCGTTACCCAGAGTGGGCTGAAAATTCTTCTCCATAGTACCGGGAGGGCTCGCGCTCGCCCCGGTGTGCACATTGCCTGCCTTGCATCGGCGGGCCGAAAACGGCACCACCGCCCTCCGCAGACGATCCCCCAGCTGCCCCATATACACGCCGGCATCTTAGGGTGGGGTGGCGGTGTGCGCACGGAGCCCCCACCCTCCCCCTTAATGTCCAGGACAACTCCGCCAGGTCACAGCAGGCGGGCGGGGGGCGAACTCTCAGCGCGACTCGACTCGAAGGTATAGAAGCGCTTACATAGCACCGTGTTTACATTACACATTCAGGCACGGGGGGTGATAAAGATATTTGCCCAGAATCACAGGATGAGAATGCAACCTCGAGGCTTGAACCCTGCCAGGCACTGGACTTGCCGGACTAGACCGGAATCCGCCACCAGGAGGCCTGTAAGGTAGCTCAGCCCACTTTTCCTAACCGCCACAGCCAAATTAACCCTTTTCCAACATTAATCAATCTCTAATAATGAATACTTTGCAGTGTGTATGCAGGTCCAGGCAGAAAGTCAATAGCTCACTATTTATTTGTAATATTAAATTTTATTTACTGCTTTTTTATATAGCGCGGACTTTACCCGAAGGAGCGCTTCACAATAGGAACATTAACGTGACATGAGGAGAAAATTCACACAAGCTAGAGCAGGCACCGGGCGAGCCGAAATACCCCACCACAACGTCACCGCAGCGCGTATGAAAGCAGGCGGTCCCGGGCCTGACCCCCGTGGATGGTGTCCCGCATGATGCCCCGACCCCAGCGCCGCCGGAATCTTTGGTGCCCCCACGTGCAACGCGGGCCTAAAGCCCCAAATGCTCCTGACCTGTGCTTAATAAAAAGGGGGGGACACAAACCCGCTGTCCCCCCTCCCCTCTAAATCCACCAGCCGGGTGGGCGCCGGAAAGTGGGAGACTCGGTGTCGTGAACAGCTGACGGAGTGGGCAGCCCGGCGGAGACACCCCAGGGAAAACGGGGCTGCCCAACCCCCTCCCCTTTTACCCTCAGGCGGCCCGCGCTGCAGCCCAATGAAGAAAAAGTGGGGGGGGGGGTCTAGCTATGCCTAATGCTCGATGTGGCGAGAAGCCATCAAGGGGGTGGGGGGCATCTGTCTCACTTGGTAGCCTGCCGAGCCCCCCCCCTAAACTCACAATGCTAGGGACACATTGGAGACCCCACAGGACTTGTGGGCCCACCTTATTTCTATTTTGCATCTTGTATATAGCGCGAACTTGCCTGGAGTGCTGTACACGAGCACCGTCTAGACATTATATATTCAGGGACTAGGAGATGAAGTGATTTGCCCAGAATAACAGGATGTGGACGCGACGCGACCCGAGGCTCGAACCCTGGTTTCCTTCAGGCACGGGGAGATTATGCACCACAGTCGGCGGTCTAGCCGACGGACCACATCCTCTCCCGTCGGACCGCACGCCTGAGCAGAGGAGCACACCGCACACCTCCACCTCTGTGCCCCCTACCCAGTCAGCACATTGCTGGCCCAGAACGGAGGGGTACCGCTTCCATAGCCCTCCAGGAGCTGTCTTTTCCCCCCCCCTCACCGGCGGGCCACCGCCGAAGCCGGGTTGAGCAACCCAGCCTCGGGGGAGGTGTGGGGGGGGAAATCACTCACCGCGATAGTAGGCAGCTCCTGGGGACAGGACCGAGTCGGCGTCCAGGCGAGAGGACAAAGAGGCCGCCAGGGGGGCAGGGGAGGACTATATACCTCTCCCTGTACCCCCCCACGGCCGGAAGTGACGCGCGGGACCCCAGCCGAGGTCTCTGGCCAAAAGACTAGGCTGCCCAGTGAGCCATCTTGTGGCACTAAAGGGGCCGCCCTCTTTTGAAGGTCCCCTGCGGGGACTGTGTCGGTCAGCCCGCATTGGTGCTAGAAACTAAAGTTTGAGCCTTAAGGTCGTGTCCGCATCCTGTGATTCTGGGCAAATCACTTGATCTCCCCGTGCCTGAATGTGTAATGTAAATACGGTGCTATGTAAAGCGTTCCAATACCTTCGGGTCGAGTTCGCGCTACATAAATATGCAACATAAAAAAAAAAAAACGTTATTTAACCCTCCACGGACTCACCCAGTAAAATAGAGGTTTAAGATGTGGTTATAAACCCTAATTCATTACACAAAGGAACATTAACGGTACACTGCAGTACGCCCGGGAAGTTTTTTTTTTAAACCTGTTCTGTAAAATAAAGAGGTCTGAATGACCCCAATTTCTCTGCCATTCACACTGGGATCTTGGGCTTAATCCTCGTGCATTTTCTGGGGGAGTGACATATTCACCCACCTATTTTTGGGTGAAACGTATGTAGCCCCGCTTCTAGAAGTACATCGCACAATTTTCGATTGCTCCAAGATGTTTTAATGGGGTGAAGGGCCATGCATTTTGGTTTAGTGTGATTGGCTGTTAACCCGTTCATTTGCATGTTCTGCGGCTGCCCTGGCGCCCGCAGGGTGCCCTAGAAGGGCGGGCCTCTAGTGCCAGCAAGGCACCAGCCCACCTCTCTTCCTCTGATTATGGGAACCCCTCGAGGAGGAGTCCCCCTACTCAGGCAACCTGTGGCGGCGGCACGCAGGGTGCATCATATCTGGGGCGCGAGGAACGGGGGGAGGTATATAGGCCTCTCCCACCCTCTGTCCTTCCTCTTTTGCGCCCCGGACACGCCGTCTCGACTGGTTGTCTGGCGTCGTGATTTATCGTCGTGAGCCACACATCGTCGCGTTCGTGGGTGCCTGCAGCGCATTTGGCGGTGAGTCCCCCCGCTATAAGGGTGCCACTCTGCCTGTTTGTCGCTAATTCGAATGCCACCCTTTGTCCCCTCGGGGCATGCGGTGGGGCCCCTGATCAGGGACTGGTTCAGTTGCGGGCATTGTTGACCCCTGCATTTCTCTGTGTTCGAGTGATTGCGTTGGGTTTTGGCGAGTGGGCATTGAGCGGTGTGGGAGTTGTTTCATGTTCCCCTTGTGGGGTGGATTCTCGGTGTCCGTGGGAGGAGGCGGCGCTGTGCGGGGGGGGCGGAATTCCTTCCGTCGAAGTCTGTCTAAGGGGTCATGCAGACTAGCTGCGGTGGGTTACCTCTCCGTGTTTCGGAGGTTGTTTTGACCCTAAGTTGAGGTGAGCCCAACACCTCTAATGGCTAACCCCCCCCTCTCACCAGGCTGCCATGAGCAGTGTTGGACCCCGCCCCAGTTGCACGTCCGGGCCCCGGTCCCGCTGGGGGCTGTTGTCGTCGGCACCTGGGAGGGGGGGTCCGACTCCCGCCGCAGTCCGTGGCGGCGTGCGCGGCGCTCGGGGGACAGTGGCACTTCCGTTTTCCCCCATGTGGGGGGCACCCAACAGCCGCGGACATGTGAAGGCTTAAACTGCCGACTTTGGTGCAGGAAACCAGGGTTCGAGCCTCAAGGTCACGTCCACCTCCTGTGATTTTGGGCAAATCACTTAATTTCCCCGTGCCTGAATGTGTAATGTAAATACGGTGCTCAGGTACAGCGGCCCAATACCTTCGGGTCGAGTTCGCTCTATATTAATGATGCAAAATAAATAAATAAATAGGTGACTTTGCTCGGCTCCCCCTGGAGGGTTTCGTTGTAGGGATGCGGCCAGGGGCAGTGGCGCCCTGGCGGTCGGAGCTCGCCCCTGGAGCTCGGCCTATGCTGATGTGTTGGGAGTTTGGTGTGGCTTGATCGGAGGGGCTTGTGCTCCCAGCGCGCCGGTGGTACCGACTCCGGTCCCGCATGTCGGCGCCTGACGGGTGCAGCGCGGGGAGAGTCATCGGGGTCTGATTGTGCTGGCTCGCGGTTGGAGCGCGGGTGGGTTGGCAGACCGGGCACGGGCTTTGGTTGGAGGCCCTGGGTTTCGTCCTGCAGACTGCGGGTCTCGCTGCGTGGCGGGAGGGGGGCTGTCCCGCTGCTGTTCCCAGGGGGCAGCATGGTGACCGCGTGCACAGTGCGGTAGTGCCTTGGTGGGGTCCACCGATGCGGGCCTGCCTGTGCCCCTTGACGCACGCCCTCCCCACCCCCCCCAGTGTTACATTGGTGGGTAGGTAGCTATGGGGTAAGCACTCATCGTGTGTGATAGCGATTTGCATAGACGTGGCCAGGGGGCCCCGAGTTCAAGTCCCAGCACCTACATAAGTTGTGCCATGTTACCTAGCGCATCGCATGCCTTCCCAAGCGCTGATCTGCATGCGGGGTCCCAGGCTTGCTGAGCTGTGCTAGGGCTCACGGGCTTACCGGTCAGGCTTGTGGCCAGCGGCGCCCAGGTATTTATGGTAGAATAACAAACTGTCTAAAGCCTCCCTTGAGGGTTCAGCAGATATTACAATCCATTTCTGTGTTTTGCAGCTTCGGGTCAAACTTCCTTGTAGCTCCTTTCTGGAAGGCAGGAGAGCCAACGACGCTACTTTAAGCTCTGTTAGGACCGTTTCCTTCCTTTGCGCATACACTCATTAAGCCTCTGGGTGTTTTCACGCAGTTTGAAATAGGCATTAAAAATGTATTAAATAATATTCATGCTGAGATCAAAGGCGGAAGTGCAGTAAGGCATGGCCTGACCTCTAGAGTGAACATAAGAGTCTCCTCGCTGTAGGTAAACAGGATGAAATAATTGGCAATTTATCTCTGCCTGAGCCATCGTAACGGTAAAAATAAATAAAGCGGATGGTACGTTCTCGTGATGGGAAGCCCTCAAACCCAACTTTTTCACAGCACCGTGGTCTTCAGATTTAGCATTCGTTCCCGTTTAATATTATGTCTGCCGACACTGCGCACCTGCTATCAACAGTGATGACACCCTGCCAGTGTATCCGAGAAGGGTGGAAAATCAGGACATTATGAGTGGGTTGGTATTTTCGACTCCTGTACAAACAAATTTTGCGTAGGGGTTGACATTCAGAGTTCTGCAGTATTTATCACATCTTGTAATTACTGAGTGTTCATAATCTCACCTTTTATTAAATTTCGGCACATCAAACCTACCAAGATTTAATAAGGAAAATAGCGCAGTGGTCACTGCAACATGCACATTTTAGTGCAGTCAGCACAAAAATCCACATTATTCCCTAAACCTCCGAATTGGTGCCAGTTATTGCACCAAATTCAGTTTGATCACTGGGGAGTCCAATTTTATTGAGTGCGATAAACAGCACCAACTCTCCAACACGCTAATAATTAGGGCCTATGAGATTGCTGAGACTGGCAAGGAGTGGGACCGACTTCCAGATTTGAGATGCCTTGAGCGAAAATGTTCTCAATATTACTCAGGATTCAATGGGTTATGGTGCACTCAGTTAGACAAACCTTTTCGGTATAGCCTTGGCACAGCTTTAGCTATCTCGCCAGGCTAGTGCTTAAAAAAAAAAATATATATATATACACACAAAAAGAGGGGCCCTTGGTCAGTGGGCTTCACCCATTGGTCTGCTAAGGTGTCACGCATATTCAGGCTCCACCTACTTGCAGCATACTGCATGGGGCTATGGGTAAACCAATTTTTCCCACTGGCCTCCTCACCTTGGGTAACCGGACAAAGTCTGTGCATATTGTTCACATATGCCTTTGAATAGTTCCTTTCTCTTCAGGACAATGCTAGTTCAACATGTGCTTTAATTAATGTAGAATTTTATATTAACTTTAAATATTGGCTAATTTTGCATGAACTTTAACTGTCTAGTAGATGGTGAATTTTACTTCTCTTTAAAGTTGATGGAATGTTTAAGGGACATTGCAACACTGTAGCTGTCTGCAAGTAAAAGTACTTGGTTTGGCAGTGATTTCATTTTGTCTCCTTCATAAATAATTATAATAAAACGTGTATGTCTTCCCCCTTGTCGGTATAAGTTAATTGGGGCACTTGCGTTGCTCAGGTACGGGGTTTCACAGAACATGCAGCGTCACAGGAGATGTTTGTGTGCGGTTCACGGACACCACTTGGCTGCCGGACTATATGGGTGCAGCGTCCTTGCTAGGAGGAATAGCCCTAGTTTATGCATAATGGCAATAAAGCGTTCTGCTCATAGCCATTTTGTTGTCACAGTATTATATCTCGGTGTCTGGTCAAAAGATTGAATTGTTAATAGCACATAGGATAGGCGTTGATGTCACTGCGGACCGGCAGCTGCAAACTCCGGGGTATTCTCCAGGTCTACCGGCATTCGTTCTGCATGAAATGACAGTGTATGAGCGACGGGCAGTCTTTACCAGCCTACATTATTCAGTGTGCACCCAAGCATCATGTAGGAGCCGTTGGTAAGGTGGGGTCCTTACAGTGGTGCCTTTGAGAGTGACCAGAGAAGTGGATTGGTTGGTTGTGGTGCCTTTACTTGGAGTTGGGATGCTCGGTTCAAACCTTGGCTTGTCCCGTTGGTGCCTGGGGGGCGCTGTGGGGGGGTGCGCTGTGAGCAATCGGTTTCGCTTAATGGCATTGAGTTAAGACCTTGCTGTTGTGCCAACAAGGTCCTGGTGCCGCCAGGGGCTATGGAACATGTGTACATCGCTCAGGCGGCTCCAGCTCAGAAATGCTAAAAACAAAGCAGCTTGGTCTTAGAGCTTCGCGTTGGTCCGATGGGTGTAATTACTGATATCAATATGTCTCTCTCAGTGTTCCTTGCCCTTGATTGTGCCCGGTTGATTTTGCATTGTGTTTTGTATGGATGGCGTGGCTGGCGGCTGTGCATATGTGGGGCAGGAAGATATGACCAGGGACTGCATCTGCTAACAGACTGCCGTAGCCTGGGAACGTGCACAACAACACGGGAGGCTCACATACGGAATACTCCTATTGTTAGTCCATGTATCCATGTATATTTCAGTGCCCTAGGAGTTGTTTTTGCCACCAGGTGGCACTGTCCCGCGGTCAGTGTTATTTCTCCTTCCACGCTAGTGTCATTTCGGTGTCGTAGGAAGGGGCCGTGGGACTGCCTCTGTGCACGCGGGGTTGTGGCACTGGTCGGATTTGTGGTATGTCCGTCTATCCGAGCGGATAACGGGCACCGGTGGCATCGAGTTACTGGAGCCTGCGGGGTTCTTGACATGCTATATGCTAATTTTGTTGAGGCATATGCGAGCATTGTTTAATGGGTATCCCCCGGAAGGGTTGTAGGCGATACAGCTACCTTCCCCCTTCGCGTAGGCCTACGTTACCCCCGGTTTATTGCTTGTCTCGTATTGAAACTCATGACTGGGGCACTCTACTGTGACCCGCACGCTTGACTAAGTGACAGTTCACCTGTGCTAGATCAGGCAGGGTGGTCCCTGGTGCGTGGCACTTTCACTTAATTGTCAACACCGGCGCTTGTGACAGCTTCCCACCAGTCAGCTCTGTTTGTCGATTTAGAGATGACCACAGCAGCAGGCAATAATTTATTGAATATACACTATATTCCGTTGCGCTGCCCAAGCCATTCCGATAGACTTGAGGGCCTGGAATATTCTGAATCGCCACTCTTGCCCAAGTGTCAGGGTTAGTGGGTGAGGTCACTTGGTTTTGCGGCTTGGCGGGAGAATTGTGCGGTGTAATTACGGATCGGTATGTCTCCCTCGCCTCCAGAGTTTGATTTTGCTAGCAATAAAGGTAATTTCATATTCATTTAAATGTTTCTCCATTGATGGGTGGTGTTGCTTAGTAAAAGGGTCCCACTTGCGCTTGAGCTTGCTATGCTTGGAAGGCGCTGTGCAGGGGTGGATCCTTCTGTGTTGCCTTGGTGAGTGTCTTGCGCAGGGCGTTGGGTCTGTGGTGCCTTTCCTTTGGAGTCGGGATGTTCGGTGTAAACCTCGGTGTCCCGTTTGGCACCGGGGTGGCGTGCGCCGTGAGAAGTCTGTTTCGATTATTGCATTGAGCGAAGATTTCGCTGCTTGGCCAACAAGGTCCTTTGGCCACCAGGAGTTATGCATGTGGCCCTTATCAATGTCTTATTGATGTATGTTCTACTGATGACAAATGGTAAAATGGTTGTCGGTTTTGGCCGGGGCTCCGCAAGTATGGTTTCATCTTTCTCACCTAACACCTGTGCATTATCGGCCTAGAAGCCAAGTATACTTCACCGGGCTCTGCTCACACCAAAGTGGGCCAAGATCACACAAAGCACAGGATGAGTGATTGGTGTCAGTCAGATATGGCAAATCAGGAGATATATGCCAGAGGTAGCGGATATGACATCTCAGACCAGATCAGTGATTTTAACATGGTTCATCCTTGTCCCAATATAGACAAAAGTTACGTACAGGCTCTGTTTTGCAAAGAATAGTTAATTTGTCTCGCATGTGCCTCTTTCGCAGTACAACAAGGTCACTTTTGTCTCCAACGCAGGGATTGTGCGCCACTATTCCGTTTCCAAAGGGCTCCCGCTTTCCGCTTCCGGCACCTTGTTTACGTGCAGGTGACCTGCCTGGCTGTTGCGGAAGTTGATGAGTGTAATTGTCCCATTTGCGGTTGAGCTTGCTATTCATCGAAGGGAGACATTTAATGAATGTTCAACACGTTAGCTAACAAGCAGTGTTAAAGCGAAGGGTACTGGCGTGTAGTAGGTACTGTGGTTTTGTAGTATATATCTGGAGGCAATGCCAGAAGCAGCAAAATAATAGTATGCCTTTGCCACCGGTTAACAGCCCAATGGTGGGAAAGTATAATTTTACACACCATATAGAATCAGGTACCATGTACACTGGATGGGCATTCCCCTGCAGCCAAGGGCCGGTATCAGGTAGCTTCAGTAAGACCTATCCTCCCGCGCTTTAACCAGGGCAGCTGGCGGGTGGTGGTAGTTGTTAGCTTACAAGTGTGCTGTGGCGCAGAAAAGCGTGGCAAACACTGCGCCAGAGCCTAATGGCGACAGGGTATTTTTGACCTTTTGGCATCCCAAAATTCAGGAAAGGGCAGGTATTTGCACACACGTTCCCCCCTGGTTACACAGACTTGTCTGACCCCCCCCCCCCGGGTTATCCAGCTGCGGGCTAGAACCAGACAATAGATGGGGCATCTTTTGGGACTGGGGTCCCTAACACATTGATAGTCAAGCGCTGGGGTAGATGTACCATGTAAGGCATGGTCACCACTGGGGTTGTCCCCAAGTTCTGGGGTCAAAGTGGGTTGGAGCATTAAGTCTTCAGTCCTGGGGTAGCATCCTGCAACCCTTCAATCCAAGTAAGGGCAGTTAGGATAGATAAGTATCAGCGAGTGGGTAACATACACTGGCTAGTCAGCGTCCTCGTGCCCCGGGGGCATGCGCGCTTTACAAATGCACAAATACACATAGAGGTACGCCCGGGGGATAATGGTATGCTCCTTTAGATCCCCATGACCTAGGCGGTGTGTGGCATCTCCCACATCAAAGGTTAGGCAATAGATTACAGACAGTGCGCCCTGTATCGAATCAGCAGTTTCTCTAAGCGGGTATGCCTAGGGGGCTTCCCAGAGGGAGCTGAGCGGTCGCAATTCCTATAAAGTATATGGGATGCAGGGCAATTGCTGGGGTGCAGCCGTGCTCAATGTTCATACGCCCTTATGGACATCCATGTGCGCATTGATTTAGCAAGGAAAGGGACGGTGCCAAGGTTAAGTACAACCCTTCCTGCCCTAATAGCTTAATTGGCTAGCGGGGGTAGTAACGGTCTCCTAACAAGTGAGCTGCTGTCCCTGAGATTGGAGACACGTGTCCAGCCACACACGGTGCCAGAAGGGCGGCATCCAGTGTGATCAGCAAATAGGTGGGGAATCTTGAGCCAGTGTGTCTGAAACTGTCCCGCCCTGAGTGGGTCCGGGCTGAGTCTTGTGACGCAGTGGACCTTTGCGGCGTGAGGTGTATAGTGCTTGGCACAACTTCACAGGCACAAAGGCCGTTTTGTTTCTTCAGACACAGCTGACCAATGCTAACGTCTAGGGCTACTGGGATATAGAGGGGGCATCATTAACCAGCAGGGAGGTTCCCTTGCATCTAGATTTGCAGGAAGCGCTAGACAGGAGAGCTAGCGGGCAAGACTATAGGTATTTTGGTGGGGGGCTCTGGCGGCGACGGTGGCCGCCTCCAGAGCTGTGGCGGAGTTACAGGGCGATCTGCAAGCAAATGGGTACCAAAGGGTACCTCTGCACGGCACCATAGGGGGTGCCAGAGCCAGAGCCCAGGAGCCTCATGGGAGGTTCCTGGAAAACTAGCGCCCCGTTAATCCTTCGGGCGGTTGTGGGCCTGAACAACCGGGGGCTTGCCTTGCTACACTCCGCCCTGAAAGGGGCGTGAGTAATAAGGGACCGTGATCTGGGAAGAGGATCACCGAAGGGGCAGCACAGATGGGGTTCGCCCCAGTGCTGCTTGGTTCATCAGGCGGGCAGGCGGCCCAGTTGGTTGCCTGCCCTTGGATCGCCCGTAAGATAACCCACCATATTACATAACGGTGTATGTAATAAACCTGCAGCAGTTTCTTACCCAAACAAAATTTGTGTGGTGTGTTTTATTTATGCGTAGACATGCATGCTACTGTCGGGGGGTGTGGAGTGTTGCCTCCTGCTGGTGCTATGCGCCTGCCCTGGCGCCCGCAGGGTGCCCTAGAAGGGCGGGCCTCTAGTGCCAGCAAGGCACCAGCCCACCCCTCTTACTCTGATTATGGGGACTCCTCGAGGAGGAGTCTCCCTACTCAGGCAACCTGTGGCGGCGGCGTGCAGGGCGCGTCATTTCCAGGGCGCGAGGAATGTGGGGGAGGTATATAGGCCTCCCCCACCCTCTGTCCTTCCTCTTTTGCACCCCGGACACGCCGTCTCCCACCCTACCGCTCACCCGGCGTGGAAGCAGCGGGGGAGGCATAGAATGTTGTAATGTTGTTCTTTTTCGTTGCAGGCGGAGTTACAGGGCGGTCTGGAAGCAAATGGGTACCAAAGGGTACCTCTGCGCGGCACCATAGGGGGTGCCAGAGCCCAGGAGCCTCATGGGAGGTTCCTGGAAAACCGTGTCGGCGCCCCGTTAGTCCTTCGGGCGGTTGTGGGCCTGAACAACCGGGGGCTTGCCTTGCTACACTCCGCCCTGAAAGGGGCGTGAGTAATAAGGGACCGTGATCCGGGAAGAGGATCACCGAAGGGGCAGCACAGATGGGGTTCGCCCCAGTGCTGCTTGGCTCATCAGGCGGGCAGGCGGCCCAGTTGGTTGCCTGCACTTGGATCGCCCGTAAGATAACCCACCATATTACATAACAGTGTATGTAATAAACCTGCAGCAGTTTCTTACCGAAACAAAATTTGTGTGGTGTGTTTTATTTATGCGTAGACATGCATGCTACTGTGGGGGGGTGGGGAGTGTTGCCTCCTGCTGGTGCTATGCTTTCCAAGTGTACTGGTAGAAGGGTGCCTTCAAGGGATTTTTTTAAATACTCAGTTGTATGATTATTCAATATAGGATAGAGATATACCTATAGATCAAATCTCTCTCAAAGTTCATGTATTGTAGGCTATACACTATGCATTAGTCATATATATGTGCATCACCTCAACATAATTAGAAAGAAAGAATACATAAATAATCAAATAAGCAAATAGTCAAATAATCAAAAGAAGCAAAGGGTGTGTAAAAAAAGACAAATTTATATCAATGAATGTTATTCAGGGTACCTAAAATGTAGACAGCTATACATAAATTGGAAGGAAATAATACATTCAGTGGTTCCTTCACTAAAAAACAGATCAAACACTTTTTCTTGACAATACTCAATAGTTATATAAAAAACAGTGTGAAAGTCGACGTTTCGGTCTTTAGGTTTCACTTCGTAAGACCATCTTCAGGACAAGTGGATTAAAAGTTGACCTCTACAAATAAAGATATAGATTTGAATATACATAGCACACACCCATGCAAGCAGAAAATTAATTAGACTGATATTTACATCATTCAACCTTGTCATCTAGTATTTCTACATCTATACAGGTGAATGTTGAATAACCCAACTCAATTCAATCCAATTCAGATGGTATAATCAGCCAGTATAAGTGTTCTGAACGTATTCTGTTGTTGCTCTAGACACATTGGTAAGACAATTAGACCATGTTAATATTCATCTAGAAACGGTAGTCACAACCATGAATTGTATACCTCAGTATTTGTTAGTAGAGGTAGAGATATGAATAGGACAGCAGCACATCGAGCGGCTATAATTTCCGCTTCGGTTGTATTCTCCACAATGTAATTTATAAAAGAGCGAATATTGAAGCTATTGATATTACCTGGAAGTCTAATCTTTAACAAATCCAGTGTAGATGTTTCCAATCTCCGCTTTCAATAGTCAGTGGTAGATTGATAACCTCTTGTAGTCAATCTAGTTTCAAAAAGTATATACAAAATATTTTTCAAATATAGGTTTATCACTGTCCTCAAGGGGCAACAAAACCAATGACATTTCAGATATGTTTTCTTCTTTCCATTTATATTCCATTGACATTCTATTCTGACACCTGGTCATGGATAATGTCACTCAGGACATGGAATATAGGGGGTGATTAGGATGGCGGGTGGACTTAAGTCCGCCCGCCACCCTCGCGGTGCTGGGACCAGCTGCCAGACGTATGGTGGTCCTGCACCACTAATTAGGATGCGACCGCCCCCCCTGGTGGTCGCATTCTGCATTTTTAGATTGCGGTGGGTGCTGCTATAAGCAGCACCCGCCGCAATGGTGAAATGCCATGTTGTGCATTGCCATGCATAACATGCCAGGCACCGTGCGGTGCCTGCCACCTTGTGCATGGAAATGTAGGGGGGTACCATAGGTACCCCCCAAGTGTAGCCTCCCACACCCTCCAGGCCCCCAGAATGAATCCCGCCAGCCTTTCCATGGAGGCATCGCCTCCATGGAAAGGCCTTGCTTGCCACACATCCTAATATCGATGGCGGTGCTTGCTAGGCACCGCCACCATATTGTGGCCCAATTCCGCCCAGCCGGCAATCGGAATGATTGCCGACCGGCAGAAAAGGGGGGACGCACTTTGCGTCCGCCGCAAAACGCCTGCCATTATAATATGGTGGGGGGTAAATTGGGTTGCGATGGCGGACGATCCGGCTTCCATCCTAATCAACCCCATAGTGTTTATTATATGCCACTGACACCAACATCTATTTCCCATTGGAAAGCCAGGAAACCATAACTGCATAGCCACATGATGCCTGGCCACATATTTCACTAACAAAAGCTGTCTTTGACTCAATGGATGCAATATCTATTCTATGGGTTGAAGAGGATTATTTTCCAATGTACTGCCTTTTGAGCGGCTATTACGTCTAGGAACCTATCCCTATACATCCACTCCACTCTGCTGAGTTCTGACATTTAGGAGTTCTATTTTGCACGGATCCCTCGTTCATTCCTCAAGTAAATGAAGTTGTCAAAATCCACCTGTAACTATACTTGTTTTGAAAAAAGTAACTATCACTTTGTGATGCTGGGAGTCCCAATGTTGGTACGCTTTGTCTATTGCAGCATCATTCACACAAAGCTTGCAAAGATAGCCATCAACAGGCTACAGTGGTTACAATACCAGGCAGCTGGATTGTGTCTGACGATACCATGTATGACCAGTTGCAACCAGCCCTGAAAGCATCACACTTCCCCTTAGTGGGTGTAACTCTTACATTCAAATATATCTAATTCTTATATTCGGTCTAAAGAGTTAAGAGACCAGAATACATGCAGAAACTGGCACATTGCTGCATGATGGCCAGGAACCTGCAGCAATTAACTGTACATCTAATCAATCAATGAATCTCTAAATGGCTGAAGCTTAGAGGCAGATCTGTGTGTTTGTAAAGCCACAACGGTGATATTCTCTTATTCCAAGCCAGGGGGCAGAACCAAACTACATTCACTTCAGGCCCTAACTTACTGGCCTTAACTCACATCTACTTATGAAGATGGTAGGGGTGGAAAAACATAGAACAGAGGTCATCTTCTTCATTGAATTGGACTCTGTCTTCCCCCAATCATGTTGTTCAAACTTTACCACATTCCCATGTACATCGAAGAGGTGGAGCGGTAGTTTATCTAATCACCTCCAGATACTCTACCCACCACTTCATTCTTTAGAAGTCCATGCACTGACTGGAGCTTCCCCTAGGAATACTCTTTGTCCTGCAGCCTTTTTTATTTTTTTAATGGTGAGCTAATGGCACAGATTTTACGATCCAAAGGATGTAATGCCTACACGTACTCCGAAACCACCCAGGTCCTCATCAAATTGGAGTGAGTAGTGGCATAACGAAACTTGAGGGGGGCCTCCTGCACAGTTCACGGAGGGGGGACCCCACGCTCTGGACTCAGTCAGGAGCTTTAAGGCCAAGAGCCCCACTGCCCATGCCAGAGGGGGTCGCCTGGATCTCAGCCCCTCCCCCCTCACCATGGGGGCTGCGGGGGCTGCGGGGGCTGCGGGGACTGTTGTTAAGCCACTTTGAGGCAGAAATTGGTGTCTTCCCCTGTTTGTCTCAACCCATTGTGCGAGAATAAGAAGCTCCTGGCTCAATTTGCAGCCTGGACAATCAGAGGTGATGCATGTTGGCAGCAGTACATACCACTGAGGCCCTTCTTTATGACAGCTAATAAATATATATTGGACCTGGTGCCATTAGTTCACTCCTCATGTACAAATACTGAAGAATAAAGCTCGAGCTGCAGTTTCCAGATTAAGGAAATCTAGCAAACAATTGGATACATTTAGCTACAGAGAAGCCCTTTCTGTTAAACACAAATCCATCTTTGTAGCGCAACAAAAGTTTACAGTGATAAAACAGAAACTGCACTGATTCTTCTAAAACATTTTTCTGCTACAGAAAAGATCCTCAGTGAACCTGAGTGTAAATATCCACTTTCTCAAGTGCTCTGTGAAAATGTAGCTTTATGTTTCAAACTGTAGATAAGATGAGCACCCAGACAGCTCAGCTGGCCTTATCCTCATTTGCTATCACCTGTTTCTTAAACCTGGGATAGCGAGAAATTGGGTTGTTGGTTGAGGGGGGTGTGTGCAGACTCGGCAATGTGGCGAGCGCACGGTAAGTGGCTTAATTTAATTTACCTATCCCATCATCTGTGGACTCCCCCCCCCCCCGCCCAATCCCCACACTGCCTCACAACTCTTACCTGTGCCGGCCGCCACTGTTACTGCTATGTTATGCTATAAGTATTTGCCAAGGGAAAAGTTGACACTTCAGGGAACATACCTGCTATTAAATGCATTATGCATTCAAATATCCCCTTCGGACTGTGAGTAAGGTCTTTCTATATGTCTCAGGATTTATTAGAGTGTAATTTTGAATTTCAGTTGCTATGATAGTCAGTTGTCCTTATGTCTGATATGGACTTATCATGGAAAATTGTTTTAAGTCTGTCTATTTTCCATCAATATCATACTTGAGCCATGATCCTTGTAATAGATTCCAGGGATTTGTCTGCGAGCTGTTTTAACTTTCCTTCGCATTATGCTCAGTTTTATATTATATTCGTTTTGGGTCGAGTGGTCATTGGACATAGCTTTCACCCTATTGAACGTGGCTGTCAATTTATGTCATTATACTCCTAGTTCATGCTTCTGCACTAAGGACGAATGATACGATAACTGCTTATAAAGTGCACAATTGCCCGGAGGCGTCTTGGCACTGCAACTGTTTTAAGAGATCTTAACTGCAAAAAAAGTTTTTAAAAAAGCCTTAATAGTTTACGAATAACCACGTTTTTAAAGCCTTTCTGAAGAGGAGATTGGTCAAGAATTTCACATTTAGAGGTAGGCTGTTCCATAATTTGGTGGTACAGAAAATAAAACATCTGCCACCCCAAGAGTAACGCCTGAACTTGTGGACTTGACATTTTTGGCGGAAGTAGAGCGGAGCATCTTGGTGGGAAAGTAGCATTTAAAGTTACGTTTAACATAGTCCTGGCCAGTGAAGAGCCTTGTAAGTGAAACACATAGCCTTAACGGCAATGTGCTTCCTGATTGGTAGCCAGTGAAGCTTAAGTAGGGCTTATGATGCTGATTGAAACTTGGGGATCCCTAGAAGCATGAAGGCTGTTGCATTCTGCAGCATCTGAACCGCTGTTGCATGTTTTTATACAGGGCACTGCAGTAGTACAGGTGCGGTATTACAGAGATTGCCCTAGGGGGCACAACAGGCATTTTCGCCCGCTTTGCGTGCCCTGGGCCATTTTGGTATTACAGAAGGGACCGCAGATACTTGTGTGGCCCCTTCTGTAATACCGATAGTACTGGCGCACATAAAGAGCCAGGGATATCTGCTGGGGGTGTTTCCTCATTTGCTAGTGGGGTGCCCTATTCAAATGAGCGTATCCCTTTGCCTCTGCGCCAGCGCCATATTACAGACGCAGACACAGAGGCAAAGAAACTGTAAGGAGGTGCAGTGTCAGTACGCCCCCTGAGGGCAATCCTCTGGAGGCAGTAAAGAGGGTCCTATGAACCCCCCCAGACATCCCCTTGCAGGTGGGTGCAGCCACTGACTGCACCCACCTGCCAGGGGATCTCTAGTCCCCTTTGAAAGGGCAGGCGGGTGCCGCCTGTACAGTGAAAACACAGAGTGGCTCCAAAGCAGCTGCTCCATTTTTCACAGGAATGCGCTGCCCTGGGGGCAGTGTGAGTTGGCGGCTACCCTGGGGGCAGCACATTCCCCATAATGCAGTGCAATTTCATTGTTCACACTGGGCGCACCTTTTAAAAGGTGCCCATGGCGCAAACAATGAAAATGTGCCATTTACATAATACGGGCAGAGGTGTCTCCAACCGTATCTGTAAGAAGAGCTACTCATGTTCAATGAAAAGCATCCTGAGCTACTAATATTAATGTTGAAATAGTGAACACATCAGACAAGATTACATTAGTAGCCACCACATACTAGATGACCAGCAGTGATCACCTCAGTGCATCAGGCACAGTTGCCAGCAGCAATGCAAAAATGCTTTGTCAATGTGGAATGCCTCTAAGTGGTTAGTACATAACAGCCATAACTGCAATGCCTCTGGCACCAAGATAAAAATATTAGTAATAATTCTTCCCAATGCTGCATGATGTATCACTCAAATATCAGCTTTAATTATAATTTGAAATTAAACCATTTCACACATCAACTTGGGAATTCTGAAACAACATTTTCCTCTTGAATAGACACTTTTCAATTTTGATATACATATACCAAATCAAACAAGCAAAAGCTTCAAATTGATAGGCTGTGCTGCACACAGAAGAGCTACTTCCAGCAGTGGAGGCCGGTGACTTTTGAAAGTGGTGAGGCATAATGATTGATTTCAACTTTCAAAAAGCGACAAAGACCAATCGACACGAGAGGATTTGGTGGGCGGTTAGTTTTAGAACATTTTGGTAAGGAATTCATATGAAAATCTAAAGCTTTAGAAGGCAATTAAATTAGAAAAAATGAAGGCCTGTGGCACTGACCTAAACTCAGTAGGAGATGTAAATGAAAGCCTATGGCTCAAAGCTAAGATGGTGAAGAGGAGTGAGCAATAAATATTAGTCAAGGATCAATATATGTTTTTTATTGTGGCATCCCATTGATTTGTGATAATATATAAGCAAGACTTACATACAGGTCGGCAAATGTAGGTAGAGTAGCTTTATGAGTGGCTACATTAGTCTAAATGAAAGGTAATAGTTTGACATGTGGGAAGGCAGATCATCACTATAATAAACACAACAAAATAAATGATGGAACACATTTAGCCTTATACAATAATTCACCAAATCCTATGTAATATGCACTACTTTATACATGTTACCAAACTGATCCAGGTAGACATTATATACGTGTGTGAGTGAGTAACAAGCCTTTGTGGAGAGATGCATTTTTTATCAGCAGAGAAGTCTAGCTCACAACCTGAATGGAACGTGATGCAACTGCTTTAGATAATCATCCAAAAACAGAAAAGAGTATTGTCTCTGCACTCCCCAGACAAGCAAGTGTAAAGATAGGTCCTTTACATGCTATTTGGACAGTTATGCTTAATTTACATTCCATTTTACAATTTACTTGCCAGTATTTAAAATTCATTGGATTATATTCTGCTTGTTCTTGATATTGTTACTGGAGGATTTTTGTTTTATATCTAGATGGTTGTGTCTCGTGCTGTGCACCGTGGAATTAGAAGTGCCCTTGTTGGAAATGGCCCCTTTTGCAGGGTTATCCCCAAACTTTTTGCCTCTTCCTCCTAGTTTTTTCCTGACCTGTGAATGTTGACTTTAGGACTCTGGGCACTTTTTCCACTGCTGATCAGTGCTAAAGTGCATATGCTCTGTCTGTAAATTGTTGTTGTGATTGGTTATCCATTATTGGCATATCTTTTTTACCAGTAGGTCCCTAGTAAAGGGCACTGAGTGTGCCAGGGCTGGTAACTCAAATGCTACTAGTGGGCTTGCAGCACTGATTGTGCCACCCACATGAGTAGCCCTGAAAAGAGGTCTCAGGCCTGCCACTGCTTTACCTGTGTGCAGTTTGTTAACTGCCATGTTGACCTGGCCAGTGTATCCCCTTGCCAAACCTGACTCTTCCCCTTTCTTACACATTGGACACCCCTATGGTAGGCCCAAGGTGCCCCCCCCCCCCGCCCCCGGGCAAGGTTCCGTGGTTGTGAAAGGTAGGACATGTACTAGTGTGGGTAACATGTCCTGATAATGAAATACTGCCAATTTCGTTTTTCATTATTGAAAGGCTATCTTGCCCATAGGACAGAATGGGGAATGCTGTGTAACATGTTTACCTGCATATCTTCACATAGGAGCAAGATAGAAAATTAGAGTCTGGTATCCCTGAACTCAGAATGTAATAACACATCTTTTAGGAAGGATGGTTTTTAAATTCTGTGTTTGAAAATAGCACTTTTAGAAAGTGGCTATTTTCTTGTTCAACCTATCTGTGTGCCTCTGCCTGTTTGTGAATTAACTGTCTGGATTGAGAGTGACAGGGGCTGGGGTGGCTCCAGGAGTCTGGGTGAGTCAGCACTAGGCTGAATAGACCTATCTGCATTTGGAGTGGTGGGAGGAGTAGCAACTGGGCCTAGGGCTAGTGCCTAGGGCTGTGCCTGCCTTCCACAATGCTGGCTCCACCTCTTGCGGTGTGTCAGGTGGCCCTGGCCCACATTCACAAAGGAAGATGTTATGCACTGACAGAGTGCACCCAGAACTGGTTTGGACTGGGTCCAGGACCCCTCACACATAGAGAACAAAGACTTTTGGGGTTTACGTATGAGAGCTGAAACCCCTGAAAGCTAAACTACTTCGTGATCAAGAGGAACCTGTTGCCAAAGAGAACAGCGGAAGAGACTCGGGAGAATTACTGCCCTTGCTGTGTGTCTGGGGCTGGCCTGCAGTTTGCTGTTTCTACTGAGGAGAGAACTAAAGGACTTTGCTGTGTGCTGTGTCCCATGCTTGAAGAAGGACTTTGCTGTGTGCTGTGTCCATCTGAAGAGAATTCTCCAAGGGCCTGAGAAGAGCTGGCCTCCTGTTTCTGAAGTTCCAGGCACAAAAGGACTTCATCCCCAGCTTCCCTGAACTTCCTTGCTGGGAGTTCCAGTCTACCAGGAGGGCCTGTAACTGGAAGCGCGACGCAACGAGAGAGAAGCCTGACACAGCCGCAGCAGCCGCATCATCAAGGAAGCGTGTCGCCGCTGCAGCTGTTTGCCGTCGCATCACCAGAGAAGCATTCCGCCGCCAGAGAGGGTGCCGTGGCATCACCGGAGAAGCGCATCGCAGGGCCGTCGCGTCGCTGAGGAGGCGTGCCGCTGCTGATTGTCGCCGCAACACCAGAAAAGTGTGTCGCCGTCACCAAGGATGTTGTCGCATCACCTGAGAAGCATGTCGCAGGGCCTGTCGCGGCTCAGAAAACCACAAAGTTCGCCGCACGGCAGTTGGGCGTGCGCTCATCGCCTCCACGTTGTTGCATCGCAACAAAGACGCCATTTTGTCTGATCGCACCGGATCGTCACAACGCATCGAGGCGCCATCTTGTCGCATCGGAACCGGAGAGCAGGAAGAACCGACGCATCGCCTTCTATGTAACCCTTTTGTTTGTTTTGCGTTACGCATCCCAGGTACATTGAGACTAAAAGAGTCGCATTTATCATCTACAAATTTATTTTTGCAACAACCCTTTTTAAAGACATTCTACGGAGTTTCTGTATTTTGGATTTTTGTCGTTTTGGTCTTGTTTAGTTTAGATAAAGATACTTTATTTTTCTAAACTGGTGTGGTGTCCATTTGTGGTGTTTTCACTGTGTTACTGTGAGTGTTGGTACAAATACTTTACACATTGCCTTTGGGATAAGCCTGTCTGCTCGTGCCAAGCTACCAAGGGGGTGAGCAGCGGTTATCTAAAGAGTGTATCCCCCTTACCCTGAATAGACGCAAGGGTCCCTACGTTTTAGTCTTGTTTAGTTTAGATAAAGATACTTTATTTTTCTAAACCAGTGTGGTGTCCATTTGTGGTGTTTTCACTGTGTTACTGTGAGTGCTGGTACAAATACTTTACACATTGCCTTTGGGATAAGCCTGTCTGCTCATGCCAAGCTACCAAGGGGTGAGCAGGGGTTATCTAAAGAGTGTATCCTATCCCCCTTACCCTGACTAGATGCAAGGGTCCCTATTTGGTCAAAGGTACCTACCTCTGCCAACTAGAGACCCCCAATTCTAACAGCCCTGCTATGAAGAAATCGGGCAAGACCCTCCTAGGAGCAGTTTGTCAATGCTGGTGTAAACCAAGTTCACTAAGTGAGCTTATTTAATTAAAGAATCAGCGTGCTTTAAACCATACGTGCACAACAGATGCTAACTATTACCATAAATATTTCTTCATGTGTTTTTCATGTCCCTGCAGTCCTCTAGTTTATTTGGTGTCACTTGTGTTTTGGTGGTTTGGGCTTGCACCTGTGGTTGTAATACAAGGGCATGCACTGGTGGTTGTAACAAAAGGGTGTCCAATGGAGGGTGTATTACAACTGTATTCACTGGTGGGTGTAATACAAGGGCATGCATTGGTGGGTGTAATACAAGGGCATGCACTGGTGGGTGTAATACAAGGGCATGCACTGGTGGGTGTAATACAAAGGCGTGCACTGGTGGGTGTAATACAAGGGCGTGCACTGGTGGTTGTAATACAAGGGTGTCCCATGGAGGGTGTAATACAATGGTATGCACTGATGGGTGTAATTCAAGGGTGTAAACTGGTGGATGCAATGTAAGGGCATGTACTGGTGGGTGTAATGCACAGGTTTGCACTGGTGGGTGTAATACAAGGGTGTGTATTGGTGGGTGTAATACAAGGATGTGCACTGGTAGGTGTAATGTAAGGGTCTCTTGTGCCACTGGAGGTAATTATTTTGAGTTAATACTGGCTGGTGCTGGCACGTTGTACTGATCTGAAACATCAGACAGCTGTCTGGTGCAGTCTAGACATGACAGTCTTTTGAATGCAAGCTCTGGGGAGGTCACCTATGGTGTTGGGTGATTCACTTTACACGTGATGAATATCCCACAATAAAGACATATGTGTTTGTTTTTAACCTATTGCCCGTAATTGACAGTACATCATTGATTAACTGACACTGTACTTTATTTACAAGAGTAAGATAAACTACCTTCTTTTTGTTTTTGCTGTTTTTAAATAGCCTGAAATCGACTCAAAGATATTGGAATGTTCTATGTAAGCACCAGTTACTTGACCTACTTTGAAGCAGGATGAATGTACCTTCGCAATTGTAATATGAATGTATTCAATAATGCTTCACTTAGGCCCTTTTCCCAGTTAAAGAACCCATCATCAGCCATACACACTGAGATAGGCGGACTTACACACACAAACACACTCTCACACCGTTACACACATCAGCACCAGTTACTCAGCCAGCACTCATTTAGTCTACTGCATGGCGGGCTCGCTTCTCTCTCAACTGACTGCAGCACGTAGCGTGACACCAGGCGTGACCATGGTCTTTCAACCACTGCAAGTCACAGAGCAGTGTGACCCCTGCTGTCATACTCCCTGCTGTAGGCAGTTAACGAGCCTACCATGTGGCAGAGTAAAAGAGGGCTGAATGGCGGTGAGTATGTTCATACGTAGCACAGTTATAACGCACCCGCTGTAAACGTTTTTTGTGAACCCCATGCCATAGATGAAAAACACAACCAACAAAACATACTGTCCAGACTGAGAATTATTAGACAACAGTTCCTTTTATAACTCCTATCATGAAAGGTAAAACGTGAAAGGAGGGCTTTAAGAATTGCCTTTAACTCAGAAAAACATTTATTATTTATTTGTCATTTTTTTCATTTGTGCGCTCAACAATTATTCATTGCGCATTTGCATTTTACAAAATACGACACAATATATATACAAATACAATAAACAGAACAAAACAATAGTATTAATCCCCTAGAGGTTTTACACTACATGCATTCATCAAACAATCTTGGCCTATCCATTCATACAAACAATCGACATACAATAAACAAAGCGGTCCTAATGACACCTCTCCTTTTGAAATTAATTATTTTCCAAACTCTATATATGTTCTAACATTTTCTCTTTTTTTCTATATCCACAATGAAAGAACTAAAAGAACATTTGGAATAGAGCTTTTCACATGGATGTAAAAAGGACCGAAGTGGTCGACGCGTTTCGAACCTCTATCTTTATGAGGTTCTCCTCAGGACCAAACAATTTCTGTAACAAAAAACAAAACCCTCTTTAGATAATTGGAACAACTTAAGAAATCTATCAAGCCTCCGCCAGCGGCTGAGAACACCCACCTTAGAAAAGTATGTCAATGTCGAGCCTTAACCTTCATTACCCTTCAATAACTCAAACAGCTTACACTGGGGCTGCAAAAAACAAACAAATCATACCCACTCATAGCATCCTTCTTTCTGTCAAAGACATTTAAAATGACAAACATAGAGACACTTATAGAGACAACTTGATGTCCATTTTGCTCACCCTTCACCGTGGATCTGTTGTTTAAATGGGACCGCCGAATCCTAAAAAAAGTTATAGAATAGCATCACCAGTACAATAAATGGATACCTCCCGACTAATTCTTTGAATGCATCCAAAATTAGCTTACCCGATTAGGAGACGGCTGTCTCCTTAGTCGGCTCACTCGCTGGACAAAACCTTTTTTTTCTTTCTAAGGGTAAAAGTGAACACTTTTTTATATCCTCTTCTAGTCTGAAAAATACCGCGAATGAATGCAGTAATTGCATCCCGGACGCGGTCTCTTACCTATGTAAATTGGCTGGGTGCGTAGTCGTGTACTGACAAAGAAAGCCAGGCAATCATTCTCGTAGTAGGAAACCACATCTCCCATCTCGCTTTTCAACTATTGGCAAATTAAACTACAATTCCCATGAGCCTATGGGGTCCTTTTTGACCCGGACGGAATCAACCGTTAGACCATCCAGTTCACGGAATCGCGGAACGCTGGACCAGTGGAGAAATCTCGGTAAGCGGGCAATGAACTCTGAGTTTGAGATCTTCGTAAATTTTATGGATATCACAAGCCGAATTTAACTAATGGCGATATTGCACGCCTTTGGTTTCAGCTGTCGGCACGGGACTCCAAAGAGACACGACTACGCACCCAGCCAACTTACATAGGTAAGAGACCGCGTCCGGGATGCAATTACTGCATTCATTCACGGTATTTTTCAGACTAGAAGAGGATATAAAAAAGTGTTCACTTTTACCCTTAGAAAGAAAAAAAAGGTTTTGTCCAGCGAGTGAGCCGACTAAGGAGACAGCCGTCTCCTAATCGGGTAAGCTAATTTTGGATGCATTCAAAGAATTAGTCGGGAGGTATCCATTTATTGTACTGGTGATGCTATTCTATAACTTTTTTTAGGATTCGGCGGTCCCATTTAAACAACAGATCCACGGTGAAGGGTGAGCAAAATGGACATCAAGTTGTCTCTATAAGTGTCTCTATGTTTGTCATTTTAAATGTCTTTGACAGAAAGAAGGATGCTATGAGTGGGTATGATTTGTTTGTTTTTTGCAGCCCCAGTGTAAGCTGTTTGAGTTATTGAAGGGTAATGAAGGTTAAGGCTCGACATTGACATACTTTTCTAAGGTGGGTGTTCTCAGCCGCTGGCGGAGGCTTGATAGAGTTCTTAAGTTGTTCCAATTATCTAAAGAGGGTTTTGTTTTTTGTTACAGAAATTGTTTGGTCCTGAGGAGAACCTCATAAAGATAGAGGTTCGAAACGCGTCGACCACTTCGGTCCTTTTTACATCCATGTGAAAAGCTCTGTTCCAAATGTTCTTTTAGTTCTTTCATTGTGGATATAGAAAAAAAGAGAAAATGTTAGAACATATATAGAGTTTGGAAAATAATTCATTTCAAAAGGAGAGGTGTCATTAGGACCGCTTTGTTTATTGTATGTCGATTGTTTGTATGAATGGATAGGCCAAGATTGTTTGATGAATGCATGTAGTGTAAAACCTCTAGGGGATTAATACTATTGTTTTGTTCTGTTTATTGTATTTGTATATATATTGTGTCGTATTTTGTAAAATGCAAATGCGCAATGAATAATTGTTGAGCGCACAAATGAAAAAAATGACAAATAAATAATAAATGTTTTTCTGAGTTAAAGGCAATTCTTAAAGCCATCCTTTCACGTTTTACCATGATAGGAGTTATAAAAGGAACTGTTGTCTAATAATTCTCAGTCTGGACAGTATGTTTTGTTGGTTGTGTTAATTGGGCTCAGTCCAGCTGAGCTTTTAGGAGCCAGAACCCAGTTTTGGTTTATATAGATGAAAAACACAGCAGGCACATCACTGTCCGTGCACAGCGAGTGCCTATCACCCAGTGAAATGATTACAAGGTGCCACACACATGCATTACAAAAATCCCAAGAGCCAATATGCACAGTGACTCCACCCAAGCCCCTTGCAAATTCAACCGGTAATAAAAAGATAATATTGGGAGGATATCAGCATGCATACCCAGCCTACAGAGTTCACCAACCCCAACCACAACTCCACTCCGCATCCTGCCTTTTCCCAGATCTCTATGCTCGTCATGTGCTCTGTTGACCCTGCCTGAGCCACAGCCGTCCAAACCCCAGGGCAGACAAAATCAACAGATCTAAAAGAAGGACAGATACCCAGATGATTACCAGCCCTGGCTTCAGCTCTGTGGAGGAGGGAAGTCTGCACCCAAGTCTGTTCAACAACACACCCACTCCAAAAATGAATCTTAAAACTTTTTTGATACGGAACAGACAGCTTTTTTTCTGAGCTGCTAATGCTTTCCCATCTCTTTCCTTCTTGCTTACCATGGAAGGTGGGCAACAAATGATTAGCATTCCAAAATTTCCATTCCCGAGGACACGGCACCAAATGCCACATGCTGCATCCATCGCTACGTGTGACGAATGGGAAAGGGTGAAATCTTTGCCTGTGAATGACGGGCGGCTGCTCTCACGCAGGGAGGGAGACTCCAACGCCCCTAATCATGATGCTGACAGCACCACTGGCCTATAGAGAATACTGCCATAGACTACAATGGCAATGATTCATTATAAAGGGCTTTAGAACAGCAAGCCCTCCTTGTGCATCCCAGTTCGGAAAGGTGATTTACTGCCTGGCTTCCGTCTCCTGACTCAGAGCGAGGCGGGGCAGGCAACCTGGGGCAGACAGCCAAGGCTTGAACACATTGATTTGTTTAGAAATACAATTGTATCTTTAAATAAATCCATCTATTTAACTTGTGCAGGAATGTGAAGGAATATCAGGGTAGCGCAGCCCCAGAGCCCTAATGGAGAATCAAGTAGTTGGAGATCTATTAGTCGCTCATGAGCTCGTTGGAGAAGCCTGCAGTAGTCTATTTAAGAAAAAAGGGGGGCCGTCACTACAATTTTCTGCAGTTCAAAGGGAATACATGGAAGAATTTTTCTTATTGTCATTAAAGTATAGAAGGAGGAAGGAAGTGGGGATTGCCTGTGCAAAAGAACTTTGGAGTTTCAGGTTTTTCTCTATATATAGCTTTTACTGATCCTTCATTTTGCATGCAAATGGTTCTAAATTCTGACGCCCTCTGCTGTCATTTTTTTTTGGGATGCCCTAGCAACAGCCACTGATCCACCAGACACCCATTCACAATATACCCCTATGCTTATTCTACGGTCTCAGGCTGCCAGCTCCACCTCTGCAGATGCAACAGGTCCCGCCCATCAACTTGGCAGGCAACCTTCATTTAGGAGGAGTTCAACCACACCTCCAGAGCTCTGGGGAATAAATCTCAGCACAGAGTTCAGTCCTGTCTCTCTTCTCCACCTGCAGGTACCTCTCCTGAGATCCACAGAGCCTTCCTAAACACTCGGTCGCAGCCCTCCGGGTCGCACACGCCAGCAGGATGATCAAAGACGTGCACAGCTTGGTAAGCATGGGACTATCCACCACAGACATGAGAAGCAGGAGGGCTGTTCCTGTCTTGCTTTCATCTTGATGCAGCATGCTTGTTCACTTGAGGGTATATCAGCTGCTCAGGGCACCTGGCTGGCTTTACCATGTGTTTTATCCTTTGGGCTCCCTCACTATTCCTCCAGGTAAGGGAATGCTGTGAAGCCGCGTCCTGTTTCACAGTGGTGCATGTTCCTTCACGTAGGAGTACGTCTTGCAGTCGCCTCCTGTTTCATGTTGGTGCTTGTGACGCGTGCCTGTCACATCTCTCCAAAAGGACAGCAAAGGAGATGCTGGCAGTGGTGTCTCCACAGTACTGGCATTTTGCCACTTGGGATGCCAAGCCCTTTTCAGAATGAAGCAGCAAAGGCTTGCACTGAACGAGTTCTGTGTTCATGTCATTATGAGTTAATGCATACTTGGATCTGCTCAATCCCCTGAAGCAGTTGGCTACAATGAGTTTGGGTGTGCCTGGCACGGAGGTGTTCTGCGTTGATGTGCATCAAGCACCTCTTTTTACATTCCTGATGTGTCATTTTGCAAATAATTATAATTTGTTGTTATATACTATCTTATGCCGGGGCATTGTGACATTCGACCTGTAGATTGAAAAGGGTTTTCTGTAAGGAATGGGTTCAAATATATTGTTAGGGATTAATATTATGGCACATAAATACATTTTTGGAACTATAATACGTTTTATATATTAGGTTTAGTATAACAGAATGTAATATATCACGCGACAAGAGATACATTTGAGGATGGTATAGTCGAACATACAGCTCAACGTGTAACACAATAATACACAAACACGATTTCAGCCTGGACAGAGTACTCTAGTGGTCGCCTTCAATGTCCTGAATGATCCAATCAGGGTAGTTGAAAGAGACGATGTGCGTGTCCAGGCTCTGTTCAACATTTTTGCAAACTTCTACACATTGAAACACATACATTTAAAATCTTTATTTGGAAAAATTGTCTTAGATGCATGACTTTGAAATGATTTCCTTTTTGACTGATCATACTTGATGTGTAACTTCGAATTACGTTTTCTTGAATCCCTCCAAATTCTCTTGAAGAGTACCACAGGACTTTTGTAATATACCAGTGCCTTCTGGTGGGATAATGTATTCATTTGTTTTCATTTTTGGATTTAACGAATTAGTGCGAATCACGGCAAATCAATTGAATAAACAAAATACATGGCCCCAGGGCTATTGTGCAAAATTGTACACTTTATAACTAGTGCAAAAGAGGTTTGCAAGTGTATAGGGACTAGAGTTTAGCTGTTGCACCATGCAAATGAGGCATCTGGTATTTGTTTTTATTAAAGGTGGTGTTAAAATAAGAACTCCTGTCTATACCACCTCCATTTTGTCGCTTGGCATTTGATGTAATATCCCCTGTCATTTTTCTGCATGGCTTGACTGAAAAAAATATTTAGATTCAGAGTGGTCTCACACCAAAACAACTTATTTCACGGCAACGTTCATCCCTGAGAAAATAGGAAATCTCTAGGTAATGAAAATGTTTGAAATCCAAATAGAGAAATGTAATTTGTACTAAAAGTAATTCGCTTTTTCATCTGTTATTTTTTTTTGGGACTTTTTATTGAGTTTCAATACACTTAGCCCTGATTTAGATTATATCGGAATAGATACAAAGTCACAAAGGTGAGAGGATGTCCTTTCCACCTACTGAAGGTCCGCCCACCTCATATTTCTAATTTAAAATTCAATCTTGGGGTAAGCATTGGTGCAGAAAAGCAGCCCCTGCTGATTGAAATATGAATATTTGAATAATGAAGATCTGTACATATGTATCAATATTTGGCTGCCATTTATTTTTCACTTCCACACTAACATTAGGTGAACTCGTCAATTTGATACCAAAGTGTGAGAGGCTCCAAGGATGCGTTGTGGCAAAGAAAAGAGGATTGGTAGCAAAAGCAGTGTAAATTTCCCCCAGTGTGTATTTTATGCTCAGCTTGAATACCGTCCAGGAGTAAAACTCACAGGGCCTTATCATGAGTTTGGCGGTGTTGGAGTGGGACCGCCCCACTCCTGCACTGCCAAACCCATGTAGGAACCGCCCACCAGATCAGGAGTAAAACTCAAAGAAATATTGTTGATTGTACATATTCACCATTGCACCACTGGTCCTGGAAACAGGGACCTTTGCCTTATATTGGCAAGGGGCCTTTTATTTAGCTTTAGCTCATCACTAGAAAAGTGGATGCTATCTGAGAACAGTCCAAGATCGGTTTGTTTCACTACCTGATATAACACTATTTTTGGATTACATTTATTTTCAGTGGGTTGCAAATTAATTTAGGCTTTGCCTACAAACCAATTATTCGATTGGCTATTCTTCAAATGAAAGGCCTTGTCCGGGTTGAATCCCAACATTTATATATCTGCTCATTATTTTTCACCTTCGTTTGATTTGTGTATTCTTGCTAATTCTGTTTATATTTACTACAACGAATTTGCCCACTATCGTCCCACCCATTATTACTAACTCAAATTAAGGATATAAAAAACTGTTTAAAGCAGTACAGCATTTCTAATATACTGTGGTAATACCACCTGATTTGTGCTTTAAGTTGTTGCCCCTTGTTTTGACTAAACGTGTTATTGAACACTAATAGCCTGTATACAGTCATCGAAGTGTCTGCAGTTGAATCTGGGTGCGGTGACACAGTAATGTGAATCATTATATAAGATGAGCAGCTAGAAGTAGGTCTTTCTTCACTATCAGTGACAGCTGTACAGTAGCGGATTCTTGACTGCTCATAAGTGCTTACTTCTATTTCCATCAAATATTTTTAAATTGTCAAAGGACTAACTTTCTATGCTTCCATAATTTGAAAGTGGAGGGTACACTAATATTATTCTTTTGAGGAGCATTAATCTCGCAGTGAGGGCCAGTGATACACCATCTTGCCCAAGATGAACAGTAGGGAAGATGGAAGAGTGATGATAAACACTCTTGTGAATTATATTGCTGCTTTTGCCACTGAATGGTCTATATTTGTAATTTTCTCACTTTTCATTTATTATACTTACATTTTTGGGGGATTTTATTTCCTCTAATAAGAAGGCGCCATGTCAACATGATGACTGTTCTCTATTTTATCTAGAGGGCAACGAACCACTTTACTATGGACATGGTGTCTTCATGATATATATTTGTATTAAATTTACCCTTTAGGCATACTTTCATGTAATATGTAAGCCAATGTATTTACAAAAATAGAACAGTGTGTAACCATGTTATAGGCCATACACATACAATGTAGTCACCAATTGGGTCACCTATGGGCTGGATAACAGGGTTGTATTGTCAATTATTCTCATATTATAAACCAGATAAGGGTGAAAGGCTGAGTGTAACAGCCTCGATTTTAACCTATGGCCATAACATCAAATCCAGATTTCTGGAGTGGATGCATTAGTCCTCTGAACAATCAGACCCGGATAAAAAGGCATTTAGAATGGTTTGGGCACATTAATAGCTTAAAACTAATCAAAGCATAGGGAAAGGATAATGCCACGTACACCCTTTACCCAATCATGCCATCTTGATGTCCGGTAATCCTGGCGAATTAGCCCAGTACAAACCCATTTAATCACATTTTTGGAGTGGTTCGAGAACTTTTTAAGTTTATATTCTGTAGGCTGATCTGATTAAAAAAAATGGGATAAAAATAATTTTAGTCCTGTAGTAGTGTGCTTAACTCTCTCACAGGACAATTTGCTTGTTCGTATTGTACGTTGAAACCAGATTTATTTGGGCATTTTACATGAATCATCTTACTTCATAAATGTGAATTAAAAGTATTTGGATCCTTTAATATATCACTTATGTTTCGGCCAGCAACAAACATAGCTAAATACAATAAGTACATTATCAGAGATATTTATTGCCTACTCTCACATTTTATTACTTTCCATTACAAGATATCTCATACTTATCCTGACTTTTCTTTGCCTTAATTAAAAATCGTTTTTGAACCACAATCACAGATGATGTTACAAGTGACAATAAGTATTGCATTTTTGTACATGGCTTATATTGGAAACCTTCAGAGTGAATAACCAAATTGATATCTGGTCATGCATGTAGTCTGATTATATACCAAAATGGGTAAACACTGTTGTGATCACTCAGCATACAAACTCCCTTTCCCTTTGTTCCTCCGCCTCATCTGGATCTCTAGAGACCTGATTGTGATGGCAGAATGTTGGCTGTTGTTCTCACCAGCCTTCTACCATCTCGGGTCTGTGAAGATGAGAGGATGTGGGCGGTGCTGTGTCTGCACCAACCACCTATACTCCTGTGAGCAAGGGTGTTAGACTTGGCCCTCTCTGCACAATCACCTGCAAACATTTTGTCTTCACCACTCCTGTTTTCTTAATTTAGTTTTGTTGGCACTAGGACTCTGTGCACTTTACCTACCTCCGCTAACCAGTGCTAAAGTGTTTGTGCTCTCTCCTTTAAACATGGTAACATTGGCTTACACTCAATAGGCACATTTAATTTATTTATAAGTCCTTATAAAGTGGTACTACATGTGGTCAGGGCCCATAAATTAAATGGTACTATAGGGCCGGCAGCACTTATTGTTTCATCAACTAATGTAGCACTTTAAAACATATCTCAGGCCTGCCAGGGTAGCCTGTGTGCAGTTTTAAACCTCCAATTCGACCTGGCAAAATAAACCTTTTCCCTGGCCTACACCTCACTTTTTAATATATATAAAACACCGTTCAGGTAGGCCTTAAACAGCCCATAGGGCAGGGTGCATTGTATTTAAAAGGAATGCGGTGTTTTTAAATTTTACATCTCCTAGTAGTGAAAAAACTCCCAAATTCTTTTACCACTAGTGTGATACCAATCACTTCCATAGAATAACCTTATGTTACCTTATTACATTTAATTAGTGTGAATTTGTTATTGGGAACAGGTATACATGTCATGCTTAGATTTCAAAATACTTGTAAATAAAATCCACTTTAAATGTACAGTTGGATTTTAGGCCACCATTCTGCAAAGGCCACTTTTAGAAAGTTGCCATTTTCTCATCCATTTGGTGCTTGCAGCCTGTGTGCCTTTTTCACATGGCTGTGAATGTTAGGCATTTGGCATTTGTCTATTCTTCGCAGACAGTGAAATAAAGGGAGACTAGGTGTTGGCAAGATGGTCGATCCTGCCAAGATGGGAGGGGCGGAGCTGGTCCTGCTCCATTTACATTTACAAAGGGCTGCACAGAGCACACTCACAAATGCGCTTGAAGCCAGCCTTTTGTCACCATAGACTACTTGGAGACTGGGCAAAGGAAGGAACTTTCCACGAACCAGATGTAGAGATAGAGTAGATGTTTTCCCCACTTCAAAGGCTGACAACAGGTATGAATATTGGATGCTCAGACCAACTCTTTAGTGCACTCCTGGACCTGTGGACTACAGAAGAAAACTGTCTTACTTCTACAAGCGGATTGCCCTGCTGCTTGAGGCCTGCATTTTCTGCCCTGCTGCTGGAAGTCTTCACTGCTCCCTTCCTCCCACACTAACCTGAGTGACTCCAAGGGTCAGTTGGCTGGCCTCCTGTTCTGAGCTAAAGTGACATGACAAGCTCCAGAGGACTCCCTGCAACTGCCCAGCTGACCTGCTGCAACAGAGCCTGCCTGGACCTCCAACTGCCCAACCTGCCTGAGTCCTGCTGTCTTCTGCTAGAGTGTGTCCCATTTCTTGGATTTATGCTGATCATGGCACGGTGGTCAAATGTTGTGGCCTACTGGGAGCATCAATGGCATGATGGAGGTAATTCCAGGCCTAATGCTGAACTTGGCATGATAGTGGAACTCCCTGGTCTTCCATGTCCTGATGGTGCCCATGTCCTGATATAAAGCTGCTAGTGGTATAATGGTGGTATGCTTAGCATAAGATGAGCAACCATGTCCAATGCCAACATTTGATATAATGCTGGCCATGCATAAAAGTAGCACTGTTTGGTGTGATAGCGTCCATTGTGGCTTAGTTCTATTATGATAGTAATTTCCTGAATTTATGTGGCCATCCATGGCATGAGATTCCCCACCTAGGTGTAGTGTTGGGCCTATGTTAATAGTGATAATAATGGAATATTGTGGGTATGCTCTGCTAGAAATGGATATATGTGTGCAAATAGTGCTTCTTGATATTGATACATTGATGTTTGCACAGAAAACATATATTTACTAAAAATAGAAAGCTGGTATTTCAGGACAAAAATGTAGGTCTTCTTTTTAATGAAAAGAATTGTATTTTGTTTGGGGAATTTGTGTTTATTTCCCAAAATACAAAGAATGTATTTGATATCAAAATATGTATGTTTACATGAATTAATAAACTAATGTTTAGTGACAAAATTATTGCATTTACAAATATACAGATTAATAGGATACATTTGAGTGTCTGTCACTAATACTGTGTCAATTCACCATCTGTAAGATTAGTGTAGCAAATATGATTTCTGAAGTTGTCTAGTCTTTGCAAACTGAGTAACAGTAATGGTGTAGATGGTGCCTGAGCCTGTAAATCTGCCTGGCTGTAACTGCCCGAAATTGCAAGATTTGTGTATGTTTTTATTACACTGCACCTTCAATGAGATTTATTCATTATAGCATAGGATTGGTAATCTACTCGGAAGGGTTAGGATGACAAATTTAAGAAGTGAACTGTAGAAGGGGTACATCAATGCAATTGTAAATGATAGGCCATTTGAAATTACATTTTCTGTACGGTCTATACCACCTATGTGTTTAAACATGTTAAAGGGAGGTTCGTAAAACCTGTAAAAACTCATGTGGCCTGGATGGTACACCATTACTGTCATAAATTGGCCTGGCATATGCTGTCCACTAATTAAAGTGGGCACATTGCACCAGTCCAAACGTCCCTTATATATGCTTAGGTTAAAGACAACCTTTATAGAAAGCTATCCTAGTGTTAGCTGTGGAGAGCAGCCTTCAGGCTAAGTCTCGAAGGAATGAAAAGCAGCTTGTTTAACCAGAACAGAACCTCCTGAATGACCAAATGAAAGGAGAACCACACAAGTGTTATTATAAAAAGTATGTATTTATTACTAAACACTCTCTACTAGTCCAGGGAGAGACCGAACCATATACTAAGAAAGTGGTATAACAACCACAACTTTGATAGACACAGTGCGTAGAGCACGTAGAATTGCTGGGACCCCAAGGAACCACCCACAGGAGTGACACAGGGAGTCCACGGAGGACGGGTGCAGTGTGGGAACACAGACGCGTGCTCCGTACAACGCTATGGGAAAGTCGCGGTTGGAAATTTACAGTTTAAGGACATTTCGGAGAGGAGTTCAAGCAAACCCTTTGGAACATAGAAGGTTCTAAGGCCAGCACCCTTGTGAGTATCGAGGTATCCGTGTTACCTATCCCAGAGGAGCCGGGTGAATAGGGGTCAATTGGTGTCGGAAACCCTCGTTGTTTTCAATGGCATGCTGCAAAGAAGTACTGCTGCCGGGAAGATGAAAAGTGTCCGGTGGAATCCAAGCCTGGATCCGAGGTGAGAAGAACCTGAAAGCAGAGGGGGAAGAGTCTAGGTCACTTCAGAGTGACCAGGGGCATGATAGACGAATGCCCACAGATGTCGGATGCTTCAGGTGTGAAGATAGGATGCTTGACTCTGCAGCCACTGGGACCAGGAGATATCGACGATGACCAAAGTCCAGAGGTGAGCTGTCCCATGAAGAATTTTGAGTGCTGAGTGGTCAGTGTCCGGATTGAACACAAACAAGCCTTGCAAAGGCAACCCACGCGGTCAGAGGAAACAGGCTACGGTGTGGACCAGCAAGGTCCAGGAGACTCTCCAAGCTATGGGTAGTCAGGGCACGTCTAAAGCAACCAGGGAAGCCCAAGGAAATTCTAAGTGACCCTCACCAGGACCCACAGGTCAACAGACCAGGGATCGCGAAGGAACCTCAAGCTGAATCACAAAGCACCAGCCCACAGAGCACTCGTGGAGTGGAGGCTGGAGATCTTTGGTGGAAAGTGGTTGGGCAAACTCTGGGCACCCACCTATGGGAGGGTCAGGACAGAGGGGTGGCTACACCCATGTCCTTTGTCCAGTTTCGTGCCAGAGCAGGTGCAAATGGCTACTGCAACCAGTTTGAGCTGGACTATGCACAGGGACACCAAATGTGCCCCCAGTGCAGACTTTCTGGCCCTCTCAGAGTGCACCCACCCAGCCCCAATACACTAAAGCCTGTCTGGGAGGTGGTCACACCTCCCTGTGACAGGAAACCTATTGTCCGGCCATCCTCTTCTCGAGTTTCATCCAGCAGTAGGAGGGCAGACTCGTGTCTGTGGCTGGCAGCATCCATTTTGTTCTGCCCAGGTCGAGAAAGCTGGTACCGGGTAGACCGGTAACCCACAGTAGTGGTTCTAGAAGGGTGGAATCATACCTCCCACACCAGATACTGGTGTGGAGGTATGATTCCAAGGTGTTTGATACCAAACACAACATGTTTCTAAGCAGCCATTTTAAAGTTAGCATTTACCACGAGGTTATAATGCACTTTAAATATATATGGTTGGCTGCATCACAGACAACCCCGGAGAATAGATTCCGAAGGGTGCAGAGGGGCCCTACTCATGCAGGGGCACCCTCGCACACAAAACCCAGCACCCTACCTTCAGGATCGATAAGGCCTGCCATAGGGGTGACTGATGTGCAGTGATTTAGAAGAGATATAGGTAACCTATATCTAAGTAAGGGGTGCATGCACCACCTTACACAGGCTTCAGTAGCAGAACAGTAGTGTCAGTTTGAATGGTCTCTCAGGGGTGGCACAATACATGCTGCAGCCCCTGGGAGGCCTCTGGGGCACCTATGCCCTGGGTACATGGTGTACATATACTAGGGACTTAAAAGGGTACCCCAGAATCCAATCTGGAGTGTACCTAAAGTACATGCAATCAATTTAGAGCAGAAAGCAGCTAGACTGGGGTCCTGGATAGCAGGATCCCAGTCAGACTAGGGCGAAAACAGTGGGGGTAACCATAAGAGGCAGATCCTACTCTCCTACAATAACGTAATGGATTATTTCATGAATGCCTTCTCAAAGAATCGGGCTGATTTGTAAAATATGACTTGCTGCTATTTAATAGCCCTTTTTTATTTAATAAACACATTTACAGATTAAGAAAAGTGTTTCTGACTGATGTTTGGAAATACATTACAAATCGCTATTTGGAAAAGGGCATTTTGTCGATGTAACTTTCAAATTCCGATTCCTACTCTGAGGTTTGCGACTGTATTTCTGGCTGCAAACAATTGATCAGTTAGGGACTACCAAGTTCGAGTGGTATCTGATTCGCAATAAGGTAGAGGTTACCTTTGGATTATTTTCACTTTGTAAATGTTCACTAACATTTTAAGGAGAGTAGGCGATGGTCTACAGGACCGCTGCCAACTCTCAGTGAAACTTAAAAAAAAAGATTTTCTTTCCAACTGCAGTCTCGTTTCCTTTAAGGAACACAGGCTGCATTGTTTGCATTTGTCTTGCAGGCCACCATTGGTGTGATTGTGGCCATTTGCAGGGGAACACAAATTGCGACCTGCCTAATGAATATTAATTAGGCAGGTCGTTCTGCGACCCCCTGCTAGTTGGTATTTTGAGAAACTGATCTATTCTTACTTAGATCAGTTTGCAAATCCATGGGGCCTATTTACAAGCCCCTGCGCTGCCAGTCCATCACTTTTTTCATTTTAAAAGTGACTCACCGGCGGTGCAAGGAGTTTGTAAATAAGCCCCCACTATTTCTTTCACAAAAAGCTGGTGTGCAATCTGCAACCACGTTATGGGTATGGGGTAATTGTTGCGCAGGCCCTAAGTTCTGTTACGTTTCCAGCTAAGAAACTTGTCGGTGTGTGGCTCTGAGTCAGATCCTGGCAGGACAAGTTCTGCTGGGGCTGGTCTGGTTTGGTTCAGCACCCCTTCATCAAGGTGTATCACATGATGGGCGTGCTCCCAGCAGGAGAGAGAGAACAGGGCATGCTGAGGCACAGTCCAACCAAGGACCTGGCTCCTACAAAACAGCCCCTGGGTAGAAGCTGTGTTTTATTGAATGGGCGGGTGGAGATAAGGGCCGCACCATGAGATTCCAATCTGGGATTGAGAAACAAGCATTGTCTTTGTACAGTTGTAATTAAGTTGGCAAAGACCAGTAAAATGGGCTCTCAAGTGAGGGAAGTTTGAATTGAGGGGATACTTTTCTCCAAAAAGCTTCTTGCTTAGAAATTCTTTGACGTTTTGTATATGGTATTCTTAGATGTAGAACTAAATGTGCGATGGAGAAATCGAAGTCAGTGCCCTCAGAGATACACATGGCTGTGAAAGGGAGTATCAAAGAATTATCTAGACTGTGCGCTGTCGCATAGTGACACAAAGCACCACAAAGTCTTGAAAGATTGTTTACTTTCCAGTGCAAAATCGTGCCCTTTTTTCATTGCAACTAGCGATTTGCACTGCTATGTGCCACTTTGCATCAAGAGAACTTCACATGGGTGGGAATAGGTCGGTCTAGACAAGCACCAATGTTTTGTTGACCCAGCGCCCTACCTGCTAAACATTATCCAACTGGGCTTTTTGTCAAAAAATAACTCCTCCTTGAGGCAGGCACAACTTTGGAGGAATGCATGTATTTTTAAAGCCAATTAACATATTGCATGTGTGTTGCACTGTGCAACATGCATCCAATGTGTGAAATGTTTTAAAAATTGTTCAGCCAGTGTACTGGAAGGGTATCACAAAACATATGCTGGACATCATACAAACACTTTTGCATCATTGAGCAAAGGTGTGTGAGTGGCGCTAGGCAACCTGTGTGTGCACCAGTGCAGGGGAAGAGAGAAGCAGCTGGCCATGTTCAGTAAATGTGGCTCTGTGCTGCTCTCCCCCATGTGCAATGCAACACAGCAACTGCACTGCGTTACGCTATATTTTAGTACATTCCCCCCCCCAGATTCTCTCAAATCCACTTAAATTTAATAATCCTAGTCTGGCGCTGTCAATAATGTTGCAGCCTATGTGGGCAAATGAGCTAAAACATTGCTACTGATACTGGCATCATTGATAATTACTTTGAAAATTACCTGTCACTGATATACCTCCTGCAAAGATGGCCATGTTTACTTCAATACAAAGTAACAATGTTAAACCCAGATATTCTACTTCCCATCTTCTCTACCCTATTCATATAGATATTTAGCCGGAATAGCAATAGTGACAGCTACGCTCTGCGGGCATTGTAAATCTACAGAAAAAAATAAACTAAAAGGAGATGGAGAGTGACTCAGGATTAGTTAAACCTGTAAGTGGTCAAGAGATGCTGGTAGTGTTGGTGGATTGGGTGGTGAGTGTTGTGGGATTGGTAGGATGGTGATTGGAGCTTGGTCAGCGACCTTGATGTAGGTAGACAAGGATATGGGTGCTTCTGCAGGAGACTCACTTATGGGGATTAGCGGTGGTATAGAGTGACGCAAAGGATAAGAATTTCGGGTTGAAGGCTCTATAAAACTTTTCACACTAAAATAATCTTGAATGACAGTGTAAGGACTTTGGTTTATTGGTCCTCAGTATACAAGATGCAAGCATTTGTTGAGGTAGGAGAATGTAGGTTATACAATGCACAGACCAAGGAGCCAAGTACAATTAATCTAATATGTCTTCATTGTGCAGTGCATTCCACTATTCCTAGGAATCAGTTCAGCATACAGTAATCCTTGAAATGTGCAGAGCTGTGGTGATACAGCTGCACATAGTCCATGTCAATTCAGTTCAATTCAAGCCCTTTTTTCGGCATGTAGAAACTGCCATAAAAGTGCTACAATTATAGAATAATTCAAGCAGTATAATTCATAGAACAATAAAATCCTTTAAGATATCATCACATAACATACACAATCATAAGCCCTGGACAGAATTAAACATAATACATTTTCTTCAATAAATAGCTTTTTTTTTTCAAAAAGGGCAACCCTAAAACACTCACATTGATCATTTAGTGCAAACAGAAATGTCAGTGCATCTTTATGGTTTCTAATATTCTGCATAATAAATAGGGGTTTCAAATATTGACATCGCAACTCATCATAAAGCACACAGAATAAAACAAAAAATGCTGTGTTCTTTGCTTACTCATTCCATCACAGGGACAAGGGGTTTTGTCAGAGGTATAAGCATTCATCTTCGGAAATGCAACTAAATTATGCACCATACCATATCTAAGCCTAGTTAAAACATTTCGATGTTGGTTGTTTCTAACACACATCAAATACTCCTGACACCCCTCCTTTTCCTCTAGGGACATATACATTGCAATTTTTATTTTCTTTGTCTCTACACAAAGTCTAGCTTCAGACCTATGCATAAAAAAGAGGCCTTCATGTAACTCTTGGTTAATGCTAATACCTGGGATGGCTCCTCCCCCACTGCCAAATTAAACATAGACTTAAACGTGGAAACTATATAGGCCAACCATGGAACGCGAAAAGCATAATCCAGTTTTAAAATATCAAGTATAATCAGTTTGCTAAAGCTAGTTTCTTCTTTCATCCAGATGCAGAGCCATAGCAACAAGGGACAACATTAAGAGGAAATCCTCCAAATAAAACAGTCCCACCTCTTTATGCACAATCAGGGATGGAGCAGAAACAGACTAACAGAGCAGCCATTTTAAAAAGGTGTTTTCTTCTACTCGAAGACATTTGCTAGGAGTGCCCCAAATATGGCAGCAGGTAATACTTTAGCCTTGTAAATCTTAATCATTTCTTTAACAGGGCACTGACCTAGTTTAGATGAAAAATTAAAAATTCCCTCACAATTCCTGCTTAATTTAAGTTTAGCATTTGTTGCGCTCATATGCCAATACTTGTAAACTGTACCCCCACATAGCAAAATGTATTCACTCTGTTGATTAGGGAGCCTTCGATATAAAAGGGCCTACATTTATTTGGTTGTTTCCTACATATCATTTTAAAAGTCTTTTATTTATTGATTAGCATATTTTTAAATGCCATGAACTCACAGAAGACTACCATCACTTTCTGCATTACATTGGGAGTCCTAGATATTAACATGGCATCATCGACGTATAACAACACCGGAATAGGGCGCCGCCTTCTTTTGCATGACGAAGGTGAGCTGCATTTTGAGGGTCAGGAAGACTTACTCATGCCCCAAATGTGATGTAAGAGTAATATGACTCATATCAATACCAGTAGATTAGGGAATCACATAATGACATGACGTGTCTTCTCTGTATTCACTGCTTTGATTTTAGGGCATGACATGCTCATCAAAAAGCAGCAGCAGTGGATCCAATACTTATTTGAGTATCTTGAAATAGGTAACTTGGGCTGACATATGTATCATGCATACTAGAGGTTAGAATGCAGCACAATTACCAACTTCACCAGTGGATGTACTGTTATCTGTATTCTAGTATTGGGTAACAGATCTTCTAGAATGGCATGATGGACCTTCTAGACAGTTGTGACCTGGCCTTGGCATAAAAATGTTCATCTTGGAATTGGGTGGAATCCCTCTCTCTCTCTATCGGTGGTGGATGTTGGGTATATGTGAGTGTTGGGCTGCTTTGGATGGAAAGTCAGGCACATTGGCTTATACCTACTTAGTGGTCCAGGCTTGCACCCCAGTCAACTTTGAACTTTGTATTTTTTGCCTATAACTTAGTTTTGTCCCATTTGACTGACTGAAGTAGACAAATAGGTAGTAAGATCTGAGTCCACAAAGTTTGCTAAGGACACCTGAACATTTAGCCTTCAGCAACATTGCAACTTGCCTGTTGCGATGTAATGCCTAATGATGAACGATCTACATGCATACATACATACATACATACAACGAGGTATGGCCAACATAAGTAAGGATGGTGGTCTAGCATACATCCACCAGAATGTTTTATATCTTACCGAACTGAACTTTCATTTGAAGAGAGCAGAACTGAAATTAGGAAAGCATGAAGGCAGGTAACAGTATAAAAGCATCCTGATTGATGGATATTATCTATAATCATTATGACTAGGTTTTACTGCGTTGAAACATACATGTCAAATCCTAGGAGCTAGTTCTGTAAAGGATGAGCCCTATAAAGGTTGTTACATATTACATTAGTGTGATTCCCCCTCTCCCACAAAAGTTCACAAAGTGAACCAGTGCCAGCATGAAATTGTCTCGATCATCAGCATATACCCAAATAACAATTATCTCTGCCATTATGCTGCAGAGTATTAGCTTTCAATGCCAGTGTTAGCTGAATTAGGTGCACAAAACACAGAGTGCAGGAGAATGAACAGAAACAGTAAAGCAGCAGAAAAAATATCTCAGAGGTTTAATGCACCTGCTGCAGAAAATTATGAGCCACTGAATGCAGCTAGTTCCAGGACACTCCGATCAATCTGAGCTACTTAGCTTGTGTTGTTTGTATGCAATAACAGACCACGGGTGGATGTGGTAGTCAAACAATGATGATAGTATTTCCAATATATAGTTATTCATAAACCCACTAATACATTTTCAGCATTACCTCCACTCCCTTTGCTCAATTTTAACTCCTCGGTTATTCTGCCCTTTGATCTTCAGCCTCAAAGAATATTAGTTGTTCTCTTTGGATTTTGTTTGATAATATTAAACCTACATCCACTTTACGAGTTAGAATGAAAACCAAAACCCATTGCTAACGTGATTAACTCCAGGTTTAACTCCGAGTCCGAGTGTTTATTTTTGTCACCCGTTGATTTTAGAACTAGACCTTATCCCACCAGGGCAAAGGCCACTACGGTTTTTACCACAAGTGCAAAAATTAATATGGTAGATAACCCACAAACACATTTGTTCAAGTGCAAAAATCTTGATTAATTTAACAGAGGAGCTCATGCAACCTGATTACAAGTGCAGTGAATAATTAGCAGTGAGAAACTGGAATATTTTTTGGGGTGGGTGACTACCCACCTAAAATAATGGTCACAACGTTTGTTAGGGTGAACTCTCGAAGTCACTAAATGAACCTGAGCTCCAAGGACTTACGGGAGGCACTTAGAGACTCACAGGGTGCCAGGTAGGGGCCAACAGGAGGGTCTTCTCCAGGTCCGGTTACCACTAATCAACTGGTCAGTTGCAGTATAGGCAGTAAAGCCCCCTTGTAAACTATTTTCTCCCTGTAGCTTTAACAGGCCACCAGCCTTATGGCCCTTGGAGTCCACTTTTTTTTTCTGCGTACAAGAAAGTGAAGGTCCAGGCCTTCATGGTTCTTTTCAGGCTGCAGACAGCAGGTTCAGTCCTCTTCTAATCTTCCTCAGGTCCAGGACTGTTCTGGAGAGGGTGCCTTGAAATGCCACATTTATGTCTGGCACAAGATAAATGGGGATGATTCCAAGGTACAGCCTGACCAATAAAGTAACAGGTTTTGGGGTCAAACCTACTTACTTTGGGCAGTTTCAAGATGGTGAAAGTCTTCCACCACACTAAACCTGGGCTCTGTGGGGGGGGTTGGAGGCGTTGGTATGTGCATGTGTGTGTGTTTGTGTGCGTGTGCGTGTGTGTGTGTGTGTGTGTGTGTGGATGAGGTGTACTATGGTAATCCAGAGCCCTCCCCCTGCAGATATACATGAATTGTTTTGTCATCCTCTGTCCTTTACTTTTAAGTGTGCCACCACTGTTTATGTAAAACTCAGAGGCAGAAGACTGGTAGAATAAAAGTAGGATTTGAGCAACCGGACAGTAGATACATACACATTTATTGTAGCATCTTGTTTCTCTTCCTTTGAAGTGTTATATGTAAAACCCAGCAGACCTATGAAGCAGGATTTGACATTCAAGCAGGATTTAACACTGCAGTGTCACAGCTACACTCTGCATATTCTCTCCTGCTCAGAGGAGTTATATGCCCATCCATATCAGCCTCTTGTTTGCTCCTGGAAAGCATTTCACACCTTTTCCACATCTATACAAATGCTAATTACTGACTGGCAGAAGTAGGAGAGCAATTGCACATTTTGCCTCTAGGTACTTAAGGAAGGAAAAAGGCAACTTCCTAAAAGTTACTTTTCCTTAATATTTATTCAAAACCTGCATTATGAAAACCTCGTATTATGGCAGGAAGAATGAAGTTGTACTGGGGAGCAGAAAGAGAACCCTCCAACCCTCAGGTAACTACACACAGGAGAGTTTCTGGGTCATTCCTCAGGAACAGCAAGCAAAGAGCAATCAGTTGTGACTTTAGGTTTGTCATCGATAATGATTATGCCATACGTAATATGGTCAATGATGTCGGTGACAATGAATTTTCTGGTACCATCTGTGCATATAAATGAAAAATCATGCCCTAGTTACAATAATTAGCAATAGATATAATTATATGCTTCAAATGTAGATAGAACTGTAGGATTATTTACATGTTGACACATAAAGCCATGGTACACATTTAGCAATAGGAAATGTCGTTATTTTTAAGTCGCTTAGTCTTTATGAAAATCACTTTTTATAGTTGCATTTCCCATTTAAAGTTTCAGAGGAATATTTGTTCTTTTTAGAACAAAACTGCTGGAACTAATTATACCAAACCTGGTATGAACAAAAAGGTTGGTCCAACATTGACACTTTGCTTGTGTTGGTATAAACATGATCAGTACCTTTCTACTAGCAGCAAATAAATGAAAACAGAAGATCATATTTGTTCAAGACCTAATGGCTCCAGTGATATAAAAAGAAACATTTAGAATTAATTTGTCTTTTGTTCTTGTTTTCTGTTCCCTTTCCTTTCCAACAGAGTCTCAATGGTCTTTAGCCTATTGCTTATTAAAGCAGATCTTAGTGTATCTCAAGAGGTCTTTGGATATAACAATGGCTGAATATAAAACCTGGCCTGTGTTAAAGCAGAAGATGTTTTAGAAATTATACTGTACCCAAGGGAGATGCTATTCCTGAAGCAAGATGATTGAAACCCAACTAATCCCAAAGCCAGTAATTTCACTCGCAACACCAGTTGTCCATTATGCTTATTTCTTCAATAGAATAAGTCAAGGCAGTATTCATAAAACCAACTCTAACAAACATTGGTGAAGCTAATAGGTCTTGCTATTTTTAAAGAAGCAATCACATTCAGATTCTCATGCACTTCAAAAGCTGCAAACAGCACTTTCCCAATGCAGGATACATTATCTTATGTCATTACCAGAGGCCACTTAATTTAGACACAAATACTTTGTGTGGCGTGCTGCAGTATCTTAAACCCTTGCTAGACATCCCATAGGCATAACTTGACCATTTTTCCACAAATAAATATATTTGCATTTAACCAATGCTTTTCTTTTATATTGATGAAGCCTGTGCAGCTTCCCAAATGTTTTGCAAAAGCGATGACAAAACAAAAAATGCCGTGACAAATCCAAAAGGCTGGTGGCCAAAACAGACTTACTGAATTTGCTAATGCATTTTAATACTGAAACCAATCTCAGTCTTGTATTGTGAACGTTTTTAAATAGTTCATTTTATAGGGAAGAGATGTATGTCCAAAAGCACAGACTTTATGCAAATGCCCAAGTCCAAAAGGCATTTCTGAAAGCAAATATGACTCTAGTGCTAGAGTTCCAAATGTGTCCACTTGCCCACTTGTTAGATACAGTTATTTAGACACTAGGCACAGGACACAGTGGGAAAAGGCTACTCAATCTCTCTCCTTGGTGCTTATGATACATGCACTGCAGAGGTGGAGGTAGGGTACGTATGATCGGAATGGCAATGTAGGTATCCAAGGCTAGCTATGGTACTCTTGGTGTGATAGGTTAGGTATGGTAGGTGAAAAGGTTAGGAAAGATATGTGATAATAAGGTTAGACATGGCAGGTAGCTTAAGTATGATAAGTTACGCATGGTAGGGTGGTTAGGTATGGTAGGATAGCTATTGCAGGTATGTTAGATTAGGTAAAAGTGATTACGTATAATAGGTATGGCAGCGGGTGCCTTAGGTTAGGGATGGGTGATACATAAGTACGTACAGTAGGCAGGGGTTTTTGGATTTGGTAAAATTGATAGATTAGGTATTGTAGGTGAGGCATGGGAGGTACAGACATTCTAGTAAGCTAATTATGGTACATGCGGTCAAGTACGTAAAGTATGATATTTGGTGTAGATAGTTTAGTTACAGTAGCCTAGGTATGAGTAAGTATGGTAGATACAGTCGAAAAAGATGATTATTTTAGTATGGTAGCTTAGCTTTGATATAAGTGGGTACATATGGCAGGACATAAAAGTTTTGTCTGATATTTAAAGGTATGCACTAATAAATCATTTCCTTGACGTGCTGCTTACAAATTATAGCATTGTTAATGAGAAGCACAAATGCATACTATTTGTAATGAAATGCACATTTTTTCCATAGAGATATGAGGCTTATTTCCATGTTGGTGTGTTTCCACATAATAATCTTAAACATACTCCGAATTATGATGATTTAAAAGGATGACTTGGCTGAACAGATTGCATCAGCAGAACTATGCCATACTCTCAAAGAAGGTTTTTTGTAATAGAGACAGAAAATGAATTGTGCTTTGGTTGCATGTGCGGAAAGTAAAGGCAAACCCAGCATAATATTACATAATATACCATCGTAACAAAGGGCCAACATGTTTGTTGGTCTTTAAGAAAGACTTTGGCCCTTTGCTTTGTAAAAATAAAGGCACTTAAGTGAAATTAGTGAATGGCACTGTGCCTTCATTTTATGACATGCGTAGTCACCTAATCTGCCAGTAGTAAAGTTGTAAATCAACAACTAACTTTCATTGTGGCAGCAAAGTAAATACATCAAAGAACACAAACGGAATCATGTTAGTCATCAGGTTGAATCAACAGTTTAATAAAAAGACTACTTGATGTAACCATCCTCAACATGTCATTTCCTTGATGGACAGCCAATCTAAACAATGGCAAATTGCAAAAACACTTGAAAGCCAATGGCTGAAGAGAGCTGGCCAAAACCCCACACTCTCCAAATACTTCTGTTTGATGTATTGATGACATGAGCTCTCATAACAGACAGTTAAAGCTATCTGTAGGAAGGCCTAAACACAACTGAAATTTCTCTGACTGGTTAGCTAGGAAACTATAACGTATCTCCTCTAACACACTGGTGGTTACCCTTTTAGTACCCCATGTCTGCACTCTGAAAGTAAACTAGAGAAATTGGTAATCAATGCCCCCACACAACTACCACCTTCATACGAAAGATGTAGAGGACCCACTGAAACTGGAATCTCTGGCTGTTCTGTTAGAATACAAAGTAAGCATATCAGGTTAAGAAGCTATCTACCAAACTTGAATATCTAGAAGTCCCAGCTTTCCCACTTGTGCAAATGCTGTGTAATCCTGCACAAGTTCATACATTCACTATGCTCTGAAGCAACCATTCTGTTTGATATCAGTGCCCTAAATTAAACAATATATATATCCAAATGCCTTTTCTCCTCCAGCCCCTCCTGCCACAGTTGGGTACTCCCAAAAACCAACAGAACACAAGCATTAAACAATAACCTTGTTTTGTTGAATTATTATTTAGTTCTGGCGTTAGCCAAGACCCTTTGCTATTTCTAAAATAATATGTATAATATACCTACCTAAAGGGGCTTTCAGACACCTCTCTTCATCCATTGGTCTGTTTTTGTGTCATTCACATTTTGCTTCTGCCAACTACATCACACAGGATGGGGCAAAGGGTCAGCCTACTTAAGTCACTAGTTAACTTCACTTTGAGTGACTGCATTTTGCTCTTTTACAAGAAGCACATCCACACAAATATAGTTTCCTTACAATGCCAGTGTTTTAGTTTTTTCTTTGTTATTTCTTTAGTGCTTCCTGATGTGACAGCAGGATGCCTTTGAAGTGATCACAGATCACATTCCAGCTTTATCGGTTCTTGCCTCCTGTAAATGCTGTTGTAAATTTCTTTTAAATGGCCTTTGTTTATCTGAATACTACTATTTAACAGCATCCCATATTGTGTTTCTTGACTCGGTGTTACCAATAAATCTTTAATAAACTTTGCCCAGGAAGAAAACCAAACTTTATCATGTTTAATTTACAGCACACTTGTAACACTTTTCCTTAAACATAGATAGGGTGTAATTTTGGTTTTGGAATACAATATTGTATACTGTGAACCATCTTTTCATCTTCATACTTTCCTTCTGTCTTTCTTTTCATCTTATTTTTCTTTCTTTCATTTATCTTTCCTATGCTTTTTTCCCCTTCTTTTTCTTCATTGCTTTCTTGCCATCCTTCTATCCTTCCTTATTTCTTTTTGCCTTCTTCTTTCCTTCTTTCTTTCCTTTCTTCTTCCTATCTTTTTTTCTTCTTTCAATCTTTTTCCTTTTATCTCTTTGACTTCTTTCTTTCTTTCTTATCTTCTTTTTCCCTTTTTCTCTCCTTCGTGCTTGCTTTCTTTCCTGTTTTCTTGGATTCTTTTCTCTTTCATTCTTTCTTTGACACCTTCTTTCCTTTTTACCTCCTTTTTTCTTTTCTTTTCTTTTTCTTTTTTTCTTTCTTTTTCTTTCCTTCTTACTTTCTTTTTGACTTCTTTCATCTTTTCTTTTTTCTTTAATTTTTCTTCTTCTCTGCTTTCTTTCATATTTATTTCCTTCTTTCCTTTCTCTCCTTCTTTCCGTCTCACTTTTTGCCTTCTTTCTTATTTTTTTGTCTCCATTCCTTCTTGTTCTTTTTCATTCCTTTTATTTTATTCTTTCTTCCTCTTATGCATTCTTTCCTTCTTTCCATTTCTTTGTATCCTTCTTCCCTCCCATATTGCCTTCTTTCTTTCCTTCCTCCTTCAGTTTTTTTCCTTCCTTCTACATATTTTTGCCTTCCCTTCATTCTTCTTGCCTTCCTGTTTTGCCTGTCTTCCCTCTATTTTGCCTTCCTTCCTTCCTCACTCATTTCTTTCTCCCCTTTCTTGCTTTCTTTCTCAAAGTAAGAGACTGCAAGACAAATTGGCTTTTTAGGTCTTTTGATTTTACTAAATTTAGCTATTACACAGTTACTTTCAGGGGTTTTCATCCAGACTTCATCCAATAGTCTATGATTGTGTCTTTCACATCTTTATTTCACGCACTCCAGCATGCATTAAGGGGCAATATACCAGCCCACTTCAGCCACTGACCGACTTAACTGTGAATTATATAATGCTGCCCTTTCACCAGAAGCACATACACACACAAAGTAGTTTTTTCAGTACCAGGGAGTACTATGGTAATGAGTACTTTTTGAGACCCAAAAAACATATATTTTTCTTTAGCCAATGTCTTTTTTTAAAAGATTTAACGAGGGCCGGCCAGCTTCCTGAACATTAACATTTTGTAAAATGTAAAAAAAAACATGTCAAAACCAAAAAAGAATTGCCAAAAGGCTGTCCGCCAATGCTGGACCTATTGGCTTTGCTAAAGCTTTTTAAAACATACATGTGTTAAAAATCTGTACTCAAACTTTTCTTACTACTTGGACTAATGTATCTAATACAAAACAGAGGCTCGAAATTACTACTTTAGTGGAGCTCAATGTGCCACAAATGTCAGCTATATCATCTTTGTCACACAAAGGTACTTTGCTCTGAATGTTGTAATAGCCAAAAGCCAAAACTGCCTTGTACAGTGTACCTCATTTGTAACAGAACGAGTTCCCAAAGCTCTGCCCAGAAGCCCGCGACCGGTGCTATTAATGGCTGAGTAGTCTTGAAATTACCTCTGGCCTCTTGAACCCACCACTATACACTGCCTGTTCCTTTATATTGCTCTTACCTGTCTCTACTCTCTCTCTTGGTGAGAGTTTTTCCTTCTTTCTCTTCCTCCTTATTTTGCATTTGTGTGTCTTTCTCTCGGTCGGTATCTGATAAGGAAAACTAAATGCCGGTCCGCAAAAATGAAGTATGGTGGGCCCCACCAGCAGCAACCTGCTCAAAATAAGCACTATCAGAGAGGGGCCAATGCAAAATAGCTATTGAATTCAACAAAAAGGCAATAAACTAAAATAGGTGAATACATCTGTAATATGTGTAGTTTAAGGGAAACAACACTTTTTACACAGATTTACCTTTGCAGTTTGTCTTTATGTAGGAATTTGAACCCCAAAACGTATCTCAAGTATAAGTTCCATGCAAGACACACTGGGACATATTTACAATAAAATGTCGGAGTGCTGAGCTCCGCCAAATTAGGCAGCGCCACGCTCCGACATTTTCAAAATACAGGTATGCGCCGTATTCACAACAATACTGTGCTCGCCTATGTTTTCCCTAGCGCTGGCACAAAAAAAGCTGTGTGGCGCCAGCGCAGGCAACATGCCGCCATCTTGCAAGGGTGCCAGCACTGCAGTGACGATTGTTTATGTCCAGGAAGGGATAACTTCCTGCACATAAACAGTCAATAACTGCAATTGTCACCTTCTATTTGTGCTGCAGAATGCAGCACACATGAAAAGAGCAAAAAACGAAGAGAAATTAATGCTTTTTCCTTGTATCGCCATTCTAATGCCTGGTGGTTCCATGGCTTTAGTTTTTGGTTCTGCCTCAGCCTTGTACATCTGGGGCAGCGTCAAAAAGTAATGGCTGTTGCAGTGGGACCCCCAAAGCAACACCCATTGCACACCCCTTTGCCGCAGAGGACGGCAGCGGAAAGGGGCATATTTACAAGGTAGCGTTAAGCCATGCAAAATGGCTAAGCACCACCTTGTAAATATGGTAAATGATGCTGCGCCTCAGGAGAGTCAAAAACGTGACGCTCCGGTGGCGGTGAGGGCATGTAAATATGCCCCACTGGCTCTTCCTTGTACCATACTGCAATCCTTAAAGATGCTCTAAACCTTCATTTTGTGTGTGAGTGATGCCATTGACATCATCAGTGTAAGGAGGTAGATTTGCCAAACAGTGGATCAATTTTCACACAACACTCTGTTTCATGAGCGATAGTAAATATGTGCCACAATTTTGAGTCTCACTGTAGAAGATAACTTTAAACTTTCAGCCTATCCTATATATTTAAAAATGCAAATATTTCATTATTATATTTATATATTTAATTATTTTTAAGTATTTATATACATTTAGCCTTTTGAGCAGCACTATCACCTCATTTCAATTAGATCAGCCAATTTTAGGCAGAAATTGGAGGAGGGAAATACCATGCTTAGCAAACTACTATATCTCCCCATCTCTGAAATAGGTAGAATACGTAATGTGAAAATGGCCATTATACCTCTTCCAATATGGGCCAATTTATGTTCCAAAATCATATTTCTAGAAATCGTAGCCTCGAATCACCACATTTATCTGAATGTTTATATACATATAGAACCGCCTGTTTGTACAAAATTTGATTTCTATTGGCTCAGATAGATTTTGTCATGCTGATTGTATATGGTAGACCTGATATTCACCTATACATCAGCAGGTGGACTAGTGTGAATTACCCAAATACTTAAAATTAAGGCTAAAAACAGTGATAGACATATGCCAAACCGCGATTTAATACTTGCAAATTCTCCCCCGTTGAACTGAACCCAAATTTAAAGCAATTATTAAATGTTGGAAAACAGTAATCTAGGACAAAATTAATGATCTTTGGTCTAATACAAATTAATTTAAACAGATGTGAGGAACACAATGTTCAATATCCTTTCTTTTTTATTCTTCAAATACGGTCTATATAAACTGAACAGCACATAACTAAAGACAGCATGCATCATCCAAAAAAACGTAAATAATAATTGACAATAAAAATTTCCCCAAAAATATTGTGTCTCAATTATATGGTTGTATGCTAGAGGCATGCATGGCTAAACCACACATGCCTCTACCATGCAACCTGAATCACGAATGTGTCTTAACCCCGCATTACTTTATCACACAATTTTGTGGTAAAGGCATGAATAGTAAAGAGGTATGTGTTGCTAAGGTCACCACTACTCCGAACCCTCCTACCCCCGCCCTAAGCTACAAACCCTCTACCTACCCTCTGGGGCCCCAAACCAGAAAACTACTGATTTCCCTTCCCCTGCCCTGAGGCCTATACCCCTGCCCCTCAACATACACTACCCCGACCCTCTGCCACCCCATGCTGCCCCTAACCCTTAACATACACTACCCTGACCCCCTCCCACCCCCACACTGTCCCAAAAACTACCCCAAACACTTCCACTGACCTTAGACCTAAAACCCTAACTCTTAATTTTAAAAACTATCTGACCCCCAGCCCAAAAAACCACCGCGCCCTCCCCTAAGCTCTAAAAACGACTTCAACTACCCATTCCCCTCCCCTACCCTGAGGCCTAAAACCCTGCTCCTCAAAATACACTACCCCAACTCCCTCCCACCCCCGCGATGTCCCTAACCCTTAACATACACTACTCAACCTCTAAAGTATACACAGCAGGTGCACTTGTATCATGGTCCTGTAATGCCATTCAGGGGGTTCTGTTGACATCATAACCGGTTGTGAGGGCAAGTGGTTTCCAAAGTTTACAAATAATTCCATAACATTTTACCTGTTATGTATTTTTGATATTGAGGATTTAGGGCACTTTTTGTGACGTACTGTGGCACAGGAACCTGCTCCATATTTATGAGGCCGCACGAAGCCACTTTTTTGGGCTTAATTTAGCCTCATAAAAATGGTTCCCTTCAATGCAGTTTTCTGCGTTAAAGGGGCGTTCCATGGGTGTTGCTGGGGGCGTTCCCTGGAACATCCATGGCTTTTTGACACTGCCCCAGATTTCCCCAGGGGAGGCACAAGGAAGGCACAACGAAGAGAAATATCTTTATTTCTCCTTGTTTTACCTTTTTCTATGTGTGCTGCATTCTGTGGCGGATATTACGTCCGCCGTATTACAAGTGCTTTATCCCTAATGCACTTGTAAAACTGTGGACAGAATAGCCTTCCCATTTGTGATGGAACATCCATCCGCCAAACTCTAATTCAAGCCCTTAATGTATTTTAAATTAAAAAATATGTATTGAATGTAGTACTATATATTAAGGCTTATTTTTATCCACTGTACTCATGCCTATGCTTCTCATTGGTTGATAATAAAATCCATAATTCACAGAGATAATACCATTTATATAAATCATGGAAAAATAATTAATGGATATGGCAGTGTACAAGGTGAACTCAGGAATTTTTGCCCACTTACTGAAATGTCCAGATTTTGCCTGAATATGTTGATCTAGTTAGAATTTCACGGATCCCTCGTCCAATGTAAAACATGAGTAGAAGGTTGCAGGGACAGTGAAAGGAAAGATGAGGGCATCACGAAGGATGAATGTCCTTGTGTGGTCCACAGAAAGTGGGAAGCAGTAGGTCTACACCTGCTAGAATAGTAACACATGTTGTAGTGAGACACTTCAGGCAGACACCTTCAGAACAGAGACTGGCAAATGTAGAGACAAGTAAAAAGGAAGATGATGAGCAAATTGAAAAGAAACACAGCATCACAACGCAACAGATATGAACAGCGTAAAGATACAGGCAGTGGGGATAAAAGTCAGAATAGGTCACAGCCTAAAACAAATATTTGCAATGCAATCGGTCTCGCCTTTGGGACCTTATATGTATTTAGCTATGCAGCACATTAGCCTGGGTGCTGGAACATCTACTGTTCTTTAACATGCAGAGAAAGTAAGCACCAAACTGCGTGACACGTCAGGTATGGGAACACATGGAGAGAAATATCGCCTTTCTGCGGGAAATGGTATAGTCCAAAGCTCTGTTTTTATTATAAAATCAGGGCCTTTGGTGGTCATATCACTGAAAATACAAGATTTTAAAAAAATATTATTGTCTACGGGTGCTCGTGGAAGACAATTTCTATGGACTGGAATCTAGAGAATGCTAAAGTGATTCTGGTATTTTACTGACCTCTACTGGTCGTTTTCTATAGAGAAAGTTAAATGGAGGCAGTCGAACAGGAAAAAAGTCCCTAAGCGGAAGCAGAAAAGTCCTAGGGCTGATTTACAGAGCCCACAAAGTACAAACATATATAATTATATACTAAAGTATATATAAGAGGTCTAGAATGCTCGACCTAAATAGTTCAGAAAAAAAAGCTAGCTTATATAGGAATGATAAGACACATTGGGAACTTAGCTACTTATGCCACCAAAGAGGATAGAGGTGTGAATATTGTGGATATTTCCAAACTATTGAATGGACAGACAAAATGAAGGGCCTGAAAAAGAGGGAAAGGGAAAAATTTCACTAAGCGCTGAAATGTGGATATCTAAATTTTTCATTTTTGTAATTGTGGACTGCAAGGCACTCCTGGAGTCTTACATATCACTAATATGTACACGAATACAACAAAAAGTCAGCACGTTGAGTTTTAGTTCAGCTGTTTTTCTTCTGTTACATTGAAGAATGTAGGTGTAGGATGAGTGAGGATCTGACAGTAATAGAGCAGTACACCGATGTATGGCTGCAATCATTCACACCCACCAGGGCCGGTCCTAGGATTTGTGGAGCACCGGCAGAACAGGAACACATGAGGCCCCACTAAGATTTCGCATCACAGGAAGCGACATGACAGGAAGAGACATCAGTCGATCATTCATTTTCTGGTATTGTTGAAGCAGTTTTGTAAGAAGCTACTTATCTATTGTGGATATCATTAAATGGCTAAATGTATAATAACCCAAATAGAATAAGTAATTTGAGGCTGCATTAAGTAGAAATGCATTACATTAATCAAACTGGATGGAAATGCTCGGCCCAGATCTTTCTAAAACTAATATGATTACTATAAATTTTAAGTATTTGTTTCTAGTTTTGTGCATGATTCAAAGTCTAAGACAAACTGTCCAAGAGCTCTTTAGTGGGACTTCAGGCGACTACCCAGCGCAACCTTTATGCCAATGAAGTTTAAAATAAGGCGTTTGGTTTTTAGTATGTTTGTGTGATTAACACAAACGGATAGATGGTAGATTGGGTGAGAGGCCGGCAAGTGCTGCAGCAAACAACAAAAAGCACAAATTGCAAAAGATTTAAAGAGGGCACAACACAAATGCCAAAAACACAGGTAGGGTGGCCAATATATTGGCAGGCAGAAGTACCAATGCCTGGAGCACACCTGCTCATTAAGTGCTAAACACAGCAGTTACACTCAACCCCCATTTTAAGATGTGCAAAGAGATGATATAACTGCAAGATATACAGAAGAGATGGCTAAAAAGGGACAACAGTTTGTAGCTAGGGAATAAAGACTGCCAAAAACTACACCGAGAGCCATTCACTAAGAAGACAAGTAGCATATTAAAGCAACAAAACAACAGCCAATTACTACAGTAGGCTATGTGCAGTTTACATCTATATGGAAAGGAAATGTATACACATCACATTGGTAGAATTTGGGAGGTGGTGCTTGACTTGCAAAATAAATCTAAAGTAATCCCAGAGATTTACAGTTTAAACATTTTGAGCCACATATTTTTAATATCTGTGAATACACTTGCCAAATTGTATAGGTGTCCAAAACCATGCTGCTCAACTTATATTTAGCCTAAGAATTAATAACGAAATTACCAGTGTGCTTAAGTAAATCCATTGCATCTTGGTCAAAGAGATAATTGAATTAAAGACTCTTGCAAGACCATTTCCATCATCCACAAGTAACTTCTGTCATGTCCAAGGCAACCTAATCAAACCCTTTTTAGTCTTCCAAACTACATTGCAAGATCTGCCTCCCTGAACCGACTGGCTGCCAACTCACATAGCCTCAATGACAAATCACTCCATATGCATTGATGTACTCTTTGGAGTGCCCCCTTACCACTCAGCTGCACCCTCCCATAGCCCACACCTCCTCTATACTCTCTCTTTTTCTCCTCACTGCATTCTAACTCTTCTTCTGAAAATGCCTTGGGCCGCAATGTCACTCCCTGAGCTTTGGGATTATTTGTTGTGAGTGGAGGCGCACATCATACTGTTCTTGCCCAGGCCAGCCCATTGTCATTCTGCACATGACAATTGGTTGGCTGGCTTGGTGAGCACAGTCAGACTCACTCTGTGCACATCAATCATAAGGCTGCAGCAGCCTTTTGGGCTGTGTACCAGTGGCCAACCTGGCCCAAGGCAGAAGCTGTTTTGAGGCATAGTAATACAAAACTCATCCCACCAGCTGGCTCCAGCCTTAGGCCCAAGGGTCAACTGTGGAATCCTATCTGGGTTGAGCCCCTTCCCTGGGCCTTGCAGCACTTACGTGTTGCAGGGTGGACTGCTGTCCATTATCACTTAGCAGAAGACTTTGCACACGCAGAGAAATCAGATGTTTGTTGGGGGGCTATTTGTCACAGAACATATTTTTTAATGTTTCAATCCATAACCTATTTCCCCCAACTCAAAATAAAGGTCTCACAATATACTTCTGCCTTTTTCCTGTTACCTAAAAACATAGTGGGATTTTTTTAGAAAAACTCAGTAAAGAGATGTCAGAAGATACTGAGACGTTGTGGCTCTTTCTGAAGGTTTTTGAGCTAAGTAATGACACAGCGTTTTTAGATTTGTTTTTTACTTTGGTAGGGATCATGGGCAGGAAAGGGTTCCGCATGAAGTATGTTAGACCTGGCACCTTGGCGTGAGTCTCCCTTCCACTTTTTTGTCGCTGTGCCTCATGTGTTTTGCTGGTGTTAGCTGCTCAGAGCACTGTGCCACTGCCAATCAGTGCCACAGTGCAAGTGCTCCCTACTTAAAATGTATATGTTGGTTGGATTCCATGATTGGTTTATTTGGTTTACTGTCAGAACCCAGTAAAGTGCACCAGGAGTGCCCAGGGCTTGTAAATACAAATGCTGCTGGTGGGCTTGCAGCACTGGTTGTGCCACCCCCAGAAGCGGCCTAGTAAAATGTGTCTAAGGTCTGCCATTGCAGAACCTGCGTGCAGTCCTGTACTGTCATGCTGATTGGGCAAGTGCACCCACTTCCCAGTCCCTAAACCTTCCCTTAACTTCATATTAGTCACCCCTATGGTAGGCACAAGGGCAGGGTGCATTGTAAGCATAAGGTAGGACAAGGCCTGATGTGTGTGGCATGTCCTAATAGTGAATTACAGCCATTTTCGTTTTCACTATTGCCAGGCTGCCTGATCCTATAGGCCAGAATGGGCTGTTGGAATTGTTACATCTTATGATCCTAACAGACCCAGGGAACATGGTAGAAAATCGAGTTTAGTATGCCTGAACTCAGAATATTAAAATACATATTTTAGTAAAGTTTATTTTAATATTCTGTGTTTGCAAATACCACTTTTGGTATTTGCTTGCTTAACAATTTCAGCCCGCCTCTGCTGTGATGTGTATCTGCCTGTCTGGTTTGTGTGAGTGACAGGGCTTGGGAAACCCAGAGGGGTAGGGCTAGGTAGCCTGGTGGTGAATAGAGAGATTGACATCCAGATGGGTGGGAGGAGTGCACCTGGACTCTGAATAGGGCTGTGCTCTGCCACCACAATGCTGGCTCCACCTCCTGTGGAGCGGCTGATGTCTCTGCCCTGCACCCTGAATAGAAAGTCAGAGTCATGTCAACAAAGTGCTCAGGAACTGTTTTGGACTGGGCAAAGGCCCCTCTACCCCAGAGGAACAAAGGAATTAGGGGTATAAGTATTGGGACCCTGCTCCCAAGAAATTAGATCCTGCTTGACAAGAAGAACCTCTGCCTGAGGAGAAGGAACTGGAAAAGCTGTAAGGAGGAGTACTGTCCCTGACCTGGGGGATTGGCCTGCAGTGGTTGCCTTGCTGCTGAAGGAGAGGAGAAAGACTACAAAAGACTTTATTTCAACTTGTGCTTAAAAAGATCTACAAGGGCTTAGAATAGAGCTTGCCTCCTGCTGAAGTCTCAGGAACAACAGACTTCCCCCTCCCCAGCTCCCCAGAGTTCTTTGGAAGTGCCTGCTGCTGTTGTTGGGCCTTCTGAGGTACTGGGTGTCGCAAGGAGCTGGAAGCGCGACTCAAGGAGGAGAAGCGTGCCGCCGTCGGAGCTGCTGTCGTCGCATCTCGTAAAGTGTGTCACCGCTGCAGCATCGCATCGAGCGGAAGCATCTCGCATCATCCAAGAAGTGTCTTGCAATGCCGAAGAAGCGTGTCGCCATCGCAGCCATCATAGCTGATGCATCGCACCGCATCGAGAGAAGAGTCTCGCATCGAGGAAGAAGCGTGTCGCCATCGCAGCCATCATAGCTGTCGCATTGCACCGCATCAAGAAAAGTGCCTCGCATCCACGGAGAAGCGTGCCGCCGTCGGAGCTGCTGTCGTCGCATCGCGTAAAGGGGTGTCACCGCTGCAACATCGCATCGAGCAGAAGCGTCTCGCAAACGTCGGTGAAGAGTGCCGCTGCCAAGGCCGCTGTCGTCGCATCACGTAAAGGGTGACGCCGCTGTAGCTGACGCATCAAGTCGAGCCTTCTCGCAACATTGGAGAAGCGTAACACATCTGGAAGATCTTCACGTCTTTATTTCTTTGCACCAAAAACTTCATCGCATCAACATCGTTGAAACACTTTTGTTGCCCTGCGTGTCACATCTAAAAGGTACATTGACTTAAAGTGTCGCATTTAAGAACTTAAGAGAACTAAGCAAAATTCTACCATCTAAAGTAACAGTATTGTATATTTTTGTCGTTTAATGGTCTTGTGGTAACTCTAGATAAAGAATCCTTATTTTTAATATAAAACCTGTGTGGTGTCCATTTGTAGTGTTGTCACTGGGTTACTGTATGTGTTCACAAATGCTTAACCTATAACGCCCTGAGATAAGCCATGTCTGCTCACGCCAAGCTACCTAGAGGGTGAGCAGGGGTTATTTAGGAGTGTACCCCCTTACCCTGACTAGAGGAAAGGTTCCCTGCTTGTCACAAGTACCTACCTGTGCCAACCAGCGAATCCGGATTCTAACAAAGTAAGATTTAATATAAAGGCCACAAGGAATAATATAGTACACAGAAAGCTGGCTGAAATTCAGCAGACACATCAAGGACGGTTAAAGACATCAATCCCTTGAGAAGGATGACACATGCATCTCAAAACGAAGACATTTTTTTACATTATTTACATAGAGAAATAAATAGTTGGGGAGAGATGCAAAGTTTTTCAGAAGGTTCAACCTACTTAGCAGCACATCTGGTTCAAAAATATTTTAGCTCTTCTCTAGACTATTACTTATTTGCTGAATCTGCCCATTTACATCCACCTTTCCACTCCCTACTCTGCTTTTCAACTCATCACTCAGTCAGACTATTACCTACTCGTTCTGGTTCCACTTCTCCTATATCCACCTTAGCCCTGCATTATATCCTCCTCACTTCCCATCTCTCCCCAAGTATCTTACCTTCTTTCTCTGATTCCACGACTCTTGCATCCACCTTACTCCTCAATGCTCTACTCTTTACCTTATCTTTCCTCCTAGCCTCTCACTGTCTCTTACTGGTCCTGCCCCTCTTGCATCCACATCCATCTCCCTTCTCTGCCATACTCTTCACCTCTCATCACTCCACTCAGCCTTTCATCTACTCTCCCATCCATGTACTGCCCTTCACCTCTCATCTCTTCCTCCAGTCTAATACACGTTTTTGTTGGTCTGTCTCCTTTATATCCTTCTCTTACCTTTTACACCCCCAGCATCTTATCTTGTCTCACTGTTTCTGCTTCTCTTACTTCCAACTCTTCCTTTAATGCATGCTCAACACTACACCTGCTCTCTCCCATGTATTTTACCTTTCTTATGGATTCTGTCCCTATTACAAACACCTCTTACCTCCCTGCAGTACATGGCACTTCTTCTCTCTTCCCAGTCTCTTACTTTCTCTAGTTGGTTCTACCCCTTTAACATGTTCCTCTCCACTACCTCTCTCCACAAGCTTCTTACCTGCTCTTGGAAGTCCGGCCCTCTTACATCAACCTCTCACCTTTCCCTCTCCCTACCTCTTAATTTCTACTGTTCGTTCTGCCTCTCTTATATGTTCCTCTTCCATCCATGCACTACTTTTCACCTTTCATCTATCCTTCCACCTTCAACATTTCTCTCTGGCTCTGCCCCTCTTATATCCACATCTCTTCACCATGCTTTAAACTTTATGTTTCATCTCTCTTCTCCCTCTACCCTCTTTTTGAAGGTTCTGCTTCACACTTTCACAGTAGGCATTGTGGCCTATTGGCTACAGCTGTCCACAATGGATCAGCCAGGCTTGAATAATGGCCTTGGCTCAGCATCATTTGAATCCAGGCAAATCTCCCTGTGCCAGTGAAAAAATATTTAACATACTCTGAGCTAGATTTATTAAACTTTCATGCAACACAACAGGGCAAGACACCTTGCTGCGCTGTGAGAAAGGGATAGGGCAGAAATGTGCCAAATTTACCATTAGATGGCGCATTCCTTTCCTTGCTTTGGTGCACAATGTGTTGCCTTGCACCAATGCAGGCACACTTGCGCCACACCTTCCTCCAGAAAAACAATCCTCTGAGGCTCTTTCCTCTGTCTATCTTTTCTGCATGATGCGGTACACATAGAAAGAGGAAAAACGAGGAGAAATAAAGATATTTTTTATGTCTCCCCTGGGAAATGGTAGCATTTTGATGCATTCCCTGGTCTAGCACTAATGGTAAATCTGGAAGTATGCCAAAAACCATGCTTGGATGAATAGGAACACCCACGCTCCACCCATGGAATGCCTGCATGGGGCAGAGTAACACAAGGCAGCAACCTGTGCTCACTTGCGTCACAGCAGATTTACCAAGCACTGCAAGGACATGCAAGGTGGCCTTACGTTGCTTGGTAAATCTGACTTTAGTTTTGAGTAATCCTTGCATTACCTTGCATGACGCAAATGCAACGCAGCACTATCATAAATCTGGTCCTCTGTGTCTTTTGTGATGCACCTTTATGTTCATGGGTTAGTGTTGCGCTATATAAAGCTGCCAAGAATACAATGTGGAGAGGATGTGGCCTCACAGCTAGGGCGGTCAAACTTGAAGCCGGGGACCCGGGTTTGAGTCTTGGCAGGGATGCTCAACATCCTGTGATTCTGCGAAAATCACTTAATCTCCCCATGCCAATTTTTTTACAAAATGAATGTGTTTGTCTGTAATGCAACTGGTGCTCATGTAAAGCGCTCTGATACCTACGGGTCTAGTTTGCGCTATATAAAAAAAAAACTCCAATGTGGGCCCTGCCTTTCACATTCACTCTAGACTTATCTCCAAGAACTAAAGCGGAAGCCCTCATCTTTAATGCCATAAGGAGATACGCATCTAGTGTCTGAATTGAACAGTGACAAACCAAATGAAAAGCCTAGGATCCATCAAGGCTTTCCTGCTTGACCAAATTGGCATTATTTCACAAATCTGTTTTGTTCATTATCACACAGCAGAGCTCTTTCAAATATGTGTGCAGACACCTCTTGTGTTTGATGCATATATAATTTTGCTCCATGTTTACTAAACATTTAGCCCTCATATATGGTACGCATAAAACTGTGACGTGCCTCTTAGTTCGCTAATACCAATATAATCAGAGGGGGCAGTGATGTTATGTTATACTAGTTTGTAAAGCACATGCAAGACCCCAGAAGGGCATCCCAGCACTAACCTGTTATTACTGTGACACCACATAACAGAACAAAAGGCTATGCTGCAAACAGCCAAGTCTTCAATTGCTTTCTGAACCAGAGATGACTGAATGTTTTCTGTAGGTGTATAGGTAAATTGTTCCATAACATCGGTGCCATCTATCAAAAGGAACATCCTCTCTTCTTAGCCAAATTAAAGAGAGGTATCACCATCAAATTAGAGTCTGCAGATCTTAAGGCCCTAGTGTGGTTATAGGGTTGAGGCAAGGATGACAAACTAGATGAGCCCTGCTTATTCAAAATCCAGTGAGCCACACACAAAGCCTTAAACTGGTGCGTATCTCTACCGGAAGCCACTGCAGCTTGCAGAGTAGCTGAGAGTCTGAGCAGAATTTTGGCAGTGTCGTGTCTTGGGCCCTAGGCCCACATGCTGGGATAAGGACCACACGGACACAGTAGTATGTTACTGAAACTGGCCTCGAGCATGTGCACCCGGGCCCTTTTATTAACAGGCTCACGTCACTCGTGACGCCTGTGATGAATGGGTGTCAGGTGCATGTGTGTCCAGCCCTAAAGGGAGTGGCTGGAAAGACCAGTGCCTGCTGAGATACTAGAACGTGTCCAGCAGGACACAACAGGCAGGTGGAATAATAATCCCACCACCACGTTCTGAACAATCTACAGCCTGTTTCCACATGCCTGGTGGCCCCCAAAGACAGGATGTTACAGTAATAAAGGACTGGATGGCCATTCTCCGAACCTGAGGATGGAAGAAGCAAATAATAGTTTCAAGGCTTCCCAGGGTGCCGAAGCATACAGAAGATAATACTTTGACTTGTGACTTGAAAGATAATGAGTCGTCGGACCAAACGCCCAAGTATTTAACAGCAGATTTGGACTCAGTGGAGACCCTAACTCATTATCCCACCAGTGATCTTCCCGATCTTACGAGTGTTTCCCAAGCAAAAGTATCTCAGTTTTGTTGGCATTCAACCTCAAATAATTAGCATCTAATCGGCAAATGTTTGTCAGTTCACGTTTAAAACCTCCCACTTCTACTGTCTATTGTAATGTGGTGTGGTTCTTTCTTTCTTTCCACACCATCCATACCTGGCACCTGCCCTGACACCCATGAACCTGATTATGGCAGCTCACCAAGCCAGCAGTTTATCCCTACCTTTTGAGACAGTGGAAATGCCACAAACAGCGCTAAGTACTGAAGGAAGAGCCTGCTTTCTCTCCAGCAAGGACAGGTCTGGACTGGCAATACCAGGTATTGGGCATTTCCCTGGGAGGCTGGAAGGGTTCAGCCAGTTTAGCAGCAGTACTGCAATATCAGCCCACAGTAACAAAAGCTGCAGTGCTTCACACTTGCCCCCCCTCACCTAAAGTGGAGCAAGGAGATACTCACAAGGGGGCAGATTTACAAGCCCCTTGCGCCGCTTTTGCATCACTTTTCTCATCTTAAAAATGGCGCAAAAGTGGCGCAAGGGCCTTGTAAATCTGCCCCTAGATAGTCTAATAAATTTATGCACAAATTTTCTCATTTTGAGGAAAATGTCTGCTGGTACAGTACGGCAACACTCAAAGCAGCAGCCACCCAGGGGAAATACGGTTTGCAGTGAAGTCGGGCTGTACAGGATGGGAGTAGCTGTTACACTACCCCCAACACGGAGGGGCCATGAAGATTGTAGAGAGGGTTTGCTGGACGGATTTTAAATACCATCACAAGAACCGAAAGGCGACAAATGTGTGAATTTGAGGTCATCTGAAAACCATGGGATGGTGAGAAATGAAGAACTAGGGGGCATATTATCAAGAAACGGCATTAAAATTATCGGCGCTTTAGCGTCAGAAAACTGCCGCTAAAGCGGCGATAAAGGGCTTGATAATATGCCCTTGAGAATTCCCATAGAAGCCCATGTTCTGGTGTCAACATGGGCTTCTATTAGAATTCTCTGCGGCATATTATCGAGCCCATTATCGCCGCTTTAGCGGCAGTTTTCTGCCGCTAAAGTGGCGATAATGTTAACGCTGTGCTTGATAATATGCCCCTAGATGAAGGTGCATAAAAAAGGAAGGATGGCGGGCTCCTTTCAGGATGTGCTGCTACAGAATTTCATGATTTCCCAGTGATAATTGAACCCCAGAAAGTGGCTGTGCCGATATGAATGACTTATTAAATTAATTAGAACGCATAAATGATGATGTATTCCAATTTGGGCAAAGCAATGGAGTTTTTGCGCGCTGTAGGAAATATGGCAGTGTTTTGGAAGTCATCATTCACTTATATTTGTCATTTTTTTAACCATAGGAGGACATCAGTATATTAATAAAATTGATTAGAAAACCATTGAAAGAAGGTGTTTTGTGTAATCTAGCAGTCTGGTAGAGACTGATTATACAACAGCTTTTTGGTTTAGAGAAAATATACTTGACAAAAAGTCAAAAACCATGAGGAATTAGGACAAACAATGATGCACTCCCATGATGTGAGAAATATTGAAAAGTCGACATTTTTTTTAGTCAGATAATAATTGTGTACTCTGTGGTTCTATATAACAGATAGAAAATAGTGAAAAATAGGGTATTTATAATATTGATAGGTTACTATGCACTTTTACCCCTTTGCTCTGGTCTCTGCACCGTTTATGACATCATAGTTTATATTGTATATAATTGTAGCAGGAAGGAGTATGTAAAATAGGTATAGAGAGACTTTTTAGTTTTAATGCCCATCACGGGAAAATATGATGGTAAAACAAGTATATGAGTTATTTTGGAAAGCCTATACTTACTAGCAGGATCTATTCAGTACACTTGACCTGAAGAAGTGCAATATGTGAAAGGAAGAAACATGTTGGCCACTTCTATTTGATCATGCCAAGAAAAAAATATGAAAGCTATTTGTTTGCTTGAATGCGATAAAATAGCTGTGAAGGGCAATTACGCTTTGGGATTACATGATTGATCACAAAACTTTCCAATTTTCATACATCAGTATGCATCTCAAATCCTAAAGTTACCTCAATATGTAAGGTATGTATTTAATAGTATGACAAACTACTGTTTGAAGCTTTATGTCTATAGGTCGCTGTATCCAAGAACTCTGCAATATATGGCTATATATTTTTTTTTGTCTGCATGAAAAACATATAATAGTTGTTTTACCTTAAATAATTGCCTATCATAGGTGCTGCAATGAAATCAACAGTCGAAATCTCTTCAGTGTGTCTCAAATCTGCAATTCTCTATTTTCTTAGGGCGAGTTGGATTCTGCGTTGAAAAGTGCAGGTAGAAAGCTTGTATTCGTAAACTACTCCTCTCCGAAATGCGGACTGTGCAAGGGGACAGACAGATTAATTCAAGTAAGTACAAACACCATTTTATGGCTTGTCTATGACAGGCTGGCTTTCGAAGTTTAAGAGCATGTCAGTAGTTTCATTTCCCTGTGGAATAAAGTTCGTACAAACTGTTGCATTTTTTTGGTCATAGTTCAGAGAGCTTCTTTTTGTTGTGAAATCGATCCGAGAATAACCCATGAATTGTAATATTTCTGTCAGAATGCCGCGTTTTTTCACTGAAACTGGGATCCGAGGCGCTGACAAACAATCACATGCTGTATAAAATAGGTTTCCTATGTCTGAGGAGCAACAGGACCAAAACTTATAAGAATATTTATGGTGGGTGTACCTTGATGCACCTGAGCTCTCGGCTCTCGTGGGAGCTTTGGCATTTTGTGCTTAAAAGAGATGTAAACTATAAAGTGAAGGCACAGCGACAGCAATAATGCGAAAGAAAAGACCAATGACAGCATTTAAAGATCTGAAAAACAATCAACAAGATATGTTTAGTAGGAGTATAGTCACTGCCCCACATAGCGAAGTCTTCCCACTGGCTTGTTGAATGGCACCATGGGATAACTCTGAGAGCCTGATTATGATGTTGATGGGACCGTCCCCGAGCCCCACGACATCCAGCATAACGGTCCGACCGCTGCCTTATGATCCGGTCGGTTGGACCGCAGTGGTCGGAGGGACAGACCGACGCTTCAGACAGGCTGAAGGATCTCGTCGGGGCGTCGGTTGGATTGTAATCCCCACAATGAAGACAGTGCCTGTGCAGTCACTGCAGTAGGGATTATGATGTCCCTTTCCGCCAGCCTTTCCAGAGCGGTCCAAACACCATGGAAAGGCTGTCGGAAAAGACTTTGTGGGCCCCTAGCAGGGTCCTCGTCCCCAGTCGGCCTCTTCTATGTGGCCCTGGGGGCACCTGTGGTGCCCTCACGAACATCCATGTACCGTGTGTCAGGCACCACATGATGCAAGGCACACGGTGCATGGATGTTTGGAAAATGCTCTTTACAATTGCAGATTGTGCAGCAGCCTTTTTCCTGGGTGGCTGCTCAAGCCGCAATGGTAAACAGCATTTTACGACGGCCATCGTAATGAAGCCCAACGTGTAGTTCAGGCACACATATTGATATTCCTTTGATAAAGCCACTTATCTACTTGCTTTCTGTGACAATGATTCTGATTCGCCAGAAAGAAGATCAGGTGAAACCTGCCTTGTGAAGTCCTTGCACTCCCACTGAGGTTTAGACTCAAATTCAAGGTTCTGACTACAACTCACAATTCATAATAGTACAAAAATGTCATCGCCCTTAAAAACACCAGTCATACTCTTATGTTCAACCAGTTCTGATCTGACTAAAAATGAAAACTTCAAAAGGTTAAATCATGCAGATGGATTCCATGGAGTATAGGGACGAAAGACAGAACCCAACCAGGTGAGCTTCATACAACGCCTAAATGCAGAGCTGTTCACAGATTCTGCAAACAGCAAGGTGGCAAAAAAGAAAATCTATATAAAGGAGCTTGAGTTGCATCATATCGGTCTCTAACCTTTTTTGCCAACTTCCCGAATCTACCTGTGCCCCCCGGTGTTCCAAATTAAAGGCAAGGGGGCCCTGTAGCACTATGTGAAAAAATCCCACAATGTCTGTTATCAAATAATAATAATAATAACAAGTAGTTTATAAAGCGCATGGCTACTTCAACAGAATTGTCCCAGCGCTGACACCGTCTAACTTCCAATGTGAGCAGGAGGCTTAAAGAGAGAACTGGGAACTACCTGAGGAGCGAGGTTTAAAGAATTTTCCGAAAGGAAAGCTCTGTCTTAGCCTTCCAGTCATCCAGTGGAAGAGAGTTCAACAACTTGGAGGCAAGAAAATTAAAAGAACTGCCCCCAATTCATACTTTCTTTAAAGTGAGAACCACTGCTAACAAAGACCCTAAGGACCTCAAACACCTTGAAGGAAGGTAGGATTTGATAAAGTGATGGAGATAGCTACCACCAGCTTTATTAAAGGCGCTATAAAAGTAGCAGAGGGTTTTGAAAGGCATGGTTTCTTAGTGCAAAGCTAGTGCAATTTTTTGCAGGGCAGAGCCCATCGAAGCCTATCTGGTAAGGTTCAATAATAGATGAGCTGTGGTGTTCTGTATGCGTTAGAGCCTGCTAAGACATGACTGGGAGGCTCTCAAATATAGGACATTACAGGAATCCAGCCGTGAGATGACTAAGGCCCTGGATTACTGTTTTCCTCGCAGCTTCAGGTAGAGGTCCAATATTCTTTTTTAGAGACTTTAACATCCCAAAACACTTTTAGGCTAGTGCCGTAATCTGGCTGTCAAACGTCTGGCTCACATTAAACAGGATGCCACAGTTCTTGACAATGGGCTTCGGCTCCAGAAGGGAGCCAACCAATGGCGGCCACCAGTCGGGAGTCCAGATAGAAACCTGATCCCCCCAGAATAAGGACCTCAATTGTGCCAGCATTTAATTTCAAAGGTTCGCAGTGTAAAGACGCAGGGGCCATGGTGAAGCTGCACTTTATGGGACTGGATTTGTTGGTGTCCCAAGCGGGCACTGGCAGCCCTTCGGACACTGCGGATTTACCACAGATTCAAACTAGTCACAAAAGAGGAATTTAGTTCCATCTTGAAGCTAAATTATTCTTACTCTTCTCAAACCAAAGAAGCAGTGACTTTCCTACATAAAAATATTTTCCTCGCTCTTCAAGAAATCACCTAGCCCTTGTCCTGAGGAGAACCCATAAAGGTATTAGGGTTTGAAATGCATAGACCACGACCAATGGGGTGTACTTCCAGAACGTAGATCATTATGGAGGACAAAAAATTAAGTTTCAGTGAAAACGAAAAACAATTTCATGAAATCCATATTAGATAGCTTGGACACCCATACTCTACACCGAGAGCGTCTGTTGTTAATTTATCGCTCTGGCTCCCCAATTGTATTACTGGTTGAACATTGAATATCACATGTTTTTTCTTGTTTTTTTGTTGATGCTTTAAGATTTGTTTGTCACAATGAACACAAAGTTTTTTAAAAATGTGGGGGCATATCAACAACGAGGTGTTAAAAAATTATCGCCGCTTTTGCGTCCGTTTTCGGACGAAAAGCGGCGATAATTTTATCGCCTAATCAGCAAGGTCACGCTATCGCGTGAAACCTTGCATTAGTGCCTGTATTCTGAACGCCCAGCTTTGCATCTCTAATGAGATGCAAAGTGGGCGTTCCTCCCCAGAATAACGGAAGAAATGTCGCTTAGCGACATTTCTCCTATTATCAAGCCCCATGCTAAGAAGCATAGCGGCAAGAAAAGTAGCGATAACCTCTGTTATCGCTACTTTCCTTACGCCTGCTTCAAGACTGACTTAGCCATGATATCCTATGTTAGGTGGATATCATGGCTAAGTATGCCTTGCCCTATCATCAAGCTATCGCCAAACTTTGTGAGATTATCACTGGATTTCCAGCGATAATCTCACGTTTGGCAGTTAGCACTTGGAATTCTATTGCTTTTGAGATAAGCGTTGCTAATAGCACGCTATCTCAGCGATAAAATTCCATGTTAGCAGGCGATAATTATCCTAGCGCTGAGTGCGCTTAGCGATAATTATCGCCGGTCCTTGATGATATGCCCCGTGGACATTTCATAATTTAAAGTTGGTATCTCTCTCTTACGTGAAATGATAATGAATTTTAAAAAGTGATATGAGCATTTGTAAAATATAACCAGGGGTCATGTTTATTGAGTAAAAATGATCTTCACAAAAAAGTAAAAATGTTAAAATCACGCAGCCACCTTTTGATGTTTCGTGTTTATAGCATTTAATTTCAGGCAGTTGAAGTCCATCCAGGGAGCCACCTCAGACAGGAAAGTCCTCAGTGAGGCAACAGCAGCATTTTGAGTCAGGGTGACAATGATCTGATTATATTAAGGCAATGAATGATTCCCATCCATGTAGTGTTATTGTCATTGGTGGTAAACACGACTGCTGTAAAAAAATTCATTTCAATAAGGTAGGTAAGAATGTCATTACGCATTTTATGTCTCTAAGATTAGCAGGGTAAAACATGTTTTAAAGTTTTTACTCTGTTTACATTAGTTAACAATGAATATTATTTATCTAGTTTTGTATGTCATCTCCTTAGTCTGATTTTTATGGAACTTTTTTAAAATAGATTAGATAGCTATGCATCATGAAAAGCAATTTTGTTGAAAAGGTTTTAGACCCACACCCACTTTAGCAAGAGGAAACCCCCCTTTTCATCTCCACTGGTGATGGTGAACCTTCCTCACATTACGAAACATCTAGGTTTAGATTTCCAAACATTTTGCCCTGGGTTTGCACCACAATAGTGACATAACCTTGTGGATAATTCTTTTTTGTTTACTTTTCAGAGAAAAACTTGTTTTGCGCTGGAAAGTTGCCTGAAAGCATTACTCTGCATCAAGGGGCATTCCATGAGTGGTAAATGGGTGTTCCCATGCAATCACCTATTGGTCTTGACGCAAAACCCTGGGGCATATTTACAAAAAAATGGTGCAGCACGGTTCTAAAGTTCTGGGGTCTGAGCCCCAATATTTATACTCAAAATTCCTTTGTTCTCCTAGGCAGGGAGTGTCTGTGCTTAGTCCAAACCAGTTCTGTCCTCTCTGGCCCAGCTTCCTGGCAGGAGGTGGAGACAGCATTCTCCAAAGCAGACAAGGTCTATTCAGGTGTAAGGGAAATCTCCCCCCACCACTCCAAATGCAGACCGAGCCTTTTCAGGTGTCAGTGAAAACTCCTCCCACTACTCTGAATGCAGCCCAGGTTTATTCAACCCAACCCTGACTCATTCAGGAAAGGCAGGACCCACATCAACCCTATCCCTGGTGGCCGTCTGAGAGAATGCACCTCCCCTACACCTGTCACTCTAAAGCCAAACAGTCAATACACAAACCAGCAAAGGCACATAGAATGGCTTAGAAAGAAAATACTTACTTTCTAAAAGTGGTATTTTCAAACACAGAACATAAAAATCGTCTTTACTAAAAGTTGCATTTTTACATTCTTAGTTCAGGCATACTGAACTTTACCTTCCTATCTTGTCCCAATAGAAAGTTATATTTATAAGATGTTATAAAAGAAGTCCCATTCTACCCTATGAAACAGAGAACCTTTCCATAGTGAAAAAAGAAATGCACTGTAATTCACTACCAGGACATGTCACACACGCCAGTACATGTCCTACCTTTAACATACACAGCACCCTGCCCACAGGGGTACCTTGAGCTGCCCTTAGGGGTGACTTATATGTACAAAACGGGAAGATGAGGGCCTGACAGTGGGTGCACTTGCCAAGTCGACATGGCAGTTACAAACTGCGACCGAAGTTTAGAAAGTGTTAAGTGGAATGGCTGGCATCTCACAAAAAGTGAGGACATCCTTTGTATCTCTGAGGTAAGAGGTAGATGTTTGGACAATTGGTCTTAGAAACCAAGAATTGAACCTATGCCCGACACAATAGGTCTTCCTGGTGGGGGCATTCTGTTTTTATGAATCTTGGAGAGGGTGTAGAACCTTGGAGTGCGGGGATTTTCACACACCAGGAAATCCGCTTCTTGTTTAGTGATCCAGTCAATGGTTCAGCCTTCGTTAACTAATCCCTTGATTCTACTGATGAGCCTTGGTGGTGGGTCGCTGTCGTACACCTCGTAGCTGTGTTCGTCTGATAACAGTCGGGCGCGTTCTGTATGGTACATCTCTTTATCCATGATGACAATGGCCCCACCCTTGTCAGCTGGTTTAATAACAAGTTCGGCATTCTCTTTAAGATCCGTAAGTGCTCTTCTTTCACCTCTCATAAGGTTCTGAAATCCTTTATTACTAAGGCAGTCTATTTGATCTATCTCTTTTAGTACTACCTGTTCAAAGGCCAGCACGTGGCAAGGGATAGATTGCATAGGTGGTGAGAAAGTGGATTTCTTTCTCAGTCCTGTATTTCGTATTTCCTGTGAACAGGATTCCGTGTCTCCAAAGAAACTTTCCAATTTCATCTTCCTGAAGAAATGGGAAAGTTCGATGTGAAGGGCAAAAAGGTCATTCCTAGGTGTAGGCACAAATCCTAACCCTTTGGAAAGGACAGTCTTCTTCCGGAGTGGGGGTGTGGCTACTTAGGTTTACTATGTTGCTGGGTCTCTGCTCGTGGTCAGTCCCTGGTCTCCCCCTTGCTCCGTGTGACCACTATGTTGGGTGCTCATTCTTCCCAGTGAACTCTTGTTTGTTGTCTTGCTTGTTTTTGCCTTCCTCTTTCCCTGCCCCTGCTCCTGTATAAAAAAGGCTGGGGGCCTTGTTGGAATGGGAACCCAGGTGGATAACAGGGTTGTTGCCAATAGCCATATGGGTGCATAAGTGAACGCATCGGTTGTTGTTGATAGTTCGGAAAGTGTTGTACCTGTGGGCATCTCATGCCTTCGTCACCACTACTGTCACTGCCACTCCTTTCTTTCCCGGAGCTGAGGTCCAGTCCTGCGGGGTCGGTCTGAATCTCTGCTGCCTCCTTCCAGTGGTTTGTAGTTGAAATTTATCGTAATGCTCATCTGTGATATATGGATACGTTGTTTCATGACTACATTTTTGGACATCCTTTTTGAGTTTAGTGAGTTTAGACTGTGTAAGGTAATCCTTGTACTGGGACTGGTCCTTGTTGATTTCCTCGAGTTTCTTTTTGAAGACGGAAATATGCACAGTTGTCTTTAGTCTGCACTCACTCTGCTGAATTTCCACAAGTAGTGCATCATCTAGTTTTCTTGCTGTGTTGATTATTAACACCAACCAGTCTTTGGTGCATTTCCATGCGATACACGATCAGTTTGTTCAAAATTCTTTGTTGTTCACAAAAAGTCTTGATTCATTGGTAACAATTAGGCCTCTGGGTGCTGTGTTCTTCCGGAGGTGTTCTGTCATGAATGCCCCATGTAAAGCTGTTCGGATCTGTTCTTTCTTATTCGCTGAAAGGGCATTCCATTCATCTGAGTTTTTAACCGTCTGGGCTACCACTGTTTCTGCCAGCAGAGATGGTGCCTACAGTATTTCCGCTATTGTTGCTTTGTCAAATGTGAGTTCATTATTTGATTGCATAGTTGGTGATGAGGTAAAAGACGTTTCACACCAGTACGGCAGATTTTTTATTTTGTTGGGTAAATATCCCTTGTATTCAAGATACCCTGATGTTTGGCTGGTAATGCCACTTATTCAGATTGAAAAATACCCCTAATGTGTTCCCACAGCTATCAGCGAAACAAATCATGCAACACAAGATCCCTGGTCACTCCCAGGGGAGGGAACTAGAGGCACAGGTTATTTAAGGTGAGTTGACCTCCATACTGATATGTGTACACAAAAGAAGCTACCCTGAGTTTCTAGAGTGTGAAGTGGAATGCCTGGCATCTCACAAAAAGTGAAGGACTGTCCTCACACACCACCAGGTGTCAAGCTTCATCATTGGCAGTCCTCACTCTCTAAAAACTTTGTTTGATGTAGAGCGGGCCTACATCTGGAGACAGGGTGGCACTTCTAAATCTACGTGGGGGCCCGTGATAGTGAGTGATAGTTACCGGGAGGCTTCTCTTTTAATGTGAAATTTCATTTTTTTTTCGTAGAGTGTGACTACAGGGGTCTCTACTTCACCCTCCTCCCATTTTTAAAAATGGGTCTTATAATTGTGTCCTTTCAGTTTTCTGGAACAGACCAGATAACAATATTTTTTGAGACACTAAATAATGAAAACTCGCCCACCAATGCGCATTTGTTTTGATTATAATGGCGGGTAAATTATCTGGACCTGCTCTTGTTTGTTTTAATGATAGAATGGTATCCTTAATATTCTTTACAGAGAACAACGCCAACATATTGGTTCTATATTAAATCTTTCCTCCCCAGCTCTTTCCCCTTTCCTATACCATACATTTCGGCCAAGTATGTCACACATACCGCTTTTTCCACAATATAGCAGATGTTTCCTGCCTCTCTCCCTGATCCACGTTGCCCAAATTCCTGGAACTTTAAAAAAATGTTTTGCTTCAGTTGCTTTCGAAAGTTGTTTCCAACAATTCTCGCTATAAACCCTTTTCTTACTATTTATCAGAATTGTGTACCTCCTTTTAGTAACGAGGAGAATGGTATGGATCTCATAATCATACTTAATAAGAGTTCTCTCCCATTTTCTTATTTGTCTTTTCAAGGCTTTCCAATGCTCTACAATCCGTCAAACCACATTTTTCCTTCTCTTAGTAACATCTGGTCCATTTTTTACTGTTTCTAAACCCTAGCAGATATCTTTCTGTATCCCTCGTTGTAAGCCGTCTAGGGAAATCTACCTGTAACGAGAGGATCTTCTCTCTAATCATAAAATCTTATGCATTTATTTCAAGATGCATGGGGTAATGTTCACTTCCACACATCTGTTTCATCATAAAATGTTCAACCTCATAAAAGAGCCAAGTGCGTGTAAAAATATAGTCAATGGAACACATTTGATTCCCATTTGTAAAAGTCTGCCTAGCTGGATGATCTGGATGGATATGTCCATTTAGGCTGAGCATCCCAATACAGCCCAGGAATTTGACCAGTGCTGCATTACATGTCCCTATTGGGAAACATACAGATTTAAAGTTATTCGCTGATAAAATATCTTTATACAATGAGTCTCAACTTTCTGGATCCTATTTGTGGTTAAAATCCACCAGAAACACAGGCAGTTCCACTCCATAATCTTCCATATTGCCTACTTGGAAATACACATTAAGTATCACCATACTTCTCCACTGATTGACCATTTTACATAGATGCACCCTACAAGCCACAATCCAAAGGCTTCTCACTTTTAGCATTTGTCACATTTTAAAACATTTTTGGGGAGATTAGTGTTAAGAGTCCTCCCGAGGCTGACCCCAGCTTCCCTTGTTAGCTTTTTTATACACCTACATGAATCGATTTATAACAAGTAGTTCATCGCACAGCCATGTTTACTGTAGACATAAAATCTCATAGACTTCTGTTATTTCATTAAAGATTTCTAAACTTAACATTCTGCTCAAACCACAAACATTCCATGATTGAATTATCAGGCTGTGCAAACTAATTCTATCCTCATCTAGATCGCTCAAAGCCCCAGATTCTCTAGCAACAGGAGATGCTAAGCACGCATATTGATTCCTCTCCTCAAATACACTCCTGCACTCGTTTAGACTATCTGGAGGAATGGTCACCCTTCGTGATCCTCTACAGCTACTCTCCACCAGTCTAACACCCATGGTTATTGGCGGCATAACCTTACTTGATAATTCCCCAGACCCGCATGATTATTTAGGAAGGTTTTACTTTTTGTGCCTCATTTGCAATTTCCCTTTCCGGTACTAACATAATACCTTCTTTCAAAATCTCGTTCTCTGCTTTTCCAAACTCATCTTTAACAATTTCTGAGAAAAGCAGTGCCTTTGGTATTTCTTTCCCTCCTTTATTGCTGGTAAATCCAACTTGCTGTATATCTTTTGAGATATTGCTTTTAGACTTGGGCATTTTGAAAGGGAATACAATATTTGTGATCTATTTATCACGATCACCATTCTCTCCCAACGTTTTTACTATTACTATCTCTGCACCAGGGTCGGACTGGGATCCAAAACCGGCCCTGGCAAAGTGCTCGGCTGGCCCCTGGGGATGCGGCCGAGCTGTTTGCCAGGGCTGGGTTAAGCCTATTTTGTTACAGAGGCCAATATTGCATCTATGCTGCAAAAACGTCCCTGTAACAAAAATGGCCCCCCAGGGCACCACAACCGGCCCCCACCCTGGCGGCCCACCAGGGAAATGCCCGTTGCCCACTATGGCCAGTCTGGCCCTGCTCTGTACTTCCTTTTACTCTTTCGTAGCCTCTGTATGTTGGCCTAGGCCATTGTACGAGCTCTGAGCCCCCTCTCCTACCCTAGTCCCAGCTATTCTCCCCCTTTCCTCTCCTTTTCTTTGTTGGAGCCTGTTTTATCTCAATTTTCCACTTATGTCACTCTCTTTCCCTTTTTTCTTAGATTTCTCACAAAAGCTCTATTTGACCTATTTGAGCCTGACATATATCTTTTATACATATTGGGGTATCCCCTCATTTTGATTAGCATTGGAAATCTGGAAAAATATTCTTCTGGGTACCCTCTTTTGAAATTCCACCCATGCCTCTTACTCTTCCTGTGGCTTAGTTTTCAGATTTCCCTCCACTGGTCGCACTAGAGTGGACATCCATTCATTTATTTTTCTTAATTCACCTGCAATACCTTGCAACAGCATCTCCTGAAAGTTTCAGATATAATTATTCTGCACCATCACTTCAAAGATACCATGCAATGTTTTTGCAGTATTGACATCATATTCAACATGGATGATGTTGTCCAGGCTAACATTTTCATGACTAAGGAGGAATGCTGGTTTGCTTCTCTTAATCCATTCTGGGCCACTTTGGGACTAAAATCCAGTGAGCCAGTTATCTCTTTTCCCACGTCAAGGTTTCCTCTGCATTCACTCCCATTTCGCCTATATTCCCTGGGGCTTCTTCTTGCCTAGAACTGGCGTTACGAAAATTGAGGGGGCCTCCCTGCACGGTACGAAGATGGGCCCCCTTCAGGCTCAATCAGGAGCTCTCTGGCCAGAGTGCAGTGCCGAGGGGGCCCCCCGCAGCGCGGGGGCCTGTGTTACGCCCCTGTTGCCTAGTCGTTTCTACCGCAGGTGAAAATAACCGGGCGTGTAGAAGATTCTCGGTTCCAGCAAGGACTTATTACCAGCAGCAACTCCTGTATAAGGCTGCTGGGGCTGCGTCCCCACTCCTTTTATGGCTTCCTAATATAAAAGCTTGTTTCAATAGACAAAATTAAAATGAAGGTCTAAAAAGTAGGGGCCCTATTAACAAGCCCCTTGCGCCACTTTTGCATCACTTTTAACAAGGGAACAGTGACACAAAAGTGGCGCAAGGGGCTTGTAAATAAGCCCCTAGGATTTTTTGGGCACTTTTACAAGGCTTTCTGCGCTTGCATGAGCATGTGCCTGGTTTACCCATGCACAGCCCTTGTCTTTTCTCACAGCGTTGTGACGTCCATTTCATTTCTCCACCTTCACCTAGAGCGCTGATTAAAAACAGCCATGGGCGTTTTGCCTCCAAGCCCGGACAAGTCTGCATGCCACTTAGCAGTAGTTACTCCACCCTTTACTATCTCTGCACAGGGTGAGGTGTGGCCAGCAAGCTTCAATGACCACACCCATCCTGTGTTGAGACGGGAAAGCGTGGACTGGACTTAGGAATCAATCATGCGAAAGACACCACAGACAAACCTACTTTGTCAGTCTGTGGTGTCAGGTCACGTTTTGTTTAGTGTATTTAAAGTCAGAAAAGGAGCCCATTCATAATCAGCACGAGCATGCACATGAACCTTCGATCCAATTGTGCTGTGCTGTGCTGACTGACCTGTTCCAGCAACAACAGACCAGATCAGCAGCTGCCTGAAAAAAACACCACAAGTAAGTTGGGAGAACAAAGTAAATATCTGTTCACTCTCTTGTCTTTTCTTTCCCTTTCTAACTGCTGCTCTCTCTCCTCTGAGCACCAATAGGGTCAGCGCTAAACTCTTTACTGTCAAGAGTACATCTGGTTGTTTTATCTTCCTTGCAGATTACATATGCTTATTTTTGGGACAGTGGGACATCTAGATGAAATTTGCAGGTAGGATAAAACAAGCACTAGCAAAGCCGCTAAGTGTAGCTGGTTTCTCAATAAGTGATGTTTCGTCTGTTTCTGCAAGTGGGTGAGTTATTGAATGTAAGGGCTGCCTGAGTGGGTAGGTAAATGTGATGAGTGGTTGTATGAATTGGGTGAATGATAGTGGGAAGCTTGATGCAGATGAGTGAATATCAGTGGGTAGATGATTGATGTCAGGTAAGTGAAAGTGGATGAATTGATGAATGTGTATAGGTTAGTGTGTAGGTTAGGGAATGGTCTTGAGTAGGTAAGTAACTGAGTGGATGACTATAGGAATGATAAGGTGCGTAGATTGAAGTTCATTAAAACACCGTGAATTGTCTGAAATGCAACCTGTTTCCATCAATAACTTATTTTAATAATATAATGGGAAGTACAAAAGTGAGTGGGTGGGGCAATGTGAATTAGGTGAATGAGTGGTAGGGTAGATCAGAATGCATGATTGATTGTGTAAAGCAGTATGAGTGAGAGGGTTAATGACAGAATGGGTGAGTAAATAGATTGGAGTGGATGGTTCTGAGGGGGAAACAGAGTGTATGGGTGGAGGGATGAATGGGAGATGATGAGAAAATTGTGCAAAGCATAAACTGGTAATACTGGTGAAGGTGTGAAGGGAGACTAGATAGTCTCTGGCGTTTTAGCTGGGACTGAATTCTCATTCAAATAATGCATCCACTAAGCCTTCAGATAAGGCAATGATCTGTATTTGACTCCGTGGTCGAACGTCCACTGAAGGAGTTCGACAGGGGTGCATATTGGCCCCCTTTCTCTTCCTCGTGTATACAAATGGTCTAGAATCAGCCCTGATAGAACAGAATTTAGACTTTCCAAAAATTGGTGGCAACCCGGTCCCGTTGTTGTCATACACAGACGACACGGTTTTTAATGGCATTAACTGCAAATAGCTTACAGAGTTCCTTGAATGTTTTTACTGGTTTTATGTCAGCCTTGGACATAAAAGTAAATTTCACGAAATCTTATGTTATGGTCTGTGGTCCAAGACACACCAAATCTAGGACACTTTCTGTAAAGGACAAGACAATTAATAAGGTCTCTAATTTTACTTACTTGGGGAATGTTTTTATTAATAAACTGAACTGGGACACTCTTATCACATCCAGGGTGCTGAATACTAACCGCGCTGTGGAAGGCCTTTTTCGCTTTGCATGCAAGTCAGGCCACAAACCAGTAATGGAATTGATCACCTTATATAAAGCAAAATGCTTGTCTATTGCTACCTATGGGGCCGGGAGTATGGGGAGTCCACAAAAGTACTCAATTGCAAATACAAGAAAATAAGTTTTTGAAAAGAATATTGATGATCCCAAAAAGGGCACCCTCAGCTTTCTGTCACAGCGAGGTAGGGATGGGTTTCATCTCAGATGTGATTAACATTGCCCCATTGATCCTTTGGGCCAAAGTCTGGTTGTCAGAAGATTTAAATCTCACAAGAGCGATCATTAAGGATTGTATGAAGCTAGATAATGCTGAGGCCATTCCATGGCTTTGCTACGTGATACGAAAAATTGATGAAATAGGCCTAGGGCATTACTATGATAATCCATTGAGCATTGACACAAATATGAAACTCGTCATAAAAAATGCGAATTTTGCTGAGCATAACAATCTCAGGCAGCAACTATGGCCGCACCCCCACCAAGTTTGGCACCTCTTTCAACAACAAATTTATTTGTCCTTTACCACAAATTCGCAGCACAGTTTTTACTGGCTAAGTTTCGGCTTTGCACATTGCACTTTCTAGTGGCCTTTCCCAAACAGGCTGGTTGGTGCAATAACCTCACTTTTTCCTCCTGTGACGGTGTAACACAACAAAGCACTTTGCACTTTATTCTTTTTTGTGCACTTTACAGAGCAATGGTCACATTTCCTTATTCGATTTTTAAGAGAAAGTTGCCCCCGCAATTACCAGGAAGGTTTCGATCTCCTGCAATCTCTGTCCTCTGAAGTTATTTGCGCTGCAGTATTAAATTTTATTAGAATTGCATTTTTAATAAGGAAACGGTATGAAATGTAAATGAAATGACTGCTTGACCTTTTTAATAATTTTAACCTTGAACTTTAAAAAAATAAATAAATAAGCAAAGAACACATTATGTAGTATTTGTGTCAGTGTCAGGGTTTATCAACTGAGCTTTCTTGGTACTCTGTGGGTTATGTTGGCCAATAAGTGCCAGAGTGTGTAGACTTTACATTGTTTGCTACTTAATGGGGAATGAGGTGTTCCCCAGCCTGTATTACATGATAGGACTTTTGCCAGTTTACAGTACATACGATTTTGCACCAAGGTGAAAATTTAAACAATCCACCTTTGCTTTACATGTGCTCTCTTTACATGGATAAGAAGTGAACAAATATCTTTTACTATTTTAAAGGTGAAGGAGACTAAATGAAGTACAGAGCAAAGTAAGGTTGCTCTGTTTCAGCATTCACACTGCCATTTGATATAGACCATTTTTGCAACTATGTACAGCCATTCAGACAATTTGCAATTTCCTGAACCTATGTAAATCCATTTTCCGGTCTTATGCAATGCCCTCGACTATTTAGCAAAAATAAACAGGAAAATAACACAAAAATTACACTTCTTAAGACTAAATTTATGTTGTATTTATTTTACAGGGATTGTGTGAAGAACGCCCACACATAGTATTCCTTAAAATTAACACTGAAGAAGCAAAGGTAAGTATTTTAAATTATGCTGGAAAGAGCATGAAAAACCGTAAGAGGCCAGTGAGCTGTGTGTATACTTCTGTTGTCATCTTTTATTGGCCTGCAGGTCCAAATTAAAATGTTGGCAGGACTGAGAGTACATTGATCCTTTGGGGGATCATATTGTAAGTGTCATTAAAGTGGGACCACAATGCTATGACACAGAAAGTCCTGCAGTACCAAGCAATGTATATGCACATGAAACCACATATGGGTGTTGTTTGATGTTCTACCACTGACTAGTTCTAAGAATCACTCACTGAACTAACCCAACAGGTTATAACAACCTGTATTTCCCCATGTTACCTAACCATGGATATTTAGGTCTGTTTCTAGGCAAGTCGGAAAGTGTGACTTGTGTTAGTTTAGAAGTTCTTCGACGAGCTAGTGGTAGGGAGATGACCTGGTTTTATCTAATCGAAGACACATACAGAAGATTCCACATCAATGCAAGAGAGTGGGCTATACATAAAAAGGTTTTTCCAAAGGAGGAAAATCGGTTGGAATACCCTAAAGTTCTTATTTGTACAGGTTATAAGAAATTTGAGAAACAAGAAAGAGAATCCTTATTAATTCATCAATTCTCTGGGCGTATTTTAACTGTATAATAATATCAATATAATATAAAAATAATTGTATATAATTGAAAACTGGCTGACGCAGATGCGTGAGCTATTTTTTCTTTAACAGAATAGTATCTGAACTGTGATTTGATGGCGAGAAAGATGTTTCTTTTATTGCTGCACTTTGTTTGACTTGGCTGTCCTCGTTTTCTTGTTGCACCTGGAGCGGACACCGGGGTGAGGGTGGAGGGGGGAGCGAGGGATTACTACTTTAGGCAGACAAGGGACGTTGGCATCTGCACAGCCCGACACTGGCGGCTGGTGACTTTTAAGCCACAAGCAAAGCGAGCAAGCGAAGCTAACATAAGTGGGTACAGGTTGGGTCCTCCTGCCAAGAGAAAATTGGAAAAATATTGGCAAATGGTGAATTTTAAAGCAAAAGTATTCTGCTGTTAAGTGGCTGAAGAAGATTTGCTTTCAACGTAGGAATTCCTCCCTGCAAAGTAATAAATCCTTCCTACTGAACAAAAGCAACACTTTACATTATCAATATCGATACAATGGCAAAAATCACTGCTGGCATGGAAAAGCTATTAATTTAACAGTGTGACGTAGGGGTGCAACACAAGCTGGGCTCACACCCGCTTTAAACACTTATGTGACCATAGGTTCCTCAGTACGGGGATTATTGAGGGACGGCAACGGGTGTGCATCACACGCTCATTGCTACTGACATCATCTAACACCTGCAAGACAGTTGGCACTGCTTGGCAAACACAGTGGCAGCAGAAGAGGCTGACAGCAAAGTTAAGGAATAACCCCAATCAATGGCCTCTGTGGTTTTTAAGGCCCACTGCTCGTGAATCTGGGTTAGAGCTGCCAGGGAACCTTAAGGGGGTGAGTCACTTAGAGGCACTTAACATAGCAAACAGAGCGGAAGACAGCCCTCTCAGGGCTCCAGAGAAAGCTCGCTACGTCTGCTCATATCAGCCAGCAGGCAGGGTTTAAGGCAGTGCAAACAATGCGGTTCCTACAATCTGTGGTGCCCAAGTGTTGCTAAAATATAGCGCCTCTGTCTTCACTCTTCAAGGCAGGTTCACGACAAGGAGCTGTTACACTCGTAACCACTGGACTTCAAACACAAACAGTGCACACTCCACCCTGTGTGAGAAGAGACAGCCCACTCGCATGTGTTCCAAGACACACAAGTGTGCATTAGCAATGAGCACCTTAAGACCGCCGGGCTGCCTGAATAGCACACCAAGGGGCATATCATCAAGGCGGCGATATGAAATTAACGCCGCTCTTGGGTCCGTTTTCGGGTGAAAAGCGGCAATAATTTCATCGCCTTATCAACAAAGACACACTATTGCTGTTTTGCTGACTTAGCGCCCATCACAACAACGTCCAGCTGTTTGCATCTTAAATGAGATGCAAAGTGGGCGTTCCGTCCCAAAATAACTGGAGAAATGTCGCTAACCGACATTTCTCCAATTATCAATGAGCACGCTAACAAGCATAGCGATAAGAAAAGAAGCGCTATGCGCGGTTATTGCTACTTTCCTTACGCCTGCTTTTAGGTTGACTTAGCAATGATATCCAATGGAAGGTGAATATCATGGTTAAGTCTGCCCTGCCCTATCAGCAAGGTATCGCCAAACGTTGTGCGATTATCGCTGGATTTCCAGCGATAATCGCACATTTGGCAGCTTGCGCCTGGAATTTTATTGCTTTTGAGATAAGCGTTGCTGATAGCACGCTATCTCCAAGATAAAATTCAGCACTAGCCGGCGATAATTATCCTCGCACTAAGCGCGCTGAGCGATAATTATCGCCGGCCCTTGCTGATATGCCCCTAAGTGTGTTTATGTGGGCCGTTGGGAGGTGGGGACAGAGGGCCAGAAGTACCTTCTGGTGTCTAATGCTACAAGCAGCCTCCAGCCCTCCCTTTAACAAACCAGCAGTGAGAGCACAAACCGCACTGGTGGTAACTGTGGACTCTGCAAACAGCGGCTGCAATCTCACAGCTGATGTAAAACCCTCAAAGTCCTCAACTCTTAAACACCTGGAAACCAACACAGCGCAAGATTAATGTCATTAAACAAAAACAACGAGCGCAAGATTAATGTCATTGAACAAACAACACAGCAAGCGATTAATGTCATAAAACTGAAACACAACACAGCGGGTTATTAATGTCATGAAACAGACACTGAAATGCCTCTTCCATAGCACAGGCGGAGCAGGAAATAAAACGAGCATAATCCGTGTTGAGAACACATACTGCCATTCTTCACTTTTCACTGTGATACAAACTTGCAGTACCAGTGATTTCGGGTCCACTCACTATAGCTCACTGCCCACCACACTGCAAGGCTGCTTTGTGCTCCCGCTCTCTCAGTACCACGGTTTGAGAGACAACTTAGTGCTCGGCAATACCCCAGTCCCCAAACGCTTGCGCAAGACGTGAGTGTGCACACTTTTCAACTCACGCTGCCACCCACTATCAGTTGTTAAAATGTTGTTCTAGAAGTGTAGATGCAGTGTTTTGATAAGGGCCTATACACTTCCATTAAAAGTATTGAACGCCTACTAAGAGGTGTAGACACTCTCCGTTTCAAGTTCTGAAAGAAGTGCAGGCACTCCGTGACTGAGTATCGGCCCATTTAAAGCACTGTCTGCTATACTTGCACCACCAACATCCGTGGGACACCTGGGCATGCTGCTCTCCTCCCTCTGGTCTGAAATCCACCATACTCTTGCACCAATGTCCTCGCGTCTAATCTGCCCTCACCGTCCGCATTGGCCATATGGTGTTTGTGTAGTAAGCGCTCAGCAGCATACTCACCCTAATCTTTACCTGTCCCTTACGCCATGTTGACATTTTCTTTTGTCACTAGAGCGAACTCTTATGGAAGCACTTACCGCGATCAAAATTACTGCTTTCCCAAACTTTCTTAACATATTTTTTTTTTTTTCATTTACTAACCCCCCCATCCCCCCCCACCCCCCCGCCCAACGAGTCCAGGACTGGAGTTAGATTAGTTACTACGGCTACTGGCCAACGCTGTGGAAAGTTGTCTGCTCACCTGTCTATGAACTGCACCCCTGCTCTTCCCACACACACCTGCCTTAAATGTTTTAAGGACATACAGCTCGCCACACTATTCACCTGTCTTTCCCCCCACGACACACTCGCATGATAAGTGTTTGCGTGACATCTCGAGATAGCGCCTAGTGTCCAACACACACTGTGGTGAGCCACCACTTCACACCACTGACATCTTTAGCACTCACACCACAGTATTGTAGCGAGTTCGGCACTATGCTAGCCTCACTCTTCAACTATCCCCTATCACAAACTTGCGGCATCAGTGATTTGGGACACCTCGGTGAACTGCCCCTCCATCTGAACTCGGTCCTTCCCGCGCACTCACCACCAGTCTGTGAGGCAGTGTAAAGTGGTGCTCCAGTTCCGCCTCCAAGTACTCCGAAGGCTGTATTCTTTTCCCTGCCCAAACTGTTTTTCCTGACCTCCTCGAACATTTATCACACATTCCTAATGTTCCTTTTTGTAAAAATTGCAATCCGGCCCATTGATTACACTTTATCTGGCCCCAGGTGGAGATTACGGCTCGAGCTGGAGATTACAGCCCCAGCTGGATAGTTCAGTTTGGGTACGGAGGGTACGCTCCAGGTGCGGAGATTACGCTCCGGGTTCGGAAATTCCAGCCCGAGTGCTGACCTAAAGTTAGGAGTCGTAAGTGCGTTCTGTGAATACCAAAATTCGTAAGTGCCTTTTGTGAATACCAAAAGTAGTAAGTTTAGAATTTTGTCTCACATTAGTTCTGTGAACCAGAGCCAGTATGAGTAGGAGCATGCTTGCAAGTTGTGGCTAGGGCCGTATCTACTAATCTTATGCATGCAGCTGATTTCCAGGCCTTGAAATATATGAATCTTTTGGCACGATAAAGGATCATATTTTGATCAGGTAGTGTCCTGTCCTACAGTGCATCTTTATTTCTTTCATTTTTCATTTTATTTGATTTGAATTAAAAAAAAGACAGAAACATATATGTAGGATTCCCATGTCAACCTGTGTTCAGATGGTGGAAGCTAGCGCCAGGAAACCTAAGGCAACCGTTGCGCTTAAGAAATATAAATAACATAACGTTACATTTCAATCATCAACCATTATTAATATGAATTAGAATCCACAAAGTATTTATGTTTATGTTTTGGTTTTTGTAAAGTGCATGGCTGCCCAAGGGCTTCCCAGTGCTGAATGAGAGTGCTGAAAAAGAGGGTGGGTGATTGGGGGTTAGAGTGGGAACAGCCATTCTCCAAGCTTCTTCGTAAACTGGGCTACGCTTGAAGCAGTCTCAGCTCCCGGGACTTAGAGTCTCTGTCTTTTTAAAATTCTGCTCAAATTATATAAAAACAAAATAAAAAAAGATGCACTGTAGGACAGGACGCTAACTGATCTAAGTACTGACAGGGGACTCCACCAAGGATCAAAGGCTAATTTGCAAATGCTAATTAGCTGCACAAAGAATGACAGCAGCCACACCACCCTTAACTTCATGAAAGGTCCCGCCACTTACACATGGGCTTTAATGAAATCATGATCCGCCACCAACCATACTGTCTGGACACTCTGATTGGTCAGTCAAAATGTAAACAATGTCTGTCTTCTGGGGGCATTTTACGGAACCAGATGAAAAGACCATGCTTTATAGCCTGGTCAGATCAGCTTGACCTTCACCAATGAACGCTGCTTCAATAGCTGAGAAAGAAGATTTGATGCAGACACAGCACAGCTGCCATTCTACACCTCAGGGGACAGGAACTTGCATCCTGTCCAGTTTTCGGAGAAACACTCCTGTATACTGACCAGGTGGGACACAAGCAGATTTCTGCTCTACTCATCCTTCCACCATTGACCTGAAAGGTATGGGATGGTTATTTGTTTACAGTTTGGGGAGCCAAGAGGTCTAGCGAAGGAGAGAAAAATATAATTAGGGATGTGCGAAATTTGCATATTTTGCTTTCTCGTAATTATATGAAATTTCAGGAACATTTCGTAAAATTGCACGTACTTATGTGAAATGCACATCTGTCATTCAGAGCTATATTTTAGGACAAAATGCATCCTAGCATCAATTTTTGATGCAAGGAAACATAGCGCGAAAAACACAATTCCCATAAATAACAGCCACCCGTGTTCAGGTCGCTCGCATGGTTCCCATCCTAAAACTTCGCTGTGAATGGCAGCATAATTACGCAAAGTGGCCTATTAGCATACATTTGGGAACTTCTCCTAACAAGCATAATGCAAAATATCCCAAATCATTTGAATTTTACCAGTGTAATTTAAATTTTAATTCAAATACTATACAAATACAGAGCACCCGATGAAAAACAAACCACAGTCCCTCTTGTCTGTTGTACGTCACTCATAAATTTACACAGATGCAGCACTTGTAATGCAGGTAGTTTGAGGTCCAACATTGCTCTGACTAAATGGACAGACTCTGATCCCAGTTTTGTTTTACACAAGGAGACACAGGGTGAGGTTGCATTTGAACTTAATAGATTGAAAGTCAAGTGACCAGGTCACCCCTATTTGATCCTTATTAGTGGAGCCATGATACAAACTAAGGGGAAGATTTGCAAGCCCCTTGCAACATCTTTTGCACTGCCGTAGCGTCGCCTAAACAATGTGGCCCATTTACAACTAGACACATCTAGGGAGATGCGTCACGTTGTAAAGCCCTGCATCACTTTATACCTGTGTCAGGTATAATGTATGCAGGGTGGGTGTTCCCAAGCAGGAAAGCCTCGTAGAAGTGTTGCAGTGAAATCTACACGATTTCACTGGGCCACTTCTAGGATGCCACTGCGTCCAAACCTTACGCCTGCTTGAAGCAGGTGTAAGGAGTGACGCAGTATAATGAGGATAGGCCTCCTGATGCATTTCTGGAGTTGCGTTGTGCTTGCAACACGATTCCAGCAATGCGTGACTTTTGGGCAAATAGATGCGTCAGAATATCTGATGCATCTGCCAATTCTTGTGGCATGATGCACCGTATTGTAAATACGCTGCATCCATGGTGGCAAAAGGGTATCGCAGTCTGGTGCATGGAAACTGAAGCATCTCTACAGATGCGTCATTTTCTTGTAAATCTGCCCCTCAAGGATTACAGTTAAATGCTGGGGCTTGGCTAGGCTCACCTTCCTGTCAGGCCTCGTTCAATAGCATGGGTGGAAGGTAGTTCCACAGTCCCTTTGTTATCTCCTGGGGATTACCAAGTCATAGAGCTTTAGTACCCAGTGGGGTAGCAAAGCCTGAGGACCCCCATGCAAAGTACATGGAGCCCCCCCCCCCACCAGATCCAGTAGGAGCTCACAGCCTAGGATCCCGCCACCCATGCAGTGCCAGGGGGGGCCTCCCGGAGCTCGGGGGAACCATCCCCCACAGCGGTGACTGCGGGTGCTAATGTTACACCACTGTTAGCGCCCTTTTGTAAAAATGCCTTGTCACAGAAAGTAAATGTCTTGCGGTGCCCTCTCCTCGGGAGTGATCAGTTACAGTCAACTGACCTGCGGTCATCACAACGACTCCCACTCTAGGGTGAGACTCCGCAGACTGCAGCGCTGTGGGGCGGCACCCACAGCACTGCAGTGCCCAGTACCCTATTAGTTATTGTAATAAACTGCATAATTATTGGAGTATTTGATCGAAGACATTTTCATGGGTAAAAGTGTCTTAGAAATTGTAGTGTGAATTTACAGTGGTTATTTGATGATTAAGCGCACACGTTACTACTGGACGGTCCCCATTGCGCACCAAGGGCCATATGTAGGTAGCCTAACATTTACCACTTCATAAATACCGAATTTTACCGATTCGGTATTTATGAAGTGGAAAAATGATATGTAGGTAATCCATCGGTAATATTTACCGATTCGGAATGGGTCGGTAATTTAGAATCGGTATTTACCGATTCGGTAATGGTAACTGGCTTCCCATTGATTCCTATGGGCCAGGAGGCCCATAGGAATCAATGGGAAGCCAGTTACCATTACCGAATCGGTAAATACCGATTCGGTAATGGGGGGAGCACAATCAAGGGTGGCAGGGTGTCACAGTGACACCCTGTTGCACCCCTGATTCCTGCATGTGTGCTCATGTGGCACACATACATGCCCTAAGGGCATGTATGTCTGCCACATTGCACACTTCAAAGTGCAAAAAAATGCTTTTTTCCAGCTATTTGTCATTTACCACCAACTTTTAGTTGGTGGTAAATAACGAATCCCCACAACAACCACACACTCCCCCTACATATCATTTCAGGATTCGGTATTTACCGAATCGGTAAAATTACCGAATCGGTAATTTTACCGATTCGGTAAATTACCGAATCCTGAAATGTGCCCCCTACATACCAAAAGCCTGAATACCGGTCGGTAACGGGATATTTACCGAAAATCGGCCGTTACCGACCGGTATTGGGCTTCCTACATATGGCCCCAAGTCTGTTGTTCTTACTGTCTGAATGAAAGTGGAATAGTCTGTCTGAAAATGCAAAAATTTAATCCATTTATATTTTTTGCAGGAATTTATTGACCATTTTCAAATCACAGGTTTACCTGCATTCCAGTATTACAGGGGCACTACAAAGGTACAGTATTGTTTACACAGTTATATAGATATATTTAATGTTAAAAATGGTAATTATAGTCAAAACCAGAGTTATAAATATCTACCTTTGTATAGTAGGGACTGTATTAGGGATTTGCTTTCTCTCACTTCATGCAGCCTTTAACCCCTTCAGTGCCCATGACGAGATAGTCTCGTCATGGAGCGCGGTTGCGCTGTGCCCATGACGAGACTATCTCGTCATGAACCCCGCCCGCTAATGAAACGCCCGGCACAGGGCGTGGAAAGGGCGGGGCACTGAAGAGGTTAAGTAATTGCTTCAGAACCTGTCTGAAGCAAGTCAGGTTGTAAGGGAAGGTCAGGGAAGTGGAAAGGTATATCATACTGGAGTGGCATAGTTAGGGTTGAGGTGCACTTGGAAAGTCGATGTTTAACTTGGGCCCCAGCCTGAGGTGATCTTCCATAGTTTTGATGACGCAGGAAGAAAGCTTCAAACCTTTGGGGTGAAAATGAAAATCTATTTCCTCCACTAATAGTTTTATTTGCAGTCAGCATGATGGGAATTCTGGCCTTGCTTAACCCAAGAGTCATGGTTGGGTATGACAGGAAGAACTGAAAAAGCAGGTCTTCCAGATTCTGAATTATACGGTACAACACACGATGCATTATATGGAGTGAGCACCGTGTACATTTGTAAGAAAATATATTTTCTGAAAACCCAAATATTCTAAAATCCAATTAGTGGAAAAAATACAAGAAATGCAGTTTGGTGGAAAATAGTGGAAAAAACCCAAGAACAATTAAAAATAATGACTGAGAGGGAGGTATGGTAGCAATAGGTTTAAGCAGAGGATTGAGAGTACAGAAGGTTCCCCGCCCCCGATAAAAGTTGGAAAAAGGAGGCACGAAGCGACAAGAAAATAAAAACAAAATAAATAAATTGGTGAAGTATGGCGGTTGGGGGAGTATCACCACACTAAAAACAAAGCTGGAGGGGGAAATGAGATGATGGAGAAGGGAGGGAAAGGGGAAAGTGGGCGCTAAAACAGTGGAAGAAGGAAAGGGATATTTAAGGTTTTGGCATACTTGTAGGAGTGTGATGGTTTGGTGTTATGTTGGTACTGTCATTGGTAGCGCTGGCAGGGCAATGTGTGGTGCAGGCTGAAGTAGCCTTCCGAGAAGGGCCGGAGCACCTAATTTTGTACAAATTAACCACTGCCATCACTACACCAGTCCCATCTCTCCCCAATTTTATGGGTGACACTACAAAATACCATCAGCATTGAAAAATCTCAGGCCTGAGGAACTGTCTGCTCTCACACGTTCAGTAGACAAACACACACTGTGCTTACTTGTTTCTAGCAGTTATTGATGCTCAGGGCAGAGGGACTATGGGTTCTCCCAATCCCGGCTGTGTGGCGTTACTACGCAAACTATTATAACGCATGCTTTTACAACGCAAGCTCCATTACAACGCAAGCTATTACAATGCAAGCCATTTCAACGCATGCCATTACAACATAATTTACTATTCTTACCTCAGGGAAGGTGCTGGTTAGCGTTGTAATGGAATGCGCTGTAATAGCATGCATTGTAAAAGAACTTGAGTTGTAAAGGCATTGCGTTGTGATGCCTGCGTTGTAATGGATGTTTCCCTGCAATCCCACACTTGTGGACATGATTGAGAAAGTAAGTAGTAGCCAAGTATGTAATTTCAGTCAAAACCCCATTAGTTTTGATGGACAGCCAACTCTTTAACAGGTTTCAAGATTCAGGAGCAGAGAAATGTTCAGGGTAAAGCCAGAAACTCTCCCTTTCAGACACCTAGCATGTTCACTGACATTCTTTCCTTGCTCGGCTGGAATTTAGTGGTCTATATTAGAAGACTTATAAAGCAGAGGCGCTGATTTGGAATGCATTTCCGTGTTCAAAGATTAAATACAAATGTATGTTTGTTCAAAAGTCTGTTCTGCGAGGGGCATTGGCACCATTGCAGTAATTAGTGGTTGATGAATAGTTGAACTGATATGACTCTGAACTGATAGTTAACTACAAATATTGTACTATTTAAAGATCCGCATGACCATAATGCAACATTATGTAAAAAAGACAAATCATGGAAGAGGTGCTTGACATATTGGGGCAATATGAAACTGAACCGAGCCATATGCAAATCAGTCTAGAACCTGTGCCTCATGGGAACAGTCAAGCCTGAACTGCCCAGCCAGGTCTTCCCTGGACCGGAAAAAAGCATCCTGGGACTGGTTTTGGGGTAACACCCCTCATCAGCCAGGCTAGCTTGAAACCAGTGGCAAAGTGAGCCAGGGACTCACATCTGGGCAAACCCTGCCAACTTAGGGCGAACAACACAAGGAGATGATGGACGGAGCGCTGAAACATTTCAGACACTCACTCCCAGTCACAGATCTGGATTGAATCCAGCATCATTATTTTGCTCACTTTGCCACCCCATTTTAAACCCAGCCATATGCAAATCAGTCTTGACCCTGTGCCTCATGGGAACAGTCCAGTCCGGACTGCTAAGCTAGGTCTTCCCTGGACTGGAAACAAGCATCCTGAGACCGGTTTTGGGGTAACACCCCTCATCAGCCAGGCTAGCTTGGATACATTGGCAAAGTGAGCAAGGAATCCAGGTCGGGCAAACCCTGGCAACTTAGGGCGAACAAAGCAAACACAAGGAGTTTATGGATGGAGCACTGAAACTTTTCGGACACTCACCCCCAGTCACAGATCTGGGTTGGATCCACTTATACAGAGCCATTGAGGAAACTAGAATGGGAATAGTGCTTTACATTATGGACCAATATGGAAGTGGCAGTACAACGGCACCTTACATTCCGTATCAATCTTAAAAAATGGCATATGAGAGCAATGTGGAAATTGTATTGAAAGTGTGTTACATACTGGGTCACTGTGGGAACTGCAGCGGTGTTGGTGCTTTACATACTGTGGCATTGTATGAAATAACAAAGCAATGTGTGCATTCCTGGGCAAAGGGTAAACTGCTTTCACAATACTCTTAGATAAATTAAAGTTTTTGTCTATAATAAGCCTTAATGAAGTACAGTATTTTCCCAGCCGATTGAGTTCTTATTGGTATACATTTCTGAAAATGTTTGCAATGATTTCACAATGCCATTCTCTTGTACTTTAATATTGACCGGTGCATTGAAGTCATAGCTTCGTACTGATCAATTGGGGATTGTTGGTTGTCTTTACCATACAAACGAGTCATCTTTTTTCCTAGGCTCATGGTTATCTTCAGGCCATAATGAGTCCTAATTTTTTCATGTCACAGTCCTCGATTTCCATAACCTCACCCTTATTGTGCAGTCACTGTATTTGCTTGCTCTTCGCTCCTCTAGTTGGGCTTCTAGGTATTAGCGCCACATGGTAAGGGTGAGGCACCAACAATGTAAAATCTAAAAATGACACACATTGTGCTAGTAAAGTGACTTGCCACCCTCTAGTTTGAACACACTGTGGCAAGGAAGGGTCAAACTAATCTGAATAAAGATTATCTTGGGGGCATATCATCAAGGAGCCGATATAAAATTATCGCCGCTTTTGCGTCCGTTTTCGGACGAAAAGCGGCGATAATTTTATTGCCTTATCAGCAAGGTCAAGCTATCGCGTGAATCCTTCCATTAGGTCCCTTTCCCGTAACGCCCACCTTTGCATCTCTATTGAGATGGAAAGTGGGCTTTCCGTCCCAAAATAACTGGAGAAATGTCGCTAACCGACATTTCTCCAATTATCAATGGGCACGCTAACAGGCATAGCGATAAGAAAAGTAGCGCTAACCTTGGTTATTGCTACTTTCCATACGCCAGCCATTATATCCAATGTAAGGTGGATATCATGACTAAGTCTGTCCTGCCCTATCAACAAGCTATCGCCAAACCGTGTGAGATTATCGCTGGATTGCCAGCGATAATCTCATATTTGGCAGTTAGCGCTTGGAATTTTATCGCTTTTGAGATAAGCGTTGCTAATAGCACGCTATCTCAGCGCTAAAATTCCACGTTACCCGGCAATAATTATCCTAGCGCTAAGTGCGCTTAGCGATAATTATCGCCGGTCCTCGATGATATGCCCCATAATGCGCTAGTAAAGCTAGACTCTTGGACCAGTATTTTCTCTCCAGATTTGATAACAACAATGCAAAGTTTTGAGGGTTTGTCAACTGGTTTTTAAATTAAAAGCAGAGAAATATAATTATCACTAAGGTGTAAGCATGGGACATCACCACATCTCTGTACATTGCCAAAGGGGTACTCTCCTTATCTCTGAGTGCATGCTACTATCCCAAAGTGCAGAATATGAGTGAGGCACTTTTTCCTGAAAATTATTATATGTTTTTGAAATGTAAAAGTAAAAAAATATGCTGCAGAGCATACCGTTTGCTGCAGCAAATTTATTAGACATTAAACATGACCGATTCTTCTTGCTTTGAACGTTTTAAAAATCAATTAATTGAATCCGTCTTTTCTTCTCTAGCACAACATATTGAAATCGCCCATGTATATGATGACTATGATTAATTTTCTTTCTTTTTTTACCCTGTACACAATTTCTTCAGCTCTATGAATTTGCTGGGGCCAACAAAGACCATATCCTGCAGAAGCTGTGTGAATTCGACCAGGGCTCTTAAGTACTTTTGGATCCATTCATGGCCTGAATTATTCACCTCCTCTGACAACGGCAACAGCCTACATACTATTTTTACTATAAAATGTAATAAACTTGATTAATCCCATCAGATACACAGTTCGTCTTCTCATTGTATGCATTTTGAACAGAGTGAATTGCCTTGTTTTTAAAAAGAATAAACAATATACAGTTGTGAACTTGTGTATTCCTCTCATATTCATTATTCGTCAGTTTCAAAGGTTATATTGGCCATACTGTGAACATCATCAAAGGACAGACACTGATGTCAGCTCACCTCGCTCATACTAGAGACATGAAGTAATGTGTTTTTAAGGACGTGCTCCAATAGGAATGGGGCATAGCGTACCATCCGGCAACACCACTTTCTTATCTAGTCACCAGTAAAAGTACACACCCACTAACTAAAAAACACTATCTAGAAAGAACCACAGACTCAACAATTAGGTTGAAACTAGCAGCAAGATGGCATTAGAAACCAATACAGTCTATTTGTGCTATAATGGTTGAGGGGTAATTTTGTTTGATTCCGAGCTTTAGAACTTATTACATTGTTCATGCATTTTCAAAGATATTAGTGTTATTTCTAAACTCTGACATTAATAACATCACGATATGGAAAATATCTGAAAACTGGGGAGATGATGTTCCGATTATCAATCGTGTAGAGGTCAGCAATCGAATGCCATGCCTATTAACTGTGTGTTGCTGCTCCTGAGGCGGAAGCCGGGAGCGAAGCTCTGGGACAATTTTAATACTTTTTGTGTCACCCATTAACTTGTTGTTTTTAAAAAAAGCTCACTCACTTGCCACATACTGGGGTTGAAAGCAGCTGATTTCGAGCTGCTGGTAGACCGCCAGGGACCGTTGTTTGGCGCCAGCACCAGCGCGCTGATACCGAGGCCACGCCCACTTGCAGGCCACACCCCTCCCCCCCCCGGAAGCAGTATAAATTATGTGCATGACCAGGACACGCAGCGGACGAGCGCAGCGGGCGCGACGAATGCGCGCCGAAGGCGCGCTTAAGGCAAGCCCGTCTGCGCCCGTCCGCGCACGTACGGGCCTAGGGCCATATCCCCTGCCTGACGGACCCACCAAGAGGGTGAGCTACTCTGGTCGAGACCTTTTGTCCCTTAGACCCACCAAAAGCCCCCAATGTAACTATCTTCATGACTCAGGTGGAAGCTTCACGAGCTGTGTCATCTGCTCCCCGGCCAAATTACACCTGGCGCAAGGGCCCCGGACTCACTCCGGCCTGAAGCTAGCAGTACTAAACTGCAGGTCGCTCCCCATGCATGCCCTGCTCATCAATCATCTTCTTGAGGACCATGAACTGGACATTCTGTTCTTAACAGAAACTTGGCTGACACCGCACTCTGACTCAGATGTAGTTATAGCCTTACCCCCGGGATTCCTCATCCAATCCCAACCTCGGCCCCGTGGCAGAGGAGGTGGCTTGGCTATTCTGCACCGGGAACATCTATCATGCAGAATCAGCGATGCCTACATCAAGGACTCAGAGAGCTGCCATTTTTACATCTGTGTTTCCCCAGTTACCTCACTAACAGGCATCCTGGTTTATCGCCCCCCGGGCCATTTTGGCCCATTCGCTAGTGCCCTCCTAGACTCCATATCAGCCCTAGCCCCATCTGCCTCAAACTTTACTGTGCTAGGGGACCTCAATATACATTTTGATGACCCCCTAGACACAGGGGCTGCCGACCTGATGCAAGATCTAGCAGCTTATGGTCTCCAACTAGCTAACACCGGTGCCACCCATATTAAGGGCCACCTACTAGATCCAGTCTTCTCCAATATTCAGACCCTTTCGGCCAAAAGTGTATGCCCTCTTCCTTGGACAGACCACTTCCTGGTTCCGCTCGTTTTATCAGGAGAACTTAGGAAGCCTCTTAAACCTACCACTTACACCCGAGACAGGGCTTGGTCCAGACTCCCTATCAAGGACTGGGCCAATGCTCTTGAATTATCTACCCCCTACCCCTCCAGGAACCCGATCATAGCCGATATTAACTTCAGAAAATGGATCTCGGACTCTCTTGACTCCATCATTCCTATGAAAAACCGGGAAGACAAAAGCGGAAAGTTAGGGTCAGCCTCTTGGTACAATACAGAACTGAGAGTTCTCCGCAAATCCTGCAAAAAAGCCGAGCGACTATGGAGGAAGGACTGGCGTCACTCCGATAAAGAGGCTTATCGGAAGACTGTTAGAACCTACAAAGCAGCTTTGAAAACTGCTAAAGCCTTACACTTTGACGAAAGAATAAAGAATGCCTCCAATTCCGCCAGAGAATCCCACCTCATAGTCAAAGAACTCCTTAAGATCCCTCAGCCCCCCTCAACGTCCAACACCTCCCCGGACAGGAGCAAAAAACTCGCCACATTCTTCGACTCTAAAATTACCACTATCCTCGACTCACTTCCGCAGTCGAGTCAGCCAACATGTCGGGACCCTGTCCCGTCTACTATCGGCCCCGAAAATACCCCTGGCCCGTCTCTGAAGGCTTTTAGAGCAGTCACGCTGGATGACGTCGAAACGACTCTGGCCAAAATGAAAAGTGGCTCCCCCCTCGATCCCGCTCCTATAAGATTCCTCAAACAAGTTGCCCCGGTAATTGCTCCTCTTATCACAGATCTGATCAATACCTCACTGGCCCAAGGTACAGTTCCCCCTAGCTGGAAGGGAGCGGTAGTTAAAGCCCTGTTAAAGAAACCCCAACTAGATCCATCAAACCTAGCGAATTATAGACCAATCTCGCTGCTTCCCGGCATTAGCAAAATTGCAGAGAAACTGGTCAATGCGCAGCTATCCCAGTTCCTAGAATCTAACCATCTGCTCCGCCAGTCCCAAACGGGGTTCCGCCCAGGCCAGGGCACGGACACCGCCCTCCTCGCTGTCTTAGAGGAAGCAAGGTGCATTTTGGATTCGGGAGGATCAGTGGCAGTGATCCTCCTGGACCTCAGTGCTGCCTTTGACACGGTGGATCACCGTGTCTTGCTCCATCGGCTGGCTGAGGCGGGACTCGGGGGCACAGCGCTGGCCTGGCTGGAGTCTTTCCTTTCGGGCCGCTCCTTTCAGGTCTGGGATGGCTGTTCACGATCTGACCCTCTTCCTCTGGTAAACGGGGTTCCTCAGGGCTCCTCCTTGAGCCCTACCCTTTTTAATGCCTATATGGCTCCATTGGAAGAGGTAGTTGCCCCTTTTGATTTTAAGATCGTTAGCTACGCAGACGACACGCAACTGGTCGTCTCTTTATCTCACCTAGACCAACATCCAGACAGCCTTCTGCACTGCCTCCAGAAGATCCATCACTGGATGTGCGAATCCTCGCTCAAGCTAAATGGGTCCAAGACAGAGGTCATGCTGATGGGAAAAAAATGGACATCCATTCCACCATCTGTCTGGCCCGACTCCCTGGGCGAGGTTCCCACCCCAAAGAAGGAACTCAAGAGCCTAGGGGTCTGGCTTGAACCAGACCTCACCTTGAAAACACAGGCCACTAAAACCGCCGGCACCTGTTTTGGACTTATGCGGTCGGTCCGCAAGATTCTCCCCCTCCTTCCCCCCCTTTCCAGGAAGCTACTGATCCAAGGACTGGTGTTGGCCCGCCTGGACTATAGTAACGCTCTCTACCTGGGAGCCCCGGAATCCACCCTGGGAAAGTTGCAACGAACTCAAAACGCGGCCGCTCGACTGCTGCTTGGTCTCCCCTCTAGGTCTTCTGCAAAACCTGCCCTTAAAACACTCCACTGGCTACCAGTGCGGGAGAGAATAGAGTTCAAGGCTATGTGTATCGCCCATAAGCTCATGAACGGACAAGGCCCAGCCATTCTTAAAGAAATGGTCACCCCGTATAAAGCTTTGAGATCCCTAAGGTCGGACAACGAACATCTGGCGAACGTCCCTAAGTTTAGGAGATCACGTACCGGAGGCCGTCGCTTCTCTGTTAAAGCTGCCACTCGGTGGAACCAGCTCCCCCGCAGATTGCGAATGGAATCCTCCTATTTGGCCTTCCGCAAACAACTTAAAACGCTGCTATTCCCCAATTAGTGAGTCCAACTCCACCCTCCCCCTTCTGAGCCATCCTACAGTTCACAGCGCGGGGATGCCTTCGGGTCACCAGGCGCTCTACAAATCCTTAATAATAATAATAATAATAATTAACCAGCTAACCCAACAGGCATTTAACACTGCAAACCATCGGTCTCCAAAGATTGCGTCACAGATGCCCCTCAACCCTTAGTCACATAAGATAGTTGATGTTACTACTGGACTGGTACCACTCCTCCCTGGTTGCGACAAATTGTTACTAGCTACCGTAGTTGAGACCACAGAGATGTCTTTTAACCTTCCTCTAGTTTACACGGGTTGCCCGTCATCAAGAGATCTCTGTTTAAATGTCCCTACATCTGTTATTGGGCCATTCATAAAACAGATTCAACTTTTCTTCAAGACCACCTTCAGTGGTACATTTCCCCATCATGTCTTTACTCAGCGTATTCTTTTTTCATAAAACTCCTTACACTATGGCATGGAATTGCCTCCTGTCCGATCACCACAGCAAATAAAACGGCCTTGAAAACGGTCAAAAATCTGTCCGCTTACTAGGCTGACACACAGTAGAATATTGCAGAATTCTTGCTCTTGCTGTGGGATATCCCTTCAGGTCACGGTCATGCTTTATAAATGGTTTTCATCATGATAGTTATTATTCTGTGGAGGGTAGGTTGGTTTTACTCATTCGCCTCATGATCGCTGCCCCAAAATCCACCAAGGTGAAGCTGTGGGCACTACAGAAAAACAACAGTCAGGTGTCAGACTAAACAATGGTAAGCTATAGTGTCAGTCTCAGAGTGTCTTGCAGCAGTTGCCAAGGCCATCATGCAGGTGGGTCACAGTTCAGGTGCTGGAGTGTGTCCGTATATGTGCATTATCCTCAGCCTACGCAAACGAATATGTGACGTTACAACGCATGCCATTACATCGCATGCCGTTGCAACGCAAAACTTTACCCCGACTTTCGGTCAGTGGAGCGCTGGAAGTTGGAATAGATAGATTTTCTATTCCAACTCCAGTGTGTGCAACAGTAGGGAAGGTGTTGCAAAGGCATGCGATGTAATTGCATGCGTTGTAAAGGTTGTGTTGAATAGGCTGTTTCCCACGCAAACAACAATTCCCCAGATTGGAGGCCAATGACCACCAGAGACATTGTGATGGGACAGGGGCCTGGACTGCCCTTCAACTACCCACCCTCTCTTGCACGACCAATAACAGTAGATACACACACAGCCACCCATTGATTAGAAATAGTCAATAGAATTAGCACATAAAAGCTTAAGACTCTGGGAGATTTGTATCTAAATCAGCGGTTTCTCACTAGAGAGGAGGCTGTGTCGGCGTTCAACTTAGGTCGTGGACAATACCTCCAATACGCAAAGATTTCGGCGATAGCGCGAGGGGTGTGGCTGACATTCCCAGAGTAGCCGCCCATATCTACTACCCTTCGGACTTTGGTCACGATGGTCGGGGACCGCCGATTAGTAACTCATATTTACAAGGCGCTGAGGGACGACTTTGCGGTAGCTCCGTTGCCAATATAGAGCAAATGGGACAAACTCTTTGAGACACCTCTGACAGAGGCTGAGTAGGAAAAGGTGCACATAGAGGTCAAACAAATTAGCTCCAATGTATGTTTTAAACTACTTTAATATAACATTGCACACGAAACATACCTGACCCCATATACACTACATAAAATCTACCCTGACAGTTCCTCTGAGTGCCCCAGATGTGGATATGTTGATGCCCGATTCTTGCACATGGTGTGGGACTGCCCTAGGGTGACCCCCTTTTGGGAGGCGGTATTGGAGCATTTGAGACATGTAACGGGGTGGTCAATTCAACGCTCGAGTAGACAGGTACTACTGGGACTTATCTCAAGACCCAAGGGCAAGAAACTTTCCACAAGATTTTTGCAGCTGGGTTTAGTGTTAGCAAAGAGGTGGGTGGCGATTCATTGGATGAGTGCGCGGTCACCTACACTACAGAATTGGGCCAGGGACCTGGTAGAATGGGCAACGGCAGAGGTAGTTTGTATGAGACGAGTCCGAAATAATGTAAAACTGGAAGATGACGTGAGTGCATGGCAGGGAATACTTGTGGAGGCTCCTCTTCGGAAGGAGGTCGCAGCCTCTCCCTCACAGAATACTGCGGGACGCTGGGGGTGCAATCTGAGCATGACGACGGGGTATGTACATCACCCATGATGGCCTAAAGGGCACACGGTGTAACTGAGTTATTGCACTGGTTTCATACTGATTATCATGATATATATGTGATGGGAGGGGTGTATCTAGCTGACCCGGGGGGGGGGGGGGGGGAGGGAGGGAGTCCTGTGTTTCTTTGTATAGATTTGGATATTGCTCTCTTGGATCCTCCTATTTAAGGAGGTGTACAGTATATGGCATCGGGTAGATGCTCTTCCTACAAATGACACTGTATTGCATTGTCCTTGATTTATGTAATGAGAATATTTGTTTTATGATTGTGGGAATTCTGATTGTAACATACTGAGTTGTTCTGTGGAAGAACAAGTTAAAATAAAAAATATTTAAAAATAAAAAACAAGCTTAAGACTCACAGGCTCATGAACTTCATTTAAATCGGCCGAACCTGGATTTATATTTTCTACCCACCCGATCTAATTAGCCTTCACGGCTATAGGGTAATCTCTTAATTTTGCTTTCTTAGAACCATTACAATTGCTTTATGTCTGAGCCAACAGAAACACATTACCATTACAAAATGTAAAAAAACAGGCATAGGACAACTGAAAGTCAAGCAGAGCCCCTAATTATAAAGGTCAGAAGAAGAGCTCATGACCCATTGACCAATTGTTTAGAATCAAGTAGGCCTTTAACTTCACATACCTTCAGTGTTCCAAGAATGTGACAGCTGAGACCAAATTGCCTGGAACCTCAAAGACAGTTGGTTCTGCCAGATGACCAAGCTGGTATGGCCACAGATTGATCAACTAGCTGCTGAAAACATACCAAGCTGACCACTCAAGAAGGCCCACGCTCTTGCCCTGCCCATCACCAGCATCTTTAATGGCTAGGATTTTTGCATTGTGACTTTTGACATGACTCACTTGTCCCACTGTTCTTTCCACTCTGCCAGTGTGGAAATCACCCATATCCAAAGAACCCTGTGGTAAACGACTGTGCAAATTTTCAGTTGTGGAGATTTGTGTAGTAGCATTTTAAGAGGGCACAGGTAGAAACAAAACACACAGACCTCTATTGTCCCGCCTTCATGGTCCTGACACAACAGCCACAAAACAGACCTATAATCTCCCCTCTGTGTCAAATTATCCCCATATAAATATAAATTTAAACAGTTGCGGATCCTCCATAGGGGAGTGGCGGCGTGGCCCCATTGCTTTCTCGCAGTGCGAGAAGCAGAAACATAAAATGGTAAAACTACCATTTTATGTTTCTGCTTCTTGCACTGCAAGAAAGCAGAAGTGCCTGGAGTGCCTGGTTGGGGGCGGGAGGGTGGGCGGTTCTGCTCGAGGGCAGGGGGAGTGGCTTGCCCACTGTTGTTGGTACTGCTTCCATTGCAGTGTTGTGATTGGTGTAGAGGAGGGAGGCTGCCTGTGGCTGCTTTCTGTTGGGACCAGGTAGAGAAAAACTTCCCCATGGTGTATAAAATAGCACCAACACTTTTACTCACTAGCATACCATCCTCTCTGAACATGCACCTTTACCTAAGTCAACACGTAACAAATATAGTATTAAAAACGTACCCCAAATTGAGATGTAGCACTTACAAATATATATATATATATATATTTTTTTTAATAAAAATGGAGAAGCTCTGAAAATCAGAGTAATAAATTACATTAAATACAATACATCAGTTAAAATTCATACATGGCATGAAATAAACATCCTAATACACTCTATATATTAAAATATGACAACAAAACTATAATGGATTAAGCCAAAAGCACAAGAAAATCCAATAGGAAACCCTTTGTTCACAGTTCTACATAACCTGTTACATGGATTGATCCAACATCACATATTTAAAAACGAAAGAACTGGTAGGATAACTATTCCTTTCCCAGAAGTTCGTATAGTTGGATTCTGGCAGACCGGCGTCGATGCGTTTCGGTGGTAAGAGAACCAAATTAAAAAAAAAACACACCTTCTTCAGGACTAAAAAATCAGGGATTTACTCCTCCTCAGAATAACGTTTTATCTACACGAAAAAGGAAAACATGTAAATACAGGGGGTTTATTTGAAATTACGATCCAATACCCGTCCATAATATCCTTTGTGCCCCACACTTTTATACATTGACAACATCAACATGATTTCTATTCTTTTCATCGAAACCCATTTGCACTACAGCTCTATTTGCGGTATGGTGGTGAACAGATTTAAATTGTAAACGGAATGTACCCCACCCAAGTCTCCCACGCACTTTCACTCCATTTAGGTTCATACATACCAACACTCACCGGGACGAGTGTAGTTTATCACATTTTTTGCACATTTTACTATACTTTTTGATCAGCATAAAAAGTATAGTAAAATGTTTCTAGGAACAAAGGAAGAAAAGACAAAAAGTTCTAATCTGATTCCTGTTACTCGTGTTTTGTGTAAGCTTCTTATATGGGGATGAAAAGTCTTACCTCCCAAAACTGGGCATTCGTTTAAACAGGCTGGTTAGTTTGCGTAGTCTCTGTTTTTCTTTTACTATTGCTTAGCCTGTTCCATAGGCATACATCAGTCCCCATATAAATGTAAATCTAAACAGTGGCGGCTCCTCCATAGGGGCATGGGGGCATCACCCCACTGCTTTCTCGCAATGCGAGAAGCAGAAACATAAAATGGTAAAATTACCATTATTGTTTCTGCTTCTCGCACTGCGAGAAAGCAGAAGTGCCTGGTTGGGGGCGGGCGGGCGGGTGGGCGGTACTGCTCGAGGGCAGGGGGGAGTGGCTTGCCCTCTGTTGTGGGTACTGACTGACTGGCGTAACCCACTCATGCGCACTCTCCCTTTTTGAGGTCTCGCATAGGCAGCGCATGCGCTGCCGCTATGAGGCATCAAGTAATCAGTATGTTGGGGTGAAACTCCGCCTATTGCCTGTCATTTCCGTTGCTACTTGCCATTAGTTTAACTCAGTCATTGCTCTTGTTAGCTGTTTTTAGGTCTTGAATAGGCAGCGCATGTTCTACGAGGCATCAAGTAATCAGTATGTTGGGGTGAAACTCCGCCTATTGCCTGTCATTTCTGTTGCTGCTTGCCATTAGTTTAACTCAGTCATTGCTCTTTTTAGCTGTTGTTAGGTCTTGCATAGGCAGCGCATGTGCTGCCTCTACGAGGCATCAAGTAATGAGCATGTTGGGGTGAAACTCCACCTATTGCCTGTCATTTTTGTTGCTGCTTGCCATTAGTTTAACTCAGTCATTGCTCTCGTTAGCTATTTTTAGATCTTGCATAGGCAGCGCATGTGCTGCCTCTACGAGGCATCAAGTAATCAGTATGTTGGGGTGAAACTCCGCCTATTGCCTGTCATTTCTGTTGCTGCTTGCCATTAGTTTAACTCAGTCATTGCTCTTGTTAGCTGTTTTTAATTGGCTGTTTATGCCATACTCACTTCCGTTTAGACCGGAAGCAGCAGCGCCTAACTACTGTGTTCATCCGCGCTCTAAGCGCAATTATACATCGTCCGCTTTTCGGTGTGCACTATATTCTTTTAGGCGGCCACGTGCTCTTTCACTTTTGATGCTGGCAGGATACTTGCGACTTCTTGCATAGCACTGTGCCAGGCTCTCTCGCAGCTGCCGTTTCTCACTCGTTAATCTCAGAAACTGCACGCCGTCCACGAACGCCATGGAAACGCTGCTGCTCTAGCCACTTTCGCCTCTATGGGCATGGCTGACAGTGGTGAGCGGGCCTGAGGTGCTAGCATCACTATCAGACTATCAGAGTCAGGATGACAAGGGAGACTAGACCGATGTTCTTTTTCAGCATCCCATGATTGTCTTGTTTTTTCATGCAGATTTCTGTAGAGCAAACTCTACCTGAAGGTATTGGAGCGCCTTACATGAGCTCCGGTTACGTTACACAAGGGCACATTCAGGCACGGGGAGATTATGTGATCGGTAGGCAGAGCGGTTGGGGAGGAGCGCTTGAGGCAGGCTGGCACGGTGATTTTTTTAATGCAGATTTCTTTAGTGCGAACTCTACCTGAAGGTATTGGAGCGCTTTACATGAGCTCCGGTTACATTACACAAGGGCACATCACGGTACAATGGGAGCTGCTTCTTTGAAATGCAATTGGTCTCCCATTTACAAGAGTTTGGGCTATTGGTATTTTAAATGACAAGCAAAACACACAAGATCATCGACGGAATGTTGCCCATTGGCAAAACATTCACCCCCAGTCACAGATCTGGGTTTAATCCATTGTTATTTTGCTCCTCACGCCACCCCAGTTCAGACATGGCATGACAATGCCTTTCATTTATGTGTTAATTATCAAAACAGATAAATAAAAGGCATTGTCATTTACAATGCCAATAGCTTAAACTCTTGCAAATGCGAGACCTATTGCATTGCAAATTCTTGTTTCTCTATGTAGGCTGCATGTTGGGGCACTCTCTGCTGCGCCTCGCCTATCACAACGCTGCCATTGCAGCATTGTGATTGGCGTAGGGGAGGGAGGCTGCCTGTGGCTGCTTCCTGTTGGGACCCGGCCACTGCCAGGAGCTGAGGTGGCGCCGGACTCAGGACCGACCCGGTAAGGTGCGTTTCTATTTTTTTTAATTACAACCACCCCCATGACCCCTACCCACGAGTCCCCTACCCACAAACGATAGGTTCCACCGGCCGCGACTGTAAAAAATCCTGCGTAATCCTTACTAATCCTGCTCACTACATCTCCCACATACTCCCTATGTCATTGTGCCTTGGATCTGGAGCAGGAATGGTGTAAATCCACACTATTGCCCCGTTTGGATTGAAGAATTGTGCAGCAGTTGCGAGGCAGCCTGTTCGGCCTCATGGGAGCATCTCAGCTCTCTTCATGCACTGAATTCAGGGTTGACAGAGTTTGCGGCTCACCTGAAGCAGAGTTGGATGACGCTTGCTCGCTCTTGTTGCCTTGCAGTCCCTGCCTGTTGCTATCCAAGCGGGGGAGAGAAGCCGACACTGATGGTGGGATCTGGGTGTGAGTGTAAGCCCCAGACTGAAGCTGCTCTTTGGTGCGCTGCTGGTGCAGGGGACACATCTGAGCTATGCTGTAGCTTCAGCCCAAGGCGCGTAGTCCTCGCATCATCCTTCCCTCCTCCCTCCCTGAATTGTGGCCTGGCTGCGGAGGCACGGTGGCAGGGGTGCCCTGACTGATCCTGGGGTTTGGGCTTAGAGGGTGCTGGCTTTGCCTTGCTATCCGCTGGAGTCGGAGGCCGTAGAGTGTAGCTGGAGTGGCCCTTCCCAAGCCGGGAAAGGATCGCACCCAGGGCCTGCTATATGGTGGATCAAGAGGGTGTGCGGCCTTACTGTGAAGACGGGGTCATCATCTGCAGGCTAGAGCATACTGATTCTTCTGTCCAACCGGGCTCCTGCTGCCTCATCTCACGCTGCCTTTGGATCGTTGGACTGCCTAACGAGGTGCTCAAGGCTGCTGCAGGTGTCTGCGGGTTACATTGTGCGTGACAGTAGATGAGTGTTGTGGTGGAGGCGGTATTTACTGCGGGTTGTCCTGATACTGTGTCTAAATTGGACACATGTACCCACGTCTCTTTGAAGCGGATATCGTAACCCCAAATCTTTGACTCAGAAGTGGATTCAGCGCTCCCCAATCACCCCACTCGGTAGTGCAGGCAGACACCCACATATCGCTAGCCTAATTCACATTTTGAAAGATTTTTTTAAAAATTGTATTTGTATAGTGCTTACTACCTCCGAGGAGGCATCGAAGCGCTGCTCATTTTAACTTGTGCCCACCTGTAGTGGGATGGAGGGCACAGAGTGGGGGGACGGTATAGCGTTATAGAGCGCATCGTGAGAATACAGTGCACAGAGAGTGTGTTCGCAAGAATGCAGTGCATACAGTGTGGATAAGCAGTGCCTCGGAGGAGGATGCAGTGTGGTCTTATAAGGGACACGAGGTACAAGGTGTTCAGAAAGTGGACGTAGAGCTCATGCAGAGAATGCACTGCACAAAGTGTGGGTGCATTGTAGAGAATGAAGATGCAGAGCACAGTGTAATGCTGTGCAAAGTGGGGACGAATTTCAGACAGCAGAACTGCAGTGCAAATAGAGTTAGGATGCACTGCACTCAGAGTGGCCGCGCAGTGCGCTGAGACAGCGATGCAGTGCACAACGTGATGGCGTAGTGTGCATGTGGCATGTGGATGCAGAGCAGAGAGAAAAGAGAGGAAGTGCACAGAGTACAGGGGAGATTTCAACATGGTGACGCAACGTGCAGTGTGTGGTGTGCACTGCAGTGCACACATAATAGATGTATTGCAGAGCAGAGGGATTCAGAGCCCAGTGAACAAACAAAATGCAGAGACATTCAGTGAGATGCAGCAGCCAGAGCAGGGGCTCTTTGTTGAGAGCACAGTGCACAGAACGACCTCTAGCCACAGAGAGCATAGATGGAGTACACAGAATGCAGATGCAGCGCATAGAAGCAGCTGAAAGCTGCAGTGAATGTAGTGATGTAGAAGGGGCTTCACAGAATGAGGTGAGAAAAGTTGCAGTGATCAGAGTAGACGAGTAGTATAGAGGGAATAGAATAGAATAGTGCAAAGAATGGGCAGAGAGAAAATGCAGTGCAAGGGTAGTGTATGTGTGTGTGTGCCTTGTGTTTATGAGAGCCACAAAACATGTATTTTTCTAGCACCTTCTGGATGTCGGTGTGCTTAGATTATTGATTATTTATATTAAAATGACTTCCCAGACAGAAAGGTTGGATCCCACCCTTTGTGTAAACGTCCTAGGCTTATGTTTACGTTTTTAGCCTACTACCGTATGGCGATTGGTGTGGTTATATTACTGAAAATATGTACACAATAATGTCATAGCAGAACTGCAGCGTGGGACCCCAGCTCCGTGTGTAGGTCCGAGGCCGACATTTACAAGTTACAAAAAATGTTTTTTAATAGCGCCTGATCGAGGCTGGCCTGCTTATGTTGCTGAATCCTTAAATAAACGGAGGTGGTTTGTTGTACCATTTTCTTGTTTTATTTTGTTCGTAAACTTTGTATCTTTATAAACTGTAGATTTATTTGTTTTGCTTTTATGCTATATAATAAAAAGTGTGAATATAATCTCAAAACACCCTTGTATTACAAAGTACAATATTTTGTTTCTTTATCTGTGGTGTTTGCTTTGGTGCAGGAGAGGTCGTACGGGGGAGCGGGTCACTGTTGTTGGTGTCTTTATAGCTTTGTAGTGGTTTATATAACCTACACAGTAACATAATGGTTTGGTATATCTTCGAGAGTATCTGCATATGAGTGTGCACGTGAACGCCTGTCATGTGGGAGCATTAGACGCCTGTACAGGCCCACTATCTATCCCCGTGCACACTGTGTGTGTCTGGTGCAGCTTAGCCTGACCTGTGTGTGTACTTCAGGAGGCACGTCATCAATGACCCATAAATGTTTTGTTTCCAGCACACACTTGGCTGGGTTATTTTTAAATACCACTAAAGTCAGTTTATAAGATCACGCGTTTCTAGATGAACATAGAAGAGAGATGTACAGGCCTGTTCTGCTGCTGCTTGCCAGGGAAATAGCAAGGCAATGAACAAAACAGAGAGAGATATGCTGGACCTTGCTTCTGATTGATAGGGACATTGCAAGGCGATGAACATAGAAGAGAGACATACAAGGTTGTGCTGGTGTTTGACAGGGACATAGCACGGCAATGAACATAGAAGGGCGATGTACAGGGGTGTGATTTTGCTTGACAGGGAAATAGCCAGGCAATTAACAATTGCTTTATTAACCTTCCTGCTTTCTCAAATATGTTTGAAAATGCACCATTTGTCCACTCTTTTTTCAAAATGTTCTGGGGGGAGAAACCCCCCCTCCCCCCCGAACACTCTGTAGGTTGTTCGGGCTCGGTCGCTATGCTCGCTTGCTAACTGCAGTGCAGCACAGAAATTATTTTACGCCTCGCCACTTTCAAATCTCACCAGCCGCCACTGAATCTAAACATCTATGATTTCATTCCATATCACCATTCCTTTATACCTCTGCAACATCAAAAATACCAGTTAAAAAAGACATTTTAAAAAATATTATTTCTTTTCTATTTCAAGTCCTAAAATAAATTGTACATTACATCAATAAAAATAGTTCATAAAGTGTTCAAGATATATAAATAATCACAATTCTGCACATCTCATTCCTCATCTCACCATTTACCAATAGCCCGTACAAAATTAATCGTGATCCTAATATAATGAATTTAGAATGAACTATTGGTAAATGATTAGATGAGGAATGGGATATACCCTATTGTGCTTATTTATGTACATTCGATCATATTATGATTAATTTTGTAGGACCTATTGGAGGAATGGGATGTGCAGTATTGCACAGGCCGCCTCATGGCTCACAATCTATTCCACATGTGTGTCACGAAGCCGGTGCTTCCAGTACAAAGCATGTCAGTATAGAGCTCTAAGGTCTGACTAGAAAATCATGGCAGATTTATGAAATTTTAGCACAATGCTAACCAGCAACCAAAGTTGTTGTGCTGCTGTTTGCTAGGGGCGAGCCTTGCAGAGCCACATATACTAAGATATGGTGCTGCTACGGTCTTCCCACTGCTGGTGCGCAAGCGGGCTGCCTAGCACCAAGCACACACCATATTTTTGCTGTACATTGTAGAATACAAACAATATATGAAAATCAAAAATTTAGGAGAAATTAAATAATTTCTTCGTTAGACCAAGTCTCAAGACGGCATTATTTTCTGGTACAAAGCCCCCTCTACCAATTTCAGTAGAAAGAGCTTTGAGTAAAAAAACTATAGGTGGAAACTTGGCAATGTTCATACAGCACGCATGGGATGTCCGTTGATGCAAGTAGAGCAAAACGCTTTTTGAATTACGTTTAGGGCTACTTTCCAGCAGTTTGGTCCTGGACAGTAAATATGTTATGCACCAGAGTGTGTCACGTTTTGTGACTTTGCACTAGCACAAAGTATTGAGAAATCTGCCTCTTCCTATCCACAGAGAGATAACATCGAAATCAGTCATAGACTTTGTAGTCTACCTTTGTCCCTCTTTTCACTCGTCTTCAACTGAATGCCCTCATTTCCCAGAATATAAAGATACTCCCCAAGCTCTCAGTAAAATACTTAAAAGTTTTCATTAAACTAATACAGCATTTCCCAAACTATGGTTGATTTTTGGTGGTCGGGAAAGTTCAAGCAATAAACAAAAAAGCCTCTTTGTGACATTCCGTAGCGCAGGAGCCTGCTTCATATTTACGAGACAGCACAAAACCACTTTTTTTGGCTTAATGCTGCCTCGTAAATATTGTTTCCTTTAGCAGTTTTCTTCGTTAAAGGGGCGTGCAATGGGTGTTGCTGGGGGTGTTCCCAGCATCATTCATGGCTTTTTGACACTGCCCCAGATTTACGAGAACTAGCAAGTATGAGGCAGCACAAAAAACGTATGCTGAGATATACGGGAGGCACACCGAGGAGAAATATCTTCATTTCTCCTAGCTTTTCCTTTTTCTATGTGTGCTGCCTTTTGTGATTGTTTTCATGCAGGAAGGTTTCTCTTCCTGCGCAAACAATATCATCCCCGCAATGGTGCAAAGGTGCCTGCGTTGGCGTATGCCAGCACATTGTGCGCCGGTGCAGGGGATAAGGACAGGAATGCGCCGTATCTCATAGATATGGCGCATTCCTGCCCTTTTCTTTTGCCATAGGGCAGCACAGTAGGAAGGGCTGTGGTGCTGCCCTATGGCAAAACCTCATAAATGAGGCCCTGTGTTTTTCTTGGCGCATTTGCCTTTATTCAAATACAGAGGTCAAATGTTAGGCTATTTCTCCTAACATATTTCTACTTATTCTTTTAATATGGGGTTTGGTGTTTTACTTTTCTTTCCTGACTGCAAAGTTTAAAAAAAACATTATGTGATAATCTTGCTGGAGTACAGCGATTGTGAATGGAAAGTCTGTAGGGTGTTGTTGCAACAAAAAACAACACAATGTAAATACCTGTCAATGAACTGTACGCATTCAGCAATTAGGAAAGCAAAAACTAAACACTTTTTTGTAAGTCTGAAGTGTGCTGGAAACAGAGATTCCAATAGGATCAAAACAAATCAAGACACTTTACTTGATGATGCACAAATTATAAATATTTATAGAAACCAGATTTCCTTCATTTGTGTGTACTATAGTTTTATCAGAAAACAAATTTAGTAGTCATTTCCATGGAAATGTGATGTCTGTAAATGACAATGTACTACCATGCAATGCTTTAGTTACATTAAAAAATCGCCATGCCTCATGTCCATTAAAGGTAGGGTAGTCGCAAACGTTTGTTGTTCTAAAACTGTTAGCCATCACTGCCTTGAATGAATGAATGGGGTATTTCTAAAGCGCAAACTGTCACTCAGAAGAGAGAATCCTTCCGCTTTGCTTAGAGAACTGCAGATTCCCAGAAGTAATAGAGGGGCTTAGATTAATTTAATACAGAAGGAGTCGGGAGCCTGAAATAGGCAGGTTTTGAGATTTTTTTAAAACAATTCTTCTGATCAGATAGTGTGCATATTGCTGTGAAGCAATGTCCAAGTTTTAGAGTCTTAGACTGCAAAATACTTTCATCCACCGGCTTTTCAGAGGAGGATCTTAGCCGTCATTGGGGCAAGTAATGACAAAAACGGTCATTGAGATATTTTGGACCGTTATTATTGAAAGCTCTGTAGGCAAACTGAATTCGTTGGAAAATGATCCTCTTGTGGACTGGGAGCCAGTGCAGTCTGTTAAGGGCAGCAGAAGTGGAGCTTCTCCTAGGCAATTGTATAACCAGTCTAGCTGCAGAATTCTGTACCATCTGGAGTTTGTGGATCGTACGTTTTGAACAACCTGCATACAGACTGTTACAATAGTATATTCATGATGAGATTAGCGCAAAGGCAATTGTTTTCCTAGCAGCCAGAGGCAGGAGATTAAAGAACGATTTTAATGATTTTATGAGACTGAAACACATACCAGCAATAGACAATGCTTGTAGGGGAAAAGATAAGACAATGTTAAATTTTACCACAAGACTCTTTGTAACTGTTGCCATAGCAGCGGGAGAGGGTACAGAGTCTGGACACCATTTCATAGGAGGAAAACAGTTGGATTTTCCTAAGAGGAGTATTTCCGCCTTGTCAGAATTGCATTTGAGATGGTTATCTTGTGTTCATTGAATGGTGTCAGTCAGGCAGTTCCGAAAATGAGTTACTGACTTAAATTCGTAGGGGCTCATTTATGAGCCCCTGCGTCACTTTTGCGCCGCCGGTGCGTCACTTTTTGTGACGCACCAGTGGCATTAAACATGCGCCATGTTGCGCCATATTTACAAAGTGACGCATCTAGGTAGATGCGTCACTTTGTAAACCCCTGCGCCACATTATACCTGCGCCAGGTATAACGGGCCTCATTTATGAAAAGTGACGCATCACTGCGTGAAAACAGTGATGCGCCACTTTTCACTGCGCCCTCCCTGCGACTCCAGTGATGCGTCATATTTACAGCATGATGCATCATGTCGCAAGGAGTCACAGATACGTCAGTATTTCTGACGTATCTGTAGGCGCAAAAGTGACGCATCGCTGGAGTGTGTCACAAAAGTGACGCAACTCCAGCAATGTGTCCTTTCACATGGGGCAAGCCCCATGTGAAAGGGCCTGCGTCAGTCTTACGCCTGCTGTGAGGCAGGCGCAAGAAATTGACGCATTTGCACACTAGAAGTGGCGCAGTGAAATCTCGTAGATTTCACTGCGTCACTTCTACGACCCTTTGTTGCGTCAAAACGCCCCCCTTGCATACATTATACCTGGCGCAGGTATAATGTGGCGCAGGGGTTTACAAAGTGACGCATCTACCTAGATGCGTCACTTTGTAAATATGGCGCAACATGGCGCATGTTTAATGCCACTGGTGCGTCACAAAAAGTGACGCACCGGCGGCGCAAAAGTGACGCAGGGGCTCATAAATGAGCCCCAATGTATGCAAGGGGGGCGTTTTGACGCAACAAAGGGTCGTAGAAGTGACGCAGTGAAATCTACGAGATTTCACTGCGCCACTTCTAGTGTGCAAATGCGTCAATTTCTTGCGCCTGCCTCACAGCAGGCGTAAGACTGACGCAGGCCCTTTCACATGGGGCTTGCCCCATGTGAAAGGACACATTGCTGGAGTTGCGTCACTTTTGTGACACACTCCAGCGATGCGTCACTTTTGCGCCTACAGATACGTCAGAAATACTGACGTATCTGTGACTCCTTGCGACATGATGCATCATGCTGTAAATATGACGCATCACTGGAGTCGCAGGGAGGGCGCAGTGAAAAGTGGCGCATCACTGTTTTCACGCAGTGATGCGTCACTTTTCATAAATGAGGCCCGTTTTTTTTCCAGGGACAGGATCAGTTGGGTATCATCTGCATAGGATGTCATGGCAATCCCGTAAGAGGAAATTAGGGAAATCAGGGGAGCCATATGGACATTGAAGAGAGCCGGGCTCAGGGAAGAGCCCTGAAGTACTTACCTTGCAACTTTCCTTTCTGGTGGCACAAAGTGTCCAATTTGCCTTCTATTGGTCAGAAAAGATTCAATACATTCATTGGTGCTTCACCATCACACTGACCACAAATCACCCACATACTATTCCATTCACACAACACCCACTTCCACTCCCACTCCAGCAATGCACTAAAGCTTTCAAATACTGCACAGGACACTGCACGGGTAGCACCTGTTCCAACAGAATCTCCTGTCAGGGTGAAGATGTAGGAGGAAAAACTTTCACTTGATGTCAGTCTTGGCCATATAGGAGCCAGCAACCTCCTACCTGGCCAAACTCTCAGCTCTCTCATATTATGTATTTGTTAGGTTCATTGGTTCACTCTGGTGCATAGGAGGTGGTGAATTACCCAAAATTCAATCTCTTCCTTCTTAAAAAGACCACACATAGCAGTCAGACCATAAAACTCTCCATTGGCAGTGAGTCAAAGGGTTCACCCTTCTCATCTCCCTAGCAGACTTCAGACTAATAGTTATGATTCCAATCTGGGAGCTTATGGAAGGGATTCTAAAACTATGTCTACAACTAACTCATACTAGACACTGTCCAATACTTCACATCTATCAAAAGCATTGTGCAATTCACTTACCGTCACAGGAGTTGGCAATCCCTGGCACCACAAGTCACCTGGCTTGCACCCACCACTTCACTTGTTTCTCCACTTATCTGATCCCTCACACCTTGAACTATCTCTGATTGACTTCATATGTATCCAATACTACTGACTGAACATGCCTCTTCTACACTTGCCGAATTGGGCTGACCTGGCTTTGACCCTCATCAAAATCCCAACAGCATCCTCTCCTTCGTAATCAGCCTATGTCCTATCTGCCTTGTATCCACCTTGAGGAGGTGATTGAAACAGGTCTTTAAGTGGGGTGGGTCCTGCCATGTCTTAGGCCTGACAGTAATTAGAAATTTACTTTGAAACAGGTCTCTCACTGGCCCTATATTCATGCACATAACTTTACACGCATAAACGCAGGTCGAAAAAAACCTTCAGATAAACCATGCCAACGGTGTAATGCTTGTTTACATTTGACATGTTTTATTTACTCTTGAACTCTGAGTATTTGCTTTTTCCAGATGTTGCATTTCTTTCATGCAACTCAAGACTCCTGCACAGTGCATACTGTGAACTAAGCCACCTTTTTGTGAAGGTGGTTTTTGCATTGTTTGTTTACAAACCACTCTTTTAGAAGTGGCTGGGTTTTTGTGTTTTAACATTTCTGTGTGTCTCTGCCAGGTTGTGGATTGACTGTCTGGATTTGAATGTGATAGGCTCTGGGGAATGTCTTGACCCAGGGGAGGTGAGACAGCAACAGGCTGACCGGCATCTGGAGTGTAGGGGGAGGAGTAGCCCCTAGAGGTGAAGAGGCCTGGGTTGCTGCCATAACACAATGGGCCATCTCCTGATGAGTGATTAAGGACCCAGACCCCCACTATCAAAGGCAGAAGGTGTCACTGGCAGGGAGACACCCAGAACTGGTTTAGAAAGAGGTCAGCGCCCCCTGAACACAAAGACTTCAAAGACATTTAGGGGTATAACTATGAGAGCTGAAACCCCTGGACTTTGGAATGGAATGGAACTGTTCAAGACTGTAAAGGATTGAAACTACTTTGTGGTCAAGAGGAACCTCTGCCAAGGAAGAAACAGCTAAATATACTGAAGGAAAGGGCTGACCCTTGCTGCGTGTTCTGGGGCTGGCCTGCAGTTTGCTGATTTAACCAAGGAGAGGCTAAAGGGACTTTGTTGTGTGCTGTGTCCCCCTACTTGAAAGGACTTTGCTGTGCTGTGTCCTGAAGTGACTTAACCCCATGGGCACGAGGAGAGCTGGATCCCTGTTGTCGAAACTCAGGAACACAAAAGTTTCCAGACGTGTCTCAGCGATGCTGTGTGCATGTGCTTCATGCAGCCTGAGACCTTTGTAAGAATTGCAATGTGATCGTGGGCACCTGGAGTCCAAGCGAATCTCAGCGACGCTGTGTGCGTGTGCTTTTTGCAGCCAGAGCCCTTCGTGAGGATTGTACTGTGATCGTGTGCACCTGGAGTCCAAGTGAGTCTCAGCAAAGCTGTGTGCGTGTGCTTTGTGCAGCCTGAGACCTTCGTGAGGATTGCCCTGTGACCGTGCACACCCGAAGCTCAAGTGAGTCTCAGCAACGCTGTGTGCGTGTGCCCTGTTGCAGCCTGAGATCTTCGTTATCGCCATCGGCCCGGACCGGCATTCCCAGGGGAGCTGTGCCGCCGGCCCGAGTCCTCCATTGCCAGAAGCAGGACCTCGAACCAACCCCGTCGGGGGAGGGCCCGAGTTCCACTGCCAGGAATCAACTAAGTCGCATCAGAGGCCCAAGTTGCGAGAAGCGGAGAGGGGAGTGAGGTCGCACCCCCCAGGTAATGTGTGTTGCCTGGGGCGGGGTGCGGGCTCGGAAAGAGACGCTCTCGGCCTCTTCCATTCTTGGAGCGTGAGCCTCTGCTCAAGCTCGTATCGCAGCGGCCAGAGTGTGGAGAAGCACTTTGGTTTACACTATGCCCGTGTTGGGGCATATGTTGGCGGAAGCTGACCGTGAGTCAGCACGAGAGGCAGAGAGACCATCTAAAGCACCGTGATCGGTGCCGAAGTGCCCTGCGCTTTGCATTGTTTTTGCATAACAAACTGCCTGATTGTTGCCTTGCGCTTTGCATTGTTTTTGCATAACAAACTGCCTGATTGTCGCATTAAGCATTGTATTAGTTTGCATAACGAACTGCTGATTGTTGCATTACGCATTGCATTAGTTTGCATACCAAACTGCCTGATTGTTGCATTCCGCATTGCATTATTTTGACATTACAAACTGCTGGATTGTTGCATAACGAACTGCATTATTTTTACATTGCAAAGTGCCTGATTCTTGCATTACAAACTGCATAGCATTGCATTAGGACTGCATTGGATCATCTAGAATTGCTCATCAATTACGCCAGAATCTACAAGGGCTGGCTGGCCTAATAACCAGCCAGGAGGAATATTACAAATACGCATATGTTGGATTTTTATTGTGTGGTCACATTGTATAACTTTTTATATAAACATATACTTGTTTTTCTATGAAACTCATGTGGAGTCCTTTTGTGGTGTCATCATTAGGTCACTGGGAGCGTGGTTGCACATACTTTTCGCATTTGCCTTGAAGATAAGCCCGGATGCTCGTGCCAAGCTACAGAGGGGGTGAGCTGGGGCTATCTGAGAAGGTGTCCTTCCTTTCCCTGACTTAGAAGCGAGGGTCCCTACTTGGCCTAAGGTACCTACCTCAGTCAACCAGGAAACCGCAGTTCTAATACATATGGAATGTTGCAAAAACATTTTGCGAAAAAGGATGTACCTCCCTAAAAAAAAAAAAGGGGACTTCAGAGGAAAGTGCTGTGACAGCGAGAGCAGGAGTGATTGAGACACTCCTAAGATCACTACCTATTCCACAGACTTTACTAATTTTTAATGCTAAGAACCATGCTTTTAGAATCAAAATATTTACATCTAATGATTCACACCAAAATCCTTGTTGCTACTCATTTATCTGACACCAATAACAAGCGTTGGCAAAGCCACGAGGTCTAGCTTGTTTTAGGCATTTGTTCATTGTTGTGTGAAATTTCTGGATGCACTAACAGAGAGGTAACCAAATAGTGGTCAGGTGGCAGGATGTGAGAAGCACAGGATTTTAGTTCACAAGTTTAAGCCAAGCCCATGAATTCCTAGCTACCCTCCTTTGGCCACATCTCTTTCAGAGGTTTCTAACCTTTTTTCACCCCACTTAAAATGCTGGCACGAAGTAAAGGGGTTTGACTGACCCACATTCTGCCTTTTCTTTGCTGCCAGCTATTACCCAATTAAAACCATGCAGTTTCTAAATCTCTAGTTGCTGTTCATGTTAAAAATGTGCACCCTGCTAACATTTTCTCCATACTTCTGTAAATTATACTTCAAAGAGACTTTCTCTTTGTGTTGTACATGGAGATTATCGCAGAGCAAGCCTCCAGTGTTCACCTGCTGATCGTACAATATTAAACCAGACTTTTTCTCCGGGTCTTCTCAGTATTGCACATGTAATATTATGTCCCTTACATTCTTTGACATATGTGCAGCCAGTTTTAGTTTTGACCAATCTTGTTCCAAGCGGAGAAGCCTCCACTTTATATCTAATAGTATTTTTAATTCACACATTGAATCCTCACCAAAGTACCCTGCCCTTGAAATGTGGTTATTCTTTTGTCGGTCACCAATTTGAACATCATGGCGCCATGACCCAGACAAACTACTTTCCAGGCTGCAGGTTTGTGCACTGGGGCGTTGTGAACACTTGGGGAAGATCTGCAAAAATGGCACACCAGGCTGCACAACAACCAACGTTTCTGTGCTGCATTGTGTGAGAAGGAGAGAGCAGGAAAGCACTATGGGGGGGATTTAATATGATTTTACGCTGTGTTTGCGTCACAAAAGTGACGCAAATCAACGCAAAATCTTTTTTTCACATTTACTTCCAGCGCACTGGAAATAACGTGAAAGCAGCACATAGCGCTTCTTTGCATTACTTAGCCCCACGGGGGCATACCATCCGTGGAGAATGGGTGTTCTCATGCAACCACCCCAAGGTTTCTGATGCTAAACCCAATTTACTAAACAAAGTAGACTGGGTTTACCATCAGAAAACTGCACCTTTTAAAAGTAGACGCAAGGAAGAAGAAATTTTTTCCTTTCTCCTTCATTTTCTTACTTTGCATGCGTGCTGCACTGTACAGCACACGTACAAAGAGGGAAAAGGTTTAAAGTGAGTCTCAGCATACTATTTTGTACTGGAAGGGCACCCTTCCAATACAAAACCTATGCTAGACTCAGGGAGACACCCTTGTTCCCTGGCTCAAAGGTGTCTCGGTGGCGCACGGCAGCTGATTTCAGTTCAGGCGCTAAGGAGAAGGGAGAAGAGTGTCTTCTTTTAGTAAATTTGGCACTCTCCTCCTCTCTCCATTTCAAGCAGTGCAGCACAGCATTTACAGCTGCTGCACTACGCTGTGTGAAAAAGTAGTAAGTCTGCCCTAAGATATGGAACTTTCCTGCCTCTCCCTAGTGCTGGTGCACCATCAGGCTGCCTAGCACCACACACACACCTTTACACCATAGTGCAAAGGAGTGTGCTTTATGTCTACCATAGATTTCCTACTGGAGGAATACTCTTCCAATACAAAATACTATGCCTAGACTAACTTTAAAACTTTTCCCACTTTAAATGTGTGGTGTACAGTGCAGCACACATGCAAAGTGGGAAATGCTGGGACAAATAGAAGCATTTCTCCTTATTAACACCAGTTTCAAAGAGGTGTTAATGTTTGGCACAAATCCCTGTCTATTATTGTTAGTAAACAGAGCACTACGTCAAACACCATGGTTGGTTGCATGAAAACACCAATGTAACACCCATGAAACACCCACTTTGCGCAAAGTAATGCAAAGCTCAGCAAAGCACTGCTTTGCGTTATTTTTTATACAACTTGCCGCACTGGAGCTGCAAACCCTGCACAAAATGTCAGTACATCTGCCCCTTTGGCTACATTCAAGCCACATTACACTGCTGCTGTAATGCTACAAAGCTATGCCATGGAGATGTAGGTGACTATGCAGTGAAAAGTATGTCATCTTGCACATACACATAAATAAAGCTTTGCTTAATGAATACATGCCTCCATACCTCTTTGAATCAGAATCAGTGTGTTGACATATTCAGTTTAAAATGCTATGAGCAGCATCATCGACCCCCCCCCCCTTAATACCTACCTTGCTTATGTGTAAGTCTGTCACCATGTTTTATTGTAAGACTGAAAGCTACTATACTAAGGTCCAGATTTACCAAGGACTTGATTTACATCTCAACGGATGAGTTACTCCATCAAAAAAGTGACAGCCTAACCAGTCTGCCGAGATACAAATCAGACCCTGAGGCCTTTTGCAAACTGGTGCAATATGGCACATGGGGGCATATTCTCAAGGAGTTATCGCCGAGTTATCAGCACTTCATCGCAGCCAAAGTCGCAATAAAGTTATCGCCCCATTCACAAGCTGGTGCTAACAGCCGATATCACCAGTTTTCCTGCGATAGCATCCTCAAAAAACATCGCCACAGATGACCCCGGCAGCTATCGCTAATGAGATGCAGAGTAGGCGTTCCCGTGCAAAAAGCCGCGACAACACTACTCTACAACATTCTCAACGACCAGCCAGATCTGCGATAAGAACACAAAACATGCGATAAGGTGCATTAGCAGCAAGAAATTAACACCTCCTCTGACCTGGTGTAAAGTCGGACGACAACCGGCAGCAGACAAGGGATCACAGCCCAGAGCCACACCTGAAGAACAACAGATGCCATTGAGCCAACGATCATGCAGCTTGGAATCCCAACAGGGCCACAACACCCACCACCACCCATCCCCGAACCCCCCCATCGGGCCCCACCCCGGGCACCCCCCACCTCCCCCGGACCAAGAGACTGCACATCAACGGCACGAAATCATGAACAAAATCATCTGCCTGATGCCGCAGAATCACAACAACTAACAGTCATGTGAGTACAGAAAAAGCAGAATGAATCATTCAGCATTGAAAGTCCAAACAAAATATCACAATAACATTTCTTTCCAAACAACTACTTGGAAGACTCACGGCGGGTCATCCTTGGGAAATCTGTAAGTGAGAGTCTGTGAGGCAACATCCAAGATAAGAAGGTGTATCAGGCACTCATCAAAGGACAGAGAGAGAGAGAGAAAGAGAGAGAGAGAGAGAGAGACAGACAAGGAGCGCAAGGACAATCGGGCCCTTGGCTCATACATGCAAACTGTTGCGTGTGTTTCGCAATTGGTGCACCCTAAATCTAAGGCCTGGCAATGATTTCAGCATGAAGGCCACATCACATTTCAGAAATGCAAGCATTAGTCAGACTAAAATTAGGCATGAAAGCTCCTTTGTCTCAATACACAAGGCGGAAGGACATCCAAACCTCCGACCTCGGTCTCCATTCCGCCCGGCACCCCCTGAGTGAGATACCATACCAGACTCCTACGACTCCCACACCACGAACTGCTCTAATGAAAGTGCAACATGTCCACACCCCACAAACACTTGTCCCTGCCTGAGGTACACCTGCATGGCATGCCCCCAACACATTGCCAAAAAACAACCCATACGTCCACACGATGAACACACATACGACTCATTTCTCCGAGCTGTGGCATATCGTTCACAGAACTGCCGCCGGTCTGAGGAGTGCAGGTGGTATGAGACCAACAAACACAATGGCAGGCAATCCCAGGCACATGCACAACCCCTGTCACCTGGAACTGTACTGTGCACAAATGCTGCATCTGTGGGGAGCTCTGCCAATGGCAGTTTTGCGAATAATTTACCGTCTGAGTTTCCAGCTTGTGTACATCACATGCGTCCAGCCCTGGTTCCACTGTTGATCATGCACATTCCAGTGGCCCATGGAGGTCTGCCTATCCAACACAACGGTAGCCGAACTGGATTATGACTTGTGTGTGCGCCCCCTGTTGGTCCACGAACAGGAGTGCAACTGGGATAGGCGTGCATGGGATGCCCTGATCTATGGCGTATGTGCTGGCAGTAGTGGATGGGAGATTGCTCAAGTCATCGTGTGCAGTGACCACATCGAGGCGCTCCCCTATTGGGTTGTGTTGTGGATCGGTACAACTGCGTAGTCGTAGCACATCTGTCCAGCCCAGTTAATGGATTGGCTCTTCCTCGTGTTCCTTATATTCAAGAACGACGTACTTCTGGAACTGATTGCCTATGAAGCAGCGCTCGCATTTATGGACGACTAATTACGTTCCTGCAGCCACAACTGATTGACACCCAGAGTGCGGGTCACAACACTGTGTTGCATCGTGGAGGAATGGTCCCATAAGCAAGAACAACAGTGGACATGTCTGCATTTGCTCGGACTCAGAATGCATGTGCGTGCATCTACGCATGTTGTTACACACCTGTGCAGGGTGCTGCAGCCCCATGGGTGGAGCTGAACAGCGTTGTTTGGCAAATTTCCTAAAGCTGACTTACTGCTGGAGGGAGACTGCACACATGGCAATGTAGCACGACATGTGACCTTGCTGGTCCCTGTCACCTGCTCACTGTCAGCATAGCACACAGTCGGCGCAGTCTGGTGGTACAGCTCCATGCAGATCCCATGGGCTGTGAGTCATGTCCCGTTACACTGGGCTATAAGCAGACACCTCACATCACATGACTCGACCAGCAAGGCAAGGTGGGCTGAGACCATTGCCAAACGTAAGGATATGTGTTCATTTTTGCATCCCCAATTCTTGCACCTCATCATGTTCCAATTCTGCCTGTAAGTGTCTTAAGCATTTGTCGGCCTGTTGTGGCCCATTACTTGCCCGTACTGACACGCACATGCTAATAAAGTCTTCGCAACTGCAACAGTGTACAACTGTGATGAGTGTTGATTAGTATGACAAATCGTGTGCCTCAATGAGCATTGTCCGTACACAGGGAGGGACAGACTGCCGCTGGTACATTGGTGGTGAATCCCTATTGGCAGCTCCACCTCTGTGAGCCAGACATTGTGTTTGGGATAGTTGCTGGTAGACCTGTGCTCTTACATGTCTTCAGCAATGTGAGTATGGTGTCCAACTTCTTGCCATGTGGATCAATATGATCCATTATAACAGACTGTGTCCACACTGATGTGTGTGAGTAGGTCATGCGAAGAGATGTTCAATAGCCACATGCGATGGGGGACACTACTTCAGGTGAGCTACCAATTCTGACATTTACACACACAACCCCATTTAATACATGGATGTGGGGCTACGTTGGGGGATGCGAGATTGTTGTTCATGTGCAATGAGGCCACAGCTAGTTCACACCTTCACATTCATCTAAAGGTCCATGTGGGTCTGGCTCAAACATGCGCATTGATGACATTTACCAGGGTGTACCTTTTTTGTGCAAGCAATGTCCCTACATTCATCCAGTCTCGTACATGTGAGTGAACATAGACATGACACATCTGTGTGATTTGGAATGTTTTATTCACATCCTGGGGAGTGTCAGAGCTGGAGGGGTACATGGCCTGTTCAAGCCCACATTACATGGTTGCCCAGTGGTGGGCCAACCAGAGTCCTTAGTGGAATGCAAAGTTAATTTGGAGAGGAAGAGTTCAGTCCTCAACCGAATTGTTGTGTCATTGGTACAAGAGCAGATATGGCAGTCCATGTCGGGGTCCAGGTGAATGTCGCAGAGTGTTCCGGGGGACAGTGGGAGGTGTTGTTCCAGGGCATGATGCATAGGGCTGAACCAGGCAGGGACAGGCCATGTGGCGGCTACGGATGCTACTGCCTCCTTCCCCACACAGTCATTACCCTCCACATCTTACTCCTCTGAGACGTCTTCTATGTCCGGTGTGTCAGGTGTGTGTGGTGGTGTTATGGCTGCATCACAGTGTGCTACTGACACATCAGGGGGCGGAGTTGGTAGGGCTGCATCACTGTGTGCCAATGACACATCAGGGGTGGAGATGTGTGTGTCGAAGTTCCAGCAGCAGTTATCTGTGCCAGGCTCTGTGGCAGCAATGGCAAGATGAGGATGGAAGATCCCAGCTACATCTCTCTGGTGTTCAGCCATGGCAGCCCTACTTCCAGGCTGCATCGGCTCTATGGTCTCCATTGTCCTCCACATCTGTACCAATTCTGTGCTGTCATCGCTGGAACCTGTCTGACTAGACAGTTCTTGTATCCGAGTAATGGTCCCAGCAAGGTCAGCCAAGGATTGTTGGTGAGCATCGGGCGGACAGTGGGTGTCCGTTGGGGACTGTAAGTGGTCCCTGATGGGACTCAGACACCCACGTATGGCATCGAGTTTGGCTGCCATGAGGTTGAACTCCACCCGCAGCTGATCAGCCATCTTCTCCTGGCACCCTAACACGGCGTTGGAATTCCATGTGTTGGTCGTGGGGATACTTTGAGCTAGCTGTGGTGGTGTGTGCATGCTGCTGTGTGGTCTGTGCAGGGTGTGGTGTCACCGCATTGCAGCTGGGCTGTCCTGCTCTTGTGGGTGGTGTGCAGATGCTGTCCACGAGCCGTTGGAGGGTGTCTGGGAAAATGTGCAGGGTGTCCTCTTCATCATCACTGTAGAGATGTGTGGTCTGCTCTGCAGGAGGTGTTGATTGTCCATCTGCAATGTAACAGGTAGATGCAGCTTAACAGTGTGTTCCATGTATGTTTACGCATTGTAGATGTTTACATTCAGACTGCACGACAGTGTACATTTTGGCTGTTTTGGAGAAGCTGGCTATTTGATGGGAGACAGTGGACATTTCGACTACATGACAGATGAGAGGTTGTACTCGTACATTATCTCACAGTGTCATGCAATGCCAGATGTGATTGGCCAGTTACGATGCACGGGCGGCACCAGTTGTGTCCTGTGCCCTGTGGTGTAAGGGTTGCACTTTGTACAACATTGTTGTCAATGTTGGTGTACTGTGCTTGCTATGTGTGTGTGCTGCATTGTTGGCGAGTATCACCTGCAGCTCTGATTTTGTGGTCCCTTATCCCTTTGAGTGGGTGTGCCTTTGACTTGTGGGCTTTTCGGGTGCGGGGATGTTTGCATCTTGGGTCATTTGTGCTCTTGTACGGTTTTTGTACTCTTGTGCATTGTTTGTTTGCAGATGTGTTTTTGACGTCATGGGTTGTAGGTGCATGTTGATGTGTCAGAGTGTGGCCTGCTCCTTTACGAATGATGTGGTACTAAAGGGGGTGGTGATGGACGGAGCATCAGAACCAATCAAACATTCACACCCAGTCAACAGATCTGGGTTTGATCCATCACCGTTCTTTAGCCCACTCTGCCACCCCAGTTCAGACATGGCCATATGCAAATCAGTCTGACCCTGTGCCTCATGGGAACAGTCCAGCCCGAACTGCCAAGCCATGCCTTCCCTGGACCGGAAACAAGCTTCCTAGGACCGGTTTCTGGCATTTCAGCCGTCTTCAGCCAGGCTTGCTTGAATCCAGTGGCAAAGTGAGCAAGGGACTCACGTCTGAGCATACCCTGCCAACTTATGGCGAACAAAGTGGTACAAAAGGGGGTGGTGATGGACGGAGCATCAGAACCAATCAAACACTCACACCCAGTCAACAGATCTGGGTTTGATCCATCACCGTTCTTTAGCCCACTCTGCCACCCCAGTTCAGACATGGCCATATGCAAATCAGTCTGACCCTGTGCCTCATGGGAACAGTCCAGCCCGAACTGCCAAGCCATGCCTTCCCTGGACCGGAAACAAGCTTCCTAGGACCGGTTTCTGGCATTTCAGCTGTCTTTAGCCAGGCTTGCTTGAATCCAGTGGCAAAGTGAGCAAGGGACTCATGTCTGAGCATACCCTGCCAACTTATGGCGAACAAAGTGGTACAACAGGGGGTGGTGATGGACGGAGCATCAGAACCAATCAAACACTCACACCCAGTTAGCAGATCTGGGTTTGATCCATCACCGTTCTTTAGCCCACTCTGCCACCCCAGTTCAGACATGGCCATATGCAAATCAGTCTGACCCTGTGCCTCATGGGAACAGTCCAGCCCGAACTGCCAAGCCATGCCTTCCCTGTCCCGGAAACGAGCTTCCTAGGACCGGTTTCTGGCATTTCAGCCGTCTTCAGCCAGCCTTGCTTGAATCCAGTGGCAAAGTGAGCAAGGGACTCACGTCTGAGCATACCCTGCCAACTTATGGCGAACAAAGTGGTACAAAAGGGGGTGGTGATGGACGGAGCATCAGAACCAATCAAACGAATGAGGTCCACACTCAGCCAACTCAAAGTCGTCTCGTGCACCATGCCATGTATTGTGACTGCAGCTAAGCTATCTGTCATGCAGTGTCATCTGCATTGTCCATGTGGCTCACAGAGCCGCTGCCTTTCTTGATTCAGCACATGTGCATGGGTAGGTTGGGAAATTGGTGATATGGAGGGGGGCCCATTTGTGCACATTGTGGATGGGGGCCTACTTGGTGATTCTATGTGTGCTGCAGTGTGCCAAGGGTATCAGGGACATGTTCCACACTAATTGTGGCTGTGCAGTGTGCTGCTCATTATTGTGCATGTGTGCCATTGTGCCCTTCCCCCTCCGTCCCCGCTGTCCCTGGTCGTTACTCACACTGTTGCTGTTGGGTCAGGTCATATCGAGCTGTGTCCAGGCCCCCAACTCCTGCCACCATCTCCACACTGATGACTGTGGCCACCATTTCCTCCAGCTCATTCAGCTCCTCCTGTGGTGCAGGAGTCCCACCTCTAGTCGCCTTTGCTGCCTTCCTGTTGGCAGCGAGTTGCTCCTTGGTTTGGCTGTGCACTTCATGCCAACGCCTCTTGACCTCCTCCATTGACCTCCTTGATACTCCGACTGCATTCACGTTGTTGACTATAGGCTGCCATATTTCCGTTTGTGCTGCCAATGATGCAGTGGAGGTAATGAACAGTTGTTGGTAGTGTTCTATCACCTCCGTAACGATGATCTGGTCTTCCTGCGGCATGAAACCCGTCTTCCTCTTCCTCTTCTCCTTGCCCTTACCCGACCCCGGGGTTCCTGGCTGGTCCTCCGTGGGGCTTGTGGGGTTCGGGTTGTCCTATGCACTCGGTCAAGGTGCATCCATGGTGCTACGCAGTTTGATTTGGTGTTGGTGTTTTTTTTGTGTTGCTTTTATAGTGCATTTTCCTGCATGACACGTGGGAATTGCAGGCCTGTGGCTAGTTGTCGCTGATTTTTGTATAACAATATGGGGCATCGCACCGGCTTGGGAATACCACGTTACAACTGTGTTATTTTCCAGCGATAGACTGCGATGTGAAGAGTTGCGTTAAGCTACTTTTGCGGTAGTTATAACACGTTCTTGAGAATATCCCCCTCGTGTGTTTACTAACCAACTCAAAAAGTGTTCCACGCTAGAAAAGGGCCCTTTTCCCAGTGCAAAAAACTGCTTTGCGTCAAGAGAGCATTACTGAGGCGGATCAGACCAAACACCCAGAGGTTTTGCTACAAAGCTTTCTTTAGTAATATATCCAGGCCAGGCCATCAAAAACTAGCTCGTTCATGAAGCCGGCATAAACAAGGGAGATTATGTTCATTTTTAAACAAAATAAATAAATAAATAAATGAGTAAATTAAAATAAAAGAAGCATCAGGTGTGTGCTGCAGTGCACACCCAGCTTGTGGGAGCCTTCTGAGCTGGCCTAAACATAGACATTTGTGCTGGAAGGGTTGTCTTCAAGTATAGAACTCCATCGCTACTCAGCACACACTGACCTCTGCACCATTGTGCAAGGCTGCACGTCACGCAAAGGCAGCATTGCAGAGGATGATAGCAGCAGCAGCAGCCCAGTCTTAGTAGCTACGACGCTGCGTTGTGTTTCTCCCCTTGTGCGACGCAGTGCAGCAAGTTTGGTAGCTGCTCTGCGTTGCATGAAACAATAGTACATCTGGGCCTTTACCCTCTTTTAGTGTAAGAACACAGCTGCAAGGCAAGGGTACAGCATTTTCAAAAACTTTAATCCATGCTGTATTATTTGGCAGAATAATTTCCATAAAATAAGACCGTTTTATCAGCATGTGCTCTTTAATGGATACAAACTCATCACTGCAGCAAAAACTCCTCATTACTGCTAATTACTGAGATGTAATCGATAATAAAGTGTATGGGTATTTTTGAAGTGCGGGAATCGTGTGGTATTCCCAGATTGCCCCAAAGAAATTGGGAATTATGCAGGAATCAGTGTTTCTGCACCCTAGTCCTCTGATGATTCCTCAGAGGCGTATACAAATTGTGTCATGGTTTTCAAAAGAAGCTGGTAATCCTTATTGAAACAGTTACTTACTTTACCTGCTGAGTCACTCCCAAATTATAATGCGGACCATTTGCTTTTACAACTAAAACATCACAATCTAGCACTATTAGGTAAGTGTTTAATAGAAATATGTTTCTATTGCTAACAAGAGAAGAGTTCACATTAGCGACCACTGTACATCCTTGTTACTGCGCCCGTTTTTCTTACAACTACATAGAAGTTCCCAAATGTGTACCTTTGCTTTACACATTTCCTGTTAGACCATGATGAACACCATCACTATGAGATATTTGTTTGCCTTAATTAATTTAATGGGATCCAAGGTGCACGCTTTTAAGTTAGAAAACTCTTACATTCAATTTACTGTTTGCCATTGTCGCCTTAACATTCAATCAGTTATACTTATATTTAAATTGCTATTTTACCTTTCTTTTATTTCTTTTGTTGTCCCCATTGATTTTGAAGTTGTTGAGTTTCAAGAAGTTACATATTCTTCTCATTTCTAATTACTAATATTTTCACCATTGCTTTTCAATTTTCAGCCATTAATTACTTGAACAATGCAAGTATGTAATTTGCATTGTCAATGCATTATGAGACATTACGTTTCACCGTGCCTTCATCAGGATATCTTTATAATGTTTTCACCAAAGTCTGAGTAACAATATGTAATACAAAATTATGTTGTTTTCAACATATTTGAATTGCAGTGCCGAAAAAACAACAGGGAAAAAAACAGTTATGCAATTTAAGAAAAGATCACTAATACAGTATGTAATTATTTTACCTTATCGAATGAAGCCACAAGAGAGGATCTCTAACAGTGGTGGCTCCTCGAGGGAGTGCTGCGGAGTGGTGAGGCGGAGCAGGGTAGGGGCAGGGTGGTGGGTAGTAAACTCCAGCATACGGCCGTACGGAGTTAAGTAAATCAATACAACGAATTACATTGAGTGCGCTGCATCTCTATTTGGCCTTATAAATTCTAAATCAACAATCCATTCCTCATAGTTAGTCTTGGAAGCAAGCATGTTATTAGCATATGGGTAAAAAAAAAACACAATGATGTTGTAACAGGAAAAGTATTTCACAACTTGTCATTGACTTGGTATGCATACAACACAAAATGTTTTTTTTATTGAACTGGTTGTAAAAGGTTTTTTTTATCATCAAAACCACTCCAACATGGCAAATTGTCCTTAAGACCCATTCACATTTAATAGCACTTCACATGATTTTAAGTGGTCCCCAGCATGCAAACCCATGAAAGATTTCCAACTTTTCCAAATTACTTGCATTATAAGAATCCAAATATATAAACACACCAGAATAGTATACCAAGGTAGATAAAGAGTGCCCCTAAGTGACAATAAGCAATTAGAAACATGCACTGAAAGATAAAGGTTGCAAGAAATGTTGTTCCCCGTTTCCTAATTAAAGTCGAGGCATGTTTTCTCCTACGAAGAAAGACAGTGGCCTAACACTAAAGTATGAAAATAGAACATGTATCATATTTTATACAGTTATGATTGCTTTCCCTGTGTTTTCTCCTCTTAACATTCCCATGAAGGCTACAGGCATGTTTTCAAATCCTTTAGTGATATGTTCTCTGTACTTGAGTTTTCCCTGCAGATAAAAGATAAATTTGTTATAACATTGTAAATGATTGCAAACATCCTTTGACTTTCACATCCTGTCTTCCTCCCAGGTACTTCAGTCAGTTGGATATTCTTGGGACTAGCTAAGTTGTATCTAACATGTTTCATATCACTTTACCCAAGGGCAGTAATTGTATTCTTAAATTAAAGAAAGGTAACAACAGAACAGGTTTTTAAACAAAACCTAAATATTATTTGTATACAGTTCAAAAGGCAGGCTTCTTCATCCACAATCAACTAATTGATGTTTACATTAGCATCCAGTGAGTAATAAGCACAACTTGACACACAAGTGTAGTTTCTAGTGGAGAAAGCCTCACATGTGAAGCTAACAGATAAATTGAAAAGTTAGGAGTTTGCATATACCACAAAAATCCCAAATCTCTTTCAGCAGTGGCAGGGTCTCTTGTTTATCTCTTGATTATTTTTAAATTAGTGTCCTCCGTTTTGTTCTTTAAAATGCCAGTCTTCTTGTTCTTAAATTAGTGTCTTAATTTTTAGTATTTAAATTGCCAGTCTTCTATCAATTTTGCACTAAGGATATTGTGCTGCATAACTAAATACTTATAAGGTCCCGAAGAGAGACCTATTGGCTATGCCAATGCTCGTTAATATGATGTCACTCTGCATTCTGTTGAATTGTATCTTTCAATTAAGTCTTGTTTAGGTTGAAATGTATATATTCTGTTTCCTTTTTGCTTTTCACAAGCCTACTGTACTCCTTTACCTTTGTGGTAAGGTAGCGCCTTTACAACTTTCATGAACAAATCATAAATAACTCATATTTTCCAATGTGTTATGTAGGAAAGTCACCATTTTACTGAAGAAATGGAGGTGAGTTTTATGCACGTGCAAGCTTTACGAAACTTTAAAGTTAAAACCTTGGCACAACTCTGCCAGCAGCAAGAAAGCGCGCCCAGCCCTTCTTGCTCTGTATTTCCGAAATGCCTGAATTAGATGCCATATTTTGAGACCCCTGCCTGCCTGGCATGGAATGTATTGGCTGCATTTCATGGGGGGTGCTGCGGGTGTAAAGTAAGTAAGGCAGAGCAGCGTGCCAAGCACATGCCATGCTTGTTAGGTTTCGCGTAAATACCCTTAAGTTTTAAGTAAACTTCAAAAGCAGAGACAGTTTCAGTAAAACAAACACAGACTGGCCCCGAGGTGCAGGGAGATTTCTCCCTACGCATGGGTCCTGCTTTGAGTTCCTTACCAGGCACTACTTGGCCACCCCACTCCAGGCACAGGAATGCAAGGAACTTTACACCACGTTAAACAAGAAGTGACGTAGGCCGCTGTCACCCTGCCTAATGGATCAAGGCCTTCCGACGCCGGAGGCACCTGTGCTGGGGCTCTACTCATGGAAAGTCGGCATCGCTGGCAGTAAGACCAGGAAACTTGCTGTTACAGTGCTTGGAGACAGCACAACTGAAGTACAAAGCGCTGTTATATAAAAAAAAAAAACAGGCCATTATTATTACCAAAACGACAGAGAACATTTTGAAAATAAAAACAGGTCCATAATAAACATGGGTGCTAATGTGAGGATGGGGGGTGGGTCCTGACTGACAGGGGCTGTGGAAAGAGCCCCAGTGTAATAGAGGGAGCGGGTCCCCTTTGAGGTGACGTCACACCACCAAAGAGTTGAACTCTGAGGCCCTGATAACTGGTGGCCTGGGGTGTGGTGGAGTAATCACTGCACCCCATAAAATATGAAATCACCGGGTGCCGAATTTATTGCAAGTTTGACACCAGGGTGGGGAATAACGTCTGGATTACGGTGTTCATCGCACCACAATCCGCATGTCTCGGTTTTTATCAGCATTTTTTAGCAGGTTTGACTTGCTGAAGTATACTGAGGCTACGATTACAGCGAGGGATAAACAACATCACAACATTTATAAATACGATCCCTGCACGAATGCAATTTACCGGGCCACTCGTAACGAGCGCCTTGATGTCACCCCTAAATAATGGGAGCGCTGCCTTTGTGCGTAGACTGGAGCGCCCGCACAATGCACACAGCTCGTGTTAACAAAGGATGGTCTGTGCACTTTACGGCTTTAGAAATGCTAAGTAAACAACGTGTCAACCTGTGAAAGAAAGAGGAACCACTTGATCGCGGAGTGAGCCAAGAAACAATGGTGGGAAATCGCGCCTAGAGGAGGCGGCGCTTCTTAAAAGCCTCATTACATTGATAGCTTATTATAGATAATTGTTCAAACATTTTATGCTATTCAAATATAATAAACGAGCACAAGCGCGCACGGCAGCAGGGGGGAGAGAGGAGGGGGACTGTGCGATTCACTTGCGGGAGTGCGCGGCTGGCGCCACGATAATTGATAACACATGGCGCCAGCCGCTCGCTCCAGCAAGTAAATCGCCAGACGTGCACGCGTTGCCATTGGAAGCAATGCAACACGTGCATGTTTTTGACGGGAAAGCTGTGCCAATTACTAAAGGTCTCTTTCCTAAGCAACGCATGCACGCTGCGTAGGCGAGACCTACAAAGCAACTGTGATCAAAAACAACTAAATATTGTAGTGAACATGAGAAATGTTGGTGGTTGACTGTAAAGCACTGAACCTGTGTGATAAATGTCTCTAGACCACAAGCTGTAAGTGGAGAAATTAGATTCTAATTGATATTTCTATAGTGTCAGGTACGTGCTATAGAGTTTCCTTTTAGAAGTGAGTGAGATGTGTGAATTAGGCATGTATTCAACATCAATTTGGAATTTTTTATTTTTCCTTAGACATACTCAGTTGGACCTATGACCTATGGGCACATAAAGTTTTGTAACCTGGGCCTTAATTATCCAGCTGTAAAGATGGCTTAAACGTTCAATGTTCTTATTGATCAGGACCGGTTTGGATATAAATTCAATGTGCTGTAATGTGCATTGATTATTATGTTTATGTTATGAAAACACTGTATAAAAATATCTGAGTTCACAGAAATCATGCCAATGCAGGCCGCAAAACCCTGGGGCGGGGGATGATCTATTAAAAATATTAACTCCAAACAACAAATATTCATAAATATAACCATTTCATAGATTTTCTCTATAGTAGATCAATATAAGCATATGCACATCCTGTGTCTCTCCAGATGGAAACAATAGGAATAATTTAGGATGGGTTGACTGGAATTTACACCAACACCCAGTGCAGTTGCTTCAGCCCTAATTTAGTGTAATGCCGGTAAATATAACAAGTTTGGATCTGCTCTTAACAGGCAACGCCATCTTCAGAGGTGTGTTGTGCGCTTTCATCTCTCCAACAAACCAATAGTGGTAGAAAAAGCTTTACCTCCAAAATCCAGGCAAGCAGCTGCCTTAAGCCTTCATCATATCTCTTTATCCAGCGATGAACAAGGAATCCCTCCATGCGTAGTTCCTTCGAAATTAAATGAAACTGGACATATGGACCTGATGAGAGAAAAACATAGAGATTGATAAATAACCAAATATCAAATTGACACAATCATTATTATGTGTCTAGCAGGGTGGTTCAAAAAGGTATGTGCCCTCAAAAAACAACCACAGGTCTTCTAAAATGAAATAGCATCTTGCACCATTAGCTCTACAATGTTGCACCACATTTTATCTCTGGCTACATCAGAAAACAGACTTCCTCCAAAACATAGACATTCAAGGGTTCATACTTGGTTTGATAGGTTCATATTTACTAAGCTGCAGAGGCCTGGAAGCGCGCCTTACACATAATCATTTTCAGGTAACTTAAGTCTTTCAAGGTCCCTATATTTTAAAATTATTTATTATGCACATTAAGCAATGCACACTAATTCATATTTCAAATTGCACAACAAATGGCAAAATAAAATTTAACAAAGCATGCTTCCATTACAACCTATTTCTCTATAGTAAATTAACAATGCCTAAAAACAACCAATTTAGTGATCAAACTTTTCACTTTTTTGTTGTCATGTGATTTCTTGGTGGTTCCAAAAATACCAAGTTTCTGGGTTTGGGTGCATTGACCACCGCGTGGTTCCATCTATTCTTTAGCACATTTATACAACCATGCGTATTTCTCTAATAACAAATTTGTTTGTGTTGCACTCTTCTACTCCAACATGGCTGTGGCAAGTTTGCACTTTTTGAAAATGTTTTTATTGAGTTCTATAGAAACATATGCAAAACGTACATTTTACAAATCAAAGCTCAGTTGCCTAAAGGTGTGCTCTTGATATGCACACACTGAAAAATGGAAGTTATCTATTTTACCCAACATAATCCACATATTGCAGAGAAAGAAGCTCTATGACTAAATAAGAGAGCATGTCTAGACTGCAAAATAGATAAACACTTACAAATAAAGAAGACATCTAATGGTGTCAAACATACAACAAATTCACAAAACACTAAGCACAGAACACCTAATCATCTGATAATACCAATTCCAGTATTAAACTTTATGAGTCCCCTTCTACCCAGTGTATAAAAATGCGTGTATGATCAATCAATATTATTATTAGTTAATAGTGTCCTCCTCCCTCTATTACCAGCACCCCCAATGTGCCTTCAAATCTACGTGCTATCATTGCCTCCCACCAAGTCATGAGAGGAGCTCGGATCTCATACACCAGATGTACAGATTATTTTTGGAATACATCCTAAACCCAAATCAACCTTTCCATGTCATTTAATAGGAGTGTGGAATAGGGACCAAATCATTTTGAACCTCAGGATCCTGTCCCTCACCAGTGCTGTTAGCTTTTCTATGGCATATTTTTAACAAACGTTTGTCCACCATAGTTGCGGAGAGGGATGGGTCTGGGACCGCCAATGCTGGGCTATTGCCTGACAAGTAGGTATGGTAGTCAGTGGATACTCATAATCCTCCCATGTATGGCCCAAAATCATGGCCGCAAAGTTGAAAACAATCTCTAACCATGCAATTTACTTAATTTGCTTTACAATTACCTCCTAAAATGACTGAACTATTTCACAAACCCCCCACATATTTGTCAAAATACCTTGCTCTTTGATAGAAGACCAGCATTCTAAGCGGAGCCACAAATATCAAAGAGTTGGACCAGCATCAGGTACCATCTCAATATTATTTTATAACTATTTTTTTATATGATATGCATATTTAGGAACTTGAGATCTGGAACCTCCCTTGATAAAGTCTCCTTGGACTGTATGTTCAAGGAGACTTTATCAAGGGAGGTTCCAAATTCCAACTCCCATTTAAGTGTATACGGAGGGTTAACATCGACTGGTAAGCAGCCGGTAATTGATACAATCAGGTAATGCCTTTCATAGACACACATTCCTCCATACAGGATTCTATGGGCCTGAGATCCCTCATAGCCTGACCCTGGCATCACCCCAAGGCAACCAAATGCACCAGTTGCATCATATAGAAGTTGTGGTTGCCATCCAACCTCCAGGGTGTTACGTGTCTACCCTAATTATAAAACTCTGCAAGAGTAGTTGTGATGCTACAAAACCCTCTGTGGAACCCCACATCTACTAGTTGCGATAGTTAAACAGGATTGTTTAAGAACAGAAACAATAAAGAATATGTTGTCGTATTAGAGCGTCTCACACAAGCTGACTAGAAGATCGACAAGATTTGAGTTGATTGAAAAAGCATATTTTGGGATCTCTGGTTCAATTGGAACCAGAGTGGTATGTATATTGACTTGACTGAGAATTGTCTTCCAACTTGAATCCAAGGTTTTGGGCCAGGAGGGTTTGTTAAGGCAATTATGGGGCATAATTGGCGTGCTCGGGCACACCTATCAATTTGCAAGAACATCACAACCCCTCCATATTTGCTTCTAAGAAGAGTTTAAACTATGGAAATTAACCTAGGTAGAATAGTCTTTTTAATGCACACAATTCTGTCAAACCATGACATTTCCAACTTCCCCGATCTGTGTAGGGCTTGAAAACGGGTATCCACCAAAGGGGGTATCTTAGCAGAGTATATATCTTCTCTTTGTGCTGTTATGGTGATCTCCAGGTAGTCTATGAAGTTGGGTGCCATTCTGATTTGTGAATCCAGTAAGAGTGAGAAACCTAACTTTGTCATACAAAGCAACTCCATTGCTATTGATTTGGAATAATTCATTTTAAGATACTCTAGAGAAACTGTCCCATCCCTTAATGAGAACTCCAATAAAACTTTCTGGATTAGTGATATAACAAAGTATATCATCCGCAAATTGTACCAATTCGCCTCACACTTAAGCTTGTGTTTGATGGATTATGATTAGTTTTCTGCACCAAAGGCATTCCTAGGTTAATCTAAGAACTGATACAATTATTGATTTTAGGACTAGTTGAGGGGGACACAAAATTATTTATATTGAATCCCATGATCTTTGGACCCACAGCAATTGTATCAAGGACTTTAAATATGTAACACTAGTCTAACATGTTGAATAACCTTCTCAGCATACAGGAAAAGAAGAGTCATACATCATAGAAGTAGCTTTCACCATTTGACAGCTGTTCAAGCTCAATCATATATTATCACCCATCTATCTCTCATGAATAAAGTCTGATTACGTGGGTTGAAGAATAAGGGGCCAGATATTCTCCAAGCGATTACACAGGACTTTAAATCTTTAAATCTGTGTTAAATAAGCTATTGCGCAGTACACCTCACAGTTTGCCTGGTTTCACTTAGATTTGAATATTAGAATTATTTCCACTATCCCTTCTAACTTTTTGTCCCACAATGTTTTATATAGAAGGAATTACCAAAGCCATCTGGTCCAGGAGCTTTGTTGCCTGAATGTAATTTAATTGCCACAATGACCTCTCCAAAGGTTATATGAGTTGTCCAAGGGCAGATGAGATCCAACTACTTGAGATAATCTTCTTCCTCAGTTTCATTAGTCGGCTCAGCAGTATATGGTGTGTCACAATATTCAGACAGACGTTTGCAGTATATCGTGTGGCTGTGTGAGTGTAGCCCCCGGTTTCTATTGTATTATTTGGATTCTATTTCTATTCTGAGTAAGCTTAATGTTATAAGCAATCTACCTGCTTTGCTAATTTTATTATAATAGGTTTGTTGAGTACATAGTATTCAGCATGCTGTCTCACTCACTACAAGTTGTTCCAATTGACCACTAGCTTCCTGTAGACCCCCTATATATCTTCAGTGATCCTGAAGCATCCTTTTTTGCCTTCAGTTCAAGTATTTTTACATTCTATTCTAGCTTTCTAGTCTTTTTGCAAAGAAAAAGCCCTGCAGTAAGTGAAATCAGTTTGCCACATATTACTGCTTTGGTAGCCTCCAAACATGTTGTCAGTGAAATGGAAGTTTAATTTTTATCCATGCAAAAGTGCTCCATTGGTTCCCCAATGACATCCCTAACCATTGGATCTTTAAAAGGTATTTTATTCTTGAGCCAAATTTTTGTTACAGAAGAGGTGTGCGATACCATCTTTGCAGCTTATCACTACAGGTGCATGATCTGATAATACTTGCATGTCAATTCAATTCTGGGGTACAACTGTAGGTGGGCGGGTAGGGTTGACAACATATTAAGGGGCTGATTACAATGTCGGTCAGAAAGGCTCCGAGCAGGATTCGGATTTTCCAAACCCGTGTCGGCACCTATGTTTTGACCGACTAGGAAAAATTTCCAACCAACCGAATAAGATGGAAAGGTAACCATTCAGTCTTTCCGACTCGGTTTTGACCTGCATTTGGAGACTCCGAGTTGGTCGTAGCTGAATCGTACAAATCTATGAACTGCGTTTCCGACTGAAGTATTACGATGTCGGATTCAGACACCCATTCCGAATTGGTCTGTCCGACATGAAACGACTGCCGGAAATTGAATTTGGGGGCCCGTAGGAGGCCCCCTTTCACCCGGAGGCCTCCGGTGGGGCCCATAGGGGTAACCATGGGATCCCTCTTCACAACCATGCAGTGTGGCAGGCACCATAGGGTGCCCGCCACAGGGTGCAAGGTTTTCTGCAACCACCCCTTTTTACAATTGGAGCATGTGTTGTCGGTCGTAACAAAGGCTCTCATTGCAGTCAATGGGAGTCCCACCGCGTGGTGTTTGGAAATATCGTAATCGGTCGATCGGACTCCCCAAACCCAAATTGGTCAGAAAAGATTCCGACAACGAGTGGGTTGGAATGCTTTCCGACCGATATCTTAATGAGACCCATTGTCTGGAAGAGGTTCCATTAACATTTGAAAAGAACGCATATTCCCTAACATGGGGATGCTGTGACCTCCATTTATGCAGTAAATTCAAATCCTTAAAACCATCATGACAGGTGCACAGTAACCATACCCACATGCATGCAACTCGTCTTTTTGTGGGTCAAAAGCTATATTGAAATCTCCACCCATTATTAAGAGATCTTCGGTGAGCTTAGTGTTCAAAGAGATCCTTAATAAAATGTTGAGCAGCGTAACAGTAGCTTTTCCCAACTTCCCTTCCCTTTGAGAATAAGCATTTTCCCCTTCTTATTCTTGTGGGTTGATATCTCTTGAAAATGTATGCCCTTTCAAAACAAAACCACAACGCTCTTAGTCTTTGACCAGAGGAACGATACTGCAAGGGTTAACGTGGGAAATAAAGAGGTTGGACATCTCTAGATACTAGGTGGGTTTCTTGAATAAATGCAACTGGTGTATCCGTGGAATAAAGCCACCTCAGCAACATATTACTTTTCATAGGAGAGTTAAAGTCCTGAACATTATGCGTCAAAATCTGGAAACCAAGCGTTGTGGCCATTTGACATTAAGAACTTGGACTGCTAATTTGTAGTAGGCTAAGTGAGGTAGAAGGGAGTACTGATGTTGATTGATAAGATTCATAAGAAGCTATCTAGTGTGCTGTACAAGGCAATCAAGCATCAAGCTATCGAGATAAATAAAAACAAACATACAAACAACGATTTTAAAGATGCATCAAACAGAATAAACCCAATACCAGTCATCAACCCAATCAATAATAAACTCAAGTACAAATAATCAAGAGCAAACTGCTGATTAATAAAGGGCACCAACCATAATGGTATCTGAGTATAGGCAATCCAAACCATGAGCGTTATAGTTAAACCAAAATACACTGATGAAACAGTGAACATTGTACAGCAATTTAGGCTGAGCAAAATGTTCAATGTATAAATATGTACTATAGCGAAGGAAACATATTCTGTCTTCTGATAGTGGCTCAACTGGGGAGCACTCTTTCTGTGCTCTTAGCTGGCGTGTTGTTTTTAGTTTATTCAGAATATGATGAATTTGCTATTGTCCTGATTTGTCTAGGACCAATGACTGGGATTGTGGGTTTGGCATCTCAACCCTTTGAGAGGATGGGGCAAAGCTTCTGACTTTGGCACTGGGGATCCAGGTTTGAGTCTCTGTTTCGGTTCATCATCCAATGATTCTAGGCAAATCACTTAATCTCACCATGCCCAAAAAAAGATTATGGTTTGTCCTACTGTAACTTAACTGGTGTCTATGCAAAACGCTCCAGTAGCGGCAGGCCAAGTTTGTGCTACATAAAATTGCACATAAATAATGCTGAAGGACAGTTTCCACCTTCTCCAAGGTCTGAGCTGTGCAATGTTCATTTTTAAAAGAAAGTAAGAACTGGAATGCGAATATCCAATGATAGGGAATGTTTTTCTCATACAAAAAGTCCATCATCACTTTAAATTCTTTGTACTTGGATAGTGTGTAGGCCACGATGTTTTGAAAAATTTGCAAGTTCTCGCCTCCTTGATGGACTTCCCTTTAAGTGCCCGAACCCCCCAAAATCTCTTTTTTATTTGTAGTAAAGGATTCTCATTAAAACATCTGGGGCGAGATTTCTCTGCACATGAAATTGAGAGTAGACTCAGAGTATTATTCAACATGATTTCCATGTCATCAGTAGCAGACAGTCATTAGAAGAAGAGTCTCAGAACGGAGGCAGTAGGGTCTGAATCTGGGACTCACGCAATTATTCACCTTATGCTCAGGTTGCTTTGATGGCTTCAATTTTCTCCATCATCAGTTTTTATGACCACAGTTTGTTGTGAGTGTTCCAACACAGCAACTCTCTCAAAGAGCGTACCTTATTCATGATCTCGCTCACTCACTGTACCCTTGACTTGATCCACCTAATCCTCAAATTTTTGTAGATGATGGATAAGATTGCTAATAGATTTATAAATGTCTTGGTGAAGCAAGGTCTTTTCTTTCTGAAATTCTTGCATGAGAACGTGGAAATCATTTTAAGTATCTAGAGCTGTTTTTTTCTGGTGTCATAGATCTCCGACCTTCACAGGGCATAGCTTGTAATATTTTTGGGTTTGAAATGCTACTTAAATGTTAGCCCCTTTAGCAGGTTTGGTTTTGTCAACCGTCTGGATGCAAAAAAAGAGGTGGTAGGTTACAAGTTCAATACTCACAATGGGCTGAAATACCACAAGAAGCGGTTGTGTCGATAGAAAGCACTAAGTCGGAATTGTAGTAAATCAAAACTGCACAGACCACATGGCTAAGTGTAGGAGGCTGGATCTGATGGGCAATTATCCTACTGTTGCTGACTCATAAACATGGACTGTATCCCATAAAGTCAGCATGGCAAGGGAAATGTTGTCTAAGCCCACTGAGCAACCAACAATATAAAGTTGTCTCCCGTATAGATATTAACTTCACCACCAGTCCTGGCAAATCCACCACTACAAACTCACCACCAAAGGAAGAACTCTGCTGTGGGCAACACCATGCAAAAGGCATCAGGATTGATGAAGTTCACAACCAGTCGGCCAATTTCCACCTAATTGAGCCTTGGCAGATTTATCAAAAACTAATATTGAGGAGGCAAGTCTCAATACATATCAAAAGATGCCCTTTGTGTGTCTCATGGTATGGATATGCCTCGGGCCGAGCACAGCTCTTTGCTCCTACCAAAATAAATAGTGACACTGCACAACTAGCTCTCATGCTATGAGCAGCCAGTCTAAAAAAAGGTCAATTTGGAGTGAAAACTTTCAAGAATGAGCAATCGGACAAACCACTTTGTAATGTTATTAATATTGGTATAAACTTTAATTGCCACTTTAAATTCTGCCACTCTGCTTAATTTTCTAAAAGGGTATTTCTTAGCAGCAAAACAGTTTTTTTGCCACCAGCGATCTTTTTGTAAGGTTCAGGTTTAAAATTCACCTTTAGAGTTCAGATGGTGGAAACACAGGCTTTGGGTCAGTTGATATGACTCAGGGAACAATGTCTTACGTTTCTTTCACACCTGACCTCATATATCAAAAGATGTCACACTGTTACAGTGATCTGGGTTTGAAGCCAACCACATAACCCGAGGCACTCAGGTGGTCACCTTTTAGTTGGTGATAAAAAAGAGATAAAAAAGAGATGTTTGGTTAGGCAGGGCTAACACATTTTAGTAATAGTACTGCAAAGTCCCCAGGCTGTAAACCAGACCTCAGTAACACTCACAATCTTCAGATTGTCTTTGACTTTACCATGAAGGTCGCTGGTAAAAGGTACTTCATGAGGAAGCAGATTTTCAACAAATACCGCCCGTTCCATTTTCCTAAACATGTCAAAAGCTATCGTTCTGATTGATGGACATATTCTTTAGTAAACAAATAACATAACTCGGAAAACTGCAATGCTTTTTTGAGTGGGTGGGTGCCAGTGAGGCCAACCAGTATTCAATTTTGGGGACCAGAACTTATTTTCCCACCTCAGACATTCACCGAAAGGAAGAGAGGGAGAAATACATGAAGTGGAAAGACGGAGGAAGAGGCAGATGGAAAAAAAACACCACAAAGGAAGAAAGCAGGAACCTTCAAGAGTGAGACAAAGGGTGAGGGAGTAATCCCAATTTTTCCAAAGGTCCAGGGATCCCGGTCCCGAAGGTATTGCCCAAATGTAGGTACGCCGTCAACATGAGGGATTGACCCTGGATTTTTACTGGCCGAACCGAACCGTGTCAGCTGGTGCAGTTCTAGTAATGTGATCTAAAGAATCTTGAAAAGCCAGGATGCAACTTTTTGTGTTGGATCATGAAAAGAACAAACAAAAAAGAATAAAAAACAACTCTTATTAAAAAGGAATTGACATTTCTTCTTGTTCATTTAAACACAAAAAGAAGGAGGAGTACATGCTCAAAAACCCGTTGAAAAGGGTGAGGGAGTGTCTGGTAGTAGATTAAAGAGGCCTGAGTTGGATTTAAGACTGCACAGCCATGGTATTCGGTATACCAACATTTAATAGCATCAGCCGCTGGTTTCTCAGCTGAGCTGGTCATCAACACTTATTTTGTTTTACAAATTAAGCACCGGGGACCAATGTTGACATCCTGTCTTCCTCACTAGACAAAATTATGTGGCTTTAGGCAAATTGCTTTCTATGGCTATGCTTTAACTTCCTTGTATTGGAAACATTTGGATTATGTGGAAGCAATTCAATCTGCAGTTAGCTATATACAAGAAGGCATTTTCATACACTCATGATCCCATCCGATTTTGAGAAGGAATATTTCTAGATGTATTTTAAATGTACTGTTGTTATCTCATAACACATTCTCTATTGGAAAGATCAATGTGGAAATTAATCGACATGTGCCAGCTGCACCGATAGACACAATTCTTTAAAACCAGTGTCAGGATCACCAAAAATCCGCCAAGAACAAGATTCTCGGTGAGTGTGATTGCTCTGAAGAATAAGTCGAGGCGAAGGAAGGTTAAGCGATCATCCGACATTCCCAAGATGGCGGCTTTTGAGACAGTTGATGAAAACTCAGTGGCACGTTCTAGCCTTTCTATGCAATTGTTATCGTCCAGGTGTTGAGCCCGCACTGTGGCGCACTTCACCAGAGTCGTTGAGGAAGAAAGCAGGCAACTGAAGTGTTCCTTGTTTTTTACCCGAGGAGAGTGTAGAGCTTGTATCGAGAGGTCACGGCAGGAAGCTGAATATTGAAAAAGCTGCGGCAAGACTGTTCTGTTACTGATGACTAGTGTGCATGAGGAAAAGATAAACAGTTTTTTCGTTGAGCATGCGCAAATGTTCCTGCGGCATTAGTATAATAAAGAGAGTCAGCACAAGTTAACAGTTTGTGCGCATGAGGAAGGAACAAGTGTTTAGTTGTTTAGAATGCGCATATGTTTTTGAGGCAACAGTTCAAAAGGAGTGTTAGCACAAGTATCTCAAGTTTCAGGAAAAGAAGCACAATCACGAAGTATAGTATATAAGTTAGTTCAGTAATATATTTAGAAATTAGTACAGGAAGTGAGTTAACTTCTAGAATTAAGGATAGTTCCAAAATAAGGTTTATGGTGAAGGAAAAAATAATCAGAAGACAAATTAAAAGATTCAAGAGTGAGAACACTTATCTTCAAGGAATAATACAACAGTATTGACCAGTTGAGGTGAGAAGTCAGGAAAGAAAATAAATACATAGATAATTAGATTCTCAGATAGAATAAAAAAGGTAATCATATTATTTTTAGTTACAGAATACAAGGTCAAAAGACACGCACACCAACAAAGAGGAGCAAGTTCACACCACTTCAGGGTAGGTTGATTCACAGAGGGCTAGATGTGGAAAGCAGGGAGGTATTTAGAGACTTCAGTTAACAATTATAATTTCTTGCAGCAACATCATTGCCTGATGAAGACGAGCAGCAGGCGTCTGAGGCTGAAGAAAGAATCAGACGGGTGTGAGCAGTCTCTTCTCTGTCCCATCCCCTTCCTCCCCCCTGGGGTTTCCTCAGCTATGTGTAAATTGAAATTGCGTGTTGCTGGGAAACCTGGGTGGGGCATTGGGAGCCAGCAACATTCTGCACTCGTGCTAGTGGATACACAGCTTCTGACAACCAGCTAGAAGTGCAGGTGAGTTATTGAGTTGCAGCCAGGCATTACAAACAACACACAATCTGGGACAGCACATTCTAGGGCAGGAAGGAAGGGCTTGCCAGTGTCCTTACTGCATGTTGCCTGCCGCAGACAGGTCCCACGCCAAACGGAGTCTACGGCAGCAATTCCGGACTCAGGCCTCCAATGCTGTACTGGCCTACACAAGCTAGTTGCATGCCACTCAGGACATCATGGGAAAGGCAGTGCAACAACTTACAGTTTTCCCTGCTCCTACTGATCACCTCCACCTATAATTATTCAATGGGTGGCTCCAACTGGCGAGGCCAATGTTCAATGATGGGATGACGTGTGATATCCGGACTTTGGTGGGTCAGTATGAAGTGACAAGACAAGCAGCTGCAGTCTGCCCAGGAAATTTATTAATTATAATCAAGATCGCCATATTTTTCTATCACATGACTAATGGTGGTGGCAGCAACACAAATTAAGTACAGATAGCTTTTGGTAGTTAACCAGCTTAAACTAGAAAATGTGTATTTCACCGGTTCTAGACTTCTAAGAATGTTTGTACAGGTTAAACTTTTAAATTCTACATTAGTTCTAAAGAATTTTGATATGTTTGGTGAAATGCACTTGCAAAATTTACGAAGGTATAAAATTGCCATTGCATGTTTCAGTCAATTTCAGGAGTTTATTAAAATGTGAGAATTTGAATCTTTCAATACATCTTTGTTACAAAGTGTAGAAATATCGAATGAGTTATCAGATGCCATGCAATTGTTCATTGAGATTTGTGTTTAAGTGAACATTTTAAAATAACCTTCACAGAGTTTCGGCAACCACCTCGGACCATTAGCGTATTTTATGATGTTTCCAATTCCTAACCAAGTTTAGAATTATGTAGGAAACTAACATAATATATAAGGAAAACTAAATTGTCTGAAAGGATTACCAAAGTATTCCAAAATGATAAAACTTCTAAACAACCATTAAAACATGTTAACAAACTACTCAAACGTAGTTAACCCAATCACATTTTCAGAAAATTGTAAATTTTTAAATACATTTTTGATCCTGTTTTAACACACTGCCTCAATATTTTTTTTATCTCCCTAGAAAAAGTAAATACTTGTTATTGAACTTTTCAAACTCATTTTCAAAGAACCCTAAAACAAGTTTAAATAAACTATTTTACTACTTTAACGTTCTTATTAAAACAGGATAAGTTGAAGAATTGTAATAATAAAACAGTTATACGTTTTGAAATGCTTAAATAAACGCTAGCACAATTACTAAAAATCAACATAAGATAAAACATGTTTATTAAATAAAGTTTGCTATTTTTCTTTAATGATTCCCTCCTTCCAAAAAAATCAAACTGTTCTTAGCGCTAAAGGTTCTCAAATCAAAACAAACCTTGGACTTGCCCAACAGTGGAGCAGCTGACTTTTGCTAGATTTAACTCATCTAAAACAATATAGATCTCATACAAGAAAAATTCACATTTTCATTAGCATTAGAAAACATATTATATGGGTATTAAGGATATTATACGTGTTTAAATTTGAAACGGATAACTGGAAACATAGCTTGAAAAAGGTTACCTTTTGGGGTTTCTTTCTCGTTGTACTCGGAGATGGCTCCACACACAGCAATCCTTCCAAATTTCTTCATCTGGAGCAAAGCAATGCTTGAAAATTCTCCGCCTACCTGAAAAGAAATAGCATTAGTGAAAGATTAGCGTCTTTCAAGAACAGTTGGGCACAAATCAGATTAGCCTCCTGTTATAGGGAGGGCTTTGGCCACATGCAGAGAAACAGTGCTCAAACAGTTAATTATCCATATAGTGAAAAACAAAAAGTATAAATGAGCAGCAATAAAAGTGAAAGACGCAATCAATTCAGCTCTAAAGAAAAGAAAAATAGCACATGACCTGGAGATGATTGTTTCCAACTGGGGATATTGAAACCATGCCTATAAGTATTACTCAATCAATTCCATGTAATACATTCAACCTCTGCCATAAAGACATAAAAATATAGGGGATGTTTCACAATCAAAATATTATATGAGTAATCCACAAAATGCATAAACGTGCATTTACTGATGAGCATAAATTAGGACTTTTACCAAATGTATTTACTTATTCATTGTCTTTGTGTATTTCATAAAATAATGCAGTGCATGAAGTGTGCACATAACTTCATTGCATTCCCGTGCAATAGGGAAAAGTCTGTTTTAGTAAAAACAGATTGCATAGTGTAAATTAGGTACGAAAAGTGTTAGGAAAACACCCCAATTGTAAATTTATTTTCATTTTACGTTTTTAGAGCCTATACATTACTATAATCGTCTGACAACAGGTTGTATGTCATTACAACGCATTCCGTTGCAACGCATGCCTTTACTACGCATGCGTTACAACGCGAATGTCGTTACCACGAATAAAATTTACTACGAAAATGCATTTACCACGCATATCGGTAAATGCATTTTCGTGGTAAATGTTCTTTTTTTTTTTTTTAATAATACCCCTGTGCGACACCCCGCCCCTTTTTCTTCTAATAAATTCCCCACCCCTCAACTTTAAAAATGTTTCCCTTTGCGATTCCCCCACCCTCAAACCCTTAAATGTACCCCTTCGCTACGCGTCCCCCTCATTAATTACTTAAACTAAATTCCCCCTTACCTCGCTACGTCCTCTCTTCTCTGGAAGCTCTTCCGATCTGCGTCGCACGTCGTAAAGAGGAAGCAGAAGTGTCTTTCCGTTTCCTCTAACAACGCCGATTGCCTCCACATGGATGGAATCAGGTTTGTTTTTTTTGTGGGGGGGAGACCCCCAACCCCCCTTTTTTAATATTACCTTTAGCACACATGCCTTTACTACGTATCTCGTAGTAAAGGTATGCGTGGTAAAGGCTTTTCGTGGTAACCACGCATGCGATGTAATGCATGCGTGGTTACTGTTATGTGTGGAAACGGCCGCGTTGTAGTGGCCGTTTCCCCTGACAACATATCTGTTTCTAAATGAGTCTTGTAAAATATTGCATGTATGGGTGTACTAAAATCCATTTTCTACAAAGTGTCTGCAAGTTCCGCTTGAGTGCAAGTTAAGGTCATGTAGTACGTGCATTACCATACTCAAGAACATCCACACAGGTGTAAAGATGTTACTTTTGAGTTTTTACCGAATTTGCATTGCTGAAACTCGACCAGCCTCTGCCAACCCCTTGGATATACTCACTTCAGCACATCTAAAAATTACATGTATGTACAGTGCAATTACACTGCTTAGAGTACAGTATAAACACAGGTTGCTGGCTTTCTCTTTTTGTGGATAATAGGGTCTTTACGCAAGTGTAATTTCGGGTTTTTCCAGGTACAATTGCAGCGTATGCACGGAAAAACATTGCAACACAACTCTATAGTACTAACCCCTGCAGTTATTTGGTTGTTTTACTTGCCTTAAGACAACAAGCAAATAAACCACTCAAATAACTGAGGGGGCCAGTAAACCCTCACACTCTTTAAATTGCAGTATTTAAGGAGAGACAAATATAAAGCTAATAAAAAGATCATGTGTGTACGACGAGAAGCTATTTAGCAACTTGATTGCATTTAGTACAATGCATAATGTCCCCTACGCATTCTGCATAAAATGGGCTTTGAGTTTGTGGAAGGCTTCATTGCACAGGTGGGTATCATTTTAACCCAACACTATGTATCAGCTCTTGGTGACTGTGAAAGAGAGCAGAGGAAAGGTGCTCTGATAGGTTGGGGAAGGCCGTATGGAATGGAGGTGATCATGATCTTACAACCGATGGGCCCCGAGAGGCAGACAAGGATGCAGTAGCAATGTCTGAAGATAGAGACATCATGAAACAGTTAGGACTACACTCAAAGCAAGCAGGTACGCTCTCTGCATAAATGAATTCCTCCAGCAAACGTAGGAGGACACATCAGCTAGATAGAGTACTGCAGCAAGAGCTTTTTAGAATACAGTTGCAGCCCTAAAGCAGGGGTTGCCACTAACCTGCCATTTTTAACAATATGTAGGGAGGGCCAATCTCTGAAATAAAGTTAACCAGTCACAACAGAAGGATATGGGGAAAGAAGATGATGTAGCTATCAACACATGACACATCAGGCTGCTTTCAGATGTCATTAGTGTGGTCTGGTGGCAGCATCCATTCAAAGGTACAAAGCATACCAGTAGTACACGTGTGTCTCTTTCAAGTATTACAATATCAGTAGCCTGAAATGACAAAAACAGAAGTAAAGGTAGATGTGGAGGCTGATGAGGCGATGTGACTGATGGCAGAGACAGAGGTGGGCCAGTACCAGCTGACAGAACATCAGCTCCTGCATCCCAGGTCTAGTCATTTATGATTAGTAATACTGTCCCGCCTGCACCACCAGTGATAGGTGATTAAACCAGTCATAGGAGAACAAACAGTGGAATATGTTAGCGATAAGAACAGAGCAGACACTAATGGGCCCGCTGCAGAAGCAAAGTCAGACCCTGGGAGAGGCAATACACCTTCTTAGATCTGGCTTATTTAGAATATAAAAACACCCTCAGTCAGTGACGTATCGAAACTTGAGCGTCCCACCAGCAAAATAAATGGAGCCGGCCAACCACCTACTACTTTGCTCCACTGCCAAAAAATAACATTTGGTATATTTTTAATTGAAACCGCCAACATTTAATGCAATGCTTCTATATAGTCTTGCTCAGAGTTCTAATAAGAAATGAGAAACACTCAACATATAAAAAAGGAAATATAAAAGTGTAAGTACTCTATGATCTAGAGTACCTGTTTGCAACTGAGAAGTGCAGGTACTCCCCCATTAAAAGTATTGCACCAGTGCTGAGAAGTGCACGTAATCTCTTTTACATTTTAGAAGGGCAGGTACTCAGTACCAGACAGCACCTGCCCATACAAAGCACTGGTTGCATAGGAATACATGCCCTTGACACAAACTAGCACAAAATCCAAACGAAGTTTCCAGATTACAACCAGAAGAAAACCAATGAAGATGACTCAGTCTTTCTAACAGAAAAAATGTGTTGACTCTTTTCCTCTCTGCAGGCAGAAGACACTTCGATGGAATTAGAAACTCTTTAACGTCTCACTAAAAGTTAACATAATGGCGAGTGGAGTAGAGAAGCACAAAGTGTGGTTCATGCTGACCGTCACTGTCACGAGAAGTGTTAGCTATAAGGATGGTTCCATGACACAGGCTATTATGAAAACCCCAAATTACTGGCAGCTCCCAGCAGGTGAAGGGAACTGATTGTCATTGTTAATGCCAACTGTTGATAAAAATGCATGGAGTGTATTTCAAATTTAAGGAGGCCATGTGGTGTTGTGTTCCATCATTACCAACCACTTTACCTCAGGATTCCAGGACACTGTGCTGGGCTAACATTATTTACATTGTGTTGCCCCCAGCAGGAGTGCCCAAGTTTACCCAGGGTATTTTTAACGAATTTTCTGGTAAATAAGGTGAGAGATGGACATGACCTCCCATGTGAATGATAAATACATTTAAAAATAATATGCATTTGATCATAATTTAGTCTCTGTTATAGACTAGTATATAATATGCGGATAGACATGTAAGATAGACCATGCGTGGAGCTTACATACCCTCATCAAATTACTTGTTTTTACAGTACCATGTCCTGGCTCTAAAATTAGTCAGTAATACAAATCACATGCTGGACGGATTAAATGTTGTGCTTATTTTTCCTATTGAGCATTTGAGATGAAAATGTGTCTATGCCCATATTTAGAAATATGGTGTGCAACCGTTTTCAGCAAATCACTTGGAAGAAACATCTTTTGGCTTCATATTTTTGTTATGTTATAATTATTGTGGCGTGATCATACTACAGCCTTCTGCGCCTCATAGAGGTACTATGTGTTATTGTGGCAGAAAATCTGGACCAAGATAAGGAAATCCTCTAGAGCAGCAAATACAACTCAAACGTTATTTTTTATATATAATAGACTTTTGATTACTCCTGCCAAATTGCATACAATTGATCCTTCAATTTCCTCTTCTTGCTGGTCTTGTTCAGCGTCACGGGCAGATCTTAAGCATATGCTATTTACTTGTCCAAGGATTAATAAATTTTGGACTGATGTGTGGACTCAGATCAATAAGATTTTTTCCACTTCTTTCCCTCTTACATTTTCACATATCTTCTTAGGCAGTCTCTCAGACATATGGTCCTCTTCCACCACTAATACGTCTATTATTGATTTACTTATTGCTGTAGCGTTTCAGCAAATCACTAAATCTTGGAAGGATACCTCAAATGTTTCCTTTCAGGCTTGGTGGTATGGAGTTTGTTATCACCACAGACTAGACAGAGCCTATGTTTATCCCATTACACTTGCCATTAAGCGTGATTTATTATGGCTTCCCGTTACAGATTTCTTAAACGTATCTGCTAGATCCTTACCATTACATACTCCGTGTACAGAAGAAGTTCCCAAACCTCCATGACAACATTCCTGATGGTTTCATGTACATATTTTTATTGCTTGTCTTATGGCTATTTTGTATACATCTTTATTAGAGGAGTTTTTGTACTTTTAATCCATTTTCTTTGTTTCTTTTTATATACTTTTCTATGACAATGATTGCATTTTTTACTACAACTGTTTTTGCTTTATTGAGGATGCTTTCTTCCCCTCTCCCTTCTACCTCTTTCCCCTATCCTTTCTTTCTCTCTCTTAGTTATGAAGTCTTATTTTCTACTTGAAATGAGTTCAACGCTATGCTCTATTGTTATTCTGTTGTAAATGAACTTCAATAAATTTTTCTTTAAACTTAAAATAGAGGTACTATGTGAAAAGAAGGCACTGTTCATGCCTTCTTTTCTCGCTCTAGGCCTCTAGAAGATGCATTCATGTATTGGGGGGTCGAAAAGATGGGTAGTGGTTAGTGTCAGAGACGCAGTGTCCTCACTCCTTAGGTGACAGACTGTCCCATTGTTTGAGTGCTCGAGGCGAGTCTGCGCTCTGGGGTAAGAGAGCGAGATTCTGCCCTGCCAGAGAGGATGGCGCCCGGCTAGAAAGAGGAAAGGATGTACCTGAAAGATCAACAGGGTGTACTGAGTTCCCTGAAATATTGAAGCATAAAACTGGAGTGTGCATTTCATTCCAGATTGAACTAGGTGCTCTTAAATGGAGCTGTGGTTTCCCAGACTGAACCTTGTGTTGATAGACCTGAGCTGTGCTTCCCCAGATCTGAGGCGTTCAAATGGGACAGTGAAATGGCCCAGGGCCACACGCCACAGCTGTGTGCGCTGATTTTTAATAAGTTTCATATCGTCTCTCAACTACCCCACAGTCTTGGCGATGCTTGTTCCCCCTCCGCCCACCAGAGTGTGCCAGAGACACCGAGGCTGTGAGTAGCCGCAAGAGTTAAACAGAGAGGGAAGTGGTAGTGAGTGCACCATTAGCTGCTTGTCACTGGGCAGTCTCTAGGTTACTCTTGCACACTGTCCTCCTGTCGCTCTTGGACCTTCTCCTGCACACCAGGAGAGCTCCTCCTGTCTGCCCCATGCCTCCTCCTGAGCTCTCCTCGTGGTTGTCTTAGGTCAGTCTCCTGCACACCCGTCTTAGAACTTCTCTTACACCACAGGAGCTCCCTTCTGTCACACACCTCCAGGCTCAGTCTCTGGTTGCAGTGAGCAACCCCAAAACTGAAGCACTACCCCCGCAACATCCTCTCCCATCCTTGCAGTGACCCCTCCAATAAAACATCAAAGGCCGCCCCTCACAATATCGTAATGACTCGCAACAGCAACTCGGTCCCTGAATGCAGCCTCCCCCACTGAAGACAACCATACATACAATATAGTTGACTAATAGTACTGTACTCACACCTTGCAGCTTGGGTGGCAGGCACAGACCACTGGCGCCCTGTAAATTATGATTCCACCGTTTAAACAGCGCATGACCACACCATAAAACAGTCACACCTGCCTTGCCCCACCCTGTTCCCTATCCTAGACTACGCAGCGGTATGCGTCATGTGAACATGCAGCGTACAGTGGAGTAGCAGTGTATTAAACTAACTGGTCCCGGGCCAGACCGAGTCAGAGTACTGTGCTGAGGGGGCCACCTGTAGGTCACCCCCCCGCACCGCGGGTGAGTGTTATGCCACTGCTCTCAATGCAAGTGTAAGTCTTGGAAAGCCACATCAAGGTCTTATTTCTTATTCATTTATTTTTTAAAGAGTTTTATATAGCACCAGCAAGACCTGAGGGTATCAGAGCGCTTTACAACAGAGTGAAATACAGTATCAGTGAATAGCATTACAATGTATTGCAGTGTCACCAAGTATCAGCAAACACATCCACACATTTGTAGGGAGAAAAATGCCCCTCACACTGTATGGATGCAGTTTATTGGTCTGCAACTCCTGGTTTAAAATCACAGTCAGAGCCTGCGAGCTGGTGGAGGACAGGGAAAATAAAAACAGGTTCTGCACTAGCAGTTTCAGGCTGCCCATCCATGCATAACAAAGAAGAGGGCACACATTGTTGGCTTCCATCATCAACAAGGATGGAGATGTGAAACATGATGATGTTAGCAGGCTACCGCCCCTTCACCCACCCATGCCTCCAGTTGGGAGGGCACAGACAGGCTTTGAATGGCAATGCATGTTAGTGCTCAGGATTGTTGTAAGTACTTTATTGTATGAGTTAGTTAAAACCATTTACAAGAAAACAAGAGTTTATAATGAAAATAGTGAAACATGAAAAATTGTTAAGAAAATACATTAAAAGCATGCACTTTAATAAAATTTGAGATAGCCTATAAGGTAAGTTTAATTTCCTGCTTTTGAAGCATCCTTTAAGGTATACATTTTTGGCCAACGCTATAAATTGTCCTAGACATCCAGTTGCTTGCACATTTCCTTTGACACATAACTGCGTAGCTTCTGCAACTATTTTAACATTTTTTGTAATGGAAATTCGGGTGTAAATAATTTTTATGCTGGTCCAGTGATGTTCGGCACATACAGAGAATGGGTCCGGTTGTTTTCTCATAAGAGTGGCATAGAAGACAAACATTCACCTACTTCTCATATGCCGCCCACGATCCTTTAAAATGATGTAAAGAAATATATAGTGACCTAACCTTAAGACTGTCTTTTTGTTTGTCAGTGAATTGTTGAGTGCAAATAATGTTGTCTTTTGGCGTATTTATAGTTTATAGGAAATTTGGATTTTTATATGTTAATTGTTAATGGAAAAATTAGCAGCCATGTTAGTTTTCTTGATTAAGTATTTTCTCTTTAACTTGTCCATCATTGAAGGTTCAATAGTTGGTGGTAAATTACATTCATTCAACATAATTTTGTACTGAATATATAAAGATTGCAAAAACCCTGCTGATGGTAATTCCTTTTTATTGAGGTTTTGAAGCATTTCCTTATTATATAACATACATACTTAAGGATGTTGATGCTGTTTGAAATAATTAACTACAAAAGGCCCAGCTCTTAATCAAGGTTAAATATGCTTCAAATAGTTGTTATAAACTTTGTTGATGTTTCATATAACTTGATCCTTAGAACCTAGGGCTCCATATAAATCAATGGTAGTAGTTTAGTGGTTGTGACAGTAATTGTTGATCCAGACGATCCCCCAATGTATTTCCTAGAAAAATGTTTAATCATATATGCTTTTATTGGATCAATTCAACAACATAGTTGTTTCATGTGAGCTTGCTATTGATTTCCTTGAAGGTTCTATGATTTTCAAGGACCCAGCTGAATCTTTATTTATTACATACAAAAACAGTATTTTGTCTTTTTGTAATTTATTTTTAGCCCAAGTTGTTAAATCCTTGAAGTTGGTGTAGTTGTCGCTATGACCCCATTTGTGTAGAAGATACAACCACCAAATCAGCTGTATAAACTAAGTGAGTAATTTCAGTTTCTCTGTATTTTGATGAGTCACCATTGGTGTTGTTTAAGATTTCATGTAGGTCAGCAATGTATACTGAGAAAAGAAGAAGGGCCAGAATACACCTTTCCTATAGTAAGTTTACAGACACAATTCTCAGTGTCTGTACTGTGACCATCAGAGAGTTTTACTTGAACCCATGTGTCAGCATGAAGGTCAACCAGTAAATGTAGTAATGTGTTCCTGTCAACTCTTTCAAAAGCAGTCGAGTAAGCCTTATAGCCTACAAATATTTTTGTCTTTTATAGTCAATGCTTTGTTTGCTAAGAGTGATACCAGCAATATGTTATGACCTGTTGAATACTAAGGTCTAAATCCTGTTTGATGGCACTTTATGATCTGTTTCTATGTGGCCCATTGAGAAAAGTGAGTTAAAAGATGTTTTGCGAAAAGTTTTCCTTCTGCATCTAGTAAGTCAATTAAAAGTTGGTTGCATTGGATAATTTCCAGGTGTTCGTTTGTATATTGGTTTAGCAATACAACCTTTATTGAAGGGAAGAATTTGACTGCTGATGAGCACAATATTAAACAGAGTAGTCAGAATCATTCTCTATTTATCAGGGTTCATTTTTTTTTTCTGCTAAGGGTATTCCATTTGGTCCAGGGGTTCCAGATGGCCTGCAGTCATTTATTACATTGACCATACATTGCTGGGTAATTCTTTAAGAGTCTAAATTCCTGATGGACTCTGTTAAGTGGGAGGATGTATTGCCATTCCATGCTCCAAATTACGTTTCTCCTATTTACTTTGGTTAGAAATGTAAAACAGCTCCCTGCGGCTCATACTTCTCGTGTTCAATGGAGTACACAGCATGCAAAACAGACAGAGCACAGTTATTTCCCCTGTCAATGTTGGACATTGCTTTGGGCCTAGAACAACTTCAGCACAGGATAGATTTGAGAGCTAGGCTCATAACTCAATGCTTGGAACATTTGTATTTCAATGGGCTCGCTAAACTAATGGCACAATCTGAATCTTTTCTCTCATGGGAATGAATCGTGTTTCATAGATGGTCTACTATGTGGCCCTTACTATGATGTGGACTGTCTATGAACAAAGTTTAGTGCGATAAGTAATTCAAGAAATTCTTGTGAGTTATTATCAGAAGGGTCATATGACCAATATTTAAAATCAACAATAATCAACAAGCGAGCAGTTGAATTTAACAATGAGCTTACCAACTCACATTAGCTCAATTTGCCATATTTTATATTGAATTATAATCTTACAATTATTTAAATCTATAAAGCATCCTACTTATTGTATGCCATTCAAGGGTTAGCAGATCTGAGACTATACCACACACTACTCTCAAGGAGGAAGTCTTGCCTGCTTGTGTTTACTACCTATTGAGATTCAATGACTAGAGGAGTTTCTTGGCCTTTCAAGGGCCATATGTAGGTAGCCTCACATTTACCGATTCATAAATACCGAATTTTACCGATTCGGTATTTATGAATCGGTATATGTGATGTAGGTAATGATTCGGTAAAGTTTAACGAATCGGAAAAATTCTGTAATTATGAATCGGTATTTACTGATTCGGTAATGAGGCATACCTGGAGGCCCATAGGAATCAATGGGAAGGTATGCCTCATTACCGATTCGGTAAATACCGATTCGGTAATCGGGGGAGCATATTCAAGGGTAGCAGGGTGTCACATTGACACCCTGTTGCACCCCTGAATCTTGCATGTGTGCACATGTGGCGCACATACATGCCCTAAAAGGGCATGTATGTCTGCCACATGGCACTCTTAAATCTGCAAAATATTGCTTTTTGCAAGGTATTCGTTATTTATCACCAACCTGTATTTGGTGGTAAATAACGAATTTCTAATACTAATTTTCACTCTTTAGAGTGCTCCCTACATCTGATTTCTGGATTCGGTATTTACCGAATCGGTATTTTACCGATTTCTTAATTTCCGATTCGGTAAATACCGAATCCAGAAATCAGCCCCCTACATAGCAAATGCCTAAATACCGGTCGGTAACGGGATATTTACCGAATTTCGGCCGTTACCGACCGGTATTTGGCTTCCTACATGAGGCCCTTGGTGAGGCTGCAGTAGTATCCGCTTCCTCAGATTCTAGGGACAACAAGCAATACTTGTTATAGGAACTGCCCACTTGTCCCTGTATTCTTTAGGGTGTGGAAATCTGCCTTGTACACACGGAAGGTCTATATGTATAAAATTCACTCCTCGGGGATAATCTTGGTGAAAGGGCAAGATCCCAATGACATCAGCAAGGCCAAACGGCTCACATATACCAGTATCAGTTAGAGAAGTAGTCACTCAACCTGCTCTAAAATGAAAGAAGAGCTGGCTAACAAATGTGACAACAAGAGCCAAAGGGGTGGAGATCTCCCTATGATAAAGTATAGGTAACATTTAAAAAGATTATTAAGCATTAAAAAAAAGCATAAATATTTTAGTGTTAAAAAGTGTTAAATATTCATGTAAATTAATTCAATATATTTATTTTAAATGCAGTGCAAAGTAAAAAAAATGCTACATTATAATTAACTTAATTTTTAATAGGATATTAAATTAATTTAAATATATTATATATAATAATTCATTTTAAAAGATTTACTTTAATATCTCACCTGAAGTGCAATGTTTGTATTTACTTATTATCTATTAAAAAATACAAAGTGTTATGTATAGAATTAACTAAGGTATTTTTTTAAATTTAAAGTTACCTTTATTTTTAATTTAAAAAAAGATTAACAACATATTTTAGTATGTAATAATAATTATTTTTAAAATGAATATTTTTAACATTCAATTAAATGTATGTATATTTTCAAAGTCAAACTAATTATTTAAATTTAACATAATTTCCTATGGGGTTCTAATTTAGGTCCCTGCCTCCATTATTTTCAATGGGAGGGTGTTGAAAGGATTGCCGTATCAGTGGCTGGCAATGTGTTGTGCTGGACTTTCTACTGCTCCTTTTTGCCAGTGGTAACTTACAATCATAACTTGACTTCACGCCTTGTTTAAAGGGGGGAAACATGTGACTCTACACTTTTGAGCAACGTCATCCTCGGAAATGTTGAATAGCCAAAAGCAGTAAAGTTAATCAAAAGTGTAAGAGTAAATGTTCACATGTAACTTACTCACAAGTGTAAGTAATCTTTGTGAATAGCCCCCATAATGTTGTGCTATAGTCCAGAAAGGCATCTAATGGGCTTATCTAAATGTACTTTAATATAGCATAGTGGTTCTTGAATCATTTCTGGAATGTGTGTTTCATGTCAGTGGTTGTTTATCTCAGTGCTATAGGGACCCACGGACATGTGATTCTGTACATAGGTGTGCGTCTTTGGCACCCCTTGCTGGCGGGATCACTTACATGTAGCCATGAAACATTTCCCAGCAGGTTCTGTTTCTGCAGGCACCAAAAAGTGCTGTAAAATGTACGAAACCAAGGCTGCCGTAATACATTGAGATGTCCCTTTAACTGTCCAATGGCAATCTACTTCCAACGCAATGTAAATATATATACAATTATCAGTTTCCCGCCCTGCACACATTTCTTCTACTTCTACAAATGTATAGCAGACAGAGTGAGTTAGTCATTTTAGAAGATCGGTTGTCGGACACACATACACAATGATGACTGCTACTGTGTATGAAACACACACACATATATATGCGTTGGTTGTATTATACTGGGTCTGGTGGTTTAGTGGACTAATGTGCCCACTATTGGGGCCTGTGTTCGACCTCATGGTCGCAGGTTCAAACCCCAGCAGTTTCATTCAGCCTTTCATCCATCTGAGGTCAATAAAATGAGTACCATTGAATTGGGTAACAATAAACATCTGTTATACAACACTAAGATACCCTTGGGTGAAAATGAGCTTTACAAATATGTTATGTGTACCCGGGAAGGGCACAGTACAAGGATGGAGCAGATTTGTGTGGTTGTGCTGTGTGCATGTATGCCTGAGAACAATGTATTACATGAGAGATGTAGTGCTCTGCAAAGCGTGTGCAGGGACCAAATGTGCGGGGTGTATGTGTGCTTGCACGAAGTACAGTACATGAAGGGTGAAGAGATGTGCAGTATGCACATGCTGACAGTGTGTGTTGGCAGTGCTTGCGTTTTGAAATAATACAACCTGATTAAAGACAGAAGAACTTCAGTGCTGAACAATGCATGCAGACAGAGTGTGTGTGCTGATGGCATGTGTACATGTGAAGGTATAATGCACAGATGTATTAGTGCTGAACAGATAGTGTGCTATGAATGTACACTGAGTGAGTATGCCTGCAATGTTATATTGTATGGAGGACCCTGGGTTCCATTTTGGAAAGCGTGGGCATGCTTGTTATATACATGAGGAGGAAAGAAATCCCGCCAGACACTGTGTATTGCTGAATTCCTAGTAGCTGGGTGGTGACACACCGGAGAGAAGGGGCAGACTCCCTTTCCATTTCAAAAGACTGCTCTTTGATTCAGTGATAGATCAAAAGGAATGGGCATGGATACATCTCAGGAAGGGAGATGGGACTGATAAGAGAATCATAAAGATGAGGTCTGGATTGAACAATTGATGATCATATCACTGCGGCTGACATCCAGGTGTAAACTCTGGTCACTCCCATGAATTATGTTGTGGATAATCAGATTCTGAGTTGGCCTGCTGTGACAGACCTCTTTCCTAAAGGAAGATGAAAAGGAGAGAACCCCAACATTAAACTTCAAAGACCGAGACCCTAAATTATATTTGGTGTCTGGAAAAGAACAATAATAGGAGGTTGAGTCCCCAAAAATTTGGCATCTGGGGGGATAAGGCCGGCTAGTTTCTCGGCTAGGTGAGAGGACATCATCCAGAGAAACCAAGACCACCTGCCCAGCAGCCTGGAGCACCAGCCCCTTCCTTCTTGCCAAGACCAGTGTGCCCAGTGAGGAATAGGAGACCGTTGGAGGGAGTGAGGTCTAGTACGGATCCCTACCTTGAGGACTCCCCAAAAGATGTGAGGATTCAGCTGTGCACTTATCGGGCCGTAGCCCATGTACAAGCCTGTTTTCAGCGACCCCTGTATGCCAGGAGAGGGCCGCAGTAGACTGTGCCAAGTATCGAGCGCAGTGTGGAGGGCCCCAAGGCCACACAGTCTTGTTGTGGTGACCTCACATGCGAGAGAGGGCCACCAGTGAAGAAGTTGTGTGACCAGCATGCAAGGATTCATGAACACCTAAGTGGTAGCCTCATTTGCCAGGAGGGCCAGCTGTGGTGTGGGTGACTGCACATGAGGAGTCTACGTTGTGTCCAGAAGGTATCACGGCAACCCTGTATGCCGAGGGGGTCTGCCAGGACCAAATCATTAAAGACTTTGAGCTGTTGCCCACAACTGAAGTGAGACTGAGACAGGCAGATCTAGCCGCTTCAATGGATCTACCCTGACTGACCCCCATGGACCAGGAGGATAACGCGCCCTCATAGACTCCAGCAGAGGGCCAAAGGACTGAATTTCCCCTACCAGGGAGAACTTGATTTACTATATCGCTGTGAGCTGGAAGATGCTTTGATTGCTGGGCAGAGCGGCTGTGCCACTCCAGAGAGTGAACCTGCGCCTGCCCTGGCGCTGCCGCATGCACCACAAGCAGCCTGACTTCTCAAAACAAGATCCTATCTCGCGAGTGCCCATGGTGAGGGCACCCGCTGTAACGCTGACCACTTCTGTGCTGCAGGAGCAGGAAAGACTTGAGCTACAGCCTTTGCAGCCCCAGGGGATTCACTGCTGAAGATGCTGAGGCAACACAGACACCTTTGACTGAAATTATGAAGAGTCAAAACTGAACTCTTGAGTATAGCCTAATAGTTTTCATTACATGAAGGGGGTGGGACAGGACTTTGACTGACGACTAATACAGCCCTGACCTCAAGGGGGATTGTTGTGTTGTTGCATGTGAATGTCGTATTTCTTTGCATGTGTAGTTAAAATACGACTTTTTCTAACAAAAGCAAGTATTTGACTGGACATTGATTTATTGTTCATACTGTTTGCACTTTGAGTTAGGATTCATCAGTGTTCTGTATCTGCATAAACCCCAGGGAGTCTTGAATGCTTGACCACAGCGAGTCAAGTGCAGAAGTGGTACTTGTCCTACTTGAGCAGGATCCATAGAAGGTCAGGCTGCAGGACATCAGCAATAAATACCTCGACCACCACGGATGGGCCCTGTAGCCCCTGTGTACCCTGTAACCTTCTGAAAGTAGGGACGTAGTTTGGTCGTTAAGACCTAGGGGGTGTGAGCTTCAGATTTTCGAACAATCAAGCTGACATATCCTGTTTATCATGAATGTGTGTTTCTATCAGAGAGATTATTAAAAAACCCAAGGTTAAATCAAACAGGCATCATTCCATACCCAACTGAAAGCTCCTGTACCCAACTATTTATTAAATATTACACTTATTGGGGGGTTTAACACCCCAAACATACCGCTGAAGCTACGCCACTGTCTGAAAGGGGTTTTGACAGAAACTTCACCTTGTTTACCTCCAGTTCAGTTCTCATGTTATCACTTCTCTTTATGACAGGTTGCAAAGTATGGCATAATTCTAGTTTTCAAATTCATCTTTTTAATTATCAGTCTCAGGATGGCAAACGTTGATTTGCTCGTCCTTTTCCTTTGAGAGCAAGCCAGGGAAGGCATTCCAAGCCATCTGTATGCTACTAATTTCAATAACATTGACATATCCACCTGAGATCAGTATGTCTATATTAAGGGGCACTCCCACACCTTGTGATAGTATCTGACTCCATCATGGGCACACCTAGAATATTGTTCTGAAATTATGTGTTCAATTCTATGTAGTAACATGTATATAAATCCTATGAACTTGAATCTGATCTGTGGATATCCCATTGTGCATTCCTCTATCTGCACCCATAACCTGCACTTAAAGGGCCATGAATTGGCTGCAAGCAAAGATGCCCCACATAGATCAGTGATTGGGCACCCTCCTTTAAACAGATGGTAATGCTTCCTGTGCAGTATCGATTTCAAGTTCATGTCAAGAGGCAAGCACAAGCTAGGCACTACACGTGTAATACAGTCTGGGCAGCAGCAGAAACGCTCACTGGATCTCTCAGAAACAGCATACGCTGAGAACAGACTCCAAACGTTTCGCAGGAAATGGTCAACCATCTTTGCTGTGCACATTTCACAAGACCAGTCTAGTGTTGGCAATGCAATAGACCTGGCTTTAATAGGGAAACACATGCAAAAAGAATTTGTAGAGGTCTGTGTTTCTAACCGAATGTAAGGGATGAAGGCTAGTAGAGCATGAAAAGAAGGCTAGGCCAATGTCCTGAATTTGCAGTTGCTTCAGTGGTCAAACTTACATAAGGCAGCAAATGCGCAACTGCAGCCAAATTAGAATTCTTTAAACATCTTATGGTTTTACGAGGTTTCTATTCTTGTTCTGATTAATGAAAGAGTGACAACAAGATTGAAAAGACTAAAGAAGCCCGACCTATTGTACAAAAAAGGTGTTGGTAAACAAAAGGTGGTGGCATGGTGCCTGCTCCACAAATGGGAGTGCTGAAAGTTATACAAGACTTCTAAGGGAAACAGCATGACATCATCACTGGCCAGATTGCAGGGGAGAGGAGGTGGGAAAAGTTGCAGGGGAGAGGAGTTGGCCTAATCATGGCTAGGGCGGTCGACCTCGATTCTGGGGAGCTGGGTTCGAGTCTCGGCAACGACGCTGAACATCCTGTGATTCTGGGCAAATCACTTAATCTCCCTGTGCCTAACAAAAATGAATGTGACCTCATGTAACGCAACTGGTGCTCATGTAAAGCGCTCTGATACCTGATACCGGGTCAAGTTCGCGCTTGATAAAACTCCGTAAAAAAAAAAAATAATAAAGCTGTGCAAGTCATTTTAACTTGGGAACTGCATGCATCAGCACATTAAAGTCCAAGTCATTTGCTCTCGCAATGGAGTTGAACACTTAGTAGTTCACCTGGATAAAGGCTACACTGTCTTTGCACATGGTGTTGTATGTCTGAGGGTGTGTTCTTTCACTGGGATGGCCTGAAATCAAAATTGTGACCACAAAGTGTTATAATATCATGGCTTTTGGTGTTGATCATGCAAAACGTAGCAGTGGCAAAAAGTCCTAACAAAGAAATGAAGATGATAACAATAAGAATATTAAGAATAAAATAATAATAATTTTTAAAATTGATCTGTGAGCAATATATAACCTTGTGTAGGTAAATAAGTATGATGTACTTATTTACATCTTAATATGAATGAAAAACATTGAATATTTTCCATAAATGTACAAAAAAAATTTTTTTTTAAATTGCACATTTTATTAATTTGCTCAATGCCACATCACATTGATAAAATAAACCCTTGCACAAAGGTGACACTATATAATATTTAAAAGATACACCTGCTATGTCATGCCAATGAGAACCGTCTCCTTTTCAAGATGGCCTCTGCATTTGCCAAATATTCCCGGTCTCATGATCAAAAAACACCTCACATGCAATGGGAAAGACTCATTCTTTTGGAGGCAGAATAATTTATCCAACATTCCCTAGCATTAATTTACTAGTCTTCATATTTTTTTGTATACACGCCTACCTTTTCCAATGTTTTGGTAGATGAACATGCGCCATACCACCATCAACAATTGTTGCTCTGCTGGTTGCCCAACCCAACAGAAGTGGCTGAGGTGTGAGATAGCACAGCAAGATTAGACATCAAAGTGGAAATAGAAAAACACTTCTGATCACCATTAAATTAGGGAAATGGGACTAAGCAGAGATCATAGAGGACAGGAACCCGCAATCACCAGGATATCACATAATGATTTAATGATCATATACAAAAAGAACATTATTTTTCTGGTAGAATAGGCTTGTTGGCATGTTCTGTGCATTCTCTATAAAATGCATTCTGATTTCACCAATGCACTTTACAATGTTCCTTTAGAATGCACCCTGAGCTGTATTTGAGTGTACTGAAAGTGGGGAGATTCACCAAAGCTAATTTTGGAAGGCTAGACTCATGTAATTCACAAACTCTACCCCCAGTAACCAAGACGCATTAGTGACTAACTACCACATTCTCTTTTTGTTCCCAATCTAGTACTGGCCTTGCCCCTATGGATTTACTCACAGAATTATGTTCTTCTGGTAGGATTTGTTTGCTTCTTTCCTCCCTACCCGGAAAAACAAAATATTTTTCAACTGAAAAGTTTTATCACCAGTCTGTTCATGGTGCAAACAATCCTAATTTCTTAGTAAAGAAAATATTGGAAATCTAGTTTATTGTTCTGGTTTATGCACTGAGGAATGAAAAGGAAGACACACATACAAAACAGACATCGTTGATCTAATACAATATTTTATGTTGGAAAACCATAATGCATACTGAACAATACAAGGTCTCCGCTTCACAACTCTCATGTATTTAACAACAATCAAACTTGTAGGTCTTAAACTGAACTGTGCATTGCCCATGTAAAAGGATGTCTGTAGTGGCTGTTCCAGCAATGAGCTCCCATTTCAAATAGGATCTGATGTGGGACCAGGGAGTATATAAGGCCCAATTAGAATTAATGGGGTAATCCTGTAGCCCTCAGAACCTGAGTATTTATGATATAGCGAGCAATTGGTTCTGTTGGGTAGTGCAATTGCTGTCCGTATAATATACTTAATATCAAAGCAGCAGATTCAATCAAGTTAATGGAATTAACGTCGACATTTCGAGTCAAAACCCGTTGTGACGCATAACAATCTGCGCTATTTTGAGGGTCGAAACGTCGGCGTTAATGCCATCCATGTCCATACAGTCTCCTTGACCATAACTGCCAAATTATTATTTGGTCCTGGAGTCATGTTGACAAGTTTATAGAAAGGACAGGATTTTGTACTGTATGCATTCATGTCATGTTAGAAGGCGACCTCAGAGGGGCCCGGAGGGGGCCCTGACTGTCCTGAGACCCACCCTCGAGGTATCGTAGCCGGGCACTGGCGGGAGACTCCTCAGGGGAGAAATCTTGTTTCTAGGATCGTACACTCGGCACCACACGACAAAGAGACACCACACCGAGAGTTCTTAAGACTAAATCTTTATCAGATCGGAGTTGCAGGATCTTTATGATCAGCAAGGCAAATATATACAAGTGGAGCGCGGGCTCACAAAGTCTTGGAGGGGGGGTAGGAGGTAGCGGGACAGTCTTTGGGGATCTGGATCAGATGCAGGAGCGTACCCGGCGCACAGCTCACAATCCTCGAGCTGGGGGATACGCTTGTCGTCGTGGGGTCCGGCGGGACCAAGAGAGTCTGGGGGAGCCGCGAGTCACTCAGCAGGGCTCAGGTACAAGTTCGGAGGTCTTACGATCTTCAGGGAGCCGCGAGTCACTCAGCAAGGCTCAAGCACGAGTTCGGAGGTCTTACGATCTTCAGGGAGCCGCGAGTCACTCAGCAGGGCTCAAGCACAAGTTCGGAGGTCTTACGATCTTCAGGGAGCCGCGAGTCACTCAGCAGGGCTCAGGTGTTTCCAAGGCGAATCTGCCGGACAGTCCCAGAGCACCCCTTGTTATAGGGCGACTCCTCTTTGATGTCCGGAGTGTGTGCAGGCAGGGGTCTTGTCACCTGGGGGTCGCTTGTTGGGGTTTCCTGCCATTGTCCTTTGATCCTTTCAGGGCCGGGTCGGGAGGAGTCCCAGACACCCAGCAGGCGTGGAGCCAGCCCTCAGGGAGGCCGGTGGGTCGATCGAAACCCACCTTCCCAGGGAAGCGCAGAGGTGTGATGGAAACTGCTCCTCCCTTTCTCATCCCAGGGGGCGCGCGATGTCCTCCAGCCGGAGTGGCGCCTCTAGGCCAGGGTCGCGCTGGGGCCGGGCGGCCATCTTGGTGCATGAAGTGGGCACTCGGGCCTGGTGTGGCCGAAAGGAGGAAGGCCACGGACGGGGAAGTCCGGGTCGGGTGTGTGTGTTCTGGTGGGAAGGATCGGCTAGGCCGTGGGCTCGGGGGCTGATGTGAGGTGCAGGGGTCAGGTCTGGTCCGGGTCGGGTGTGTGTGTTCTGGTGGGAAGGATCGGCTAGGCCGTGGGCTCGGGGGCTGATGTGAGGTGCAGGGGTCAGGTCTGGCTATGTTACGAGGGCCGGGTCTAACACGCGTCCCCCCCAGCTGAAAGCCGGAGAGAACTACCCATCCTCTTGGGGGTTCTCTTCGCTGAGGCGGAAGAACCGGGAGAGGCCATCGGCGTTGGCGTGGTCCGTACCAGGGCGATGTTCCACGGTGAAATCCATCCCCTGGAGGGAGATTGACCACCGCAGTAGCTTGGGGTTTTCTCGTCGCATCTGCATGAGCCATCGCAAGGGGCGATGGTCGGTTTGGACCTTGAAATGGGTGCTGAACAGGTAAGGGCGTAACTTCTTGAGGGCCCAGACTACGGCGAACGCCTCGCGCTCGATGGTTCTCCATCTCTGTTTCCTGGGCAACAGCCTTCGGCTGAGGAAGGCTACGGGCTGGTCTAGGCCTTGGTCATTCACCTGGGAGAGGACTGCCCCGATGCCATGCTCGGAGGCATCAGTTTGTACCACAAACTCCTTGGAGTAGTCGGGGGCCTGGAGGACGGGGGCAGTGCACATGGCCGCTTTCAGGGCATCGAACGCCTCTTGGCAGGCAGGGGACCACTGCACTTTCTTGGGCTGTTTCTTGGACGTGAGTCCCGTGAGGGGACCGACCAGGCTGCCGTAATTCCGGATGAATCTCCGGTAGTAGCCCGTGAGGCCCAGGAAGGCTCGGACCTCCGTTTGGGTAGTGGGGGGTTCCCAGGCTAGGATGGCGTCGATTTTGGGCTGTAGAGGGGCGACCTGCCCGCTTCCGACCTGGTGCCCCAGGTAGGTCACCGAACCTTGCCCAATCTGGCACTTGCTGGCTTTCACGGTGAGGTCTGCCTGGTGCAGGGCGGTCAGCACCCTTCGGAGGTGCTGGAGGTGCTCACTCCACTCAGAGCTAAAAACTGCGATATCGTCGAGATATGCAGCACTGAATTGTTCCAGCCCGGCCAGGACTCTATTTACCAGTTTGGAGAAGGTAATAGCACGCACGCGCGCTATGCTGCTGGAATTATAATCTACAGCGCTGCTTCTATTTTAAAAAAATACCGTTTTTGTATTTCGTTTGTTTTAAATTGTGTTTGTCCCTGCTTTTAAGTCTACCTTTGTGTGCCCACATACCTGCACCTTAAATTGGGCCCCTCACCGCGCTTATTGCGGATTAGTTTCATCTTTCCTTACGCCTTCGTGTTTGGCGCCTGGTCGCCATCTTGGGGGTGGCGAGTAGCGAGTGTGCCACTTGTTTGAGCGCTCTAGCGCTCACTAGGACCACAGGTGAGCCCTACTTAAGGTGAGCTTGGCAGTAGCTCGACCTTGGAGAAGGTAATAGCACGCACGCGCGCTATGCTGCTGGAATTATAATCTACAGCGCTGCTTCTATTTTAAAAAAATACCGTTTTTGTATTTCGTTTGTTTTAAATTGTGTTTGCCCCTGCTTTTAAGTCTACCTTTGTGTGCCCACATACCTGCACCTTAAATTGGGCCCCTCACCGCGCTTATTGCGGATTAGTTTCATCTTTCCTTACGCCTTCGTGTTTGGCGCCTGGTCGCCATCTTGGGGGTGGCGAGTAGCGAGTGTGTCACTTGTTTGAGCGCTCTAGCGCTCACTAGGACCACAGGTGAGCCCTACTTAATGCTCGCTCTCTGCGCGCAGCGGTGACGCGCAGCGGTAGCGCCGGACTCGCGCCGGAGTCAAGCCAGAGTCCTGCCCGTCTGCGCCCGTCAGCGTCCCGGAGGCGATCGGAGCGGCGGGTAGGATTCTAAACACCTGGGATGTGTCCCCCTGGGACTCCAGTGCTGCATTATTCCCCTGGGGAACTGCGCTCTTTTGACACCCTGGTCACAGGCTGTCGCACTGTCTTTCCCGGACGCCATCGCGGGAAACTCTGCTGCCCTGGCTGTGGCTGGCGCCCTAACCGCGCTCAGTTATCACGTCCCAACAATAACATCCTCAGTGTGGGTTATCGCTTCATGCTATTAAACACCAGGTCGGCTTGTAAACATGCGCAAGACATATTTGAGCTTCTAGATACAGTAAAGCCATTATGTCTTATGCTTACTGAGACGTGGTGGGGTGAATTTTCCAACCCAGATGTCGCCACGGCAATCCCGCCTGATTATAACATCTTCAGGAAGGATAGAGCCAAGGGGAGGGGTGGTGGAGTGGCATTGGTGGTCAAGAAAGGTACGCCCTGTGCGATCCTGCCAGGGAAGGACATCCGAGGCTCGGAGACTCTCGCTTTTTCTATCACTCTGTCTCCACATCAATCTGTTAAGGGATTACTTGTGTATAGACCACCTGGTTCACCCGGTACGTTCTTTGAAGATCTGGACTCCGTGTTGTTGGGGCTGGCCCTGAAATCGGAACACTGCATCGTGGCAGGGGATTTCAACTTTCGGATGGATGATCCGTCTGACCCTGCTGCTATCAAACTTTCTGAGGCTATGGCCCCGTTGGGACTGATTCCTCATTTGCTGGAGCCTACGCACGAGAAGGTGCACACTCTTGACCAGGTGTTCTCGTCTTCCCCTCTCGAGGTGATTGAGATTATACCAGTACTATGGTCAGACCACTTGCTTGCCAAATTTACGATCAAAGGCACAGTCAAACCGGTGGCCGCCTTGGCACAGCAACAGGGTCGTGTCCATAGGGCATATCATCGTGTGACCCCAGAGATGCTGGCCCAGGCTGCTGTGGATCATCCATGTTCCCTCTCTGGCGATCTGGATAGGGACTTGGAGACCCTGCAAGCTTGGCTCCTAGACAGGCTGAATGATCTTGCCCCGGATCTGACACCCCGCCTGACACCGAAACGGGTCTCTGCGCCTTGGTTTACCGCAGCACTGTCGGCTACGCGGCAGCAGTGTAAGGTGGCCGAGAGAGCTTGGCGGGCGCAATATGATACTGCAGCCAAGCTGACCTATAAAACGGTGGTCAAGGCCTATCACCGGGACAATCGCCTGGAAAAAAAAGCATATCTAGCCAGGAGAATAGAAGCGGCTTCTAACTCCTGCAAGGAGATCTTCTCCATTGTGAGAGAATTTATTTCCCCATGGTCTAACACCTCGGACGAAAAACCGTCTGGTACCTGGGCTTCGGACCTTGCTGATTTTTTTACGAGCAAGATCCAACGCATACAGGATTCTTTCCCAACGCCTGGGCCCATGGGCCAGACTAATCCTGAGGCCATTTTATCCCCGCGAGCTTGGCCTGGTGTGACGCTGAGTGTGTTTCCTCCGCTCTCTGCCCCTGACTCTTTAGCGCTAATGGGCAATCTTAAATCGGGCTCGCCCCTCGACCCATGCCCTGCTAAATTTTTAGCGAAAGTTGCGGTGGTGATCAATCCACTGGCAAACCCGCTGTTAAATCTTTCGCTGAGTCAGGGAGTGGTCCCGTATGCCTGGAAGCAGGCTATGGTGATTCCATTGCTCAAAAAGCCAGGCCTAGACCCGAAGGCCCCGGTCAATTATAGGCCCATCTCTCTGCTGCCGGCTCTCACGAAGATTTTGGAAAAGCACGTTCAGGTAGTGCTTTCCAATTTTCTTGAGACCAACGAGATCTTGCACGCCACCCAGTCGGGTTTTCGTCCCCATCTCAGCACAGAGACTGCGCTCCTTGAGGTCTCAGAAACCATTAAAGGGGTTCTGGACTCGGGGGGCAAAGCCATGCTGGTGATGTTGGACTTGTCGGCGGCGTTCGACACCGTCCCCCATGAGGGCCTTCTCGCTAGACTCTTTGAGATAGGTCTGCGGGGGACGGTGCTCGGCTGGTTTTCCTCCTTTCTAGCCGGCCGCCGGCAAACGGTCTGGGCATCGCCAGATTCCGCCGTGATGCCGCCTCTGGGAGTCGGGGTCCCACAGGGCTCTATCTTGAGCCCGACCCTATTCCACATCTTCATGACCCCGTTGGCGGCATTGGTGGAGTCGTATGGGGCCCAGATCGTATCCTACGCCGACGACACCCAGCTCCTCTTCTCGTGTAAGAGAGGAGGAGACTTTGACGGGGAGAGCATCCGGGATTGCCTTGGGGCTGTTTTTCAATGGTTCCAACTGAACAGCCTCAAGTGCAATTCCGATAAGTCTGAGGTACTCTTCTTTGGGTGCGATACAGAGCCAGACTGGCAGACCTGGTGGCCGATTAATATGTTTCCCCCGTCTTGCTCCTCCCAAGTCGCCAAGAATCTGGGGGTCAAGATGGATAAGGGGCTAACATTGAAATCCCAGATCCTCGGGGTGTCGGGCACTTGCTTCGGCATCCTTAGGATGCTGCGGAGGTTCCTTCCCCTGCTGTCTGAGGAGCATAGGAAACTGACAGTGCAGGCTCTGATCGGGTCCAGGTTGGATTATTCTAACATTCTTTACCTGGGCCTGCCAGAGTATTTGCTGCAGAGGCTCCAAGTGGTGCAGAACGCTGCTGCGAGAGCTATCTTTGGATTAAATAGACGGGCCAGTGTGTCGGGCCTGTTGAAAACTTTGCATTGGCTCCCGATCCGGAAACGGATCGTCTTCAAGGCTCTGACTCTGGCCTACAAAGCTCTCCACGCGGTGGGAGCAAAGTATCTTCAAAAGAGACTGGTCTTCTATCAGCCGACCCGGTCTTTGAGGTCGGAATCCCTGTTTTTGGCGGTTGTTCCGCGTGTGAAGAGAGCTCGCCTGGGAGGCCGCTCTTTTGGACTACTGGCGCCACAGTTGTGGAACTCTCTGCCATTCACTCTACGGGGAGCTACCAGCCTACTAGCTTTTAGAAAAGGCCTTAAAACCTGGCTGTTTACCCAGTAGTCTGTTTTTCCTGCATGTATTTGTTTGGCATTCGGTCCTTTTGTTTTTGTTTTTTTTAACGGTGTTATGTTATTGTGTTGCAGCCCTCCTTTTCCAAAAGCGCCGGGACACTCTTTTTGAGTAGCCGTGCGCTATACAACAGAATAAATAACATAACATAACATAACATAACATAACATAACCAGTCGCTGGAAGGTGGCCGGGGCATTTTTCATCCCGAAGGGCATCACGCGAAAGCGATAGTGCCCATCCGGGGTGGAGAAGGCGGACCGCTCCTTGGCTCCTTCTGTGAGCGCAATTTGCCAGTAGCCGCAGGTGAGATCGAAGGTGCTGAGGAACCGAGCAGCCCCGAGCCGGTCAATGAGCTCGTCGGCTCGGGGAATGGGGTGGGCATCGGCTCGGGTGACTTCATTGAGTCCCTGGTAGTCCACGCAGAAGCGGAGTTCTGGTGCGACACCGGGGGCAGCTGCTTTTGGGACCAGGACCACGGGGCTGGCCCAGGGGCTGTCTGAGGGTTCGATCACTCCTAGGGTCAACATTTTCGAGACCTCGGCTTGAATACAGGACCGGACCCGATCAGGGACTTGGTAGGCCCGGTGCCTCACCAGTGGGCTGTCCCCGGTATCCACGTCATGGACACACCAGTCGGTGACTTTGGGGACCAGGGAGAAGAGGTCAGAAAACTGCCCTAGGAGCTGGCGGCAATCCTCACGTTGCTGGGGAGTGAGGGATGGGGAGAGGTTCACTCCCTCTACGGAACCGTCCTTCTCTTTGGTGCACAGGAGATCAGGGAGAGGATCCGACTCCTCCTCGGACCCGTCATCAGTGGCCAGTAGGAGGCTCAGCTCCGTCCGCACAAAGTGGGGCTTGAGGCGGTTCACGTGGAGGACCCGGAGGGGGTCCCGGGGGGACTGGACGTCCACCAAATACGTGACCTGGCTCTTCCGCTCAACCACTTTTAAGGGCCCGGTCCATTTATCCTGGAGGGCGCAGGGTTTCACGGGGGCCATGACCCATACCTGCTGGCCCGGCTGAAACTCGACCAGAGTGGCGTTCTGGTCGTACCAGCGCTTCATCTCCTCCTGGCTCGTCTCCAGGTTGGCCTCGGCCATCTCTCGGAACCTCCTAGTCTGGTTTCGGAGGGTCAGGACGTAACGGAACACATCTCGGGGGGGGGGGGGCCTCGGGGCGCCGCCTCCCACCCTTCCTTGACCAGGCTGAGGGGCCCCCTGACGGGGTGTCCGTAGAGTAACTCAAAAGGGCTGAAACCCAAGGATTTCTGGGGAACTTCTCGGTAGGCGAATAGGAGGCAGGGGAGCAGGACGTCCCACTTACGCCGGAGGGGCTCTTCCAAGCCCGCCATCATCCCCTTCAGAGTCCGGTTAAACCGCTCTACCAGGCCGTTTCCTTGGGGGTGGTACGGGGTGGTGAATTTATAGGACACCCCGCATTGTTGCCATAAGGACTTCATGTATCGGGAGATAAAGTTGGTGCCGCGATCGCTCACGACCTCGCGGGGAAACCCCATGCGGGAGAAGATTCCCATCAACGCCCGGCCCACCACGGGGGCTGTGACGGTGCGCAGGGGGATGGCTTCAGGGTATCGGGTGGCATGATCCACCAGGACGAGGATAAAACGGTGCCCTTGGGAAGTTGGGGGGTCCAGAGGCCCCACGATGTTGATCCCGACCCGCTCAAAAGGGGTACTGACGACAGGGAAGGGTTGGATGGGAGCCTTGTGCTTTCCTCCGCTCTTCCCACTGGCCTGGCACGTGGGACAGGACTTGCAGTGGGCTTCTACATCTGCTTTCATTCTGGGCCAGTAGAAGTGAGTCACGAGGCGACTGTAGGTTTTGTCCTGGCCCAAGTGGCCTGCGAGGGGAACGTCGTGGGCCAAGCCCAGGAGGAGGTTTCGGAAGCGTAGGGGTACCACCAGCACCCGGCCGGACCCTAGCTCCACCGACTTCTGTTCGCTGTACAAAAGGTCATTCTCCCAATACACCCGGTGCGTCCCAGTCTGGTCGCCTGCGTCCTGGGCCTCTGCCTGTTGCCGGGGCCCGACCAGGGAAGGACAGGTAACCTGCTCTCGGCAGAACTCCTCTCGGGAGGGGCCCCCCTCGTGGCGCCACTGGGCCAATTCGGGCATATCGCCTAACTCGGTGACCTGGGCGGAGTCGGAAGGCAGGGGTTCGTCACTGGCGACCGACCCTTCTGGTGGGGGGATGTGGGGACCCTCGGCGGGGACCATCCTATCTTCAGTGATCGGGGCGTCGTCGACTTCCCTCAGGGGGGTCAGTCGGGCCGCCATGGATCGAGTGGTGGCGCACACCCACTCAGGAAGGCCCATCATCCCTAGGTGGGTCTTGCGCTTGACTTGTTTCCAGGGGGAACTTTCCAGGTCGTTCGTCAGGAGACAGTCGACTGGCTGGGAGGTTCTCACTGCGACTTTCAGTTTACCGACCACCCCTCCCCATTCAAAAGGCGCCAGGGCTACCTTACATAGGCTTTCCGTGTTGTCGGCGGAAATGACCGGGCAAAAGACGTTGGGGAGGACCTGGTCTTCGTGGACTAAATGACTGAGGACACCGGTGATGCTGCCCCCGGTGTCACGGAGGGCTTCTACTTGGTGGCCATTGATCGTTACGAGCTGCCCATATTTCTTCGTGTTGGAGGGCAGGAGGCTTCCAGGGACCATTTCTCTATCTCCCAAGGATACTAGGGCCATGGCTGCGGGTTCCCACTCTTCGTTCTCCTCAACCTCCTCCCCCAGTGCTACATTGGCTATCTGTCTAGCGGGGGGTGCTGCCTGGGTGGTGTGTGGGGCCATGGGGCATTCCGGGTCGTTGGCGTAATGCCCGGGCTTCTGACAACGGAAACAAGTGATGGTCACCCGGTGCCCCCGTCTCAGGGGGGGCCGGATACAGCTGGTGGGGGTGCCGGGAAAGGCGGAGGTTGGGACTTCGGGGGACTAGACTGGGACTCTCTCTGCCCTCCCTGGTTTCCCCCCCCTCTCTGGCGGGGTGGTCCCTGACTGGCTCGGGGGTACTCTCCTACAGGGCCCCGGGAGACCCGGGTGTTGGTCCAGCGATCCGCCTCGACGGCCAGCTTTCTCGGATCCGTGAGCTTGCTGTCGAGCAGATGCTGGCGCAGTTCCACAAAGCAGTTCGCAGCCAGGTGTTCCCACAACATAAGGTCTGTTAGTTCTTCCAGGGTGGTTACCTTGCTGCCCTTGATCCACCCATCGAAGGCGCGGCTGAAGAAATTCACATACTCCACCCAGGTGGTACCCGGAATCTTCCTGCAGTCCCGGAACCGCTGGCGGTACATCTCCGGTGTGAGGCCGTACCTTGTGAGGAGGGCCGCTTTCATGTGGTCATAGGAGGTCTGCATGGAGGTTGGTAGGTCGAGCAGGGTGTCTCTCCCTTCGCTCAGGAATCGTCCCCACAACCCGGCCCCCCAATCCTTCTGCGGGACCCGATGGGAGGTCATGGCGACCTCGTAGGCCCGGAACCACTGTTGAATGTCATCATTTTTGTAATATTCTTTGACCACATCCTTGGGGATGTGGACCTTTTGTTCTGCCGGGGAGGCCGCTTCTCGGTTCACCGGGGGCCGCGCTTCTTCGCTTTTTGCTTTCAGCTCCATTTCCTTCAAGCTGCGTTCATGTTCCAGTTGAAGTCTCCTTCCTTCGTGTTCCCGTTGGAGTTTCTTCTCTTCTAGTTCCCCCTGCACTCGCAGCTGTTCCACCGCTAGCTTTTTCTCGGCTAATTTCAACTCGCCCTCAATTTTGAGTTTGGCTAATTCGAGTTTGTGATGGCGACTTCTTTCTCTATCTGCGAGTTCCTCCGGGGATAGGCCCCCGTCTGGTACGAAGCCTCGCACCTGGTTGCTGCTGCGTTCTCCTTGGGAGGGTCCAGCTTCGTCGTGGGGCTCCACCGCTCCTTCTGGGCGGGAGGCTCCAGAATCCACCCAAGCTTTCAGTGCCTTTTGCATATCTTCTTTGGTGTTGAGACCAGTGGTAGCGATTTTGAGTTCCTTACAGAATTGCTTCAGTTCTTTGTGTGTGTACTCTTCCAGCTGTTCCACCTGGAACACGGTACTGGTGTCGTTTTCTGTGAGAACCACGGCGTTTCCTTCTGCCATCTTTGTCGGTAGTGCGTCAGCCGTTCACGGTACGATCTCTAGATTATGTGCTCGAATCCCACCGCTGCCACCAATGTTAGAAGGCGACCTCAGAGGGGCCCGGAGGGGGCCCTGACTGTCCTGAGACCCACCCTCGAGGTATCGTAGCCGGGCACTGGCGGGAGACTCCTCAGGGGAGAAATCTCGTTTCTAGGATCGTACACTCGGCACCAAACGACAAAGAGACACCACACCAAGAGTTCTTAAGACTAAATCTTTATCAGATCGGAGTTGTAGGATCTTTATGATCAGCAAGGCAAATATATACAAGTGGAGCGCGGGCTGACAAAGTCTTGGAGGGGGGGTAGGAGGTAGCGGGACAGTCTTTGGGGATCTGGATCAGATGCAGGAGCGTACCCGGCGCACAGCTCACAATCCTCGGGCTGGGGGATACGCTTGTCGTCGTGGGGTCCGGCGGGACCAAGAGAGTCTGGGGGAGCCGCGAGTCACTCAGCAGGGCTCAGGTACAAGTTCGGAGGTCTTACGATCTTCAGGGAGCCGCGAGTCACTCAGCAAGGCTCAAGCACGAGTTCGGAGGTCTTACGATCTTCAGGGAGCCGCGAGTCACTCAGCAGGGCTCAAGCACAAGTTCGGAGGTCTTACGATCTTCAGGGAGCCGCGAGTCACTCAGCAGGGCTCAGGTGTTTCCAAGGCGAATCTGCCGGACAGTCCCAGAGCACCCCATGTTATAGGGCGACTCCTCTTTGATGTCCGGAGTCTGTGCAGGCAGGGGTCTTGTCACCTGGGGGTCGCTTGTTGGGGTTTCCTGCCATTGTCCTTTGATCCTTTCAGGGCCGGGTCGGCAGGAGTCCCAGACACCCAGCAGGCGTGGAGCCAGCCCTCGGGGAGGCCGGTGGGTCGATCGAAACCCACCTTCCCAGGGAAGCGCAGAGGTGTGATGGAAACTGCTCCTCCCTTTCTCATCCCAAGGGGCGCGCGATGTCCTCCAGCCGGAGTGGCGCCTCTAGGCCAGGGTCGCGCTGGGGCCGGGCGGCCATCTTGGTGCATGAAGTGGGCACGCGGGCCCGGTGTGGCCGAAAGGAGGAAGGCCACGGACGGGGAAGTCCGGGTCGGGTGTGTGTGTTCTGGTGGGAAGGATCGACTAGGCTGTGGGCTCGGGGGCTGATGTGAGGTGCAGGGGTCAGGTCTGGTCCGGGTCGGGTGTGTGTGTTCTGGTGGGAAGGATCGGCTAGGCCGTGGGCTCGGGGGTTGATGTGAGGTGCAGGGGTCAGGTCTGGCTATGTTACGAGGGCCGGGTCTAACATGTCACTTATGTTTGTCTTGTTTATATTTCACCATTGACCGCACTTATCACTGCTTTCTCACTCAAATTGCACAACAGTCACCTTTATTTTGCCGCCATTCAATTGTGTTTTTGACAGCCATAATAATTTTTCCTGTAAATGACACAGGAGTAAAAAACTATGCTTTTTGCAAATTTTTCTCTCTTGGTGTGTTCTTAATGCCATTTCTTACAAGATTTTGTGCATTCATTGGTAATAACTTGATTGAATGTGATGCTTTGATATCAAGTATATTATACACACAGCAATTGCACTACCCAACAGAACCAATTGTTCGCTATATCAGGCTGTAAAGAGGCAATGTTGTTCTAAAGGTGAGGGGAGGTGACTGTTCCGGTCCAGTCCTGTCCTGGGAGGTGAAGGGAAGCAGGACTTTGGTATGCATGCATGCCAATAGAGTGCACCCCAACAATGACAGATAATATTTAAAAACATCAGTTATTTTGTGGCTTGTGCTTTGAACTGTAACCTTATGATGAAGTAAGCAAAGCTGGTGTGTTGTATTTAGTATTTTTTGTCTAACACTTTTAGTATTATATTATCGCAGTCATAACGTCGGTGACTTACATTCTTGAACAGGGAGCTGTTTTCTAATCTTGGGGTCAGTAGTCCTTCCCAAACCCCCACTTCAACTTACATTGTCAAAATAGCAGTCATAGCCATCAGGTGATGCCTTCTTCAGAGCTTCTTCCAGAGAAGGGACAGTTTTGTAGTTGAAGACTTCATCAAAGCCAACCTCCTTTAGATAGGCAACCTTGTCATCGGCTCCAGCACAGCCAACCACCTTGCCACCCTAAGAAGGTAAAAGGGACGCATGAGAAATCCTGCATTCTCTACTATCACATAATAAGTCTCACAACCAATATTTCATTTTCTCCAATTGCAGTTGGTTGTATGAGTTGTGGAAGATGAAAGCAACCTTTATCTCTAAAGTGTACCCTTTGCTACCAGGGAGCGTTGAGGTGGGGTTTAGATAACTGTTTGGGATCACCCTCTCTTGACACACTAATCTGTTTATTATTTTATTAGCCATGGGAGTTTGTCTGAACCATGCATCCACTTTGATCTCTGATGATTCTGTGCATTATATACCTCCAAGCGGTCTGAAGGGACCATTAAGCAACATAATTCAGCAATAGACAACACTCCAAAGAATAATAATAGTAATGACTTGAGTACCTGGCGTCTGAGAGGCAAATTGTATGCACTCATTTTCCTTCAAATGGGAGCGATTTATAAGAGTAAGGAGTGTGTATCCTTCGCTTGTTAGAGTGAGTATTTTTCTTTCTTTTTTATTTATTTATAGATATCAGGTATCAGATCGCTTTTTTGTTAAGCAAGGGGAGATTAAGTGATTTATCCAGAATCACAGGATGTTGAGCGTCCCTGCTGAGACTCCAATCCAGTTCCCCAGCTTCGAAGTTGACTGCTCTAGCTGTTAGGCCACATCCTCTCTTGCATCATTTACTATTTGGTATTCAAGTGCCACTTGCTATATGTTATAAACATGTTTCAGTAAACTGTGCTTGCCTAAGGTCCATAGCAGCAAGATGACGTGTAATATTATGTTAACGTACAGGAGAATGTGGTTCTTTCCTTCTTAAGGTCACATAATGGCAGGATGACTAGTAATATCCTTTTGTATAGATTGTGCTTTTGTATATTGAACACAGAATATCATATTGTAAGGATATAGTGGACAAAATATTGAGGACCAAAATATCAAAAGGTAAGTGCATAAAGAGGAAGCATTGAATTATTATTCTTAACCCTACATCAACGTACCTTTAAGATATATAACCGTGATCAAGGGTGTCAGTCAGAAACATATAAGATAAAAATATCCGCAATTGCCATTAAAAAATAGTATGAATGGCAGCCTTAGGAGTGCGGCTCCGTTTTCTTCTTGATTTCGCACCAATGTATGTCTGAAGCTGGACTGAGCGTTAGCCCGCTTTGAACCAGCATCGCCTCTTTCTGGTGCTCACGTGCATTTCTGCTCCCTTTCGAGATTGATATGTGGAGTTAGGTTTAGAAAAATCCGTACTTACCTTTCAATATTTCGATTTTGATATGGTGTCCTCAATATTTGTACCTTTTGCTTTTGTTGCCCTAAGCGGGATGGGTATGCCCAGACGTAGGTTCAGTGCTCAGTGCGCCACTGGATTCAAGCTAGTCTGGCTGATGAGGGGTGAGGCCCCGAAACCAGTCCCAGGATGCTTGTCAATACAGGTAGAAAGGTTCTCTTAAGAATATTCGAGACCAGATTTACTAACATTTTGAGTCAATGTACCACCACTTTTGTGGCACATCCATGACACAGAATACTAACAGATATTTACAAAAGCCACACAAGGAACGATTTCAGACGCCTTGGGTGGCTTTGTAAAACAAATTAAATGCAATGCGGTGGCTTGCATTACATTGTTTTAAATTTCATTCTGGGAGGAGGTCTATGGATGGAACATGAGTGTGCCCATGCATCCACCCATGGATCTCACGCAATTCCAGATTAAACAAAGGTTTGTAAACCGGAGATTGCTTGAAATCTTGACAACTCCCAGAGGATGGCATAAAAATGAGGAGCGAAATCTTGTTTTTCTCCTCGTTATTTCCTTTTCTATGTGTGAGGAAAATGCCTCAAGAGATTGTTTTTGTGCAAGAAAGTATCTCTTCCTGCTCTGGGACACTCCCGCGCCGCACGGCCACCAGCTGCTGCGTGTGCCTCCCCTTCCTCTGTGCCTCGCTGCCCGACTGCCGCCTCGTGACCACGCCCCCTCCCTCGAGCGGCGTGGTCCGTGATCGGCGCTCCTCTCCCTGTGCCCCTGGTCTTTTTGCTGTGCGTATTTGTTTAATTGGCTTCTCTGTGTTTATTTGTGAAATTGTACTGGTATTGTTTTGATTGCTGTTTCCCCCGCTGTATTGCCTGTCTCTCCCTGCCTGTCGCCGCCCTCCGTCTTCCCTCCCCGCTCCCCGCTTCCCGCCACCACCGCCGACCCCGCCCCTTTTTTCCTTCTGTTCCCTCCCCGCTCCCGCCTCCCAGCTGCTCCGCCCACCCGCGCACTTGGCCATATATGGCGACCGTGCGACGCAGGTGAGTGTGTCCTAGCTCTGGGACACTCCCGCGCCGCACGGCCACCAGCTGCTGCGTGTGCCTCCCCTTCCTCTGTGCCTCGCTGCCCGACTGCCGCCTCGTGACCACGCCCCCTCCCTCGAGCGGCGTGGTCCGTGATCGGCGCTCCTCTCCCTGTGCCCCTGGTCTTTTTGCTGTGCGTATTTGTTTAATTGGCTTCTCTGTGTTTATTTGTGAAATTGTACTGGTATTGTTTTGATTGCTGTTTCCCCCGCTGTATTGCCTGTCTCTCCCTGCCTGTCGCCGCCCTCCGTCTTCCCTCCCCGCTCCCCGCTTCCCGCCACCACCGCCGACCCCGCCCCTTTTTTCCTTCTGTTCCCTCCACGCTCCCGCCTCCCAGCTGCTCCGCCCACCCGCGCACTTGGCCATATATGGCGACCGTGCGACGCAGGTGAGTGTGTCCTAGCTCTGGGACACTCCCGCGCCGCACGGCCACCAGCTGCTGCGTGTGCCTCCCCTTCCTCTGTGCCTCGCTGCCCGACTGCCGCCTCGTGACCACGCCCCCTCCCTCGAGCGGCGTGGTCCGTGATCGGCGCTCCTCTCCCTGTGCCCCTGGTCTTTTTGCTGTGCGTATCTGTTTAATTGGCTTCTCTGTGTTTATTTGTGAAATTGTACTGGTATTGTTTTGATTGCTGTTTCCCCCGCTGTATTGCCTGTCTCTCCCTGCCTGTCGCCACCCTCCGTCTTCCCTCCCCGCTCCCCGCTTCCCGCCACCACCGCCGACCCCGCCCCTTTTTTCCTTCTGTTCCCTCCCCGCTCCCGCCTCCCAGCTGCTCCGCCCACCCGCGCACTTGGCCATATATGGCGACCGTGCGACGCAGGTGAGTGTGTCCTAGCTCTGGGACACTCCCGGGCCGCACGGCCACCAGCTGCTGCGTGTGCCTCCCCTTCCTCTGTGCCTCGCTGCCCGACTGCCGCCTCGTGACCACGCCCCCTCCCTCGAGCGGCGTGGTCCGTGATCGGCGCTCCTCTCCCTGTGCCCCTGGTCTTTTTGCTGTGCGTATTTGTTTAATTGGCTTCCATGTGTTTATTTGTGAAATTGTACTGGTATTGTTTTGATTGCTGTTTCCCCCGCTGTATTGCCTGTCTCTCCCTGCCTGTCGCCGCCCTCCGTCTTCCCTCCCCGCTCCCCGCTTCCCGCCACCACCGCCGACCCCGCCCCTTTTTTCCTTCTGTTCCCTCCCCGCTCCCGCCTCCCAGCTGCTCCGCCCACCCGCGCACTTCGCCATATATGGCGACCGTGCGAACGCGCAGCGGTCACGCGCAGCGGGCGCGCCGATTGTGCGCCGAAGGCGCGCCAAAGGCAAGCCCGTCTACGCCCGTCCGCGCCTGGACCGCGCCCAGTGCCAGGACCCCTGGCCCTCGAGGACCCCGATCGACCCGCCTGACGTACACCGCCGCCACCCTCATCGCACTCAACACCGGCAGAACCCAGGGATGCTACCGAGCCACTCCGAAGCACACCCACGGACCCTTCAGCTGCCTCGCCTGCCAGTTCACCTGCATCCGGACCTGCCCGGCACCAGCACCTGCCAAGCCGAACACCAGCAGCAACCACCTCAAGTGCATCCTGCTCAACACCCGCTCCATCCACAGACACGCCATCGAACTCTGGAACCTCCTAGACGCCACAGCCCCTGACGTTGCCTTCATCACGGAGACCTGGATGAACGCCTCCTCAGCGCCCGACATCGCCATCCCAGAAGGCTACAAGATCACCCGAAGGGACCGCAACGCCAACCAGGCGGGAGGAGGCATCGCCATCATCCACAAGAACACCATCCGCATCACGACCAGCACTGACAACACCCCACCCTCCGCCGAACACCTGCATTTCCAGATTCACACCGACCCGAAGACCACCCTCAGAGGCACCTTGATCTACCGACCTCCGGGACCACGCACTCAATTCAGCGAGGACATCGCTGACTTCGTCAGCCCGCACGCCCTCCCCTCTGCTGACTACATCCTCCTGGGGGACTTCAACTTCCACCTGGAGAACAACAACGACTGCAATACCAGCACCCTGCTCGACAACCTCGCCAACCTTGGACTCAAGCAGCTGGTATCCACACCCACCCACCTCGCCGGACACACACTCGACGCCATCTTCTCATCCAGCAAAGACATCGCCTTCAGCCACGCCACAGAACTCCACTGGACGGACCACAGATGCATCCACTTCACCTTCAGTAGAACGACGATCCACCACCACCAGCAACAGGTTGCCCGAAGAAGCTGGAACAAGATCACAGCCGACCAGCTCGCCGCTTCCCTGAGCCAGCACCCTCCGGCCAGCTCAGCGAACCCCAGCCAGGCCGCCGACAACCTCTCGAAGTGGATCAGCAAATGCGCAGACGAACTCGCCCCTCTGAGGATCCCGCCCAGCAGACCCGGCAATAAGAGAGCCCCATGGTTCACCGACGAACTCAAGAGCTCCAAGAAGAACTGCCGAGCCCTCGAGAAAGCCTGGAGAAAGGAACCCACGCCGGACAACAGGACCACCCTCAAGCTCGCCACCCGGAAACACCACCAATTGATCCGCACCGCCAAGAAAACTGCATTCAAGGACCGGCTGGACAACAACGCACACAACTGCAAGGAACTCTTCAACATCGTGAAAGAGCTCTCCAACCCCAACGCCGGAAACAACGACATCAACCCATCGCAAGACCTCTGCAACTCCCTCGCCTCCTACTTCCACAACAAGATCACGGACATACACAACAGCTTCAGCACTCAACCGACGCATGCCACGACCGCAGCAACGCCACCCACCACCACCCTCGGCGCCTGGACCCCGGTCAACACCGAAGACACCGTCCACATGATGAACTCCGTCCACTCCGGATCTCCGACCGACCCCTGCCCTCACCACGTCTTCAACAAAGCCGACGCTGTCATCGCACCCCACCTGCGGGACATCATCAACACCTCATTCGACACCGCCACCTTCCCCGAGAGCTGGAAGCACGCCGAACTCAGCGCTCTACTCAAGAAACCTACAGCAGACCCCACCGAACTCAAGAATTACCGCCCCATCTCTCTACTCCCGTTTCCAGCCAAAGTCATCGAAAAGACCGTCAACAAACAGCTGGCCGCCTTCCTCGAGACGAACGGATCCCTCGACCCATCGCAGTCCGGATTCCGTGCCAACCACAGCACCGAGACCGCCCTCATCGCCGCCACTGACGACATCCGAGCCCTGATGGACAACGGAGAAACAGCGGCCCTCATCCTCCTAGACCTCTCCGCGGCCTTCGACACGGTCTGCCACCGCACCCTAGTGCAGCGCCTCAGCAACGTCGGAATCCAGGAGAAGGCACTGGAATGGATCGTCTCCTTCCTCGACGGAAGAACACAAAGAGTCCGCCTACCACCGTACAAGTCAGAGGCCACCGAAGTCATCTGCGGCGTCCCTCAAGGATCCTCGCTGAGCCCTACTCTCTTCAACGTCTACATGAGCCCCCTCGCGGCCATCGCACGCCAACACAACCTCAACATAATCTCCTACGCCGACGACACCCAGCTGATCCTCTCCCTGACTAACGACCCCGCCGCCGCCAGAGCCAACCTGCACGAAGGGATGAGAGAGGTAGCCGAGTGGATGACGACGAGCCGCCTGAAACTGAACTCAGATAAGACGGAGGTCCTCATCCTGGGCTCCTCGCCCTCCGCCTGGGACGACTCCTGGTGGCCCCCCGCCCTGGGCACCGCACCCAAACCGACGGACCACGCACGCAATCTGGGTTTCATCCTGGACTCCTCCCTCTCCATGACCAGGCAAGTCAACGCCGTCTCCTCGTCGTGCGTCAACATCCTGCGTATGCTTCGGAAGATCTTCTGGTGGATCCCCACAGAGACCAGGAAGACCGTCACCCAGGCCCTCGTCACCAGCCGACTGGACTACGGCAGCGCACTCTACGCCGGAACCACCGCCAAGATCCAGAAGAGACTCCAGCGCATCCAGAACGCCTCAGCCAGACTCATCCTCAACATCCCACGACACAGCCACATCTCCGGACACCTAAGAGACCTGCACTGGCTCCCGGTCAACAAGAGAATCACCTTCCGCCTCCTTACCCACGCACACAAAGCTCTCCACGATCAAGGCCCGAGCTACCTCAACAACCGCATCAACTTCTACGCTCCCAAACGCCACCTCCGATCCGCCAGCCACGCCCTCGCCGCCGTCCCACGCATCCGCAGAGCCACTACAGGAGGAAGGTCCTTCTCCTACCTGGCCGCCAAGACCTGGAACTCCCTCCCGGCCGACCTGCGCCTGACCCAAGACCACCCCTCCTTCAGGAAGAAGCTCAAGACCTGGCTGTTCGAGCAGTAGCGGCACCCCCCCCCCAGCGCCTTGAGACCCTACGGGTAGGTAGTGCGCTCTATAAATGTCTTGATTGATTCCTGCACAAAAACAATTCTCCTTGTAATGCAGGCACCCTTGCACTGGGGTGCAAGGGTGCCTGCTTTGGGGCTAGGCTGCCTGAAGTGCACCAGCACTATGAGAGAACAGAAGTGCACCATATCTTATTAGAGATGGTGCACTTCTGTTCTCTCCCTTTCAAGCAACGCAGCGCAGATCAGCAGGTTGCTTGCTACACTGCGTTGCGTAAAATCTTAATAAATTATTGGTTCGGATTTTAGCCCAGAGCAGGAAGGTAATCTATTCCACTTGGTGTTCTGTGCAACAGCCAAACCTAAAATACAGTTAAGTAGTAAAAATTCGAAAGGTCCGAACTGATAGCCTTGAACTTAAATGTTAAAAGAGATGGTTGTGCTAGCCTGGGCTAGCACCTTTGCTATTAATGCATGCCTCCTAGACTTAAAATGGAAACACAGTAGTAACCCTGAAAACACCAGCGTTTTCTCTGATACAAAGGATAACGTGCAGTTATGTTTGGAGTTGTATTCCAGCAACCACAAGTGCCAGTTACTCCAAGACTTTAGCTTCGTTTTCTGCTGAACATGATCTATTTATCTAAATATGTGATAAATAAATGTTACATGACAAAGAAACACATCTGGTTGTGAAATTACCTTTATTGAGAATGTGAACAACTGTGCTATACTGTGGAAGAGTCCAAGCACCTAACCACTTCCAAGGTCAAGCCTTGACTGCTCAGTCACAGCTACCCCCAGGAGAGTGGAGGGAACTGACAGAGCTCTGGCTGTCTGAAACAATATTCACGGAGATGAGTCAAAGGGTAGAAACAAAGGCTACCAAACACAGGCTCTGGCCAGCACCCCTCTGCCCCAGGGCCAGGAGGAGAGGCCTTACAATGGCACCAAGCCCAAGCATTACTACACGACAGCCCATCAGAGAAACTTCATACACATCAAGAAGCAGCAGCCTGCCCACTACAAACTAAGATGCGCCAAGATGATGGTCGGCGAAACAGAAATTTTAAAATGTGTAGTAAGCTCTACCTACTCCATAATGCGGAGTCCCTATACAGGAGGGATCGCCAAACACGCTAGCTAAGGATTTGCATTTAAGAGGTTTATTCAGGAAAGACCTAACTGCTCCAAGTCAGGCAGCACCATGCCTGGGGCCAGATGAGGAGTGGGTGTTGTCTCTTGGTTAGGCCTGGCAGGAGTGAACTGGACAGAGTGGAGGGCTGCCCGTTTGTGAGAAAGTGGCCAGAAACTCAATATGTCAGGGGTCCAGTGACAGCCTACATGGCTCGTGGGTGGCGGGGAAGGCACGGGGGATCGCGAGGGGGGTAGGATTGTTGTACTTAGTGCAATAATAATTATAAAAAAATAAACTTACCTTGCCACCGGCCGGGAGACACGTCTCTGCTCCTGCTCTCCTCTTGCACATCAAGGAAAAGGAAGCAGCCCGCACTGACCAATCAAAACGCTTCAACGCAGCATTGTGATTTGTAAGCACTCACGCTCCCCTGACCAATCACAATGCTGTAATGCAGCGTTGTGATTGGTTTTGAGCATCCTGTTTTAACACTCAACCAGGGAATGGGGGCCTGGGCATGGTCTCCATGCAGGCTGTAATGCAGCCTGCATGAAGAACGGGGAAAGTGCGCATGACTGGTTTGGGTGGCCCGAGAGTGCCGACCAAACAGTCATTGCGCACTTAGGAGTGGGCAAACCAATCCTTCCCTGCCCTGCTCCAAATGCAGAGCAATCCCACCCACCCGCAAAACAGCAGAAAGCAGCATAAAATGATAATAACGCAAAGTTTATAATTTTATGTTTCTGCTTCCCACTGCTTAAAAGCAGTGAGGAAACGCTCCTCCGCCATAGTGGAGGAGCCGCCACTGCTCGGGTCGAGCAGTAGGGAGAGAGTGGTTAGTTGAAAGTGGACCCTCTGGCGAACACTGTAAGATGAGTATGATGGCTGAAGAAGTGAGCACTGTCTAGTACGGGTCCAGCTGAAACAGCCCAGTTCTGCCAAGTCTATGTTAGAGAAAACCTGCAGCCGTGCCAGACAGCGGAGTGTGTTGTCTGACAGTACCACGGCTTAGGAGCAGCAATATGCCCCATTTGCGGTGTGAGAGAGACCAAACAGTTGCCAGAAGTACTAACCAAAATATGAATGAGTTTAGGAAATGTTACCTGCTCCACCTAGCAGATCTGGCAGGCTGAAACACTTCTTGGAGGTTAGGAGAGGCGAAAATTGACACATTTTTTATGTTCAAATGTCCCACACCCATTTTTCCTTCTATGTGAAAATGCATAGAGAATTCAAAGGTTGGTCATTTTCTTCCGTTTGCAGTGTAAACATATTTGTTTCTAATTATGTTTACAATTTTTTAGGTTAATTAATTTGAGTCTCGCAACCTCATCCCTACCAATAGTGCCTTCTTAAACTGCAAACTTTCCTGTATCAAATACAACTTCCCCTGGCTCAGCTACAATCCAGACTGCCTGAATTAAACCAATGCCTGTTTCAACGATGTACCCACCTCTACTACAACCCTGGCTACCTCAGCTACATCCTTAGCAGTTTCTACTACAATTTCATTTTACCTGCAATTGCGGTTGGATTAAATGTGATGCTCTCCATAACTTTCTATTATTGTTGTACAACAGATCCTAGTGGAACGTCCGAAAAAAAGTGTGGCAAGGCAGCATGTAAAGCATCATATGGAGTGCCTTCAGAAAGCATTAGCCCCTCCCAAAAGTAGTGTATTTGGTTGAAAGAGTCAATGATAAAGCAGACACAATGGCTGCTGGTTTGAAACAGGCCCCAGGGGCGGGCAGCTCTCCCATTTGGTCTGGTTTCTTTGGAGTTCACACCTTCCTGGTATATGTCTAAATCTCTTCCCACTCCACGTGCACATTATAACTTATCACAATATATTTGCAGCAGACCAGACATTTTGGAGACAGAGACACAGATAAGAATGGGCATGTCATTGATGTGGCTTTTTAAGGCACCTGTCTGCTGGCATATAATCTAGGCGGGTGGGGAAAAGAGGGAGTTTGGTGAAAACATCTTATTGTGTGTGCCACTGTGAGGATGTGTTGATTTGAGCAAGCAGAAGTGTCAGTGTTGTGAATGGTGTTGTGCGGGTGTGACCGAGCATGGTATGCAATTCCGTGGTTCTATCTCCCTGGTTGTCTCATATTTCATCTCCCTGACAGATATAATGGACCAGAGGGTGTAATGGGACAAATAGGAAGAGATGAGAAAGGAGAACTCCAAGGAAATTAGAAGTACAAGGAGTTTTCACAGATACAAAATGGGAGATCTGGTGGGTGGGAGATGTTATGTTACTTTTTTGAGGTGAGGTCTCTATTTTATGTTGAAGAACACTATACAAGCATGTTGCTGCCTGGCAATGGAGAAGGTATGGATTTTGAAGGAAGTGGATTAGTTTACCATAGTTTTGACACAATCTAGATCAGGGTTTGGGATCATAGTGGGAAGTAGTTTCCCCTGCAGTGGCAACAGGACTGTAATATTTCCTGGATCTGTGATAGGAGTTTGTGTGATATCTAAAATGGTGTGATGTGTTCTCTGACGGTGGTTATTTGTCTAAGTTGGTCGCTGGAGCTTAGCATACTTGGCTGTGTCTTGTTTATGACTGACTGATATTTTGTACAGCTCTCTGTTACCACAAGGGTGCCCTGGTACTGAATAGTCAGCTTAAATAGAAAGGAGAAATCGAAAGACTAAGAGAGAAGGCACCAAGACTTGAGAGACTTCCTAAAGCAAGAACAGTTTAAGAGGGAGAGTACAAAAGTGGTATCAAGTGGTATCACGGATGCCTGGAGTGTTCCGGATGCACTGGATTATTTGAGTGTTCATGGCCCTGCCAGTGTCTGGGAATGACAAAAAGCAACAAGTTGGAAAAGCCTTGTTCTTGGGATCCCATGGATTTGTTCTGGAGTTGTTTAGCAAGGTGGGGAGTTGTTTGTGGGCTGATGAGTTTGTAGTTTGACTGTGGTGCAATCACAGCCTATCTGGATAGATCTCCCTGCAATGCTGGTACACAGATTGCCCCACAACAGAGAAATATAAGTGCACGCTTGGTGGTGGGGTTTTCTAACTTTGTTGCGTTGAAGAAGTTGTTGACATAATTCAATGTGAGCATGTTGGTTGCCAATGAAGAGTGTGTGGATTTGGGGTGATTTGAGAGGCATGGGTCATATATGCAGACACTGGACCAATGTATTTCGGTGGCTGCTTAAGGGCCCTATGTGTCTTTTGGATCAGGTATTGGTGCCAGATATTTAGCATGCTGTGAAATGGTTTAATTACTTGAACTAAGTTTTGCTACATTTCTTTAAGAAGTCCAGCTACAAACCGAATGTTCAGCAAATTGATGCAGCAGCGCAGCTTTGTGGCTCTTTTCCTTTCAGCTTATCCGGCCAACATTATAGTGTGCGGAAAAGGAAGAGAAATTTCTAAGCATTTCCTACAATGTACATGCGAGCATAACAGGTTAGGGCTGGTAGTTAATGTACATTTTTTAGCAAGAGCTGGCATGTTCAAAATGTAGGTTTCCGCACAATGACTGAGGAACAGATGTCTGTGGTTTCCACACAATGGCACGATGAGATGGTAGCGTTTGCCGTTTTACTGGGTGGGTCTGTGGTGAATGCTTCTGAATGTGGAATGAACATGTTCAGTGATTTACCCAGAATTGTTCATGGTAGCCCATCCCACACGCCCAACGGGAACGGAAAAAGGGCAAAGCAGCGTGACTTGCAAAAAGCAAGAAAAGCTTGCCACAGCGTTCCCTAGATCTGAAAGGCGTGGTGTCTTTTCAGGACCAGTGGAATGGGCAGGGTTAAAATTACTTTGAACGCGCCCTGCCCAGGTGACTCACTGAGCGAGCATAGCGCAGTGTCCCAGATCCATGACTAATACGGAAATGAATTTTATGCCTTCTGACTTGCTTCCCACTCCGGCGTCAATGGTGGTTTCTCGCAGTTCAGCCAGGCGGGAGCAATCTCTGCTTTAATTGGTTGTGTCAGGGGCCACTTAAGGAGGCTTTTATAGCCCCCATCAGTAAGACATTTAAGCACCTAGGTGAATTTTGTGTATGCAAACTGGAGTGTTTACGAGGACAAACTGCTCTTGGTGAGATTTTTATTTTGTAAATCGGATTTTCTGACACAGTAATTCTTCTGGAATGGTGTAATGTACCTATAGAGGGGGGTCGTGACGAATGGAGACTAGGTCTGCCTGTGAAAGTCAAGCAAGCTCAAGTCTGCAACCTTGAGGATAGTCACAAACATTTAGCATGCAAGTCACACCCAAAAGAGCAGTAGACTGACACTTATGCGGTAGGAGAACCGGTTTCCCTATGGAGAAACGAAAAAAACTAGAAACTTGCGACGAACTTCTATGCTGTATGCAAACATGGCAAATAAACTCGCCCTGTGTGCGTAAATTAATGTGCGTTATGAGTGCTTCTCCAATTATTTCTGAGCTTACTATATGGTGGAAATGGACTCAAAGTAGTCAGAGGCCTGTGCAAGTACATTTCTGACTTCGAACCCAGGATTTTGTGATCCAGGCCCCTGCTGTCTAACCTTAGAAAATGCCACGGGTTGGTGACTCTATGATGCAACTGAAGACATGCTTATGAATAATATTTTCACTGATGCGGTGTCTGGTGACTTTCAGAAAGTGTACACTCTGGTAACGCCCTGGACCCTATCAATAATCGATCAATATGGTAAGACATTAGCAGCGCCAAGGGATGGAACTATCTGACGGTAACTCTAGTGAGAAGAAATTACTTTTGTAGGCTCCTTGGGTAGTCTTACCTTAGCTGTAACTTAGGATTCTTTATGCTAGAGGCTGTTTTATCAAAGAAAGATGCTACTTATGCCCTGAAAACCACCTTTTGATATTAGCCCTAACTACCTCCACTCCATTATCAAAGAATTTGAGAACAGAGAGCGCACAATTGTAGCCAGAGAAAGAAACTAGGTACTAAATGAAGCATGTAGTGCATGCTAATATTATACGCATTCCAACGATAAAATAATACCACAACTTTGTTGCTATAGAGAAGGATGGGAAACCAGACCATGGACAAAGTCCTGCTCCTTTTAGTTAGGATTCCACTATACAAATACCTACATACATACATTATGCTCTGGGCAAAACTGTGGAAGACACCATCAACAAATATGGATGACAACTGCCTACCTGTACTACAGTCTGATCTATATGAAAATGTGGAAAGTACATCTCGGTCATGCCTTTATCAATGTATTGTCAGCCTATTTCAATAGTACTTAATGTAAATTGTCATGGTCTCATATGTGTTAGAATCACACCTAGCTGCTTTTGTGGTTCTCCACCCAGTTGCTCACATCACAGACTCTTCAAACTCTGTCTTTCTTATAGTCCTGCACCACTCTAGGGGGCAGATTTACAAGCCCCTTGCGCCACTTTTGCGTCACTTATAACAAGGGAAAAGTGATTAAAAAGTGGAACAACAGGCTTGTAAATCTGCCCCTCGGTATTCCTCTCAGCCTTCCATACCTTCCAGCCATGCCCATTTATCTGCTACCTCATACTGTTTTAATATCACTAAACGCCTTCTACTCTTTGGAAGGTTTTACTGGTTAGGGTGGAATCCTTTGGAAATTAGGAAGGGAACTATGAGCAATAGCAGCTTGCAGGATTTCAGCAGGGAAAGTCAAAGGTGTATCACTATCTTCCAGTGAGAAGGTTACTGAAGCTCAGAATGCCAAATCCAAGAAGTGGTCAACCATAACCTAACCAATGTGAGCCTTCACAGCCTAATCAAAATGCCATATGACACAGCAAAAGAAGACCACGAGACCCCTGAAACAATGGGGCCCCAAATAAAAATGGTATGTGCGAAATGGCCTACCAAAATGTCTTTCTTTTTAGCCTTAACCATGATGGAGCCTGTATTGTCAACCCTGAGACAGAACCTGACAGCTCAAGGTAAAACCACAAGTGCATTCTAAAGTGGCCAACTTTGCAAGTGGAAAGCACACATCGGCCAGACTCCTCGGTTAAGTTATTAAGCCCTTACACAAATGTCACAGGTACTTTTGCAAGTACTGATAGCTAGACACCTTAAATGAGATTCTTGTGAACACGCTCTTGCTTTGTAACTTCGATGCATTGTGGGCGACCTCTACTCAACTCTCATTGGTTTGTCTTTTTATGTGATGGATTTACACATTCCAGTTAGTGTTTTTTCAATTTCAATGCACTTTCAGGGGTAGGAGATCTTATTTGTTGTGATGAAAAGGTTGTTGTACACATGCATACACAACTTTTCCTGAGGCATTACTTTATCACCAGGCCTCTCAATTATAGTAGTCGGGATACATTTTTCATCCACAAATTGCTGTGCAGGATTTGTGCTTTCACACTGAGGTTGAGGAACATCAATGTGGAATCTACCTCTTGAGGGCAAATCGATGAGGTTTACAACTATTGTGTTTCACTTTCTTCTGGCATTACACATTATGATATGGTGTGAAACAACAATAAAACTTAGACGCAATAAGGGTGTCCTTCAGCCACCCTTATCAAGTTGCAATGATTTACAGCACTATGAAGGTACAGGAGATCAAAATTTATTATCACATAAGATCATCAGAACTGAGGGATCAATTGTTGTTGCCACCAGTTTCACCAATAGTTGCTCTGCAGAGATAAGTGATCCACGGTGAGGGTTTTGTGCACAACCAAATCTCAGCCTTCGCATCAGTTTCTGACATCACCTGCACACAAACACACACACATGTGCACGCATGCACATATACACCTTCAGGTTCATATTTGGAGTGGTTTCGCCTTAAATTCCAGACCTCTCACATATGCGAGTCACCATGACGAAGGGCTCAGTTGCAACAAAAAATATGTTAGGTTTATGTCGATCTCTTCACATTCAATCAACTGCATAGTGGTTGTATCGGCAAAAATATGTAATCCATGCGCCCGTGTGCTACGAACAAAGCTGATTTCTGTTCACTTTGTGCCTCTATGACTGCTGAATGCAAAACTAAATTGCAACATGGATTTTGCATGTTTGTTCAATGTATCATTTGTTGGCTAATCACTAAAGGTCGATTCATAAACTACACTTTGTAGAATGTGAAGTAGTAATACAGTAGCACTACTTGGGGGCATATTATCAAGCACGGCGTTAAAATTATCGCTGCTTTAGCGGCAAAAAACTACCGCTAAAGCGGCGATAATGGGCTTGATAATATGCCGCAGAGAATTCAAATAGAAGCCCATGTTGACACCAGAACATGGGCTTCTATGGGAATTCTCTGCGCATATAATCAAGCTCATTATCGCTGCTTTAGCGGCAGTTTTCTGCCGCTAAAGCAACGATAATTTTAACGCCGTTTCTTGATAATATGCCCCTGAGTTTCTACAACATGCTTTTCACAAAAGCTATAGGTGAAAATGTTCATCTCCACCTCTCCTATCTTTGCTATGGAGAGACCTCCACACATGTAAGTTTTCTAGTTAGGGGCCTAAGTGGGAGAGAACAGGGGAGAAGGGATGGGAAAATAGGGAGTATCTTCTAGAAAATGAGAGCGGCTTAGGAAGGGGTAAGGAGAGATCTAGGGGGTACATGCAAATACAAACATCCACCCGTAAAAAACAAAACGCAAGGCTATAAACATACTACACTTCTAATGTTACAACAGCCCAAAAGGCCACACAACAGTCATAGGCATTCGCATGTACGGCAACACGATTCCACAGAAAATAATAGGAAGGGACTTAAAATAGAACTAGAAATAAAACTTTTTTTTCAATTTTTTTAAATAGTTTAATAACGTTTTAAAATTTCTCTATATGTTACCATAGAGAGAGCTTCACCACTAGGAGTAATTTTACACTTGTAAATTTCAGGGAATGGAGACATTTAAGTCTATACTTTATAGTAAATTAACACTCGGAAATGGTGAATAGTCAAAAGTGAAAAATATACTACGAAGTGTAAGAGTACATTTATAAGTGTAGATTTATTTATGTGTAAATTTACCTTAGTGAATAGGCACCATTACGTGTCTGTGCTGGAACAACTGAAAATATTTCTATTTCAGTCACTATTTTGTGGAATTTTTACAAAGAAATGTAACTAGCACTATGATGTTTGGTCAATATATTTCTGTTGATTATATTTGTGATTATGAACTAACTTCAAATTCTTTTATAACTACTACAATAAAGTTTGTGGGGGCCACCAGCAAAATCCATAAGAAATCTCCAGGGGGCACACAACTTTGCCACCATGCTAATTCCTGGCTTGAAATGCTTTGATCACATCACCCAGCATTAAAATCACTCCATTTGACTGACAATTAAACAAAGGATTGAAATTCAACACATTTTACCAGTTACACAAGGATTTGTACGGCCCAGGTCAAAATATCCTTTCAGAAGTATTAACATCATACTCGCCTCATCAGAGATCTACGGAAGGCCAACCAACACAATTTCACAATGTGTCTGCTGAGAAAGAATGGTCTGGTGGAAGTTCATTGCACCATCACTACTTCTTTCTGGAACTCGCCTGCCTTTGCTTATTTACATGAGTCAAATATCAGATCATTTCACACCAGAAGAAATACCATACCTACTAAGGTTAGTGACTTGAATAACTCAATACCAAACATGGAGTTATTTCACCCTCTTCTATCTGTCTATTGAGTGTTCTCCAACTTCCATTGATGGTATGAAAATGTTAAAAAAACAAAAAAAAATGCATTGGTAGAGAGTGATAGTTTTTTTTGTTTTTAACACCAGTTTAGAGCTTATTTTAAATTTAGATAACAATTCTTTACACTTTGTGTGGGATTATTTTATTAAAGGGTGAATCACCAGCGGTAAAGCAATTGCAAAGAGTGATAATATATTTACTTCCAGTGGTAACTTTATCTCCAGTCATAGTCCAGCCCAGGGACGTATGCCTCTGGCCTTTATATCAATTACAGCCATGCCTCATTTTTACAAGTAATTAGGCCTGTTGAGTGTGGGTACCCAGCGACCAATCTGAAGAGTTGAGCATCATTCAATGTGAATAGGATCAATGCTGCCATCTTAAGTTAAATGGCAGATCATGTGAGGGGAGACACAATCTTGCAGAAGATTGTCATTCTGAGCCTTGAGTGGAGGAACTGGGGGAAAGGTTACACCTTTGAAGACAATGTTGCAGTCTGCATTTGTTGGTTAACTTTGCAATCATGTGCCAGGTCTTTAACCTGTAGTACTGAACCCTGCACTGCTACCCCAGCCAATAAACTTACTTTGATTTTTGCAATTTGTCCAACAACTGAACCAACGGCTCCAGCCGCAGCATTTACTAGGACTGTTTCTCCATTCTTCATCGAGCAAACATCCAACAAGCCAAAGTATGCAGTCAATCTATGAGAAGGAGTAAACAAAACAGCTTTTCAATACAGATTATCATGTTTCCAACATTTTACCAGGTTTGTACTCAGAAAGGCTTACAGACATTTCATTCTCCTTTACCCTGTCATAAAAATAAAATATGATAAATATTTCCCTTTAGGCCACCTGCTGGTCTCAGCAGTTTGATTTAAAGACACAGCACAGCGTTGAGACCCTAGCTAGAGGGTCACCTCAAACTATTTCCACTAACACTGGCCATGTTAGATCCTTAAATGGCAAGCTTTTCTCACTCCATCACACCTCTACTTTCCTTCCATTGTTTGCAGAACATCTACCTTAATGTTCTTCCCTCTGGCTTATGATGATGCACCTCTACTGAGAAAATTTAGATTTTTGTTTTCATCCAGACAGAGGTATGATATAGCGATGTAAACAAGGTGTTGCTGTCAGAAGGGTGCATGATGCTAAAGGATAGTTCATTGAAAATAATTATTGGTTTGTGAAAGTGAAACAATTATGAGAAGAAGAGGCAAAATGGTCCCAGGGCGAACCCCAACAGCCTGCCTTTCAACTTTTCAAGGTCAAAATAAGGATGATCTATGCGCACTTAAGTGTCCATCATCAGCAAGTCGATGAGATAACGGGAAATGAGAACTGCTAATTGGGGTGTCTCCGTGGATTTGTTTTGTAATTCATGGGAAAGAGCGCATTATAAGGTGCTTTGGGCAGTGACATAGGTCAGAGTTGATATGGAACGAAGCTCACTTTCCAGGGAAATGTAAAGCAAAAGTGAGAGATGGTGCACGTTGATGCACGTTTGGCTAGTAGCAATATTCAGAACAGATTTGGCTATAAGGCCATTTTGGAGAGAGGGATTTGAGTTAACTCCCTTCAGGAAGATTTTGCAAATGGTGTGAGAAATTATTTCTTTTAAAGCCCCAAAATGTTACTTTGATCATAAATGGATAGAACATAAAGGCAGAATGTTACTTGGATGCTCTGGACTTATACAAGGGCTGTTTTGAGTCAGTAAGAATGGGGCGAAACTGGTAGCCATACTTGGGTAATTACACAGTACACAATAGTTTTGAAACAAATTAGATATGTAGGTGTGCTCCCTGTTTTATTTCTTTCCTTTCTACGTCTCAACTTCATGAGAACTCGCATGTATTAAAGGAATGCTGAAAACTGGGAATTGTGCATTATATAAACACCGTAATACAATACATAGTGTTTTATTCACTTAGGAACATTGGGGGATATGTACAATAGAAGTGGCGGAGCATGTCGTTAGATTCCTGGGCTTAACGACATGCTCTGCCACTTCGGAAACGCAAGGCTGCACCATATTTGCAAGAATATGGTGCAGCCTTACGTTTCCACCTGCGATGGCACTAAGTTTAACAACTTAGCGCCAATGCAGGCATCCATGCACCAGAGTGCAAGGGTGTCTGTGTGCAGGGGAGGATTGGTTATGTGTAGGAAGGTGTCCCTATCTGCACATAAACAATACCAAAATGCCGTTTTGGAACTTTCATGTGTGCTGCTTGATGAAGTACAACATGAAAGATTGCATTTTTTTAAAAGGTTTGTTTAAGTATAGGAAGGGCACCTTCCTGTACATAAACAAATCATGGCATTTTGCTTCTTCCATGTGTGCTGCACAAGGCAGAGAACGAGGAGAAATAATGCATTTCTCCTCGTTTCACCAACTTAACATCAGGATTTTCCTGGTCTTAATTTTGGCGCTGCCTCCTATGTACGCCACTCTTGTACACATGGGGCAGTGTCAAATACAATGAGTTTTGCGGTGGAACGCCCACCGCAACACCCACTACATGCCACTTTCACGCTAAACATAGCTTGAAAGGGTACCTTATTTATAAGGCAGCGTTAAGCCACGTTGTACATAAGGCAAGGCCCCTATCGCCACGGGAACGTCACAAAAAGAGATGTTCCCGTTGCGATAGGGGCTTGTACATATGCCCCAATGTGTTAAGACAGGGGAGTGTTCTACTATGGTCACTCTTCTCAGAAATAATCCTGGCCGGGTGTTTCAAGTGTTTGCCACTGTTGTTTAGATGTACACTAAAGTTTCACTCACTCACTCACTACATTTGCATAGCACATTTAAAATGGCCTGTCTTGAAGTAGTTGATAACACAGACACTATTATTATTACTGCCATCGTGAGTCGGTTCCTCCTTGAATTTAAAGTGTCAATTTGCAGGCTAGGCAGATCTTTGGAGCAGATATGTCAATCTGCTGACCTACAAACAGATGGACTCGCTTCAACTCCCTACTGGCAAGCAGTAAGATACTGACCCACACATACTGCAAGCCAGACAAGAGGTGTGTTGTGTGAGCTCAGTGGATGTGTTTGTACTGCAACACCGGTGCATTTTACAACTCAGAATACGTATGCATTATCAGTGTTCTGTGGATGCCTCACTTCTCATTTACTAATGGATCATGCACAGTTGCAGGAGTAGTTTTAGAGCCCTGTGGACTTCTTGGTACTGTGATACTAGGCACTTTGCACACACCTTTTATATCCAGATGTGCAATGGACTTCTAGTTGCCCACACAGTATTGGTTCTGAACTGGTAACGATTCTGGGTTGGTTTCTATGGCCATGTGCCATATGGCAGAGACTATCAGGATAAAGAGTCAGGTGTGTCACTTTTAAAATGGGAAAATGTAACGTACCAGCAGCGCAAGGGGCTTGTAAATAAGTCCTCATGTTTCTATTGTGCTCGCGCAGAGATTGGAGCTGAAGAATACCTTAGTCCAAAAAGATGATGGGAAGGATGAGCGTAGTCCACGAGACAATGTAGGAAAACAACACCCTATTTTACGCGTGGAGTGCGCCCTAGGGGGAACTGTAAGTGTACGTTTAGCCTTTTGGTAGCATATTTGGATGCACTTAACTATCCACCGGGCTATACCGGATTTGGAAATGGGATTGCCTTTATGTGGGGGTGCGAAAGCAACAAAGAGTTGTTTTGTTTTTCGAAAAGGTTTTGTCCTGTCGATGTAATAAAGCAAGGCTCTTTTGACATCTAAGGTATGTAGGGCCCTTTCAGCTACGGAGTCTGGGTTAGGGAAAAAGACCGGTAGCTCTACTGATTGGTTAAGGTGGAAAGGGGAAATCACTTTTGGAAGAAATTTAGGGTTTGTCCTAAGAACTACTTTGTTACGGTGTAGTTGTAAGAAAGGTTCCTCTAGCGTAAGGGCTTGTATTTCACTTACTCTTCGTAGGGAAGTGATTGCGATAAGGAAAGCTACCTTCCATGTTAGGAACTGTAATTCACATTTGTGCATAGGTTCAAATGGGGGACCCATAAGTCTTGTTAGAACAACATTGAGATTCCACACTGGGGAAGGTGGTAATCTTGGGGGAAGAATTCTTTTCAGACCTTCCATAAACGCTTTGATGGCTGGTACCTTAAAGAGGGACAGGTGTTGCCTATTTTGCAAGTAGGCTGCCAAGGCTGCTAGGTGTAAACGTATAGAGGAATACGCTAGATTGCATCTTTGCAAGTGTAGTAGATAGCAAATAATGTTTTGGATGGAAGCATCTAATGGATGTATATCATTATTAGCGCAGTAGATGGCAAATCGTTTCCATTTTGCGGCATAACATGCTCTAGTAGTAGGTCGTCTGGCTTCCTTTATGATATTCATACAGTCTGGAGGGAGGTTGAGGTACCCGGACTCTAAGACTTCAGGAGCCAGATCGCTAGGTTCAGTGTTTGAGGATCTGGGTGTCTGATTTCTCCATGGTTCTGGGTTAATAGATCCGGGGAGAGGTGTAGCCTTTGATGTGGAACTAAAGATAGTTCCAGAAGTGTGGTGAACCACGGTTGACGTGCCCAAGTGGGAGCTACCAGAATTAGTGTTAGCGACTGTTGTTTCAGTTTGCGTACCACAAATGGAACGAGTGGGAGAGGCGGAAAAGCGTATGCAAATCTGCCTGACCAGTTCATCCATAGGGCATTGCCCTTCGACTGTGGGTGTGGAAACCTGGCGGCGAAGGTTGGGCATTTTGTGTTTTCGGGAGTGGCGAACAGGTCTATGTCTGGTTGTCCCCATTTTTGGAAGAATGGGAGTAGAACCTTGGGGTGTAATTCCCATTCGTGAATTTGCTGCGTGTGGCGACTTAGTAGGTCGGCCACCTGGTTGTGGTTTCCTGGGAGATGTTCTGCTAACAGGTAGATGTTTTGGGGAATTGCCCATCTCCAGATTTGCTGTGCCAGTTGGGACAGTTGGAGAGAATGTGTCCCCCCTTGCTTCTGTATATAATACATTGTCGTCATGTTGTCTGTGCGTATGAGGACAGTTTTGTTCTTTAGGTGTACCTGAAAGGATTTTAGTGCCAGGAACACTGCTAAGAGTTCTAGGTGATTGATGTGGAGCAGTTTTTGCTGACTGGTCCATCTGCCCTGAGTGGTATGTTGAAGGAGGTGGGCTCCCCACCCCGTGAGAGATGCGTCGGTAGTCAGCACAACTTGTGGAAGAGGCTCTAAGAACGGCCGCCCTTTGCACAGGTTGATGGTGTTCCACTATTTCAGTGAGCGAAGTGAGCGACTGTCCACCAACACCAGATCGGTAAGTTGTCCGTGAGCTTGGTTCCACTGTTGTGCTAGACATTCCTGTAAGGGACGCATTTGAAGTCGTGCGTGTGGGACTATGGAGATGCATGACGCCATCATGCCTAGGAGCTGCATGAACACTCTTGCTGGAAGAGATGGATGAGTTTTAAATTGAGAGATGAGATTTTGTATACTGGCTATCCTGGCAGTGCTGGGATAAGCTATGGCTTTGGATGTATCTATGGTTGCTCCTAGATACTGATGTAAGTGGGAAGGCTGTAGATGGGATTTGGGGTAGTTGATAGTGAATCCCAAGTTGTGGAGGGTTTGAATAGTGCGATGAGTGTGGAGAACGCATTTTTGGTGAGTATTGGCTTTTATGAGCCAATCGTCCAGATAGGGGAAGACATGGATCTGTTGTCTTCTGAGGTGCGCTGCCACGACTGCTAAGCACTTGGTGAACACTCTGGGTGCTGTTGTGACTCCGAATGGGAGAACTGTAAATTGATAGTGTTGCCCATCTACTACAAATCGTAGATATTTTCTGTGAGCGGGATGCATAGGGATGTGAAAGTACGCGTCCTTGAGGTCCAATGTGGCAAGGAAGTCTCCCTGTTGTAATAGTGGGAGGACTTGTTGGAGTGTGGTCATATGAAAATGATCTGATTGTATATACTGGTTTAGTAGTCTGAGATCCAGTATGGGCCTTAACGTTTTGTCCTTTTTGGGAATGAGGAAGTATAGGGAATATACTCCAGTTCCCTGATGTTGAAGAGGGACTGGTTCTATCGCATGTTTTTGTAACAGGGATTGAACTTCTTGTTTGAGGAGAGAGAGATGATGTGAGGACATTGGACGTTGTTTGGGTGGTATGTTTGGGGGGATTGTATTAGTTCGAGACAGTAGCCAGACTGGATAATTTGTCTTACCCACCTGTCTGTGGTGATGGAAGTCCAGACAGGTAGGAATTGTTGGAGCCGCCCCCCGACCGGAGTGGAATGGTCTGGGGGGAGTGGTGGCAAGTCACTGTTTAGTAGCTGGGGAGGTGCGGGTGTTGTTGTTGCCCCGCCCTCGACCTTTGTTATTGTTTCCCCTATAACCCCCTCGAAAATATCCTCTGTTAGGGGATGTTTGTCCAGAATTTTTAAAGGTGGACGTGGTCTCAGTTCCCACATTTTTGGAGGCTCCTCTATAAAAGGAGCGACGAAAGGAACCCCGTGTTTGAGGAGACTGCAGTGCTCCCATAGATTTGGCAGTCTCATTATCTTTTTTCATTTTTTCTAATGCAGTGTCCACTGCAGGGCCAAATAGCTGCTCTTGGTTGAAAGGTTGAGCTAGAATTGTGGTTTGAACCTCCGGTTTAAAACCGGAAATACGGAGCCAGGCATGTCGTCTGAGTAAGACGCTGGTAGTGACCGCCCTAGAAGCAGTGTCTGCCGCATCTAAGGTGCATTTAATGGAGGCATTAGATATTAATTTGCCTTCTTGAATGAGGTCAGTAGCCTGAGATTTAAAGGGCTCAGGCAGATGTTGCATAAGGTCCTCAAGTTGGTCATAATGCGCCCTATCATACCGGGCTAACAGGGCCTAGGTATTGGCAATACGCCAGTGGTTCGCCGCCTGTGCGGCGACTCATTTGCCCGAGGCCTCTAAAAGCTTAGACTCCTTGTCCGGGGGAGGCGTTTCTCCAGTTGTCTGTGAGTTAACACGTTTCCTGGCATTTGATACGACCAAGGAGTCTAAAGGGAGCTGGACTTTAATGTATGCAGGGTCCTGCGGGGCTGGTCTGTATTTTTTTTCGATGCGGGGGTTGAGAACTCTAGCTCTAACAGGGTCTTTAAAGACTTCAGTGGCATGCTTTATAACCCCTTTAATCATGGGCAGTATGTGAACAGTTTTTTGTGACTGCTCGAAAGTATCGAGGAGAAAGTCCTCTTCAAGGGCGTCTGTGTGCATCGTGACGCCATGGAATGTTGCTGCCCTATTTATCAGTTGGCCAAACCCCAAATGGTCATCAGGAGGGGAGGGCTTGGAAGGGTAGGTAGTGGGGTCAGGCATGTCAGGCATTGGATAAGACCAGTCATCTACTGGTGCTGTGTCTGGAAACGTAAAAGGGTCGTTTGGATCAAGAGGATCATTAAATAAATCAGGGTCCGCCCCTCCCCCTAAATCATCATTATCATCCTGTGGAGTAGGTGAATGAGAGGGAGATGGTAAAGGTAAAGGAGAAGGAGGAGGAGGAGGGGGGGATGGGTTAGGAGGTAACACAGGAGAGGAAGAACGAAGTGGTGAAGTAGCACAGTCCTTCTTCCGTATGGGAGCTGAAGGTGGTGTGATGTCCAGCTTCCGTTTCTTGTATGGGACTGCAGTCACATGTCCGGTTTTGGGATTGATGTAGATCCGCTTTTGAGTAGGATCTGGGCGAAAAAGTTCATCCAGCTCCGAAAGTGGTGGTGGCGATGGCCGTTTCGGATCATTATGAACTTTTTTCGGTGTGAACTGAGTTTTCGGTGCCGATGGATTTTTCGGTGCCGACGGAGTTTTTGGCGCCGATGGAGTTTTCGGCGCCGATGGAATCTTCGGTGCCGATGGAATCTTCGGTGCCGATGGAGTTTTCGGTGCCGATGGAGTTTTCGGTGCCGATGGAAACTTCGGTGCCGAGGGACTTTTAGGCATCGATGTGGAAGAACGTTTCGGTGCCGGTGGAGACTTCGGTGCCGAGGAACGTTTTGGTGCCGAAGGAGATTTCGGTCTTGAAGCCTGTTTCGGAGCCGACAGTGGAGTTTTCGGTGCCGAAGGTGTTATAGGTACAATAACATGAGGTTTGCGCGAGCCCGAGCCACCTACAGGCTTAGATGTCTTCGGAGCCGGGCCCGAGGGCGGGGCTTCTGAAGAGGATTTTCGGTCGCGACTGGGCCCAGCTGGCGGAGTCTTGACCAATGTCTTTTTGGATGGGGTAGGGGCAGGGGGGTGGTACTCAAACGCTGCCCTGGAGTGATGAGGTCATCGGAATCGTCGGCCTCGGACACGATCTCGAGATCTTCGGTGTCATCTTCAGGAACATCCTGAGCAAAGATGTCCTCCGGTTCTGGAGCTGGTTTGGCCATAATATGGCGTCGAGCTCTTCGGTCCCGGAGGGTCTTCTTGGAACGGAAAGCGGCACAAGCTGGACAGTTCGATTTGTTGTGTTCCGGCGACAGGCAGAGGTTACAAACCTCGTGGTGATCACTGTGGGGGAACTTCGCTCCACACTGGGGGCATTTTTTAAAGGGTGTCCTGTCCATCAGCCGCTTCCGGAACCGGTCCGAGTTGATTTCGACGTCGATGGAATGAAGATTGAAGAGTTAATTCGATTGCTGGAAGTTTTCTGCTGGAGCAGAAAAAAGTTCATCCGAACCCAATGGCGGAAAAAAACAATCTGACGATGGAGTGGATGTCCATGCGCACTGTTGTCCAGGGGAGGAGTCACCAATCTCGTGACCAAAGGCTTCTTCCGAAGACAACAACAACCTGCAATCATCCGAGCCCAACACCAGATGGCGATCTTATCCTCAGTGTGTGATCTGCAGCTCATATGCCTCGAACACAACATTGTGCAAGTATGTTGCTGAGGATGGACATGGTAACTCTGCATGGCATGATGTAGCACTGACTACAGTGGTGTAGCTTGAAATTAAAGTCATTATTACTGAATGTAAATAGGACTTAAATTGAAGGAAGAAGATTTCAAGCACCCAATATTCAATGGCTAAATATTTGGGGTTGAGGTGAGAAATAAAGGGCATTTTTGAACTGCAGCCTCCAAATGTAGGGTTTCAAAGAAGCCATTATTTCAATTTACTTAAGATTTTTATATAGTGCTGCCTGAAGTGAAACTGGGCAGCACTAACAAAAGGGTCTTTCGAAAGGCAAATAGACGAGAGATCTTTAGGATTTAATTTGACAATTTTGAAGGTAATGCAAGTTAATTTGTATGAGGTGCTTTGGTAAACAACGTTTATGACGAAACGTTTTCTCCACAGGGATTCACAACGCGGTCGTTACAATGACCGCGTTTTGATTCCGCATAACATTACTCCGCAAGTCGGAACAATGACTTGCGGAGGGGGGTGGGGGTGGGGGGGTGGGTTGGATTTAAAATCCAACACCTTCCCTAGTGTCCGCACAGACTGGAGTTGGAATAGTAAATTATAGTATTCCAACATCCAGCACCCCCCTCCGCAAGTCGTTGTTCCGACTTGCGGAGTAATGGTATGTGGAATCACAACGCGGTCGTTGTAACTACCGCGTTGTGATTCCATGCGGGGAAAAAGACTGCGGGACAAATACATATATTCAGGTGCATGCTTTGCTTGAAATGTTAGCAAATTTCTCTAAGCCAGCAATGAGGTCTGAAGCGGAGTAAAGTATGGCTTTTGAGGGACAGATGCAGTAGTCATGGATACCAGCGAAGAAGGCACTTTCAGAGTATAGTCTGGAAAGATAGATGATTTGTGGATTTGACTATGTAGCAGAAGTCAGATACTAGGATGAGAAGTAATATATGACAAAGGAGTTGGAGACGACACCAGCAGGACATATATGTTTTGTCAACACTGCTTTGAAATTCAGAGAGGATTTAGGAGTTTTGACAAGAGATTAGCTGAGGGAGACAGCAAACGTGCTGTGCAAATATGGGAAAATATTGGTACCCAGTTACCTAGAGAAATAGGAGAAAAACTGTGGAGGAGAGGAGGAATTGATCTAAGATGGGTCAAGTGGACATTCAGGTCTGCATGTCACTGAGGCATTCTCAATCAAATCTGGCACATATCAGGTTGGGTGTTATTGATGAATGAATAAACATGGACTGTAAATGTTAGAATAAAGTCCACATACCACCTCTTATACTAAGGCTACCTCAGTTTGGCATTACACATACTTTGAATCAATATATAAAAGCTGTGTGTCAATACGACGCAACCAGGAATGTGCTTTCAACAAATAAACTATGTAATATATCATCAGCAACAACTTCCCTTGAAGTGTCAAATCCCATACAAGATGGGACTGGTAGCATATAAAGGACCGTTCAACCAAGACATTTGCAAAGCAGAATTAAAGAAAGTGAAGCTGTTTAATTGTGAGTGTGGACCTCAAGATATAGACTTCCCTATGCCACTGATCCAAAATGCATCATTACATCCTTATTACCGGTAACCACTATACAGTTATAGTTAGGACCCTGTTTCTATAGGGAATGGATTTCTGGGTTTGCTGCTACCTTTGGTACCATTTGAAGAAACTTCACAAAACTTTGCAAATAAAGGTTCATCCATCTCAGCTCCTTGCTGGAGTGTTTTGTGGTGATTCACCGAGCGGGACCTGAGCAAAAGCAGAGGGGGACAAAAAAACATTTTGCCATGCAAATTCCTCAAGGAAATTTGAAAAATGTTACAACAAATATTGCTGAACGGAATTACACCACATTTGGCAAAAAGTTAGATCTTTACCCAGAAAGAGTTTTTTGTGATGTGATATATATCTGTTAGTAGTTGTTGAGAATTTAAGGTAAAAAGTGTAAAGATATCTAGTGACATGGTATGATAGAGTGCTGGGGTACCGCAAGTTTGAAACTTGCAATCGGATTAGCTGTTTACAAGAGGAACAGAAAATTGCAGCCCTCATTTTATGTCTCGGGGACTCGGTCCTAGTGTTGTTGAAAACAAATATCCATAATGAACAAGGGTGCAGGGTACGGATACCTTGCTCCCCTGCGGGTGGGGGCCAAGTGGATCACTCTGTGGTGTCAAATTAAAAAGATTGTTTTTGTGTAAAACCATGGTACTGCGGTGCTATGGCCACACTCAGTGTTGCCACTGTGCTATTTTGTAGTTGTACCGAGGTACTGCAGCGATGAGAAAAAAAAAGGACGGAGCTTCGGGGAGCTGCAAGTCCATGGAAGTTGGACAGTAACAGGTTCTAGTCCGCCAATGGGAGGTTGGGCAGAGGGCCTGTGCTATGCACTGCTTATTATCCTCACATAATATATTGCTCATGACATGTTCAATGACATCATTGATAACATTAATGTGACATCTGAAATGGCATCATTGATGACAACACTGAGCATGGCAAGAGGGCAAGGTAAAGTTACTTCAGTTAACTAGAACTCGTAAATTTCTGTGTGATTTTGAGTTTAAAATGTAACCTTTCAACTAACATTTTCATTTACACATAACGTCACTTTATCCTTTGGTTTTTATTACCCAGTGGTGCTTGACACTGTCAGCTGTTCCATTGAAAAAGCATTTTTTCTGTTGCTAATAACTTTGTCCCGTTTGGCGTATCTCCACAAAAATTCCAAAAGGGTGCTAATTTTGACTAATTTGTGCATGGAAGGTTTCAGGGTGGTCCATCAAGCAGTAGTCCAAAACACAAAATCCCCATGTATTTTCCGTAGACTTCAACAGGCTACAGTAAAAACTGCTAAACAGAATTACACCAAATTTGGCGGGAAACTAGAGCTTGGTCCACAGATTATGCTTTTTGCGATTTGGTCTAAATCTGTTTAGTAGTCTTTTTTAGAAATAAAGGGTCAAAAATATTTGTATAAATGGACAGTTGGGTCCGCGAAAAAGTGAGTGTTCTGATTGGCCCAGGGAGCTTTATTTCCCTTGGGCTATTTGCACCTGTGGGAGTCAGACTCTCGTGGTAGCGAGTGCTCTGACATAAGAAAAATGTTGCTGGCAGCCATTACAGGACTCGGGGGATTTAGTCCACTGTCCTGAAGTAGTAAATAAAAAAAGTTAAATAAGGGGGCTGGGGGGACAAAGTAGGAATACCCTGCCTACCTAGTCCCCCTTGGGGGGATCAAAAAGGATCCCTCCCCAAGGCCAAAATAAAATAAATCTGCAGTTTCTGCCGCTTTCTCACGGGTTTCCCTCAGAATTGGAAAATAAATGGTGGCTGGGGCCTTAATCTTCAATTAAAAGCTTGGGACGCCCACCGGCAGGGCTGCATTGTTTATTTGAGGGAATCAGGCGCACAGCCCCCTCCCAAAGCCACTATAGGCCCCAGGGAGCCCACCAACGGGGTTGCATTTAATAAGGGGCGGGGCATATAGTCCCCCCTCCCTGAGCCAATAAAGGATCAAGAAGCCCATCCCCAGTGCAATATTTGAATAAAAGGGGGAGTGCATGTCCCCCCAGCCCCATCCCCGGGGTCGGTTTCATTAAATAAGGGGGGCACACAATCCCCTTCCCTGAGTCATTATAGGCTGTGGCGAGCCCACCCTGGGCGGAAATTCTTCATAAATGGGAGGGGGAACATGCAGCCCCCCTCACTGAGAATTGAAAAGGCCGTGGAAACCCCCCCCAGGGCCATTTCTTTGCATTTAAGCTTACGGCCCCCCCTACCTGAGCCTTCTATCACCCCAGAGACACCAGCCGCTGGGGCCAGCACACAAGCTATGCAACAGCAGTTTCCCTGCCCGCAACTGCGTGGGCAGGGAAACCTGTGCTTGCTCACAACTGGTAGAAGCATTTTTGAATTACAGTCCATGTGGGAGCAAACCCAAAGTCTATTCACAATCGGCAGGAGCTTTGAAAATGCTTCTGCTAGCTGGCAGCAGACATTTGATCAATTTCCCTGCTTGCGCTGATGTGGGCAGGGAAACAGATCAAGATATTGCTCCTGCCCAGAGGGAGCAGCATAAATAGCCACTCCCTGTGGGCAAGAGCTATGCCTGCTCCTTCAGCATGCAGGAAGCAGCTGGGGCCTAAGCCTACCTCAGAGTCCCCCAACGAGTTTATGGTGTGTGACTTGGGTGGACACCAGGGCACCCACCTTTAAATAATGCTGGCACTGAGGCAAGGCGTCCCCAGTGTGAATAAAGGCTCAGGGTGGGGAGCTGCATTGCACCCCTCCCCTTCATAAAAAAACATGGCCCGGGGGATGGGGTCCCCCTGCCTTTTTAAGGCTAAGGGGGGGCTCCGTGACACCCTCCCCTGAATTATCACATAATGCCCTAGGAGATGTGGTTGCTGAGGCCAAAATAGACTTGGGGAGGGGGCTGTGCGGCCCACTCTCCTTTAAAAACAAAAGGCCCTGAGGTTGAGGTGCCCAGGGCCTAATAAAGCTTGGGGAGGGGGACCACTTGGCTCACCTCCCTTTGTAAAATACATGTGACCCTGGGAGTTGGGGTACCCAGGGCCTTTTAAAGGCTTGGGTGGGTGGCCCCCCTCCCCTTAAAAAAACAACTCTGGTGGAGGGGTCCCCAAGGCCTAATAAGACTTGTGAGGGGGTTAATTGGAACCCCTCCCCTTCAAAAAACATAAGGCCATGGGGGATGGAGTTCCCAGGGCCCAATGAGGCTCAGGAGTGGGGCCTAAATGGCACAGGGACCCCATTATGAAGGGGGAGAGGGGGCTCACGACCACCCTCCTGATTAGATTTCGGTACTGGGGACCCCATCGCCTGGGGACCAGCAGAATTTTATGGAGAGCATTTTGGCCCTGGGGATGCCATCCTCCAGGGCCTGGCAGGAATGTAAAGAGGAGAGGGACATGCTTCCCCTCATCCTGGGCCGATTTTGGTCCTGGGGAATCATCTCCTGGCAAAATTATGAAAAGGGAGGGGGAATGCAAACCCCTCCCCAGGCCGACTTAGGCACAAGGGACCCCATCACCTGGGGCCTGGTGCAACAAAGGGTGGGTGCCCTGGTGCCCACCCAGGGCACCCACCACACTGTGGTTGAGGATCATGGAGGAAGCCCCAAGGCCCCTGCGGCTCCAGCCACCTCCCCGCATCCAGCGGGAGCCAGCATTGCTCCTGACCTCAGGGAGCAGCTGATAATGCAAGACAAATATTTAGATCTGTTTTTCTACCCGCAATACTGAAGGCTGGAAAACAGATCTAAAGTCTGCTCCCTGCTGGCTGAAGGATTTTTGAAACTCCCGCCCACTGGGAGAGGAATTGGTGTTTGTTCCCGCTTGGTAGGAGATTTAAAAATGCTCCTGCCAAGTGAGAGCAAGCACAGGTTTTCCTGCCCACGCCGCTGCAGGCAGGGAAATCACTATGTCCTGGGGTGGGCACACCGGAACATAGCTGCTGATGGGTGGGATCCCTGGGCCATTAATGGTTCAGGGAGGGGGGGGGCTTCCTTAAAGGCTCAGGAAGGGGCCCAGGTTGCCCCCTCACCATTCTGTGAATTGTTTGCCCCAGGGGTCAGCTCACCAGGGCCTCTCGAGTCATGAGGCACCTCTCCCCATAAATAAGATCGCTCCCTGGGGTGGCCTCCCCTTGGCTTCTAATGGCTCGGGAGGTGGAAGGGAAAGCAGCCCCCCTCCCCTTCCTAAACACAGCTCAAACTACTAAATAAAGGAAGACCGACCCTATTTTTTTGTTTTGCCATCCCACAACAGTCTCACAGCATTTTTTCTCATTGTTTCCCATTTGTTCTTAATTTTTTGCCCTGGGGTGCAAGGGTATCTCTGTGTCCTCTCCATGTGGCCTAGAGGTCATGGTATCCCTATCCTGCCCCCATGTATCTTTTGTTTACCACTTCAGGACAGGGTACTGAGTCTGGACATTTTTCTCATGTTGCAGGCAGCCAATCAGAGTGCTCGCTCTTGCAGGAGTCTAACTCCCATGGGAGCGAGATGTACCACAGGAAATTAAGCTCCCTGGGCCAATCAGAACACTCTTAAATTCGTGCTTCCATGAGAGTCGCAAAGACACTCGTGAGGCCAACTGTCCAAATATCTAAATTTTGTACCCTTAATATTTAAAAATCTACTGAACGGATTTACAGCAGATCCCAAAAAGTACAATCTGTGGACCAAGATTTAGCTTCCTGACGAATTTGGTGTAATTCCCTTCAGCAGTGTTTGCTGTAGACTTGTCTAAAGAAGTTTATGAAAAATGCAAGGGGATTTTGCATTTTGGCATCCCCCCCCCTTTTTTCTCGGCCCTCATTTGATGGATCACCTAAACCTTTACGGGAAAACACTGAGGTAGATTAACTTTTTGGGGACTGTTTTGTGAAGATCCATCAAATGGGGCCAAAATTATTAGCAAACCAAAAAATGCTAAGTCTATGAAAAAGTAGACCTAAGTAAAACTACCTAGTGGCAATATATATATTTTACAATTTTCTTTGAAATCTTGAGAATGGTCATACTCTGATGTCTTTTCTTTATTGTTTACAGTTCACCACATCAGTCTAGGCTGTATTGCGCAATAAATAAAAAACTAGGAAAGTAATGTCTAGATTATTCAAAATGCAATTTCAATAGAAATAAATAGTAATAGAAAGTGTAGCATTGCAACTCACCCAGGCATGCCAAGTGTTCCAAGAGCCAGAGACTTTGGAATCTTTTCTGGCCACTCTGGAAGCAAAGGGGCCAGACTGGTGCCATCAGAAATGGAGTGAGTTGTCCATCCAGCATTGGAAATTACATAGCCACCAACTGGAAAAGTAGGGTTCTTACTTTCTGCGATTCTGAAACAAAAATTATGATTTGAGATAGACAAACTTGCTGTGGCCATTGAGTCACTAATTGGTTCTCAGCATTGTGCATACTATGTTAAAGGTGACCTATATTTACAGCATGGAAGCTAGGGGTTTTGGGGTTCGTGATCACCTCATATGTCTGCCACCGGCATCAAATCTTTGTTTGAGTATGCAGTGAGTTAACAGATTCCAGTTGCTTTGATCAGTATAGAAAATAACGTTTGTGGGAATAAATGTAGAAAAACATTTGCTTAATTTTCTCAATTGCTTCAGTGAGGCTATGGGCCTAATTTAGAGCTTGGGCAACACAGTGGTCATCTTTGTGAACTGAAAGGGACGACCATCAGAGCAATTCCTTTTAATGAGCTAAAGCTGTGGTGGTTGGCCTCTGTCAGTTTTGACAACCATCCATCAAACGTTTGAAATGTTTATGTTTTTCAGAAACAAACTCCCAAAGTGGTAGACTGTTTATGTAAAACAAAAAGCTAATGGCCCCCACACCCTGTGAGCTTCCCCCAGGATGTGGTGGTCATTATTATTTGTTTCCTATTGCTCACTGCCAGGTTTTTCCTGACAGTGATGGACAGGAAAAAAGGCATTACACCATCAACCCTAAATAGGGCAAATGATCTTATGTTATTCCTCTAACGGCCCCTACTATGTCAGGCCATTGGAGGAAGTATTCTGTCTAGGGAGACAACGGGGGCTCCATCGATGGAATATATAAGGTCCATTTGTCTGTAAATGAGGCGGGCAATTAGTGCATTTGCGATGGAGTACCCAGTCTACCAAACTCTAAATTTGGCCCTTTTTGTTTAACCATGGAGTCATTCTTTAATGCATTACCTTTGTTTCTTTACTCATTCTGTTGCTCTGGCCATCTCCCTGTCTTAAACCATCCTTGCAATTATCTGTTATGCTTGGTCCTGACTGTAGCACCTCTGTGTCCACCTAATAGCTGACTTTTGTTTCTCTTGCTACTTTTTGCCTTCTACAGCCCATGTGTATCCCAAGATCTTTCACCAATGTATTCACCTAACTCTCTCTCCTATCTCTCTCTTATCATTTTTATGTCTTAACTACCCATATGACTTTCTATCTATTTCTTCCATCTGTGTAGCTTCCTCCATGTTTTACTCACTTATCTTACCACTTTCCCATTCTTTTTTTCCTATTTTGTTTGTCCCTTCCTATTTCTTTTAGCCTTTCATTACTTCGATACCACCTTTATTATTTCACCCTCACACTTGAGCCTTTCTTTCTTCTTTCTGTTTTCCTCCAGTATGTCCCTTTTTGCTAACAGCTGCTTTATTTCCTCATCCCTGTCTTTCTTTCCTTCCTTTCTTCATTTCTTTAGTCCTCCTGTGTCCATCATTCTCTTTGTGAATTGTATGTCTTTTTCTTCCCTAATTAAATTTTGTATTCCTTTCCGGTGTATTTTCTTTCCCCTCTGTTTTCTTTCCCTTCCTCTTCTGTTCTTTTTCTTTTATATAGGTGCCTGTCTCTGTTGGTTTAACTCAACATTCAAACTCTCTACCTAAGCAGTTTTTCCTCATTATTCATGACGCTTTAGCACGAATATTTAGAGCACTGACAGAGGAAGCCATGGTAGTGATAGGTCCATAGTGCTCAAACTGATTCCTAAATCCCCTGGAGTTTGGACAGGGCCAGCCAGATTGGAATGGACAGTAACATGGTATGTGTGTGAGACCCCTGGCACCAGGCAAGAGATGTTGTCATTTAAGAACTCCCATTCTAGTATCTCTCTCAGAAGATCACATCCATGAATGAGATATAAAGAGGAAAGGAGGATTTCAAATGATACTACTCTTCCCTAGTTATGTAGGAGTTAACCTAAACATTACTTAATTCCTTTACTGCCCTGATAATGCACATTCATGTCACTAAAATGTGCTCCCAATAAAACCTCATAATTTAAATATATGTCAACCATAAACTGAAAATAGTTTAGCACATACCATTGAAAACAAATTGGGTCTCTAGCTGGCAGTGGCATGCCCCAAGTCCAAGTAGGGACACACCTAAGGTAGCTGCTGCTCAGCCCCTTGGTAGCTTGGCACAGAACAGTCAGACTTATTATCCCAGAGGCAATGTGTAAAGTATTTGTAAACACACACACACAGTAACACAGTGAAAATACCACAAAAGGAATCCACACCAGTTTAGAACAATAGCCAATATTGAGCTGATTGAAACAAGACCAAAATGACAAAAACCCCATACACAAGTCAAAATATGATTTTTCAAAGATTAAATAAAGTTATAGTTCTTAAAAATTGATGATTGCACTTGATCAGGACAAAGTACCTTAGATGCATCATAAATCAAAGACGATGTGAGGGGCAAGGGAGGTGAGGCGTCGAAAAAGAAGGTGATATGTTGGTTTCTTACTGCTACAGGAAAGGTGATGCATTGGTTCCTTACTGGTAAGCAGGGGAGGTGATGCGTCGTTTCCTTACTGCTACAGGGGAGGTGATGCGTCGTTTTCAGGCATGATGTCTTAGTTCCTTACTGCGGTGCGGGGCCAATGAAGAAATCGGCACCCAGGGACAACACTTCAGAAGTCAAGTCGAGCTGCAGCGATTCCACAGCATTGAAGCAGGCGCTGCGTTGGAGTCAGGGCAATGCATCACAGACTTCAGTGATGCGGTGCTCGAGACTCACGCAAGAGCAGTTCTACGAAGGTGCTGTGACAAAAAGCTGGGGCCTACACTGTAAACCACAGTCGTTGTGTCAAGCTGGGACCATGCTCCGGTGCAGTGTTAGTGTCAACTCCTCCCACGACTCTAGCTCAGGAAGGCATAGTGATGGGCCATCAGGATATGCAGGGAACACATCAGCTCCCTTTGTGTGACTGTCTAGAGTGAATGTACCAACATCCCTGCTGTCATCCTAACCCACATGTGTATTCAGAGACAGGCAGAGGCACAGAACGGTTAAAGTAAGAAAATGTCAACATTCTAAAAGTGGCATTTTCAGACCTGCAATTTAAAAACCAACTTTACTAAAATATGTATTTTTAAAGGGTGAGTCCAGAGATATCATACTCCAATTTTCTATCAGCTCCCAATTGGCAGGAGCCCTTGTAAGATGTTACCAGGCAGCTCCAATGCTTAGCGATGGGAGAGATGGGCCTGGCTGTAGTGAAAAACGAAATTAGCAGTATTTTCCTACCAGGACATGTACAACGCAGCAGCACATGTCCTACCTTTTAGATACACCACACTCTGCTCCTGGGGCTACCAAGGGCCTACCTTAAGGGTGCCTTCCATGTAATGGAAGGGAAGGGTTGGGCCTGGCAAGTGGGTGCACCTGCCAGGTCGAAATGGCAGTATATAACTGCACACACTGACACTGCCGGGGCAGGTATGAGACCTGTTTGCAGTGCTACTCATGTGGGTGGCACAATCAATGCTGCAGGCCTACGAGTAGCATTTGATTTACAGGCCCTTGGCACACACAGTGCACTATTCTAGGGACCTACTAGTAAATCAAATAGGCCAATCATGGAGAAACCAAACACCATTAAAATTTAGACAGGGAGCACTTGCACTTTAGCACTTGTCAGCAGTGGTAATGTGGCCAGAGTCCTAAAACCAGCAAAAACGAAATGCATCAGACAGTTAAAAACAGGTCAGATGCAAAAAGACAGGGGAAACCAAACTAAAAGATGCCAGGTCTAGCACAAATGTACTGCTTTGGGATTAATTGTAAAAAGTGTGTCGATTGTAGTACATCACTGGGGCCTCATGATCAACCTGAGACTCCGCCTATTGTAGCTATGGTCCTTCCCCACACCGAGCAATGGAGGTAGCACTCTAAACTTTGTGCATCTCCATGTATGGCCATGGTTGAATGTTCCCAACACGACCGTATGATGTGCATACATACAAGTTATTGTCAGATGTCACAGATATCAAGAGGAGAAGTGCCAAACATATATGTGTCCACATGGGCAGGGCAAACAGCTGGGGTGAAGTCTGACAAGGATGTGCAAACACAGTAATAGTGAAAGAGTCAAATGATTGTCAGTGTGGCTGTAAGCTTTACTGATATGGATGTGAGAAAATTGTCTGAAAGAGTGCAAGTCCAGGCAGCTTTCATTATCCATCTGGAACATAGACACTGTCTTTTTCTAAAGACAGAAACAAAGTAATGTATCATGATTTCTGGAATTTCATTGATAGTTAGACATGTATTAATAAGAAAAAAACCTACATTTAATTTGTATAGTTTTAAGCCATATGGCTTCTGTTATACATTATTCACAATAATTCAATAATTTAATGGTTTTTAGTTGCTCTTACATAGTCATATGGCTTTATATTCCGCTAAAGCCCCCTTCGGTACTGTAGAGTTATGATGCTCTCTTCTTTCTCAAAACACAACTGTCCATGATGACAATCCACTGAATCACCCATCTTTGCATTTCTCCAGTTTCTAAGGCCCTCATTACAAGCTGTGAGGAATATGGTCGGGTACATACCACACCTGGTATCTATCATTAACCTGGGGCAGTGGCGGCTGGTGGGATTTGACAGTGGTTGAGGCATAAGACCGATTAGCGAACTTTGGTGAGCAAGCGAGCAAAGCGAATGAGCTGGACATTTCCGAGTTGGTTTTGGGGGGGTTCCACCTTGAAAATGTTTATCAATTGGTGTAAATTGGTGCAATTTTGATCCATGTACAAAAAGAATGTGGCTCTCATATAGGGGACATGAATATTGCTCAGTTCATGTTTAAAAACTCTCACTTTTAACGCCCCTCACCCTAAGACCAGTACTATGTCATACTTCACTTTACCTAATCTGGAGGATGAACTTTGAACACAAGAACATCCTTCATAGGAAATAATACAGGAGAATACGTTTAAATCGTTCTGTAGACAGGTCAGTTGTGTACTGGCCTACCATTTTTCATCATCTTGGCAGCCAGTGGCCATCGTATAAAAATAGGATGCCGATTTTATCAATCTATTCCTGTTTTATACTTTCCCTGTTTTCATTCACTCTGCACATCAGCACTTTTTCCCCTTCCTCACTTGCTCTGAACAACCACTATATTATTATTAATGACATTTGTTTGTTTTATAAAAAAAAAATTGTCAACAAAAGAATATAAATTAGATTTTTGTTACCAGAATACAGTAGTTGTCTCTTTTCTCTCTGGTGTGTTTAAAAGAGGATGTATTGCTCTTAAAAATTATATGTGAACATTTGCTACGGTGCCATAATCAATTATTTTGAACGGTAACATTTTGTTGTCTCTCCATTTGGCTTTTCCAAATAAGTGTACATCTGGACCATCTGTTGTCTTTACTACATTACACCCAGGTCCTTTTACGTTACTCAGGTTATCCCATCAGTCTCTAATGATTATCTTTAGAAAGTTGGCATTTTCTTGCCTTAACTATTTGGTGCCTGCAGCCTGTGTCTGGTCACATGACTGGGTGTAGTTAGAAGTTGGGCTTTGTGTATTCCTCCTTGGCTCCTACACACAATGGGAGCTTAGGTGTGACTGAGTGAGCTATCATTGACAGGATGAAAGGGAGGATCTGGAATCATCCTCACTTGCACCTCAATAGGCTGTGTTTGTCCCCCCCACACCTCCTGTAGTTAGTCTAGAGCCAGGGCTGACAAGGTAGCGCATCTGTGCACTTCAAAGGCATGCCAGTGTATAAAAGAATGACCTCAGACACCACCATTTCAGTACACTTCAGGACCTGTGGAAACTCTACAAGGAAGAAGGACTGGTGTGATGATGAAAGGACTGACACACTGCTGGACTGCTACTTTGCTGACCTGCTGCCTGCTTCCCTCTAGCCTGGGTGAGAAGGACTGGACCTACATCTCTAGAAATCAAAAACCAGAGTGACTCCGAGGGCTACTTGGCTGGCCTCCTGATCTGAAGTTTCAGGGACATAACAGGGATCCTACAACCTGGCATCTACACCTGTGCTCTGCCATCTGTGTGTCTACCTTGCCAGGTGGTGCCACCCCAGTCCAGGACCCTTGGGAGTGGGCCGAAGGTGATGCATCTTCTCTGCTGAGCTATGTATCCCCGAGCCAAACCGACGCATCACCTCTGCTGAGAGGCGCATCCTGTAAATCTGTCATTTATCAGAATACATTATCAGAATGATGCAGAACATTTACACAAATACTTTGCAGCATAACTGCATTTCAATACTTTCTAAGGGGAATACCTGCAGGTCTCAGAGTGACTACAATAAATGTAATAGCTAAGAATAGATCCCTCTGAGCAAGATTAAAAAATATTCGGAAGCAAAGGGACTTCTCAACACCATTTTAATACTTTATTAGATGGGTACTGGCATTATCGTGCCAGTTATGTGTGAGAGTGAGTAATTCCAATTTTTACAAATTCAAACGTTGTATATTGACTCTTGAAAACTGTGAGCAAAATGCTGATGGTCACAGAGAGCTAAAAGTTGCAGGGTCACCTGATGATGTCATCGCTGGGTCCACAGTTGGACTTCTGAAGGTGGCTTTTGTAGACCACTTCCACTCTGGTCTTAAAGTGAGCAATTTCCTTCACCACCATGCAGTAGAGGCAAAGAGAAAAGGTGACCAGCATCAAAGAGGAGTATTGGGCAAAGGGGTCCGCAACTGTAAGGATAAGTGGGTCGGGGTACGCCATATCCTAGCAGCATAGGTCAAAGGGGACCTGCACATTAAACAGAGTAGAGAACCACCAAGGAGGTGAGGAGGGGGGCAGGAACTGACTGCTTGTTGTACAGCGCACATCCTGAGCATTCGCATTTCAAGGAGCTGTCATATGTGCTAATCACTTCATCATCACATATGAAAGTGCCATGATATATGTGAGCTCAGGATGTGTGCAGTACCTATTTGTACACCGCACATCCTGAGCTCACACATTTGTGTGGTGCAGCGGCCAGGGCTGCTGACTTCGGAGCACAGGGTTCATGGTTTGATCCCCGACTCCGGTGGCAGCTCAGCTCAGCACCATGTGACTCTGGGCAATAGCTTACTTAACTTCCACTATGGCCCCAGCGCCTTGAGACCCGAAAGGCTGAGTAGTTTGTGCTTTACAAATACGGATTTACATTTTTACATTTACACATTTCAATGCGCTCTCAAATGTGCAAATGACATCATAATGACATATTGGCTGGCCTTGTACAGCGCAAGGATTCATTAGCACGTATGAAAGCTCCTTGAAATATGTGAGATCAGGGTGCTCATTGCACATAAAGGATTTCCTTTTCTAGGCACAAAGGCTCACTTACCCAGGCAATGGCTGTTGTAGGAGACCAGATTCTGATCGCTGGGTTGGTGATACAAATGGAGGCACTGCACCGAGGGAAGCTATGTACAGATACACTGCACATGCTTCTACCGCATAAGCATGTGCAGTGTATCTCTTTATAGCATGCATGTGACCCCCACTCCACAGTCATGGTTTGTGACCCTGTGACGTCAGATCACATGCTCAGTGAATGGTACACCCTCCTTCACATGCAACCTCCTGTAACCCCACCCTTTCCCAACCTGTCACAGGGTTGAGTGGGGTCAATGATGCTTCCGACCCCACACTACCTTGTGATGACTTGGGAAAGGGTGAGGTGGTGAGACAGCCACAGAATGATTGACATGCAGCCCCCTGACACACAGGGCTGATGCCCTAGATGTATAGGCTGCTTTAAAACGTGAGCTACTGCGCATCATCTATGGGTGGTCCCAGTGGACCCTCCAGTATTGAAGGCCAGGGCTGGTGGTAGGTTAGCTCTTCTTAGCCTGCAAGTCAAAGGCCCCCCAAAAAACGTAGCTGGCACATGTGCACCAGCGCTTGTGCCTCTGCAAACTGCCTTGCTGCCTGACCCTCAAGTGAGCAAGGGTGAAAGGCAGCCTGGCACCGAGGCGCACATTGTTTTGTTGGGCACTAATGAGGATGATAATTGCTGTTAGTAATTACCATTCACATGCCTCACAAAATTGGCACCGTAGAGCCCTGATGCCCATACATAGAGGCAGCCGCACCCTGACCTGGGGGGGAGGTACTAACCATATGCTGTAAACTCCTCTTACTCTTTGAATTCAACTTGGAAATGAGGCATAACATGCAGATTCGGTATTTAACAAACCTAATTCAAAATATTTTTCCTTTTGTCCAAGCCTTTTACCCCAGGACATTCTGCAGGTTTGACTTGCTGAAATCTATCAGGAAATAGTAAGGGTTTGATAATTAGTACAGAGCTTGTGATTCCGCTCCATATGCACAGGAATCGAACTAAAACACCAGCCTCGTAATGATGATCTAAACATTGCTTCTTAATTGAATGGCCCTAAACGTCTGTTGGTGCGATCATTAAGGGCAGAGCACGACCAACATTTCTTCCTGCGCCTTCATTAAAAAGTCATCCACTTACTGAAATGGCCAACTGCAGGCTACATCAATGCCATCAACTCCCAGCTATAAAATGCACTCAGGAATTGGACAGATGGAAGTTGTTCCCTAATTGTCTTGCATCTAAATTATTAATCATGAACAAAACAAGGACATTACAGTCAATTAGACGCTATAACACATACCTCCATCCAAACTTCAGAGAGATTTCTGATGACTGTTTACGCAAGTTTAGGACTCTTCGATATATATTTTCAGTACATCGTATTTTTGAATGTTGGTAGAAGGGCTGGATGGATTTGCTAATGCGTAAATGTAAGTTTTCCCTTTTGGGCTGTTGCTGAGTGGTCTGCGGGGCACAGACAACTGCATTGGTATATTTTGGATTATGGGAACTATTTCATTTTGGTTTATTTGGCTGTGATGAATAAAATATAGTTGGAATTCTTCGATAACTAATTGAAATGTCCATGTTTAGTAAACTGATCATTTAAGCAGTCCTATGGTCAAATGTTAAATATATTTACATACTCCAAATTAACACACTTGTGAAACAAGACCTAAACAGATAGGTTCAAGTGAAATATAAGCAATAACCATCAGAAGTTAGATTTCATGATTGTAATTAATTGAAGATGATATTTTGTTTAAAAATAATGGTTATCCCTGGACATATGGTGGTGGACTACCCACGCCCATGTGACTGCTCACCTGTTCACATAACCATTTATAGTCTGCTAATATTTTCTGCATGCACTGTGTAGTAATGAAGCAGGATACAGCAGCTGTCTTGAGAAGATTGTTTATTGGTTACATGGATGAGGAGCCAATTTAAGAGCAGCCAGCTCCAACAGACACCAACTCAAGAATACCACATACACATTCTACTTTATCTAAGCAGCAATAGAACCTCTTTAAAGAAACATAGTATACTAAAACCTAAGTAGATATAGCAAACTAAACAGAACAGGCTAAAACAGATTACTACATTTACCTTCCCTTCATCTAACAAAAAAAACAAAAAAAACTTCATTCGCTAAACCTTCCGGGCCCGATTCACAGAATTAACTTAAGATAAAATCCTAAACTTACTACTTTTGGTATTCACAGAATGCACTTACTACTTTTGGTATTCACAGAATGCACTTACTACTTTTGATATTCACAGAATGGATTTACGACTACTAATTTTACGTCCGCACTCGGGCCGGAAATTCCGGCCCGGAGGCGGAGCTTCCGGCCCGGAGGCGGAGCTTCCGGCCCGGAGGTTGGGATTCCGGCCAGTGGCGGAGATTTAGCCATGGCCAAAATCTCCACCTCCGGGCCGGAAGCTCCGCCTCTGGCCTGGAAGCTCCGCCTCTGGCCCGGAAGCTCCGCCTCTGGGCCGGAAGCCCCGCCTCTGGGCCGGAAGCCCCGCCTCCGGGCCGGAAGCTCCGCCTCCGGCCCGGAATTTCCGGCCCGAGTGCGGACGTAAAGTTGCCCTTACTACTTTTGGTATTCACAGAATGCACTTACTACTTTTGGTATTCACAGAATGCACTTACTACTTTTGGTATTCACAGAATGGATTTACGACTACTAACTTTACGTCCGCACTCGGGTCGGAGCTTCCGGGCCAGAGGCGGAGCTTCCAGGCCAGAGGCGGAGCTTCCGGCCCGGAGGTGGAGATTTTGGCCATGGCTAAATCTCCGCCACTGGCCGGAATCCCAACCTCCGGGCCGGAAGCTCCGCCTCCGGGCCGGAAGCTCCGCCTCCGGGCCGGAATTTCCGGCCCGAGTGCGGACGTAAAGTTAGTAGTCGTAAATCCATTCTGTGAATACCAAAAGTAGTAAGTGCATTCTGTGAATACCAAAAGTAGTAAGGGCATTCTGTGAATACCAAAAGTAGTAAGTTTAGGATTTTGTCTTAAGTTAATTCTGTGAATCGGGCCCTCCAGGTTTAACGATATTCCAGGAAATACATCATTCCCTAAACCTTGCAGGTTTAATGATATTCCGGGAACTTCTCCTGGCATTACCAGAGACAAATTCCTTACTTAGAGGTAATTTACTATCAGAATTGGTGGACAGATGTTGGGTAGAACATTGGACTTTAGCTACCTTGCTCAAGTTCCACCAACAACCACCTTCAATTTGAATAGCATTCCCGACAATCTTGACCACCTTAACAGGTAGACCAAATTTACTTTCACCTTTGTTAACATGAATTGCTTTCTTAATCTTAACAGTGTCACCAACCTTCAGAATAGACATCTTTGATCTCCTTTTTGTGTCAAAATTAACTTTCTGTTTAGCTTGAGTAAGAGAAACATTATCTTTGACAAAAGACATCAACTTACGTACATCTGACTCGCTATTAATTTGTCATTGCGCAACAATATGCCATCCTCCAAGGAAATGTAATCTTCAACTTTAGCAAATGGTTGAAGGGGAGGAGATAGGACCTTCTCCCTAGGCCACACACTTCTTACGAACTTACAAACATCCTGGAGAACACAATCATTAGCAAAAGATTCCCTCCATTCATCCTCAGAACAGAATTTCAATTCCGGAATATCCACCCCTGCCACAAGGCAATCTTCACAATCTTCATCAATAAGTTCAGAAAAGGAAACATCATCATCATCATGGAGATTTTCAGAAAGAAAACGAGAAAGAAAATTCGCTCTCCCATTTTTCCCTCTAGAGATGTTTTCTGATATCGAACTGATATTGAAGCAATTTGGTAACCATTCTCATGATTCTGGGAGTGCAACATTTAGTGAGACTCCCTCCCAAAATATTGACCAGTGGTTTATGATCTGTCTGAAGCATAAACCGTTTTCCCCACACATATGACCTAAACTTCTCAATAGCCCATGCGCAAGCCAGTAACTCCCTTTCAATAACTAAGTATTGCAATTCAGGTGACCTTAGTACTCTCAATACCCTTACTCGTTATATTCTCTTTTTTCTTTTCTTTTTCTGGTTGTGGTAACCGGCATTATATCTACTATACGCATATCAATATCATTATTAATATTTTTATCAACAACATTACATGATTTACAACCCTCAACGTCAATTAGATACTAGCAATGTAATTTGTTAACGGACCTCAACATACCATGTCTGTTTGTTCCATTTATTCTTTATTGTTAATTTTTGTGGTTTACCTATATTGTATCTAGTCCTTTTCAGTCAAATTTATTCATATGGTTTTGTTATAATGTTACATGAATTCTCAAAATAAAAAAAAATAAAAAATAAATAAAAAAGTGAATAAAAAATAAAAAAGACCTTAGTACTCTAGAAGCGAACCCAATAGTTCTTTCAACTCCATCCTCCACCTGTGTCAAAGTAGCACCTAAACCTACTTGACTGGCGTCAACTGTCAAGCAACATGATAGACTGGGGTTGAAAGGTTTAAGGACAGAGCTCTTCCCTAAAAGATTCTTAACCTCTTGGAAAGCCACCACATATTCATCGCTCCACACGAACTTAGTCCCTTTTTTAAGAAGATTACTGATGGAACGGACAATCGTAGCATAGTGAGGAATAAACTTTGAATAGTACTCACAAAGCCCCAGAAGTGATTTAACTCCTGTTTTATCAGTGGGGACAGCAGCATTGGAAATAGCTTCCAGTGGCCCAGGTCTGGGTTTGACACCATCTTGGTTGAGAATATGACCCAAGTATTCAACTTCTGTACAAAAGAACTTACACTTTTCTAATTTTAGAACATCACCATGCTCTTGAAACAAACCTAATACTTTGTGTAAAATGAGATCATGCGATGAGGAATCCTTTGCAAAGATGAGCACGTCATCTTGGAAAACCAACACTCCGTCAACCCCTCTAAGGATGTTACTCATGACTCTTTGGAATACCGACGCAGCCGAAGCTAAGCCAAAGGGCATGCGTGAATATTGAAACGTACCTAAAGGAGAGACGAAAGCCGTGAGATGACGTGACTCAGGATGCAACTCCACCTGATGACATGCACTCGCCAAATCAAGTTTGGTGAAAAATGTTGCAACTTTAGTTGATGCAAACAGATCATTGATTTTCGGAAGAGTGTGTGAGTCAACCCAGATCTCTTTATTTAGGGATCTCAAGTCAACACACACTCTGAATTGACCACACCTCTTCTTAGCAACGACCAAAGATGAAAGCCAAAGTTAAGTCTCTGCAGGCTCGATAACTCCCTTCTCACACAGCTGCAATAACTCCTTTTCTAAATCCCCCCCGACACTGTAGGGTACACCTCTGAGTTTGTGCTTTACAGGCAAAGACCCCTCTTTGACTATAATTCTATGCTTGAATCCCTTAATCTTTCCTAAGGCAGAGCCGAAAACAGATGGAAATTTTGCCTTAAGGATTTGTACTTCATCAGGGCACCCAACAACAAGGACTTGCTCTTTAGTTCCTGGTTTAAGGATCATTCCGAAAAGTCCTCGATGGAACCACCCTAACATATTCAGCCCTTTAACAGCAACATAAATCTTTCCTCTTATTCTTCTACCTTTGAAGCACATCTCCTCTTCAAAAAAAACCAAAAGATCAATTTTACGTCCTTCGTAAGATACTGGTGTGCGGTCAGGAGGAAGGACCTTCCCATGTTTCCTCAAACAGTTTTTGGGTGATCATAGTTATTTTAGCACCAGAATCAACTAAAAGTTTGATGCACTTACTTCCAACATAAATATCAACAACTGGATCAACACAAGATTTGGGATCACCTTCTATGATGTCTCCACCGGTAAAATCGGAGACCACAGAAACAACTTCAGAATCAGAAGAGGATTCAGAATCAATCATGCATACTGTAGGTTTCTTAAAATTGTTTTGTCCTTTTAACTTCAAACAAACATTTGCAAAATACCCCACCTTTTTGCAATAGTTGCAGGTAACATTTGATGCAGGACAACGTGAACCTTTTAAATGAAATGAATACCCACATCTCATACATAACGTAGAATCGGTTTTACTTGACCCACCGTACTTGGTCGATTTTACCAAAGTATTCGTACTGCTTTTAGAAGATTTCTTCGATGACTTAACGGATGAATTACTGGAATTAAGTTTGATGGCATTGACAGGTTCTACAACTTTCTCCTCTAATTCTTTTAAGGAGACCATCAACATTTCTATGCTTTTGGCTAATTTTATGGTTTCATCCAAGGACAGGTCACCCATGGTAAGTAACTTCTGTCTAATATTTTTATCCTTACAGTGACACACAATTTGATCCCTGATAAGTTGGTCCGTAAAGTTCTCAAATCTACAGTCAGCCGCCAACCTACGTAAAACAGAGATATATGAATCAATATCCTCACATTCTGATTGCTTTCTTTTGAAAAATGTATGCCTGAGAGCCATTAGGCTTGGTTGATTATCAAAACGAAGTTTCAGTTTTTGTACACTTTCTTGGTAAGCGTCGTTAAGTGCAGGATCATCTTGAGGCAAGTCCGGTAGATGTTTAAAAACTGATCTTCCCTCAAAACCCAGAGAATGTAGGAGTAAATATTTCTTTCTATCAGCCGCAAATCTGGATGCTCCTATAGTACCTAAATAGGTTTCAAAGGCATTGTGCCAAACTTCCCATGTAATCGTTGGTTCTCCCGGCGTGTCCAGAAATGCTGGGGTAGGATTGACAGATTGTAATGTACACATTCTGAATCAACATGTAATAGAAATCTGACTGTGAGACTAAATAACACCACAATACACAAATCTTGCGTAAATTACATGAAGTACAAATACAGGAAAGAATAACAAGTTGAATGAAAGCTTAGGCAAAATGTGTAAAATAATATAAGCTGGGTGAAATATAAATGCTAAGGTTCTGTTTAAGCTGTGTGCATTAGCGTTGATTTACTGAAAGTTGTTTAAATAGGTGTTATAACTTCATTAAAGCTAGAAACACACAATTGGCTGTGCGCATCAGCGTATCAAAATCTGTAGCTTGGAATGATAGCGCTGTGTATATCAGCATAGTTTGAAGTGATCGTGCTGTGTGTATCAGCGTAGTGTTGACTGAAAGCTTGAAACACACATTTAGCTGTGTGCATCAGCGTGACTTGAAACGTAAGAACAGTAAACACACGATCAGCTGTGCGTATCAGCAGAGTAGGGTTGCTGGGGAAACGACCGTAATTACTGTGGTTGCGTGACTGGTCTCTAGGTGATTGTGACGCACGAACAGCTGTGCGCGTCAGCGAAGAAAGCTTGTTAGAGACGCAGCAGTAGGTACTGTGGCGTGACTCGTCGCTAGGGAACAGGAGGACGTACTGACAGACACTTGAACAAGCGCAGAGGACGATGTGAATGACGATATAAAAGAAGGTTCGTGAGTACGCTGAATGCCCGCTGCAGGAATGTTGAGAATAAGAGCGTGCAGGGCGCTGGCAGTTTTCAAAAGATGCTTACTGCGCAGGATAGGTTAATCTGAACAGGACCAAAAGTTTCTCCGAGATCCCAAACAATTAGAAATGAACCATGCCCCCAAGCGATGAAGGTAGCACAAGTTAAAGCTGTATGTGCAGCGCGTGGGGCAGGAGAATTTCAAATAAACTGAAGTAAAAACGCCCTACCGTGTCATGAGGGTTGGCAGTCACACGCAATGAAGGTAGTTGCCAGGCAGAAGTGATGACGAGCGTCTTTTGAAGGGTCAAAGAACAGATGTCCCAAAATAGCTGTAAACTTCAGTTACAGGGAGACTGGAGGCAGTAGACTTGAGGCTTGGCTAGTCTTGATAGTAGAAAAATGTTGAAATCATGCACGCAGGGTTGTCCATGTAACCAAGCTCGTCGCCAGTAAAATGTAGTAATGAAGTAGGATACAGTAGTTGTCTTGAGAAGATTGTTTATTGGTTACATGAATGAGGAGCCAGCTTAAGAGCAGCCAGCTCCAACAGACACCAATTCAAGAATACCAGATACACATTCTACTGTATCTAAGCAGCAATAGAACCTCTTTAAAGAAACATAGTATACTAAAAGTAGATATAGCAAACTAAACAGAACAGGCTAAAACAGATTACTACTCACTGTCCAACTTTTGTCTAATGCTGTGCATCGACACGCATTCTTACTCTCTTCTAATTGCTCTGTTTGCATTTGCGTTTATATAGTGCTTTATAAGTTTAACGAGGCGCTGAGGCATTTTCGGTGGAGGTGGATAAACCCCTTTGACAATGTTTCTATGTTTGCCCATGTTCAACACTTCTCTTAGAATTGCTGAAAAACGTTAATTCAGTAATATACAAATATGACTCGAATAACTGCCTTGAAAATATCGAAACAATTATGTGTAGGATTTTAATGTACAGTGTTTTAAAGACTATGGTCTAAATAAACATTATCTATTTCATCTAAAAAAAAATCTAATCTGATTAAACAATAAGAATACTCTTAAAGAAAATTGGAGAGTATTTCCCAAAACAAGCATTCACAATGCCTTGCTCCTTAGTGCTCGCTAGGCACACAACATGTGTTCCTATAAGTGTGCCGGGTGAACACTAAGGACTAATAGTGACTAATAGTGACTGCTTACTTTAAGAGACGCCCTACACTTTTGGTTTATGTATATCAGTTAGGGGAAACTAAGGTTTTTCCCACATAATTGTTCCCCCTCCCCTCTCACTGGTTTTGGTAAACAATAGTGCCGGGTCAAAGGATGTCAACAACGTCTGTATGATGTAGCACCTGGCTATCGACTACCTGAGCGTATGATAACAATATGTGAGAGTGAGCAGCTGGAGGGACCCTGCTAAGCTTGCGCTAATAAGACAACTTGAAACGACCCCTCCCTCTTGAAATGCACATACTGGTGGCAGTGTGTTCATAGTCACTGGGAGTGGCAGACACCACCCTTTATATGAAGTGGTGCCCGCCATTTACTGGAAGTGGTAGGGCGGTGGAGGGGGGCGGGGGATTGTAAATTAAAAAAATTACAAAAAAAATCACTCACCTTCAGACCGGCCACCCGGCCGGCTGCAGCCTCTCCCGCTGCCTTTTGCACCTCGGAAGGAGGAAGCACCCAGGCTCCTTACTTCCCTAGCCAATCACAGCGCTGCAGCACAGCATTGTGATTGGTCTGAGCACCGTGGATCGGCGTTCAGATGGGGAATGGGGGCCTGGGCATGTTCTGCATCCAGGATCTACTGCAGCCTGGGTGCAGAACATGCAAAGGTGTGCATGACTGTTATGGTTGGCCCGAGAAGGCCGGCCAAACAGTTATGTGCTCTTTAGAGTGAAGCCACCACTCCTCCTCCAGGCCCCTGCTCTGGCAGTCTAGACCCGCCGCGCACCAGGAAAAGCAAAACGAAAATGATAATGCTGGTTATTATCATTTTAGTTTTCTTTTAACTACTGCTCACAGAGCAGTGGGGCGGTGCAATGCCAAAGCTTATATGAATATGCAGACCAGCTGTAATAAAGCTTGGGTACATAAATGCAAGAGACAGTAAGAGAGCGCTGCAAGCTCACAGAGGGGAGAGGAAAAGGCAGAATCATCAAGAGCAAGAGAGTAGAACATTTGGAGGTGCAGCACGAGAATAACAATAAAGACCACTAAATCTATGCAATACATGAAAAGAAATGTAATATAAGGAGAACATGTTTTCTAGAAGACAGGTCTTAACTTCACTTCGGCATCAAGCTAAGAGGGCTTTCTGAATTCAGTGGAAAATTAAACAAGACCGTGCCGACTGTAAGTGGTGGGGATTGCTAGGTGTTTTTTCTAGCTGTATTTCTGCTTATCAACCTCTTTGCCAATTAAAGTTTGTTTTTCCCTTACTTCACTTGTCTGTTGGATTAATTTAACAAGAAAATAGAGGATAATAGGAGTTGTTTGCTTTACCGTAAAACATTAGATACAGATTTTCTTTGTACCGCATGACTCTTCATAGTAATGGGGAGGTTTTGAGGTATAAATATAATAATAAATAAATTGGAGACATAATTTTTGTTTTTATATCGTGGGAGTTCCTGGACATGTGAGGGATCCACCTGCTATAAAGTATGCCTGGTGTGCAAAGATTGAAAACTTGGCACTGAGCATGCTATGGGACAGCCAGCGATTAAGATGACAATTTTTGATGTAGGCTGGAAGTTCCTTGGCATAACATGGCAATTGCTGGCATTTGATGAGAAAGTTGGAAATCCCTGGGCAAAGCAATTTGTGCCATTTGAAGGAACCTCAAGGACTTATGATGGCAATACATTCCATGGGTTAAGAAAACATTTTCACATGTCAATACCTAGCTTGTGGTTTGGGGGAGGAACTGATATGGAAAACTACAAGGACATTCCACTGCAACACCTGGCATATGATGGCAACCTACATACATGCAAAAGTCGTAATTAAAGTGGTAATATATTTTATGGTATAGTCCAAAAAGTGAAAGGTGGAATGGTTTGAATGAATATTAGCTAGTATTCATCATTCTAGGCCATATCTCTATGTCATGATGGCTGGGGCTGTCTATATGGAAATTAGTGTTGCTCACCCCAAAAGAGAGAATCTAGCCTAAACTGCCAAGCCTCATCCCTCTGACGCAGAACACAAAACACCCAGACTTGCAGTTTTAAAAGTATTGGGTCTCTTCAAGAAGTGCAGTTTGAATCCTCAGGAGCAGATAGAGTTCTATGGACAGCTAGCTTGGGGATAACATCTGGATATAAGTCTCCTGGTAGGCTCGCTTTGTACAAAAACTGATGGGCGGAACGCTTGAATAAACCTCAGTCACTGAAAAACACCCTGTGCCGCAGTCCAGACTATTGTTTTTTAGCATTGCCTGTGTCGTTAAAGGCAGTGTCCGTGCATATGTAAATCGTCCCCACCTCACAAACTTTATTTTCAAGCACATGAATTTCAATGGAACAGCCCCTCAATAATGGCCATAATACCCTTAACATTTTTGTATTTCTGGTCGTATATTTGGAGAATAAATCTGCTTCTCCTAAGGACCTGCCCCCCCCCCCATGTATTTTAGCTAGTGAAGCAGAGCAGATACTTCCCACCTTTCTTAAAATGGAGAACCTCTCTTTAACCATATTATGTGTCCCAGTGGCATGGAAACATGCCATTGTTAAAGAACTACTGAAGAAGTCTAATCTTGATCCTCTTGATTTAGGAAACTATCGCCCAATCACTCTTCTCCCTGCGAGAAATTAAATAATAGAAAAACATGCTAATGTAACTCTTTCAAAGTTTTTAGAGCATCATGACATTCTGCACTCTAACCGGACCAGATTTTGTCCCTATCATGGCACAGGGACTACTCTTCTAGCAGTGGTAGAAGACGCCAAAGGGCTGCTAGATTGATGAGGCTCTGCAGCGATAATCCTGCTAGATTTTAGTTCAACATTTGACACAGTAAGTCATGACATTCTTGCTGCCAGATTCAAAGAGTGTTGGAATCTCTGGAACTGAACTGCCCTGTCCTGGATTAAATCCTTCCTCAAAGATAGGATTTTCAGGTCTGTGATGGGGTTTGTATGTCAGATGTCCTCCCCTTAATATGTGGAGTACCACAGGGCTCGTCGCTGAACCCTACTCTTTTTAATTCGTACATGAGGCCACTTGCAGATATCGTCCTTCCCTTCGGGATCTCAAAAATCTCTCTGCAGAAGATGCGCAACTGGTCTTCTCTCTTACCCAGAATCAAGATTCTCTCTGCTGCTCATTAGGCCCCTGTTTAGAGAAAGTTGCCAATTGGATGAATAGCTCCTGTTTTAAACTGAATGTAGACAAAACGGAGCTTATGATCCTTGACAACAATCCTAACTTTTCCGTGAGTTTGGGCTGGCCGAGCTGCTTAGGTCTTCCTCCTGCTCCAAAAACAGCCATAAAGAGCTTAAGAATGTGACTGGAGAAATCCTTCAAATTTGACTCCCATGTAATAAAGCTGGCAGGCATTTGTTATGGTATGCTCAGAATGCTCCTAAAAATCCTCTATCTTCCTCCCACTTCGAAAAGGTTTGTGGTCCAGGAGCTCATTCTTTCCCGCCTGGACTACAGAAATTCACTCATTTGGGAGCTCCTAAACCTACTATAAGTAAACTGCAGGTGGTACAGAATGTACCTGCTCAGATTCTGTACAACACACCCAGACATCAGTCCACTTGACAAGCCCTGAGCTCCCTTCACTGGCTCCCGGTGGCAGTGAGGATTACATTTAAATCACTCTTCATGGCCCACAGGGCACTTTCTGATCAAGGGCCCTTGATCTACCACTCATTGTTATCTGCTTATACTCCCAGGAGAACTTTGCGATCCTCCAATTCTCATTTGGCAAAAATATCTATGGTCGAAAGGGCAAAATACAGAGGGCCATCCTTTGCATACAAGGCGGCTCAATTGAGGAACAGCCTTCCCCATTCTCTTTGGTCAACCAAAAAGGAACTTCAGTTCTGGAAATTATTAACAACTTGGCTCTTCCAGAATGGGTCTCTTTACATCTCCTTAAAGATCTTGTGCTGCACTATGAGCGCTGGGAAGCCTACTGGTAACTATGCCCTCGATAAGTGCTGTAAAGAATAGAATTAAAAAAGCAATAGGGTCAGGCATGGGTTGGGACAGAAAATTGGCATGGGTACCTAAAAAAAAAGTGAGACACAATTACCGAATCAGATACCTAATAAAGTAGGCTACATTTGCAAATCCAGGCAGAGTTGACCCTGTAAAGACACACTATATAGTTGTGTTCTTGTTGCAAGTAATGTTTGTGGTAACATCAGTGAAATGAGCACTAAAAAGGAAGCCCAATCAGACCCCAAAATCAGGCTCACAAACGGCCACAAAAAGAAGGAAAAAATAGCCCACACACTGACCTCTCAGACCAGCCCTTCCGGCACATCCAGAGTGCCCTCTAGGCCAGTCTGACCCTGAAATGTGTCGAAGAACGCAGACAAATGTCGTTGACTGCAGTACTCGACCTCTCTGTAAAGGGGTGTTAGGAAATGCTTCAGTGAACGGTTGACTGTGTTGTAATCCGTAACAAATGAGAAAATATGTTATGTGAAAACAGTCAGTTTAACCACAAAGCGACATTTGTGCAGATGTGAAAGTACATACAGCATAGGCACTGGAAGTAGGGGTGCGGGATGCTGCAGTACCCCCACAAATAACCATGCTGAGGTTCAGAAGAAGATTTAGCAGTAAAGATGTACTTACATTTTGTTTCCGCCTTGAAGCATTTATTGTGCTTTAAGAGACAAAGGTCAAATGTCAGACAGAAGGCCTGATTCTGAAGTCAGCGGAGGGAATGTTCCATCACAAACGTGAGGGATCTCCCGGCCATATTACGATCCCCATAGCATGGAATGTGATCCTAATACGGTGAACGGGATATCCTGCACGTTCGTGATAGTGTTCCCCTCCGTCGACTTCTAAATCAAGCCCTATGTCTTTTAACAAATTGATATTTCTTCCTTTAACATGGAGATTGAAGTTTATTTTTCATTCTATGACTTAAAAGTTAGAGGATTTTTAAAAGTTAAATATGCGACAATTTTGATGGAGTCAAAGGAGAGTGAAAGGGAAGGCTGGCTGTAGGATGTCATTTTTTTAACACAGCAATATTTAAATACTTCTAAATCAGTGGTCGAAGTGGGCGGGATCGGCAGGGCAGAGCGTGCACCTACTTTAATAGCATCTATTCCCCTTCTATTTTATTTTTTAAATGCGTCACAGGACAACAGAAATAGCCAAGGCCTAGGGATCATTCTCGGCTGTTCGGGGACGGGCCGAGAAAGTGAAGGACTCTATCTCTTCCTTCTTGCCCAGAGAAGACAATGAAAGTGTACACTTCTCCTGCCCAGCGGCTGTCAGCTGCCCTTCCCCACCCTCTTTCTTTCTTCCTCTTATTCCCTCTCTTTCTCACTCTGTCTCGCTCCTCCTCACTTGCTGAATGGAAACCGTGACTTCAATAAACATCTCTTACCCTCTGTCTGTTTCCTCTCCTTTCCTTCATTCGTTCCTATGCAAATTGTATCCAAAAGAGAAAGAAAAACATTTGCTGGAAATGTTGTTTTTTTTCTGACATTTTTCTATTTCGAAGTGCAGCTTCGGGATGGAGAGAAAAAAAAGTTCAAAATACGACAAATAACTAAAAAATCAAGACAGAGTGGTCGCAAAGTGGCCAGATTGGTTTTATTCACATCCAAACACATTAGCGCCACTTTACGGAGTTTGCCAGTGAAGCGCTACGTTTGTTTTCTCCTCTTTCTTTGAACAGTATTGTTTTCCCCGGGTGGGGAAGTGCACCATTCCTGGAGGTAATGCAAAACCTGGTTGATGCGTGAAGTGGAAATCATTTAATGTGATCCTTATCAGCTGTTTTCCCTTATTTTAGTTTATAAAATGTATACCACAGCTCTGTGTTCGGAATGTGATCTTTTTACACCATACTGCTTACGTTTTGTAAAGATATAAGCAATGGACATTGAAACGGGTCTCTTCCGGCCCCTGTAGTCATGTCCTTAACGTTTCACGCAAAACACTCATTGATTTCTGAATAATGAGTGTAAAAATGTTAAGGTAACCATGTTGTTCATGCTTAAATTTTGCATGCTTTCCTTAATCTTGCATTCCTATGAGTGTTTGCTTTTTCCAGGATGTTATTACTTTTTTTTCCAGACAGCATATTACTTTTGTCTAGTGCCTAATTTGAATTGAGTCACATCCAGGTGTTTAAAGCAGGGCACTATTGGGTTGTAGCTGAAGGCAGTGCGAGTTTCTCCCTGTGGGGCAGTGTGGTGTTCAGTAGGGGAGAGGATGTGGCACTATGGCCAGAGCTGCCAAATTTGTAACTGGGGAACTAGGTTCAGCCTTCATGATAAGTAGAACAGACCAGTCTCCTGAGGGAGCACATTCCCATGCTAGACCTTAGAAGGCACCGCTAGATCTTAGAAGCCCTGGTGTCTTAGCACCAGCAGATGGACCATAGCGGTGGCAAATGTGGGTTAACCTTTAAGGCCTGCCCACCAAAATCCATACTGAAGCTCAACCCCAGTCTTGCAGACAGGCCTACGAAACAACACACCCTAGAATGACAGTGACTCTGTCACTGAGGTCACAGGACCCTTGAGGCCAGTCCGCCTCACCCATTGATACCTCCATTGGCTTTGTTTCAGCAGTAGTAGTGCAACTCACCAGGGATCGGCAATGCAGAATTTGCAGGTACACTAAACTACGTTTGCAAACTTCATGGTCTCCCTTCTTCATACACAAGCACTTTTAACATGAGCAGCCTGCTTTGAGACACTGGAATTATGCAGCAATGGAGGTCAAAATTATTTCGCAGTTTTGACTAAATTATGCAGCAAAAAAAGGCTGCAGCGTAATGTGATACATTTTCTGATACTTTATTATTTTTACATTTTCACACATACTAACAGTCTCTGCAAAGATTTTGCCTCATTAGTTCCAGTGTAATATGCAAATGCAGCGGGGAGAAAGGTGGCCAGTCAACCTTGGCCAAGGGCCCTCCCCTTCGAAGAAACACAAGTCACATTTTTAGTAACTTTAGATCCATTTGAGCTACAAACAATTTTTTTGTTAAAATTGTCAGATTATGGAGCAGGTGATGTATTATGTGGCAAATATATCAGAGCCATAATTATGTGGAGAACATTTGCAAACTGGGATATTTTGCCACTCATGTTTGAATTTTTCTGGTGGAGAAAGGCAGGAGAAGTGCTGATGACAGAAACTGCTCGGCTTGGAGACAAATGGCTTTGATTCCACTTTTAAGCATATTAGGGACATTCTGTGATTGGAATCTTATCCCACTTAGTGAATGTATTTTAATGACAATGACTCATATTAAACCTTAAATAAACATGTGTATCCATTGGTTGATTTAAATAACGTAATAAACTGTAACTGGACAGTGAAATGCCAAACCAATACTAAAAATTGGGATGTTTTGGTCTTTCTGGCCACACCTCTTACTCTGCCCACTGACCCAATCCTCAGGTTATTCCTGCCCTTTGATTCTCCACCCACAGCTCTCCTACTTTTTTCCCACTTTGACCACTGTTCTAAATAGACTGTAAACATATTTCAAAATATATCAGCAATTACCTGTTGGTTAGAACCAGATGGTCATCCACGCTTGCTGCTGGCTAAATTGTTGGTTCCGACTCCCCACACTACGTACCACTCAGTGTTACAGCGCACTGTAATACAGGCCTGAAAGAGATCCCTGGATAGAGTTAACAGAGCCCCGAGATATACCCCTATGCTTCCCCTCGTGGGTTTACCACACAACACTCCCATGTCATTATTCACTGGAGATCAAGAGGGGACATGGACACAGGTCGGGGTGGAAAATGTAGGAGACTGTTATTTGGAAAAAAGCCTTCTGCCCTTTGAGGAATTGGTGGAGGGTAGTGGCCTTCCTCCGGGACAGTTTTGCACTATGAAGCCTTAGTACACACCTTTGGACAATGGTAGGGGAACGGATGGGAGGAACAAGAGACACACCCACTCTTGCATGCGCTGAGAACCCTGGGTATGGCTGGGCATCAGGTGAAGTGGTTTTATGCCACCTTGCTTACTACGTCCCTAAACCCACTGGGTGACTTGCGAGGGAGAAGGGAAAGGATATTGGTAGGCGCTCTCACTGATGTGGAATGGGGTACAATCCTGCAGTCCCAAAGAAGATATCCCGCAACACGCGCCTTAAATATGTAAAATTTAATATATACAATTTAATGTCATACATATCACCTATATGACCCCTCGCTGACTTAACATCACTTATGGGGGGGATATACACAACTGCTCGAGATGTGCCCTCCCTGATGCCGATTTCATACATATGCTCTTGGATTGCCAAACGCTCTGCCCTTTTTGGGATACCATTGTTCTCAAACTCAAGGATGTTTTGGGAAGGGAGTTGGCATCTACGGCCCGGGTATGTTTGTTGGGACTCTTTCCTCGTCCACTGAAACGCAAAGTTGGGAACAGATTGGTTGACTTAGCCCTGGGTCTTGTTAAGCGTAGAATAGCATTAGTTTGGAAATCTAAGGTTGAACTTTGGAATTGAGATGTGATTAACTGGGCAGTTGCTGAGGGTAGGGCACTGAGTTAGTAGGAAGTTTAAGGAGTGCGACAACGCCCCATAGCAGATCAATGGAAAGAAATGATCATGTCCTGGGAACAACCGGCACAAACTAGTGAAGAGGAGGAAGAGGGGGATCGGGATATTACAAATGAGGGTGTTGAGCTACGATGGTTTGTCACTATCCCTGCTTGGATAGAGGTGTACATGTTGCTTCCCTCTAACTATTTACTGTGGTGGGAAGCGATTAGGTCCATAGTGGACAATGCTGGAGAGGGAATTTTTTTTCTCTTACGCTTGTTATACACTGGTGAGCTAACTCCCCCCTAACCTCTGATACCGTAGATAAGAATAGTTGATTTCTAACCTTTACCACTCCACTGCACAGATTTCAGTTTGTTATACAGTTTCTTTGGTTTTCTTCATCAAAAATGTAAACTTTTTATATTGTGCTATTCTGTCCTACCCTAATGCGAAACTACCGACCGCTAATGTGAAAGACTCGAATGAAATGCATACTTAGTAATAGAACATATTATTGTACACTCAGATCCTGAAGATATTAGCTACCTGATTATTGGACTGCAATACGGTGATAAATATGCAAGCCACTGAGAAGAGCCCCCTTGGGGTGATATATCCTGTAAGACCATGCTGACCCTGAAGAGGGCGCTGTCTGTAGATTTATTTACTATCTGTGTGCTGAACTGTGATATAAGAAATGCCAATAAAAATAAGCTTAAATAAAAAAACAAAAAATATATCAGCAATTAAGAAAGCACAAAATAAAGCTTTTTCTGCAGTTCGAAAGCGTGAAGGAAACAGATTTTTAATAGGATCAAAATAAATCAAGACACTTCACTTAGTGACGTGCAAGTGATACATTTTCGTTGAAGATCTTATTATGATGCCATATCGGCGGCAAAAAGGCAGTTTTATGCGGTCCGCATTGAGGCGGCCAGGAACAATTCCAAAGAAATCTTTGCTATAGTTCAGAGCTTCATCTCTCCATTGGCTCAGAAAAGTGCCACACCCTCTTCTTTTGATTGGTGTAATACTCTGTCTGAGTTTTTTAGAGATAAGATACTGGCCATTCAGGCATCTTTTTCTCCTGACAGTGATGCACGGGATGGCATACGGAATGTTCTGCCCACTCCCTCTACCTTACTGTCTGCTTTTTCTCCGGTCCCTCCCTTGGAAACTTTGAAGATTCTTAAAGGGCTTAAGTCGGGATCCCCTGCCGATGCATGCCCGCCAGACTCTTAGCAGAGGCTGCTGATTGTATCTATCTGGAGGTCAATTTGATTATCAACCTTTCCCTTCAGTCTATGGTGGTCCCTCAGGTCTGGAAGCAGGCCAAGATTCTTCCTCTGCTGAAGAAACCGTCCTTGGACCCGCTCAATCCGGTCAGCTATCGCCCCATCTCCCTCCTGCCAGCTATTGCTAAGGTTCGTGAGAAGGTGGTGCACAAACAGTTGTCGGATTTTGTGGAGACGGAGGGTATTTTACATCAAGCACAATCGGGGTTCCGGACTGGCCATTGCACCGAGACGGTTCTTGTCGAGGTGGTCGAGGCGGTTCGAACTTGCCTGGATGCTGGGGGCAGAGCTGCCTTGATCCTACTGGACCTCTCGGCGGCCTTCGATACGGTCCCACACGGCCTTTTGTTGACCCGTCTCACTGAGATTGGAGTCTCTGGGGCTGTGTGGGGCTGGCTCAGGTCTTTTCTCGAGGAAAGGGCCGAACAGATCTGGATCCCCCCGTTTAGTTCCTCCCCTCATTTGGTCACTACGGGAGTCCCGCAGGGCTCTGCTCTCAGCCCTCTGCTCTTCAATATTTACGTCACACCGTTGATTCATCTTGCTGAGGATCTGGGGGCTAAGGTACTGGCGTATGCTGACGACACTCAGCTACTTTTTACATGGGATAAGACCTCCAGCTCTGTTCTGGCCGCCCAACAGTGCCTTCGATCCATCTTCTCTTGGCTGGCTAATGCTCAGCTCAAGTGTAATGAGCAGAAATCCGAGATCTTGCTCTTCGGCACGTTTCCTACTGACTTCCGTCAACAGTTGTGGCCTCAAGAGCTCCCTCCTCCCTTTTCGGAAGGACAGCCCACTAAGAACTTGGGCATTTGGTTTGAGGAGAACCTGTCCTTCTCTACACACATTAAGAAAACGGCCGGATGTTGCTTTGGTCTTATTAAAACACTCAGGAGCTTCTTCCCACTGATCCCGCAGGCAGCCAGAGTAACTGTGACCTGAGCTCTGATTCTCTCTCGGCTAGACTATGCCAACTCCTTGTTTACTGGGTCACCTGGTTATTTGGTTAAGAAGTTGCAGGTGGTCCAGAACACGGCGGCTAGGCTAGTCTTAGGTTTTTCATCTAGGTCGAGCGTCACCACGCACTTAAAATCTCTACATTGGCTGCCGATCGCGGCCAGGATCAAATTTAAATCTCTGGTCCTGGCACATCGTGCTCTTCATGGGCAGGGCCCACTCTATCTTCAAAGACGCTTTGCCTTCTATGCCCCTGCAAGGGTCCTGCGCTCGTCGGCCCTCCGCCTGGCTGTCGTCCTGCGCTACAAGCTTCAGAGGATGGGAGGTAGCTCTTTGGTGGTCAGAGCTAGTAGGGCCTTGTTAGACCTGGCACCTTGGCGTGAGTCTCCCTTCCACTTTTGGCTGATGTGCCTCATTGTGTTTTGTTGGTGTTGGCTGCTCAGAGCACTGTGACACTGCTGATCAGTGCCACAGTGCAAGTGCTCCCTTTTAAAAATGTATACATTGATTGGTGTCCATGATTGAGTCATTTGGTTTACTGTCAGCCCCTAGTAAAGTGCACCAGGAGTGCCAGGGCTTGTAAATACAAATACCGCAGGTGGGCCTGCAGCACTGGTTGTGCCACCCACAGAAGCGGCCTAGTAAAATATGTCTAGGGTCTGCCACTGCAGAACCTGCGCGCAGTCTGGTACTGTCGCGCTGACTGCGCAAGTGCCCCCACTTGCCAGTCCCTAAACCTTCCCTTAACTACATATTAGTCACCCCTCTGGTAGGCCCAAGGGCAGGGTGCATTGTAGGCATAAGGTAGGACATGCCCTGATGTGTGTGGCATGTCTTAATAGTGAATTACAGCCATTTTCGTTTTTCACTATTGAAGGCTACCTGCTCTCCATAGGCCAGAATGGGCTGCTGGAGTCACTACACGCTGTGACCCCAGTGGACTCATAGAGCATGGTAGAAAGTCATGTTTAGTATGCCTGGACTCAGAATAATAAAATACTTCTTTTAGTAAAGTTTATTTTAATATCCTGTGTTTGTAAATACTACTTTTAGAAAGTTAGTATTTACTGATCTGGCCATTCAGTCCGCCTCTGCGCTGTGTGTGTGTGTGTTCTGCCTAGCAACAGTAAGGAGCAGGGTTGGGGAAACCCCAGAGACAGGTTGGCTGCCAGGTGGTGGGTAGAGAGATTACACCAGGATGGGTGGGAGGAGTACACCCTGACTCTTGAATAGACCTGTGCTCTGCCAGCACAAAGCCGGCGCCGCCCCCTGTGGAGCGGCTGATGTCTCTGCCCTGCTGCTGAAAGGAAAGCGCAGAGTTACCCCAACAAAGTGCTCCAAAAACTGGACTGAGCCAGGCCCAGGCCCCCTGGCGCTAAAGAACAAAAGAATTGGTGTATAAAAGTAGGAGCCTGGCTCCTAAGAAATCAGATCCTGTTTGCGCCAAGAAGAAACTCTGCCTGAAGGAGAAGGACCTGGAGAAGCTGAAGGAGGGATACTGTCTCTCTGCCTGGGAGACTGGCCTGCAGTGGGTGCCTGTCTGCTGGAAGGAGAAGGAAAGCCTGAAGAAAAAGACTTTAATTCAACTTGTGCCTTTACAAACAATCTCCAAGGGCATGCGTGTGAACTTGCCCCCTGACCTGCGCCCCAGGAACAGTGGGCGCTACCACCCTGAAAGAAGAGGAGAAGTGCCGTGGGTAATTCCGCAAGCTGCCCCCTGGGAACCTGTGCATCCCCGGACCTCACAGAGCAACGCGACTTCTGCTGCTGGCGTGGCTGCAAACAAAGTAAAGGCCTGACAGCCTGAGCACCGTGAACAGCTGCCCCCTCGAGCCGTAGCTCGCAAAGTAAGGAGGAGAGTCCTGCGTCTGAGCGCCGAGCCCCTGTGACCCCGCCGGGTTGTGGAGGCTTTTGTGAGGACCTGAAACGTGCCCTGGTTCGCCGTACCTGGACGAAGCTGACAGCGCGCTGCGCTGGGAAATCACCCCGAGGCTGCCCACCTGCTTCTGACCCCCCTTGTGGCAACCTGCATCCTGCCCGAGCGCCCCACGAAGCTCCGCCGTCCCCTGGACACTTGGGACGCCAGCGCGACGTGGGACACCCCTGGACTGGACCGCGAGACCGCCACGAACCTTCCCCGTGAAGCTGCAAAGGTACGGCGCTGATCGCGGTGAAAGTACGATCCGTACTTTCCTTTAAACATATTGCCTTCAAGTGTACGGTGTCTGAGCCGTATTTGCCATTGAACCCCCCCCTGGGTTCGAACCGTACTGCCCTTTGTACACCCTGGGTTCGCACCGTACTGATTCCCTGTCTGCACCGTACTGCTTCTAAAGTACTCTGGGTTTGAGCCGTACCTGCCTTTGCCAGTTCGAACCGTACGTCCAGCTGAGTCAATTGCGCCTTGTGAATATACTGCCTTGCCTTGGTTCGAACCCTACGTCCAGCTGAGTCAATTGCGCTTTGTAAACTACTGCCTTGCCTTGGTTCGAACCGTACGGGCCTTGGAACCAGCAGAGTTCGAACCGTACCTACGATTGAGCCGAACATCATTGAAAAGCATTGCCGGTGCTCACGCGAGAAGAGTGAGACTCGGCAAGCGTACTTCGGCTCACGCGAGAAGCGTGAGAAACGGCAAGGTACTGTAAAAACCTTGCCCAGAGCACCCCAAAGGCGCTACGAAGTGCCCCGAAGACCTAAAGAACTTATTTTAAACAGAACTGTGCCATTTTGAAACCTGTGGACTGCCCTTAAAGCATTTTGAGAGTAACTGGATTATTTTACCAAGAGAACTGTATTTATGCAACCTGCCTGAAAGAAAACCTTTTATATAAAGAATCCTATTTTTGATAAATACAGCCTTGTGTCTTTGTGTGGTGGGGAGGTGATTATTGTGTGGGACAACTTGAACGCTTAACCTATATGCCCTCTGGAAATCTAGCCTGACTGCTCGCGCCACGTTACCTAGAGGGTGAGCAGGGGTTATTTTTAAAGAGGTGATCCTTTGCCCTGACTTAGAGGAAAGGGTCCCTGCTTGTCGCAAGTGCATACCTGCGCCAACCAGAGACCCCGGATTCTAACATTGGTGGCAGCGGTGCGGATTTACGGATTTGCGTTCTTGGTGTCTGCGCAGTGATTACTAACCATTGCACAGTGGACAGTCCAGTAGCTTAAACCACAGAACTTTTTCAAGTTTTAATTTTCGCTTGCCAAGGAAAAAGAAGATCCCTTGCGTTTGAAGCCATGCCGGGCTCAAACAGCACAGCATCTGAAGCCTCTGAGATGGAATGGGAATGGGATGCGTCAAAACTGGACGACTACACAAGAAGGCAACTCAAGTACTTCTGCAAGAAGTTCAAGGTTCCACATGTGGGGTGCAAGCTCAAACCACAGATCTACAAGGCGCTGAAAGCCTGGATGGAATCAAGGGGTGCAGCTGAGGATGTTGTACCTGAGGAGATTGACCTAGTGGAACCAGCGGAGAGCATCCACAGTGCGGGCAGAGGTCTGTCACCAGAGGAGCTGGCAGACAGACAGGCCGCAAGAGAGCAACAAGTCACTTTGGCAAAACTGAAAATAGATGGTCAATTGGAGCTGGAAAGCAAAAAGCTGGCTCTAGAAGAAAAGAGAATGGCTCTTGAGGAGAGAAAGATCCTGATGGAGCACGACGCCAGAATGAGGGAACTGGCGATCAAAGAGAAAAGTTTGGAGAACACTCCCTCTGGTGGCAGCGCAACGCCGGTGCAGGTAGAGTCAAGGGTGTACATCCCAAAAGATGTAGTTAAAGAGTTCTACAGGAATGATGACATAGGGCAATGGTTCCGGGCCTATGAGGTAGCCATGTCCTCCCACCGGGTCCCTGAGAAAGACTGGGGAGCGGGGTTGTGGGGGCGGTTCCTCAGTGAGGGACGGGACACACTTTTAGATTTGCCCTTAGACATGCAGAATTCTTACCCCCACATGAAAGAAGCTTTAATGACCAGATATGGGCTAACTCCTGAAATGTATAGACAGAGGTTCAGGGGGTGTACCAAGATTGCGGGGGGTACGTATGTGGAGTATGTGACCTTTTTCTGCAGAGCACTGGATGGCTGGGTGAAGGGTAGCAAAGTAGATGATTACCAAGGTCTCTTTGATTTAATTGCATGGGAGCACTTGTCGCTTAATTGTTTTCCTGAGCTACGCCAACACCTGATAGATAGCAAGCTGACTAACCCTAGGAAGCTTGCTGAGGAGGCGGACCGCTGGCTCAGCACCAGGGTCCACAAGGGTCCCGTGGGAGACTCCGCCAAGGGTGGGCAGGGTCCCCAGCAGAAGAATGGGGGGGACAAGGGAAAACAGAAAGGGTTCCAAAAAGGCCCCCAAAGTAATCCCCAAGGGAACCAGCAGAAGGGTTCTCAGCCTCCCCCGACCCCGAAGCAGACAGGGGCCCCGACAGGTAAACCTGTTCCCAAGGGGCCCCCTCAATGTTATAAATGTGGTGAACTAGGTCACTTTGCCAGTGATCCCAAGTGTCGCCAATATGTGAAACCCGCACCCACTGGTGCTCCACCCAGGCAAGTGGCTACAGTAGCCTTTGGGGAGGAGGTAGAAGTCCAAGGTGGGTGGGACCCCGTCCAGATGACCTTAGTCTCACTAGGAGACAGTGAGATGGTCCCCCAAGCCAACTTGCCCTCTAACACTAAGAAATATGGGCAAGTGGTGACCATCAATGGGAAGAAGGTAGAGACTCTTAGAGACACAGGAGCCAGCGTGACTGCAGTGCGGCAGCACCTGGTATCTCAAGAGCAGGTCGTACCCCATGCCTATTGTCGGGTTGTCAATGCTGACAACACGGAGAGTCATTGTCCAATGGCTCAAGTTCCCTTTGAGTGGGGGGGGGTCTCTGGTACTCTGCAAGTCGCTGTGAGAACTGCCATGCCTGTAGACTGTCTCCTAGGGAATGACTTAGAGAGCTCCCCTTGGGAAAAGGTGGAGAAGACAGCCCATCTGCGGATGGTGGGTTTTGTGGTAAATATTTCTCCTTTACCGGGACTGAATTTGATACAGGAACATAATAAAATAGCTCAATAAAATGAGAGGCAGAATCCGTGGTATTAGAGGTTCGGAATGGGCTTTATTCCATTAATTCGATTATAATCGGTTGCTCCCAATGTTCCGTCACCACGAAGGTTCAGGAAGTGAAGCACACACTTTATTGACAAGAAATGACTTTTATAGTACATACATGACAATGAAGTAAATGCAGTAGGCGTAACAATTGATAAGGAAAATGACGAGTTGTTCTGCGTAACCAGAAATGGGTGTAATAAGGCGAAAAAAGGAACATAATTGGTTGTGATGTCATGTATAGGTGGATCTATAAGATAATACTTGGCATGGATGCGCGCGCAGCAGTCTGACGTGTAATTGACGTGTAACTAGGGGGTGAAGGGGACTTGACATTTGGCTCTACATGTGGAGACAAGAAGTCTGGGGGGTCAAGTCAACCTAATCCCAAATCATATCTAACATCCTATGTTTAAAGAACTATGTTATCCATAAAAGAAGGACTCTCGGACAGAATCTATTCTATACTGACTGTGCGTGCATGTACAAGCGTCTAAGTGTCTACACTAAATGCGAGGGGGTAGGAATATTCCATGGTAACAAGGCTATGAATTACTTGCATGAGGACAGAGAAGCCGGCCTTTTGCTCGGTAACTGGAAGAATGTTTACTTAAGCTACTAGGCAGGAATGCATCGGCTGAGGGGGAAGCAGATAATTCGAAGGTGAAATACAGTTCTTGGCAGAGAATAGGCTGATGTCAGGCTTCGTGAGCCGCGCAGAGAATGAGACAAAGTTCATGGTCACAGATGCAGGCTCAGACTGGAGCTTTCAGAGGCAGAAGGCAAGAAGAGTTTGATGACAGAATCAGGGCCTACTTGCCTGGACTGTAAAATGGCATAAGTGAACCATATAAAGCCGGTGGCTTTTCATACTTAGGAATGGAATATCCGGCCTATTCATGGCGGATCTGACAGAGGACATGTTGACGGTGGACGCACATGTGTTTGCGTCTTTATAACTGGAACTGGAGGGAACACACAGGTACTTGTGACATGCACATAGAACTGTTGGGGTCCAAGATAGGGGACATAACTGACCAGAAAAATCCATATTTCCACATTCCCTCCTTGTCCCCTACTTGCCCGTTAAGAGATATCAATCTTCATTAATCCATTGATCTGTTCATATAGCATCATTTGTTCTTCTTTCTTCTTCCGTGACGAATGAAATCTTGGTGGTGGAATACACGATGTGGCACACAGACCACAGATCGCTGGTCCACATTGTAGACATAGACAGCAACTGAATAGTAGGAGAAGGCCAATACCTAGGAAGGATAGAACTCTCCATCCCCAGGCTGATATCACATTCCAAAACCAACTGGACCAAGTCCAAGTGCCTGGGTTCTGGTGCATCTGGCTTACAATCTTGTGAAGGCGAGTTATAGCTTTATATACAGATGGCGAATTTTCTGGTATGAATACGCAGCAGCTTGATCCGATGACCCTACAAGCTCCGCCTCTATCAGCCAGGATGACGTCAAGGACAAGACGATTTTGAAGCACAACAATCCGCATAGCAGACTGCTCTTCTGTTAAATTGCCTAAGGCGGAAATAGTTTCATTCACTACTGCTTCAAGGGTTCTAGTTAATCTACGTATCAGCTTACTATTGGTAACTGTACCTATATAGGGAAAGATGCCTTTATTGAAATCTACATACTTGTCCCATGCCGTCTCAGTATAATCGACAATTGGGAGATCTCTCCGCTCTCTATTGTGTACTAAATGAATATTTCTATAATAATCAGGAGGAGCTAGGAAAACAGGTGGCAAAAGGAATGCTATGTAGCAGGTACCATCCCAATCTAGAGGTAGACGCATATATGCAGTCTGACCACATATAAAGTAGGAGTGGCGATAAGCTCTGAATGAAGATTTGCCTTGATCACTGAATTCTACTGTAGTAGTGCATTGACTATGGCCCATATGTATGGAACCAACCTTTCTTACACACAATTCACCTTTTGCTGGGAATACTGACATGGTGGGTAAGACTAGCTCAACTTCGGATACGACATTTAGAATCATGAGATTAGGTGTAAAATTACCTAATCCATACACTTCATTTTCTAGATCAGTTCCTGTTCTTTTGGGGCGACCCTCCTTGTCAGGGTAGCAGACTTTGAGTAAAACTAGGTTCAGGTTTCCCCATATCCAATGATCTTGGTAAACTGCTGTGTCTGAGTCTATGGAATTGATTAAACTGAACCATGCTCCACAGGAGCCATTGTGTGTAAATGGGTGTGGAAAGAATGGCAGGACTCCTTCATAATTCTGATAGGGAGGGAGTCGGCCACACACCCAACAATTAGTAGCATTACTAGTCTGATGGGAATGATGTAACATACTAACGAAAGTGTTATTGCGCAGCGCAAGTCTATAGGACAATTCATGCGGGGGTAAGTCACTAAAAGAATGTTCTGCAATAACATTGTGAACATTTCTGGCAATAGGGTAATATATGTGCAACAACATACTGGTAATAATTATTAAAAGACTTAAGGAAAACAAAATTAATAATGTCCCTATACAATGGCTACGCAGTGGTTTACAATACGCCTGTCGTTTCATCATTTTTCGCGACTGTTCATGATTCAGGTCTAGAGGATACATGTCAGAGACAGATTCAACCGCTTCACCTAGGAGAGGACTTAAACAATCAAACCGTCTGACGTCCTAGGCCTTAACTTAACTTTGTAAAGTTCGCTTTCAGTTTTTTCCACCAAAGGAAGTTTTGAATCAGTCTGTGAGGGAGTGCAGGGCACAATGTCTATATCCGAGGATTGTCCATGAAATTTTTTGATATGGCTTGAATGAATCCAGCCCTTGCGGCCCTCGATCTTCACGGCTGTTCTTGTGGTCAGCAGAACCAACTTGGGTGTCTTCCACCTGGGCTCCAGCTGAGTCTTTCGGTCGAAATTCCTCACAAAGACGAGATCCCCCGGAACTACGTCATGGGGTTTCACCTCAGTGTTGTCAGGAAAGGCTGCAGCTACCTGTGAACGACAAGATTGTAGTGCAGACATCAAGGAAGCCAAGTAATCTGTCAGCATATTACAGTCAATATCAGTTATTTTGCGTGGTATAGGCGTCCCCCACATATTTGGTGGTCTACCGAAGATCACCTCATACGGGGATAGCCCTGTTCGTGAATGTGCTACCATTCTCATGTAAAAGAGTGCAACGGGTAACGCTACTACCCAGTCGATACCTTTTTCTCTGCATATTTTGGACATTCTGATTTTCAGTATCTGGTTATGTCTTTCTACGAGACCTGCTGCTTCGGGGTGTCGGACACAGTGGAATTTCCACTGATAACCTAACAGAAGTGAAACGTGTTTCATTAATTCGGATGAGAACGGCTGGCCGTTATCTGAGTGAACAACACGTGGTAAACCGTATCGTGGGAAGAATTCTCGAACCAACTGTTTGGCAGTAGTCGGGGCAGTGTAATCTGAAACCGGGTACGCCTCTGTCCAACGGGACAGAGCGCAGACAACTACGAGAACATATTTGAATCCTCGACATCGTTCCATCTGGATATAATCCATCTGTAGGACTTCAAAAGGGTGATCAGGAGGATGAAATCCACCCTGTTCTACGGGAACACTTTTTCCTGGGTTGAACTGGCAACAGATCATACAGGTACGGACCTTTTGTTTGGCTGCTGCTCGTAAATGTTTATTAAACCAAATGTGTTGAATGCTGTCTAGCATAGCTTTTTCTCCTAGATGTGCCGGACTATGTATAGTGTTAATTATAACTTGGACCATTGAATCAGGAAGGAACCATACAGACTTTTCCTTCATCATCCATCCTTGGTCCGTTTGGATCCCTCCTAATTCAGTCCATTTCTTTATTTCGTCTGGTGTAGCATGTGTCTGTATGTCAATTACGTCAAGAGTAGGATCTTTAACTGTCATACAATGTGTCGGCATCGGGACTATTGTCTTTGTCATGTCGGGAGTTTGAGTTTGAGCAGTCTGTTTAGCCGTTCTGTCGGCTAGATCATTGCCTTGGGAAATGATATCAGTAACTTTCGTATGAGCTTTACATTTCATAATTGATATTGCAGTAGGTAGATGTATTGCATCTAATAAGGCATGAATGAGGGGTCCGTGCTGAATGTGGGCACCGTGGGAAGTTAAATAACCTCTCTCTCGCCACAGCACGCCGAAGTCATGTACAACTCCGAATGCATAACGTGAATCAGTGTATATGTTGACTTTTTTATTCGTGGCTTGAATACAGGCTTGTGTCAGAGCGATGAGCTCTGCGGCTTGAGCTGACAAAGTATTTATACGATTAGTTTCAATGACTTCAGTATCTGTTGTGACTGCATAAGCGGCCACTAATTCTCCTGTACTTGTTCTCATACATGAACCATCTACATAAAATGTCAAGTCTGGATCTGACAATGGAACATCGGTCAAGTCTTGTCTGGGTTTTGTCGTTACAGTAATAACTTCAATACAGTCATGGGCTAGTGGGTCTGTTCCGGTTACTGGCAAAAGTGTGGCAGGATTCAATGTGTTACAGCGTCTTATTTCTATATGTGGCTGAAACAATGTAAGTTCATACCCTGTAAGTCGTGCTATGGTCAAGTGTTGTGTTTGTGTTCTATTTATAAGAACCTCTACTGCGTGTGGTACTTGAACTGTCAATGGATGTCCTAACACTATGGCATCGCTTTGTCTGATTGCTAAAGCTGTCGCTGCTACTGATTTCAGGCATGCAGGCAAAGCCTGAGCTACGGGATCTAATGTACTAGAAAAATAAGCACATGGTTTGTGTGCTCCTGCTTGTTCCTGTGTGAGTACTGACAAAGCAGTACCTCCGCGTTCTGTAACAAAGAGTGTAAACTGTTTTCTGTAACATGGCGTTGCTAAAACAGGTGCTTGACATAAAGCTTTCTTTAGGCTTTCAAAAGCTTGTGTATGTTCTTGAGTCCAAGGGAAAACAGTCGATGTGGCTGCCTCCTGGGTTGTCAACTGAATGAGTGGTTTTGCTAGAAATGCATATTGCGGGATCCACTGTCTACAGTATGAAGTGAGGCCTATGAAAGCCCGCACCTCCTTTTGTGTCTTGGGTATTGGCATGTTAGCTATTAACTGAATGCGGTCTGGTGTAAGCTGCCTTCCCTCCTTGGACAGCGAGTGTCCAAGATAAATAACTCGCTGGACACAGAATTGCAGCTTAGAAGGGGACACCTTGTGCCCTTTTTCGGCTAGAAATTGTAAAACTGTCAGTGATGCTTTTTCACATTCAGGTTCGCTTCGGGCGGTGATCAGCAGATCATCGACGTATTGAAGCAGAGCAGTGTTAACTGGCATGTGGATACTGTCAAGTTCTCGTTTCAGTGCTTGGCTATAGATGCTGGGGCTTTCTGTAAATCCTTGAGGTGCGCGTGAGAATTTAAAGCTACGTCCATTTAAACTAAATCCGAACAAATATTGGCTTTCCGGATCTATTGGGACGCTGAAAAAGGCATTCTTGAGATCGATTACAGTGAAGAATGTCGCTTCGGAATCAATAGCTGTCAGTAATGACGAGATATCTGGGACCACAGGGAATTGTGGCACAATGCATTTGTTTAACTCGCGCAGATCAATAACCAATCGATATACTGGCGGGGCCTTCGGATCTGTTCGTTTAAGAATCGGTATTATCGGTGAATTACGTATATTGGAGTCTGTTTCCACAACTACTCCTTGGGCAATGAGCTCGTCAATGATTTGTAGTAAAGCCACTACAGCATCTGGTGGTAACTTGTATTGTCGCATTCGTGGTAGCACCACTCCTGCCTTTAATGTGACTCGATATGGTGTAATATTCATGCATCCAACATCAGTAGGGCCTTGTGCCCATAGACGTGTAGGTAAAATCTGTAATCGGGGATCCATGTCTCTAGACACATAGTGACCTTTAAAATCACGTAAAAACAATCTTACTCCTTCCGGAGAACAACATATTATAGCTCCTAGAGCTTTTAACGTTTTTATTCCTAATAGATTTTCTGGACATGATTTAGTAAGCAATAAATCTGTAGTTCGGGTCAAAGGTCCTATCGTAAGTGGCAGAGGTTGTGACACTTCATTAACAATAGGTTTTCCTGAAAAACCAAGGGAAATATTCTGTGAGCCTGAGAGGGGTGCCCCTGGCACTTCACTACGTTTTATTGTTGTTCGACTTGCCCCTGTATCGAGTAAAAATTTTCTATCTTGACCTAATAATTCACTATGTACATAAGGTCCTTCTTGGTCTACTGGGATTTCAATAAGGGGTAAGTCAACTTCCCTCTCTAGGCTTGTTCATGCGTAACGCTGATACTCGGGATATTCATACTGTGCGGTCTGATACATTTGTCGTGTTGTTGTTTGTGTGGCAGCAACAGGCAATGGGGGTGCAGCTGGCACAAACTGTATTGGCTGTTGTGCGGCTGGCATGGCCTGGGCATGCTGCATAGCTCCTTGCTCATTCTGATCTTGTCTGAGTGGCCGTGATCTTTCTTGTGTTTTACCTATGGCGATATTATGTTTTAAAACTGGACAATCGTGTACGTAATGGCCTGGCTTTTTACAATAATTGCATGTCCCTTTTACAGGTCCTGCTGAATCGGAATGTGTCATACCCCTTTTATGCCCTTCAGCTGGAACTGTCTGGGAAACTAGCATTTTCATTTTCGTGTCTTTCATGCGTCTGTGTTCATGTTCTTGTTCTTCTCTAATTCTATTGTGATGGTACTGTAACATTTGTAACATTTGTGATGGAGTGTTACCTTGCCAGGTACTTTCGAATTTTAATACTCTATTCTTTACTGGTGGCAGGGCATTTTCCACTAACTTTGTTACAAACAGATGCGGGTATGATTCGCTACTTGCTTTTATGCCACTATTTATACCAAAACATTTTTCAAATCGGGCATAGTAATCACTAGTGTCTTCATCTTGCTTCTGCTTACAGGCTGAAATTGTACCCCAATCTTCCTTTTTCGTAGTTAATAAACGCGGCAGTACCTGTACTAGTAATCCTGGTAATGCCTTAGTTTTGTCCCCAAGCCCTGCTCCTGCAGTTCGGGCCTTTTCTTCAGCTTCTAACACTGACCATTCTATCTTTTGGTCTCCTACCTCCCACTCTTTTTCCTTGAGTTTTTCATAAATGCCAGCAGGCATCAATACCTTTAATATTGTCATAATGTCGGGGTAGGTATACTCTCCCATGAGTAACATGTCTTTAATTTCTCGGTGAAAACCCGCTGGGTCTTTGTCATGACTGGGTACCACTTTCTTCATTTGTAACAATTCTATTTTCGATATGGGCGTATATACAAATACGCGTTTAAACTGATTGTCCTCACCCTTTATTGGGTGCACTTCTCGTAAGGGATTCTGTCTATCTATGTGATACGTAGTTCTTTCCTTGACGGACAATGGAACATGTTCTGAACATACAAAAAGAATATACTGCTTTCTTGATTCTAGAATTTCTTTAATTAATTCAGTACCTGGACCTCTCCATTTATTCATAAGTAATTCAGTCAGTATGTCAGGCAAGGGACCAGGGTCCGAATGCTGACTCCGATATAGTATAATGAGTTGTTGAATCATATAAATCCCAGCTAACCTTTGTTCATCTGGGGTAAGATTCAAAAATGTGCGTACTACTGTATCATCACTATATTTTCCGGGACTGTCCACCCAATGGACAGCTGCCCTGGCTAAATCTTGTTCATCCATAGAATCGAGGAAATGATAACCCCTTCGTTCTCGGAGTAGTTTGTCGGCGGTTTGGAACGAATGCTCGTTAGACCTTATATTAATTATAGGTATTTGAAAATTCCTGTTATTATCTGGACATATCGGATGTATTGAGTCAGTATGATATCTAGTCTGATTCCTATTACAAGATCTTCCTCTACCTACATAGGCTATGGTGTCCGACTGTCCTGTGGGCAGTCCTGACCCTTCTTCCTCGTTTTGTTCGAACTCGTCTACCTCTAATCGCTCTTCGTGTAGGCGTTCTATTTCTTTACGGATCTTTCGGCACATGGCTATTATACAATTTTGTTTATCATGTCTCCCTTCTGATATATTCTGGCTCCATCTTGTAAGAATTTTCATTGCTTCCGGGTCTACCCCCGGTCGGTCTTGATTTCTGATCACACAGTTTATGAGGAAACGTAACAGTTCCCCCTGTATCTCTACTTTCTGGTATTCCATAGCTCTGTAAATACATTCTGGATCTCGCCCTGTTTGGACAAAATGATATATATTATCTAGATGCGCAGTCATTCCTGGTAACTTCGCTAAATACACTGCGGCTCGTCTGATACGCAATGATGCTAGGGTCATTTCGTCCTCCTTTCCAGGCACCGGGTCATATCTACAATCTATAAGAAGTTCCTTAAGCGCACGGGCACTAAGGAGTTTGGGTGTACGTGAATGCGCTGACTCTTGAAAAGTAAGTTTATTTATTCTGGGTGGCGTAGAAAAGATATTGGTAGCTCCTCCCGCGGCCCCATCTGGGGCGTCGGGTGTAAAAGGATTCGTCGAACGTGACACAGCAACTACAGGTGTGGACACAGCCATAGAAGTAGCTGTAGGAGCGGATACAGAAACAGATGTGCTTGCCGGAACTTGTGACTCGATTTGTTGCTGTAGGGATACGGGCACTGGATCTTGGCGTTGAACCTCCCTGGTATGCGGTCTATGTGGGGCGGAATTAGCATACTCGGGAGCTGCGTCATCTAAATATGAGGAAAGAAAAACATCTTCTGCGGTTCTAGGATGCCCCTTAGGATGTACCTTTATTGGGAACAATGGGGTTGGCAAGTCTTTTGGTGTTTCTGGAGTAGCCTTAGGTAATCCTTCGGCCAGAAGGGGATACATACCATTCATAAGGGCATTTCTTTGTCTGTCTACTTGTTCTGATTTCACTCGGATACCTTCCTCAATTAATAGATTCTCTCGAACTTTATTGGAATTCTCTTTACTCTTCTCTTCCTGTCTACGTGCTTTTTCTGTTTGTCTATGTGATTCTTTACGCCATAATTCAACGGCGTCTTTCTGTGACTGTCTGACTTTCCTTTTCCATAACTCTTCCTCGACTTTCATGATGCACTCTGCATCCCAGGTCCCCGCTGTGGGCCACCTCTGACTTTCTGGTAATCCCTTGGTATAGTCTACCCATAAATCAAGAAATAATATAGCGTCTAAGCCATGTTTGTGATACATAAAGTGCCCTGGAGTGTCCCTAGGAGGAATAGGGACGGCTTCTTCGAGAACCCCTTTTCTGGTAGTGATCTGTCTTAATTTCGAAAAGAGCGGCATATTGAGAACTGACCTTATACTTGATTTTGACCTGATACTTGAATTTGAACAGACTTAATACAATAAACACGATAATGAACAGTCATTCATACCACGATATACAGAACATACTTAAACACTTTAAACATTAAACATTAAACCTTTAACTGAAACAACAATGATGATCGTCTGCATAACTAATCACCAAGCTTAATTCTCGACAATAACTAGACAATAACTAGACACTTCGGAATACTTCGGAATACTTGATATACTGCTAAACAGTACAGATACACTGCTAAAACAGTGCAGACCGGATTTGTGTACCCAAACCCGTCTTGACCGGCACAACCTATGTGCACGTCAGAAATGCCTCCCCAGCAATGGTACTCACCGGGTAGCTTCGGAAACGGAAGGCCTCAGTAACTTGAACTTGAACCGGACTGGACTGGACTCGACTCGACTCGTCGGACACTGGGCTTGACTTCGGACTGGTGGGTCTCTGTATACCTCGGATCTTGCTCTCTCAGCTAGGCTCTGGTCGGGATACTTCGCACTTCTCACCGCCTCGTCTGGGTGTTGATCGCAGTCTCAGTCGCCCCCGCTTGACCGGAGGGAGATACAGGAAATCCTGCTGGTACGCGTTATTGTCCGTCCAGCTGTGGCAGGAGACCGGGCCTGCAACGCACCGCCGGCGCGTGAGATGAGAAAGTGTCCCTGTTCGGGCGCCATCATGTGGTAAATATTTCTCCTTTACCGGGACTGAATTTGATACAGGAACATAGTAAAATAGCTCAATAAAATGAGAGGCAGAATCCGTGGTATTAGAGGTTCGGAATGGGCTTTATTCCATTAATTCGATTATAATCGGTTGCTCCCAATGTTCCGTCACCACGAAGGTTCAGGAAGTGAAGCACACACTTTATTGACAAGAAATGACTTTTATAGTACATACATGACAATGAAGTAAATGCAGTAGGCGTAACAATTGATAAGGAAAATGACGAGTTGTTCTGCGTAACCAGAAATGGGTGTAATAAGGCGAAAAAAGGAACATAATTGGTTGTGATGTCATGTATAGGTGGATCTATAAGATAATACTTGGCATGGATGCGCGCGCAGCAGTCTGACGTGTAATTGACGTGTAACTAGGGGGTGAAGGGGACTTGACATTTGGCTCTACATGTGGAGACAAGAAGTCTGGGGGGTCAAGTCAACCTAATCCCAAATCATATCTAACATCCTATGTTTAAAGAACTATGTTATCCATAAAAGAAGGACTCTCGGACAGAATCTATTCTATACTGACTGTGCGTGCATGTACAAGCGTCTAAGTGTCTACACTAAATGCGAGGGGGTAGGAATATTCCATGGTAACAAGGCTATGAATTACTTGCATGAGGACAGAGAAGCCGGCCTTTTGCTCAGTAACTGGAAGAATGTTTACTTAAGCTACTAGGCAGGAATGCATCGGCTGAGGGGGAAGCAGATAATTCGAAGGTGAAATACAGTTCTTGGCAGAGAATAGGCTGATGTCAGGCTTCGTGAGCCGCGCAGAGAATGAGACAAAGTTCATGGTCACAGATGCAGGCTCAGACTGGAGCTTTCAGAGGCAGAAGGCAAGAAGAGTTTGATGACAGAATCAGGGCCTACTTGCCTGGACTGTAAAATGGCATAAGTGAACCATATAAAGCCGGTGGCTTTTCATACTTAGGAATGGAATATCCGGCCTATTCATGGCGGATCTGACAGAGGACATGTTGACGGTGGACGCACATGTGTTTGCGTCTTTATAACTGGAACTGGAGGGAACACACAGGTACTTGTGACATGCACATAGAACTGTTGGGGTCCAAGATAGGGGACATAACTGACCAGAAAAATCCATATTTCCACATTTTACCTGATTGGGCGTGCGTGACCACCCGGTCAATGGCAGCCAGTAGGGGTGTTGAAGGGACCCTGGAGCCTGAGGGAGAGGCCCAGGAACCAGCCTTAGAGAGAGGGCAAGGGAGGCACGGGAAACCGGCTCCTGAAGTTCCCACGGCCCAGGAGGAAGCAGACCTTGAGGGGGATGCCCTGGAGCCTACCGGGGAACAGATAGCCGAACTGGGGGACCTGCCTGAGCTGACCCATTGGCAGCAAGAAGGAGGCCCCTCCAGGGAGGAATTCTGCAGGGAGCAGAAAGAGTGCCCCTCCCTAGAGGGTATGCGGCAGCAGGCTGCAGCCCAGGCCAATGGTGATCAGTCCGGAACTCACTTGATCTACTGGGAGAACGACCTCCTGTACTCAGAGCCTAAGGTTGCTGAACCTGGGTCAGCCCGTGCGCTGGTGGTACCCCAGAAGTTCAGAACCTTCCTACTGGGGCTGGCTCACGACGTGCCATTAGCAGGGCATTTGGGGCAGGACAAGACCTTTGAAAGGCTTGTCACCCACTTTTATTGGCCCCAAATGCGCAGGAGTTCTGATACTCACTGCAGGACATGCCAGACTTGCCAGGCAAGTGGCAAGAGTGGAAGGAAGCTGAAAGCTCCACTCCAACCTTTCCCTGTAGTCAGTACCCCATTCCAGCGAGTGGGGATTGACATTGTGGGGCCACTGGACCCCAAGACAGCCATGGGCAACAGGTTTATCCTGGTCTTGGTGGACCATGCCACCCGGTACCCTGAAGCCATCCCTCTGAGGACAGTGACGGCCCCCGTGGTGGGACGAGCACTGATGGGAATTTTCTCACGAGTAGGATTCCCTCTAGAGGTGGTGTCCGATAGGGGGACCAATTTCATATCGAAATATATGAAATCCCTTTGGCAAGAATGTGGTGTGACATACAAGTTCACCACCCCTTACCATCCACAAGGAAACGAGTTGGTTGAGCGATTCAACTGAACCCTAAAGGGCATGATCATGGGCCTTGAAGGACCAATGAGGCGTAAGTGGGACGTCCTCTTACCATGCCTTCTCTTTGCGTACCGTGAGGTGCCACAGAAGTCTCTGGGGTTCAGTCCCTTTGAGCTTCTGTATGGCCACCCTGTACGTGGACCTCTGAGTCTGGTCAAGGAAGGCTGGGAGCAATCTCCCAGGAAACCTCCCCAGAATGTATTTAGTTACATGCTGGCCTTCAGGAACCAGACTAGGCGTTTCAGGCAACTTGCTGAGGCAAATCTGGAAGCCAGCCAGGAGGAAATGAAGCGGTGGTACGACCAGAATGCCACTCTGGTTGAGCTTCAACCTGGTCAAAAGGTATGGGTCCTTGCCCCGGTGGAGACTTGTGCACTCCAGGACAAGTGGACAGGACCCTTTGAGATTGTGGAGCGCAAGAGTTCTGTCACCTACTTGGTGAACTTGCAGTCTCCTAGGAACCCCTTAAGGGTCCTACATGTCAATCGCCTCAAGCCCCACTTGGAGAGGTCCGAAGTGGGCATGCTCTTGGCCACCGATGATGGGACGGAGGAGGAGTCAGAACCTCTTCCTGACCTCTTGGTAGCCTCAGAGCAGGACGGGTCAGTGGATGGAGTTAACCTCTCACCCACCCTGACCCCTGAGCAACAGGATGACTGCCGCCATCTGCTGGGGCAGTTTCCTGACCTGTTCTCCCTGGTTCCTGGTATCACAGATTGGTGCGTCCATGATGTGGATACAGGAGACAGCTTACCTGTGAAGCACAAGGCTTACAGGGTAACTGACAGGGTCAGAGCCTGCATCAAAGAGGAGGTCTCAAAGATGCTTGCTCTTGGGGTGGTTGAGTCCTCCAGCAGTCCTTGGGCCAGCCCAGTGGTCTTGGTCCCAAAGGCTGCAGCGCCGGGTGCCACACCCGAACTCCGGTTCTTTGTGGACTACAGAGGACTCAATTCAGTCACGAAGACTGACGCGCACCCCATCCCCAGAGCTGATGAGCTCATCGATCGGTTAGGGGCTGCCCGGTACCTCAGCACGTTTGATCTAACGTCTGGGTACTGGCAGATCGCCTTAACTGATGGGGCCAAAGAGAGGTCTGCATTCTCCACACCAGATGGGCATTTCCAGTTCCGTGTCATGCCATTTGGGATGAAGAATGCCCCTGCCACCTTCCAGAGGTTGGTCAACCAGGTGTTGGCTGGACTGACCGAGTTCAGCGCAGCATACCTGGATGACATCGCAGTGTTCAGCGGCACATGGGAAGAACACCTGCAACATCTCTGGGAAGTGTTGATGGCACTGCGCAAGGCAGGCCTCACGATCAAGGCAAGCAAGTGTCAGATCGGGCAGGGGTCCGTGGTGTACTTGGGACACCAGGTGGGGAGCGGCCAGGTGGCGCCCCTACAACCCAAGATAGAAACCATCCTGGCTTGGGAGCCCCCAAAGACCCAGACGGAGGTGAGGGCCTTTTTAGGACTCACTGGGTACTACAGGAGGTTTGTCAAGGGGTATGGCAGCATCGTTGCCCCCTTGACAGAGCTGACTTCGAAGAAGCAGCCCAGAAAAGTGATATGGACTGACACCTGTCAGAACGCCTTTGACACCCTGAAAACTGCCATGTGCACGGCGCCCGTGCTCTTGGCTCCTGACTTCTCCAAGGAATTCCTAGTGCAGACAGACGCATCAGAGCATGGTGTAGGGGCTGTTCTCTCACAGATGACTGAGGAGGGCTGGGACCAACCTGTAGCCTTTATTAGTAGAAGGTTACTTCCACGGGAACAAAGGTGGAGTGCGATAGAGTGAGAAGCGTTTGCTGTGGTCTGGGCGCTGAAGAAGCTAAGACCCTACTTGTTTGGGTCTCACTTCCGGGTTCAGACCGACCACAGGCCCCTCAGATGGTTGATGCAAATGAGGGGTGAAAACCCAAAACTGTTGAGGTGGTCCATCTCCCTACAGGGTATGGACTTTACGGTGGAACATCGCCCTGGCACAGATCACGCCAATGCTGACGGTCTGTCCAGGTTTTTCCGCCTTAGTGAAGAGGAACTCCCTGGGGTAGGGTAGTTCTCCCCACATTTCAGCTGGAGGGGACACGTGTTAGACCTGGCACCTTGGCGTGAGTCTCCCTTCCACTTTTTGCTGATGTGCCTCATTGTGTTTTGTTGGTGTTGGCTGCTCAGAGCACTGTGACACTGCTGATCAGTGCCACAGTGCAAGTGCTCCCTTTTAAAAATGTATACATTGATTGGTGTCCATGATTGAGTCATTTGGTTTACTGTCAGCCCCTAGTAAAGTGCACCAGGAGTGCCAGGGCTTGTAAATACAAATACCGCTGGTGGGCCTGCAGCACTGGTTGTGCCACCCACAGAAGCGGCCTAGTAAAATATGTCTAGGTTCTGCCACTGCAGAACCTGCGCGCAGTCTGGTACTGTCGCGCTGACTGCGCAAGTGCCCCCACTTGCCAGTCCCTAAACCTTCCCTTAACTACATATTAGTCACCCCTCTGGTAGGCCCAAGGGCAGGGTGCATTTTAGGCATAAGGTAGGACATGCCCTGATGTGTGTGGCATGTCTTAATAGTGAATTACAGCCATTTTCGTTTTTCACTATTGAAGGCTACCTGCTCTCCATAGGCCAGAATGGGCTGCTGGAGTCACTACACGCTGTGACCCCAGTGGACTCATAGAGCATGGTAGAAAGTCATGTTTAGTATGCCTGGACTCAGAATAATAAAATACTTCTTTTAGTAAAGTTTATTTTAATATCCTGTGTTTGTAAATACTACTTTTAGAAAGTTAGTATTTACTGATCTGGCCATTCAGTCCGCCTCTGCGCTGTGTGTGTGTGTGTTCTGCCTAGCAACAGTAAGGAGCAGGGTTGGGGAAACCCCAGAGACAGGTTGGCTGCCAGGTGGTGGGTAGAGAGATTACACCAGGATGGGTGGGAGGAGTACACCCTGACTCTTGAATAGACCTGTGCTCTGCCAGCACAAAGCCGGCGCCGCCCCCTGTGGAGCGGCTGATGTCTCTGCCCTGCTGCTGAAAGGAAAGCGCAGAGTCACCACAACAAAGTGCTCCAAAAACTGGACTGAGCCAGGCCCAGGCCCCCTGGCGCTAAAGAACAAAAGAATTGGTGTATAAAAGTAGGAGCCTGGCTCCTAAGAAATCAGATCCTGTTTGCGCCAAGAAGAAACTCTGCCTGAAGGAGAAGGACCTGGAGAAGCTGAAGGAGGGATACTGTCTCTCTGCCTGGGAGACTGGCCTGCAGTGGGTGCCTGTCTGCTGGAAGGAGAAGGAAAGCCTGAAGAAAAAGACTTTAATTCAACTTGTGCCTTTACAAACAATCTCCAAGGGCTTGCGTGTGAACTTGCCCCCTGACCTGCGCCCCAGGAGCAGTGGGCGCTACCACCCTGAAAGAAGAGAAGAAGTGCCGTGGGTAATTCCGCAAGCTGACCCCTGGGAACCTGTGCATCCCCGGACCTCACTGAGCAACGCGACTTCTGCTGCTGGCGTGGCTGCAAACAAAGTAAAGGCCTGACAGCCTGAGCACCGTGAACAGCTGCCCCCTCGAGCCGTAGCTCGCAAAGTAAGGAGGAGAGTCCTGCGTCTGAGCGCCGAGCCCCTGTGACCCCGCCGGGTTGTGGAGGCTTTTGTGAGGACCTGAAACGTGCCCTGGTTCGCCGTACCTGGACGAAGCTGACAGCGCGCTGCGCTGGGAAATCACCCCGAGGCTGCCCACCTGCTTCTGACCCCCCTTCGTGGCAACCTGCATCCTGCCCGAGCGCCCCACGAAGCTCCGCCGTCCCCTGGACACTTGGGACGCCAGCGCGACGTGGGACACCCCTGGACTGGACCGCGAGGCCGCCACGAACCTTCCCCGTGAAGCTGCAAAGGTACGGCGCTGATCGCGGTGAAAGTACGATCCGTACTTTCCTTTAAACATATTGCCTTCAAGTGTACGGTGTCTGAGCCGTATTTGCCATTGAACCCCCCCTGGGTTCGAACCGTACTGCCCTTTGTACACCCTGGGTTCGCACCGTACTGATTCCCTGTCTGCACCGTACTGCTTCTAAAGTACTCTGGGTTTGAGCCGTACCTGCCTTTGCCAGTTCGAACCGTACGTCCAGCTGAGTCAATTGCGCCTTGTGAATATACTGCCGTGCCTTGGTTCGAACCCTACGTCCAGCTGAGTCAATTGCGCTTTGTAAACGTACTGCCTTGCCTTGGTTCGAACCGTACGGGCCTTGGAACCAGCAGAGTTCGAACCGTACCTACGATTGAGCCGAACATCATTGAAAAGCATTGCCGGTGCTCACGCGAGAAGAGTGAGACTCGGCAAGCGTACTCCGGCTCACGCGAGAAGCGTGAGAAACGGCAAGGTACTGTAAAAACCTTGCCCAGAGCACCCCAAAGGCGCTACGAAGTGCCCCGAAGACCTAAAGAACTTATTTTAAACAGAACTGTGCCATTTTGAAACCTGTGGACTGCCCTTAAAGCATTTTGAGAGTAACTGGATTATTTTACCAAGAGAACTGTATTTATGCAACCTGCCTGAAAGAAAACCTTTTATATAAAGAATCCTATTTTTGATAAATACAGCCTTGTGTCTTTGTGTGGTGGGGAGGTGATTATTGTGTGGGACAACTTGAACGCTTAACCTATATGCCCTCTGGAAATCTAGCCAGACTGCTCGCGCCACGTTACCTAGAGGGTGAGCAGGGGTTATTTTTAAAGAGGTGATCCTTTGCCCTGACTTAGAGGAAAGGGTCCCTGCTTGTCGCAAGTGCATACCTGCGCCAACCAGAGACCCCGGATTCTAACAGGCCTGGAATGCCCTCCCTCTTGATCTTCGCCTCACTCAGGAGCTTGCATCTTTTAAGAAAAAGCTGAAAACATTCCTTTTTGTATGATTGTCTCTTTCCCCCCCTCTGGTTCGCGCCGGGACACTCTTGAGTAGCTGAGCGCGTTACAAATGGAATAAATGAAACCCTATTTTGACACACTGTCATTTCTGTGCTACATACTATTTATCAGTAAAACTACATATCTGCCCAAATTTAGTAGTCATTTACATGGAAAATATGCCATCTGTAAATGATACTGCACTTTCATACCATACTTTAGCAACATATTTGTGACAGTGGGTTCTAAAGTCCGCTACATACCAAATCTTTTCCACTCTCCTGAGAAATAGGCGTTGCTCATTTGCTATACTTCTACTCTGTGTGATGCTTGGATGTTTCACAATCTCTATGATTTCAGTGAAACATTGATGGCAGCACTTCCACTCTGAAAATTGTTTCAGCAATACTGAAGCAGTATGCATTTGCAGAACAAGTTAGAGCAAGAGAAGTCTTGAACTTGTTTGCCATCTAGTGGCAGCAGTTGATACTTACATTAAACTAGCAAAAGACACAATTGATGGACGGTCCCAGGATGCATGTTTCTGGTCTAGGGAGGACCTGGCCTGGCAATTCGGTCTGGACTGTTCCCATGGGGCACAGGGTCAAGACATATTTGCATATGGCTGGGTCCAAACTGGGGTGGCGTAGTGGACAAAAGAACAATGGATTTAACCCAGATCTTTTGACTGGGGGAGAATGTTTGCATTGTCAGCATTCAGTCCATCATTTATTTGCTGTAACACTTTTCGCCCTAAGTGGGATGGGTATGCCCAGACGTGGATCCCTTGCTCACTGTGCCATTGGACTCAAGCTAGCCTGGTTGAAGAAAGGTGACATACCCTGAAACCAGTCCCAAGGTGCTTGTTTCCGGTCCGGGGAGGACCTGGCCTGGTAGTTCGGTCTGGACTGTTCCCATGGGGCACAGGGTCAAGCCATATTTGCATATGGATGGGTCCAAACTGGGGTGGCGTATTGGGCAAAAGAATGATGGTTTTAACCCAGATCTTTTGACTGGGGGAGAATGTTTGCATTTTCATCATTCCGTCCATCGTTTGTTTGCTGTAACACTTTTGCCCTAAGTGGGATGAGTATGTCCAGACATGGGTCCCTTTCTCAATGTGCCACGGGACTCAAGCTAGCCTGGATGAAGAAGGGTGACATACCCTGAAACCGGTCCCAGGTTGCTAGTTTCCGGTCCAGGGAGGACCTGGCCTGGCAGTTTGGTCTGGACTGTTTCCATGGGGCACAGGGTCAAGACATATTTGCATATGTCTGGGTCCAAACGGGGGTGGCGTAGTGAGCAAAAGACTTGATCAAATATTGTCCAATATTTACCTTACGCTATGCACAAAAAATCCTCAAGATGAAGTTAATTAAACAGCTGCAAGGCCTACCAGATACTCCAGCTTAAAAAATGTAAACACTAATGAGGAATGGAAGCGATGCTGACTGGCATCGGTAACGACCTCCTCATCACATTGTAGATCAGGGTCACCTGGCGCATCTAAACTCATGTGATCTGTTGTCTGAAAATGAACTTGTGCACCATGAGCTGCCGCTCAAGGAGTTATGAGGGCAACTGTAACAGTATCAGACAGTACTGAACCCTTGCACTTGAGAAGAAGCGTACACAGAATTCTCAGCCCACTTTAAAGAGAGAAGGGTTTGCATGGGGGGTACCTCAAGTGTTTGCCCCGTCACCGCTGCTATTTAACATACATATGTGTCCTTGGTCATCGTCATTGAGCCACATCTCTTACATTTCCAAATGTACTGCCAAATGACACCTAGACTGGTCTGAGAATCACAGAGAGAGTAGGGATTCATTGTAGTAACACCAATATCTCTGGGTATCTGCAGCACATTAGTCATTGGATGAAGGGAAGCTTCCTGTGCCTAAATGTGGTAAAGACTAAGGGTTGACAATGGGAAATGACAGCATCACCCTCCCCTTAACCATGCCAAGAAGAATGGGCAAGGCCCCCACACCAGAAGGTCATGGAACACATTACTCAACTCAGCCACTTTCTTCATTTTCAAATCAATGGAGTGGTCATATGCATAAGGCAACAGCTAATTATGTTATATAAGTAAGTTGTGCCACTACATTTCTGCCACTGAGAGGAACTACCTAGAAATCATCACTACTGAGATTGGACTACTGCATCATTGTTTACTCATGGACCCCAAAGATCATGTCCTTGTAGCAAAAGAAAATGTACACATGGCTCAATGACTTAATATATCACATTGTATGTTTGATGTTGTGTCTGAGAATGATTGGTTTGGGGGCTCAAACTTCAAATAATCCTGCATCAACAGAATTGCAGAACAATGTAGCCAGTGTTAACCTGAATCTCAAAAAACACGAGCATATCTGTGAGCCTTGAAAACAATTCCTTGGCTCTGTGTTGAGCAATATGCATGGAGCTTTGGACTCTACACCAAGATTTTTGGTGGATGGGCATTGACGCATTTTTACAATTCAACTCCACTCACACTAAGCCCCAGCAAAGACATTGCTTTCCAGCTACGCCACTATGATACATTTGATGAGGTAAAAAACACAGTGAAGTTATGATTTGTGGGACCTATGCTATGGGACAACGCAGACCTTCACCTTACTCATCAACAAAATCACCAAGGCTTCAGGAATAAATTAAAAACCGTCCTTTTAAAACAATCCTTTATGAAGCAACAATTTAGCGGCAGGTTTCAGTGAGACTCCTTCAACCTTAAAATCTTATGACAACCCAATTAGCCATAACAGCATTCTGTTATGTTATGTTATGTTATAAGAGACTTATTAACCGCTCGTTCACCAACGGCTTCTTGGCGCTGAGGGAGACGTGATGCAGCAATAGAGGAAAGAGAGCTACTTATCATATGCCTGAGAGACCAGCCATGCCTTCAGCTGTTTCCTGAACACCTGGGGAACTAAGTGCACAGTCCCACGAGCCACGCCCAAAAGGGGGCAGAAATCCCTGAAAAACATGATGGGGGACAGCGTAGCGCTATTCTTCATCTCAACTGAATGACACTACAAGTGCACCAAACCCAGGTAAAGATATAATAGTGTGATTTATAACTCTTAAATTAGCTCTGGCTTGAAACGCTCTCCCCCTACATTTGTCCCACATGTAATATACAATGCTGGACTCTGCCCTTCATATAGCAAGGATTGCCGGAGTGTAATATATATATATATGTGTAGTGTATATAATGATGTGCAAAGTGTAATATGCTGTTTATTACCGTTCTTGAGTGAAGGGAGGGGCAGTGACCCACGAGAGACAAAGCCTCAAGTGAGACATGAATACCCTCCATCTCTCAACCATGGTAATGAACAGTATGTTATACTCTGTTCATCTGCATATAGGGTTTATGCCATGGTATTTTTTCATATGAACTTCTTTTAACAAAAGTGTACTTAATCGAAAACAGATGCAAAGGGATACATTTGTGCAGTATGGTAACATTACGCTGAAGGGACCTCATGACTATTAGGAGAGTCGTTTTCCATTGCAAAGTAATTGCTAGATATAATCTGTGAGACTGTAGAATGTGTTTTGCTCATGCAATTTTGCTGCATAGTGGAAATAAACTTTCATTTGATGTTTGTACTGTATTAATAAATGTGTAAATGTGGATATATCTATTTATGGATGGGTAGATAGATGACAAACAAAGTGGCAATAGTTATTGTGTAGCTTTGTTTTAAATGATTTTCCAATGAAAAAGCCTTTTGATTTGTCTATAGCTTTCAGCCCATGGATGGATATGTATGAAACTTACTCCGTCTGCTAAGATTTCAGGAAAATCTATTCACAGGATAAAAAAGTTAAGAGGGGTGAAAAAGTGTATCATCTCTCATTTTAGCTCTTATAGGAAATTTTGCTGGCAGATAGAGCAAAAACTGCAGATTGCATATTGTAAACTTACCATGAGTTTAGAAATGTACTCACAAAGCATGCTTATTAGTTTGGTGTAAATCCGTTGAAAAGTTTTTGCGATATTAGCATCTGAAAAAGATGCTGTGTGGGCTCTTGAAATGTTAACACTTATCTTGTCAGCTGAAAAGCTATTTCTGAATTTGCTTATAACTTTAGCACCGTTTTACGAATATGCCTGAAATTTGGCAGACACTCAGGGCCTGATTTAGAGTATGGCAAACAGGTTACTCCCTCACAAACGTGACGGATATTCAATGCACTTGAAATAAGACGGATGGGATTAGATGGAGTAACCCCTCTGCTATACTCTAAATCAAGTTATTATTACATTCAAATTACTATTGGTATTTTCACATTTGTGCATATGCATATAAAGTTAATTCGACTTCATCATAAGATTGGATGTGTATTAACTATAAAAATGGCACTTCAAATATAGTCTGTAGCTGGTACAGTTCAAAAGTTATAGATTTAAGTATGTCATCAACACTTTGACTTTTCCTATGCACCAGTTACAGTTTGACTACTGTCTGTTATTTGTTGGCCTTGTCTCTGTGAGAACATGCCATTTCTATTGCCACACATCTCCACTCAAATATTAATATGCATCCTACTATGTGGGCAGCAATGGTGTGCAGGGGAGACCTATTTGATATTTAAAGTAAGATTTGCATGGGTGATTTTTGACAGGTCTGGGCAGCATGATTTAAGAGGCTGCTGCCAGGCAAAACATGGTAGCCCTAAATACAACTTTTAAATGCCACTGAAGTGGGTGGCACATAATGTGCTAGGGTACACAAGTGGCATTGAACTTTCCATGCCACTGGTGTATTTCTGTACCAAAAACTATGGCTTTATAGGAAAGTAAAGAGTGCCAAACAGGTTTTAAGCCGACTTCAACATGTTTTAGGAGCCAGATCACATACACTGAGCACTGCATAACAGTGTCCGATTGTTAGAGTACAAGATTAGAGCAACCTCTAAATATCTGTTAGGGTTGGTGGAATTTGCAGGAGATATTGTGCTCTAGGATCAGACTGCAGCACGGTTGCCTATGAATCGCCCCACCACTGAATCTGACCTTTCTCCAGACAACCGAACAGTGAATCACTATATTATGGATCACTGCATGGCCCACATGGCTACCTATGAATCGCCTCAGCATTTTATCTGCTTTTTCTCAGCCAGACTGCGAAAAACTTAGTTACATTAGTGTTCAATGCGTGGCCTACTCGAACTGTAGTGTCCAGACTGGCCCACAAAATGGCCTTGGCCACATTCTGGCCTTCATGGACCATCTGAGTGTACATATTTTGGAACTCCTCAGAGAGGGCAGATAAGAGTATCTTCCCAAAAAACAAACTGCATTCTGACACCTCACTGCAGTAAAGGAGAAAACTATCTTACCAAGCATGTAAATGTGCTTAGATTTCGGTTAGGTAAAACAGCAGAGAAGTCATTTAGGTTCACCTTGTTGGCAAAAGCCTGAACTACAAGGCTCTCTGGTATGTTATCCTGTGTCAACAAGCACTGAAAAAGCCTATAGGTCTTGCCTATGCCGGATATTTTTTATTTGAAAATGTCTTTTTGAGTGAATTTCCATAGTTTTTGGCCACTGGCTTTACAGTCGAATGCAGTCTAAATTCTTACCAGCAGGTGGTGTACCAGTACCAAATATTTGGACACATTTCTTATGCCTTTTTCCCACAGAAGCCCCTGCGTGGATCTTGAAGGGTCAGATGTTCAGAAAACTGTTGAATTTTGCTGAAAGTACCAAAGTTAAATGAGTATGAAAAATAAATGACTATTTTAATGGGAGCAAGGCTCTTATAGTGGCGTCCATTCAACAAATGTACCTGTCTCTACCCCCTCCCTGGTCTCCGGCAGACCCCTTTTTAGGTCTCGCCTAGCGTTGCAGCGCATACGCTGTCCGCTCTGCGAGAACTATTGTCATCAGGTTGCTTTTGGAAGTGGGCTCGAAGCTCCGTCCATGCTTTTCATTGGCCAGCATCATCCTTTATGGTAAACGCTGTCCTCCGATTCAAAGTGAGGCTTTTGGGTGACCGGCCTGTCTCCCTTAGGCCCCGCCCCACCCGGACTGGACTCGTCGTCTGTTACTCGTCATGCGCTCGTCAGGTGGCTGTCCTCTCCATTGTCTGCTCTTGGCACGCCGCGGGTCCTTTTATTGCTCTGTGTTTTTACGCCTGGCGATGCCCGCTCCCGGCCTGGAACCTGGGCCTTCACCGCTGCCCCTGCTACCCTGCCCGGGCGTCTCCTTCACCATCCAAATTGGCCTCACCCGGGAGTTTGTCCTGCTGCCACCCTCCTCCGACCTGCACCAAAAGGTAACGGGCCGGCGGCCTCACTTCCTGTTTAGTGTCTGCTCAGCCCTGGGAGCCGGGGCCCCCCAGAGTGGACCGTTACCGTAGCCCAGAAGGCGGCGGGCTCATTGCACTCACCAGTGCTTCTTGCTTGTTACTATGATGTTTGTATGCGCTGTACTTGCAGCCGCAGCTATAGTAATGGCTGCAGCGTCTTTCTTTTTTCCGATTCTTACTTGCGGTGCCAAAGCTCTCCCCTAACGCTTTCATTAGTGTTGGACTTGGCCCTTTTTGGCAGGTTCACCCCTGAACTTTTTTGCCTTAAGCTCTGACATGGTGGTAGTGGTTTTAGAACTGGGCACTTTAGCACTGTGGCCCAGTATAAAGTGCGTGCGCTCTCTGAGTGTGTGTGGTGAGATTGGACTGCCCTCCCATAGGAATGCATGGGGGATATGTGTGTCCATGGTAATTCCTGGTATGAGAGGAGTGCAGGGTCGAGTTTAGTATGCGCGGACTCGTGAGAATAAATGCTGCGCAATGGTGTGCGCAGATTTATGGTGACTGGTGGAGAAGTGCCACTTCTAGAAGTTGGCATTTCTGTGTACTGTGTGTCTGCCTGCCTGATGTGGAGTGAATGTCTGGCTTGTGATTGACAGGTGCTGGATGGTGTGGGGAATTCCAGGAGCCAGGGTGAGTCTGTCTGGTGGTGAATGGAGAGATCTGCATGTAAATGGGAGGGATGAGTTGCACCTGGGACCTGAAATGGGATGTGCCTTCCCTCCACAATGCTGGCTCCACCTCCTGTGGTGCGTCTGATGTCCCTGGCCTGTCCTGTAAAAGGGAGAGAGAGGCTGAGCAAAAAAGTGCTCAACAGCTCCCCTGAACCAGTTGTATCTGGTTCCCCCATGCCCTACACATTGAGACAAAGGAAAATGCTGTATGAAAGAAGGGGCTGTGACCCCATGAAGATGTTTTGCTCTTGACAGAGGGGAACTTGCTGCTGGTGGGGCCCAGGAGGGACCGCCATGGGGGCTGCCTCCCTGCTGGAGGGCCCTGTGTGCTGGCCCCTGGGTCCTACATTGCCCCCCTGATGCCTCCAGGACTTTTTGGACCTTTTTGCTGTTTCCTGGATCTACCAAGGACCTTGTGCTGTGCTCCTAGTGCCCTGTGAGTGCTTTATTTTCTATTCCTACAGAGCGCTTTGTGGTCCTGAGGAGGAGCGCTTTATTTTGCTTTGCCCAGCTGATGGAGAGCGTGGGCTTCGCAGCGCCGAGCTGCCTCTCGCCAGGAGGGAATCCCCAGCGAAGGGATTCCCCCGCTCTGCCCGATGTATTGCGGGTGCCCACACTGCACTTAGCCTGCTTTGCGGGGGCCCACCCGCTTATTTTTTATTACAGTGCGCAGGTGCCCACCCTGCGTCTTCGCTTGCATTTGGATTAGTGCGCGGGTGCCCACCCCACGACGTTGCTTTATTTATTGAGCGGGTGCCCACCCTGCTTTATATTTTTTTATGTAGAGGGAGCCTACCCCTAATTGTGCCCGGGGCAAAAATCACCGCTGTGGCACCGTTCGGCCAAAACCGGAAGTCAGGCACTCCTGCCCGTGACAGGGGCGGGCCTGCAGCCGGGCCGGAAGTCAGTGCAGGGCTCCCGTCAGCCTGGGAGAGCCCCGAGAGGAGATTGGCGCAGGAAAAGCGAGAGGAGAGAAGCTGAATCGGAGTCCTGCCCCAGAGCCAGTGAGTGAGGGCTCGAGGGGGCGGGGTGGTGCTGGTCAAGGCACAGATCCCGAGCGGTCCCGCCAGAGAGCGGGCCGCTCCACCGTTGTTGCCATGTGTGCTTAGAGGGTCCAGAGGGGCCCGTACTGTGTACAGTGACAGTGCCTATTCTCCATGAGCGGACCCGCCGTTGCGGGCTGCTCCAACATTTTGCATAATTATTTACTGGGCCAGAGGGGCCCGTGTTCTTTCCCCATGTTGTGCCCCACGGAGTGAGTGAGCGATGGCTCTTTGTAATAGAGGGCTCAGAGGGGCCCATGCCTTTATTGTTTAGGGGGCCATTGTTGGTTAAAGGACCAGAGGGGCCCGTGACCCTTTTTCAGTACCCCAGTGTTGGGCTGATCCTCACAGCGGCGCCGCAGTCGCGTGCCGCTGCAGCGCTTGGGGGCATGATTATTTCAGGAGCCAGTGCGCTCCATGGAGGCATGTTTATTCACAGAGCACCTTGTGGCTCCAACGTTGGGCATATTTGATTCAAGGGCACATTGATAGCCCAGGCCTGCAATTGATCTTCACAGCTGCCCAGCAAGTAGTGGGCAGCTGCACCGTTTAGCCTGCAATTCTTAGGGGACATGTTGAAGTTAGGAGTGAAACGCACTCCTTCGCCCCCATCCCTTTCACAGCTGCGCAGCACTTAGTGCCAGCTGCTACGTTTAGGCCTGCGCAAAGTGTGCACCTTTGACTTTCGCTGCTTTGGCAGCGTGCCCTGACATTCTGGACACAGGGCATTTGAGCCCCCTTATTGAGAAGGCCAGTTGGCCAGGGGGACTGGGAGGTTTGTAGGGCACCAGGCCCTAATGTGATTTATGCTTACTATGGTCTTTTGAGGAGACTATGCCCTAATGTGGTGTGGTGCTAGGAAATGTAATGTATGTAGTATGATTACGCCCCCTGTGTTATACCTCTAAACTGTGGTTTATGATTATGAGGTTGTTCTGCATATTATGGTTTATGCTAGTGAGATTATGTTTCACTGTGTGATTTACGCCCCTTATGTGAGTTAGGTTAGGGTCTAAGGTGTTTAGACTTGTGAGATAATTGCATAATGGGTTTATGCTGGTGAGGTTGGCATGTAATTCTCGCCTGATATGATACTTTACATGATATGATTTATGTTACAGGATGATGCTGAGTATAGTGTGCCAGTAATTACTGGTTGTGTTCTACGTTGATTTTATGTCTACATTTATTAACTTTACGAAGTGATGATTCTGACAGTGGCCAACGTGGCCCTGTCATGTCTATATAATCCCCTGTAAATATTGCCCAGTGCCAGTTGGCACAGTGTATATTGTGTGATTACCATCTAATGTGTTTTATGATAATACAAAGGCTGTTTTTGATATAACCTTGTGTGGAGTTCCTTTTGTGGTGTGCCTAGTATGTTGTTGCTGTGTGTGTTGTGCAAATGCTTTACACATCGCCACCGGGATAAGCCTGACTGCGCGTGCCAAGCTACCAAGGGGGTGGGCAGGGGTTATCTTTGGCGTGTAACTCCCTTGCCCTGACTAGAGTGGTGGTCTCTGCCTGGCTTTGGCGCAAGCCTTAGCCAACCAGAGATCCCATTTCTAACAATTAATCATTTACTTTTTTTAACTGGCGCAGAAAGCCTCATACGGAAAGCAGTTGTCCTGTCATTTCTTTTCTATTTCTTTACTTTTTCATATATATATATATTTTTTTACTTTTTCCTCTGCCGTGCTTTATTTTCTTAGCTTAGCACGGAGTGTCTCCTTAGTGGTGTTTGCCTGGTTCTTCCATATTGGGCCAACCCCCCACCCTCCCTTACTCCGTCCCCGCCTCTACATCACACACGGCGCTGCCTCTCCTCCAGTTGTAGGCAGTGCTTCTGCAGCTGAGCAAGACCAGCCTTCCCACTTTCACTCTCGCAGCCCAGCTATGGACAACGGAGGCGGGGGGAGGAAGGATCCATGAACTTCCCTGGCTTAGGTAAGGAAAGCAGTCCCCAATACAGTGGCGGCTGGTGACATTTGAAAGTGGTAGGGCGTAAAATTATTGCCGTAGTGCATTATGGCGAGAGAGCCTGAACTTAAGGGGGGTTTGGGGGATTCTCCCCCCACCCCAGAACATTTTGAAATAAATAGTGGACAAATGGTGCATTTTCAAGCAAACTTGAGGAAGCAGGAAGGTTAATAAAGCAATATGATTGAAATGTTAATCATTTAAGAAATTGCCAATTTTTATGAATCATAGAGGACAATCTTTGCGTATTTTACCAGCAAAGTGTTATAAAAAATGTGCGCCAGACACGAATCAGACAGAATAGAGGATGCAAGAACAGCCCAGAACCGGGATTTTGACTTTTGCTGCGCTCCACTCACCCCTTGCTCAATGAGGGAGACACCATTTGTCAAAGAAAGTCACATTTGCACCCTTCCCACTGGTTACCTGGAAGGCTTCAGATACATACCACTCTGGTCAACAGCCTCAGGTAATTAATACTCACTTCCCACTACCGAAAGACCACTCACAGCTGCCAGTAGGGCGAGACATACACGAGCTATAACAGCAGACTTACTCCTGAAAACCCTATCTATGTCCAGTATTGTAAACCCATCACAGCCAATATTAAAAAATACAGACAGGTCCATTTTAATATTATTATTACTCTAGCAGACAACATTTGGTCTATGAGAGGGGGTGGGGGGTATCACAAATTCAAAACACCAGACTGACCCTGTTCAATAATCTACATTATTCTACCGACATATTCATTATATCTCACGTGTGCGTGCCATCAAGTGATGTTTCATGTCATTTCACTGCCACGTGAATGCGATACCTAGACTGGGCAGCCTTACTTTCACAGATGCAGCATCTTGTGTGATGTATCCTCTGTACTGTCAGATCATGTCTACCCCTGGTCAAGTACCTGCCTGCTCTGTACTGTAAGAGTATGTCTACCAGTCCAGCACCTACCTCCTGGACAGTGAAGCACCTCTGGAATCTGAAGACTGACACAAACTGCTGCTTGTACATATCGGCAGGATTGCCAACTTAGATAAATGACCCCCTTTTTGGTGCTGAACAAGCAATTCGATCATCAAGCAAGGTACTATTTACTTGAGCGTGACTAAGCTTTGTGGAAGAATAAATACGCAGACATGGATTGCAAACAGGGCTGAATACCAGAACACGTGCGTGTATCGGTCTATGAATTTCTACATTCCATTAAGAACACTGGCCCGACTAACTACCATTAATGAGGGCATGAATATTGACCTGAGGGTGCACAATGAAGGATTAATGCCTTCTGTTCCTAGCAGGTGTGTTTCCACCTATAAATCAAAACTCGGATGAGTGATACGAAATATTTCTGTCAAATGAGCCCCAGCACTAATGCAACTGAGCAGCAATAGAAGATGGCACGTGGCTAGCTTCAGAATACAGCAGTTTCAGTTTTAGGGGTGCAGGCATAATGAAGAGGTCTGTGCGGAGACATGACAGCTTTCAAAACGGCGGGGCCACATACAATTGACACACCTATATTTACTATACAGGGACATATCGATAGATGTTTCACTTAGTAATTCACAAAGCCTTAAATCAATAAAATCAGACCCCTGAGAACAGTGTATTTGAATATGTTTTCTTGAATGCCATTTATGTTTAGCATAACAGTGAGATTATTCGCTGTGGTTGCAGATTGGTTGGCTAGTGTGAAGCATAGTTCATTCGGAAACAGTGTGCTATCTTGATAGTTCAGTGGGACTAGGTAGCCAGAATATCGGACCTCTGAATGGGTGAGATCCAGGCAGTTTAAAGCAGCGGTTTCAAATGTTGAGGTAAGAGTTGGTTGCTGAGTAGAAGTGTCCAGCTGTTACTGTAGCTGAGTGAAAAGTGATTTCCACTCATGAGGTGCGCAATTGTCACTAAAATAACTGAATATACAAGTTGGCAGGTATGTAGTTACATTACACAGGGATACATTCAAAGTGTATATGAGGCAGGAGAGGGTAAGTGATTTGCCCAGAATCACAGGATGTGGAACAGACGCTGAAACCTGAACCTTGTTTACACGCTCTAAAGTTGGCAGCTCAGCGCCTTACACCAAAATTACATTGCAAACAGAAGGAGGGAACAAAACCCTCTCCCTCAGTAACTTCCCAGGCTCCAGACCTACCTCCCCGAAAACTCACCTGCAGCAGATCACACAGCGCGCTCACTCTACACAGCAGGGGTGAAAATAACTCGCCTGAGTCTGGCATCCAGTGCTTATGTGGCTGCTTTCCCCTCCCCCCACCGCCATTACCCGTAATGTCAGAAGTACCTTATCCAGTGGTGGTGTCAACCGGGGGCAGCCCCAGAACACCCTCCACTCACCCCCACCAACCGGATGGTCATAAATTGGAAAACGGAGTGATAAGGGGCAGAGAGGGGGCTGAGCCTACAAAAAAAGCTTCCCTTTATGAAAAAACACAATTCAGGAACAAACGTTAAGATGTCATTATAGATGCAATGTATACATTATTAAGGCAGATCTTTTAACATGCCGCCCCAGACTCTCTCACATGCACTTATTGACAGGAGTGAGGTGAGCCCTGTTCATCATTTCTAAAAGAGAAAACGGGGATATGTTTGGCTGCTGTGGGGGGAGGGGTGGGGGGAGGGGGGAACAAGAGAAGCTGAAAAACGGACACAAAACGCTTTACATTTGCGGCAATACTCGAAGGGGGGCTGTGCGTTGGCACCAATACTCACGGGCAGGGGGGGGTTTGCGGCGGGGGGGTTGGGTTTAAAATTAAAAGTAAAATAAAAACAAAACTTCTTACCTGACCGGGTCGTACCGCGCCGCCGCCTCTGCTTTTGGGCCAGGGTCCCTCCCGCATTCTCAACAGGAACAGGCATGATGCAGCTCCCTCCCTCCTGTAGGCCAATCACAACGCTGCAATGGCAGCATTGTGATTGGTGAGGAGTCTCGGGCGGCGCCCAGCCGGGCACCAGTAGGGACGCCATTTTTGCAGCCTACATAGAGAAAATGTACAGTGAGCATGACTGCTTTGGTCGGCCCCAGGGCCGACCAAGCAGTCCGGGCACACAGAATGGTGGAAGCCACTCCTCTCTGACCCGCCCACCTGCCCGCCCACAACCAGGCATAACTCCCGACCGCCCCCAACCGGGCTGCTACCAATGCCATCTGCTTTCTCGCAACGCGAGAAGCAGAAAGTAAAATGGTATTTTAAATACCATTTTATTTTCTGCTTCTCGCACTGCGAGAAAGCAGTGAGGCGGCGCTCCGACGCACAAATGGAGCGGCCGCCACTGCCCCAATATAACAATTCGTAAAGGGGGGGAATGGTGTGTGTTTGGGTAAATATCGCTTATGTTTTCAGCTGATCCTCGTTAATTGCTTGCAAACTAACAAGGATCGGCTCAAAACATAAGCGCTTTCATCTTGTGTTTTCATCCGCCCCTCTCCCCTCCCCTTCTACCCCTCTCTCCTGATTTACTTTATTTTGTAATTATCACTCCTCTCACTATAAAGCGATAGCGGAAAATATGTTTCGTCTTTGGCAAACAGAAGTGCAACATAGCAAAAGATTGTTTATTTTCCGAGTCTACGACCTAAGCATTTAAAACGCAAGTATGAGCTTCCTCTGTGAGTTGCATGCATCCTCACGTTTGGTAAAAAATGCAAAGTCCGCTAAGTGTGCACAATAATCACGTCCTGGTGGAGAGCCAAAGATATATTCAGATAAGAACACAATTGGTCTGCCCATGTGGTAAAATCAACACCGAAATCTGTGGTCCTGAAAATATATCCTGCCCTAAGAAGACCCCAGGTCACCAGAAAATATATATCTGGGGTCTTTTTCTATCCTGCACACTGCAGTAGAACGCATGCCACTATCCCTTGCTTGCACCAGCGATCGGGACGGCTCGTAAAGTCATTCAGGCCTACAATGCGAACCCTCAACATAATTACTAGAAATAACATGACGCCATTGACAAATGCCGCCCTGTTTACTGCAAAGAAAGCGAGTATTTTAAACACCAGTGAATAATTCCACGCACGTTACAACTACTTTCAAATACTGGCATGCAAAGGTTGAAACCCCTTTCTAATAATCTCTCTGCAGTAGGCAACAAGCAACCACCACTCTTGCGCCATTGTGCCCCTCTGTAAAGTGCATTGCAGACAGTACCACACTCAGAAAGGAGCCCTTTGTCTGTTTCTTTGGAGATAAAATCTATACACATTTAGGATAAGGATGACAAACCAATATGGAATTGCCACAAACGTGTCTCGTCTATGTCTCTTAGTGTGGCCTAACGTACACAAATATTAGCAGTATTTCAAGTTATAGAGACATTTATAACTACCTAATGTCAGCATATTCTCAGACCCAAGAAGATGATACTGCAAGCTAACCTTATTATGAGTCAAGAGCGACGGAAATACAAACCAAAGCACCGAAACAATGGAAGACAAGGTGGTGGGATTGAAAGAATGTATATTTACAAGAAGTGTAAGTGCTGAGCCTCCTTCACGTACTTACAGATTTTTTAAAAAAGCATTTGAAAAAAAATCTTGAGTGTGAAAAAAATCTAGAAACGTCCAACTCTGGTAGAAAGGCCAAAAAAAACAGTCCTGGTTTGGCACCATAACCAACCGCTTTATGTAACAAAGTCTAAAAGCCACTCAGGGCTTCACTACGAATGTCTACAAATACTGAAACATGTACAATATTATTAACAAAAATCCACATGTTGAAATGTCTTCAAACCTCATGGGCATGTAGAGAAATCTGATAATCCCTGCACAATGTAGAGATGGCTAGAAATCCTTGTGTCAAGCGAGTGGTATTCAAGTTTTTGATGTAAACCCATAAAAGTACACAAACCAACTGACTGAAACAATGGTTGAAAAGCAATTTGGCCTATTTATTTCAGGCATACAGGATTTTACTGAAACTATACAATAACCATCACATTTTTTATATTAGAACTTAATATTTGTTCACACTGTGGTGAAGGCTACTGTGTGTTTAGGGCCAGGCACAAGCTCCTTGTTCCCATTATGCAAAGAATGGAGTTAGCATAGAAAATTATCTAATCACACTATATCAGAACCCTGCAGTACAGATGTATAAACTCTATTTTTTGCTCATAATTCATCGCTCTCGAACAAGACAGGACACTTTTGCCAGTATCAACCTCTGCTGGAAGGATCTTGCAAGAGAGTACTAAATTCCGCTAATTCCTCCACCTGTTTATTTTTCCCTTTTCGTTCATACCATTTTTTCTTTCCCTTTCCCTCTCTCTCAATCCTGTCTCCTTCCCATTTCTTTATTGTTTTGACCTCCTGTCTTACCTTTTCTCTTGTCTCTACACATCACTATCTTTACCCGTCGTTCTTTTCCCTAGCCGCCTTTCTCTCGTTCTCTTATAACCCTCTCCCCTCCCGGTTTTTGCCTTACACCTTAAGCTCGCTCCCGTTTCTCTTCTTCCAATCAGTACCATTCTACAAGCATTTACAATGCAATACTTCTCGCATTTCTTAAAGTTAGAGCTGTTAACGTTAAAAATAACATTGTTTTTTACTTTTGCTTATTTATACCAATAGCAATTGCACTATGCAAATATATTTACAACACTGCAAATAATAAACAAAAGTAAAAAACATTGTAATTTTCAAAGTCAACAGCTCTAACTTTAACAAAGGCGAGACCTATTGCATTGCAAATGCTTGTTTCGCTGCTACTATTTCTCTGTGTCTGCCCAAAATGGCATTCTCAGGCCAGAAGTGCCGGCACAATCACGTAAGTGCGATATCACAGCACGGCTTAGTAGCTTGCAGCGCAGAAAATCTAGCTCACTGAAAATGATGCTTTGCTGCGTCAATGATGTTTCTCAAATATTGGAGAAATGCTGTGATGTGTGTGTGGAATCCAAAGAGGTGAAAGCAACATCCTGCCAAAGCGGTCTGGAACGGTTGGCAAAATGAAACCAGCTGCCATCGTTGACCAATGAAAACCAAAACATCGAGCGTGACGGGAAGCCAACCATTGGTAAGTAATTGGTGGGCTCTAAGCTCGGTAGTACAATAGATCTTTCAGCAATAACGCATGAGCTGTCTTTGGTGAGACCTAAAAAGGCCAGATCCCCTGGAGCAGGTCTACAGCATCTAGTAATGGAGAGACTTATTGGTGGTGCCAATAATAATAATAATAATAATAATGGTTTCTACCATGCCACTGTCAAGACGTCTGGCAGCGCTTCACTGAAGGGCAGAAAAGGCTTTTGAGTTAGTGGGTCTGGTTGCAAGATTTCCATAAGTTTGCTTTGGTTTCCACACCTGGCAACGGTAGTCCCCACACCTCTGTGGCTCTATGGACCACCACCACTAAAGAGGCTTTTTTCAGTGGGTGCCGTAATGGGTAATCCAGTTCCATCTCTTGTGAGGTGCCAAGGCTACTAGTGTTCTGAAGATTTAAATATAGACCAGAAATAGAATAGTGAGAGTTATCATGTTGTCAGGCTCTTCCTTATCATCAACCTTGCAATCCGGAACATATCAAGGCCTGTATCACATCTGAATCTGTTGCAAAAGACCTCAAGCTCATGGAAATGCTGGTGTGGAGGCAAAGGCTCAGCTGGAGATCCTTCCCACAATGAAAGTGGTATCTTAGTGATCACATAATGAGACACTGACCATGGTCTAGCCAAACACATCTCCGTCTTCATTACAGACGTTGTCACATTTTGAACCAGCACCTCTGCAGTCGTGGTAGCACCAGGTAGACTGAAATCAAAGGAGTAGAGCACAACTGGGTTGAAGGGATCGGATCAGAGGTCTAATAGGGATCAGACAGTGCCAGGGCAGGTTCCACCAGTGGGGAGCTGGGGCCTTGGAATGTCAACTGCACAATCTTTCCCTGGAGCGGTAGCAATGGGAAGAAGACGTCAGTGCTTGCATCAAGACTCCTCTTTTAACCTAATTTTGGCCTTACCTTAGAATGGTGATCGGGACCAGGAATGGGAACAGGTGGAACTAAGATATGGAGAAAGAATGGCCTTGATTCTTACAATCTGCAACATACAGCTTTGCCTCAGGCATCATGCTGGCCTCCAAATACATCAGGGAGCTTTTATCACATGCTTTCAAATTAATCTTGAATCTGAGAAAACAAAGGGAGACATTGTGCAGGTCTGTAACACATATTTGCTTTCTGCAGGTACTGAATGGCTGGAAGCCTGTGGTCTTTGCAGAAGACATGTTTTGGAGGTGGGGAAAGCACTGACAAAAATGTGGGAGTGGAGCTCCAGATTCGTATCACAGGGTGTGGAAATAAAAGGAACAGATGGCAGCACACATGGGTGGCGCCTACATATGGCTTTGCACTGTCAATTCAATAGGTGGGATGAGGATGATGTAGACTTATTTGACACCGTCTATCAGCTTAGAGGACCAATTGATGAAAACATTTCCAGATCCAATCTGGCACCAAGGATTTTCAAATGATGAGGAATTAGATGTGGCCATCACAAATATAACAGGTATAGTAATATCACTTAAGAAACCATATTCCCGACGAATTACATAATTGAAACCTTCGTAGTATTATACTGTTTCTAAATATCAATAACCCATAGTTGTGCCATGGAGTGCATGTAAGTGTTACTATCAATTTGCTCAAGATGTTACAACTTTAGGTCTGGCCATTCTTTCATAATTCCTACACATCAAACAGCAACATTCACTTCATGGTACATAGCCTCAGTACAGAATTGTTTGCACTCCACCCAAATACTTATTTGACTTACATTTCCAGACCACATTTGATGACACTTATGCACAACCTAGACTAGAGCATCAGCCCACTATATCTCCCTGAGGAACAGAGGGGAGAAAACAAAAAACTTCTTTTATAGCAAGATCATACACATGGCGTGAGATTGAATTTGGGGTCTGGAACACACCACATTCAAAGAAACAGGACTTTGATGGAGAGAGGAGGCTGATGACAAGCAATTGGACTAGACCTAAACAGAACATTCTGCAACTTTGTGCATTTTTGCCATAAATAAATGTTTACTCAGACGAAGGTAAAACATCATATAATTTGATTTCTCACCCTAGAAAACGTACCCCTTCGTAAACTGTGTTTATGCAGAATTTTTAAATATTGGTCGCATCAATGTGACAAATTCTGTGGCACAATTTCCTGTTATATTGAGGTGGTGAAAAAATCTAACTCAGTCTTATTTTTGACTGCCAGCCTGGTAAAGGAATAATCTTACTATTAGCAAGGAAGAATTTACACAATGAAAGAAAATGCAGTTTCTGGTTGTCAAATGTCTTACTCTAAATCAAGATCCCAGATTTGTTTAGTGCACTTTGATATCCTTGTGAAAAGTTCTGTGCTATGGCGATACGGAAAAGAACTATGTAGGTGAACCTGGGAAAGATCTAAAACTACTACACATAGAGAAATGAAACATTTCTGCAAACTGTTTAGCCTACTCTGAGTTTTAAGACTTAGGGCCTAGTTTCGAGTACGCCAGTCCTCAGGACCGCCTTATTTGTGGTGGTGGTCTGACCACTGCCACCCCTGCGGGGCCGCTCCCAGTATTTTGAGTGTGGCTGTCGGACCGCCACAGGACCGCCGCTCCGCTGGGATCAAGGATCCCACACTGGTGGGGCGCAGACAGGGAAAGTAATATGCTGACGGTGCTGATGCTGGCACCGCCAAGCATAATAATACTTGCCTCTCCATCGCCCTTTTCATGGCCAACAGCCTGCCATGAATAGGGTGGCAGAGATGCAGGTAAGAGGGTCCCTGAGAAGGCCCCTGGCTGAATGTGGACATAGGCGTGTGTGCACATATTGTGCCCCTCCCCCTACAATTGCGCCATCGTTCCTGCACAGTGTGGCATGCAGAACATGGTGCATGCATCAAGGCAGTGGTCTGTATGTTAGGCTCCTATGAGCCTAGCAAACTACCAATGTGAGACCTCTGCAGCACTGCCCGCCCTGGATTCAACTCCGAATCCGGTGGGTGATTGCACCACAGGCTTGGCAGTCCTCCTGTTGGGTGCAGCAGTGGCAGTCCTACAGGAGGACCGCCAAAGTATTAAAAAGGCCCTTACCATCACATTTAACCTTTTATAGGTTTTGAATGAACACTGAGGGCCCAATTCACAAAGGTAAACTTAGACTTAAGTGTAAGCTTACTACTTTTTTGGTATTCACAAAGGTAAGTTACTACAAGTAACTTTACTACTAGTGAACGTACTAGTAGTAAAGTTCCTACTAGTGAAATTGCTAGTAATAAAGTTATTAGTAGTAACTTAGGTTTGTGAATACCAAAGTAATAAACTTGGATTTAAGTCTAAGTTTACTGCTTAAGTCTAATTTTACTACTTTTTAATATTCACAAAGGTAAGTTACTACTAGTAACTGTACTACTACTAAAGTTACTACAAGTAAAGTTACTACTAGTAAAATTACTAGTAGTAAAGTGACTAGTAGTAACTTACCTTTGCGAATACCAAAAAGTAGTAAACGTAGACTTAAGTTTATGTTTATCTTTGAGAATCGGACCCCGAATGTTTGTGCTCTAGGAGATACTACAATACCTTTAGCATACAGCTCAATGTATTTACACATTTTAACACAATAGCAAAGGGAATTCCACAAATAATGTGACACAGAAAAAGGTCTGAGAGTAAACATGTCAGAACATTTTTAAATTGTATTCCATTCTGTGACAATTTGCATGGAATAATTATGCATTTAATTTCCATATCTATGATTTCTAGTGGCTACTTAGGTAGCTTGTTGTTCAGCCTAGGCACAATTTGCACACTGACTTCTTGAAAAATTACAGAAAATAGACTTTTTGGATGTATTGTTGGTGGACTAATGTGTCTCGCTGTTAAGGTTATTTGCCTACAATGGACAGTCTTGTACCTACTGTTACTGTTCAATAAATTAAGAATTACCTGGCAACTTGAGTGCCCATCATGATGTCCCCTTCCTTCAAGGCACGCCGACTGTAAGGCCTGGGAAGGAAATTCACGAATATTATCGCAAAATATACATATTCTTCAGCCTGCACACAGATATTCATGACTCCTGGGTTACACCTTAAGAACACACGTACAGTACCAGATTCATGTTAAAGCAGAAAGAGATAAAACAGTTCGAAAACTTGAATTGATTATACTCTATAATCACACTTAAAAGATTAACACAATTTTTAGGATCTAATTACATCCATTAAACACAATCATCACACACTGATTCGCAGTGGTCACATGCTCTCTTCTACAGGAAAGTTAAAGAGACATCCATGATTCCCTGCGGCCTTTAAAATCTTTGTTTTTGTTCGCTTACCAATAATTGATGTTGCTAGATTTTTCTAAAAAAAGATTCTAACTGTACAGTTTTCGCAGATGATTGCAGTGCAAAGTCACAATCTAATATTGTAAATCCTCCCATCAAAAATTATAAATCCAACATTTAGATTGTGAAACATTTGTGTAATATCTAAAACATATCCCATAGCATTTGAAATGTTCTCAAATTCATGTAAAACAAACTGGTTTAGACATTGGAACTCCAAGTGTAGGGCACTCCCAAACAATATCAACAATTGATTTACTACAATTCTGCCTGAATAAATGGAAGTTCCTTAGAGCATGTTTCATCATAAAACAAGCTTCTTCAACCTGCCACACTCTGGTTTGGCTGAAAATAAATTTCTGAAAATATTTGAGATTTGAGGGTTGTCATGTCCAACTACCTTTAAAAAGTAGAAGGACAATGTATCCCAATCAAAGCCTAGGGAGTTTCTAATGATTCAATAAACTATTTTACCAATGAATTAAATGGTCCTTTTTTGCTTTCTAGGTCTGTCCATGCCGTGTAGACATTAAAATTAACAGGTGAGCAAATTTCATAAACTTGGCATTTCACTGAGGACTTTCCTCAACCAGGTGTAACAAAAACAAGTAATTGAAGCCTCTACTGCTTATTCATCATAGAAAATACATTCACATTTCCAGTATATAATTTCAATACTGGCGCTTTTGCTTAACTTCAGATCACACTTCTCTGATCATCCTTCTAGACTACTGAATGACCTCCTTGTAAAGTTACGATTTTTCCCTGATTTTCGAGGTTACTGCCAGATTTTAAAGTCTTGTGCCCCACTGAACAGCGACCTCAAACATTTCCTTCATTTTGAAGACTTGTGGCTACCACCTCATTATTTGAGAAAGCCACCTTCACATTCCTCTCTGTAGTGATCCTTGCAAATCCTTGTTCATGTATGGGCTGAAATTAACAGCAGGCTGGTAAAGTTGGGTGGTAAAACTGTCAGTGGGTCTTCCGGGTTTCTAATATCTATCCAATGATCATCTTAAGAATCAATCATTGAGTGCAGAACACAGATGTTAATAGTTAGACTCCTGTAATAGCACATGAATTTTCATCAGGATCCTGTCACAATAAACAATAAAAAAAGCTTAATTTGCAACTCTGTAAAATGTAAATTTGATCATCAGAATATAAACCAAGATTAACCCACAAGGGAGTTGAGAATGTAGGACTTCAATTATCAATCAATCAATCAAAGATATGTTTATTAGATCACAATCTTTAAACAATACAAAACAGTTAGTATAATTTAAAATTAATTCACATCAATCTCATAAACAGTTTTTCCAATTAGATATTCAGACCAAGTTAAAACCAGATTAAACTCCTCTCAGCCTTTATACATGTCAGTTAATAAATAAGACTCACTTCTATATTGTTGGGTCTATTCCCTACGGAATTATAAAACCGGTTCTAGACAAGATATAAAAAATTTTCATTTTAAAATTCTAAAATATCAGTTCTAATTTAGTATAAAACTCTGTACTGCCTTTATGAACTTCCCCAAGGCGATTGCAATTTCTATTTTGGGCATTTTTATGTAATAACATCGATCGCTTGTGCCCGGTTTCTTATGCCATATTTTACAAATATTGGACGCAGCCAAAGTTTGCGTTGCTCTAGGATAGTTAAACAATCCAACAGAATATGCACTGAGTCTACTTTTGTTCCCAGATTACATTTACAGCACCCTTTGGGATCGAGCATTTTATTTTTAATTCCTTTATTTATTATCCATGGGTTAATCCCAATACGGAACCTTAGGATCTCCTGTCTATACCAGGGATTTGGTAAGATATCCAAATAAGGGAACCAATTTTCCTTTACCCAGGAGTTCATCATAAACTTTACTGATTTTTTCTTACTAAGGTATTCCTTATCTGCCCTTTTAGATGCTTCTTGACCATTATACTTTAGCTCTTTTTTTGTGCATTCTATCTTGAGTAACGCTCGGCATAGGACCACTTTTGTATTCTCTGCGGCCTGTACCACTTTCTTACTACACCTTTTTGCCCAACTTAAATTACTTTGTTGAATCTCGTTACGGCACCAATATGCAATTTCTTGTCGGTTATCATTCTCCAGGCGTTTCCAAAATCTAATTGCTGCTACTTGTACTTGTACTCCCCACGCCATTGTTCCTATTTCTAATCTTAGTGCTTGGATCATTGCTGATGGGGGCAGTGATAAAAGGTTTTTCAAGCATTTTCCTTCCTCCAGGTCCCAGACATCTTTACCGCTCAATTAAATGATTTCTGCACCATAGAGTACTTGTGATGGTATCATTGCATTGAAAGCCTTTAATAAGGGACGATGGGACATATCCCCATAGTCACGGTTAAACACTTTTAGCCCGGCAATTGTTAGTGCCTTCGCTTTTTGGGCTTCTAGGTGTGTGTGCCAGTTTAATGTTTTGTCGAACCACACACCTAGGTAGTGGTATTCATTTACATTTACAGATTCTAATTTAAGATCACCTAAAAACCAATTAAACTTGTTCGCTTTTTTCCCGAAGCATAACATTTTCGTCTTATCTAGATTTACCGTTAAAAATTTCTTTTCACAGTATTCCTTAAAAAATTTCAACTTCCTTTGAAGGCCTATTTCCGTCTGGTCTACTATTACCAGGTCATCCACATATAAGAGACACAGTACCTTTTTGCCATTCATCCTGGGGCTGGCACTGCCCTCCACTTCTAAGCCCTCAGGTAGGTCAGATAGAAATATGGAGAATAGCTGGGGGGCCAGTACACAGCCCTGTCTTAGGCCATTTTCAATAGGTATTTTTGGTGTTAGTGACCCCTCCGTATCCCTAATTACTTGGGCCCAGGTGCCTCTATGTAGTTCTTTTAATATGTTCAGCAGATCTTTTGGGATGTTTTTATTAATTAATAGTTCCCAGAGACATTCCCGGTCAACTCAGTAAAAGGCGGCGCGGAAGTCAACGAAGCAGCAACAGAGCTTTCCGTTCTGTTCCGTTGACTTCCTTGCCAATGCCCATAGGGAGAAGCAATGGTCAATTGTAGAGTGTCCTTCTCTGAACCCTCCCTGTTCTGCAGGTATTATTGCGCACTCGTTGACCCAGGTATTTAGTCTATTTAAGACAAGTTTCGCAAATACCTTTTCTCCAATATCCAGGAGGTTTGTCAGGCTATAATTTTGGGGTTCACCTATACTGCCTTTTTTATGAATAGGCCTTATTATTGCGCCCTTCCAGTTTGATGGCATTTTACCTTCTATTAATACTACTTGGAATAGCTGGGATAGGAACCTTGCCCACCATTTTGTATGTGATTTTAATATTATCGCTGGGAGATTATCCGGTCCTGCGGCCCGAGTTAAATTCAGTTTTTTAATTGTAGCTTCTACTTGCTCTTCCGAAAAGTCTGCTTTAAAATTTTCTGCGGGTTCGTGCCAACCTTGGGGCTCTGTGTCCCCAATTGATGTACGTGGTCCATACAGCTGCCTTAGGTATTTATCCCAGGCTGCCTCACTTACTGCACACTTCATTTCCTCAACTTGTGGGGCCGATGCTAGTTTTACCAGTTTCCAGAATTGTCTCAAGTTTTTAGTCTCTATTGCCTCCAGTAGATCCCCCCAGCATTTCTCTTTATGTGCCCTTTTTGCATCGGAGACCATCCTTTTAAATTCAAGTTTTAATTTAGTGAGGTGATTTTGCCTCTCTTGATTAAACTCTTTCCTTAGCCTTCTGGCTTCTGCCCTTATCTCTCTTTTCTTAATTTGACAGTCCATTGAAAACCATTTTACTTGACTTGCCCGGTTTAAAGTGCCTTTCCTATTATTCTTTTTTAATTTTACTCTAAGGCACTGGACTACTTGAGCTATCTTCTCCTCATACCATTCAAAGTTTACTCTCCCAGAATTTTCTAGATCAATCTTTAATTGGAAGGCCTTTAACTTTTCCTGGTACTCATCTGTTAGTCTTGTTGTTGCCCGTCTGGGATATTCTACTTCTTGGGGATCACTTTTTCTCTGGGTTCCATCCTTCCCCCTTGTATCGTTAATTGCAGCGCATTATGGTCACTAACCTCATTTTGGTGTAACTTAAATTCCTGCACAAGAGGCATGTTCCAGGCTAGTGTAAAAATATAATCGATTGGGCAATTTTGTGCCCCTTTTTTAAAGGTCTTCTTTGCCGGGCTGTCTGTTTTTAATCTGCTGTTTAAGCAAAATAGGCCCTTTTCCCCTAGGTAATTAACTAGATCTAGGTCCTGTTTCGAGGGGTCATATACTGGGAAACTAGCGTACTTAATTCCATAGGCATCCAATAATTCTGCATGCCAACAATCCGCCTTCGTTGGATATAACTTGTGATTAAAATCCCCCGCAATTAACAGAACATCAGAGGGATACCTTTCTAATAGGGAGTCTATGTCCTCTTTAAAATTCTTCATCTCAGTTACATATTCTCCCATATTGTCCCACTGCATATAGACATTCATCACAATTATCCTTTCACACTTTTTATCCAAGGTCAAAACATTTAACCTACAAACCAATAGCCATTTACAATTTACTTTTAATGTTTCTACGTTTCCTAAAAGTTTTGTGGAGATTAACGTCATAATTCCCCTCGAGGGGCGGCCATATCTTTGTCTTTTGGCCAGGCGATTTAATTGGTGGTAACCCTCAAAGCAAGGGGATTCGCCACGTGCCCAAGTCTCTTGTAAGCAGGCAATTGCTACATTGTTTACATACAACTTTATCTGTTCTTGTTTTAGCTCATTGCCTAGCCCATTTATATTCCATGATAAGAGACTTAGGCATTGCGGCAACCCCACTTCCTATTCTATCTCACTTAAGCCTCCAACCTCGCCCGCTCCTTCCAGGAACCTCTCCGAGGAGTCATCTAGGGGGCTTATTTGACTCCAATTCCCCCACGGGTCCTCCTTTACTGTATTGTTTATCATTACATTCAGGCAGCTACTCTCTTCTTCGTTGCCCTTATGCAGCCACACCTGACGTCTCCCTAGGCCTGCATGGTATTTTAAGAAGTTCCTTCCCGATTGTATTTCTTCACTCAGGTCCTTTTCTGGAATCACCCTTACTCCCCCTTGGTATATCTCTCTGGTTGCTTCCACAATTGCCCTTTTTACTAAGTTTGAATATAGTAATACTTTTGTTATTTCCCTGCCATTTGTGCTTTCTAAAAACCCTACCTGTCTCAGATCTTTTGAGCCAATCCCACTCAGGCTTATACATTTGGAGAAGATTGACAGAACTTGGGATCTGTTTAAGGGATTAGTTTTCCTCGTGTTCTTAACCCTTTGGCCTCTGTGCACCGGTTCCAAATATATCCATTTATTCTTACCCGTCCCCCCACCTTTCTCAGGGGACGCTATGTTTCGCTGCCTACTCCCTTCCCTCCCTGGGGTCCCTACTACTTGCTCATATGGTTGTACTGGTCTTGCCTTATAACTCTGTATATTCTGTATTTACACAGGTCGTTATTTTCTGGTTTACAGGGTTTATTTTTCGAGCCATCTCTTTTGCGGCCTTACTGCCGCAATCCTGCTTTTGGATAGTTGGTGTATTCCTTCTAGCATCTGACACTAGGGGTCTTAATGGTACGAAGGTCTGAGCCGAAACATTTAATTTTTCCTTTGCTACCTTTTTCTTTTTGTTTTCTTTTACCGCTATCTGCGGGACCTTCTTTTTCCATGGCCTATTTTGAGTGCGGACCCTTGCATGTTCCCATCTCCTTTTTACCAGCATTGGTCTCTTGGATATATACACATTATCTGGTAGCTCTTGTGGTTCATTCAACGCACACACTACGCTTTGATCTGTTATCTGGGAAGTCACTACTGGGCTTATCATACAAGGCATTTGCCCTTTTATTCCTGTTAGTTCTTCTTCGATTTTTTTTTTTTAGGGTTGTCTTTTGGGAATTTAGTACACCATTGTTCAGCATTGATACTTCTAAAATTCCCTGAAGGGTTTTTTGTAGCATTAGTAGTAAGTCCAATATTGATGACGTGGCTGGAACCGATAAATCCGAGTCCTGGGGGCTGTTTCTCTCATATCTTAATTGTCTCCCTGTATTTTCTATGTCCTGCTGGTAACTTTTCTCCCCATACTGTTGTAGGGGATGGTTAACTGTTCCCCCCCAAATAGGACTGGACTCAATGGTTTCCCTTCCTGTTGGCCCTTCATTCCTTGCCATTTGCTGGGAGAATAAGTTGGGGGATGATGATAGCCGTGGTGCCGCCATTACAGGATTTTGGCTCACGAGTGATAAATTTATTAACAGGTGGTCCTCTATCTCTTCTTTCGCTTCTTCTTCTGAAGCACCTCCCTTGCTTCTTTCCACCTGAATTATTTCCTCCATTTCTACATTTTTTCCATTCTTGGATCGAGGCTCTTCAGTTTCCAGATTGTATACCGGTAATTTTGATACTTTGTAATGTTTGCCCACAAAGTCCATAATGGGGTTAGTAGTTACCGTGTTCTTTTTCGTAATAGAGATTGAGGTACACCCCTTTTTGGCTTGCGGGGCTTGCTTTGTCACTCTTTTAACTTTCCACTTCCTGAGTCGTCCCTTGTTGGTATCCTCGGGGGAGGCCTGGCTTTCCTGACTCTCTTCCCATGACCAGTATCTCACTCGTCTCCAGATTGTCTTCCCTGGCTTCCTTACCTTGTTTTACTTTACGCTTTGGGCCCATTTTTTATATTTTTCAACAAGCTGTGGCGTTAATTTAAATCTCAGTCAGTCTCGTCCCTGGCTCTGGTATATAGCCAAACTTTCACAGTTAATGTTAGGATACTGCCGTTGGTATATGCTAAACTTTTGGTCCTTCAACAGTAAACTTTTCACAAAAATGGGGCAAGCACTAGTAATTAAAACTGACCTGAAGGCATATAATTCGCTCTTGCCTTTGTTTTGGCTAATAATATGCTGGGTAAGGGTATCAAGGACCAGTCGCCGCATCCATTCTGCCTTTCGCACTCACTCTGGCCCGGCTCCTCAGGCTTGTTCTCTCCTCCACTACCGCGCTCCCAACAGAGCTCCGTATACCTGCACCACGCTCAGGCTACACGCACAGGCTACACCGGCAGCCCGGTGTTTCCACCCGGGGTTCCGCCAAGCAAGTTCTGATGCCTGAGATACCAGCCACAGGAGCGGGAGCAACAGCGGGGGCCGCGGGGGGCGCCGCACGGCCTTGATGGGCTCGGCAAGATGAATCAATGTAAGAGCGTGAAGTCAGCGAGGAGCGGAGCGGCGTCCTCTGCACCCGCTCTCGCTCCTGCCCTTGCTCTGAATGCGGCGTTCAGCGGGAGCAGTCGTGAAAACCTGGACTGGATCGGCAGAGTCCTTGCGCTGTCAATTATTTTTAACCTCCATGAAAGGGGAAAAACATATATTTAAGCTCAATATAAATTCCTACTGCCCTGGTGGCAAATGACAACCTTGAAACCCTAAACCAAAGTGTTAAATGCCACAAGTATGCAAGTTCGTTTCTCCAACCTTTTGATCTCCTAGATACTCTACATCAAGAAAATTTGGAAACTGAAAACACTAGAACTGTCAAAACAAGAAAACCACTGTAGCTGGAGATTTAAAAACCAGGGACTAGTGTCCTAATGAATTCCTTCTTGCTCCTGCAGTTGTGTCTGCTAATTAGTGAAGTCTTAAACATTGTTTATTGTTTAGCACGCACTGTGACCTCAATCACTATCTGTCACTCCCAATACCATTATGCAGATGAGGTGCAAGGAGACAAAGTGATTTGCCCAGGATCACACAACTGGGGAACTTCTGAAACCAACATGTCTTGATGCTGATAAAGAGAAAGTGGAGATGGATGTGCACATTATCCAGGTACAGTATTCTCAGGGGCACAGACTCTCTATCACAATGGTATTGTGCTAAAACGTTTAAATTGATTTGTACTGCTATGTATACAAACATGCCCTGAACACTCTAAAGTCTTTCATTATTGGACAAATGTCTAACGAATCTAGAGTGATGTTAAAAACATAAATTTCAAGAAACTGTTTAGCTCTTCCTTTAGAACTTTGTAAACTGTAAAACATTTTAATTTACCAACAAAGGTGGCCAGTTGACTTTAAACTGCCTAATGTCGATACCCAGTGGAGCACAGAATAAAGTATTTAGTATGGGCACCTAGAGGGTGAATTACAAATAGTGTCTCGTATCGTGTAAAGTTACATTTAGATTGTGGCATATCACATGTAAAATGTGCAAGGTGAGAATTTAGCATCAGAACCAGAGACTAAGGAATAACCATATTAACCGCCCATTGTGATTTACACCATGATATGTGCAGTGAAGCAGATGGTTGCACAATGCATATGTGACCTACGGTGTGTGAATGTACAGTTTGATTACATAAATTGTAACCATGCCCAGTGACATGAAACAAATACATTGCAAAATCGCAGTGATAGTAACTATGTGAAATATATTGTAACATGTCCCATTCCAGTGTACAATATGAACCAAACATAGGCAAAGTCAATATGTATGATTATTTTATAAGTGGAAGTGGTTTTTAATTGATGAGCAAATGTTTGCCTGTGGTGCTCTGGATGTGTGAGTGGATGAACAGAAGAATGAGTCAATATTTGAATAGATTAGTGAGAGCTAGTAACCAAGTGCCTAGATAATTCATGCTCGAGTGCATGGATAGATGAGTGTGTGAATGCATGGACGGATGACTGAATAACTGAGTACATGAATGGATGTCTAATTGACTGGTTGAGGACTCGAATGTGTAAGTGAGAGTATGGTTGGAAACAGAGAGGTTACATCAATCTCACAAGCTGGAGTCTGAGAGAACAGTACTATAATTTTTTTTTTAATTCAGAAAATTGCTAATACTAACTGAGAGCAATCTTTACTCCAGGACTGGGCACCATCATGCCAAGAGTGCCTACGATATTTAAAGAATTACTTCCATTAAGTCTGTACAATCATTATGCAGGACTGGGTCCATGGTGCCAAAGATGTTCTCAGTATGCCAAGAACTACTACCTTCTTGCATTCTTCAGATTTCTCCCACTCGGAAATGCTTAGGTCATGTCTATAACATCAGGATCAGTCAGTGATTCTAACTATTTTTTTGATATTGTATGTATTGCTCAGAGGTATGTAGTGCATATTTTAAATTGTGGCTATCACTTAGTAATCCTCGGTATATGTTTAGATTTTGCACCATCATTCATATCTCAAATGCATGTACAGATTGAGCGCCAGGTCAGATTTGTATCATGATTTAGAAGACGTGTCAGAGTGGGCATACTTGTGCAATCACTCATTAATCCAAATAAACTCAAATAAAGATGCCATCGACCAAACGTCGATGGTTATCCTATCATTGGTCCCTTCATTGCAGAGCCTGGAGAAGTTGCTTTGAACAAATGTGGCATAGCAGTAGTCACACAAAAGGAAAACGTGAAGGCCAGCTAAACAAATGCAAAGGAGTACTTTGAGCTCTTTAAAGAAGCTACTAAATACCAGGGGTGGTTTGTGTTAAAGGGCCAAGGGGAGGGGGCATTGTCCTACAAGTCTAGGGGAAAAACAAACAGATAAGAGGAAACAGTGAAACAATAAGCAGCAGGAAATACATTATGGTTGCTGCTCAGTGACAAAGCAGTCAGAATTTTTATTTGTTTTGGAAGAGGTGTGGTGGTTGAGGTGGTGGCCTCCTGCACATGTGTGTGGCTGGGCGAGGATTTCTTTGTCCTGGAGGCATAATCCATGACAGTGACATCACTACGATGGTCACAGTTTCTTTTACTGTCAGTGTAGGAAAGTACCCTTTTGTATGGTTACCCTCCCCCTCCCCTTTTTGCTCCAATGCTGATGGTAATTCCCAGGCCCCAGTGCCAGTGCTCTATCCCTAAACCTGTGATAAATAAGTTGGCAATCACAATTGACAAGGATTTTACCCCCCTATAAGTCCCTAGTATATGATACCAGTGGTACCCAGGGCATTGGTTGTAAAGGGCTCCCCAGGGCTTGCAGCACTGTTTGTACTACCCTGAGGGACCCAAATAAACTACTAAGTGCAGGCTTGCCATTGCAGACTGCAGGAGCAGTGCAAACTGCTCAAACTCAACTCTACCCTCATCATATGTGGCAAAGTCAATGCACAGTCTTTGATTTATGCCAGTCATCCCTAAGGAAGGCCTGCGAAAGCCCTGGAGGCAGGTTGCGTTATATCAAAGGTGTGGACATGTAAATGCAAGCTTATCTGCCCCTCTAGTGCCCTTTACCATTAAAGGACACTATAAATGAAACATGGTCCATAGGATAACATGGGCGGGTACCCAGATAAACCTGAGGTTGGCAGCTTCATTATGATACTGCCTAAATATGAAGTGTTTCTTATCAAACAATGTGCATCCATGAATTTTGCATTGAGAGCGATGTGGCATGCATCCAGGTGGCTACCTTAGAGGTTGCCCACCTGGATGCCCCAGCTTCTCTGTGGTCTGGCTGACAATCCCGTGCTTCCCATGCTGCTGTCGCCAAGACAGGATTCTAACCTCTTGCCAGGCCGAGTAATCCCTCCCAGGAGTCAGGAACAAAGGCTTGGACAGGAAGGAGGTCACACCTCCTCCCTCCCAGGCAGGCTAGTGAAGTGGCACATCAAGGTGGTGAGCTTCAAAGACTGCACTGCCTCTGATATGCATCAGGCTTGACTCCCAGAGTAGGAAACAACCCTCCTCCTGCCCCAGGCACATTTTACCTGGGGAGATGGGAAATTAAGATAGACAAGGTGGTGTACACCCCTAGAATGCTAGCCAAACCTCCAGGGTGGTCAGCCGGGTCTGTATACTGGAAGAAGGGTTCTGCCATTCTTAAAAGTGTCAGAAAATAGGGTTCTGGGAAGAAAAGGTCGCCCAGACCCCCAGATCTGGTCATCTCAGGAGCCGACTAGCTGTAGGGACCAGCAGCCCATTGGCTACTTGTTCCCACAACCCAATCCCCTAAATCTAAGATTTAAGGAACACCCTTGACACCAGAACCTAAATTCTGAACAACCTGCATCAAAGAAGACAGGAGAAGAGACCTGTGTCAGCGACAACAGAACTTGCACAAGTCAAAAGAGGGATACCGTACACCTGTGTCAACGCTCCTGGAATTGTCTGATGGAAACTCGTCCTACGCTATCTCTTGGTTCCCCCAGACAGAGGGACCCTTGTGAAACTTGAAGCTCTCACAGACTCCCTTGGACTAGTGGCACTAGTCCCCAGCAAACTGCAGGTAAAACAACGTTCTGCATCCAAAGAATCACTGGCTATCGGACCTTACGAGGGATCACCCATATCCAGATGGTCTAGTGAATTGCGGGAACTGTAGTCCTACCTTCCACAAAGTTAAAGGCAGCTACTGCATTCCCCGGGACCACTGGACGTCAAAGTAACTTTCTGCTCTACTTACCATTACCAAGGCTTGTTGGTCACCAGTCCATCAACCAATCTCTTCAATTGATGCTGCACCTGAATTGAACTCCATCTGAGCTTCGACCGATGTCAGCAACCATGCTGTTGTGTTTTTGCATCTCTTTCCCTGCAGCAACGTTTCAGTAGTAAAACCATCTCTCCCTTGACTCCCGTTCAGCACCAGGGACACCCAAGACAACTGCATCTGGGCTCCCTGGGTCAGGTAAATTTGAACTGACTGTCATGGCTTGGTCCTGGACCTGAATCACCCTTACCCTGTAAGGATACCACACAACTGGACCTGCAAGTAACCCATTGTCTCTAGTGTTTTTTCCCATTGACTGCAATGATAAAGTCTCACTGTTTTATTCTGCACTGATTTTATATTGCTACAAAAATCTATAACTCCGATTATATGTATGCTATTATGTTCATTTTGATGTCTAAATTAAGATAAAAGATAAAAATTGTTGTGTCAAATGCTTAACACTTGTTCCTCTCGTAAAGCCTGACTGCTCTTTGCTACACTACCAGGACTGAGCTAAGGATTTATTAGTGTGAATCCAAGGACCATCTTTGGGGTTTGTGACAGTATTGCGTGGTGAAGCCTAACCAGCATCACCACATAATACTCCACCTTCCTACAGTTGGGAATAACGTTACTTTTTGGCAGTAAATCAAAAGGCCCAAGGTGGTTTTGGAAGCCCTCCATTAACCTAAATCGCGATGGGCAGGGCAGGCAGATTTGGACAACACAGGAGTGGGTGTTGGAATTCACCTCTGCTTCCTTCACTGCCACTCAGCAATGGCCGTGTCATCGGAGGGTGAGGGCATGGGGGAGGAGATCAGCAGCTTCTGCTACAGCGTGGGTTTCCCAGGCCAGTCCAGTCTAGATGGGAAGTTTGAGTTATGTCAGGGGTGCTTTTGAGGCTTCATGTTTTTCTTCTGCTGGGGCTTGGAGGGCAGCAGCCAGCACACCTCAAATTTGGTGTGTCCATGTCGGTGCCTCAGTGCCTGCCTTTTCTGCACTGGTGGGTATTGTTGTTGGACTCAGAATTTCCTATTGTGCTGTGCAGAACAACAGATCCTGGGTCTACATGGAAAAAGAAACGGCAACTGTTCTTCTTTGTGATCTTCTTTACTGTCCTGCAGATTATTTCCCACCAGGGCTGAGGCCAGTGCTCATGAGGGGTCTCTTCCTGCTGCTGCCAGCCACAGAATCCATGGAACCACCATGAAGCATAGCATAGTCTGCTGGAGATTAAAGCAGTCCAAGGCACTGACCCCCCTACCTCACCTGCTCTTTCATCACCGGCTAATGCCAGGAAGATTTAACTGGTGAGTGGTGCAGCAGGTACCTCTCTGAGCAGTTACCACTGTGTGCTCAGGCCTGAGGCATGCTGCCATCAGCACTGCTGTGAGTCGACATGGTGTTCATGTTCAAAATGTTGTACTCAGAAGGAGCCCAACCCATCCCTTTCTTGTCATAATTTTTAGGTCGAGCTTTGGCAGGGCATGCACTGTCTCACAAGACATGCTGTATTCTCTCTGTAGGCTTACAGCCTGCCTCCAGCTTTTGATAGTGTCTTGCCAGTGTCCTTTTAAAAAAGTTGCTTCTAATTGGATAATGCTTGCTTTGTATCCCACCTTTTCTCAGTTGTTGACTCCCATGGAGTATTGCCGCAGGACTCGTCCTCTTCTACTTGTGCCATTGTATTTCATGTCTTTGACACTATTTTCTATGTATAATGACCACTTCTTTGCCCGTGAGGTCACTTTGCATGAATCTATGAATGTCTCTTACGGCCATCTTGTTTATGTACAATGAGCACTTCTTCAAAGTGATCGTGTTTTTTTGTTTTGTATTATCACGGCGCCCGTGAAGTCACTTTATATTTCTCTTCAAATGCCTCTTTCAGCCATCTTGAAAGGGGACTCCAACTCCCTGTTGCCCTCCTCCTCTTCACCTGGTGTTTTAGAGCAGGGTATCTGCGCTTCACCTTCCTCCTCTCCATCCGGCTCTGCTCCACATCCATGAGGTAGCATTTGAAGACTTTTTACAGGCATCTTGATTATGTACATCTCCATCCGGCTTTGCTCCACCCGCTTCCTCCCCTGGCTGCGCCTCACCGCAAGTGACCTCCATCCTCCAAGCCAGTTCAGAGTCCTCCATAGCCAGGGGCCCCATGCTAACTCTGCTGCACTTTGTATTGACCCACGGGCTAATAATAAGATGGGCAGCATGCAGAACAATGTGTGCATTTTTTAATCACAGAACAACTTGTATTTAAAAAAGGCAAACCATTTTGAAGTATAATAAAATAATAGTAAAATCGACAACAATCTACAGGTTCCGTAAGGAGTAACTGTGTATTATCCTAATTGCCGTACACTATTCAAATTTCTAGGTTTCCTATTGATCGGCATTACTATATGATATCCATAATTTCCAGAAAATAATTTAATATTTTAGATGAACTTTTTTTGGGGGAGCAGAGAGTGGCGGGGGCACTTGAAGCATGGAAGTTCCAGTGTGCACTTGCAGCCCGTGTCCATCCAAGGTTGCAAGTGGCACTGGAGTGATTCAATGTGACCCCTAGTGGAAGAAACTAAGAGCACAGGCTGGAGCTCACCAGACACTGTTCTTGCACAGGCATAGTATGAAGCGAGCACGTCACTGTGCATCCTGCACTTACAGCATGCGCGTTACCACTCTAACGAGCGACACTTAGCACCTCTTCACAGTTCATAGCAACAATTTGCCATTATTAAACTAATGTTATTAATTTTGTTTTCGCAATTAAGCGTTTGTCTTTTGTTGTTGCATAAGCTACAGTGGTTTCAAAACTCATATTAGACATGACCGATGCCACGTCTCTGAATTTTATTGATACTTACAGCATAGGGCTTCAGAAAAAAAACAACAACGCATATAAAATGTGCAATCCAAGGAAATGCAACAAAGATGGAAAATCAAAGCACCCGTGACTTCTAAGAATCCTGACACGAGTGAAGCTGAAGTAATAATTATGTTAAAGTCCGCCAAGGATGTCTGAAAAGTAAAGGGGGATTTCGTTTGATCAGATATTATATGTGACTCCAGAGCAGGTAGTGATAAATAGTATTGCTCGTGGGATGAAGACACCACACGCGTTTCGTGATTACTCGCGGACTGCCTTTCCAGTCCCGCCCACTTTTATTTATATTCCCGCTCCGCCATCCGGCGTGAGCGCGGGGGACATACATTTCTGGTGCGTGCATCGGTGCCCAACATCTAGCATGCTGACTCATCACATCCCATCTAAACTCAGTCCTTGATTGTTTCCCAAGTGTCTCTTAGTTCACTTACTTGGCATGCGAAGTCTCTGAGCTGGGTGCTCGGCTGCGGATTGTCTCTCAGAGCATACCTTTGACTGCCACGGCTGGGTCGGGGTGTTGCCACTGGTTCACTGAGCATGGGCGGCGCCTCCTGGGTACCTTTGGTCGATTCCGGAGCCCTGGACAGTGAGATTTGCCCCGGGTCACTGCCCTCGGCCCCTACGGTGTCCATTTGGCTGGCTTCTTGCTCCGCTGGATCATCAGCTGGTTCGGCCATGTTGGCGGGACTGTCCACCTTCTTGAACCACAAGATGTTGAGAGTTACGGTCGCTCCTTCTTTCTCAGCCGTCACCATGGTCCCTTTTACATCAGTTACAGTCCAGTACCCTTGTTCATAGCGAGTCCGAAACTTCCCACCAGGCCTCCGGTCTCTCAGAATTACGGTGTCTCCTTCCTGGAGCTGGTGGGACACGGCCCTCCTTGTCTGACTGTCTGTTAGGATGTGCTTCTCCCTCCTCCTGAGGGCACCTTACTCGTCGAATGGAGGGGGTGTCCACCCTGGGGCAGGGGGGAGGCCGTCCTGGCGGGGTCCATTGAACATTACGTGTGGAACTTTATGGGGTGCTCCTGTATTCCGGAAGGAATTTCTGGAGGTGCTGCTCAGGGTCGGCGTGTTCGGCTATGGCGATGCAGAGTCTTATTTATGGTCCTAATAAATCTTTCAATTTCACCATTCGCTTGGGGCCACTGTGAGGTGATACACCTGTGACGGATGCCATGATGATGTAGGAACTCCCGGAGCTCGTGCCCTTGGAACGGGGGCCCGTTGTCGCTTCTGATTTTCTCGGGGCATCTGACCATGGCGAATATCTTGTCCAGCACTGGGCCCACTTGTAAGAATGCTGTTGAGTTGACGACTTCCACAATAGGGTACTTGGAGTAGCTGTCGATTATGGCTAAGGTGGCTCTGCCATTCGGGAAACTCCCGAAATCAATGCTAATCTTTTCCCTGGGGCTTTTCCCCTGCATCTCGGTGTGGATGGGTGTGGGCCTTTCAGGTGCGCTTGTAACTTGGCAGGAGGGGCATCTCCTGACCATCTTGACGACACAGGCGTCCATTCCAGGAAACCCGACTTTCTCCCGCATGCGTGCTTTCATCTTCTCCACTCCCTGGTGCCCCCCGTGGGCTAGCTGTGTCGCTTGCAGCTGGAGGGATGCAGGGATGGCAATTTGCGGCCCTCTCAGTAAGATTCCTGTTTGGGTGACGCTCAACTCGTCCATGACCCTCCACATGTGCATAAGGCTCTCTTTTTCCGGGCCGGACCACGAATTGGCAGACTGTAGGAACTGTTGCCAGTGCCCCTCTTGGACAGCCGCTCACACCTTGGCTATGACTGAGTCCTCTTCTGCGGCGACCACTATTTCCTGGAGTGTCAGCGCTCGAGGGAACGTGAGAGCTGAGATCATGTCCAGATGTGCCTTTGTGGATTCCGAGTCAGGCTCTTCGCTACCGTCTTCGTGTGGGTCTGGGTGTCTTGAGAGGAAGTCGGCGGGGTTTTTGGCACCAGGTCGGTATGCTACCTCCATCTTGTATTGTTGGAGTCCATTGGCCCACCGTTTAATCCGTGGTGGCCGGTGGGGCGCCAAGCCTCTGAACAGAGGTACCAGGGGTTGGTGATCCATGATGACCTTAAACGGGTGGCCGCAGATGTACAGATGGAAGTGCTGGCATGCCCAGCGGATTGCTGGGGCCTCCCTCTCGATCTGGGCATGGCGCTTCTCGGTCGGGGAGAGCGCCTTGCTGGCATAGGCTAGGGTGGCCCACCGAGCTGGTTCTGGCTCCTGGGTGAGGACAGCTCCCAGGCCGACGGGGCTAGTATCCACCAATATCACTGTTCGCTTGGCCGGGTTGAAGTATACCAGGGTTGTGTGGTCAAGGAGATCATTCTTGACTGCTTGGAATGCCACTTATTTGGCGGATCACCACTGCCACATGGCGTCAGTGCGAGTGAGGTTTTGGAGGGGCTCAGCGATGGTGGCGAGGTCCGGAATGAAGCGGCCACAATATGTCGCCATCCCAAGGAAACTGCGTACTTCCGCTACTGTTAGGGACTTCCAAGGGTTAACCTGGATTCCTTCCTGTGTGAAAGTATATCCGAAGAATTCTATCCGTTGCTGGACTAGCAGGCACTTTTCTCTGTGCAAAGTGACCCCATGGTCTTGGAGTCTTTTCAGCGTGGCCCTCAGGTGCTTGTAGAGTTCTTCGATGGTCTGTGAGTGGATCAGGATGTCATCACTCACATTGAATACACTGGGCAGTCTGACCAGGATCTCTTTGACTGTATTTTGGAAAACTTTGGCTGCTGACAATATGCCAAAATTTAGGCGCTTGTATCTTCTGAGTCCTAGATGGGTACTGAACGTGGTGATATACCTACTTTCTTTGGGAAGCACCAGTTGATGATAATCGGCGTTCAGGTCCAATTTTGAAAACCACCTGGACCCATTTAAGTCAGTCACAATGTCGTCCATCGTCGGTATTATGTGGCGTTCGTGCTTATTTTTCCTGGTTGGCGGGGTTTTTCAGCAATTACCATGGGGGACACCCATGGTGGGGGCCCCAAGACTTTCTCTATGACCCCCAGGTCCTCTAGTTTTTGCAGTTCTTCTTCCACTATGGTCTGAGGTGGAAAGGGATCCTCCTGTGCCTCAATGCCATCGGCTTGACGGTCTGGTCTATGTGCAACTTGATTGGAACTTTCTGTATCTTTCCTAGCCCTTTGAAGAGGTCATCAAATTGGTCGAGCAGGTCTTTCATCTGGTCAGCCTGCACGCTCCTTGCGAACGTTACCAGCCTTAAGTCCTCTGCTGCATGGCTGCTCAATAGTGTGTCTGCCTCTTGGTTGATGATGTGGATGTCAATTGTGATTTCGGCGTCCCCGGATCAGACGGATACCATCATCTTGCCTCGGAGCGGTTGGGGTGAGTCACTCCTATATGCAAAGATCCTCGTCTTCAAAGGCCGGAATTCCGGTTTGGGCCTTAGTTTGTTATACTGCTGGATCCCCATGACGCTGACTGATGCACCCATGTCGATAACTGCACTGACTTCCGACCCCGCTATTAGATTCGTGCAACTGGGCTGAGGTCGCCTCTGTCTCTTCAGGGGTTGTGTGAACGAGACCAGGTAGGTCTCCCCTTCATCATCAGACAAGGTATCATCTGCCTGGTATACATTTTGTTCACTCTTCTTTCCCCTATGTGAGGATGATAGCAAGATGCTCGACAGTTGGCGGACTAGCCTTCACTCTGGTGCGGGCCATGTCCCTTCCTTCGTTGCGCCTTTCTTTGGCATACTGACGCAAAGTAATTTGCAATGCCACAGTTGGTGCACGTCTTCCCCTGGGCTGGGCACGACTGGGGGGTGCTCCTCGTACCCACAGTACCCACACTGGCCTTTCATGGTTGGAGGTGGGTGAGCTCGTGGTTTGCTGCTCCTCTCTCGCCTCACGACGGCATCAGCCCTCTCTGTCTTGATGGTGGCGTCCTTCTCTGGATTGCGCATCAGCGTGAGATCCATCTCCTCTGTGCGCGCAGCTGCAAGGTCATGAGACCGTGCCATCACTAGTATGTCAGCCATTGGTATGTTCGGCTGTCGCAGTATGAGGCCTCGCAGGGACTTGCTGCGGATTCCAAGGATCAGTTGGGCCCTGTTTTTTTCCGCCACCCTGTCGCTCGCGAGGTGAGTGATGGCGAGCTCCCTCAGCCTCGCATGGAAGGCATCCACTGATTCCCCTTCTCTCTGTCTTGCTTGCTGCAATTTGAAGTGCGCAAAGTCTGGATTGAGCTGGGGATCAAAATACGCATAGAGGGCTGCCGCTGCATAGTCGCCAGGGAGGCCCGTATTGGGGAGGTGTTTGAAGAGCAGGTAGATCTACTCACCTGCATAGTGGAGCAACAAGGATCGTTTGACAGCGCCATCTGTTTCCCTGGTGGCGATAAAGTAACGCCGTGGTGGGGTCAGCCGATTCACTGAATGGCGGTAAGACGCCTGCTGGGGTGTTGTGGTGTGGCCCTAGCTGTGGGCTGTGCTGCATCCCCTTGATCTCCCATGGCTACAGGTGAGTAGTGGTCCTTGGGAGCCCCAGCGAGCGTACAACGCTGTTACAGGCATCCTGGAGTGCCTGGGCGAGCCCCCATGATGCAGAAGGGCTTGACACAGCCTGCGCGGCCTAGCATGGTTCGTTGCGCATGACTGGGCCCGCCGAGTAGTGAAGCTGCCAGGAGTGTGCACCACGTGTCCTGCGCGACTCACCCGGTGCTTGTGAGGGTGTAGTTGTCCTGGCGAGTGGCTGCTGGGTGGTGTCTTTGTGCCGAGGTGAGAGGCCTGCCTGCTTCGTGGTGTCCGACGTGACACGCGCTTCCTGGGCGGATTAGCAACCACCCTTGATTGCACTCAGCGGGGCTGCCGGCGCAGCTCTCCCGCTCAATTAGGCCTTGCGCGTGGTTCACTCAGCCCTCGTCGCCAGTGTTATATTATCCCTGTCAGGTTCTATCCAAGCGCTATCGCGCTGCGGGTGTGCTCGCGGGCAATGAAGACACCACACGCATTTCATGATTACTCGCGGCCTGCCTTTTCTGCTTTGAAGATTCACCAACAACAAGTTCCACTCATCGCACATCTACATGGAGCTGTGGTAATTTCACTTTGCATGAGTAGTTTCATGTCCTAAGCTGCTGCGTGCACTGTGCATTCAGTGAGCTGTCTGTCAACATCTGAGTCAGTGTTTTCTCACTCACCCTCTAGTTCAAGCCCTCTAATGTCCCTCTGCAGCCCCCGTTCTTCCTAACCAGCGAGTGGGTGACTTCACTATCGCTGTTTTGCTTCTTTATTTCTTTTTTGGGTTTAGTGAACCTTGTGTGCAAAACCTGTTAATAGGAAGAAAAATGTTAATTTACATAAAGCACATGACGGTTAATCAATCTTGAAAGTCAGCTGCTTTACATGTTACATTACTCCACTGCAAACAAAAACATAAGTGAAAAACGTTATCCTTTACAATGCCAATAGCTCTAGCTTTCACAAAAGCAAAATCGATTGCATTGCAAATGCTTGTTCATTATGAAATAAAATAAATAGTATTAATTTTGATGCACCATAAAAATGATGACAACAAAAGAAAGCAGTAGTATATTTATTTTTGATGGACTGTAAAAAATTACGACAAAAACAAAGTGGTGGTTTGGGCAAAATTCAGATCATTGTTTTCACTGTGCCACCTTTACCTCTAGATTTTGTGTGTGAGACCGTGTAACTGTTTTTTATAAAGCAGCATATGCAGACTGCCTCGATTGGCAGTTGTCTTTGGGCCTGATTCACAGAACCAACTTAAGACAAAATCCTAAACTTACTACCGTTTACTAATTTTGGTATTCACAGAAGGCACTTACTCATTGATGAGTAAGTGCCTTCTGTGAATTCCTAAAATGAGTAAGTGCACTTACTCATTTTGGTATTCACAGAAGGCACTTGCACATCAATGAGTAATTGCCTTCTGTGAATACCAAAGTGATTAATGCCTTCTGTGAATACCAAAATGGTAGTAAGTTTAGGATTTTTTCTTAAGTTAGTTCTGTGAATCGGGCCCTGTGTGCACAAAAAGGACCAGAGGCTCCCTGTACTGCCCAGCAGCCCAAACCCCTGCCCTGGCTTAACCCATGTTTATTGACAGGAAGTATCAGCTTTAGTGTGGTGCTACTGGTGCAAAACTCAGGTTGGATGTGGAGGGGCACCTGTTGCTCTCTGACCCTCCTGTATCTGTATTGTCTTTTATATGACTGTGTTACTTGCATGCGTGGAGGTTTGCAGACCAGCATCTCACATCCAAATACCTGCACCCGCGCAGCCAGATACCAAAGTCACCCTCTTGCTCTGCCCTGCACAGGAGATATCTCAGGCTCTCCCAAGTCAGATGTGTAATTCTGTTTGTTTTTTTGCACAGTTGTATCCGGCTGAAAAGTGAGGAGATGAGGTGTGTGTGCTTTCCAAGGGGAGCTTAACATGTCTGTGAGTGTTAGGTGGCCCCAGGTGGTGTGCGTCGAGAGGGTGAGGATGTCATGGTAGACCTAAAAGAAGGGGAGGGGCCATCAGAGATATGGAAGAGGGGATGGTATGAGGATCACATGATTCTTGAAGGGCTGTAAGAGCTGTTTGTGTTTTTAAAATGCCTGTACTTAAGGTTCTCCGAGTTCTTTTTGTACTCCCAGGCTGCAGACTAAGCGTCTGGTAAATTCAGGAACTAGTAGTCCAGGGGTAGTTCAGTTCATACAAGTGAACAAACACATGAAATGTTAAATTGTGAAAGAAATGTCCACTGCGTCATCTGGTAGCCTGGAAGCTAAAAGGGGGGAATAGCCATGATAATGGCTGTAGAAGCAGTGCACAGCAGCTCAAACGCAGGATGGGCTTCTAGGGGGTTCATGTACCTGGAGAACGCTGTATTGCTCAGGAGGCTTTTGTAGGGCCGCACACTTGAGACTATGAGACAGCTCTAGTGCCTGGATACCCTACCAGGTGATTATCCACCCTAGACAAACCAACATAACATAACATAACTGATACACACGCTAAAGGGGGTGCTTGGTTACAAAGAGCGGTAAGATGTGTACTGTACTTTTCATTAAAATAAATTCTACCAAATGTATTCTGTAAAATCCACCATTCTGGATCTATTTTTTCAAAATGCACTTGCGGGGAGTGAACCGCAGCCTCCTCTTTCACTTTAGGCTTCTTTGCCACGCTCACTCACGCATTTTAATTGGGTCTGAAATTTACGCCTCACCACTTTTAAAATCTAGCAGACACCAATGCTAAATTTAAAACAGACAATCTGCAGCATAATTGATCATCAACCATTTGCTTGACTCTTCTAGGACCAAACAAACTAACTATACCAATCAAATTATAAAACATAAATACAGATTGTGGTAGTGCTCAAATAAAACAGCACAGAATTTTTCATGTGTGTTTCCCTCCATTAAGGCTGCCTTCAGTAAGCCCCATAGCATCATGATGTAGTCACTGCATCTTTAATTTCAGTTTCAGTCTTCAGTTAACAGTAAAATGCCAAACAGTTTTCATTGAGGTAATCCTTCATTTATAGAGCTCAATTCATGATGAAAACATCATGTCAGGAAAATACCTTCATGAATTAGGTGCCTTGCTCACATCATTATTCTTGCTTCCATTCACGATATTCAGAGGATGTTACCCTGGTTAGGTGGTACTGACTTTTAATGCAAGGGAGCAGCCTTAAGGCAATGCAATGATTTGTGTTGCGTTGCTTTACTCCAGATTTATGAAGCCACTCAGGGCTACGCAAAGTGGCCTTGCGTTGCTTCATATATCTCATTTAGGACTTGCGTCACTCTTGGACCACCTTGTGATTTGATTTTGATTTGATTTGATTTATAGGTTTATATAGCGCATTGAATCACCCTCGGGAGGGTATCTCAGCACTCTGGATTTGCAGAGAAGCATTGGTCGTAGTGTTAGTCTGTAAACAGGGCAGTTTTCAGGATTTTCCTGAACTTCCAGTGGTCTGGGCATTGTCTTAAGGCGAGGGGGAGTTGATTCCAGATGAGAGGAGCCAGGTAGGAAAAGCTTTATCCTCCCGTTCTTGTTTTTTTTATCTTGGGAATAGTTAGAAGCGATTTGGAACTGGAGCGCAGAGTCCGGTGAGAGATGTAATGGTGGAGTCTCTCCGCCAGATAGGAGAGGCCAGTGCCCCAGATCGCTTTGTGTGGAAGGCAACATATCTTGAACTTCACGCGTTGTGGAATGGGCAACCAGTGTAGTTGATGAAGGAGAGGTAGCGAGGCAGATCTGTAGGGCGCATTTAGGACCAGGCGAGCGGCGGTATTCTGTATCATCTGTAAGCGGTGTAGTGAGGACTCATTGGCTGCGATCAGGAAGGCATTGCAGTAATCTAGCTTACTCAGTACCAGGGTCTGCGTCAGGGTCTTTCTAGTAGTGTCGGGAGATAGGGGAATGCTTTCCTTAGAAGGGTCAGGATGTGGAAGCATGAGCCCACTGTGAGAGAGACATGCAGTGCAAGAGCAACACAACTCCGCTCGTAAATATGGCCCTATGTTTTTAGCAGTTGTGTGAGTGGTTAGTGCATTTAGAGGGTCCGGTCACAAATCTTAGAAAGCCCTAATCATTGTTTAAAATGCACTTTAAAGTGCTTTAGGATTGCTTAGCTGCCTCCATGTTCCCCCTGTTTATGATTATTCCACACCACCTGTAGAGGGGGTCAGTTTATTTTTATTCTTTTGGTTTCTATTTCCAAGATGCCTACGGCATGAAGGCTTACACTTTAGAAATAATTCAATGAGAGCCACTTGATTTTACCTTTGTACAAGCCTTCAAGTAGAAGAGCTTCTCAATAAACATAGAAATACAAATAGACGTTTTACTCCATTAAGCAAAATGGTCTCACCTCATGTATGGATCAACACTGAAACACAGAGCTTCAAGCAGCATCTCTGTGAAGAAACAGAAACAGCACAGAACATGATTACAGAGTGACTGGTGTTTGGGGAAAAGGTAAAACACCTATCCATACAAATGGGCCAGACGCACTGCGGGTGGCCTCCAAGGGTTGTCTATTTGTTTGATGTCACAGCAATGAACATTGTTTTTACAGCTCTACTGGACAGACGCGATACTTGTTGCCCAGAACGGATGCATAGGCATCTTGCTTAGTGAACTTTTGGAGTACCAATACATAAAGTAATAGTAAAACATGCTATTTACAGCCCTTAGAAATGGTATACATGCAGGATTTAAAAAACAATCTATTATTGGTAGTAGTTGGAGGAGGAGTGATACAGGTATTGTTGTTGCTTCCAAAAGAAGAATCTGCCAAATCTGCCTGCACTATGTGGTGTAGAGGGTGCAGACTTGACGTGGGCTTCAATTTATCTCCTGCACTGCTGAAGGAGAAGTAGCCTCAAAGGTAACCTGCTCTCAAGACACTTAACATAACTCACATTTGGTAGCTTGGCCTGAGCAGCAAGGCATGCCTCAGAAAGAAATTGTACTGGAACAATAATCCTTACAATGTTACAGCATTAAATATATGACTTACAATTTTGTTATAAATGTAAGTAAAATATGTTCTTCTAATTGAAAATACAATGAAGAAATACAGATATGGGTAAAAAAGAAACTATACCCCCCTAATCTATATGGTGATAAATAGTTAACTATAAACAAAAATATTCAGCCAGAAGCTATAATAAGAAAATACTTTTGGGGTGTCAAGAAACCCTACCCTTTTGCTGGTCAAGGAATGGGAAAGGATAGTATATAAAGCAACAAGAAAATAGTCTTGTTAAAAAGGACAGCAGTGCAACAAGAATATTCACTACAGTACATCCTAAAGGAACATTCACAGGTGCTAAATGGCTGCAGATAAGTCAGTTACTGGGTGCTGCAAGCTTTTGGATATTTTCTGCCTTTCAAATGTGTGTGACGCTACTCCAGTATTGTGAATAGCACTAGGATCCAACCAATTCCCTTTGATGTTACATTTGGACTAGTATGCGTGCTCTGTAGTTCAGTCCTCTTTAAAACTTTGTTGGGGTGGATCCTTCCACTGCAACCAAGGTTACAGTAGTCCTCCGATCACACTAGTTAACTGGCAATTCCAACCAGTGGCAAGAGGAGTCCTCTGTTCTAGGATCATCTCTACTTTCAGGCACTAGAATACTTCGGAAAATAAGTTTCAAAATATGACCCTGCAGTCCAGTGCCACGCATGGCTCACAACATGGCTGATATAAGCAGTGTCAACCTTAGAAGTGAAATACAGGGGATCCACACATTGAGCAACAGATAAAATTGATGGTTGAGGCCACCTACAAAGGTCAATCATAAAGGGCCAGATTCACAGAACTAACTTAAGACAAAATCCTAAACTTACTACCATTTTGGTATTCACAGAAGGCACTTACTCATTTTGGTATTCACAGAAGGCATTTACTCATTTCGGTATTCACAGAAGTTAGGAGTCCTTACTTTAGGGCTCCTAAATGCCTTCTGTGAATACCGAGAGTCTTCAAATTAGGATTTTTCTCAGTTTAGTAGTAGTATAGTTAGGACTCCTAACTTTAGGACTCCTAAATGCCTTCTGTGAATACCGAAAGTCTTAAAATTAGGATTTTTCTCAATTTAGTAGTAGTAAAGTTAGGACTCCTAACTTTAGGACTCCTAAATGCCTTCTGTGAATACCGAAAGCCTTAAAATTAGGATTTTTCTCAGTTTAGTAGTAGTAAAGTTAGGAGTCCTAACTTTAGGACTCCTAAACTGAGAAAAATCCTAATTTTAAGACTTTCGGTATTCACAGAAGGCATTTAGGAGTCCTAAAGTTAGGACTCCTAACTTCTGTGAATACTGAAGTGAGTAAGTGTCTTCTGTGAATACCAAAATGAGTAAGTGCCTTCTGTGAATACGAAAATGGTAGTAAGTTTAGGATTTTGTCTTAAGTTAGTTCTGTGAATCGGGCCCAATGTGTGTATGTGTGTATATGCCAGTAGGTAGTTATAGTTAAGATCTAGTTTCCATAGGAAACAGGTTTTTTCACTTGCCTGTATCTTTGGCACTGGGTGACGAATCGTCCAGAAATCTTCCAAACAAAGTGTGCCATTGGGTCTTATTGTGCATGGAAGGTTTTGGGGTGATCCGTCAAGCAGGGACTGGGAGAAAGTAGGGGGTAAAAAACTGAGTTTCCCATGTTAATTCCCATAGAGATTTTCGACACAACTACAGTCCGAACTACTGGACGGAATGATACCAAATATGGTAGAAAGGTAGCTTTTGGTCTAGAAAGTGCCCATTTTGTTATTTGGTGTAAATATGTTCAGTAGTTTTGGAGATACTAAAGAAAATCCAAATCTATATATCAAGGTGCGCAAATTATTTGCAAATATTGCCAATCTCGTGCAGAGATCTGATTGGTTGCTAACGCTTCAACCAGGAAGTGAAGGCTAGGGCTTGATCTACAATAAAGACTTATTTAACACATTTTTGTGTGGGAAGATCATTACAATTTTTGGCGACAACCGGACTGACCCTGACACCGAACCCCCGCACCAGCTGCTACAGTGACACGCTTGCACCACTGATACACTCGTATGCAGCTGGCAGCGCAGGACAGCTAGAGACATCGGCTCATCATTGTCCAGCGAGATTTATACTGTTTTCAACCTTTGTGACACCTTCAACAGTGCAATTACAATTCGAGGTAAACTATAGGGGGGTAAATATTTGTTTTCTGTAGTATTCTGCTCTGCTCTGCTCTGCTATTCACCATGGCATCCAATAAATATGTTGATTAGCCTCAATTTTTTACTTCTACTTCGGATGATTCTTCCCTTAAATGGCAGGAATGGCGTGAATATTTTCTGAACTATATATCTACCTCCGATGATGATGAGGATTTCACCCCTGACAGCAGCAAAAACATTTTTGTTACACTGACTTAGGTCATCTGGTTTAAAAACTCATAATCACACAGAAAAGAAACCTAGACAACCAGATCATGGCACTGCTTTTACCAATGCACTTGAGGATTTAGACAAATATTTCACGACTACAGTTTTTTTTTTTTTTTTGTTAAACTTTTAATTAGAAACCGTTGATACACAATAAAATACAGACAAGGGCCTACAACCACCAGGGCCGGCCGCTATAGAGCCCGAGGGCCCGCAGTGCAACGCCACACATTCAAATGATCCAGAGGCAAAGCTCCCGACAGTTCGTGAGCACATGTAACAGGCCGTGGCCATAGGCCAGGAGCATTCGGAATAAACAGTTTCATTTTTTATTAAATATAAAACACACTCAAGGCAATGAGAGTCTGAAATAGCAGCGTGCTCTTCCCAGGAGGGGGAATAACGTACAGTGTCCAAAGCAGGTCTTGTCTGGAAGCGGTAGAGGGGGGCAATGGGAGAACAAAGCATGGAACACATCTCACACCATCCCGCGGAATGTGTGGATAGGGGGACAAAGCAATATCGATCTCTAATGGCAGAGGCGGGGTGCAGATACGTCCTCGATATAAATTCCATGGACCCCATACCTTAGCCCACTTCCCTGGCTTGCCTCTCGCCACATACACCGTCTTTTCCCTAAACATACACCAGTCCATATTCTCCTTCCATACCTCGATCGTGGGCGGCCTCGGGGAGCCCCACAGCTGTGCAATGTTACGCTTAGCCAACATGTACCCCAAGGTCACCCACTGCGTCTGTGCCGCATTACAATCATTCGGTTCCCAGACATTCAACAAGCACCTCCTAGCCTCTGGCAACAGAGCAACGTGCGTGACCTCCTCCATTACGGTGTGGATACCGTTCCAAAATCGCACAACCTCCGAACATTCCCATAAGATATGGAGAAAGGTACCCGACAGGCCACATCCACGCTTACACTGTCCATCCAGCGAGTAACCCATACGCAGCAAACCGGGCCCCGTGACATACACTCTATGAAGGATCTTCAGCTGTACGAATCGTAAGCGGGCCGGGATTGCCACCTCTTTCGGGGAGGCCACCGCCGATACCCAGTCCTCGTCGTCCAATTCCAAGCCATCGCCTGTCCAAGCGTCCCGCAGACGGAGCAGCAAGTCCGCGCGATCATTAATGAGTTTCTTATAAATCAGAGAAATAGTGCTGTCGGGCACGTAGCCATCCAACACTCTATCCTCCAGTGGGGAGTACTCGGGGATAGCAGCAACGTCTGGAAAAACCGAACACAGCGCATGGTAGACTTGAGCATACCGGAAGTACTCTCTATCGTTTAATTTATATTCAGTTTTAAGCATTTCAAACGTTTTGAAAGACCCCTTCGCCCAAAGATCACCCACCTTACATATACCAATCATATCCCATTTCTCAAAGCCTTTCGATCTCCACAAACAGCCCAACCGCTCAGAGGCATACAACGGCGTCGCCCGAGTCAAGCGATCCCTCCACCCCATCGCAGCATTCGCCGCGTGCCACACACGTACCGCAACCTGCGTGGGTCCTGTCAACCGCGTGCCCGGAGTCACCGAGTACAGCGCCCTATTATAGTCCCCACCCGGGAGCAGAAATGTATCCATCTCGAAGGCCGGATTCAAGGCAGGACCGTATATCCCGTGGTTCACCGCCGCCAACTGAGACGCCCAATAGTATCGTTTAATATCGGGGAGGGCGACCCCCCATCGTACCAAGGGAGCGTCAACTTGGCGAGAGCAATCCGCGGCCGCCCGTCCCAAAACAGTTGGCGCTGAAGACCCTCCACCTCCCGGAAATAACGGGCTGGCACGACATCTAGAGTATTTTGCAAAGCGTACAAGAAGCGAGGTAGTGACATCATTTTAAACAATGCCGCCCGTCCAAGTGGCAAGAGCGGAAGCCGTCGCCACCTCGTGACGTCGGCCTTCAATCGCTGGAGGGGAGGGAGAAGGTTTCGCTCATAGCGGACCGCGGGATCCAGTGAGATAAAGATTCCCAAATATTTGAACCCCAGGGTAGCAATCTGGATAGGGCAATCCCGTGGCAGGAGGGGGGCCTCACCCGAGAGGACGTAAACACACGACTTGGCCCAGTTGATGACCAGGCCGGAGTTGCGACCAAAGGAATTCAGTACGTCCACCAATACAATCAGCGACTGTCGGGGAGAGGTGAGATACAGAAGGATGTCATCCGCGTAAAGGGAGACACGGTCTTCAAACTCCGGCGTCCATCTAATGCCTCGCAACGACGGCTCCCAACGCAACCAGGCGGCGAGAGGCTCCAAAGAAAGTGCAAAGAGAAGGGGTGATAATGGACATCCCTGCCGCGTACCTCTCCCCAGTGCGAAGGGAGCCGACACCCTACCATTCACCACCACCTGAGCCAGAGGGTCAGCATATAGTAATTTTACCCAACCAATAAATTCAGGGCCGAACCCAAATTTCGCCAACACGGCCCAAATATATGGCCACTCCAAAGTGTCGAACGCCATAGTAGCCTCTAAAGATGCCAAGATGTCCGGCTCACGTATAAATTCCGCTCTAGCCAGCACGCCGTGCAACCGCCTCAAATTTAGAGCGGTGTTCCGGTGAGGTATGAAACCGGACTGATCCTGATGAATCAAGTCGCCCACGACCCGAGCCAGTCAATTAGCCAATACCTTAGCCAGAATTTTGGGTTCTGCGTTCAGTAGCGAAATGGGCCTATAAGAGGCGCAGCGATCTCGCGGCTTCCCCTCTTTGTGTATCACAACTATGTTGGCGAGGCGTTGGTCAGGGGGAGGAAGCCCGCCGCACGTGCCGCGAAAAACATGTCCCGAAGATGCGGCGCTATCTTATCGGGACGCAACTTATATAGTTCGATGGGAAGACCATTAGGACCCACCGCTTTACCCGATGCGATCGAGCGAGTGGCCAGAGCGATCTCATCTGACGACAACTTCGCCTCCATCAATACTGCATCAGCCTCCGATAGGGTTGGCAATGCAATGTCTCTAAGCAACAGATGAGAATCCTCCTCCGAACGCACAGATACCGGAGAGTATACCCCGCGGAAATGAGCCGCGAAGCAGTCAACGATCTCCACCGGGTCAATCACACGCACTCCATCCATTCTCTCCACAACGGGCACCACCCTGCTCGCTCTCTCCTTCTTATCCAACCAAGCAATCAACTTTCCGGCCTTGTCCCCCACATCATACAGTCGTCCTTGCTGCTCTCTACTCATCCCTTTAGCGGCTTCTGTGACTAGCGCTCTATAATCTGATTGTTTGAGGCTGAGAACATGCACTTTCTCATCAGTAACTCCCCGCTCCAAGTCCTCCCCCATTTCAGCTATTTCAGTTTCCAGGCGAACCACCTCCGCTCTCTCACACCTCTTAGCATGGGAGATAAGGGACAGGGCCTGCCCCCTGATCACCACTTTATAAGCCTCCCATAGGGAGACGGCCGACGGCACCGACCCCACATTATCATTGAAGTAGTGATCAGTGGACTTGACCAGCTCCGCGCGGATCTTAGGGTTACGTAGATACCAGGGGCTAATGGGTGCCACTCTCCCCTCTGCCCCAGGGACAACCTTCAGTTGCAACCATATAGGGGAATGATCAGAAATACCTCGGGCTAAATGACGCACCTCCCCAATCATCCCAGCCTGGATCGCTGGCATAAGCATGTGATCAAGTCTCGAGAGACTCCCATGGGCCCCCGAGTGAAAGGTATACTGCGCCTGACCCGGGTGCATCAATCTCCAGCAATCTACAAGTCCCAAAGTGTCCAAAAAGCCACCCAACCAGGCCTGAGCCCTAGGGAGATCCCTGGGGGGGTGACGGTCCTCCAACCCGGAGACAACGGCATTAAAGTCACCCCCCAACACCAAAACCCCCCCAGGGAGTCCCAGGACCAAACGCCCCAAATCAGCAAATGTAGCCGTCTGCAACCCCGGAGGCACATACACAGCGACGAGCGAGATAGTCCTACCCTCCCATCTCCCCACCAGTGCCACATAGCGCCCCATATCATCGTGAAGCACCTCATCAACTTCCAATGGGAGAGAGGCCCTAACCAAAATGCCCACTCCCCTAGAGCCAGAAGTGAAACCAGAGTGAGCGGCAAGGCGGTAGCCCCTCCTATTTAGGGCATGGAAGGAGTTCCCAATCAAATGTGTCTCCTGCAGGAAAACAATGTCGGGCGAAATCCGCTTCAAGAACTGCAACACCACCCCGCGCTTGATCCTGTCCCCAAGTCCATTCACATTCCACGAAAGGATTCTCAATCCCCTACCCCCCATCCCACTCCCGTGCATGATACCCACATCCCGGAAAGCACAACCCAGATAAGTCAGCAGAGAACTTCACATTGCCTTGCGAAACAAACAAACAATCCCCAACAACCCCCCTCCCCCACAATCCCCAAACCACAACTCCCCCCTCCCTGCACCCCTGCTTGAGCCCAAACAGCCCCCCCAACTCGCAGTGTGCCTGTCGCCCTAACACATACCACAAAAAGAACCCCAGAAGGAGGAAAGGACCCCAATAAGCTCCCCACAACCCCCGGGCATTTGGAGGGCATATTGTGCCAATTTAGGGTCCAGTTGAGCCAAGGTACAAAACGTCACCAGTTCAGTCCATCACCAGGAACCAAGTTCTAATCCTGCTCCACCAAATCCCGTCCGCTCTCCGCCATCCGACTGTCTCGATCCTGTCCCCGAGGCAGGGCATCCAACCAGTCTCCAACCGCCTCCGGCCGGTCAAAAAAGTGGGAACGACCCTTGAACTCAACCCGCAGCTTTGCTGGGAATAACATCGCATATTTCAGCTCCATGTCCCTCAAGCGCCGTTTGACACCCAAAAAACCCAGCCGTTGTTTCTGGACCGCTTGCGTGAAGTCCGGGTAAAAGCTGACATTGGAGTTCTCAAACTTCAGCGGCCCGGCAACCCTCGACGCCTGAAGGATAGCATCCCTATCCCGAAAGTTAAAGAGTCGGGCGATTATATGCCGCGGGGGAGCACCCACCTTGGGCGCACCACCCGGAATCCTGTGGGCCCGCTCCACCGCAAAGAACTTGCTCAGTCCCTTAGGCGCGAGACGATTGGTCACCAGGTCCTCAACAAAGAGATCCGCAGCAGATTCCTCCGATCTTTCCAGCACTCCAATGATACGAACATTGTTCCGTCTAGCCCTGCTTTCAGAGTCCTCAAGTCGACGGTCCGTCAGATCACTGGCTAGCCGCAACCTACGGACCTCCGTCTGCAGGGCGGCCACGTCCACAGTTAGACTCGACGCCGCTTGACTCAAGGAGTCGACCCGCTCGTTAGTTTTGGACAGGTCTGCCCTGACCAAATTCACATCGATCAGGACCGCGTCCAGTTTATGAGCCAGGGTATCAAACTGCTGACCCACAGCGGTCTTCATCTCCTCAATGGCGCCCATGACGTCAAGCAGGGTCAACTCCGACGATGGGCCGGAGACCTCCTTAGACCTCTCAGGCGATTTATGCGAGCCACCAGGGGATCCCTTTGCCTGCGCATATCGATCCATGTTATTGACCTGGGTATAGGCACCCCTCCGGGTTGACTTGGGTTTCGACTTGTCTCCGTCTAGTCTCGCCGCCATCGTCCGGAGGCCACCAAGGCCGGCACCCGCCCGCACCAGGAAAAAAAAGGGGGACCAGGTAGCTAATTCAATTGAGCACAGCCGTCGCCGACAGTCAGCCCATGTAGAATCCGAGAGTCAGGCCAGACACTTCGCCGTCCGCGCCCCTCTGAAACACCAGAGTCTCTCGGCCGATATCAGAGAGCAAGCTTGAAAACGAAAGTGAAAGTGCAGGGTCCGTGGCAGGGAAAGCCCAGCCAGCCGCTGTTGTTCACTTCGTACCCGGGCCCTTCACCAGCTCGAGATCGGGACCAAGGCAAGAGCAGGCCGCCAACTTCGGAGTGCAACCATTCCGGGTCCCGGCGTCCGATCTGAATTCGGAAAACGGGTGACACCTCAGCGCAAGTTCATCTGCAAAAGCCCATCAAATAAACCAGGATTAAGTCAGGATAGACGTGGGAGGTTGCGGAGGCCCTCGGGAGCCGTAAGCCTACGCGGCCATCTTGGTTGCGCGCTAGGCTCCTCCGGTGTACGACTACAGTTTTTGTTGGTATTGATACGTACAAATTCTACCACTGGAAGCAGCCCAAACAAGAGTCTATAGAAGATTATGTAATCAGTATTACAAAAATCTCGCATTGACTTTTCGTTTTGGGGCATTACACAATGAGCTTTAATGCGACCAGATTGTCATGCATGCTGCAAATCCCACCATACAGGATAATCTTTGGGAAAAAGGAGAAGCCCCATTACAGGATATAATAGATATGGTTAAACATGCAGAATTGACTGGGAGATGTGCAAAGGCTGTACTTTCAGAAAGTAACAGATATAACAGACGACAAAGTTCACAAGTCTGGAGATGTGGGCCTTAAAATTAACGTAGTAAAAAAAGAACAAAGCTGCATGAGAGGTTGTTGAAAGAACCAGCAGCACACATAAATCATAACTTGACAATAAGAATGAAGTCAGATGTTACAGATGTGGGTTCTCTGGTTATTATGCTAATGACAAAAAACACCCCGCAAGTAATCAGCATTGCTCGGGTTGTGGTATTATAGGTCATTTCAAAGTACGCAGGAAAAAGAAAAGCAATGCTATAAAAGTTTTGGAAGATAATTTAAGCCATGGTTCACAGGACAGTGAGGATGAGGAAGACACAAATATGTCTGTATTGAGTATAGATGCTTGCTTAAATGTGGATGACAGGCCTGGGACTCGAAAGAAAAAACTGAAGTGTGAACTATCTGTAGGTGGTATTACTGTAATGATAATAGCTGATTCAGACTCTTTATATCATTGTCAACAAAAGTGTGTGGATGAGAAAGTTCACATCAAAGTTTGGGGATAAGTTAGAACCTTCAGATGTATTTCCTTTTTAAAAAAAATATATTTTTATTGTCAGCAAGGGAACAACACTACAAATTAAATAAGAGAAGTCTTCATTAAAAAGTACATCTAGACAAATATATAAGCATTTCCAAGAGAGGCAATACAGTACAGTGCAAGTCACATCATTAACAAATTCCAATTCCTTCTTCCGGGTGGTTTCCCTTCAAATTATATATTACGCACTTGCGCAGTCTAATCTGTTAGCTTTATATATCTAATGCTAGAGGGCCCCATATAGTGTCTCATTTTACAAGAGAGCGAGTTCCTCGCACTCGAGCTAGAGCTTTCTCCATTTCATAAGTTTTCCTTACTAAAACCCACCATTCATTTATGGTGGGGGGCTTAGGAGAGATCCAATCCCTGGTGATGGTGAATCGAGCAGTAACCAATAATATTGCGGTAAGCCACTTCAAACCTTCATCCTCCTCCTTCAGATGTATTTCCAAAAGGGATCACAGGGGATTCCATTAACCTTCTGGCTTATAGGAAATTACAGCCGCGGTTGGTAGTAGGAGTAACTGCCAGGCGGTGACGTGGGGAGGGGGAGGGGCAGGGTGGGAGGTAGTAAACTATGGATTACGGAGGTTTACAGGTAAGTTAACATATACATTAATAAAAATAATTTCGTTGCGTGCACTGCATCCCCAAATGCGATGCAGTGCACGCAACGAAGACTATTGTTTCTATACACGTTCAGAAATTATTTTTATATGAATTAGAAATGTGACATGAAGAATTGTTCCTGAACTATAATCTCATAAATCAGCTATGCTGTCACTTTGCTGGTAGTTCATGTACTTGAACCGTCGGTTCTACAGCTATCTAAATTGTCATCCTTCCTGGGAGACCACCTATGCTTTCCTTTGGAATCTGTTAGAGGGACGTAAAGTAACCAGTGGCGTAGCCAGGTCAGGTGGTATCCGGTGCAGAAAATGTATTGTCACCCCCGGCATGACAAAATGGCAAAAATATGTGTTTAAAACAAAATATTTTGCCCTTTTTTCACCACCCCTCAGTGATTTCTTGTCACCCCCGGCTTGACAAAATGGCAAAAATATGTGTTTAAAACATATTTTTGCCATTGTGTCACCCCCCTCAGTGATAACACCCAGGGCAGCCCGCAACCACCGCGCCCCCCTTGCCACACCACTAAAAGTAACCTCATGGGTCGACCACCTCTAGAGCCCATGTTTTTGACAAAAGCATTTCAGCCTTAGTAAAAAGTCTAAAGAATAAGCTGTGAAATGTTTCCAAGCCTGTTTTTGCTTGGCACTGTGGCTGTCTTTTTCAGCTTCTCTTGGAATACCCAGACTATCCTCAGAGCAGTTCTCGGGGGTGGGGAGACTAGAGTAATGATCATCTATTTCCCTAATTCCTGATGGTAAAGTCAGTCGCACAGGAACTGTGATCAGCATAGTATCTCTTAGAGTCGCATTTCATATTGCTGCTATTTTTCCTAGATAGTATTTATGATGGACATTATTTCTGGAGGGCATAATGTTTTTGGTAAGCCCAATTTCCCCATTAGTACAAGCACTGTTTTGTCGCTCATCCAGGCCCAGATACACTAACACTGTGTGGCAGGTTTGTGTCACAAAAGTGAAGCAAACTCGGCACAAAGGGTTAGGGTGGGATTTACTATCCAATGGAAACCGGAATTTGCGTTGGGAAATTCCCCAAAGTAACTCAAAGTTTCGCTTTGCGCTACTTTGCAGTACTTTGTGTCAAGGAGGTGTTCCATGGGTGGTACAGGAGCGTTCCCATGCAACCACCCATCGATTTTTATGCAAATCCCTATCTACTAACATTCACAGACCAGGATTTGTGCCAAAGCCTTATGCCTCCTGGAGGCAGGTGTAAATAGGAGAAATGTTTTCATTTTTCCTTATTTTGCCAACTTTGCGTGTGTGCTGCATTGTACATGACACATACAAAGAGGGAAATTTCTCAAAGGATAGTTTTTGTTCTCTGTCTCTACGATGGCGCAAGGGTGTGCATTTGCATGCGGCAGGCAAAAGTGCCCCAGCGTTGGAGGAGTGAAACATTTACCATATCTTAGTAGATATGGTGCATTTTTTCCTCTCTCCCAGCAAGACCGCACAGTAACTTGGGGTGTTTTTGAAGGATACTTGCATGTATTTTCTTTTACCAAGGAAAAATTATTGAGGGGTTTGTGGCACAATTAGAAGTATATATTTTTAAGGGATGTGTTATGTATTTTACAGAAAATACATTTGAAAGAAATAAGCTTAAGAAAAAATATATTAATTGAATAAATAATCACAAATTCAGATTTAAAATGTTTTGTTTGCTGTCTCAATGACCCGAGTGGTGCCCCTGCATTTATTCACGCCATGTTTTTATCTCCCAAGCTTAAGTAAAACAGGAGTTAACCACGTGACAAGTGTGTTTGTAAAGCACATGGTCACCCTTGAATCTCGTGGCATTGAAATAACAGAAGCATCTAGGTGCCCTGCTCAATGGTACTCATTTTATCAAGTTCGGAAGGATGAAAGGCTGAGTGGACCTGGCGGGATTCAAACCTATGACCATCAACTGAGGGCAGACTATGTAATGCAATGGTGCTATGTTGAAATGCAAATAAAAACTATTATTAAAAAAAACGATGAGTATCAAGTCACACGGATTCTTGGAGAGAATGCATTAGGTCACCGACCCTACATCTGCATTTAATTCCCTTCACCTTTCTTCTGAAACATCGCTGGGAACACACAATGTTAAAATAAAGTTGAAAACTATGGGTTAGTTTCCCAAAAACTAGAATCGTCTGTGTGTCTTTTGGGTACACAGAAAATTGCAGTTGTGTTTTTAGATTACCAGTCCTGATTCAAATATGTATTTGGTATTTAAACTTCATACTCCTCTCCCACACATACAAGGCCTGCACAACACCAGGCCAACATACCTGAACAACCGCCACTCCTGCCACGCACCCAAAAGACATCTCCGATCAGCCGACCTCTCTCTGTCCACCGTTCCACGCATCTAGAAGACCGGAAAGGGAGGAAAATTTGTCTCCTACCTCACAGCCAAGGCCTGGAATTACCTCCCCCTCCGGCAAGGCACTAACACTGCTCCAGTTCAGGGAGGATCTCAAGACCTGGCTATTTGGATGACCCCAGCACTCAAAGGAGCCGACCCCAGAACTCAAAGGAGCCGCCCCCACTTTCCCCCCCAGCACCTTGAGACCCACGCAGGTGAGTAGTTGCACTTTACCAACCCTGACTGATTGATTGATTGATTGATTGATTGATTGAATGACTTACAAATGCAGGATGTCCCTAGAATGGAGGAGAACATGCCGACATCTCAGAGTTTTGCCAATGGTATGTTTGGGATAAGGTGTGGGACATCAATTACTGATGAGAAGGGCAGGAGTGTAGCAAGTGGAAATGCAATAAGCTTCCACGATGTTATAATTCTGGTGCACACACAAGCATTACCACTGGACATTTAACCACATTTACAGCTACTCAAAACAAGGCTAAAAGTGTGTTGGTGAGGTGTGAACATTTTCCAAACACACCATAGTTACAGAAGGTACAGAGAAAGTCGTTTTTCGACTGTAGAGAAATAGAATGTTATGGTACTTTTGCACGTCAATAGAAATTGATTTTTCACCAAGGGAAGAAAAGAGCCATACAGAGATGAATATGTAAATTTTGTAAATTTGAGTGTGGCCATTTTTTGAGGTTTTGCTAGTTTTAAGACAAGCCCCCCAATGTTCTCTTCTGCATTGGCCTCGATAAACAATGTGGATAAAGTGATTGAACCCTCTGATGTCAGCAGGCTTCCATCCTTGCACCAACATCACCAAAGGAACCACTCTGACGTCTAGATACATTAAAGGGTATGTACTCGTCAATGCAAATGATTACATTTCCTCTCCTACATAAGAGGTGGAAATACAATTCTGTGTTCTTTCTCACATACCTTTTATGAGTGTCGGAGTGTGGTGTTTATAATGCTGAATGGGGGCATTTTCATCTGAAACGGGCATTTTCAAACTGTGTGCCTTCATTCGGGTTTCCCCTGTGCTGCTCTGGTCTACCAGAGGGAGGGAGCTAGCCTCAGGCACAAATTCCAGCAAATCTTTCAGTGAATGAGGGCTGTTTGGAAGCTGTACTTGCATCTGCCTCACACAACAGTGTGTATGTGTGTGTATGTGTGTGCGGGTGCGCGTGTGTGTATGTTTATACATATGCCTCTCAATTTGGTTATGCATCAATTTTCCAATGGAATTGCACATGCACAAAATGCATATTTTCTTGCGTTTGCAATAGGTCCTTGGAGTGCTGTCTATTAATAGCCAATGACATACGCACTACAATCACATTGTGGTTTCTATAACTGAGTCTCATTGGCCACCACACACCATATTGTTCTGCACCTCATGTATGAAATGCTTCTGCAGCAATAGAACTGTTGTTTCTAAGGAATCTCGCTGGACCCTGAAGGCTCAAACTTACTACGTCAAATAGGAGGAAGGAAATGGAGGAGGCCAACCCTGCCAAAGGCAGCGATTTTATCATTTTACTCACCTCCATTTTTTATCTCCGGGAGCTTTCTCTCCACCAGTTTAAAATCAGTCTGTTTAGGAAAGCCGTCAAAGTGCTTGATCAGCAGCCAGGACCTTGATGCCACCATCTTGGACGACCTGTAGCAGAAAATATCATGTTATGGTAGCATCTACAAAGAACATACAGTGCACAAATTCTACAAAAAGAACACTACATTAAGAGTGCCAGAGAGAATTTGGATATTGTGTCTGATGAAAGTAGGATTTGGAATTCGCCAAATGAGAAAAATAGCGCCAAATGCAAGTTTGTACCTAAAAATGGGGCATCAAAATGTTCATTCAGGTCCCACTATTCTGCAGATATTTTCCACCCTTTAAGTTTCGGAATCCTTAACCTTCTAGATTCAACTGGTGTAAAATTTTAGGTGTTGAAACTTTATGACACCACATGTAATCATGTCCCTGCATAAAGAAACATTTTTGCGCAGGGACCGTAATTTAAGAAGATACTCGTAATCGAGGCCTTACAGTCCTAAAAGGGCAAAATTCAGTATGTATGCTAGCAAAACGCCTTACCCAAAGGCTGACTTAACACTTCCTAGGAAACCCATTTTTACACAATTACCCTCCCCAAACCCCCTTGAGCACTTTGTACTGCTGGAAAAAACTATAGGAGACTCAAGTTCATTCAGCCAAAGTCAAGGTGAGGAGCAAAATTATATAGCAGTTCCTAAAATGGTTTTAAGTTTTGACACTGAAATCACCGTAGGCCCCTTTCGCCTCTGAAATCAGAAAGCCAGCTGAATGAAAGTACATTGCCATGGGCCATACTTTGGGACTTCGTGTCCCAGGATTCTCCTACACACTGGACACTCCTGCCACAGGTATGAGAGGGGGGAGGCATTGAGCCCTCCTCTCTCGGCTGCAGCGACCTTAAGCGCATTTCATCTCCCGCGACGTGGGGTACCACCATTTCAGGACTTCATGTCCCAGGATTGACCGGAGGCTATCATTATGCAAATACTTTTATTTGCTGCCCAACATGCAGCCCTTTAAAGAATGTTATTACATCATAAACAAAAGAACATTAACAACATAACAAGTAGGTAGTCCCGGTAACGCTCATCCTCTTTTGTCTGCTGCCCTGACACAGCTAAGTACCTTCTTTACTCTAGCCTTTATTGTCAATGATTTATTGGTAAAATACTCTAATATTTTCACTGTGTTTTCGACTTATATACTTGGTATAGAGTAAGACTACTCATAACTATGTTTTGTATGATGTTTTTTCGTTTATTTTAGACTGTATGATGTTATCTTTTATCTTTAACGTTATCTGCCAATTTACGGCGGATTTAACCCCCTTTTCTGACCTCCTTTCCCTTTTGGCATACACCGACACGTGTTCCTCGTATATTTACTTTAGCGGACTGTTAACTTTTGCTATTTAGCACTGTACCCTTTGGAAACACCGAATTATTCGCCTTTTATGCCTTCGAGGTCATGGGTTATATATATTTAAACCTCTCACCATTTTGAGGGTTACCGAGTTGCCAAACGCGCTCTCCCGTGTCTCGTTACATCTTAGACCTCGAGACACGGGAGCGCATCCTCGCTCCGTTGCCATCGCTCTCGATCTAACCAACGCGTCTCCTCACGCGCCTTCCCCGAGCATGGAGCAGTCTCCAGCCAACGCGTCTCCTCACGCGTCTTCCCCCAACACGGAGTACGTCTCTTCGTAGCGTCTCCGCCTCGCGCGCCTACCTCTTCCGGTCCCCTAACTGAAAATAACGAGCTCGTCTTGACAGCTTCTGGTCTATTTCGGAGCCGATCTTCGACGCGAGGTTTGCTTGTGCAATACTGCCATCTAGAGGCCTATTTTCAAATCAAACATCTTAATTCAACTGAACATCACCTTATTTACGAATCCCTTAGCCCTGAATACATATATTTTTTTCATCTATTTTTGGGAGACCAGCCATTGACTACCTTGGGGTCTTTTTCCCTTTAATTAATTAATTATTTACTAACAATGGATTCAGATGGAAATCCTTCTCATATTCCTATTCAAGAAGGTCTGGATGATAACCTTAAGAGGTTTTTAGATAAAGAATTTAAATTATCAATTAAGGAAGCAGTGGATGCTGCTCTCCTTAAAAGGAAAAGGCCTTCCCCTCCTGAGGAGATCTATTTCTCTCTCTCGGATGAAGAATCGCCTTCCACCTCTGGGACTCAAACTAAGGGAAAAGCTTCCCAGAAAAGAAAGCATATTTCGCAGGCATCTATCAATGCCAAAAGATACGGTAGCTCTCACGCTACAAAAGATTTCGGTGCCCATAGCGACACAATAGATAAACCTCAATTCCTTGAGACAGAGAGAATGGGTGCCCATAGCGGCATGATAGAAAGCGGTACCCTTTACGGGACAAAAGATTATTTTAAAGATTTTTATGATGAATCAACAGAATTTGAGGACTTTGATGAGTTTGTCTTTGACCCAAGAGATACCCCTGAAAATCTGGATGAGGACTTAGACAAAGCCTCAACATCCTCCCTCAGCGTTAAAGACCCACGCGGGGAGGAGATGTTTAATCCTACTACCATTCGCCACCCTCGAAGTACTGAATGGTGGCCTATGGACCACGTAGGGAAGTATATTTCTAAATGGGTAAGAAAACCTCTTGATATTAATACACAAAATTTGTTGAGAAATGAATGTCCCAGACCCTCAACGGAGGATAAAATTTGTTCTACACCTAACCTCGATCCAGACCTAATCTCCTTCCTCTTTAAATCGGGAAGAGACCCTAGAAAGGGAATTGAGAGATGCCTGAAACAAGCTCAAGACAAGCTTCTGGACACCATGGGTCCAATATCAAAAATCTTGGATATGACCGAACAGGCAAGAGCTAATAATACTTCTATTAATTCTGATCTTTTAAGAGGCTGGGCGCAACGCGCAATATGCCTTATCGGCAATGCCAACGCCAACCTTATTACGAACGAAGAAAAGCAGTTCTTCTCAGAATGAACCCTAAACTGGCCGACCTTTCTTATAAAGAAGATTTGGGCGACACCAAAGGTTTTTTATTTGGTGACAACTTCTTTAAATCCCTGGGTAAATACGTGGCCACCTTCAACGCTTTTAGTAGAGCCCAATCTAATATCCGTAGAGTCTTTGGTGGACGTCCTCTTTTTGGAAGGGCTGGCAGAAGGGGATTACCTGCCAGCCGCGGCTACTACAAGTCCCCATTCTTTCCCCACGAATCAAGAGACAGTCGCCCCTACAGAGGATCACGCTCCAACTTCTACCCCCAAAGAGGAAGGGGTTCAAGAGCCCGTGGCGGAAGGTCGAATTTCTCAAACCAGTCTTTCCAAGGTAAGTCAAACTTTTTCCATTCCTTGTCAAGTAGCAGGAAGACTGAAGTATTTTGTTCAAAATTGGTTCCGAATCACCAAAGACCCATGGGTTCTAGAGACCGTGACCGGGTTCAAAATAGATTTCTTTCTAGATCCTTTCCAAGAAAGGTTTCCCAAAGAGATTATTCTGGACAAAGAGAATTCGAATTTAATAGAGTCAGAAGTCCAACAAATGTTAAAAAAGGAGCAATTTTAAAGATCCCGCTTTCAGAAATGTCAAAAAGTTTCCTAAGCACTATTTTCCTTGTGAAAAAGAAGGACAAGGGTTGGCGTCCCGTCATAAACTTAAAATCTTTAAACCAATTTCTAACTTACAGACATTTCAAAATGGAAGGTATCCACCTTCTGAGAGATATTTTACAAGAAAAGGATTGGTTGGTAAAGCTGGATCTGAAGGATGCTTATTTTACCATCCCTATGCACGAGGATTTTTGGAAATACCTCAGATTCACCTGGAAAGGAAATCTCTTCGAGTTCCAATGTCTTCCCTTCGGTCTTTCTTCAGCCCCTTGGTGTTTCACCAAGGTGCTTCGTCCTGTTGTCAGCCACCTCAGAGAGAGAGGAATCCGATTAATAATCTATCTGGACGATATCCTCATTATGTCTCAAGACAAAATAGAGATTCTGAAACATTTAAAAATGACCATGACTCTCCTCCAAGATCTGGGATTCATTGTAAATTTGGAGAAATCTATACTGATCCCATCTCAAGAATTAGAATTCCTAGGTTTCAATGTGAATACCATCAGGTCAAACCTGATTCTCCCTCACAAGAAAGTGACCAAAATAAAAAAACAAGTTGCTCTAACCCTCTCCAAGGATCATATTCGTTTAAAAGATTTAGCCAGAGTATTAGGACTCCTCTCATCTTCTATCCAAGCTATCTCTCCCGGTCCTCTTCACTACAGGGGTCTTCAAAGACTAAAAGCTTCGGGTCTGAGGAAAGGCCTTTGGTACGAGGACTCTCTTCCTCTTTCGGAAGACGCGAAGGAGGACCTTCATTGGTGGCTAAAAAATCTCCAATCTTGGAACGGGAAAGCTATTTTCGGCAATGTTCCAGATTTTACTCTAGAATCGGATGCGAGCAATCGCGGTTGGGGTGCTCGCCTAAACAACCTAGAGTCTGGAGGGAGATGGTCCATGGAAGAACGATCCCTCCACATAAACTCGTTAGAATTGTTAGCAGCTCTGAATGCTCTGATGAGCTTCAAGGAGAAGCTAAAAAACTCAAATACTCTTATCCGCTTAGACAACTTCTCAGCTGTCTCCTATATAAATCGCCTTGGTGGGGCAAAATCGAAGAATCTCTCAGACATTGCCAAACGAATTTGGTATTTCTGTTGGAATCAGAAAATAACATTGAGAGCGGAATTCATTCCCGGTTCAGAAAATTTGGGGGCAGACTGGAACTCTCGATTCCTTTACGATTCGAGCGATTGGAAATTAAACCCCGAGATTTTCTCTATGATCCAGAAGCTTTGGGGTCCAATTCATTTAGATCTGTTTGCCAGCAGGCTAACCCACCAAGTACAGAGGTACTTCAGTTGGAGGCCAGACCCACATGCCTCGGGTATAGATGCCTTCGTCCAAGTTTGGAGTGGGATCAGAGCTTACGCTTTTTCCCCCTTTTCAATGATACAGAGACTCTTGTGGAAGGTCAGACTCGAACCGTGCTCTATCATCCTGATAACTCCCTTTTGGAGGTCTCAGGTTTGGTTTCCAGGTGTAATGGAATTGGCAGTGGATTTCCCTCGTTTAATTCCTTCATCCCCGAACCTTCTTTTGGGCCCAGACGGAGAAGAACATCCTTTAGTTCTCGAAGGGAAGATGAACCTTCTTGTTTGGAGGATATCAGGAATTCAGAAAGATATCCTGACCTTTCGGGAGAAGCTAAAAGTTTACTGGAAGACTCTTGGGCTCCAGGTACCAGGAAAAGATACAAAGGCATTTGGGGAAAATGGTCTAGTTGGTGCCTGGAAAGGGATCTGGATCCCGTTCACTGCCCTCTCCAACATATAGCTAATTACCTTGCTTATCTTTTTGACCTAGGTCTCTCCTTTAGAACCATCAATTGCTATAGATCTGCAATTTCATCTGGTCATTCTCTTATTAACAATCTTGCAATTGGTAGTAACTCTCTTATTAAAAGGGTTATGAAGGGCATCCGTTTAAGAAGACCTCCCAAGGCTCGTTATCAATCCCTTTGGGACGTTAACCTTATTTTTAATCTTTTCATCTCATGGCCTTGTAATAGTTCTCTATCCCTTAAAAGATTATCTATGAAACTAGCTACTCTCTTATGCCTGATTTCCTTTAGAAGGGTTTCTGATATTAGAGCACTGGAGGTTTCAAATAGGTTTTACTCCTGTGAAGGCGTTCATTTTGATATTTGGAAAAGAACAAAAACTATGTCGGAATCCATCTTCTACCCTACCTTTCAGGAATGTGAAAAACTATGTGTTGTTAATTGTATGAAATGTTATGATAACAAAATTTCTCCCTTCAGGCCTGCTGGGTCCGACCAACTTCTTTTATCATATGTTAAACCTTTTAAACCTGTCTCGTCAGCTTCCCTATCTAGGTGGATACGCTCTATCATGCAGGAGGCTGGAGTGGATCTGTCTAGGTTTGGAGCTCACTCTTCCAGAGGCGCTATGGCTAGCAAAGTATTTTGGTGGGGAGGTTCCCTACCCAAAATACTTAAAGCAGCAGATTGGTCTAACGCAAGTACTTTCTCTAAGTTTTACTTGAGACCAATTGAGCATGTTAGCAGTGTAGCTCTACATGGCTTTGAACATGCATAATGATAGCCTCCGGTCTTGTAATGAAATGACGATTCTCCAATTATTATGCAGAGAGAATCTTGATTTCATTAAAGACATTCGGAGGCTAGCATTATCCCACCCTCCTCTCCCTGAGAGGCTTGGGCTGTTTAATACTTATGCATTTGGTATTTAAAATGTTACGTACTTAAAATGTTACGTTTTTTGGTTTAAATCTATCTAGGGATTTATTCCCTTGTTACTACTCAATTTTGCTTGTTTCCTCTCAGATACCAAAGACTAATCGGTTTTTCTGGAGTCTCAAGTTCACGTCGCTGTGTCATTGCAGTCCAAGAGGATGAGCGTTACCGGGACTACCTACTTGTTATGTTGTTAATGTTCTTTTGTTTATGATGTAATAACATTCTTTAAAGGGCTGCATGTTGGGCAGCAAATAAAAGTATTTGCATAATGCTAGCCTCCGAATGTCTTTAATGAAATCAAGATTCTCTCTACATAATAATTGGAGAATCGTCATTCTCCTGCACACCAGAAACTCCTGGCACAGGTGTGGGGGGCAGAGGCATTGAACCCTTCTTTCTCAGCCACAGCACTTTTAAGCGCATTTCATCTCCTGCAGCGTGCGAAGACCGGTTCAAGAGCAGGCTCATCTGCACCCGTCAGAGTCCACAAGAGGCTGGTTGGGCCACCCTCTAATTACTGTGGAACCCGTCAGAGTATAGTCAAGATGAGTAGGTAAAAATCCCTTTGCCCCTCTGGCCATGTTGTCTCCAAGGGGCCACAGAAAGATTCTTCCATATTTTCATTCAACACTTCTGGGTTGGGGCTTTAAACAAAGAAGGGGCATATCAACAAAGAATAGCGATAAACATCACTGAGCGGGTTTAGCTCGGATTAGCATAAAGCCGGCTATCGCCGGATTTAATCGCCGAGATATCCTTTCATTTACAGCGCATATCTCCACAGCGATATTAAATCCGCCGATAGCGGTGAAATCCGCGCACATCGCTGGAAATCTGGTGATACAACGGAAGCGATAAGGCAAACCTTGCTAATAGGGTGATGTGAATTCAGCCATAGAATCCACCTCCCATAATATGTATAGCTAAGTCTGCTTCTTAGCAGACGTTAGCTACCGGCGTTATCCGCGGTTAGCGTGGAGTCTAACGTCGGTATTGGTGTCCTGGGCCAGCTTGTTGATAGGGAGTAGTGCTGTAACTCCTTGATTACTGTGTTGTGTTAGTGGGAAACGCCCACTTTGCATCTCATTAGAGATGCAAAGCGAGGCGTCGGTAAAAAGGCTGCTAACATGCGCTAATGCATGTTAGCACTGCCTTGTAAATAGGGCGAAAACATTATCTCTGCTTAGATAAGGTCCTTGATAATATGCCCCGAAATTCTTTGAGAAGAAGAAGAACTGGGGCTACGGAGTGATTTGCATGTATTTTCCACCATTACTCAACCGAAAGACGGGAGCCGTGTTGATGAGGCAGGTGTGTTAACCAAGAGAACTGTAGAAGCCCCCCCAACCCCCACCCCAGAATATTTATCGGTTGTCACGGGGGAAGAGGTTCATCATAATCTAGGTACTTCCCCCCTGATTTGGATCAACTGGCAAGGAAAAAGAAAAAATAAGTATTTGGGAGCAAAAAAGAGATCATCCAACTTGAAAGCTAGTCCTAGTAAGGACAGTAATGCCACTTTGGAAAATGTGGAATCAGACACTGATGACTTGAACACTGACTTTTATCGGCCACAGACACTTTCACAGAAGAATATGGAACCTTTTATGACCGACCGTTATCAGAAAGTGGAAACATTACTCAGCAGTGCTTTCGGAGGTTTATATGATAAATGGACGTCTTATGCAGCAAGTCCATCAGTAATTCTTCACTGTCTAGGATTAAAAAGGTTAAGTTATTCCAATTAGGTTACTTCTATCCACTGCTAGCTGAATTTAATGGAGCAATCATAAGAAGAAGTTAGGGAGTTGCCCAAACCAGCAGGCCACATCCTTGCAGTTATCAAACAGGTTTGAGACCCTTAGTTCACTCCATAGTAATGATTGATTGAATGTTTCCGGCAGAGCTCTATCACCTCTGCAGGAGATGGAAGCTCAGTTGGAAATGTTCTACTGTGGGAGAGAAATCAAATACACTTATTAAGTCCCAGATCTGGAATATAGCTGGCCTAGGAAATAAGAAATCAGGTCCAACATGGTCCAATTTTATTAAACGTTATAATATTGTTGGGCCGCAGGAAACAGCTAATTCCCTTTGCAAAATTTTAACAAATATTCTGAATGCTGCATGCAAGGTGGGTATTCCTGTATCATGGTCTAGATCTGTTATTGTGCCTGTCTTTAAACAAGCATTTGGAATGTAATCGGTCTCACCTTTGGGACCTTATATGTATTTAGCTATGCAGCATATTAGCCTGGGGGCTGAAACGTCTACTGTTCTTTAACATGGAGGGAAAGTAAGCATCAAACTGCGTGACACGCAAGGTATGGGAACACATGGAGAGAAATATTGCCTTTCAGCTGGAAATGGTATAGTCCAAAACTCTGTTTTTAATATAAAATCAGGGCCTTTGGTGGATATATCACTGAAAATACAAGATTTGAAAAAAATATTATTGTCTACGGGTGCTTGTGGAAGACAATTTCTATGGACTGGAATCTAGAGAATGCTAAAGTGATTCTGGTATTTTACTGACCTTGGCTGGTCGTTTTCTATCAAGAAAGTTAAATAGAGGCAGTTGCCAGAATTTTTTTTTAAAGAAAGTCTCTCAGCAGAAAGCAATTTCTGGTATTTTACTGACCTCTACTGGTCGTTCTCTATCAAGACAGTGAAATAGAGGTAGTTGAACAGAAAACAAGTCCCTAAGCGGGAGCAGACAAGTCCTAGGGCTGATCTCCAGAGCCAACAAAGTACATACACATATAAGTATATACTAATGTATATGAGAATATACTAAAGTATATACTAGAGGTATTGAATGCTCGACCTAAAAACAGCAGAGGGATAGCCCGGATGCTATAAGTCAATACCGCTTATTGACTCTGCAATCAAGGTTATGGGGCGAGTCATCCTTTCTAGGTTAGCCACTTGTATGGAAGAAAATAATATACATCGGACCTGCAATATGGTTTTAGATCAGGCCAAGGCTGATCGAGTTAACAGAAGTAAATTATGGATACTCCTTCTTAACATGAATGTTGATAGAAAAACAGTCAAGGTTTTACAAGATTTACATAAGGATCTAACAGCTGTGGTGAGATAGGACATAGATGGGAGGTTATCCACAACATTTAAGCTTCTGTGGTGGGTGAGACCACGGTTATTTTGGCACGAAACCAATTGAGGCTCTGATTAAAATTTATCTCACAAATGCATTTTTTATGGTGAGTTATAGCAGTGATATATGGGGGTATAAAGATGCCGCTGAGACCCACAAGTAATAAACAATAAATGTATTAGCTGTGCCCCATTCTACCCTTTCTTGTAATTCCATGAAGAACTAGGGGGAGGATACATATCAGATCTGCTTGGCATGCGTCCCTTGCTTAGATGGATTTTGGTTTGGTTAAACACAGAGCTGGGGCTTAATCGGGCCATACTGAAGGACTGTATGAGCCCAGACAGGGGTGGCGGTATTCCATGGTTAAGGTACATTAAGTCCTCATTCACAGAACTAGGACACCAAGATCTGTTAATGTTTCCTGAAAGTATCATTCATGCTGACTTACAATGGGCTAAAGCACACTACATGTCCCTAGCACAAGAAAAGAGAGAAATGTGGGAGATGTGTGGCTTATGTTACGCTGATATCCTCAGTGTCCACTCAACCACACCTCACAGTGGTTACAAACCATCCCCACGAATTATGTGTACTAAATTTAGATTAAACCTATTGCCCTTCCTTCTGGCTGAACCTTGTGGGTGGAATAGAGTTGAAAACTTAGGTCCACGCAGTTGTGACTCCTTCTCAGCTCAAGACAACATGCACTTAGTATTGTTTTGTGAGCACTTTAGAGTTCGTCGACAAATGAATATTTCTCCGTTAATGGGAGGAAAACGATTTACCAGAGCGAAATTGATCTTTTAACAAATGGTAACAAATTAATTTATATATTTTAACGTAGATTGCTTTCTAATTGGGACTATGTAAAGGGGGCCGGCCCATTGAACAGGGATTAATGACACTTTATTATGAATTAGATGAACTGCCGCCCTTTTAATAATGAAAAATGGTTTACCTTCATTGTATTTTTTTTTTATTAATTATGTGTGTAGAAATGTAATTGAAGCTGGTGACATTGCTGTGTTATCGTTCTAGTAAATGATGAATGTAGATTGATATTTGCTATTTGGAAATATTCGTTTGACTCAGTTTGGTTGATTTTAAATTGATTGTGTCTTTTATGGTTTTAAGCACTGAATAAAGAAATTGAACTGAATTTACATCAGCTAACAGTCTTGTACAAGTAAATTGCATTTAATGAAGTAAGAAAGGACATCTTTTTTGTCATGGTATACCTCTTTTTCTCTGTCTGGTTTTGCTGGCTGTAGGGTTCTTTGTGCTATATTACAGCTAATCAGAGGGATAGTATGTTTTTTGTTATTGAAATTTACCCAGATGAACAAAATATCCGCATATACATATAAAATGAAGTTGAACATAAGCACATAACATGTCGGTCATTATAATCCAAAGGGGTTTCGGCATAAACTCACCAAGGACATTATCAAATGTACATGGAAAATATTATGGCTCTTTGATTAAGAATGAGAACATAAACTACACTCTATGCAAGACGCACCTCGCATACGAGCAGGAAAGCGGTTATTGGGTCTAGCTCCACCAGCATATACTGCAAAGCAATCAAGACGTTAATGTTTTGTTTTAAAAAGTTGCTGTGTAGCGGGCACATTGTATCTTTTGGGCTAGGAAGGTGGCTGCAAATCTGCTTATAACCCAAGTACGCCAACTAAATTTCTTGTGTTGGTGCTCTACCTCTACCCCGATGTTTTGATACTTGTCTCTTTGGCAACAGGCGGGCCAATGCTACTAGTTTCCAACAGGCTGTGCGACTTGATTTTTGACAACCCACTTGGTGGGTACCTTCGCTTAGGTACCCTTGTCAAAAATATTTTTGATGCTTCTCGCTGAAACATGTCTGACACATTTGAATTAATTACTCCATAGGCTGTTTTTCTGTCCTGAAGAAGACCCACCATGACACCCCACTAGCTGCGCTTATTTCAGGGTCGAAACGTAGATGATCAATATCGAGCCAGTCCCTTCGAGTCTCTAAGCTGAAATTATAATAGACATTGATACCCCTATAGAGACATTGATTTACTAGTATACTGGCCTCATTAAAGGAATACGTCCTCTTTTTTAAGTTTTGTATATATAACGTTGTCCTGTCTTCACCTGTGTATATAAAGCACCCATTCACCAATGTCACTTGATCACTAATGTCGCTTCAGAATATTGCCACTTCAGAATACTGCCACTTCAGAAAATTGTTTTTCGAAGCCCAAAACAGCCATATGAATTATCTGAAGTCTTTTTGAGAAAGTAAAAGATTCATGACTCTGCATTTACCATTGGCTCTTGGTTTGTTTCAGCTGCTTTTTCTTTGCAATTTTGATGTTTACATTTCTTATGGATGAATTCTGTAAAATGTAAAGCAATCTCCTTTACCCAACATAACTACTGTAGCATTTTTGAATTGATCGCATCCAGTCGAGCACGACTAATTTAGGATCTACTGCTATAGTCTTCCCCATTATTACTGAAAGAGAGCTCCCTACACACCTCTAGAAGGGGTATATGGGGGAGCAGCTTCAGGCAAAATGCAGGAATTCCGTTTCCAAAGCAGTGAGTTTGAGAGGTTAAGCCTGTCATCCAGACCAGAGGCCAATGCAGGGCTTTAACTGTAATGAAAAAATGAAGGGGGGTGCTCTAAAAGGGGTGTGGTCTATGGCATAGCTTAGAATGCAAATTAAAGTTCTGTGATTTCCATTGTTTGCTACCCGAACGGTAGTTTGGTTTCTCTCTGAGCTTTCTGTTACTGCATCCAAATATATAACACAATAATTAACATGCATGTAAAACCAGCCAGGAGTATTGGCTTTATCAATGGTTGCCTTTGGGCCTACAGAGATGCCAACGATTGGATGACCATGTATGCTGAACACTTTTTAGACCCACTGACAGGCACTGTGAGAAACTCACACTGCTTTCAGTCTCATCTCCATGGCTCTCACTAGTGGCCGTTATAAACACCCCCGAGATGACTGAGTTCAAAGTATTCACTATACAAGAGTAATATGCAGCATTAAAAAAATTCAAGAGGAGGAGCCTAGCGCTTGACCAAGATGGCCGCGTGAGCCTTGAGCTCCCGCTACCCTCGCGCCCTCCGGCAATTATCCTGTCCTAAATCCTGATTTTCATGCACGGAATCCTGCAGATGAGTCACAGCTGGGGCGATTGACGTTGTCCGGGCCAAGATCGCCCACCGGGGACCGAAGTTGTGCACGGCGGAAGATTGCGGCCTACCTCCGGAGGATGCCAGGGGCTTGCGTTGGCAGGATGCCCGGCCACTAATTGAACAACAGCGGCCTTGGGAGGTGTGAACTGACAGACGGATGTCGCTGCACTTTCACTTTCGCTTTCTCGCCATTTGTTTGCTCCGGGTTGGGAGTGTGTCATACAGATCCTCTGACTTCCACCCGGTCCTGACTGGCTGTTGAAGAACTAGTCGTCCCTGTCTCCTCTACCTGAGTGCGGGACGTCCTCTTGCGATTGACCGTCCTGCTGTCCGAGATGTCGACCAAATCGGAGGCAGACAGGTCGAAGTCTAAGACTACCAGGCGGGGAGCCTATATCCAATCCAACAATATGGATCGTTATGCCCAGCAGAAGGGGTCGCCTGGTGGATCAGGACAGTCGCTGGAAGCACAGAAGGCCGATTCATCCCCAGCCTCGGAGTTATCCTTGCAAGATATCAAGGGGGCGATAGATGGGATGCAATCTTCGATCGGGCGACAGTTCGAGACCCTGGCGCACAAGGTGGACATGATTTTGGTCGATGTCAACTTGATTCGCGCAGACCTGGGAAAAACCAATGAGCGGGTCAAGTCCCTGGACCTCAAGACTGCTGGCCTCGCGGACGATGTCTCGGAACTCCAGGCTGAGGTCCGCAAGCTACGAACCGCGAATGACCTCTCCGCCCGCCGGCTCGAGGACTTTGAAGGTCGGGCCCGGCGCAATAATGTGCGCATTATTGGGGTCCCGGAGACTTCAGAGGAGCTCTCCGTGGACCTCCTCGTCGAGGATTTGGTGGTGAATCATCTTGCGCCAAAGGGCCTCGGCAAGTTTTTCGCGGTGGAGCGGGCTCATCGAGTGCCTGGCGGACGGCCTAAGGTGGGAGCCCCCCGCGGCCGATTGTCGCCCTCGATGCTATCCTGCAAGCATCGAGGGTGACAGGCCCGGTGCCTTTTCAAAATGCCTCTGTGAGCTTTTACCCTGATTTCACCCAGATGGTTCAGAAACAGAGGCAAAGTTTCCTGGGGGTGAAGCGGCGGCTTAGGGACATGGACCTGAAGTATGCTATGCTTTTCCCTGCTAAGCTGCGTGTGGTATATGAGGATCGGACTTTCTTCTTCGAATCGCCGGACATGGCAGGGGACTGGTTGGATGCACTCCCTCGGCGGCAGCCCGTCCGGGACAGCGTGGATGGGGTGGAAGGCGACCGGGATGGACAGAAGTGATACCTTCGGTGCTGGCCTGCTTCGATTCAGCCCTGGACAGTGACTCGCACCTTATTGCAGTAATGGGAGGGCGGCGGGGGGAAGATAGGGGCTCTTTCCTCCCTTGGGGTGCTTTTTGTAGATTTGTTTTTGGTAGGGCGACAGGCACACTGCAAGTTGGGGGGGCTTTGTAAGCTGACGCAGGGGTGCAGGGTGGGGGGGGTTTCAGGATGTTGGGGTGGTTGTTTGGGGTTGTTGTTTTTTCTTGCAAGGCGTAGTAATGACTGTCAGAATTGTCCGATTGTGGTTCTCTGGGGGGGGGAGGTCTCTTTGTGTTCAGGGATGGGGGATAGGGGCTTAAACGTACTCAGCTGGAATGTTAATGGCTTAGGGGATCGTATAAAACGGGGTATAGTCCTGCAATTTTTGAAACTGACCTTGCCAGATGTGGTCCTCTTGCAGGAGACCCACCTTATAGGGAATATGTGTTATGCACTCAACAGAAAGGGCTACAAATTCATTGCTCACTCGGGGTTTTCCTCGGGATCCAGGGGTGCGGGCATACTTGTCAGAGCTTCCCTACCATTTGAGGTCGACTCCACCATTGCTGATGATAGGGGGCGCTTTGTGGCCGTGTCGGGGAGGTGGGAGGGCAGGACGTTGGTTTTGGTTTCTGTTTATGTCCCTCCTGCCCTGCAGGCCTCCACGTTTGCGGATCTGGGCAAGGCCTTGTTGGAACTCCCCGAAGGGATGCTAGTGGTGGGAGGAGACTTCAATGCGGTTGGTTCTGGAATGCTAGATAGGTACCCGCCCAGAGACACCGGGGGGGCTCAGAAGTGGCTTCCCGACTTTATTGATACTTTCGGCCTGGTAGATTGTTGGAGGCTGCGGCACCCCACTCAGCAACAATACACCTTCCATTCCGGGGCCCACGGGAGTCTCTCCCGGATTGATTATCTGCTCACTCTGGCGGCACACGCCTCTTTGGTAACTGAGGTTAGGCACATGGCACGGGGCATATCAGATCATTCACTGGTGTGGGCACGTCTGGACATAGGCCGGGTGGCGGGGGGCAGGGTGGCTCCCATTAACCCCTGGTACTTTCGGGACCCCAAGCTGCGCAGCGCGTTGCTGAAGACAGTTGACCACTATTTTCGAGAAAATCAGGGCTCAGTTGACTCCGCGGTGTCCTTGTGGGAAGCTTCTAAGGCTGTACTGAGAGGAGAAGCCTTGTCCTTGGTAGTGGCCGCCAAGCGGCGGAGAGACGCCGAGGTGATACAAGTGGAGGACGAGATAGCGGCTTTAGAGTTGGCCTTGGAGGGGGATATCGAGACGTCCACACTGCACAACTTGAGCCTGAAGCAATTGGAGTATAGGGACCTGGTGACTAGTGCCGCCAAGACCCTCCACAGGGAGCAGCAGGGGCGGTTGTATGAGGTTCGTGATAAGGCCGGGAAGTTGCTGGCATGGCTGGACAAAAAGGAGCGTGTTAATCGTGTGGTGCCGGAGTTGTTGACGGATGGGGGAGAGGTTGTCACTGATCCCGACGGTATAGTCCGGTGTTTCTCGGACTACTTTCGTACGGTATACGCCTCGGTCTCGGATAGACCGACTGAGGACTCGTGTGATCTTCTGCGTGACATCGCTCTGCCCTGCCTTTCCGCCATAGATAGGGAGGGCCTCGATGGTGATATCACTGTAGACGAAGTGGCAGGTGCTATCCGTGCGTTGCGCTCCGGCAAGGCTTCGGGCCCAAATGGTCTGCCGATAGAGCTGTACAAGCTTTGTCCGGATAAGTTGGCTCCTCACTTGACCGCCATGTTCGTGGAGGCGCGGGAGAACGGGTTTCTTCCGCTCGATCAACGGCTGGCGACGATTGTGGTAATACATAAAGACGGAAAGCCACGGAATAGGTGTGGTTCCTATCGGCCGATCTCGCTCCTCAATGCCGAGCCGAAAATCCTTGCCAAGATTCTCGCGAACCGCCTGGTCCGGGTACTTGGCGACTTGATCCACCCGGATCAGTCGGGCTTTATCCCGCACCGAAATACTGCACTAAACCTTCGACGCCTCCATGGAGTGATTTCCAGGACGGGTAGGATGCGAGAGCCGGCTATTGTGGCGTCCCTCGACGCCACGATGGCCTTTGACACGGAGAGTGGGCATACTTGTGGGCGGTGCTGGCCAAATTTGGCTTCGGGCCTGGATTCGTGGGATGGGTGAGGCTGCTCTATGAGGGGCCTCTCGCAAGCGTCGTGGTGAACGGGCAGGCGTCGGCACCGTTCGAGCTCGGGAGAGGCACCCGGCAGGGTTGCCCCCTGTCGCCGTTGCTGTTTGCCCTTGCTCTTGAGCCGTTGGCGGCGTGGATTCGGTGGCACCCGGATATACGTGGGATTCGCTGGTCGCCTGACCACGAAGACCGTATTTCACTCTACGCTGACGACATTCTGTAATATCTTGCCTCGCCTAAGAAATCTCTGATAGTGGTTTGTGACGTCTTGACATCTTTCGGTAGAAACTCGGGCCTAGTCATTAATTGGGGGAAGTCACACTTGTATGTCCTGTGTGGGGATGTCCCGCCTGTCCCGCGTAACTGTTCGATCCAGATAGCCCAGCAGGGCTTTTTGTATTTGGGGATCTATATCTCCACCGACCCCATCTTGCGCTACGAGAGGAACTTGCTCCCTCCCTTGGCGCGCCTGCGGCGGGACGTGGCGGGCTGGCGGCGATTGGCACTCTCCCTCCTTGGCCGCGCTGCACTGTTTAAAATGATGTCCCTTCCCCGTTTCCTCTACGCCCTGCAGAATACTCTTGACCTGGTCCCGGCCAGCTATTTCCGTGAGATCGAAAGCCACCAGCGCGCGCTCTTATGGGACGGGCGTCCGCGTATCGCAGTCGCTAAGTTGACGCTTCCGTGGTACAACGGTGGTATCGCGCTTCCAGACATTCTACGTTATTACTGGGCCACCCAGTTGAGTGCGATTAACCATGGTGTCTATGGTCCGGCGCTGAGCCCTGGCTTCGCCATGGACCGCTGGCTGCTCCGTGGGGGTAATTACCATAAAGCGTTGTATTCGAAATCATTGGACCTCACCCTCACGGGGCCCACCAGAGTGGCCGTCCATGTGTGGAAGGTGGCGACGGACTCGCTGGGCTGGAGGGGTAAACTTACCCTTGCCACCCCTCTGTTTGACTCCGAGATTCTGGGGAAGCTTTGGCGCACAAAAGGGTTCGAGAAATGGGACTTGATCGGCATATCTAGGGTTGGTGACCTTTTGGTTAAGGGTAAGATAAAGTCGTTCGAGGAGCTGCAGAAGGAATACGAGCTGGGGAGCACCGAGTTCTTCCGTTATGCTCAAGTGCGCCACGCCTTGCGGTCAGTCCTTGTGGAGGGGGAGAAGGTGCCCGAGTCCTCTCCGTTGGAGGATCGGATCCTGGATGGTCACATGCCAGAGAGCACGATTTCGCTCATTTATAAGAAACTTATAAATGTTCGGGCGGATCTTCTCCTAGGGTTGCGCGCTCAATGGACCAGGGACGGCCTTGAACTAGATGATGAGGATTGGCAGTACGCAGTTTCTTCTCCCAAAGAGGTCGCTATCCCCGCGCGCCTGCGGCTGGTGCAGCTTAAAATACTCCATAGGGTTTATGTGACGGGGCCCAGGTTGGTCCACATGGGTTTCTCTGAGGAGGGCTTATGTAAGAGAGGCTGTGGTATGGTGGGTACCTTCCTCCATATTATTTGGGAATGCGGTGCGATTATGGAGTTCTGGAGGCAAGTCCACGAGGTGATGGGGGAGGTGACAGGATTTGTTATGCAGCCTGAGGCGCGATGTTGTCTCCTGAATGTTTGGAGTCCTACTGACCACAACGCGGCACAGACTCAGTGGGTGACCCTGGGGAATATGGTAGCCAAGCGCGATATCGCTCGGCTGTGGGGCTCCAATAGGCCGCCCACATTGACAGCGTGGATGGAAAACATGGACTGGAGCATGTTTAGGGAGAAGACAGTGTATTGTGCTCGAGGGCGCCCTCGGAAATGGCACGCTGTGTGGGGGCCATGGAACCAGTACAGAGGGGACATATGCCTCCCCCCCGACCCGGATCCGCCTGAGGAGCAACTTTCCCCTTAGTCTTTTTCCGGCTTTGACTTTCCCGCTGATATGTGATCGTTTCTAGAGTTTGTGCCTTTCCCTCCTTTCCCTTCTATAGACCTGTGACTGTTGGACGTGATGGGGCTCGTCCCCCCTGATGGGAACCTCTCTTGGTGTTTACAGTACCTTTCGCCTTGCTTGTGTTTAGGGTTGTATTTATGTTTATGCAAAATAGAACCTTTGGCTCTCCTGTCAGTGATATGTGGACGCAAGCATGTGTTGAATCTCTAAAGCTGCCGTACCTCTGGGTTGTCGGCTGAATAGCTGTGTCACTGATCTAAAATAAAGGTTTTAAAAAAAAAATAAAAAAAACACAATATCCTGGAAACACTCAAATGCAAGATTAAGTAAAACGTAAATAGGAACGAAATCACTGACCTATTTATTACCTTAATGTTTGTTAGATTGTTTACAAATTGTCAGTGTTTTTACCAGTACAATTTAGAACCTGCATATAGGGCCTAATGGGGACCCATTTCAATGTCTGTAATAAATTACGACTGGGTCTGAGACCCAGAAGGCCCCTGACCACTTAAAGCCCTGGTGGTACAACATATGCAGACATCGAACGTGTTTAATGTGGATTCTGCTGCTAGTTGTCAAATAGAGCTGTCTGGGAGCAGCAATATTTCCATTTCACATTAGGGGGCGACATCTGTACTATGTTTTCCAATGTATTTTTTGATCTTGAGATTTACGTGGGGGGCTCTAGATGTATCGAGGTGTAAAGGAGCGCTACCAGTCTTTTGGGTTATTTATCATTTAACAGTGTTTCCAGCAGCTTGGAAGCAAGGGGGTTCCAGCAGGAAACCGAGTATTTGCTTTTGATGCATGCGGCATTCATCCGATAACATAAAAAAGCGTTTAGTGTTTGTGCAATTGGGAAAGGCTGTAAATCTGTTTATGTCTATACACCTCCCATTTTGATATATATCACCCCAAGATATATTATTCAGTCTTTCCGATTGCTCTATTGCTTTCGGTTCTCAGATTAGTTAGTGGTAACTCTACAAGCTCCCAGGGCCACCGAAGCATCACTTTTTTTGACACTCCAGTGGTGTGCTATTCTAGCCCATATTTACAAGACTGTGCTAAGCCACATTTCGTGGCTGAACACAGTCTTGTAAATTGGCCCTCTGCAACACCGTTTTCTGCGGCAAAGGGGCGTGCAATGGATGTCGCTTTGGGTGTTCCCCAGGGGCATTACACAGGCACTCGCAGCACCCGCGGTGTGGGAGGCCCGCAGCTGCAGGGGGCCCCCTCAGCACCGCACTCAGGCCTGAGAGCTCCGGATTAAATCCGGAGCGAGGGCCCCTCCGTGTACCTTGCAGGGGGCCCCCCTTAACTTACAGGAATCTGTGAATCTAAGGCATCTCCAAAAACGAATGCCTAATAATCCGGATACGGATGGAGTGACGCCGATATTGAAAGGAAATGCAACTACCTGACCCTTTTGGGCGATGTAAAGAAAATAAAACATCGAGAGGGTACGAATAAATCAGTGAAAAGAACCCCACAGACACATGCAATAAAACTATTGGATCTGATAATACCTCTCACTGTGAGATAACCGTTTCGACCAATTCATATTTTATGGACATACTATGGCAGGAAAGCTGGAAATAACTGCCAAATAGAAGGCAGTGCAACATCTAGAGGACAATCTACTAGCCACATTAGAGGTGCATTTAACACTGGGAGAGACAGACCATTATATTTCTACGCCTATTTACGCATGTAGAAATTTGGAAATAGAGGCCAGTTATCTGCTGCCTGCAGTTGCGTGACAAATATCCGTTGTCACGATAAAAATCTGATGTGTGGAGGAGTAAATCCCATATATGTGTTGAGTCCTGAAGAAGGTGGCCTTTTTAATCATTTCTAGAAACACCGAAACGCGTCGACGCCAGTTTTTTAAGAATCCACTTACAGGAATTTCTTGGATAGGAATAGAAATCCCACCAGGTTTTCTGTTTGAATACAATGTGTTGGATCAATTTGGGCAACAGGATATAGAACTGTGCAAATAGGGTTTCCGTTTGTAGTTTGGTATATATGTTATTGTATTTTTCTTGTTATTTTGTCGCCGTATTTTAATTCACTGTATATAAATTGAACCATGTTCATTAATTTTACGCTTTGCATGAATATTTACTGATGTGATTTTATTGTACACTCTGATCTTCAGAGTTGTTTTCCTCTTGTTCTCTTGTTTTTAATAATAATTTGTAAATGTTATATCTTGATTTGGGGCCTGTTTTTAATGTTATGGTTATAATATTTCTTGTTGATCTAAACAAAGGTATATGCTTGCTAAGAATGATACGAGAATAAGTGTAAGTGTTGGTGTTAATCTTTATATCCAGGGGAAATTTCTTTCTTTCCACATATATTCAGATGTAACAATTTGCACAGATACTTGACTGGATCACCACACTTTCACGCGGGAAATCCAGCACAAAGTTGGGAGTAGTAGGGGCCTGATTCACAAACGTAAACTTACTGTTAGAGTCGGGGATCTCTGGTTGGCGCAAGGTTGCCCTTGTGTCAAGCAGGAACCCTCTCCTCCACGTCAGGGCGCAGGATAACCCCTCGCGAATGACCCTTGCTCACCCTCTAGGTGCGTGGCGTGAGCAGCCAAGGCGATTCCTCAGGCGTTGTTGGTTAAGCACTTACAATCGTACACACAGTAAATACATCAATCCCCCCAGAAACGGACACCAGGCTTGGATATATATAAAAATACGATTCTTTATGTAAAAATAAGGTATATATATCTCAGCAGACTTATCACAAGACCAATAACGTTTTCGCTATGCCACCAGGTTATACAGCAGGCAAATGTTCTTGTTCGTAGCTTCAAATGGATACTTTGTAGTCTCTTGCAAATGTTACTTGTGGTTCCAGTACTCACAGAGATCGACTCCTGCGAACGGGGAAACAAGGCGTTGCGGGCCCCGAGCCCGATACTGGAACCTCTTCCGTGATGTGGAGAGTCGGCACAGGTCGGTGCGACTCTCAGCTTCAGACGTGTTCTTGGGTCCTCAATCAGCAGGTGTGGGCACGTAGGCAGGCGCGGCCAGTGACCCTTTAGCACGGCGGTGCGGGAGGGTCTCCACAGCGGGGGCGGCGTGGCCAGAGATGTCCGGGGATAGCGAAGCGGGGTCACAGGGCACAGTCAGTGCAGCTGGATGACCCGGCGTAGATCACAGTCGTCGGACGGCTTCCGGCAGGAGGGGTGATAGCGCGTTCAGCGCACTCCAATGGCAGGCGGTGACAGGGATGCAGGCGGCCTGGCCCGGGAACAGAGAGCGGCTCGGGACGGAGCGGGGCTCTCACGGGTTGGAGGCAGGCGAGCTTCTGAGTGTCACGGCCCTAGGAGTGGCGATGAGGGGCGCAGTCTCTTTTCCAGCGGGATGCACACACGGCTCGAATTGGAGGACGAGCAAGAAGCACAGAGAACCCACTGGTCCTGGGGTTCAGTTCAGGGGGCAAGCTCAGATCAAGCCCTTGGAGAATGTTCAAGCACAAAGTAGCAAAGTCTTTTCAGTAAGTCTCTTCCTCTCCTTTCTCAGCAAGGCAAGCAGCAGGCCAGCTCCTCCGGCGTCTTCTTCTCCTTCTAGTCGGGCAGAGGTTCTTTGTGGTAAACAGGATTCTGATTTCTTAGGAGCCAGGCTCCTACTTTTATACCATGATTCTTTTGTTCTTTAGCGCTAGGGGGCCTAGGCCTGGCTCAGTCCAGTTCTGGAGCACTTTGTTATGGTGACTCTGCTCTTTCCTTTCAGCAGCAGGGCAGAGACATCAGCCGCCCCACAGGGGGCGGCGCCGGCTTTGTGGTGGCAGAGCACAGGGCTATTCAAGAGTCAAGGTGTACTCCTCCCACCCATCCAGGTGTAATCTCTCTACCCACCACCTGGCAGCCAACCTGTCTCTGGGGATCCCCCCACCCTGCTCCTACTGTCGCTGGGCAGAACACACACACACAGCAGAGGCGGACTGAGATGGTCAGGTCAGTAAATACTAACTTTCTAAAAGTAGTATTTACAAACCCAGGATATTAAAATAGACTTGACTACAAGAAGTATTTTATCATCCTGAGTTCAGGCATACTAAACTTGACACTTCTACCATGCTCTCTGAGTCCACTGGGGTCACAGCGTTGGCGTGATCCCGGCAGCCCATTCTGGCCTATGGAGAGCAGGTAGCCTTCAATAGTGAAAAACGACAAGGGCTGTAATTCACTACTAAGACATGCCACACACACCAGGGCATGTCTTACCTTATGCCTACAATGCACCCTGCCCTTGGGCCTACCAGAGGGGTGGCTAATATGTAGGTAAGGGAAGGTTTAGGGACTGGCAAGTGGGGGCACTTGCGCAGTCAGCGCGACGGTCCCGGACCGCGCACAGGGTCTGCGGTGGCAGGCCCTAGACACACTTTACAAGGCCGCTTCCGTGGGTGGCGCAACCAGCGCTGCAAGCCCACCAGCAGCATTGGCATTCACAAGCCCTGGCACCCCTGGTGCACTTTACTGGGGACTGACAGTGAATCCAATAAACCAATCATGGACATCAATTACAGGTACACTTTACCTCGGGAGCACTTGCACTGCGGCACGGATTAGCCGTGGCGCAGTGCCCTGAGCGGACAACACCAGCAAAACAGTCGAGGCACACCATCAAAAAGTGGAAGGGAAACTCACGCCAAGGTGCCAGGTCTAACACTTACTCTTATGTGTAAGTTTACGATTTGTTCTATTCACAAAGGATTTTACGAGTTGTATCTTTATGAGTGTGAAGTCTCTGCACATAGAAAGATAGGTCTTATAAAAGTGTAAGTTTACCTTTATGAATCAGGCTAAGAGTATCAGAGGGAAAATGAGCGACTTGGTCCACTTTAAGGTAATCCCCAATAAACCGTCAAATCCAATGATTTCCATGGATCCAGTATGTAGAGAGTCATGACATCAGCATAAAGGCAAATCAGTATTTAGTGTGACGTGTATTTTATGGCTTGTGTGGTATAGTACTGACGACGTTTAGCAGCGAGAGGTTCCAGTATGAGGACAAATAAAATAGGGAATAGTGAGAAGCCCTCCCTAGTGCCTCTTTGAATCAATATTGGTGCAGGGGCCAAAGCATTTTTTTGACCCACGCATTGGGATTTGTGTAAAGGAATGTAGGTATTTCACAAAGAAGAAGGGGAATTCCATCCTTTGTAGTATGTCGAACAGGTATGAATACTCCACAGATTTAAATGCCCTTGTGGCATCCAAGAACACTGCAGCTGCACTGCAGTTTCTGGGTTGACCTGCTGGAGCAGTGCGAATGATGTACATAAGTTGTGTAATGTGAAGCGTCCTAAAACTGGCCTGAACAATTAGCACCAGGTCAGGGAGAAGTGGGAGAAATTATTTTGCAAAGAGCTTAGGAAGCATTTTAACATCATAACTAAGAAACAAAAGATATCTACGCAAATCAAATTTTCAGGGCTTATCCCTTAAAAAAATGCAATAAGACGAGCCTCTTGCATGGTGGGGTGAAGAGATCATTTCGCATACAATTCTTCAGCTATAACATGTGGGGGTTAATATTTCAGCAAACTCTGTAAAATTATGTTAATGATCCCGGGGCCCGGAACTTTGCTGGTCGGTAGACTTACCACAACAATTTCCTCCGTTGTGAATGACTGACCTAGATACTCCCTTCGCGAGTGATTTAACCAGGCCAGCACACTGTCAAATAAATAATCAGTCGACTGGGTAGTGGTTGAGTTTGCTTTGGTGAGGTACAGGTTGGCATAATATGAACAGAGACTTTATGAATACTCCTCTGCTTCTAAACTGGTGTTAGCATCTTCATCTTGGATGTGAGGGACATCATTAGCAGCACAGGGCGTCTTGAGCAGGTTTGCTGGTGACTTCCCCGAACATTCACCTTCACCTTCTCCATACCTATGTACCTCTGCTAATTTCCCCAGGCAATTCACTTGAATGGACGCTACTTCTTTATATTTAGTGATCTTTTTTCTTCTCACCTACATATATTTGGTGGTATTTCAAGTACAGTGCCCCAGGACTCCCCAAGTTCTTTGATTTCTTTTGAAGAGTGTGCATGTAGGTTCTGAACAAGCGGAGCACCCTGTTGTGTTTTGATATGCGTAGCTCACAGATTACTGTTTTGAAAGCTTCCCACATGTGTGCTCATTCTGGCACTGAGCTGCTTAGCCTCTACAGAGTGTGCACCAGCCACTCATCTGCACACATCCACAGTCACTACTCACAGTAGATTGCAATCGAGCATAGACCACACACCATGTAGAAACTGGGTAAGCGCCAAACACACTTTGTGCACAGGCACAGGCACGGGCACAAGCAGACTCCTGTAATTTGTTCTTTATTGTTAAGGTTGCATGTGTCTTGCTCTTCTGCTAGCTAATTGATTTGGAGCATGCTTAAGTAGCCAACTCTCCTGCAAACCATTCTTACCATAAAATGTTGCTGTTTATATACTTGTACTTTCCATATTGATGACTGATCAAGCTAGATTGCAGGTAGGCGGCTGCCCAGGCCGCCATGATGCAGCACATGTGGCTGCCCCGATTGATCCCAGGAGCACCTCCACTACTCTGTTTCCTCAAGCACAGTCCCTGTTCCTCGGCCAGGCCCACATTGGAAACCGTAGTGCTCAATTTGAGTCAGTGTTTTCCGGTGCTCGACACCTGCACCTAATTGCCAGCATCAGTGCTTATGAAAGTCTGCCACATGGTGGCGCTGTCTGGCTAATTAAGGTAGTAGCACTACAACAGCCGTTTATTAGTTACATTTTCATTTACAGTGACTAATACCTGGCTCCCAAGCGATTTTTATGGCTTTAGGTGCCTGGAATAGTATGACTCGTCAAACTTCTAAGAGTGTGATGGTTAGTAGCCATGTTTGAACTGTCATTAGCAGCTGGCAGGGGCAATGTGTGGTGCAAGCTGCAGTGTCCTCCTGACGAGAGTCCCAGCACTTATTCTTTTGCAAATTAAGCACTACTTCCATGGTGCCAACCTCAGCCCTCAGATCGTAGGGGGCTTTCGCAGGGCAGCTGCAGTCATATACGACAGGGGTTCACCCAGTCAGGTCATGTGTATACTTCTCCCAACCGCTGAACTTGCTGCAAAGCATGCTGTGTTCTTCCAGGCTGCCCTCGTGCAGGACTCGCAGCATTGATTTCTGCAGATTCTGATTGCACTCTCAAAGTATCTTTATATTTTCTTGACCCCGAGTCATTGATGTGGCTATGACAAGTATCTTTGTTGTTTAGCTGGTCCGGCAAATAGATAAATGCCAAATAATAAGGTACTGGTGTGCAGAGCTGCATTAAGGTGCTGCAATCTTGTGGCTGGCACTCTAGCGCCTCTCCGATTCACATGTATTTTGCATTGGATTACCCCATTTGGTGTATTTAAATTGCATGGAAGTCCATAGTAAAGAGCATAGTAGGTGCATTAATGGCATGAAAGTTAAATGTCATATGAGGGCTACAGTATGTACTTACACCACCCATACATGTGACAAAAATATATGGCTGCCAGGAGCACCAAAGTGCTCTGGCTGGGCTTCAGTTTAAATCCAATCCAGCAAGAGAAAGTGCCTTTGCCAAGCAATAAAACATGTGTTTATATATGAATAAGTCGCCCCTAAAGTGTACTTTGTATGTGTGTAACATAAAAATGTGGTACTCTACATGTTTGAAATCGGTGCTCTCAGTCACCAATAGCCTACAAACTGTATTCACTGTGTAATTCAACTAGGTTATCCAACGACAGGATGAGGTGTGATAAAAAAAGTACAAATATTTTATATCTCCACAATGGAAACTGCTAGAATTTTATTTTAAATCTGATTCGATGGTGAAATCTGATTTTTGATAAATGAGGTGAAAAAAGTAACTGTAAATATGTGCTTTGTGCTGCCTGAGCAAAAACTGTCATAAAACCAGTCTGACACTCACCACGCTCTCTGATGCCATACGCATTCTTGGCTGGAATTAACCACCAGGCTCTCAAGAGGACAATTGCTTTGCACTTGGGACGAGGGATGCAGGGATGGTGTAAACAACTGGCCACTCAGCAGAAATCAGCAATATGAAAGGGGTACATGAGAGTATGTAGAACACTTCTTGTGACTTGGGAATACCATACGGGGCAGACAGGGTGTGCTCTCATTAATTGACATAATGCTTCTAAAATCTTTGGTTCCAATCTAGGTAGGTGGGACAATCAGTTCTGACTCTGACAGAGGGGAGAGATCATCTAAATAGGGATGGCTTAGGGCAGCAGCGGCTCATTCATAGAGGCATCAGGACTCCACCCCCAGCCACCCTGTCCTACTTCCGAATATTTGATGTTACTTAGCATACCGTTACTCCGCCGGTATTTACTTCGAAGTTTTTACTTCTCAAATACCTTTACTATGCATGATTTTAGTGCGCATGCTTTTACTTCGCAAATATATACAAATACATTAAAAATGCTTTTACTTCGCAGTTGATTATTACGCATACCGTTTCAACACGTTATTGGTACTATAAAACAAAAAAATAATCGTAATAGTAACCTATCCAATGGCACGCACCCTGAACCCTAAAAATACCCCCTACACCCAAAACCCTATCTCACCCTATCCCCTAAAAATATTCCAGCACACCAAAACCTAAATGCACCCTGAACCCCAAAAATACCCCAGCACCCCAAAACCTTAAATGCACCCTGAACCCTCAACATACCCTATGATACCCCATGCCCCCAAAACCCTAACCCACCCTGACACCTAAAATTACCACAGCACCCCAAAACATAAACGCACCCTGAACCCCAAAAATACCCCAGCACCCCAAAACCTTAAATGCACCCTCAACCCTAAAAATACCCCCTACACCCCAAAACCCTAACCAACCCTGACCCCTAAAATTACCCCAGCACCCCAAAATCTAAAAACGCCCTGAACCCCAAAAATACCCCAGCACCCCGAACCTTAAATGCACCCTGAACCCTAAAAATACCCCGTTCACCCCAAAACCCTAACCCACCCTGACCCCTAAAAATAATCCTGTACCCCAAAACCTAAACACCCTGAACCCCAAAAGTACCCCAGCACCCCAAAACCTTAAACGCACCCTGAACCCTCAAAATACCCCATGTACCCCCAAACCCTAACCCAGCCTGACCCTTAAAAATACCCCAGTACCCCAAAACCTAAATGCACCCTGAACCCTAAAATTACCCCCACACCTCAAAACACTAACCAACCCCGACCCCTAAAATTACCCCAGCACACCAAAACCTAAACGCACCCTGAACCCCAAAGATAACCCCTACACCCCAAAACCCTAACCCACCCTGACCCCTAACTCCATTATGCATAGTAAGTGCATGCTAAGTAATGGAACATGCGTAGTAAATGCATGCTAAGTAATGGCATCTGCGAACTAAACTATGCGTAGCAATGGTAATATGAAGTAATGACCGCGTAGTAAAGGTAGAACACCCATGCAAAGTCATGAAGCTTCTCACAGACACGTGCGCTAGTGCGCATGTACCCTTGTTGCAGCTTTTTATGGGCTAGTCTAATGTCAGCCCAGAGCCTTTGGGTCCTTTGAAACTATAGTGCCACACCCACCTGTGATGCATAACACCCTTGCTGATTGAACACAGCACGGTCACTTTAGGCTTAGCTTAAGCCATGTTCTTACTGATGCTTTGAGTCAATCAGTGATGGTGCACCATACCCAACTTGGCACAGGGTGGTGTGCCGTCAGCAGCCATCACTGAATGTCTTTCACCCTGTGATAAGCTAGTAAAGGGGTGGGGCGCGCAATGAGGTCTGGAGTACTTTGAGAGCCTCTGACTCCTTGATGCCAGATTAGTACGATGAAAATCACAACAGTTTTTTTCCATAGCTTTGCAGGCAAATAGATTTCTTCCCCCTCTGCAGTCACCACTATATTTGAAGATTCCATTTCAGCTGCATAGGTTTAATTTATTTTGTTCAAAATAGTTTATTACATTTTATGTTAGACAGTGACAATACAAAAAAAGAATACTATATTGAGTACCCATGTAGGCTACATAACTGTGAAGAACAATAATTAAATATAAAACAGGTACAATATAATATAGAACTGATAATAATGAAAATAAAGAGAAAGGGATAGGAATAAGCAGAAATATGTTAACAAACGATTTGATTGGAGCTACTAGAAGTTAAAAACATGAGCAACTCATAATATAAGTAAATAACAAAGAAAGATATATCTAAGAAGATAAATAATGATCAATCGGTTTCCAAAATAAATTATAAGAATTACAGTTGTGAGTAATACCAGTCAAAGATAAATGGGCCCCTCCTTCTAGTAAAAAAAAACCATGACCGCCAAGCATGAAGCATAATGAGACGTCTTTCCAACATGCTGTAATAGACTCTAAAGCAGCTGACAACAGAAAGTTAAAAAGTTTACATTCTAAGTCAGACAATTCTTTGGAAAGATCAACAGATTTGTAAATCAACAATTTAAATGAGAGTTCATCAGAGATATTGAGTATTTTTTTAACACATCCCAAACTTCATTCCAAAATTTAGAAACTCATGTACAATCAAAAAGCATATGTTTTAACCAACCAGTATGTAAGTTACAATGCCAACAATTTGTACTCAGAAGAAGTTTAGCCTGAAATAACTTTAAGGGGGACCATAAGCAATTAGACAGAATATAAGAATTTGGTTGATAAAGTGATACAGGTAACCACCATGAGATATTATTCAACCACATTTTTTTCTAGGTATCACATGAGAAAGAGGTCAAAAGTTCATTATTCCAAAATGTTGAAATTGTATCAATATTATTACCTTGAAATGCATTCATCTTTGTATACATTAATGAAACAGTATGAGACGAAGAAGACACAGTTTGAATATAAATTGATAAATCTGACTTAGTATTTGAAGGAATATTATTAGCAAAGAAATCTAATATAGAATTACATAAAAGTTCATATTTGAGGAAATCAGAGGTTGGTAAGTGAAAATTTGCCTGTAATACATCAAACAATATAAAAGTATTATTATTGTATCTTTGAGATAAAAAAATACCAGCCTTAATCCATGAATGTCAAAATTTAACAGTTCGAGAAAGTTTTAGGCGTGAATTATACAATAATGACACATCTACAGTGTTAGAAATAGTTGGTTGAAAAAGTGAGTCAAAATCATTTAATATTAGTTTTTTGGAATTAAAAATAATAGACTTATGAAATAATATTGACTTGTTAGACATGGTTACCAAGGTAGACAATGGAAACGGAGTTACCAGACTCCTTCCTATAAGAAGCTATGTAGGAGGATTAATCAGGTGGGAATGATTAAACCAAATAGAGGTTTGTTTTAAAATAAACGCTTTATGATAATTTAAAAAATCTGGTAAACCAAATCCTCCATTACATTTAGCTTTTTTTAGTTTTTAAAACTAATACGAGGTACTCTATTGTTCCAAAGAAACTTAGAAAGGTGTTGATCAACAACTTTATAAAACTTCATAGGAAATTGACTGGGAATCATAGCTAGGTAATAGAAAAAAGTTGATGCTATAGTTGTTTTTATTGAGTCCATTTTCCCCCACCATGAAAGGTGAAGCGGAGACCGATTAGATATTTTATCCTCAATGTAACTTAAAATAGATTCACAATTTAATGATATTGTTTTTTTATAGACGAAGAGAACAAAATGGCAAGGTATTTGATATTATCTCTTTGCCAAATTATTTCTTTTATGAGTAACATATCTGGGGTACAGTGAATATTTAAAGGAGAAAGTTAAGTTTCATTGGTGTTTAACATGTAACTATAAATTAAGGAATATGATCAAATAATATCTGATAAAGGAGGAAGTGAGGATTCAGGATTGTTAATAAATAAAAGTAGATCATCTGCTAATGTTTTAATAATAACCTCATTAATATTAATACCAGCTATATCATTACAGTTCCTAATGGAGACAACCAGAGGTTCAATAACAAGAAGAAATAGTAACGGGGAGAGTGGACAACCTTGTTCAGTATCTCTAAAAAGAAAAAATTGATTCAAAATTTACCATTAACAAATAAATGAGCTGTAGGAGTAGAGTCAAGAGCATATATCATACAGATAAACAAATCACCAAAATGAAATCCTGCTAAAGTACGGAGTAGAAATTGTCAATGAACTTTGTCAAAAGCTTTTTCAACTCCAGATGGTAAGAATAAAGTAGACCCCTGTTCGATACCATATAATAAAGTTCTTGTGTTATTGACAAAATATCTATTTTTCATGAACCCAGACTGATCAGGATGGATAAGAGAATCTAAAATAGAGGTTAGTCTGGTTGCAAGTATTTTGGCATAAAGTTTACAATCCTGATTTATTAAGGAAATAGGACGATAATTTGATACAAGTGTAGGGTCTTTGTTAGGTTTAGGTAACACAACAATCAAAGCTTCAGTAAAAGAACCTGAAGTTGATCCAGTTGAACTAAAAAAGCTTAAAAGTTTAAACAAATGAGGAATAAGTTGCAAATCAAACTTCTTATAAAATTCTGCTGGAATGCCATCAGGGCTTGGGGATTTATTTTAAGAGACTTAGGGCCTCATGTAGGTAGCCAAATACCGGTCGGTAACGGCCGATTTTCGGTAATTATACCGTTACCGACCGGTATTTTGGCTATTGGTATGTAGGGGGACAAGTTTTGGTTTCGGAATTTACCGAATCGGTAAAATTACTGATTCGGTAATAATACCGAATCGGTAATGTTACCGAATCGGTAACTTCTCCGAATCGGTAATTTTACCGATTCGGTAAATTCCGAAACCAAAATCGAGATGTAGGGGGAGTGTGTGGGTGCGTTTAAGAGTCGGTATTTACCACCAACTTATAGTTGGTGGTAAATAATTAATGTATGTGTTGAAGCATTTTTACGCACGTAGCAGTGTGCAATGTGGCATACATACATGCCCTTAGGGCATGTATGTGTGCCACATGTGCACACATGGCCGAATCAGGGGTGCAACAGGGTGTCAATGTGACACCCTGCCACCCTTGCATGTTCTCCACAATTACCGAATCGGTATTTACCGATTCGGTAATGAGGCATACCTTCCCCTCAATGGGAAAGTATGCCTCATTACCGAATCGGTAAATACCGATTCGGTAATTACCGAATTGTAACGAATCGGTAAAAATTACCGACTCATTACCTACATACGAGTTACCACTTCTTAAATACCGATTCGGTACGGCTCGGTATTTAAGAAGTGGTAACTGGTATGCTACCTACATGAGGCCCTTAGGGCCATATGTAGGTAGCCTAACATTTACCACTTCATAAATACCGAATTTTACCGATTCGGTATTTATGAAGTGGTAAATGATATGTAGGTAATCCATCGGTAATATTTACCGATTCGGAATGGGTCGGTAATTTAGAATCGGTATTTACCGATTCGGTAATGGTAACTGGCTTCCCATTGATTCCTATGGGCCAGGAGGCCCATAGGAATCAATGGGAAGCCAGTTACCATTACCGAATCGGTAAATACCGATTCGGTAATAGGGGGAGCACAATCAAGGGTGGCAGGGTGTCACAGTGACACCCTGTTGCACCCCTGATTCCTGCATGTGTGCACATGTGGCACACATACATGCCCTAAGGGCATGTATGTCTGCCACATTGCACACTTCAAAGTGCAAAAAAAGTTTTTTTCCTGCTATTCGTCATTTACCACCAACTTTTAGTTGGTGGTAAATAACGAATCCCCACAACACCCACACACTCCCCCTACATATCATTTCAGGATTCGGTATTTACCGAATTGGTAAAATTACCGAATCGGTAATTTTACCGATTCGGTAAATTACCGAATCCTGAAATGTGCCCCCTACATACCAAAAGCCTGAATACCGGTCGGTAACGGGATATTTACCGAAAATTCATCTTTGCTTAACTGAGGAACTTTAGATAAACCGCATTTATATAAAAACTAATCAATTACAGAAGGATCATCGAATTTAGGTTTATTATGTAGGGTAGCATAATAATTTAGAAATTCATTAACAATATCTTTTTGTGATAATGCAATTTTCCCATTGGGGCCATGAATTGAATTTATTTGTTTTTTATCTTTTTTAATATGTAAATAGTTGGGCAAAAGCCGTCCAGCTCTGTTAGCATTAAAACAGAATTTGGCTTTAGAGTTAAAGAGCTGTATACCCTCTCTTTTGCTTAAGATAGAATTAAACTCATATCAAAGTTTTTGTAATTTCATTCTCTATTGGGGTTCATTGGAAGTAATAAAAAGTCTCTCAAATTTTTCAATTTGGTTGTCCAATTCCTTAATTTTTGCATTGAAAGTTTGGTTTTCATGTGCATAAGAGAAATGGTGGCTTCCCTAATATAGGCCTTGAAAGCATCCCATCAATTCACCATAGATGTAGAGCCTTCGGGGTTGAGTTGGAAGTCCTCTTGAAGTGCAAGGCATGATCCCAAATATCAATATTGTAGATATTAGGAGTAACAACTGAATTAATTAATTGTCGAGAAATGAATAATCTATTCTGGAGTACGAGTTACGAGGGTTAGAGAAAAAAGTAAACATTTTTGCAGTAGGATAATGTAGTCGCCAGATATCCGCCAATTTGGTAGTTTTAAAAAAAGATTTAAACGTGAAAAATGCTTTAGGTGGTCAAAATTTAGTGAGAGGATCTATCTAATAAAGGATCAAATATAAGGTTGAAATCCCCTCCAACTATAATTGGGACGTTGCCTAACTTGAGAACTTCTGGGGTTAAAATGGACCAGAAATTAGGATCATCAACTGTTGGGCCATACACATTAAGTAAAAACATAACTGTATCAGGAATTTTATGTTTCGCTATGACGTACCTATCTTCTGAATCCAAAGATTTACTTACAATTTGACGATGTAACCGTTTTGCAAAAAGAATAGCCACACCATTTTTTTTACCCATAGCAGGAGAAGATATAATATAGAATCAACCCACTTTTTTTCATAAAATCCAAAACCTTGTCTACAATATGTGTTTCGTGTGTGCAGCAAAGATCTGCTTTACAGCTACCTAAATAATCTAAAATTTTGAACGTTTTACAGGATGTCGTAAACATTTGACATTCAAGGAAAATATTTTAATGTTGTGAACATTAGCCATAGTAAAGTAGGAAAAATACAACTAAGAAGAGAAAAAGTTTAAGTAACAGAAGAAAATTAGTAGCTCTAGAAAAGGTTAATAGGGAAAAAAAGGGAAAATTAAGAGACAAACAAACAGAAAAAATGACAACAATTAAGTATTAATAACAAATTTGAAACACACACACGCTTTGCAAGCATGACCGAACCATTGGAGCCCTGTGAGGAAATAAACAGTTAAACTATCCAGAAAAAAATAATGTAGTAATGTTCAAGTAGCTGGCTCATGTGTATCCATAGAGTGCTGGGAGTGTTGAACCAGAAATATTCGTAAATCTTCAGGTCGCTGGAAGGTTTTCGAAAAACTATCTTTCCAAATTTGCATTGTGTAAGGATCAAAAAGACCATACTTAAATCCAAGACTTCTTAACCGTGGACAAATGTCAGTGAATTCCTTGTGAATCTTAACAATATCTTTAGCAAAGTCTTGGTGAATAACATGTTTTATTACCATTGCCCATTAAAGAAGGAAATTCATGTGACGCTTGCCTTATCAAGGCTAAATGATGGTGACATAAAATCTTGAAAATCATATGTCTTGGCTTTGTGTGATGTGGATTACGAATGAAGGAACCTATGAGCTTTATCTTTTTCAAATTTCTCAGGAAATCTTATGCGCAAAAAAACAGGCATCAGATTCTCTAAATATAATCTAAAATCAGAACCTTCTACGTCTTCTGGTAAATTAAAAATGTGCAGGTTATACTGTCTGTTACGATTTTCCAAATCCAGAAGAAGAGCAGATATAGGAGATATTTTTGCCACAAGCATTGAAAAAGTATCAATTGAAACTTTATTGTCTTGAATTTTAATTGCATTGTCAGAAATCTTCCTTAACATACTAGCCATATCTTTGCGCAGGTATTTAATCGCTGACGCAATAGTATCTGTGCTAGAACGAATTGCCTGAATCTCGTCAAGTATTAAAGTCAAGGAAGGTTCACTAGATTCCACCACTCTAGATTTAACAAGAGGAGGAGAAATATTTTGTTTTGTCTTATCATGTGGAGTTTGTACATTTTTGTTCTCCATCGCTCTTAAAAAAAAAATTTAGCAGGCAAATATAATTAATATGTTGTAAAGAGTTAATACTGAAGAGAAAATCTTTTGATAGAGGCTGGTGCAGCAGCTAAAATTGACTGTGGGTGGGGCTAGGCCAAAGCCTGGCCCTTTCCTGAATATTACTCCGCCCCCCTGACTGGAATTCTGGGCAGTACCTTGGTGAAGAGGTCGATGTGGAACCAGGATGGGAGAGAAACAGCCTCTGATGCTCTGCAAAGATGGAAAATCACCACAGCGTTCAATATAGACTTCAGAACACTGGTGCCATTATGTATAAGAAGATTCTGGAATGTAACCTCCCCAAAATCGGCAATTAAGGGCTAAGGAGATGAGGAGCTCAACAGGGGGTGGCCATCTTTATTCACGCGTTCGCGCGTTACCAGGTTTAATTTTTCTGAAGAACAGCTCTCCAGTTCTGCATTCTCGGTCCCCGGTAACACCCATTTGAGAGCACAAACATTCCATTTAAATAGAGGGGGCAAGTCCACCTTCCTCAAAGCTGGATGTCGTAATTAGTTTTAATTAAAGAGTAATCCGGATGGGGGGGGGTAATATTTCACCAGTGTGCCAAACCTTTGGCCCTTGAGGTGTGGGAGGCAAAGCTCCCTATTGACATTGATAACATTCTGCACAGCAGGTGATAAGCTAAACAATGCAGCTCGTTGGCAAATCAATCCCTCCTTAGGCGGTGCCCCCGTAGAGTGTCTGGAAGTGCAGTGCTCCGATGCCGGATGTGTATTAACTGTCTGGACCTGATAAGCAGGCATGTTGAAGCGATTGCGGTGGTAACCCCAGTTTAAAATCTTAAAGTGGTAAGACCACTATCTCTGAACTTACTCCAGGAGGCAGCTTTCCCAACACATTGGCCTAAAACATTAGTCATTAGTGTTTTTCAAATGTGTGTTTTGTTTTTGTTCAAGTGTGTGGGCCTGTGTCCATGCATGTAAGTGTGTGTGCTAGCATTATGTGACCAAACAGTTACAACCCAATAAAATTAGTTCATTTGTCTAGGAGTGCACAATTTGTTTGTGCATTATTCACAAACGTGAGAGGCTTGATGTCTTGACATATCTTCAGTTCCAACTTTATAAGTGTGGTTTTGCGCAGAGCAGAAAATCTGCCTTTGCACACTTTCTGAAAAAAAGGACTGCAAAATTTGCTCTTTCCATGGAACACATTGTTTTCACGTGAATAATTATTTTCATGTACACAAATTGGTGTTTTGGACACTTCCTCACCATCAGGAGATCATTTATATTTAGAATCGCAACAGTTATGAAAGATTCAACATTTTGCCACACAATTTTGCAAATTATTAAACGTTGGAGGAACCACCATAACCACCTTGCAATAGACATGCTCCATCTTCATGTTTGAATGAGCAGGCAAACTCATGGTTGCCTATATGCCTCATCACCTTTAAAGTTAACCAGCCGCTCCTGGTTAAGGTTGTGTCTAGAGCACTTCTAGAGGGCATAGGGGTTCAGCTATCTTGAAGTCCCAGGCTTCTGGGAATTTTTACAGTAAAGCCAAAAGGATGTGCTGCAAAAGAGGTGGCATAGGGTAGAAAGTAGACAGGGCTGGAATTGGAAAATTCTCCTGTAATTTCTGATTAGTGCACTGGATAATACTGGCACTTCACCATCTCCTCCGAACATTCGTAGACTAGAAAAATGACACTCTAAGAAGGTTCCTGACTCCTGTAAGACGATAAATCAAAGTTAAAAGGATTTCTGACTTCTGCCTGGAACCTAAAGAACAAACTGCTCTCCAAGGGTCTTGTGGTTGGCCTGCTATTTGCCTGCTTCATGAATGCAAAATGCAGGAGTCCAAAAAGCAGAAGGACTCCGAACACAACAGTCTGTTGACCGCTGCAGGAGTCTGGCTAGAGAGAGACTTGTTACCTATAACCCTACCCTGAGGCAATGGTGGCACCAGGAGTGAAAGAATCAGGTTTCCCAGTAGCTGGAGAAAGGTATGACATACATTTTGTGACCGATGGAGGACCAGAACAAAGTCCCGAGGCTTGCCCAGGGAGTTTGCACCAAAGACATGCAAGAAAAAAAGATTTGTCCCACTCTGAGCTTTTTACCGTGCTGAAAACATGTTTTGTGGGACCTAACTCTGAACCCTGCCTGGCTACAGCTTTGAGCCTTGCCCCACTGAAGAATTTTGAGAACCTGAAAAAGTGACTAAGTCCAAAGATAAAACCTTGGAATGTGGCAAGGCAGCAAATCCATTCCAGCCACAAAGCAACCTTGATGGCTACAACATCCAACTTTCTCCGGCTCTGGGTTTGCAAAAAGCAACAGTTCAAGCAGGAGCTCAAAGATGACATATTTGACCCCAAGGGACCTTCACCAGCCAAAGCCTTGAACCATATCCCATTGGAGGACTTTGACTTTCATTTCAGAAACTAAGATCATAGGTAAAATCCTTGACAGGGAAGACTCATTCTTGACAGGGAAGACTGCTTCGTGAACTCTCCTCCATCGTGTTTGGCCTGAAATCATGCATAGATTTTGGTAAATCTTAAAGTGATGTTTTTTAATGGCACTTTCTGTAGACACTTTTTTCCTTAACTGGTTCGCCTTACCCACTTTCAATGATTTGTATGTATTTTTGCTCTTTAAAATTTTCTCACTTTTCTAAAATTGGAATGGGAATTCATTCTGTTGTATTCTTCATTTTAAAACTATTGCTACACCTTGAAATTAACATACAGATTGGGGATTGTCTGAGGATTGTTCCACAGCATCCAGGACTCAGCTGAGCCACCTCTCTAAGAACCCTGTTTTGGAATAACCAGATTGTGTTCATTAAGTTAATATGAGTCACTCTCACCAAAATGAATGGCCAAATTGCTGAAAACATTTTCAGTGGGGGTATAGAAATATGTCGAGCAGTTAACATTCAGTTTTAATGGTTAAGAATAAAAAACATTACATATTTAAAGGCAAACGTTTGCTTTGGTTTTTATTTAGTAAAAGGAAGAGGTGTTTTGAGTCTTTCTTGATTAAGACTTTTGTTTTTAAATTTGTAATCACAGTTTTGCACTTAGATTTTTTTTGGGTGGGAACATGGAAGTAAATCTGTCCTCCCTTGCCGGCCTACCCTGACTGAATGTGAAGGACACATGCAAAAAAAGAAAGATAAGAGCGTGCAGAATGCCAGGCAAAAGGAATATGGTAAAGTCCTCTGGGCTGTGCAAGGGGCCCACCAAGCCAAAATAACCTCAGAGGAAATTGAAGATACTTTTGAAAAAGCATCATTGCATCAGGAGGATTTTCCCAAAGGAGCAGCTTCACCTCTGTTGTACAGGGCAGGGAGCAGTGTGTCCTCTTGCAACTTGGCCCCTTAGAGTGGGCAGATCAGAAAGCTGGACAACAGGAAGTCTTAGGGGAATTGAAAATAAGAATGCATTCTAGTGCACTGGAAAATAAAAAGGCAGCTCTAGCTCCTGTGGAGAAAATGGCAGTCCAGGACTTTTTGCTAAAAATGCAGCAGCTGCCATGGCTGCTTAGGGGAGAATGGCAGCCATTGTTCTTAAAGAAACATGGCTAGCAGTTGCTGCGAAGGAGGCTGAAACCTTTTCTGCTGAGGAGAAGCATGCAACAATTCCATTGTCATGGAGGAGAAAACATGTTGCCCTGAAGGAGTGAAAGACCATGCTGGCACATGAGAGGAGTGCCTAAGAACCCACTGCGCATGGTGGCCACAGCACTAGGGTAACCAGGAGGGGCCATGCAAAGCTTAATATTCCTAAAGATCTTGGCTATAGCTATTTGTTTGCGGATGATACAGAGAAGTGGTTTGCCACTTATGAGATTGCTTTCTGAGTGAATAAAAAAGAAAAGGAGGTATTGGGGTGTCTTGTATAGGCATAAGCCCATCCAGGGAAGGAACACGCTATTAAACATGAAGAAACCAGAGAATCCATGCAGAACGCCATCCTTTGCAACTTTGGTCTCGGTCCTGATAACTCCTGCCAGAGGTTTAGAGACAACACAAACCAGTCTAAGCAGTCTTGGGAACATTTTATGGATGTCATTCAGGTCAATGGAAAGGTGGGTGAAGGGCATTAAAGTAAATGAGTATGATGAGCTGTATAATCTGGTAATGTGGGAACACATCTTGAGTCACTATTCAGTGTTGTGCCAGCACCTAATTGATACTAGGCAGACTGATCCGTGTGAGCTTGGGAAAGAACCAACTACTGTCTACGTACTAGAGTGCAAAAAAGGCACCTGGACCATGGACTGAACCATGAAAGGTCAGTGCTTTGATTGCCAAGAGATGGCTCCTGCTTGCTCTATGAAACCCTAAAATGGTAGCTGATGTGATGTTATTACTTAAATATATATATAATTGCTCTTACCTTAGTTCAGAGCTTTCAGGCTGCGTATGTTCTTTCTTCATGTTCTTCGTTCTTTTGTAGAATGTGAGGCTGACGGCACTCGACGATTGACAGTTGCAGCTGTGTCGTTGAGGTAGTCGGACACCAGGTTGTGCTTCTAGTAAAGTACTTACCTTTCCTTGCCAGCTACTCGTCTTTTCTTCAAGTACTCTTCTTAACAGTGGCTATTCCATGTTAATTGCTAATGGAGGACTTAGTGTGGGGTCTTACTCAGTGGGGACAGATGGGTGGACAGAGGTGACTTAAGTTTGCATGGATAAGGGGGTAGTTGAATCCTTGGCTTTCATGTCTTCCAACACTAAAAAGTACATGCAGTGGACCTCCATCAACGGGAAACAGTTAGAGACTCTCAGAGTCACAGGAGCCAGTATGACTACTGTAAGATGTCAGCTGGTGTCTGATAATCAGATAATTCTCAATGTGTGCTACCAAGTGGTGACTGCTGACAACAAGGTCAGCTACCATTCTGTGGTAATGGTTTCCCTGGAGTGGGATGGAGGTCACCTGTACCAGAAGAACGGGTATACCACCAGGGACCACATTATCTACTATGAGGATGATGTCCTCGAGATCAATACTAATGTTACGGGATCTGGGTCAGCCAGAGTGCTGGTGGTCCCACAGTGTCACAGGGCCTTCCTACTAGAACTCTCTCATGATATCTATTTGACAGAACACCTGCAGATCACATTACCTGGGGCAATGGACTACCAACACAGACTGTGGTGTGAGGAGATAGAAGAACTCAATCCGGGAAGTGTCTTGGGGGATATATATTCAATATAGCCTGCTGGCTGCCTTCTAGACATCCCTCCAGTAGTACATTCTGCATGATACATCAATGTTTTGTCTGTGCACTGTGAATGGGATGCCGGGTCTAACCAAAACGAGGACACTTCTGGCATAAGACAAGAGCATTGTGCCATATTCCTTGTCAATTTTTCAAACTTCTGGTTTCGTGAGATATGTTTCCTGTAATAGAGCGATGTGTGTGCCTTATCAATTAAGATATGCGTAAACCTATGCTTTTTGCGCTAGGAGGTTACTAATACCCCTTCCATTCAATGTCACTTATTTGAACTCCGGAGTCTTTTTAATGATGTTATGCTACTGTCAGTTATGTTATTCTACTGTCACTCAACATGACATCCATGTGGTGCCTATTAGCTTAAGATGTGCTTGCAGTATGTGGGCCCTAATTCCATTCTGAGTCGCCTTTTTCTGTGCAGTGCCTGCTGAATTTCATATACACTGCCAGATGCAACCCAAATGGCTGCCTTTCCCATGCCTCCTTTGAGTCTTTGAGGAAGCATAACTTGTCACTGTCAAGGATGTTTAGTGTTGTGGGAAACATCAGCATGTATGTATTTAAGACCCAACTTTCTGAATTTCACTTTAACCACTTCAAATTTGCTAAACTGTTGTTGCACCGATGCTGTATAATCCAGAAACAACAGTACTTTACTTCATTCACAGTGAAGTGCCCATATTGTAGTGCAGCAGGTGCAGTGTCTGTAATTTAACAGTTGTGCAACCATGGCATGGGGACTTTCCCCGTGTCAGGGAATAGGGACTGTGTGTGTGTGTTCCACTGTAAAAAAAAAAATAGTAATAACTTGCAAGGCCACTACTTGTTACAGGATTGAGCAACCTGACTTCCAGGAACAGCTCCATGCTCTTCCATTTCTGTTAGGCATGCTATTCAAACATTGTTATGGCACAAGCTTTCTTCTGCATCTTCTTGCAAGTGTCTAACTCTTTCCTGAAGTTCTGCCACCTGCTCATGCAAATCCTTCTCTTCTGGTTTGATTGGCATTAGGTTTTTTGTTTTCAGAGAACTTTCTGCCAATTTCCTCTGATACACACGCAATAGGGCAAAGACTAAGGCAATTGTGTCTCTCTTATACGTTAATATTTCACACATCTCATTATTGGTACTTAGAGTGTTGACAGTTTGTCTGGATGTGGTGCACCTTTTGTGAAGCTGCCACTTTCATATACTGGGATGGCAGTCTGTTTTGCTTTGGTGTGCCTGTGCTAATGAGGATCAGGTAATGTTAATTTATTGATCAATACTTGTGCGCCAGTTAAGCTTTCAATTTCTGTTATGCTTTGCTTTTCAGCTGTTATTGGTGTAGTGTTATTTGTGGGCCTGCTGGCCCCAGAGCAGGCCATCACAATGGCTTGCAACTATTTTGTGCTGTCTCCTCCTAACACACATAACATTGCACAGCTTCCCACTATGAGACTGTGCCTAGGATAATCTACTATTTAATTTCCAGTCTGCCACTTGTACAACCCAGGAGCATCACGGGCATCTTACAAGTGCCAAGGCTGGGACAAAAATCACCAATTCAAATGCAGTAAGTTAAATAGCTATTCCATAGCTATGAGGCCAACAAACTTTTCCAGAAGGAGGCCGTCTGGCAGCACCAAGTGCTTGCTCCTTGTGCCACTCTTGTCTATCACTCCAGTAGCTCACTTCACATGGCAGACATGCCAATGTGCTGTCCGCTACCTCCCCTGACCTTGCTTCTCTCCTTGGCAGTTCTTCTCCCTGTGCCGGTAGGGGGTCAGATCACTTCTCACCTCACCAGCTCTGGTGCCTACAGCTAAGGCAAAAGTAGCAGCTTGCGAAACGTACACAGGGCCTCATTTTCAAGGCCATTGAGCCACTAGAGCGTCACTTTTTGCGATGCTCCACTGGGGCTGTGGCCTGCTCCATGTGTACAAGGCAGCACTAAGCCACTTTCCATGGCTTAACAGGCCTGGTAAATATCGTTCCCTTTGATGCAGTTTTCTGCATTAAAAGGGTGTGCATTGGATGCTGACATGGGCATTGCTAGAAACACCTATGGCTTCTTGACACAGCCCCAGATTTACAAGGAATTGTAAATCTAAGGCAGCGGCAAAAACGTACGCCTCCCTAAGGGAGGTCAAAAGGGTGGAGTAACAGGGAGAAATACTTTTATTTCTCCTAGGTTTATTGCTCTTTCTATGTGTTCTGCATTTTGCAGCACACATAGAAGAAGAAAACACCATTATTTATTGTTTTTGTGCAGGAAGGTGCCAGTTCCTGCAAAACAACAATCATCCCTGCAACGCTGGCACCCTTGCACCATGGTGTAAGGGTGTCTTCATTGGCGCACAGCTGCTGTTTATGTACCATCACAGGGTCGAGTACAAGAACAGGCTGTATTCTTATGAATATGGCACATTCCTGCAGTTAGACAATGATCTAGTTTGCTGCAGCAAAATTGCACTGCGTCATGGTCTTGTAAATATACCTCATAATCTTGTCCTCCTTCATGGCAGACCATTCCAGGATCTTGCAGCCTTCAAGTCTCTCCTGAGGAGGGTCACTGTGTACCAGCAAACACTTTTGCACTACACAACCACAATGCACAGGTAAGGCTGCTTTAGAAGTAAGAGAGTAGCTGGTGAAAAACACTAAAATATATGTGCACAAATATTTAGGAAATTGGATGTGAACTGGACCTTCAAAATATCAATATCAGTGTAACATTGACCAGATGCTAATACATATACAAAAGCTCTAATTTAGTTAATTGAATACCACATGGTTGATATACTTCTATAATGGTTTTCACTAGATCTTTTCATACATACTCCCACATTCATCCACTGCCTATCTTATCATGGATCAAGAGCATTCATAATAGTCATGGCTGTAATAAGTCGTGTCCTACGCGCGTTTCAGCTTTGAGCCTTCATCAGGAAGCCATGTTTGGTATGAATCCTTATGACTGTCAGTTGAACATATAGTCTTTAGGGAGATGATTGACTAATCAGTGTTCTGAATCTGTCTAGAAAACCGGTAATACGGATGTAAAAATGCATCCATCACAAAAGGAGGTGCAACAATGTGTCCCCAATATGCTTGTTCCTTATTTTAAGATGGTCGGATGTAAATGCTGCACCGGAAAAGTCGAAGTCACTCCGGTATTGGGGATCGATCTCTCTGCCTGTGCTCGGCGTGGCGGAGTGTTTGAATGGGAGCAGCCCGGTTCAGCACACGGGCGTGCATCTCTCCTATCCATCAGCTTACAGCATAGTCCCGTCTGATAATCGGATGGCGTGCACGACTTCGACATTTATGGTGCCGCATTTACATCCAACCATCTTAAAATAAGAAACAAGCAAATAGGGGAACACATTGTTGCACCTCCTTCTGTGATGGATGCATTTTTACATCCGTATTACCGGTTTTCTAAACAGATTCAGAACACCGATTTGTTAACCATCTCCCTAAAGAATACATGTTCAACTGATAGTCATAATGATTCATACCAAACATGACTTCCTGATGAAGGCTCAAAGCCGAAACGCGCGTAGGACACGACTTATTACAGCCATGACTATTATGAATGTTCTTTTTCAACTCAAATAAGATACCCCACTTGAAAAAAGTACTGTAATATTTCCACTAGAGACTAGAGGCTACTTGCCAAGAATACAATGGACTCGCCATGGTTTGCCTAAAGTATAAAAACTGCCCAGAATTTCTGTATCCTATCTGTATCAAATCCATGATAAGATAGGCAGTCGATGAATGTGGGAGTATGTAAGAAAGGATCTAGTGAGAACCATTATAGAAGTATATCAACCATGTGGTATGCAATGAACTAAATTAGAGCTTTTGTATATGTATATAATGTATTTGCATTGATTTTTAACAAAAAAGGTAAGAAAATATAATATTGTTGACTGAATAAAATATTTCTGATAACCATTAGCATCTGGTCAATGTTACACTGATATTGATATTTTGAAGATCCACTTCACATCCAATTTCCTAAATATTTGTGTGCACGTTTTGTATTCCCTGATTTAGGAAATATTCTCATTTTCAGGGGTACCCCCATTTTTGCAACTTATGAAAAACGCTAAAATAAACACTCAACTAACTCCATTTATTGCTGACCCTCCTCCCATAATAATGGACAACTCAGCAATTCAAATATTATCCAAGTGAAGACAATGTAGACCACAAACTTTATCCATCTCACATCCATAATCAATTAGTCTAGAACTCCAGATATGCCTTACAGCACTATATGATTTTGCTATTTGTTGCAAAGCCATGTGATATCCACCACAAACCTCCTGTAGATAAGCGGATCTTCAGGTAAGCATCCCGAGAGGCAGCATGTCCCCCATGATCTGGTTAATTCGAGCCTAAATAAAGGTTTCTCTATAGGACTGGTTGATCGCTCTCAGTCAGAACCCCATGTTAGTATGTTAATTGCAAGCATTCAAAAACATTAACACTGTTAGACCAATCAGCTTTAGGATGGTCTTCCTCCAAACCTTTCGCCTAGTTCCCTCCTGTTTTCTGAAAATCATTTTTGTTGGCTTAAGGACTCTGTGTACAGTACCACTGCTTGCCTCTGCAAAACGGCCAATGCTCACTCCTTAAAACATGGTAAAATTAGCCTACACCTGACTGGCACATTTAATGTACTTATAAGTCTCTGGAAAAGTGGTACAAAATGTACCCAGGCCCTGTAAATTAAATGCTATTAGTGGGCCTGCAACACTTATTGTGCCAACCACTTAAATAGACTTTTAAACTATGCCTCAGGCCTTCCATTGCAGCCTGAGTGCAGTCTTTAACTGCCAATTTAACCTGACAAAATAACCTTTTTGCCAGGCCAAAAGCTCCCTCTTTATTACATATAAGTCACCCGTAGGGTAGACCCCAAACGGCCCACGGGGTAAGGTGCAGTTTATTTTAAGAGGTGGACATGAACTTTAAGTTGTACACGTTCTGGTAGTGAAAAACTCTCAAATTAGTTTTTCACTACTGTGTGGCCTACCTCTCCCGTGGATAAAATTGGGTTACCTTTTACATTAATTAAGTGATAACGTTTGTTTGGAAAATGGTCAAATGTCATGTTTGGTCTCCAAATAATTGTAAATTAAAATCCTCTTTAATTGTAAAGTCGTTTTTTTATGTCACAGTTCTGAAAATGCCACTTTTAGAAATTAGACATTCTTGACCTAACCATTTGGTACCTGCAGCCTGTATCCTAGGTCACATGACTGTGATGAGAGTGGCAGTTGGCCTTTGTGTATTCCTCCCAGACAGTAAGACAAAGGTGGATTCGGCGTTGGCAGGATCGGCCATCCTACCAGGATGGAAGGAGCGGAGTTATTCCCTGTCCCACTTACATTTCAAAGGAGCTGTCTCAGCACTCTCACAAATAACCTAAAACTGGTCTTTTATAATACTAGATCTGTTGGAGCCTAGACAAGGAGGAAGGAAATTCCAGAACCAGCTCCAGAAGTTTCTTCCACTTCTAAGCTGGCACCAGGCATAAAATTAGGACCCTCAGACCCATTCTTCAGTTTACTCCTGAACCTGCGGACGACGCTCAGAAGCCCTTCTTTTTACTTCAGAGGACTGCCCTGCTGCTTGAACACTCAGAGGACTGTCCTGTTGCTTGAGGACTGCCTTCCAGCTTGATCCCAAGACTACCAGAGTGCCTCCACAGGTGAGTTGTCTGGCCTCTTGTTCTGAGCTACAGGGACACAAAAAGCTCCTACAACATGAACCCTGCACCTGGACCCTGCCTGACGTTAGTCCTACCCTCCAAGTGGTGCCCACTACGTCCCGGATCCTTGGAAGTGATGCTAAAGGTACCCAAATAACCAAAACCCAAAACATAGGATTTGGAAAGTTTTCTGCCAAAAGTGCTCTGAGAAACGGCAGGAGACCGGGACCTACCCACTCATCGATCTGCTCAAATTGCATTGGAGCATGGTTAAGACTGATTTCCACACAGCTGGGTCCAAGTTGAGGAGGCATGGTGTGTAAAATAACAATGGATTGAGATGCAGCCCGATTAATTGCCAGTGGCGGATATTATTTTAAGCATTCCATCCATCATTGTTTTGTATACTCAAAGTGCATTGCCGGTTGGCCTGACTTTGCCATAGCTCTCACTACGTACTTCTCTGCAGCAGCAAATTCTGTTCAGCGGCTCCTCCAAAAATGTGTATCAGGCCTCGTGGATCCTGTGTTGGCCACAACCTGCAGCTTCGCCCTGCTGGAGATATTAGACTTCCAAAAAAGCAAATAAGTGTGAACATAAAACCTGACTTCATCCACTCGGTCCCTGACAATGATGATTCCTCCTCAGATGCCGCTAGCTGCTTGCCCAAAGAACTTTACCTTCTCAAACATTTTTCCTCGAAAGGACAAGCAAAGACCGGGCCCAATCCCCCTCCTGTATCTAATCCGTGCTTCTTTTTTTTTTTTTTTTTTTTTTTTTTTTTTTTTAAAAACCTTTATTCGTGCATCTTGAAAGAACAAATACGGGCCTATAACCTTCAGGCCGGCCACGATACAATGAAGCACTGATACCCACATTAAATCCCCCGTGCGTCAACAGTCAGGATTAACAACAAGTTATGGATCACATACTGGAGATATCTTTGACACTCGGGGAAGGAGAAGTGAAGGTTAATTTTAAGTTTTTAGATAAGTTTATCAAGAAAAAAGTCAATGAAGGATAGGAACAAAGGAGATTCGAGTCCGCAAGATAGCCTCACCACACGGGAGAGCAGCAACAGCAGGAAGAACAACAATTGAAGCAAAAACTCAAACAGTGAGGCGGTGCAGAAATATAACAGGATAGTCACATGGGCAAGTACGCACCCCTCCGGAGCCGCCCCCACTCGATCCACCCCGCACCCGGACCCAGAATCGAAGAAAGCAGAACGCAGAGACATAAAGGAAAAAAGGCCCATAGAACTAATTAAGAACAGAGTATTACCCCCCCACCCTACACCAATGCGGAGGCTACGGCCTACCCCCCCCCAGCATAGTGCCTGTCGCCCAATGAACCCGAAATATAGAGGAGAAAGAAAGTAGGAATAGAGGAAAGAAAATAAGAAAACAGAAAAGAAGGCGGGGAGGAGCCCACGGGACACCAGAGCGCCCCAAACCATCAGCCAGTCATGGCCCCCACACACTGAGAGCCCACTACGCCAAAAAAACGGCATGCGAAGATACCATGGCACCACAGTGTAAGCGAAGGGATACAAGTCGCAACGAGTGCGCGCATAACATGCATACAGTTCCAGTCCCAGGCCAGCCCGTCCATAAACCATGGCATTAGAAGTCAGTCTAGCCCTGGCCCGATCGCGGGCTTGGGATTAAACCAGCCCCTGCATGAAGGCCCCGTGTCCCAAACAAACAAAAACAAGATGGTCGCTTGTGAAAGGATGGTGAAGTAGGATCACGAAATGGCCGCCGCCCCTCGATTAAGGTCCCTCTTTGCACCACATAAAATCCAAACCTGGCAAGTAAGGTACAGGAGTTCCACAAAAAGTCAGCAGTGGGCCACCGCGGACGGCTCCCCGAAGCCGTTAGGCATCTCTCAACAGGATAGTCCAGTGGACGCGGTGAGGCAGGCAACAATGAAGCAGGCAGCCATGACCAGGGGGACAGAGCATCCGCAGTTGAGGTGTAGAGCGGTGTACCCTGGGCGCCGGGAGCGCCAGGTGAAGGCACCAGAGTAACACAGTCACACACCGCCGTTGCGTCCCCGCAAGCGGACAAAAGCACCGGGAGACCCACGCCCTGTAGATGGCACACAGTGCGCTCACGACCCGCGGCCGACAGTATGGGGTCAAACCGCTCACTCAGCGCCTGCAGGCCAGCGCACATCTGTAGTTGGAAGTCCCGCAGGGCAGCCAGAACGGAGCCGCATGTAAGCGGAGGCTGGGCCCCCACAGCGGCAGCAATCCGGGACGGCACAGTGGAGCTGGTGTCCGGAAGAGAGGGGGCGAAGTGGGCGGCGGGCGAGACCGGAGTATCGCCCCCCAACCGCAAGCAGGCACTAAACGCCATGTTTTGCCGCTATACGGTGCAATGGCCGGGGGGGGGGTCGTAGCAAGTAGTCAATTCCCCTCAGGTCTACGCCGCAACGGGAAAGGCCGACAATCGCTTCTCTTCTCGCAGGGTCCCTCCGCCGCTGGCTAGGCAATAGGTGAAGGGGGCAGCTGCCTCCCACCGCGCGGTACTCAGAGCGGGGCAGGGGACCCGCCGCACAGGGGCCCACCCCACAGCTCCAGCCCGTCCGGCACAGGGTGCAGAAGGTGTCCGGCCGTCCCTCTCCGGGCTCGTCCGGCAACGATCCGTGGTGCGAGGTGAAATCGGGACCGCGGGGCTCAGGTTAGCGCTAGCTGGTCCGGCAACTGCGGAGCTTCCAGGGGGCCAGCGAAGGCCGTAATGGCGCAGGGTTTCGGTGCAGAGGACAAAAGCACCCAGAACTCGGGCATCTGGGCGGGCTGAGACTCCGGGAAAGCGGCAACGCGGTCAGCGCATCTTCGCACACGGTGCACCTCGAAAATCGGCGAGGATGGGCATCAGGATAGTAGTCCGAGGCCACGGACCGACGGAGCCGGGCGCTCAAGCGTCTGCTCCGGTCGCCATCTTGGCTCCTCCCCTCTAATCCGTGCTTCTTTGTAGTCGGCCTAAACCTTTGACTTTGCCCCAGACTCGTGACTAGACGTTCACGGTTGAAGTTTTGAACTTCTAGGCGCTAGTCTTTACTAAAAACGTTAAAAATACATAACTCAGGTTCTACTGATTGGAGTTTTTGTCGTTTTGGTGTCACATGTTTTATTAAATGTTACTCTATTTTTCCAAACTGGTGTGGGACTATTCTTGGGTGTTGTGTTTTCACTTTGTCACTGTTTGTTTGCTGTCTAAATACTTACCTCAGAGTCCCTAAGTTAAGCCGGACTGCTTTTGTGGCAAGATACCAGAGAGTTAAGCACAAGTTAATCTAAGTACTTTTGTAGTTCACCCTGACAAGGATTGTGGTTGTTGTCTGAATAGAATTTTCACCCCTCATTCAACCGAATTTCTAACACATATTTTTAACTATTTATTAGTGCAGAAACCTGGGCTTTTAGCAAGATCTCTTGCAGATAAGTTTTACCTTGTGGTAACAGCCACCATAAATGTCCATCAGAAAAAGATAGAAGAGTCTCCTTCAGCCTAAGCCTCGAAAAACAGATGTGGCAATTTGCCACACACTAAATCCACTATTATTGTGTCAGCTTTGCCCTAGTAAAGCAAGAATTTCAGATAGATCTAAGGTATAATTGTAAGGCCTACTGGAAATTCATGCTAAACACAATGTGTGCACACACAGAAACATAGCTCGAATACAGATCATGTTAACTCATACGAAGGCATGAGATATATGTGTTATCATCATCATCAGAAAATACAAAGGAAGCTGAGGCACACCACAGTGGGACCACTGATATTTGTTACCGCGAGGGGTCATCAACTGTCGTTTTTGTCTATGGTCCATTTGTACAAGGGACATTAAAGCTCCTGACTGAGGCCATTAGTGCCAGGGGCCATTGGGGTTCTTTTCCAACCAGGCTCACTGAGCCACCATTATTGGTCACTACTGCAAGAGAACATTCATTCCTAAATGTATTTAAGAGCATAAATGGCCCCTGGCAGTGAGTATTAATCGGCCCACAATCGATGATAACATTTCTGTAGGGAGAACGCCACGAGAACAGAGGAGAAGGGGCAGGACTGAAAGAGCATACTAGTAGACAGCACAACACGGAGGAGAGAATACGAAATGGTCTCCCGTATTGCTGGATGAACTTAATTTGAAAAGAATTAGTTCCAGGAGAAACTCATAAAGGATAAACTAGGAGCATCCCCGTAGAACACGCATAACGACGGGATATGAGTGGATATTTTGCCAATTAAAAGGAAATTACTCCGTACGCTGCAAATTCGTTCTGTCCCATAAAAAGTATAATCCTTCTTATGGCTCTGAAAAAGAGGTACAACCTAAGTTAAACATAAGGACTATTAGAAACCAGAAAAGCAATAGATAGAGAGAAATGTATGTTTTGTCTTGAAAAAGATGGAAAGGATCGGATAAGTCCATCGAAACGCGTCGACGCAATTTGGAGAACGCACAATCTCTAGTGGAAGTTGGTCCGGTTATCATACAAATACGATTTGAAAACGGACTCCCTACTTACTGTTATAGTGGATGTGCACACCTTAAAGACTAACAAAAGGAGTCTGTAATTTTCTTTCTCACATGTGTGTTTTTTTACATGATTTGATGTTTATATGAATTGATGTGTATTTGTTTTAGTAGGAAAAATGTGTTTTTAATTGTGTTAATACAGGGGAAGCACAAAACCTTTGTTGTTTTTATCATTGCATCGATTTTTAATCTACTTAAAAAAGGAAAGAAAACTGTAATCTATTTCTAGATTTTGTATTAGTATTTTTTAATCTGAATTGTGTGCGTTTTTATAATTAGGTTGATTTGTATTGTAAGACATATATGGCTTATGCTTCATAAACTAGTTCCATTGGGAATTTTACCTTACTTGTCATTGTTGAGACTTGCAGAGGAACTAGCTTTTTTGGGTGTGCCAGTAACCTTGATAACAACTGGTGAAGCTGCACATATTATTCAATCCAAATTCGTGCAAATCAGTCAAGGAAGACAAATGTATTTGAGTTTGTCTAAAAATAGACTTCCCCTATTTAAAGTCGCACAACAGCAAAACTGCTGAACGCAACTGCCCACCAGTGCTTTGGAATCAATGAGTTACTGTTAGACCCGGCCCTCGTAACATAGTCAGACCTGACCCCTGCACCTCACACCAGCCCCGAGCCCACGGCCTAGCCGATCCTTCCCACCAGAACACACACACCCGACCCGGACTTCCCCCGTCCGTGGCCTTCCTCCTTCGGCCACCCCGGGCCCGCGTGCCCACTTCATGCACCAAGATGGCCGCCCGGCCCCAGCGCGACCCTGGCCTAGAGGCGCCACTCCAGCTGGAGGACATCGCGCTCCCCTTGGGTTGAGAAAGGGAGGAGCAGTTTCCATCACACCTCTGCGCTTCCCTGGGAAGGTGGGTTTCGATTGACCCGCCGGCCTCCCCGAGGGCTGGCTCCACGCCTGCTGGGTGTCTGGGGCTCCTCCCGACCCGGCCCTGAAAGGATCAAAGGACAATGGCAGGAAACTCCCAACAAGCGACCCCCAGGTGACAAGACCCCTGCCTGCACAGACTCAGGACATCAAAGAGGAGTCCCCCTATAACAAGGGGTGCTCTGGGACTGTCCGGCAGATTCGCCTTGGAACACCTGAGCCCTGCTGAGTGACTCGTGGCTCCCCTGAAGATCGTAAGACCTCCGAACTTGTGCTTGAGCCCTGCTGAGTGACTCGCGGCTCCCTGAAGATCGTAAGACCTCCGAACTTGTGCTTGAGCCCTGCTGAGTGACTCGCGGCTCCCTGAAGATCGTAAGACCTCCGAACTTGTGCTTGAGCCCTGCTGAGTGACTCGCGGCTCCCCGAAGATCGTAAGACCTCCGAACTTATACTCGAGCCTGCTGAGTGACTCGCAGCTCCCACAGACTCTCTTGGTCCCGCCGGACCCCACGACGACAAGCGTATCCCCCAGCTCGAGGATTGTGAGCTGTGCGCCGGGTACGCTCCTGCATTTGATTCTTATCCCCAAAGACTGTCCCGCTACCTCCTAACCCCCCTCCAAGACTTTGTGAGCCCACGCTCTACTTGTATATATTTTGCCTTGCTGATCATAAAGATCCTACAACTCCGATCTGATAAAGATTTGCTCTTAAGAACTTCTCGTGTACTGTCTCTCTGTCGTGTGGTGCCGAGTGTACGATCCTAGATACGAGGTTCCTCCCCTGAGGAGTCTCCCGCCAGTGCCCGGCTACGATACCTCGAGGGTGGGTCTCAGGGCAGTCAGGGCCCCATCCAGGCCCCTCTGAGGTCACCTTCTAACATTGGTGGCAGCGGTGGGATTCGGGGGCATAATCTAGAGATCGTACCGTGAACGGCTGACGCACTACCGACAAAGATGGCAGAAGGAAACGCCGCGGTTCTCATAGAAGACGACGCCAGTACCGTGTTCCAGGTGGAACAGCTGGAAGAGTACACTCACAAAGAACTAAAGCAATTCTGCAAGGAACTCAGAATCGCTACCACTGGTCTCAACACCAAAGAAGATATGCAAAAGGCACTGAAAGCTTGGGTGGATTCTGGAGCCTCCCGCCCAGAAGGAGCGGGGGAGCCCCACGACGAAGCTGGACCCTCCCAAGGAGAACGCAGCAGCAACCAGGTGCGAGGCTTCGTACCAGATGGGGGCCTATCCCCGGAGGAACTCGCAGACAGAGAAAAAAGTCGCCATCACGAGCTCGAATTAGCCAAACTCAAAATTGAGGGCGAGTTGAAATTAGCCGAGAAAAAGCTAGCAGTAGAACAGTTGCGAGTACAAGGAGAACTAGAAGAGAAGAAACTCCAACGAGAACACGAGGGAAGGAGACTTCAACTGGAACATGAACGCAGCTTGAAGGAAATAGAACTGAAAGCAAGAAGCGAAGAAGCGCGGCCCCCGGGGAACCGGGAGGCGGCCGCCCCGACGGAGCAGAAGGTCCACATCCCCAAGGATGTGGTCAAAGAATATTACAAAAATGATGACATTCAGCAGTGGTTCCGTGCCTATGAGGTCGATTCCTGAGCGAAGGGAGAGACACCCTGCTCGACCTACCCACCTCCATGCAGACCTCCTATGAACACATGAAAGCGGCCCTCCTCACAAGGTACGGCCTCACCCCGGAGATGTACCGCCAGCGGTTCCGGGACTGCAGGAAGATCCCGGGTACCACTTGGGTGGAGTATGTGAATTTCTTCAGCCGCGCCTTCGATGGGTGGATCAAGGGCAGCAAGGTAACCACCCTGGAAGAACTAACCGACCTTATGTTGTGGGAGCACCTGGCTGCCAACTGCTTTGTGGAACTACGCCAGCATCTGCTCGACAGCAAGCTCACGGACCCGAGGAAGCTGGCTGTCGAGGCGGATCGCTGGACCAACACCCGGGTCTCCCGGGGCCCTGTAGGAGAGTACCCCCGAGCCAGTCATGGACCACCCCACCAGAGAGGGGGGGAACCAGGGAGGGCAGAGAGAGTCCCAGGCTAGTCCCCCGAAGTCCCCATCTCTCTTTTTCCCGGCACCCCCACCAGCTGTATCTGGCCCCCCCCTGAGACGGGGGCACCGGGTAACCATCACTTGTTTTCGTTGCCAGAAGCCCGGGCATTACGCCAACGACCCTGAATGCCCCATGGCCCCACGCACCACCCAGGCAGCACCCCCCGCTAGACAGATAGCCAACGTAGCCCTGGGGGAGGAGGTTGAGGAGGCCGAGGAGTGGGAACCCGCCGCTATGGCCCTAGTATCCTTAGGAGATAGAGAGATGGTCCCTGGGAGCCTCTTGCCCTCTAACACAAAGAAATATGGGCAGCTCGTAACGATCAATGGCCACCAAGTAGAAGCCCTCCGTGACACAGGGGCCAGCATCACCGGGGTCCTCAGCCACTTAGTCCACGAAGACCAGGTCCTCCCCAACGTATTTTGCCCTGTCATTTCAGCCGACAACACAGAAAGCCTATGTAAGGTAGCCCTGGTGCCCTTTGAGTGGGGAGGGGTGGTCGGCAAACTGAAGGTCGCAGTGAGAACCTCCCAGCCCGTCGACTGTCTCCTGGGGAACGACCTGGAAAGTTCCCCCTGGGGACAAGTTGAGCGCAAGACCCACCTAGGGATGATGGGCCTCCCTGAGTAGGTGTGCGCCACCACTCGATCCATGGCGGCTCGACTGACCCCCCTGAGGGACGTAGATGACGCCCCGGCCCCTGAAGATGGGATGGTCCCGACCGAGGGTCCCCACATCCCCCCACCAGAAGAGTCGATCGCCAGTGACGAACCCCCGCCTTCTGACTCCACCCCAGACACCGAGTTAGGCGATCTGCCTGAATTAGCCCAGTGGCGCGACGAGGGGGGCCCCTCCCGAGAGGAGTTCTGCCGAGAGCAGGCTACCTGTCCATCCCTGGTCGGGCCCCGGCAGCAGGCAGAGGCCCAGGCCGCAGGCGACCAGACGGGGACGCACCGGGTATACTGGGAGAATGACCTTCTGTACAGCGAACAGAAGTCGGTGGAGCTAGGGTCCGGCCGGGTGCTGGTGGTCCCCCTACGCTTCCGAACCCTCCTCCTGGGCTTGGCCCACGACGTTCCCCTCGCAGGCCACTTGGGTCAGGACAAAACATACAGTCGCCTCGTGACTCACTTCTACTGGCCCAGAATGAAAGCAGATGTGGAAGCCCACTGCAAGTCCTGTCCCACGTGCCAGGCCAGTGGGAAGAGTGGAGGGAAGCGCAAGGCTCCCCTCCAACCCTTCCCTGTCGTCAGTACCCCTTTTGAGCGGGTCGGGATCGACATTGTAGGACCGCTGGATCCCCAACTTCCCAGGGGAACCGGTTCATCCTCGTCCTGGTGGACCATGCAACCCGTTACCCTGAGGCCATCCCCCTGCGTACCGTCACGGCCCCCGTGGTGGGCCGGGCGTTGATGGGAATCTTCTCCCGCATGGGTTTTCCCCGCGAGGTCATGAGCGATCGCGGTACCAACTTTATCTCCCGATACATGAGGTCCTTATGGCAACAGTGCGGGGTGTCCTACAAGTTCACCACCCCGTACCACCCCCAAGGAAATGCCCTGGTAGAGCGGTTTAACCGGACTCTGAAGGGGATGATCGCGGGCCTGGAAGAGCCCCTCCGGCGTAAGTGGGACCTCCTGCTCCCCTGCCTCCTATTCGCATACCGAGAGGTTCCCCAGAAATCCTTGGGTTTCAGCCCATTTGAGTTACTCTACGGGCACCCCGTCAGGGGGCCCCTCAGCCTGGTCAAGGAAGAGTGGGAGGCAGCGCCCCGAGGCCCCCCCGAGACGTGTTCCGTTACGTCCTGACCCTCCGAAATCAGACTAGGAGGTTCCGGGAGATGGCAGAGGCCAACCTGGAGGCGAGTCAGGAGGAGATGAAGCGCTGGTACGACCAGAACGCCGCGCTAGTCGAGTTTCAGCCGGGCCAGCTGGTGTGGGTCATGGCCCCCGTGAAACCCTGCGCTCTCCAGGATAAATGGACTGGGCCCTTCAAAGTAGTTGAGCGGAAGAGCCCGGTCACGTACTTGGTAGACGTCCAGTCACCCCGGGACCCCCTCCGGGTCCTCCACGTGAACCGCCTCAAGCCCCACTTTGTGCGGAAGGAGCTGAGCCTCCTACTGGCCACTGACGACGGGTCCGAAGAAGAGTCGGATCCTCTCCCTGATCTTCTGTGCACCAAGGAGAAGGACGGCTCCGTAGAGGGAGTGAACCTCTCCCCGTTTCTCACTCCCCAGCAACGTGAGGATTTCCGCCAGCTCCTAGGGCAGTTTCCGGACCTTTTCTCCTTGGTCCCCAAGGTCACCGACTGGTGTGTCCATGATGTGGATACCGGGGACAGCCCGCCAGTAAGACACCGAGCCTACCGAGTCCCTGATCGGGTCCGGTCCTGTATCCAAGCCGAAGTCTCAAAAATGTTGACCCTGGGCGTGATCGAACCCTCAGACAGCCCCTGGGCCAGCCCCGTGGTCCTGGTCCCAAAAGCAGCTGCCCCCGGGGTCGCCCCAGAACTCCGCTTCTGCGTGGACTACCGGGGACTCAATGAAGTCACCCGAGCCGATGCCCACCCCATTCCCCGAGCCGACGAGCTCATTGACCGGCTCGGGGCTGCTCGGTTCCTCAGCACCTTCGATCTCACCTGCGGCTACTGGCAAATTGCGCTCACAGAGGGAGCCAAGGTGCGGTCCGCCTTCTCCACCCCGGATGGTCACTATCGCTTTCGCGTGATGCCTTTCAAGATGAAAAATGCCCCGGCCACCTTCCAGCGACTGGTAAATAGAGTCCTGGCCGGGCTGGAAAAATTCAGCGCTGCATATCTCGACGATATTGCAGTTTTTAGTTCCGAATGGAGTGAGCACCTCCAGCACCTCCGGAGGGTGCTAACCGCCCTACGTCAGGCGGGCCTCACCGTGAAAGCCAGCAAATGCCAGATTGGGCAAGGTTCGGTAACCTACCTGGGGCACCAGGTCGGAAGCGGGCAGGTCGCCCCTCTACAGCCCAAAATCAACGCCATCCTAGCCTGGGAACCCCCCACTACCCAAACAGAGGTCCGAGCCTTTCTGGGCCTCACGGGCTACTACCGGAGATTCATCCGGAATTACGGCAGCCTGGTCGGTCCCCTCACGGGACTTACGTCCAAGAAACAGCCCAAGAAGGTACAGTGGTCCCCTGCCTGCCAAGAGGCGTTCAATGCCCTGAAAACGGCCATGTGTACGGCCCCCGTCCTCCAGGCCCCCGACTACTCCAAAGAGTTTGTGGTACAAACTGATGCCTCTGAGCATGGCATCGGGGCAGTCCTCTCCCAGGTAAATAACCAGGGTCTAGACCAGCCCGTGGCCTTCCTCAGACGAAGGCTGTTGTCCTGGGAACAGAGATGGAGTACCATCGAGCGCGAGGCGTTCGCCGTAGTCTGGGCCCTCAAGAAACTACGCCCTTACCTGTTCGGCACCCATTTCAGGGTCCAAACCGATCATCGCCCCTTGCGATGGCTCATGCAGATGCGAGGAGAAAACCCCAAGCTTCTGCGGTGGTCAACCTCCCTCCAGGGGATGGATTTCACCGTGGAACATCGCCCTGGTACGGACCACGCCAACGCCGATGGCCTCTCCCGATTCTTCCGCCTCAGCGAAGAGAACCCCCAAGAAGATGGGTAGTTCTCTCCGGCTTTCAGCTGGGGGGGACGCGTGTTAGACCCGGCCCTCGTAACATAGTCAGACCTGACCCCTGCACCTCACACCAGCCCAGAGCCCACGGCCTAGCCGATCCTTCCCACCAGAACACACACACCCGACCCGGACTTCCCCCGTCCGTGGCCTTCCTCCTTCGGCCACCCCGGGCCCGCGTGCCCACTTCATGCACCAAGATGGCCACCCGGCCCCAGCGCGACCCTGGCCTAGAGGCGCCACTCCGGCTGGAGGACATCGCGCTCCCCTTGGGTTGAGAAAGGGAGGAGCAGTTTCCATCACACCTCTGCGCTTCCCTGGGAAGGTGGGTTTTGATCGACCCGCCGGCCTCCCCGAGGGCTGGCTCCACGCCTGCTGGGTGTCTGGGGCTCCTCCCGACCCGACCCTAAAAGGATCCAAGGACAATGGCAGGAAACTCCCAACAAGCGACCCCCAGGTGACAAGACCCCTGCCTGCACAGACTCCGGACATCAAAGAGGAGTCGCCCTATAACAAGGGGTGCTCTGGGACTGTCCGGCAGATTCGCCTTGGAGCACCTGAGCCCTGCTGAGTGACTCGCGGCTCCCCTGAAGATCGTAAGACCTCCGAACTTGTGCTTGAGCCCTGCTGAGTGACTCGCGGCTCCCTGAAGATCGTAAGACCCCCGAACTTGTGCTTGAGCCCTGCTGAGTGACTCGCGGCTCCCTGAAGATCGTAAGACCTCCGAACTTGTGCTTGCTTGAGCCCTGCTGAGTGACTCGCGGCTCCCCGAAGATCGTAAGACCTTCGAACTTATTCTCGAGTCTGCTGAGTGACTCGCAGCTCCCACAGACTCTCTTGGTCCCGCCGGACCCCACAACGACAAGCGTATCCCCCAGCTCGAGGATTGCGAGCTGTGCGCCGGGTACGCTCCTGCATTTGATTCTTATCCCCAAAGACTGTCCCGCTACCTCCTAACCCCCCTCCAAGACTTTGTGAGCCCGCGCTCTACTTGTATATATTTTGCCTTGCTGATCATAAAGATCCTACAACTCCGGTCTGATAAAGATTTGCTCTTAAGAACTTCTCGTGTACTGTCTCTCTGTCGTGTGGTGCCGAGTGTACGATCCTAGATACGAGGTTCCTCCCCTGAGGAGTCTCCCGCCAGTGCCTGGCTACGATACCTCGAGGGTGGGTCTCAGGGCAGTCAGGGCCCCTTCCGGGCCCCTCTGAGGTCACCTTCTAACAGTTACTCACTCAATAAGTTTGTCCTCATGGACAATATGTGGCATCATTCCTTAGTCTGCTGCAAATGGCTGTGGACTGGTGCTATTTGGCAAGTGGGTTTTCCTTCAGTGCCTAAGTCAAAATATTCTGCAGTTGTAGCAGACTGTGCAGTTACACCAGATTATTACAATATTTTCCATTTGCCCTCCTAAGTATATCCTGTTTCAAACCTATAACAATGTGTTCCCCATTAGGTTTGAAAGGTAAAGGAAGTGTTTTGGGCAGTCATCCCTAGGAGCGTGCTAGTGGAAATATAGCTTCAGAAATGCGTGCGCAATCTAATCACAAACGCACTATCTGGTGAGCAGAAGACCCATCCAGAAAATAAACAGCAATGAAGAAACAGTGTGAAAAATATTTCGGTCCCTGAAGGGCCTCACTCCCAAAAACATTTTCGGAGTAGTTGTGGTATACTCCAGTTGTAGGTGTGACTTACTTGTGTATTTCAAGGTAATAAACATGCTCTCTCGCAGAAAATAAAGGTTTGGAGGAAATGAAACTTGTCCTACTTCTGGAAAGCCTTGGAAAAACCACACTTTACCCCAGAGTATGTAACATCTACTAACAGGAAATGCTGTTTAAGTCAAGCCTTGAATATCGAGGGGATTGACACCAGGTACAGAAGTAAGACTCAGCTACTCCTCGAAAAAGATTAATGAACCAGGCCCAAAATATCTAGGGGCAGATTTACAAGCCCCTTGCGCTGCCACTACGCCACTTTTTGTGATGCAGTAGCACTGCATTTCACTGCTCCATATTTACAAGGACAGGAAAAGTCACCCTGCGTGGCTTTTTCTGTCCTTGAAAATATGGCCCCTTTGCACTCAGCACTTTGCGTGAAAGGGGCGTTCCATGGGTGTTGCTGTGGGTGTTCCCACACAACACCCATGGAACAAGACACATTTCCAGATTTACGAGGATTCGTAAACCTGGAAATGCATCAGTATGCTACGCCACCCAAGGGGTGGTGTAGCAAGGCGCAACGAGGAGAAATGCTTCTGGTTATTTCCTCTTTCAATACGTGCTGCATTTTACAGAACACATTGAAGGAGGGAAATGCCTGAAGTGATTGTTTTTTTGCAGGAAGATGCCCCTTCCTGCACAAAAACAATCTCCCCATGATGCAGGCATACTTGCAACTTGGTGCAAGGGTGCCTGCGCCAGCACATGGCAGCTGTTTGTGCGCCAGCGCAGGGGAGAGCACGGGAATACGACATATCATTGTAAATATGTTGCATTCCTGTGCTCTGAAGATGCCGCAGCGTGGCGCAGCCAAAGGACTTGCCATGTCACGCTGTGACGCCTTCTTGTAAATCTGCGCCTTAGTGCACTGTTTCCTGTTAGTAAAGTGAAGAACAGAAAAATCACATTCCTCTGCATTGGTGCTTAATTTGAGCCGGTGGTTTCCGGTGCTCAGCACAGTCCCTTGACCATCAACACCGTCCCTTGAGCACCAATTAAGGACACATTATTTTTTGGTGGGCACAGGGAGATTAAGTTATTCGCCCAGAATCACATGTTATTGAGCCAACGCTGACACTCAAACCTAGCGCCCCAGCTCCGAAGCCGTGTGCTCTGGCCACTACGCCACATACCTTCCCCACTTTAGGGTTTGTTGGTTCTGTATTAGGCAGCGCTAACCGGAGAAATGGGCTGGTTGAAGCTGCCTCCTTGCAAGAGCCCCCGCACTTCTGTTTTTTAAAAATTAGGCACTGCTCTGCATCTTAGATAACGAGTAGATAATCCTGTCAAATCTAATGGGAATGAAAAGCTTCTGTGTAAACCTGTGTAATCATGAACAATGAACTTGATTACTCCTTAACAGGTGCAAAAACGTAGCAAATTGAGCATTAATTGCTATGAGTGCGTGGATCCCTCCCCTCAAATACCACCCTACTCTTTTTTAGTTTTTAGGTCTTGCCTGGCGAAGGCTGCGCAGACATGCGAGGTCTCGCTAGCTAGATTTAATGATTTAGGGTAGCTTTCACTAGCGGGGTTTAAACCCCGCCCCTCTTTTCCATTGGCTGGCGTCACCGTTTATGGTAAACGGTGGCCAGCCATTGGAAAAGAGCTTCCAGTGACGTACACTTTTCTCTTTTAGAGCCGTCCCGGTTGGACTGGCTGCCCTGACTTACTGCTGGCGTAAAAGGTTTGTTATCTTTATGGGGCCAAACACATGGCCCCATAAAGATAAGAAACCTTTTAGCACTAAAGGAAGTCAGGCGAGCCAGTCCAACTAGGACGGCTGTAAAAGAGAAAAGTGTATGAACGAAAAACGTCATGGCGAGCACTTGTCTTTTCACAGCTGTCGAGTCAAATTAAGACGGGTAGGCTGTCCAGTGTAAGTTTACTGTTTGTCGCTGGATATTGCCGCTGTTGTACGCCTGCTGTATGTACAATGCGCGGCTGCCATCTTGGATTGGGAGCGTTTTCCAATCATTCAATAAAGACGATTTGGGGAACCAGGTTTTGTCTAAAAACTCAAACAAGTTTATTTTTATTTTTCATTACGCACTCTGATTCTATTATGCCCACAATGAGGCTTAATTGAAAAAAATAAGTGTACACACTGGGTCGGTAGTGACATCCCTGATGATGGCAGGACTCAATAGTGACGCATCGTGGATAGTCTTTCAAGCTATCAGTGCAGGACGTCAGTGATGATAACCCTGGTCCTTACCTCTTTCTCAGCCCGCCCCAGCGAAATGTTACCCTAATGCTGATCAACTCTCGCGAGAGTCTCGCGACGGAAGATGGCGGCGCCCGGTGCAGTGCAAGCGAGGAGTATGGAGTCGGTTGGTAGTGATAGCGAGGCGGTGGCTGAGATACCCGAGGACAAAGGGCTCTTTCCTGGGTATAAGGATGCCGATTCCTTTGTCAAGGTCTGCATGGTGGCATACATTGTTGAATAGTCGAGACGGGAAAGGTGTAAGGTGATAGTGGCAGATGTTTGATGTAGAAATCACTATGTAGAAAGTTCCTCTGCTAACTTGATGTTTGTATTCTATAAGGAAGGTTATGAAGTTCATCCTGAGCACTTTTCTTGCATTGGGGTGCTTGGGGATGACCATAGATCTGATGGGCAGTTGATTTAGGAGCTGGTTCATTAACCTGAGTTTTAAAAAATGTAGCTTGTGCATTTATAGTTTAGCATCCTGTTGTCAGTCGCTAAAGGCATTGGCATAGGAGTCGACATCTGATGTATTTTTAAACTTTTGAATTATTGACTCGTTGGCATAGTTGGATGAGGAAGTGAGGGCAGGGAGAGGCTGAGGCACATTTTGAAGTGAAGTGGGGAAATGGAGAAAACTTGAGGCACACTGGCCGTAGAGGGGAACTGTGCAGAGCAAAAGGGAGGAAATCATAGTGTGAGAGATCTCTCAACAAGGACGGATGTAATTCTGTGTCAGTTCCTGAACTTCTGTATGAGGGCAGGGTGATCAAAAATATCAGCGTCAGTTGAGAGATCTTATAGCAGAAGTGCTGCATTTCCTTTTGAATCAGCGGTAGATTTAATTTCGCCCCTTGTTGCAATCAAGATGGTTTGCCTGCAGAGACCAGATTTGAATCCAGTTGAACAGTTCTTGAAAATACTGTTTCCTTCAATGAATGCTAATTCTTTCTTAAGTGTTCCTTCAGGTAGAGCTTCAGTTCTATATTAATAATTTAATTTGGTGTTATCTCCAATTTTAATCTGTACTACAGGACTTTGCACGTTTGAGCTGTCAAAAAACTACTTACTGAAGCTCGACATTAGCAGCAAGCGGCGCTCTGCCATTTGTATTTATTGTACTGTTCTTACTGGTGCCTTTTAATAACTTTGCACACAGTTTCAAGTATTGCACTCAGATCACTTTATTTCTCTCTCTCTGAAGCAATCCCTGTTCCACAACATCATGTGCCGTTTGTGCGAGGGACCTGTCTTCGGCTCCCCAACATCGAAGGACTGTCCTGACCGCCATCTCTACCATGCGATTAGCGGTCTAGTCTCTTGCATTTTCTTCCCCCACTTGACAGCTGCAGGCTATTTTGGGCCATAAGCATCCAGCAGCCCTCCCCGACAGTTTACTGGCTTTTCTCTCCGACTATAAACTAATCAGGCAGGACAGAGGAAAACAAGCATTGAAAATGCAATAGGTATCGCCTTTTATTAAGTTAAAGCCATTTGCTTTGCTATACAATACCATTAGCAAAGCAAATGGCTTTAACTTAATCAAAGGTGAGATCTGTTGAATTTTTAATGCTTGTTATAGTTAATTTGCTTTAATAGAATCTGCAACCGATATTGCTTATAAATGATGTACTGTTATCAAAAACGTTGTGACCTCTGTCATTAAATTGCATATTTTTTTATGGTGTTTTTCTAGAACATATTGGTGAAATGTATAGATTGCATTTTTTATCTTTTCTTAATATTATTTATATGGCAGGTGACTAACATTGTTTCAGTTTCTCTGACCTCTGTCCCTCAAATGCGTTCTGATTAAAGGTTTGTAACAAGGTTTTTATACTATTATATAATAATTATGAATCTGTTGCTTGATTCCATATATAATGTAGTGTTTTAGTGTGTTCGTTCTATGTTTGTTCATTTTTCTAGCAGGGATACGAAATTTTAATAATTTTAATAGAGCCATGGTGCAGAAAGTGTATATTGTGCGTATTGGGGCGAAGCCATCAAAAAACACTGAATGTTAACAAAGAGGCAGCTGGACAAATATTTACTTTACACCCCATTTGAAGGCTGGAATTTCATGAAGGCAAATACACGAAGGTAACCTTTCCAGAATTTAAAATTCTGCCTTTGTGCCAGATTCACGGAGAGTTTGCTGCGACTTGCTACTGTTTGCTGGTGTTGCTCGAATATGATTTTACCTTAAGTAAATGAAAAGAGGTGTTTGGCAAAACAGGAACAGGTTAGTTTAATTAAACGCGATGACTGGGAAAGTTTCAAAAGAGGTGTGTCTGAAGACAATCTCAAATTACAGACGTTTTGGCTGCACATATATACATTTTGTGGGTACAATAAAACACTGACATTCTTTGAAAAGCATGATAATCATAAATAACAAGAAAATACATTAGATAAGGGGGACACAGACAGCTCTCAACCTCGAGGAGAGCTAGTGTGGGCCAGTGTGTGTGTGTTCAGATGTCCGGTGTGGTGAGCATGTCGTGTTCTGATTGGCTGTGTGTTCCTAACTACATGTGGAATCTAACTTTTGTAGTATTTTGGGAACTTGCACCTTTGGCCAAACGTGTTTTCTTGGGGCCAATGTTCTGGGGCCTGATTGTGGTGTGACTACCTATCTGTGGAATCAATCAGGGCTTTCCTTGGGTGTGAGTTTGTCTTTGGGATAAGTGTAACCCCACCTGTGACCTGCCAAACAGAAGGTTTGGGTTTCGGTATCAGTAACGCAGCCTTGTACATATCGTTCACTTTGATGCGGTTTTCTGCATTAAAGGAGCGTGCAATGAATGTTGCTGTGGGCGTTTTCAGCAACACCCATGGCTTCTTGACACGGCCCAAGATTTACCACGAATCGTAAATCTAAGGCAGCGCCAAAACGTACACCTTCCCAGGTGAGTCATAAGGATGGGGCAATGGGTAGAAATACTTTTATTTCTCCTAGTTTTTTGCTCTTTCTATGTGTGCAGCATTTTGCATTTTGCAGCACACATAGAAGGAGCAAAGCACCATTAATTATTGTTTTTCTGCAGGAAGTTGCCCGTTCCTGCAAAACAACAATCATCCCTGTAATGCTGGCACACTTGCACAATGGTGCAAGGATGTCTGTTCTGGCGCACGGCTGCTGTTTCGGCGCCGGTGCAGGGGTGAGCACAGGAATGAGATGTATTCTTGTAAATATAGCAAATTCCTGCACTTAGACAATGACACAGCTTGATGCAGCAAAATTGCTTGTAGCACCATGATGTGTCATGGTCTTGTAAATAAGCTGCCTCCTGACGAGAGCCCGCACTTCTTGTTTTTTACATATTAACCACTGCTCCGCATCTTAAATAATGAGTAGATAATCCTGTAGAATCTATTGGAAAAAAGCTTATGTGCAAACCTGTGCAATCATGAACAAAGAACGTGATCACTCCAAAACAGGTGCCAAAACGTAGCAAATTAAGCATTAATTGCTATGAGTGCATGGATCCCTCTCCTCAATTACCACCTGTTAGACTTGGGGGTCTCTAGTTGGCACAGGTATGCACTTGTGACAAATAGGGACCCTCTCCTCTAGTCAGGGTAGGGGGGTATACTCCTTAAATAACCCCTGCTCACCCCCTTGGTAGCTTGGCACGAGCAGACAGGCTTATCTCAGAGGCAGTGTGGAAAGCATTTGTGAACACATACAGTAACCAAGTGACAACACTCCAGATGGACACCACACAGGTTTTATATCAAAACTAAGTATTCTTTATATAGATTTACCACAAGACCATTAAATGACAAAAACACACAATACTGTTACTTAAATGGTAGGATTTTGCATAGTTCTCTTAAGTTCTTAAATGTGACACTTTAAGTCAATGTACCTTTTAGATGCAACACGCAGGGCAACAGAAGTGTTGCAACGATGTTGATGCGATTAAGTTTTTGGTGCAAAGAAATAAAGACGTGAAGATCTTCCAGATGCGGCACGCTTCTCCGATGTTGAGAGAAGACTCGACGCTTCAGCTGCAGCAGTGACACACTTTACGCGATGCAACGACAGCAGCCTTGGCAGCGGCACTCTTCTCCGACGTTTGCGAGATGCTTCCGCTCGATGCGATGCTGCAGCGGCGACACCTCTTTTCGTGATGCGACGACAACAGCTCCGACGGCGGCACGCTTCTTCGTGGATGCGAGGCGCTTTTCTTGATGCGGTGCAATGGGACAACTACGATGGCTGCGATGGCGACACGCTTCTTCCTCGATGCAAAACTTTTCTCTTGATGCGGTGCCATGCGTCAGCTACGATGGCTGCGATGGAGACACACTTCTTCGGCGTTGCGAGACACTTCCTGGATGATGCGAGTGGCTTCCGCTCGATGCGATGCTGCAGCGGCGACACACTTTACGAGATGCGACAACAACAGCTCCGACAGCGGCACGCTTCTCCTTCTTGAGTCGCACTTCCAGCTCCTTCCAACACGCAGTCCCTCAGAAGGCCCAACAACAGCAGCAGGCACTTCCAAAGAACTCTGGGGAGCTGGGGGGTGAAGTCTGTTGTTCCTGAGACTTCAGCAGGAGGCAAGCTCTTTTCCAAGCCCTTGGAGATCCTTCACAAGTTGAGCAAAAGTACACACAAAGTTCCTTTCTCCTCTCTTTGGCAGTAAGGCAACCACTGCAGGCCAATCCCCCAGGTTCAGGGATAGTTTCCTCCTCAGCTTCTTCTGGTTCCTCCCTCAGCAGAGGTTCTTCTTGTTTTCCCAAAGTGATCTAAATTCTTGGGATCAGGGTCCCAATATTTATACCTAGAAATCCTTTGTCTTCTGAAGGCAAAGGGGCCTTTGCCCAGTCCAACCCAGTTCCAGAGCACTCTGTTTACCAGACTTCTCCTTTCCTTTCACAGTGCAGGGCAGAAACATTAGACGCCCCACAGGAGGTGGAGCCAGCATTGTGGAAGGCAAGTACAGCCCTGGAGCACTTTGTTGACATGATTCCTTCTCTCCTTTCACAGTGCAGGGCAGAGACATCACTGTGGGGGGCAGGCACTGTCCTATTCAGGTCCCAGGTGCAACTCCTCCCTCCCATCTAGATGCAGATCTCTCTATTCACCACTGGGCGGACTCACCCTGTCTCCTGGAATTCCCCAGCCCTGTCACTCAAACTCCAGACAAGGAATACACAACCTAGCAGAGGCAGGTTTGAATGGTTAGACAAGAAAATACCTACTTTCTAAAAGTGGCATTTTCAAACACAGAATGTTAATACCAACTTCAGTAAAAGATGTATTTTATCATTCTGAGTTCAGGCATACTAAATTCGAATTTCTACCATGTTCCCTGAGTCAGTTAGGATTATAAGATGTAATAACCAAACTGCCCATTCTGGCCTATGGAGAACAGGTAACCTTTCAATAGTTAAAAACGAAAATGGCTGTAATTCACTATTAGAACATGCCACACACACCAGGGCATTTCCTACCTTATCCTTACAATGCACCCTGCCCTTGGGCCTACCATAGGGGTGTCTGATATGAAGAAAAGGGAAGGTTTAGGGACTGGCAAGTGGGTGCACTTGCCCAGTCAGCATGACAGTACCAGACTGCACGCAGGCTCTGCAATGGCAGACCTTAGACACATTTTTACAGGCTGCTTCTGTGGGTGGCACAACCAGTGCTGCAAGCCCACCAGCAGCATTTGGATTTACAAGCCCTGGGCACTCCTGGTGCACTGTACTAGGGTCTGACAGGTAAACCAAACCAACCAATCATGGAATCACTAATTTGTACAATAATTTACAATAGGGAGAGCATATGCACTTTAGCACTGATCAGCAGTGGTAAAGTGCCCAGAGTCATAAAACAGCCAACAACAGGTCAGAAAAAATATAGGAGGAAGGCAAAAAGTTCAGGGATGACCTTGCAAAATGAGCCAAGTCCAACACCACCCTATTCTATTTTAGTTTTTATAGTTAATTTGCTTTAATAGAATCTGCCACCAATATTGGCTATGAATGATGTACTGTTATCATTAAATTGCAAATTTTTTTAATGATGTTTTTGTGGGACATATTGGTGAAATACATAGATTGAATTTTTAATCTTTTCTGAATATTGTTTAAATGACAGTTGACTAACATTGTTTCAATTTCTGTGAACTCTGCCCCTCAAAGGCGTTCTGATTAAATGTTTGTAACAAAGTGTTCATACTATTGTACAATACATATGAATCTGTTGCATATAAAATGTAGTGTTTTAGTGTGTTCCTTTTATGTTTGTTTATTTTTCTAGCAGGGATAAGAAAGTTTAATAATTTTAGGAGTGCCATGGGGCAGAAGGTGTATATTGTGCGCATATAAAAAAACAGTGTTAACAAAAAGGCGGCTGGGCAAATATTTACTTTACACCCCATTTGAGGGCTGAAATTTCATGAAGGAAAATACACAAAAGTAATCTTTCCGAAATTTTCCAAGTTGAATTTATGTCTTTGTGCCAGATTCACAGGGAGTTTGCTGCGACTTGCTACTGTTTGCTGGTGTTGCTCGAATATGATTTTACCTTAAATAAATGAAAAGAAGTGTTTGGCAAAACGGGAACAGGTTGGTTTAATTAAGCGCAGCGACCAGGAGAGGATCAACAGAGGTGCATCTGAAGACAATATCAAATTACAGATGTTTTGGCTGCACATATATACATTTTGTGGGTACAATAAAACACTTTGACATTCTTTGAAAAGCATCATAGTTATAAATAACAAGAAAATACATCAGATAAGGAGGACACAGACAGCTCTCAACCTCGAGGAGAGCTAGTGTGGGCCAGTGTGTGCGTGTCCAGTTGTCCGATGTGCTGAGTGCGTGATCACCTTGCGTGGTGTGCATGTCGTGTCCTGATTGGCTGAGTGTTCGTAACTACATGTGGAATCTAACTGTTGTGGTATTTTGGGAACGTGGACCTTTGCCCAAACGTACTTTATTGGGGCCAATCTCCTAGGGCCTGTTTGTGGTGTGACTATCTATCTATGGGATCGATCAGGGCTTTGCTTGGGTGCGCACTTGTCTTTGGGCTAAGTATAACCCCACCTGTGACCTGTCAATCGGTAGGCTTGGGATTCAGTCGAGGGGCCTATCTGACCACATATCTTTGACTTGGGGTTGATGTAGATGTCCTCTCGGATAAATCCAACAGCAATGACACAAGTTTGCGAATGTGAGCATGTGTAACATGGTGGTCATTGATATCATATTTACCAATATTCTCATTATTTCACATACCGTCCTATATTCACAGTTCCCCTATGTATCTGTGTTAATAGCCTGAGATAGCCCAAGTACACATTTCAGTTATTTGGTTTTAAGAAGTATAGCTTTTGCAATGGAATTATTTCTTATTATGTACTATTTTAGCGGGGATAAATGCTACTAATATTAAATGACAGATACTATTTTCCCCTCATACCTCATAATGATTTCAATATCAACAGCCGTTTTCCTCAGTCTAGTAGGTCAGCATTTGCCTGAAGATATAAAACAAGGGGTAAAAATCTGTTTTCTCTTCATGTCCCCTGATTTCTCTTAACTCCCAGATTTCTCAGTTATTGCCCCTGTACTTCCTCTGAGCGTAACCGCAGAAGGGTGGGCCACAGGACCATGTATAACTTGCTTACCGGATGGCTGTAATGGCAGGACATTACATCTACTTACCACCCTGTGCTTCCAGACTCCCAAACTGGCACCCTCTTCAAATTACTTTAATGTTCCCATTCTAGATTGCTTACTATAGGAGTTGCTGTCACCTTCTGTCCTTGCAAAATGTAAGCTTACCCACAGAATCTCTTTGTACTCTAGAAAGCCATTGTGGCATCCTATGTATGTTTATAACTTACTTGTGTTGTTCTAATTGCCTCTGTGTTACTATGTTGCCCCCAAGCAAGTGCTTGGGCTGCTCATTTCAGAGTTAAGTAGTCTACCATTGGCTCAGACATATTTTCTTAAATGGAATCTGAGATATTCACTACGTAAAAGATGTAGCACTTTCCCCACAAACTGGCACATGCATCAACGTAGGCTTTTGCGATTCCTTAATTGCGATTATTAAGGAATCGCAATTAAGGAATTGCAAAAGCCTATGCATGTAGGAATCGCTATAAAAATAGCGATTCCTACACATTCCTTAATTGCGACTCGCAAATTGCGAGTCGCAATTAAGGAAAGCCGTCCCATTCATTCCTATAGGCCTCCAGGCCCATAGGAATGAATTGGAGATTGCATGAGCAATTTGCGAGTACCAGTAGGTACTCGCAAATTGCTCATGCAATTTCAAGGGTGCAAGGGTGTCAAAATGACACCCTATTGCACCCCTGAAATTGATCTGAGCACATATGTTGCACACACACATGCCCTAAGGGCATGTGTGTGCGCATCATAGAACTTTGAAAAATGCACAAAAGTGCATTTTTCAAAGTTTTTGCAAATTACCATGAAGTTTAACTTCATGGTAATTTTCTCCCCCTATTAACGAAATCGCTAATTCTTTTACTTTAATGCATTGCATTTAAGGAATCTCAATTTGGGATTCCCTAAATGCAATCGCAATTTAAGTAATCTCAATTTAGAGATTCCTTAAATTGCGATTTTTGCATTTGGGATGATGCATCCCAAATGCAAAAATACCGGTCGCAAAGGGGCAGATTCTGAGAATCTGCCCGTTTGCGACCGGTTTTTCCTTTGATGCATGTGCCTGATAGTTTCCAAAGTTGTTCTCCATTTCTTCACTCTCACTATCTAATGAACTATTTGTAGTATTTGATATGCTGGTAACCAGGCCACTGTGAGACTGTGTTCCAATGGGATGTATGATGTTACAACGCACACTATTACAACGCATGCACTTACAACGCATTTTTTACAACGCATAATCCATTACAACGCATGACATTACAACGCATGACACTACAACGCATTTTTAAAAAATACCTTTACAACGCACTACCATTACAACGCATACTACCTTTACAACGCATACCATTACAACGCATAATATTAAATTACATTTAAGGTAAGTATTAGATAGTATAGGGGTAAAAATTACTATTCTAACTCCAGGGGGTGCAACAGTAGGGTAAGTGTTGGATAGTGTAGGGGTAAAAATTACTATTCTAACTCCAGGGGGTGCAACAGTAGGGTAAGTGTTGGATAGTGTAGGGGTAAAAATTACAATTCTAACTCCAGGGGGTGCATCAGTAGGGTAAGTGTTGGATAGTATAGGGGTAAAAATTACTATTCTAACTCCAGGGGGTGCATCAGTAGGGTAAGTGTTGGATAGTATAGGGGTAAAAATTACTATTCTAACTCCAGGGGGTGCATCAGTAGGGTAAGTGTTGGATAGTATAGGGGTAAAAATTACTATTCTAACTCCAGGGGGTGCATCAGTAGGGTAAGTGTTGGATAGTATAGGGGTAAAAATTACTATTCTAACTCCAGGGGGTGCATCAGTAGGGTAAGTGTTGGATAGTATAGGGGTAAAAATTACTATTCTAACTCCAGGGGGTGCATCAGTAGGGAAAGTGTTGGATAGTATAGGGGTAAAAATTACTATTCTAACTCCAGGGGGTGCATCAGTAGGGTAAGTGTTGGATAGTATAGGGGTAAAAATTACTATTCTAACTCCAGGGGGTGCATCAGTAGGGTAAGTGTTGGATAGTATAGGGGTAAAAATTACTATTCTAACTCCAGGGGGTGCATCAGTAGGGTAAGTGTTGGATAGTATAGGGGTAAAAATTACTAATCTAACTCCAGGGGATGCATCAGTAGGGTAAGTGTTGGATAGTATAGTGTAATATTATGCGTTGTAATGGTATGCGTTGTAATGGTAGTATGCGTTGTAATGGAATGCGTTGTAAAGGTAGTTTTTAAAAATGCGTTCTAGTGTCATGCGTTGTAATATCATGCGTTGTAATGGATTATGCGTTGTAAAAAATGCGTTGTAATGGTAGTGCGTTGTAAAAGTTGCGTTGTAAAGGTTGTTCCCCGTTCCAATGGCTGACATATGTCGTAATTGAAAGACTTGTTTAATAGTTACACTGCGAAGCAAATTTATGGTATGAAATGATTGCCCGTTAATATAGATTACTTTAGAAAAAATGGTCCATTTAATTTCTTTCCTCATTTTTTCCCCAGGTGTATAAAGAAAGCTCCAGATCGGCGTTACTTTTAGTTATCAGACAGCTGCATGGGATGCGGGTCAAGTCATAGAATGACCTGACTCCAAGGTTGTTGCCTTACGGATTCCACCACCTCTACTGAGGTTGTAGTGTTCGCTCCTCCAAATATATAGACTTTTAAGTTCAAAGCACAATAAAGGCAGTGGCGGACGCTATTTACCGAAGGTGGTGGGGGGAAGAGGAGGGTAGTACATTTAAAAAAATAGCAAAAAATCACTTACCTTCAGGCCAGCCGCCACCTCTCGGTCACCTCGTACCACCTCTCACTCCTCAAATGCAGGAAGCACTTAGGCTCCTGACTCCCCTAGCCAATCACAACACCGCAGTGCAGTGTTGCGATTGGTCTGAGCGCCGTGGATGGGCGCTCAGATGGGGAAGGGGGACCTGGGCATGTTCTGCACCCAGGCTGTAATGTAGCATGAGTGCAGAACATGCAAAGTGCGCATTGGCTGTTATGGTCGGCCAAACAGTTATGCGCCCTTTAGAGTTGAGCAACCACTCCTGCTCCTGGCCCCTGCTCTGCCTGTCTAGCCCCAACCCGCACCAAGAAATGCAAAACTAAAATGATAATAACATTGGTTATTAACATTTTAGTTTTCTAGGGAGCAAAAAAGATCAAGCGCATAAACACCTTTTTGGGGTAGTAAGCACTATATAATTCCAATTTAATTTAATTGCCAACATAAATACTGCGGATAGCTTTGTCTGTCATACTACTTTTCAGTTTGTTTTAAAGAATTCAAAAGTTTGGATTGTGCACGCATTAGCTTTGGAATTACCTGCTGATGTGCACCGGTATTCTCCAGACGTAGAATTATTTTGCCAGCAGTCTTTTAATGGCATGAAACCATCCCTGGTTGCAATCTCCTAACTGGAGACGCCAGTGATATTCTTCCCAAAATGTGTGGTGGCTAACCTGGGATGTAACTTAGTCCAAGGTCACACATGGGGTCAGCGCGAACGGCTCTGTTCATGGACTGCTACAGCCTCAAGACACTCCTCCTCTAATGCGGCTACAAGAAAACAAGCTAGAACTAGACATGGTTTGCTTTCTTCTTTAACCCCTTCGCCGCGGCAGGAATTCCGCCGCGGTGCTGGGGGGTTTGGGGGCAGGTGCGGTGGCGCTGTGCTTGTGACGGAACCACTCCGTCACGAACCACGGGTGAGCTGTGCTCATGACGGAGTGGTTCCGTCACGTCTCCGCCCACTGCGCTAATCGCCCGCACAGGCGGGGAATTAGCGCCGCGTGGGCAGAGCGGCCGCCAACGGCCGCAGCATGACGGAACCACTCCGTCATGAGCACAGCGCACCCGTGGCTCATGACGGAGTGGTTCCGTCATGAGCACGGAAAGGGTTAAGAAAAAATGCAGAATAAGACCAACAAGGGTGAAGGAAAAGTGTCATACCAAGGGCAAAATTGATCTAATTAAAAAAGTATTAAATATAAGAAATCTGTAAGGATTTTAAGAAGACCAGATCGATTGAACATCAAGCCATTAGGTATATGTGTTTTTTCCCTTTCTTTCTTCTTTTCACTAAAAAAAAGGGGGGGAGAAATGTAGTAAGGTGGTGTAAGATTGGACCCAGATCTGTTGACTTGGTGTGAGTGTTTGATTGGTTCTGATGCTCCGTCCATCACCACCCCCTTTTGTACCGCTTTGTAGTGTCTTGCTGTCATGAAGCAGCCCCTCCCATGAGGCTGCACTAACACCCACTCTACACACATCCAACACAAATGTCCCCAATCAGGTGACCTTGCCAATTAAAGGAGCCAGGCGCACATGATCGGGAACAGTTGAGTGACCATACAAGCAGTGTCCATGTCATCATATACGTTAGCATGTGGGCCTAGGGCCAATATTTAGGCTCTTGTATTAATGACACAAATGTACAGTTACCTGATTGCCACACTGCTGCCGTTGTTGCAGATTACAAATGATGTGGTTATATTGCATCATCTCACACATCCTCTGTGAGTAGTTAGCACCAGCAGACGCCTCATGGAAGCAGTGTGCACACAAGTGCAGAAAAACGGGCAATAGCTTTTTGTTCGCTAGTCCTTCCTGTTTTGCGACTTTGGGGTACTACCACTGGATTTCGCATTCCAGTTTAAATGAGGGGCGCGGTGGGTTCAATATGTCTCAACCCTCTAGGGCAAGGTAGGGAACCGAAACTGGCCAGTAAGCTGGCGGATTTAACTAGTTTTTCTAGGCACAATGAAAAACTGAACTACCTATTGTTATAGGTCCTTAAGGAGCAACAGTTGAACTCTGTTCCAAAGTTTGAAGTTCAGTTTCTCGGTACCAACAAGTACATTCTTGTTGTAAACACGTTATTAACACTCTAATCCTCAATGAAAGGCTGGAGTTTATTCTGTGCATATACATTTAAAAATAAATATTTGTGCGCAAAAGAACCAGCAGTGATACATTTCTGATCTATTTTCTATTACTTTTTGTTGCTCCCTGGCCAGCTACACATTAGCTTGCTGATTTTTCTGTGCAGAAGTCATTTACAATTCCCTGAAATGATTTCTTTTTCCAATGGTAGGGTTCAGTTAAGTTTCTGAACACGCATTTGTTATCTCTTAGGAATTATTTAAAAATGCTTTTACCTAAACTATGTTCTGCAAACAGATCAGTCACTGAAAGAATCACTAATGTTTGTTTCCTTGAATGGCCGCCTCAGACATTTCTCTCACATGCATACAATGATTTCTGTTAATTTCAAAGATGTTTTGCAAAATGTCATTCTTAAATTTGCAAGTTTTAGCATTTCACTCGTTTAAAGTGCTTGCGATTAAGAAAGTCAGATGGTATTCGGGTTTGCTGATCCAAAAATAAAAGCAGAAATCAGGGCACCATAACAAATCTCTATTTTGTTGAATATAGAATGACAAAGTTTTAGAAGCTAAAAAAACAAACACCATCATTTAGAAAAAGTTGGAAAATTCACTGGGGTACATAAAATTTGTAGTTGCATTACCGTGCACATTATTTGTAGCACTACTGCTAAATGATCTTCAAGTTGGGACTAGAATATAGATACCGCGCGCATTATGTACATAAGAATTTGCATTCGTAAAGTCACTGTAAAGTAGTGCAAATGCACACAAGACAGAGCGCAAATTTCGATAAAAATGTTTGCACTACAACTTCATTTGCAAAATGTTTTAAGTCAATTGCGACTGAAAAACTTTGCAAATCGCTACTGAAATGTACAAAAAATACATATAGGGCCCATGTCGAGTTTGCATGTACACAAAGATGCTGGTAACTAATGTTTTGCATTTCGCTGTGAACAACCTACCCTTTGCTATGCGGGGGTTTCTCAAATTCCTTGCAAAGTCAGGATAGTGTTCACAAAAAGTCAAAATCCATACACTTTATTGATATTGATGAGCAGGAATCAGCAGGCAAATGCTGGAATACAGGCCAGCATGGGGGGGCAGGCCTCCATCCAAGTATTCACATTCGCAATGTGGTGGCATTGCTACCTTGGGGGTTGCAATGTCAACACCCTGCATATAGTGGGAGGGAGGACTGATGTCCCCTACAGGCTTCCGTCCACGACTTTGCAACTTTTTGTAATGGGTCTTAAACAAATTCCTACCCTATTAATATTAATGAGATGGGTGGTGTTTGACTTTTTATCAACAGTTCCTTTGAACTGAGAGGGATCAGAGCACAACTCTCACCACAATTGGGGAGTATGGGTTTAATGGCATTCCTCACACAACAAATGGGAAGGCTGGCCTCAGCACAACGGAAAATACTGCACTTGGACCCGACTGTTTTGTCCATCTGGCCCTAGTTTGTATATAACATAGCTCAGTAGTGCACATTGTGGAAAATAAAGTCAAAAGGATGAGTGAATCATGCTGGGGTTCAATCTGTTAAAGCATCACCTCAGAAGATGTTCAATACTTTGATCTATCTCACTGCCTTTTAATGTGTCCTCCATGATGGGGTTTGCAGGAGATGTGAGTAAAATTCAAAATAGTTAGAAAAATAAATTTACAAAAATTCTTATTAAGGACATCCTTTGCAAAACTACATATACAGATGATGTAAATGATACAGAGAACAAATAAGCTCCCATTTGGAGAAGACACTTATGAACTGGGTGGCGATGTATGTTGCACACAATGAATTGAGAAAAGAAACATCTGGTAATAAGTCACTGCATTGCTCACTGGAGTTGTGAATGTTCCAAGCTGCCTGTTCATGTGTGAGCAGAAGGAATCATTCGTGTTTCAAGTCCCCTAACTAGGGAGTGTGCTTCCTCAATATTGAAGATGGAAGATCGTGGTACAAGAATATCGAGGACAAATTATTGAAGCCAAAATATTGAAAGTTAAGTTGGCATAGATTTTCTCTACCTAACTGCACATATATGTGCCTTGCAGCTAAATATACATTCAAGATAAGTAGAAGTGGAGTTAGGAATAGTTAATCTATAGTTGCTCTATATCTACTTACTTTTTGATACTTTGGTCTTCAATATTTTGTCCATAATGTTCTTGTTTCACGATATTCATAACATAGATATTCAGTAGTATGATCATTCTGGGACATGGCAATGTTGCATGATGGAAAGTCACTAGCAGCTCCAGCAATCTCCGGGATAGAGGATCAGCATCCAAAAGAACTAGGCAAATCACAAAGTGCTAGACCAAGTCCCATCTGAAGGTGGTTTGAAGCAATCTTAGTCGTGCATCCTCCCAACTGGACCTCGGTGAGATGCAACTTTGGTCTCTAAGGCACTTCAAGCTTAAACATCTAGGGTCAGTGTATCCAACTAAGTTTACATTGAGGGACCTGGAAATTGATTGGATATACAAGTGATGGATAATAAACTTGTGTCAATCTAAACCCCTGTAAACCACTGGTAATTACATCCATTGTGTGATTACAGACAGGTACAACCCATTAGCAAACAATTCTTAGCCAGCACCAAAATGAGCAATTCAGTCAAAATGGCAGAGAAAGATATGAAGAAAAAACTGCACTGCATGAATTTTTTATTTTCTTAAATCATCTCCATTATTGTCCACAAAGAAATGTTAACTTGTTGAATACAAAATGTTCCCCTTTTCATGTGCATGCTGCCCCAATGATTTAATCTCATTACTTCTCATAAATACTTTTAATGAGATTCTTTTTTGAATGCCTACCGTTTTTGTTTTTTTTAGAAATTTCTAAAGTACATATCATGTTTAAATAAAGGGTGCACACTTTCATTAGAAAAGCAAGGTATCTTCCTTTTAAACAGGAAACAGTGCGATGTTGGAGAGTCAGTGTGACGTCATGTGAGGTGAGATGAGATGAGAGGAGGAAAGAAATAGAGAAAGTATATGTATGGAAGTGGACAAGGCATGTTAGGTAGGTTGCAAGGAGCTAGAAATGTGGGGGCAGGTATTATTCATGTTTAAGGTATATTGAATTGACAAACAGCTGTAGTTGTGCTTGTCTCTAAATTAAATAAACAGCGCCACCATGTGGCAGACCATTATAAGCACCGATTTTGACATTTAAGTGCCAGTGCCACACACTGGAAACCACCAGCTCAAATTAAGCACTGGGTGGGTAGTAATCCAAAATTGACGAGAGCGAACAGAAATCAAAGGGAGGGAAAGAAAGGGAGGTATTTGGCAATAGGTTTGGAAAAATGGGATCAACACAAATGAAAGAAAAATCGAGATGTGAGTATGAAATGAAGGGAACGCAGTCTTGAGTACAAGATAGTGACATGAAAGAAAAGGAATGGACAGAGAGCAAGAGGTGGAAATTAGGTGGTAGGAGAAAAGCAAAATGAGAAAGAAAGAGTAGTAGAGAAGAAATTATAGTGAAACTGCAAAAACAGCAATATTTTGAGTATTGCAAAGGTGCAACTTGCTATGCCGATTACCAAATTTTGCAATTTGCTAATGTGATATTATCACAATACCGAATACAGTAATATTATATTACTTTTAGTGGTTTACTTTGATTGCCACAATAAAATCATGTTGTAATACTGTGCCAGAAATTGCTGATACCCAGGGTTCGGTTGTGTCATGTGTGGTGTCACTGCATCAGTATGATAGTGATGTGAAGTTGGGGGTGTGCACATTGATCTCCACATGTTTTGCCTTTTTTTTTAGGGAACTTTTCCATTTCACCTGGTTTGTCCTGGCAAAATGTGAACGTTGATGTAGGGGTTTTCACTAATGTAATCGGGATTGAAGTAGGAATCTGAATGAGCCTATAAGTCGGATACGCATGGTTAATTTGTAGTAATTCGCTAACACAAATGTAACAATTTTTTTGCACTTCTGATCTTCTCTAAATGAGAAGCACAGAGATTTGCAGAGTGATCAACAAAATGTCACTAAATTAACCTGTGCTTATCTCTGGGTAGGGTGGCACAAAAATCAGCCAGGGTTAACTTAGAGGCAAAGTGTAAAGTATTTATGCAGCACACAAACAGTAATAAAGTGAAAACACAACACAAGAAAAATACCAAACTGCTTTAGAGAAATAGAATACATTTTAATAAATTATTTGCCACCAAAATGACAAAACTCCAATCAGTTGATTCGGAGTTATGAATTTTGAAAGTTTTTAGTGAAAACTTGCACATAAAAAACCAAAGCACCAACTGCAGACAACTAGTGCAAAACCGGATCAAAGTCGACAGTTAAGCCTGACCCCGATGGAGCTCATTTCAGATACAAGAAGTGGATTGAGCCAGGTCAGCGCTTACCTTCAGACGTAAAGTCATTCTTGAGAAAAATGGTCTGAGAAGGTAAAGTTTAGATTGGCAAGGCTTCGTGAGGTAGCCGAGGAGGGCGTATTGTATTCCGATATGCTTGGTTCGAAACAGTGGAGAAGATTTCTACATTCGAACTTAGACTCTGAAATAGAAGTCGAAAATCTCCAGGCTGAGGGCTGTAGCCAAAGACAGGTCCACAATGTCTCATACCCCTTTGGTGAAGGACCTCTTAAACAGATTTGCTGCTGTTGAGAAGAATGCACTGGTGGCTGAACCCAGGAGAAAGTAGCGGTCGACGTGCGCAGCGAGGTTCTGTGGCAGGGAGGGCCTTTGGGGCCTTTCTTTGCTGCTAATCATCTTTGGGGCATGCCTCGGTCTGGCGGTCCGTGGAGTGTGCATGCAGGGTTGAACGGTCGAGCCGGGGGCCTATCCGGAGTGCTACTTAATTATCGTATGCAACCAACGTCCATTGACATGACTGGTTCTAGGTATGAAGTTACATGTTATACCATATATCTGGATGTAATGAAGGAAACAGAAACAACAAAAAAAGGAAGATTTTTCCTAACAATGGAAGCTTTGAAGGCACTGATGATCGTGCAATGGAAGTCTGTTGAATGTTCATCGGTCACCTGCCTGCTAGCGGCATATCAAAATATATTTAGGGAGACGCGTTGTGGTCCTGAAAGGCAGAGCTACCGCATAGCGTATACAAGCTACTGATAAAAATGCAGGGGTTTTTATTGGTCCAGTCAGGGGCCAAAATGTATGCTGCAGCTTTGCACTGGCTATTGCGACAAAGTGCACAGAAAGACTAAAGTTATTTGGGCAGTTTAAAAAAGTCACACTTAAGTTACTTGATAGTGATGACATCAAAAATGTTATGAAAGGGAAGCTTGACAAATATATGAATTGTAAGAAGTATGGGGTATTCATGAACAGTATTATGCCTCTCAAGTGACAAAGATTTCATTGTCCATTGCTTTACCCAGCCTTTTGTTCCTTAATTCATTAAATCCGCCACCAGCTCAACATGCGTTTTCTGGTGGTCATTGTGGATATCCTTACCATGTGCGGATTCACAGCTAATGTAAATAGCGTAAGTTTTCGAATTTTAAAATACTTGAGGTTGGGGCATGTTGTGCACCACCTGTCATGGTACCTTCTTCCTTATATGAGCTAGTTTACAAGGCATGGTAACATTATGCTGGTGAAATAGGCTGGCATTTCCACCTCCAGAAAATTCTCTTAATTGTCCATTGTGGGTACAATTCACCTGCCTTCCTTAACATCCAAGCTGTTTTCGTTCAGGCTGTATAGAGATTTCAATTCTCAGTGGCTATATGTCACTTTTTTTTAAGCTAGGGATTTATGAGGGTGCACTTTGGTTAAATGTTGTGCATCCACACATTTCTTTCTCTCTTACACACAGCTCGCACAAGACAATAGTTACTCAATTGTTTTAAGGGGTACCCGGCGGGGCTGCATGGGGACATGTGTGAAGTACTAAAGGTATTGAGAGGTGTCCAGTGTTGATGACACTCCAGCATCTGACTTCATCACACAAGAGGGAGGATAAGTAGGGATTATCTTTCCTCCTTTGTACTTACCTCATAGGTTTTATTATGGCATTAATTTCTAAATAAAAGTAAGTGCCGGGTAACTCGCAAGTAGCCACTCCAGCTGCTGCCCAAGACATTACTGTAGCCTTGGGGGGCCTGGACCAGACTGAATCGCCACACCCGCTCAACTGTTAGGGTGTAGGTGATGTTTCAGGGGCTTGGCTAGCATGGCTGGAGCAGTGTGCGGTGCAGCTGGGATTGGCCTCCTGCCGTGAGCCCGGGCACCTGGTGGGTCAAGTGTCAGGGTTAGTGGCTGGGCTGTTATTTTACCAGCAGTACTTTCCCTGCGTTGGGGATACATAAGGATAAGTTCCCTGTTGTACCACAGACACAGGGCTCTCAGCTTAGTGCCTGCCCCAGTTTTGTGTTCCTAGGATAATTTCCCATCATCCCCCTGGTACATCTTACCGCCTGGTTATGCTCGGCAGTTCTTGGAGAGACAACTATTGCACTATGCAGATCGGTGATGTTTCTGGTAGAGGCTTATTTTAAATATTAGACACAGGGGTCATGTCTTTTCCTCCTAAACAGTTAAACATCCATGGGCAGGGCCATGGAATAGATGGACATAGGACAGAAGTGACTCCTGTCATGCCTCACCTCCACTTCCCTTGACTAGTGTCCCAACCTTGAAGCCGGGTCATGTCCGGCATGCTTGTCAAGCGTTGCATGCGTGCGACGAGGTTTGGGTTCTTTGATACCAGCCATAATCTTACCTGGTTATTACTCAGGGCAAGAAGAGGCTGCATGACCCCCAGGGACAGGTGTTGGTCTGTTGGCTGGCTTGTTTTTTCAGATGTGTCGCAATGTTTCAGCTGAGTTGGGGAAGGTTTCCACACCTCAGCTTGTCTCTGCGGGTTGGAGGTGGCTTTCGGGTCAGGATGGCAGAGGGAGCCATTATCGCTTGTTTAAGCGGGGCATAAAGGGATGCCAGGCATGGAATAGGGAATTATAGAGCAAGTGATCCCTTGCTGAGCTCAGGATAGGAAAGCGTGGGAAACATTGGTAGCAGCCAGCTTTGCGCAGTCTTTCCTTCTAGAGAGTAGGCATTTCTTTAAGGATGTAGCAGGACCCATACTAGACTTCAAGGGAACTATCACCTAGGCTAAACTCGACAGTGCAAAAAAAAAAAAAAAGTGATTCGGGAGGGTTTAGGCACTGCTGGTGTGGGTCAGTCCTTGCTTTAAAAAGTTGGAAGCTGTAGGACTATTGCACCACCGGTGGGGACTGCTTTTACACAGGGTCAAGTGACGGCACGCTCAAATACGCGGCATGTTTGGCACTTACATACATGCTCCTTGGTTAAGAGCCACAGGCTCATCTTCAATGGAAGAGTCAGATCTGAAGAACCATTTTGTGATTCGGGTACTCCGAAGACAGATGTGTTCCGCCCCCCAACCTTAAGTTCACCGAGACTCCGTAGGCAAGGAGTACATTTTACTTTATACAGGCCTGGGCAACCACATGTAACAAATTGAGTCGCAACTCCTGTCAGCTGATATCATAGAGTTTCAGGGGTTGCGGTTGTACCTCCAGATCAGGGTCCTACACCTGGAGCAAGGAGAAGCAGAGTCTGGGGCTGGTTTACATACCTCAAAAGTGTAGTTGGGGGTTTAATGCATGTTCTGCTGGGCTCATGGCTGGGCTCTGCTTGTTTCAAGTTACGAGGTTACTTGCAGTGGATGGCTAGCATGTCCGGGGATAACAAAGCGAACTAGGGCTATTGCCGGTTTACGCACCAAGGGCCACAGTTGGTCAGCAGGTAGGTTTACCTGGGTCAGGACTACAGTAGTAAGCCTGGGGGGCGGTGAAAGTTGTCACCTCAAGTAGGGGCAGTGACTGCAATAGTGGGCACTATACGAACATTCCCTCAAACCTGAGTTGACACCATCTGGTGTTCGCCAGGGTTGAGCATTCAAAATGGGTTGTGCAAAGGTCTGGTCCACCTCGGTAAAGCAGTTGCTCGCTGGACCCGGGGACAGGTTACAGGTTGCTTCAGTGTACAACATTCCTTGCCATAGCCATTAAGACAGGCCGGTTGAGGAAGCTGACAGCTAACAGGGTTGCGCTGTCTCTTAGTTGGGGGGAAACAAGGTATTAAAGCACTGAAGGGTACAATGTCTTAAGAAAGTTGGCATGTCCATTCCTCAAGCGAAGGCAGGTAACTGTACTTAGAGTGCTCTCTTGCATACACAAGCGGAAGGGTACAGTGCCAGGAGAGGCTTGAGCTCTGAAGTTAGCTATGGGCAATCATGCATGGTCACTCTATACATGGGTGTGCTGCGACTCCAGGGTGGAGGAGAAAGAATGGTTCGGCGCTTCCATGCCGACTGTTAATAGGACTCACCGTGTATTCAAAGTTGAAGGAGCAGGTAATTTTCTACTGCTAGTGCGGTACACGGGTATCAGTTTGTACCTCCGAATTTAGGGATTCACCAGGTTCGTGGGTAAACAAGGGCTTCGACAACCCCAGATGTAAGGCACGCAGTGAACAGGTATTGAAGGCATGATTATTTATGTCAGGCAATGCAGGTCCTGACAGGCGCTTTGGCAGTCACTCTTTCTGCAGGGGCAGCAAACTCAGCGTTCGGGGCAGGCTTGCCTGCGGAGCGCATCCTGCAGGTGGGGCGATGGGAATTGTCCCACCTGCAAGACGTTTTAAAGGTACATCCATCCGTAGCCACTTGGGGAGTGGCCGGAAGACAGGTTATGGGTATTGTGTCCAGGTGGATTTCGAGTATACCACAGGCAGCCCCGTGAGGCACCTGAGTTGATGTGGTGCAGTGTTATTGGATAAATTGTGTGCAAACGGGAGTAGTTGTATAGAAGGGTGCAGTGCTCAATAAAGGGTGTTGAGCAACCCAGCATTGCTTTATTTTGCCAGGATCAAAGGTCTGTGTATGGCCTTTCGTGCGTCTTGAGGGTGGCACGAGGGGCGGAATGCAGGAATCGGAGGCATGGGTTGTTTCCACCACTGAGTTAATTTGGTTGGGGGCCTAAGCTTGCGCTGTAACAGCTTGCTGAAGATAGCTGCGGCACAGACCGGGTGTTGTGTCTCCCCTCCTAACAGTGGGACATATACTGGGGAGGCATGAGTTGACTTTCCTGGGTAGGAAGGCACTGCTGTAAGAATTGAAGTCCTCCATGCGTAAGATGAGCAACTAATTGGGGGGCATATGAGCTGTAGGGGTCAGGGATAACCCCTCGTTTAGTATGGCGATGAGCCCGGTCAGGGGAGGCCAGGAATCCTCGCGCCGGAGAGTTAACAGTGCCATGTGTAAATTCACTGAACAGAGGAGGTTTAGCTTTATCAGGCATGGGTTTTAGCATGCCAAGTCCACAGGGTGTTTTGATTAAGAGGGGGTTCACCTGTCCAGAGGGAGCAGGGACCTTGTACCTGGGAGAGGCCTGGGAATCAGCAGGATGTAGGTAAAAATGCCTACATTGGTGGGGGGCCCAGGGGTGACGGTGGCCACACCCAGTGTTGTGGCGGAGATACAGGGCGATCCAGAGGCTGTAAGGTACAGAGGGGTACCCTCTGCATGAGCACCACAAGAGTGCAAAGGCCAAATATCCCCAGGGAGGTCCTCGCGTTGGACCCTGGAGGAGCGACGGTGCCCCGTAGGTCCTAAGGGCGGTTGTGGACCTGAGAAACCGGGGGTTGCCTGCAACACTCCGCCCTCTTTCTGGGGGGCGTGAGTAAATGGCTGGTGGTCCACCGGAGGGATGGGCTATCCCCTCCCCCAAATCTTGCAACACCGGTTGGCTAGAGCCACGATGTCATTTGGCTCATCGGGTGGGCAGGCCGTGAGGGGCTGCCTGTCCGGGGATTGCCCGTAAAATAACCCACCATGTTGGCATATTTGTTATGCAAATAAACCTGCAGCAATTTTCTCCACAAATAATGTGTCTTGTCTGATTATTTCTCCAGGATATTGCTGTGGGAGGGATGGGGAGTGTTGCCGATATTGGCACTAATGCCCGAGGCACTCCGAAGGCTGCACGCCTTAAACAGACCATACTGACGTTTCATTAACAGTCTCATATTTGTAGAACTGAAACATTTTCAATTCTAGTTAGTCACAACCAAATCCTTGTTATTCATTCATCTGATACAGATAAAAGGCATTAGCAAACTAATTGGTTTTGGCTTGATTTGGGTGTATGTGCCGGTTAGTCAGTTACACGTCTGAAGGCACTAACTTAAAACTTACTGAGAGGCACCCAATTACTGGACAGGCGGCATGCTGTGTGAAGCACAGCAGTACATGGACTTAGTGCTGGCTTTTTTTTATTTGCCGATTAACTTTTCTCCACCTGCACTGCAGCACCTAATTAAACAGTGCTGGAGTTGGAGGTGGCAAAATGCCAGTGGTCAGGGTGGGAAGGGGAGCAGGTACACGGAGGGGCACCTCTGTAAAAAAAGAAATGCTTACTTTGTAAAAAACCAAATGGCAAGGCCCTCGTCAGCAGGCCAAATCAGTTTGCATTGCCCATTGCCCCTGCCAGCGCTGCTAATGACTGTACCAGCACAACTAACCATCTCATTCCTAAAAGTGTGACAGTACAGACTATTCCAGGCCACTAAAACTATAGAAATGGATCAGGCAGCAGGTATTTGTCATTTTAAATGCATATTAAATAACTGTTGTGCTAATTTCAAAAGTAGCAAACAGCGTCCCAAGTGGCCGACTGCCATAAGAGCCAGTGCTGACCACTGGCACAAATTAAGCAATGAAAAAAAGGCAATCACCACTGGGCAAAACACCGGTGCCAAGAGTGTGTGTCCCACGGCTATGTCTGCAAATCAAGCCCAGGATTTTACTTTACATATTTTAAGTGACACCATGATTTACACAGGGCACACATCTTTGAAAAATTCCTACTAAAACTTCATTGGCAATGCCCCTTCTAGACATAACCCAACTGCACTTACAATGTCAGGTAATTGGGCTACATTAATTCCAATATACTAGAATTTTGAACTCTCTGAAGTCTGTCATGTGCATCATTGTTAATATGCAAAATAAAAGACCACCTGGCTCTTAAACAAACACTGATGAATAACTAGAATATACTCCTTCAAACACGAAGAACAAAGTAACACGTCACCAGCATATTGTCATGATTCCTAATTAAAACCATGGATCTAATACTATTCCCTTATTTTTACCCAAATGAGTCAATGGTTAGAGAAAATAAGAGGGGAAATAGGACTGCTCGATCTTGTTTCTACAAAGATCCTGTTTTAACCCATGCATAGCCAAGATTTGGCTTCTTCCCCAAGCAATAGATTTATTAGCAGGGATCCATGAATGAAAGCTTTAAAGGCATTAATGAGTGCATTTTTGTTTCCACACCTCACATTAACTATCCACTAACTGTTAGTTTGTTCAGTGATTTCTTTATAAATTTGAATTATTTAAAATGTTTTGTCATTTGTCCAATTGCACGTGGAAGACCCAGAAAGGCCAGTTAACCCAATATGAGGAATAACCAGAAAAATAATGAATGAACATTTGATTATACATTTGTAAAATAGGCCCGATTACCTGTGCAGAAATAAATGGATAATCTGCGATACTGAATAGCGGGAATAAGAATAAGAAGTAAATCCCAGCGCGGTTAAGTTAATCGTAACACTTTATTCAGCAACAATCACATAAAAGTTTAGTTCACATTACAATAAAACACAGTAAAATGTACATGATCAGGATGTTGTAAACACATATGAACCAAAGAAAATAAGATCCCATCAAAAATAAAAGAGTTTTCTTAAAAAATGCAAGAACATCATGGAAAATACAGTAAAATCCGTATCAGAAGCCCAAAGTGCAGGGGTGCAAAGATCTTTATACAATAACATCGTCCTAATCTGTGCCAGCCATACACAAGTGCTAAGGATCCCATTTACAATTTTAAAAGGAAATACAAACATTTAAAAACAAGAGAGTTCAACAGTTTCTTAATATTGTTGAGCAAATCTATTTTATTAAATCTATCCTGCTTGACTACCTCTTGCAGGGTTTCAGCATAATCGGCCAGTTTCAGGGTGGCTCTCAGCTCCTCCAAAACAAGATAGGTCTAATTCTTGCTTCATCTAGAATCAGTTTCCTCCCCATGTCAAGCTTTAGTGGGTATATCAGTGTGCTGGGGAGGAGGGAGAATAGATTTATTAGAAACTTTTTTTCAGATCTGGTCAAGTCTGCTAAATTTTGGAAGCCCTGAGTTCTGCGCTGTAAAGGGCACTAACCACAGCCTTCAAATCGTAAAGCTGCAGGACTGGGGCAACTGGCTTACTGTGTGATACACAATGTTCTTTCAGTATGGTGCCCACAGCTTGTTTGTGTATTAGGGTCATTATATCAACATGCATTTTCCATGACATTTAGATATTAACTTGATTCCTAAATAGTCAAAGGCGTCTACTTTTTCAAGCTCTGCACCTCCCAGTGTCATCCTTCCTTTTTAGGTCACGGCTGGCGTGGGCAGCGCACTTGCGCAGTCTCGCTTGCGAGATTTAATGTTTTTAAGTATTTTCTGTAAAGGGCTTTTAGCCCCGCCCCTCTATTCAATTGGCTGGCATCACCGTTTATGCTAAACGGTGGCCAGCCATTGGAAAAGAGCTGTTTGTGACGTTTTCGTTTGGCTTTTTGAGCTGTCCCATTTGGACTGGCTTGTCTGACTTCCGTACTCCGTGAAATCTTTCTTATCTTTATGGGGCCATGTGTTTGAAACACATGGCCCCATAAAGACAAGAGATCCCAATGCTTGCAGCGCGGTCCTCCTTTCACTTTCGGGACCGCGCTTGTTAAAGAAAGCTTTGCTGAATCATACACTGGCTACCGAACGATGGGCTGGCCTATGATTCATTTCCAGCACAGGATCGGGTTTTTTTTTTGTTTTCCAGCAGTAAGTAACGGCTTGGGAGATGGAAGGGATTTTTCATTAATTTGATCCCCAGTGCTAACCTAAGGAAGGTACCACTTTTATTTTGGCAGCATCCGCACCCGATCGGATTAGCCTGGCTCCGGCGGCGAATTCCTTAGTGTTTCTAATTAATAAGTCAACCATCATTTATTTACGATAAATTAAAAGTGTACTTTGGACAACGTTTTTTGCTCTTCCGTGTTTATTGGTCCACGGATGCTTACAAAATAAGTACCACACTGAGTTGTACATTATTCTGTCAGAACTGAACTGACTGTGGTCAGCGAGCAGTTCCTTCAGCTGTGGCTGGCCACAAACCAGCCAGCATTACACTCGTGCCTTCGAGGCCAGCAGGCAGCCATCAGACCTACTGTGCAAAGTGAGGCTTCGATAGCAAGACACTGTGCACCTCAGTAGATGGTCTGCCTCGCATCGAGTGTGAACGCAGTGCTCGGTACTGTACATGCTTTTGAAACCATGCAAGGTCAAACAGATGTCTGAAACCGAATACATGCTTCTTACGACAGAGCCTCCCATTACGATGACCAATAATTACATTTTGTGTTGTTGTTTTCTCCCATCATTACTATGCTGTGTTTTCGTGGCTTTTCCGGGCAGTGTGTGGGCTTGCTGTAAATAACCCGGTTTGCTGAGTCACTTGCATGTGGGCTGGAAAACCAGGTGACGGAGCTGGGATTTCAGACTCGATTCTGCCACCTAGAAATCGAAAGAAGCCCTCATTATCAAGAGTTCATTGCAGAAAGACGGGTTCGTGATCAGAAGGATTCCTGGCTCCTTGCAGCCTGACCTGGAATATTCTCTCCCACTGCACAGGGTTTCTGATATTTGACAAAAAGCTCATGATTTTTCGAATCTCTGAAGCCTGCTTTCGTTCCTTCTTCTACTTTACACGCGAGGCTGTTTACAGGGACTTGAGAAGCCTGGAGGCTTGGGCGAAGCTAGAGCAGGGATCGTGTCCGTGTGCCGCCTGCTCGCCATCTTTTATCTTTTTTGCATTTAACTTCTTCAGCTGTGCCTTAAGGCACCTAGTATGGATTGGTGAAAGTAGCCTCAACTATTTATTAGGGCAAGGGACAGAATGTGGGGGGTTGGGTGTAGGCCACGATGCTGAAGCCTCAGGAGTGGTAGTTTGCTGCAGCATGTTTGGCTCCCTTATGTGTCTCGGTATGTGTTTGCTGGGTCTCACTTTTACCCGCCAGCCTTATCATTGTTCACATCAGCTCTCGGTAGGGTGACCAGATTTTGAGAAGCAAAAACTCTGACTGGCCAAATTTAGAAGTAGGAATAAAGCCTTTAGCCTTACTTTCAGATCTGGCCTGTTCCGTTTTTTTTTTTTGCGTAACTATGTATTGTGTGTATGTATATGCTATTGCAGGACCTCCGTCCCCTGCTCTCCTCCCTAGTCAGCCTCTCCTCTGCTGGGAGCATGTAGTGGACCCCCTTGCGTTCTGTCGAACAGGTACTTTAGAAAAAGATACTTTAATTATTTGAGTCTATAGATTCCCTTTGAAAAGAAATAAGAACATACCATTCTATTCCGCTTTGCGGAATGACCTGACCTTTGTCAATATTTGAAATTAAGAAATGTTTTGGGACACCGGGCAGTTTTCAGAAAACTGGGACTCTGGGGAAATCTAGGACATCTGGTCACCTTAGCTCTCCGATGGCCATCCCCATAAAGCAAAGTGCTCGTACTCAGCCGTTACGGGCCCCAGGGGTAACAGAAGTCAACCCCTGGCTTGTCCTTTGCTACCCCTGGTCTCACTTGTCACAAAGGCAGCAGCAGGAACGTTAGTAAACAAGCATTTGCAATGCAATAGGCCTCGCATTAACACAAGTTTGAGCTATTGCCATTGTAAATGACAATACCTTTTATTTATGTTTTGGTTTTTAAAACCTAAATAAAAGGCATTGTTATTTACAATACCAATAGCTGAAGCTTGCGTAAATGCGAGACCTATTGCATTGCAAACGCTTGTCCATGACTGGTGTTAAATGTAATCCCAATAACTGATAGTTTGTTTTCATATGCCCTTTGAAATACTTTACACTTCCCCCAAAAGTTCGATCCCCAAAAATGTGTTCAGTTCTTCAATTCTGTTTCTCACTTCTGAAATGTCTGTAATCACTTACATTACTTAGGGTTTCCTTTCTGCATTGACCCTACCCGGACTCCGCCGTTCTTCTCGATGTTTATTGGGGTAGAGACGGCAACTGTATCGTATTAGTGAGTTAGACAAAAATACACATTAATTTCTTTCTCATTTAGTATCTCAGAAACCATCTCGTGCCACCACAGCACATGAGCAGGCCATAAAACTGCCTCTGTTCTCGGAGACTTCTTTAATTTAACTCGTACAAAGTATGCTTTCAGTCCTGTTTAAAACACAAGTACTCAAATTGCAAAATTCTGTCAGGACCCTATAGCCTACTTTAATAGTAAATTAGAGAAAACGAGGCATGTCTGCACTCGAAAATTGCATGCATCGGATTTCTGTGAAACTTCACTATAATAGAAAAGGTTTTAAACGTAAATCCTGAAACAATTCAAGGCATCTCATTGGCTGGAAAGGGCAGTGTCGGTTCCCTCCAAAGAGAGGCTCTATTTCGCAAACAAAGGCACATTGTGTTAGAGCAATAAGCAACTCAGACCAGGGAACTCCCTTCATTATTGCATCTCAAACAGCCTAAATTTAAAGTGTCCTTCACAGATCGCGAGGTTGTTTGAACCCCTGCACAAAAGGTGACATAAATCCTACGAATGGATTTCTGATGCATTGGTCGTTGCAGGAAATCTCTGCACCATGTAGTCTGTAGAAAGGATGTAAGCACGTTAGGTTGTACAAATCTGCTAAGGTTTCAGGGGAAATATCACTGCCTCCACTAACTCGCTTTTCCGGACATGCCTGTTGGACAACAACAACAACAAGCAGGAAGTGGGATAAGGGAGGGGGTAGGGGAGAGAGGCACGCAGGCTGAAAATGGTGAGCACTTTCGCGGCCGCTTTGATGTTCTCAGTGGCCGCGCGGCTCACTGAGAACATCAAAGCGGCCGCGAAATGTACACGCAGACTGCCAAATGGTGCGCGCGCCCGGCGCACATGCACTTTAGTTGGCGGCCTGAAAGCACTAGTTTGCACTTCCAAATCCCCTGATTACAAATGCTCTCGCGAGGGCAGCGCTAAAGCGCTGACTCAGGCGAGACCTAAAAAGGCTCCAGACGATGTTTACTTTATCGTTTCCAGCTCGTTCCCCTGCCCATAGCCCCTCCAAACAGATCGGATGGTGTGGGGCAGGGACCACCATGATGTCTTTGGTGAAAGATAGTGTAAAAACAATTCTGCTGTGCCTGCCTTTGGTGAATGGATGTCTGTGTGATAATATAAGTAACCACTTCCACCAACAGACGCGCCGGGCGTAGACTTAATTACCCTACATTGACATAATCTTAAACTAAGGGCCCGGTGTATCTCCCTGTGTGCTTCCTCCCCACTTCCCTCCGTGATGTGCTCACCCTTGTTTGCTTCCTCCCCACTTCCCTCCATGATGTGCTCACCCTTGTTTGCTTCCTCGCCACTTCCCTCCGTGATGTGCTCACCCCGTGTGCTTCCTCCCCACTTCCCTCCGTGATGTGCTCAGCCTTGTGTGCTTCCTCCCCACTTCCCTCTGTGATGTGCTCAACCTGTATGCTTCCTCCCCACTTCCCTCCATGATGTGCTCACCCTGTGTGCTTCCTCCCCACTTCTCTTCGTGATGTGCTCACCCTTGTGTGCTTCCTCCCACTTCCCTCTGTGATGTGCTCACCCTTGTTTGCTTCCTCCCCATTTCCCTCCGTGATGTGCTCACCCTTGTGTGCTTCCTCCCCACTTCCCTCCCTGATGTGCTCACCCTGTGTGCTTACTCCCCACTTCCCTCCGTGATGTGCTCACCCATGTGTACTCCTCTCACTTCCCTCCCTGATGTGCTCACCCATGTGTACTCCTCCCACTTCCCTCCGTGATGTGATCACCCATTTGTGCTTCCTCCCCACTTCCCTCCATGATGTGCTCACCCTTGTGTGCTTCCTCCCCACTTCCCTCTGTCAAGTGCTCACCCTGTGTGCTACCTCCCACTTTCCTCCGTGATGTGCTCACCCATGTGTGCTTCCTCCACACTTCCCTCCTTCATATGTTCACCCTGTGTGCTTCCTCCCCACTTCCCTCCATGATGTGCTCACCCATGTGTACTCCTCCCCACTTCACTCCGTGATGTGTTCACCCTGTGTGCTTCCTCCCCACTTCCCTCCATGATGTGCTCACCCTGTGTGCTTCCTCCCACTTCACTCCGTGATGTGCTCACCCATGTGTGCTTCCTCCCCACTTCTCTCCGTGATGTGCTCACCCTTGTGTGCTTCCGCCCCACTTCCCTCCATAATGTGCTCACCCTGTGTGCTTCCTCCCCACTTCCCTCCGTGATGTGCTCACCCATGTGTGCTTCCTCCCCACTTCCCTCCGTGATGTTGCATTACCGCATCCAGACGAATTTTAAGCCTCCCACACCCCTCCAAGGTTTTAGTGTCCTCTTTGTTGAACAGCCCAAAACATGTTTACGTTCAGGGTGGTGTTGCCTCGCTCCGCCCCAAGCAGCTGTTGAGGACTAAGGTGCCCACTGCGGCCCCTCGCCGGGAAGTGCAGTGCCCTTAAGGAGCAACTGCAGGGCCTTGAGGAGCAGCTGTTCACGTGACAATTGCAGGTCATTGGGGAAATGACAGTAGCTTCAGAACTCAAGGTAGGTGAGGCGTGCTTTTCATCGAGAGTCTGGTGTCCGTGAGGCTCCGGGGTTCCATGGAGACACAGCCTTCCTCCCCCACGTATGGAGGAAACCAGCCCCCCTCCACTTACGGAGGACGCAGCCAATCTCTGTGCATGTGTGTGCTTCTTCCCACTTCTCTCCATGATGCGCTCACCATGTGTGCTTCTTCCCACTTCCCTCTGTGATGTGCTTTGCCTGTGTGCTTCCTCCCCACTTCCCTCCGTCATGTGCTCACCCTGTGTGCTTCCTCCCCACTTCCCTCCGTGATGTGCTCACCCTTGTTTGCTTCCTCCCCACTTCCCTCCGTGATGTGCTCACCCATGTGTACTCCTCTCCCTTCCCTCCATGATGTGCTCACCCAGGTGTGCTTCCTTCCCACTTCCCTCTGTGATGTGCTCACCCATGTGTGCTTCTGCCCCACTTCCCTCCGTGATGTGCTCACCCTTGTGTGCTTCCTCCCCACTTCCCTCCATCATGTGCTCACCCATGTGTACTCCTCTCACTTCCCTCCGTGATGTGCTCACCCATGTGTGCTTCCACCCCACTTCCCTCTGTGATGTGCTCACCCATGTGTGCTTCTGCCCCACTTCCCTCCGTGATGTGCTCACCCTTGTGTGCTTCCTCCCCACTTCCTTCCGTCATGTGCTCACCCTTGTTTGCTTCCTCCCCACTTCCCTCCGTGATGTGCTCACCCATGTGTGCTGCCTCCCCACTTCCCTCCGTCATGTGCTCACCCTGTGTGCTTCCTCCCCACTTCCCTCCGTGATGTGCTCATCCTTGTTTCTTCCTCCCCACTTCCCTCCGTGATGTGCTCACCCATGTGTGCTTCTTCCCCACTTTCCTCCGTGATGTTGCATTGTGAGTCTGGTGTCCATGAGGCTCAGGGGTTCCATGGAGACACAGCCCTCCTCCCCCACGTATGGAGGAAACCAGACCCCCCTCCACTTACGGAGGACGCAGCCAATCCCTGTGCATGTGACCTGCTGAGACGCAAAGTTTGCTTCACTGCTGTCAAAATGTCAGCTTGGATGCTCGCTGGTTAAATATTGAAGTCAACGAAAGTATTGGGGGTTTTACATGAGCACCAGTTACATTAGGCACGTTCATTTTTGGTAGGCACAGGTGAAGGAAATTAAGATGTGCTCCCCCTTGTGTGCTTCCTCCCCACTTCGCTCCGTGATGTGCTCACCCTGTGTGCTTTTTCCCACTTCCCTCTGTGATGTGCTCACCCTGTGTGCTTCCTCCCACTTCACTCCGTGATGTTCTCACCCTTGTGTACTTCCTCCCCACTTCTCTCCGTGATGTGCTCACCCTTGTGTGCTTCCTCTCCACTTCCCTCCATAATGTGCTCACCCTGTGTGCTTCCTCTCCACTTCCCTCCGTGATGTGCTCACCCATGTGTGCTTCCTCCCCACTTCCCTCCGTGATGTTGCATTACCGCATCCAGACGAATTTTAAGCCTCCCACACCCCTCCAAGGTTTTAGTGTCCTCTTTGTTGAACAGCCCAAAACATGTTTACGTTCAGGGTGGTGTTGCCTCGCGCCGCCCCAAGCAGCTGTTGAGGACTAAGGTGCCCACTGCGGCCCCTCGCCGGGAAGTGCAGCGCCCTTAAGGAGCAACTGCAGGGCCTTGAGGAGCAGCTGTTCACGTGACAATTGCAGGTCATTGGGGAAATGACAGTAGCTTCAGAACTCAAGGTAGGTGAGGCGTGCTTTTCATCGAGAGTCTGATGTCCGTGAGGCTCAGGGGTTCCATGGAGACACAGCCTTCCTCCCCCACGTATGGAGGAAACCAGCCCCCCTCCACTTATGGAGGATGCAGCCAATCTCTGTGCATGTGTGTGCTTCCTCCCCACTTCCCTCCGTGATGTGCTCACCCTTGTTTGCTTCATCCCCACTTACCTCCGTGATGTGCTCTCCCTGTGTGCTTCCTCCCCACTTCCCTCTGTGATGTGCTCACCCTTGTGTGCTTCTTCCCACTTCTCTCCATGATGTGCTCACCATGTGTGCTTCTTCCCACTTCCCTCTGTGATGTGCTCTCCCTGTGTGCTTCCTCCCCACTTCCCTCCGTCATGTGCTCACCCTGTGTGCTTCCTCCCCACTTCCCTCCGTGATGTGCTCACCCTTGTTTGCTTCCTCCCCACTTCCCTCCGTGATGTGCTCACCCTGAGTGCTTCCTCCCCACTTCCCTCTGTGATGTGCTCACCCTTGTTTGCTTCCTCCCCACTTCCCTCCCTGATGTGCTCACCCTGTGTGCTTCCTCCCCATTTCCCTCCGTGATGTGCTCACCCATGTGTACTCCTCTCACTTCCCTCCGTGATGTGCTCACCCAGGTGTGCATCCTCCCCACTTCCCTCTGTGATGTGCTCACCCATGTGTGCTTCTGCCCCACTTCCCTCCGTGATGTGCTCACCCTTGTGTCCTTCCTCCCCACTTCCCTCCATCATGTGCTCACCCATGTGTACTCCTCTCACTTCCCTCCGTGATGTGCTCACCCATGTGTGCTTCCTCCCCACTTCCCTCTGTGATGTGCTCACCCATGTGTGCTTCTGCCCCACTTCCCTCCGTGATGTGCTCACCTTTGTGTGCTTCCTCCCCACTTCCTTCCGTCATGTGCTCACCCTCTGTGCTTCCTCCCCACTTCCCTCCGTGATGTGCTCACCCTTGTTTGCTTCCTCCCCACTTCCCTCCATCATGTGCTCACCCTGTGTGCTTCCTCCCCACTTCCCTCTGTGATGTGCTCACCCTTGTTTCTTCTTCCCCACTTCCCTCCGTGGTGTTGCATTGTGAGTCTGGTGTCCGTGAGGCTCAGGGGTTCCATGGAGACACAGCCCTCCTCCCCAACGTATGGAGGAAACCAGACCCCCCTCCACTTACGGAGGACGCAGCCAATCCCTGTGCATGTGACCTGCTGAGACGCAAAGTTTGCTTCACTGCTGTCAAAATGTCAGCTTGGATGCTCGCTGGTTAAATATTGAAGTCGACGAAAGTATTGGGGGGCTTTACATGAGCACCAGTTACATTATGCACGTTCATTTTTGGTAGGCACGGGAGAAGGAGATTAAGATGTGCTCCCCCTTGTGTGCTTCCTCCCCACTTCCCTCCGTGATGTGCTCCCCCTGTGTGCTTCTTCCCACTTCCCTCTGTGATGTGCTCACCCTGTGTGCTTCCTCCCGACTTCCCTCTGTGATGTGCTCTCCCGGTGTGCTTCCCCCCAATTCCCTCCGTCATCTGCTCACCCTGTGTGCTTCCTCCCCACTTCCCTCCGTGATGTGCTCACCCTTATTTGCTTCCTCCCCACTTCCCTCCGTGATGTGCTCACCCTGTATGCTTCTTCCCCACTTCCCTCCGTAATGTGCTCATCCATGTGTGCTCCTCCCACTTCCCTCCGTGATGTGCTCACTCATGTGTGCTTCCTCCCCACTTCCCTCCGTGATGTGCTCACTCATGTGTGCTTCCTCCCCACTTCCCTCCGTGATGTGCTCACTCATGTGTGCTTCCTCCCCACTTCCCTCTGTGATGTGCTCACCCATGTGTGCTTCCTCCCCACTTACCTCCGTGATGTGCTCACCCTTGTGTGCTTCCTCCCCACTTCCCTCCGTGATGTGCTCACCCTGTCTGCTTCCTCCCACTTTCCTCTGTGATGTGCTCACCCATGTGAGCTTCCTCCCCACTTTGATTAAGTTAAAGCCATTTGCTTTGCTAATGGTATTGTATAGAAAAGCAAATGGCTTTAACTTAATAAAGGCGAGACCTATTGCATTTTTAAGGCTTGTTACGATCTGTGATGGTTGATAGTCATATACTTAGTTTTAGCTGTATTTATTACTAAACCACACAAGGACAAAAATGTATCAAAGGGGTTCAGCAAACGGTGCAATTCGCTTGGACATTAGTAGGGTGTCATCAGCAAAACGTAGGGTAAGTATCTTTGCATTTGCCAAAAAAGAAGCATCAGAGGCATGCAGTGAGAGGAATTGATCAACATCTTTCAAATACAAAGAAAACAGAGTGGGAACCAGAACACAGCCCTGGTGAATGCCCTTGATAACAGGAATTGAGTTTGTGAGTTGTCCCTGCTCACCCCATCTTATTCTGGCAAATGTGTCCTTGTGGAGACGAATAACAATAGACAGAATATCTGAGAGCATCTCCATGTCCTATAGAAACCTACCACTGCTACTTACGAGGTACCAGATCAAAGGCAGAGTTCAAAATGACAAAGGCCACATATGTGTCCTCTACTAATTAGCACGGTCTTCCAATACAAAAGCATAAAATGAAAGACCTGATCTACAGTGCTATTTTTTTCTCTAAATCTGGCTTGCAGTGAGGTTGCAGTTTATCCTCGGTCCACTCATTGATTTCCCTCAGTACTGCCAGGCTGAAAACCTTTTGTGTGGTGTCAATTAGACTTATTGGCCTATAGTAAAAGGTATCATTCGGTCACCCTTTTTGTAGATTGGAGCAACATCTGCTCCTTTGCAAGAGCTCGGGATAGGCACTCCCCTTGCGATTCCATTGGACAGAGCTAGAATGTACTTATTTATCATGGATAAAGATATCTCCTGCTATGCCATCAGGGCCTGGCGCTTTCCCGTGTGCAATGGAATTAAGGGAAGATTTTATATAATTTAAGTCAAACACCAGAGCATCTTGCTTCAAATCTACCCAAGTCAACTGAGCATCACAATAAGCGGTTTGAAGATCATTGGTATATAAGGCCTTAAAATGGTTGAGCCAGTCAAGTGGTGAGATATGGTTTGTTGGCTGTGGTGCAGAAAACAGACTTTACAACGAAGCCTAAACAACAAGATGCCTTTACAACTAAGGGCCTGATTACGATGATGGATGGATCGGAGTCCGTCTGACATCGTTCTGGAACTGGAACCAAACAACCTCCTGTCATCGGTTCCAGTCCAGCAAGTAGGATGAGACCAAACCCTGTTCGGTCGCAAACCTATACTTTACAATGGGAGCATGCATTCTGAACGGAATCCATGCTCTCATTGCAAAGAGCAGAGGTACAGTTCACCGCTGCACCCCTTGCCTGCCACGGGGTACAGGGATCAACAGGGAGCCGACATTTGACAGCCTTGCACCCATGGGGCCCTGCTGAGGGCCCCAAAGACAGATTCCCAATGCCTTTCTGTGTCAGAAAGACCAGCACAGAAAGGCAGGGGAAAGCTGCCATTGTAATCCCTCGACCGGAACGAGCCGGCCGAGGGATTACTGTAGGCTTTCCGAATGGTGGACGGGCTCTCAGAGGCCATTCCGAAAACCAATTCCGATTCCCTTCCGACCGACCCCATGGAAATGGTTAGGTCGGAAGGGAATAAGAACGGGCAATTTGGATGCATACGAAACGGCTCCAACCGATGGTCAGAGCCGTTTCCAACCCCATCGAAATCGGGCCCTAAGACTTTATAGTGATAAAGACTTTACCACAACAGACTTTCACAGCCAATCTTTTACAACGAATGTGCCTTTGCCATAGATGTCTTTTACCACGAAAAATGTGGTAAATGTAAGATTTTGAAGGTATGTAGAAAGTCTATGGAAAATATAAATATAAATAAATTTATATTTATATTTTCCATATACTTTCTACATACCTTCAAAATATATATATATATTTATATTTTCCATATACTTTCTACATACCTTCAAAATATATATAGATTCAGTGTGGTGGAAAGAGGCCTCCTCGCTGTGGAGGCAATAATCTTCCAATAAAAACTCTGAATATCTAATACTGTTTTGTGGTGTGCAGTGCTAGGTTTTGCTGTGTATTAAAGTACTTCTCTTTTTACAAAGAATATACTGGGCTGGACAATCACATTATTATTCTGTTGGGAGTCTGTTGAGTGCTGAGCCCATCGTACCCCAACACTAACCTACTTTTGAGGCATGCGACTGCTCGCCATTTCTACCAATGACAGTCAAGTGGTGAAAGGGTTGTACCTGTCTCATCTTGCAGAGCCATAGTAGGGTGGACACCACAACATTATAGGCAAATTATTTCAGTCCCTACAGCTGAAGCTCAGTAGCCCCTATTTGCTTTGTGACTGCTTGAATGGGGTCTAACAATACCTATAGCTCTGTAGCCAATTATTGCTTACAAATGAACAGTTTTAACTAATTTTTACAAAGTTTTCTTGGGGAAGAAAAACCCTGGGAATCCATTGGTAGCATTAGGACTGACTAGACATTGTTAAAGTTCTAGGAAAAATCTGTACTTTCTCTTCAGAGTTGGATGTTTTTACAGTATTAATGTGGAAATTGTTCTCCAAATTACACCATTTGGTCCTCTTTTCATTTCAAATTCTTCTGAGGGGATGCTGCAATATCGGACCTCAGTAACAAAATCAGCAGTGCTGGGGGACAGTTTTGTTAAGAAGCAGTGCTTCAATGCTGCCTCCCCCCACCTCGGGGGTGTGGGCAGGTCCAACAAAATTTCCAGAGTTGCTTTGGATCCCCAGTCCAGCCCTGAAAGCAGACCATCCTTTATACCGCTGATGTCACCCATCACGATTCTCAAAGAGAAAGGAGTCCCAAAGGCCAGCAACTGACACATACCATTAAACTGATTTGCAATTAGGAAGGAACATTTGTTTTATGTTCCTTCCAAATGGCAATTCGGTACATGTCGGTAAACTCATTTTGGGGCACATGCATCAAGGTATTTTGCGATCGCAAACAGTGCGATTCGCAAAAATCGGCCATTTGCGATTGCCAAATGGCCTTTTGTAATGCATGAAACTTTTTGGGATTCGCAATTTAGGTAATCGCAATTTCTTGCGATTACCTAAATTGCAAATGCAAATAGGGAATCGCAATTTGCGATTCCCTAATGCATATGCAAGAAGCCTTTCCTAAATGCGAACTGTGCATTTAGGAAACGCTAATTAGCATCAACTTCAAATTGATGGTAATATGTGCATACTTTGAAAAAAGCACAAAACTGCATTTGTCAAAGTGCCATGTGGCGCACACATGCCCCTAGGACATGTGTGTGCCTTACATGTGCAACTTTTTTTGTTTGGGGTGCCTCCGTGGGCCGTAGGCCCCTGGGAACTCTTGCCTTAGCATTCCCAAATTTGCGATTACCAATTAGGCAATCGCAATTCAGGCAATGCAAAACCATTCCCACCTAGGGGCCTTGAGGCCCAGGGGAAAGAATGGAGTCGCAATAGCAAAAGCGATTCTCTAATTGCGTGTGCGATTCTTAAGGAATCGCAGTTAGAGAATCGCTATTTACAACCTGCTTAATGCATTGCATTTTGCTATTACTAAATAGCGATATCTTAAAAATCGCTATTTGGTAATCGGAAATTCAGATGTTGATGCATGTGCCCCTTTCAGATGTAGAAATGCATTGTAAAAAAAAATTACATTCGCAAACCCAAGAATTTTGCGAATCGCATTGAATACTAAGGCAAAGTGGTTTTGTACATGGAGCCTAGTGTTCTTAAACTAGTCTTTAGAACATTAATAAAAATGAGAAACACTCTTTACCGCACCTCACCTTGTCAAAACGTCCCCAGTATGCTGTGAACAAACAGTTACATTGCAAGTCTGAAAACCCTGGCAGCGTTCAACTAAGTATAGTATGCCTGCCTCGCCTCATGAACAGAACGTGGGATCAAAGTTCGCTCTGCCCTTCCTTAAGATGCAGATCAGAGATAAAACTCAGTAGGTGAGCCGAGCAAAGTTCGAGTCTGGCCAAGGTCGAAATCCTGGCACTGGTCCCAGGAGACTGGAGAGCCGAAACAGTGCGTTCCTGCCCTTTTATTTTGTGGCAGAGCAGGAAGGCTTTCTGCGCTGTCGTGCGCTGCACCTCGCGCCGCCCTAGTACCATTCTTAAAGACAAAAAGTGTCCAAAGAAGGGAGGCAAAGTCCATGCAGGACTACTGAAAGGGTGCTCTTATAGAAGAACTTGTTTACGAAACTGAACACACAACAAGTACATAAAAGTCTGTCTGAAACATTGGAAATTTGTCTGCAGTTTATGTGCACTTAGCACGTCCCTCGGTGAAGGTGGTAACCAGGCAGCACATTTTGTAGGATCTCTGAAGTCTTGCTGTGTTGCTAAGCTATATAAGTGGGTGCTCAGCTCCTCGTGTAATGAGGGATTTATTTGCAAGCCCATTGCGCCGCTGGTGCGTAATTTTTTGGGACGCACGGGCAGCGCATATTTACAAGGCCATATAAAGTCACCCTGCATATCTTTTCATGGCCTTAAAAATATGCTTCCCCTTCACGCATATCTCTGTGTAAAAGGGGTGTTCCATGGGTGTTGCTGTGTGTGTTCCCACGCAACATCCATGGAACTTAACGCATTCCCAGATTTACATTTTGTAAACCTGGGAATGCGTCAGAATTCTACTCCTCCCCAGGGGAGGCGTAAGGAGGAGAAATATATTTATTTCTCTCGTTTTATCCTCTTTCTATGCCTGTTGCAATCTGCAGCATCCATAGAAAGAGGAAAATGCATTTAATGACACCTTCCTGCACAAAAAAAACATCCCTCAGTGCAGGCACCCTTACACAATGACGCCAGGGTGTTTGCTCACACTCAGCGCAGGCAATCTCAGCAGAAGGACGCATCCCGCTCTCAGCCTCCAGTGCTTCATTAAATGCCCTGGTCTGTTCAAAATAATTATTCAGCACCGGACAATCGCCCTACAGTGCTACAGAGCAGCACGTCCAGAATAATCCTACCCACCTATGTATGTCCTGATGATGAACTCAAATAATTGAGTTCGAAACGCCGTTGAACCCCTACAACATGTGCTCCTTTCACTCTGTAAAATTGTTAATTTTAATACCACCCTCACTTATCACATCACGCTTATTGTCACTTATTGTGTGAGCACCTGAATACTAGTTTTTGGGAATAAACACCTCTCATAAACTGACCTACATGTCCCTATGCATATAACTTTCCGTCCCTTTTCAGAAATTAACTTCTTAAATTTCAATCATAGTGCCCCGCACAGGGCCACTTTTGAATGGACCTTTAGGCCACACCAGAACCACTGTTTTCCCTAAACAGGGTCTCTGTGCCGGCGCATGGCAGCTGTTTGTGCACTGGCACAGGGCAGAAGGACAGGAATGCGCCGTATCTTGTAGATACGGTTCATTCGTTCCCTTTGATTTTGTCGCACAGCAGGAAGGCTTTCTGCGCTGTCGTGCGTCAAAATATTGTAAAGGAGGCCCTATGTTTGTTGAGTCAGGAATAGCCTGTTAGGTTAACACAAAAGTAGTGTATTGGTTTCCCATTGGACTTTTATTTAAGAAAGACTTACGCCAGAAACCTGGGCTCAAAAACCAGCTTTCAACCTTCTCTAAATTGTTATATTTATTTTGCCTTATTTTCCTTGATCAGCAGCTTTGGCAGCACCATCAAGTTGATCAGTTCAGGATTATTATAGAACAACCTCACTCATCATAAAATAAGATTATACCAATGATCCATAAATAATAATAAGTAAAATGAACAACCCACAATCATTCTGGCAGCTTGTTAAATGGGGCCGAGGAGGCCAGGGAAATGCCTTGTCCAATCATATTGCCCCAGACCAATGGGTATCATATTTTGAGCTCCAATTTGCTGTTACTGAAAATATACCCTCATTTATAGCCCCAAATGTAGAGACCCCAGCAAAATTCTCTCTAAGGGAAGTCAAAATCGCTGTGAATTCGGCACTTAAAGGTAGGGCATCAGGTCCCGACTGTTCCAGTGGATTTATTTTTGTCTGACAAAGAAAACTGGTTTAGGTATATATTGTTTCTTGCAAATGCAATTGCTAACGGTGCGTCTATTCCTGATTCCTGGCATGGGGCGGAAATCCTCCCTATGTATAAGAAGGGGGATCGTGCGAGCCCCAATAATTACAGGCCCATCAGCCTGATCGATTCCACTCAAAAGATCATGGCCAGCTTGGTTCTGAATAGAATACAGTCATGGCTAATGGAGAACAACATACTATCCCCCTTTCAAGTAGGTTTTAGGGCCTACGCAAGCACGATAGACCAAGTTTTCTATTTTGTATTAATCTACTGGTGTGTTGTATTGCTGGCGGGTGGAACCATTTATGCTACTTTCGTAGATCTTAAAGAAGCTTTCGACACGGTCCCGAGGAATAAGCTTTGGACCGTATTGAGAGATTTAGGAATCCCCCCTGAATTATTGCAGTTGGTGATCAAACTGCATGAATCAAATTGCGCGCAGGTTCGATGGGGTGCACAAGGGAATACTACAGACAAATTTCCAATCTCTAAAGGGGTACGACAAGGATGTGTGCTGGCTCCAACCCTGTTTTCATTGTACATAAATGGTGTGGTTAGTTATTTTTCAGATCACCCTACTGATGCTCCCTCTGTTGCGGGCATCAAAGTACCAATACTCATGATCGCGGATGATACTCTGATTTCATCTAAAATTCAAGCTGGGTTGCAGAAAGCCCTGGTACGGTTTGAGACATTCTGCTCCGAACATGAACTATTGGTAAACGTGGATAAGACTAAATTCATGGTGTTACACAACCACAAAGCCATTAAGTCAAGGGTTGATATGAATAACGAGTCTTTAGAGCAAACAGATTTATTCACCTACCTTGAAGTAAATATTAATCGTAAACTAGATTGGAAGCCCCAAATAGAAATAATGGCGCTTAAACACTCACAAATAGCAGGGGTGATTTTGAAAGAACATAGGCTTTCTCAAACAAAGCCTGTTGGCCCCGCACTGAAGATTTATCATGTTAAAGTTATGGCATCCATTTTATATGGGGCAGAACTTTGGGGGTTTGAAAATTTGTCCCTATTAGCTCAGGCCCAAAAAAGTTTTCTGAGAGGTCTGGCTGGTTTCCCCCAGAGTACTCCTCTTAGTCCTTTACATCTTGACATGGGGTGTCACCCACTAACAGAGGTCGCAAGGTTTAAACCATTGGCATATTGGAGAAGGCTCTGGTCTACTCCGGAACTAGCCTACTATGCCTCAGCCCTTATGGACATAAGAGGAAATGATACCTCCCATAAGATTAAATGGCTACAGCAGGTTAAAAGATCCTTGGTGGACATGGGCATGAGGTATCTCTGGGACGATCCAGCTCATAATATATTTCCTTCTAAAAAAGCATTCAAGGATGCGTACTGGACTATGATTAGATCCGGTGTTTTGAGTCTTTCCGGGTCTATATCGTTGACCAGTGCCTTTTTGGATCATAAGCTGGATCCTTTAAACGAAGAATTTTGGGATTTTATAGCTAAACCCATAGATAGAAAACGTTACTTTCAGTTCCGGGTAGGAACATTGCCTACCAAAGTTTTTACTAAGACGTGGCACCCATCTCAAGATAGTAAATGTCTATTTTGCCAAAGTATGGATGAAACGATCTCCCATATATTTTTTGCGTGCCCAGCATATTGTTCTCCACTGAGAAAATGGCTCAAACTAATTTGCCTGAACCTTGGCACTAGGTCAAGTGTTGCTGCATTAAGAATATTAATTAATTAAGATACTATGTAGTGTCGGCAAAAGCGATTTATTTACCGACCCTACTAAAATTGAGCCTACAGATCAAAATGAAATCAAATTCGCACTGTATGCACTTTATAGTAACATGAGACTGGAAGTGGAACTAACCAAATCAACTGTCCAGGCTTATGTTAACAAAGACTTAAATAGACAATCAATCCCTTTATATCTCAAGTTACCTATGACAAACTGGAAAAGATCACTACTGTTTCGTCTAAGGGCTGTTACTGTCAGATTTTTATTCTGTTTTCCACGAGGTTATTTTTCTTCGAAATCAGTAAACATGTTATGCCCTTGTGACGGAGTGAGTCTACAAAATGATTTACATTTTTTCTTTTTTTGTAAATTTTATGGAAAATTTATTAAATGGTTTTTATTTCCATATTTTAAAAAACATAGACCACTCTCTTTGGAACAGTCTTATGCGATGTTGCTCACCTTGGAAACTGATGAATTGATCTTTCGTGTTATCACCTTTTTGAGAGTTGTAACTTATGTTTGCAAAACAATGGAAAACCCTTGAAATAATTTTAATGCCAAATAATTTACGGTCACATATTGTGTATTGTACAAATATATATTGGTTTAATATTTGGATTTGTATATATGCGATTGCTTTTATGAATTTGAAAACATTCGAATAAAGATGATTTGAATTGAATTGAATATTAATGTCTAGCACCCAAGAGGCAATTGTAATTGCCATAGCGAAGTTTTTGGGATGGGGTTGGAGAATAAGACAACAGTTTGAAAATAAGCTGACTGCGACAGTGATTAGCAATGCTTTGTCTTCTGCTTAGCTTCCTAGTATTGTTATACATGGTTTATAAACATTTTACATCTGTATATCTGTATAGGGGTTAGCTGGCATGGTCCATTATATGAAATGTTTCTCTTTCAGTTTGTACTTTTTAAATATTTTTTATAGGGGTTTTACATTGGACAGCTTTTAGAGGATATTTGCTGTTTTTTTAAACATGTGTTACTATATTTTTGTAAAGTCCTAGTAGAGAAATGGATTTTATGTATGTGATGTAAATATTCTTGTCTTTTATGATCAATTTGGTCGAAATAAAGACTAATAAATTAAATGAATATTAATATAGGCCACGACATGCCAAACCGAGCAGATGTTTTTGTAAGTGTTTTTAGGCTTATAATTAAAATTAACACTTTTCCTAAATATCACTTAATGCAGTGACCAAAATATTATATATTTCAATTTTAAAGAGTCTTTGTTATATTTTACATGCCTTTTTGTGTGATTTTTATGCCAGATATGTCAATGGTTTGGCTCCTGCATTGGCTACTAGGCCTGGTTTGGCTCTGGCTGTTAATTTACTGGCCTGTCCACCTCCTTCTGTAACTACAATGAATGCTGAGTTGTAACGTCAGAAATAGATAGTTGATCAGCTTGTAATTTCTTGGCCTAGGCGTGCACTGCCAACTCCAATGTGCAGCACCAGCTGCGGTGCATATGCAGGAAGACTTGCCAACATGTGAGCCCCTCACAAGGTCCTCAGTGCAGTCAGTCACATGGAAGTCTCGGAGTCTAGAAGCTCAATTCTTAGTGGCCAACAATTGCCAAAATATGTACAAATCTGCAAAATTGGCATTGTGTGAAAAAAACAATTCGCAGTGTACTAAACTTATTAAAAACACACAATTTGCTTTTTTTCCCATGTTTGCACTTTTTTTTATTTGACACAAGCAGTCCGCGCAAACCCATATGAGATACTTTAGTTGACATGGGGTTGCGTCAATCAGAAGGGTTTAACACTATTCCCACCCCACTACACTCACACTGGATGAATCATATGGTATTTGGTACAAGGCGAGGCAAAGGCATTAAGAGGTGCGCTCGCGTCAGTTGTCCATGCAAAAAAATACATTAACGCAGAAAACTGATCGAGATTGTTTGCCCCGCTTGGCGTCGTCAAGTGCACTTTGTGTCTCGCGAACACCGACTCCAAAGCTTGGTAAATCTGTAGCAGTCTGTGATGCATGTGTGACCGTGGTGCTGCAACTCCCTGAAGATGCCTCTGCTTACATTTGTTTGGAAGTCTGCGCCAGGCGTTACCGCTCTTTCTGTGAGTGAATAGCTGAAAGGCGAAAAGGGGATATATATTCCGCACACGAACGGAAGCGCTCCAACAATTTATTTTCCCGCATTAAGCAAAATAACCCACTTTCGGAGTTGGGAACCGGGAGTCGCCAATGGAGAGGCGTGAACAAAAAAATATTTTAAGCCGCGTGCCATGATTATACGCCCATCATACATGCAAAACAAACGCCCCTTCAAGGAGTGCAGAGAACAGAGGACATTTACTGTTGGGTATAAACTTCTGAGCACAAACAGCTGGAATTTAAGGGCGTGCCTTCGGCCGGTGCTACGAGTTCATTCAAGGACAGCTGTGGGCAGCGCGTGCAGCGCCGCTATTTATAAATAACGGAAAACGAATTATCTTTACCACAAGCAAGTACCTTTGCTACGCTAGCAGTTCTCATTTCTTCCCTTGAACCCATTTCCACCAGAGGCGTAATTCGGGGCCCCTGCGGCGTGGGTGTGGTGGGGGGAGGGGGGGGGGGCAACCATGCAGAGCCCCCATTCAGCCCAAGGCAATGACTATCCGTGAGATGGGAGACTCTGGGACCTTTCATCACTTCCCGCAGTGGCCACCCAATTCCACCCATCGCCACCCCGACCCTAAACATGCACAGTCAATCTAATCTCTCTATCAGTGCAGTTCGATTTCTTAAAAGACATATTTAAACATGCAAACTAGTATGCGTCTTTCTTCCAGGAGCCATCTAAAGTCAATTAATTGTCCGCTGAAGCGCGGTTCGGAAACGCCCCCATTGCCGTGCACTGTACCTGAGATGTCAAGGGACTGTTGTATCAGAAGACGCGCGCCTGGGAGGCTGGGAGTGCGTGTGCGGCAGAGCGCGTCCCTGCTCCGACCGACCTCAGAACACAACCTTCCTCTCACTGTCCCCTTCTCCCAGCCACGGCCCTGCCTTAATGAGCGGTTCTCGTCGGCGTTCGCCCCGCCCCACTATTCAAACAACGAATCCTTTCAATGTTCAACTGGAGTGAGTGTAAAAAATCTGACTATTTGCCATGTGTGCCCTGGCAATCTTATCAGACGGACTCATTCACGCTAGCTGGCAGGGGCTTACTGCCAGCAACAGTTGAAAAGCACGAGGTGCACCGTACTGCAGGAACGTGCTTTAAAGATGTGTGTGGAAACAGGGGCATAACTACCGTTGGTGCAGCAGGTGAAGTTGCACCAAAGCCCCGAGGGGGGCAATTGAACCTCGATAATTGCTGTATTTTGAAACAGCAGTCAAAGGGACAATGTTTCTTACTTGCTCCAGGACCATGGCATCTTTGCCACGCTACTGTGTGGAAAGTGAGGCAGGTGACTTGATTGCCAGTAATTCACATTTAAAGACCCTGGAGAGACCTTATGGGCCGTCTACAGGACAGCCTGAATTGCAGCGTGCCTGCAATATATTTCTCCCTGAGGCCAGGGTGCGACCAACAGGCAGGGGTGACAGATCAGTGAGTGGCCCGTTTATCTTTAACCCCTTTACTGCCAGCCCCCGCCCCCCCCCCCTTGTGCAATGCCTATTTGGTGTAGTTGGATGTGAAGGGGGGAGAAAGAGAGACTGTTGGTTACAATTGCTGCTCTTGATACCTTTTATCGTTTTAAAAAAAAAACTCATTGCTATTTGCACATCTGTTATTTGCACAGTGTATGAAAACTTGTGGGTATTTTTCGGGTCGATCCTTGTAGCGCGGAACCCATTTTAGAGTGGGATCACTCTCATTGGGTTAGCGCTCTAATTTCCACCGCCCACTATAAAACGCGCCACGGCGTGACCGCGCAGCGGACGCGCGCAGCGGGCGCGCCGGTGGCGCACCGAAGGCGCGCTTAAGGCAAGCCCTTCTGCGCCCGTCCGCGCCAAGACCGCGACTAGCGCCGTGGGTTCTGTGCGTGTTACCAGAATCAGTTACCTGCAGGATGAACTTATGTCATTAAACAATGGTAAGTGCCCGCTGCCGGCCTTATTGATTGACTACGATACAGCGGGCCCCAATCGCTGTTTAACATGTGGCCTGAGAACCTCTTTTACTCCGTCTACAAGCATTTGTAACACTATGCTCAACTCCCACTTTAGCCCTGTGGCTTACCGCACTGGCCACGCTGATGTACTATCAGCCCACTTAATTCCTGGCAACACTACATCTAGTACTAATGAGCTTAACTGCGTCTTATTTAACACAAGATCTATGTCCAAACACAAATATGAATTAGAGGACCTTATATCTGCCACTAGTCCGGACCTGGTTTTCCTTACGGAAACATGGTCATCTGTCTCCTCTGCACCAGATTGGAAAATCGCCATCCCCCTAGGCTACTCACTGACGCAAGTAGACAGGACAGCAACGGTTGGAGGAGGTATTGCGCTCATTTACCGCTCCCACCTAAAAATTGCTTACAAACAAGAATCTACATTAGAGGCCGAAGCCATGTCATTCACTAATTTAACAACCATGAACTCTTTTCCGGTCTACTGGTCTACAGACCCCCTGGAGCAAGAGCTCCTTTCACCAAATCCCTTCAGACTTTCTTAGAATCGTGTTTTGATACCGCAACATTCACGGTCCTAGGCGATTTCAATTTTCATCTAGATGACCTCAATAACCCCGATTCATTTAACTTAATTGATAACATGGCAGGGTATGGGCTGCGACAAATCATATCACAGCCCACGTACGTAGCGGGGCACATACTTGATGGAATATTCACCAATAATCACAAAATTGAAGTGAAGGACATACTACCGGTCCCTTGGTCAGACCATTCAGTAATTTACTTTAAAGTGAACCTCTCTCTGTCAGCAACCGGACGGAAATCTCGCCCTCGGCTGGTAAACACTCGTCCCTGGAAGGACATAAAAAGTGACGAACTGGCCAATACCTTGATAAATTGCCCTACCTACTTGGAGGACAGTAATGAAGGGGCCACTAACTTTGATTCCTGGATCTGCAAGGCAATTGATAAACTAGCCCCAGTGAAATCCACCCAACCCAAAAAACGATTACTGACCTCGCCTTGGTATACAGCTAAGCTCAAGCTTGCCAAAATCAAATGTAGGCGGCAGGAACGTCTCTGGAGATTAGATTATAGCTCTACGTCAAAGAAGGAATATAATCTCACTTTGGAAAAATATAAATCATTAATTAAACAAGCCAAAACAACATATTTTACCAACAAAATTCAAGAGGCAAAAAATTCATCCAAGGAGCTTTTTAAAATAGTGAACACCTTAATCAAGAGTCCTAACGACACAATTTTTATCCAGATCAAAATTTTGTCGATAATCTTGCCTTCTTTTTTCAACGTAAAATTCAAGACGTCTATAATGAACTCCAGAAGCTACAGACTGATCTTGATAAAAATATAGGCAACCCCATGGAGGATAGTTTATCGTCTAACGTTCCGTCCAAATTTTCACCTCTTAGCGTAAAACAGGTCAGTGACGCACTACTTCAAATAAAGTCAGGCTCTCCCCTTGATCCGTGCCCCTCTTACATATACCATCTGGCCCCTACAGTAATAAGCGCCTCCCTGGCTCCCTTGTTAAATAAGATCATTAGCTCAGGGGTTTTCCCTTCAAGTTGGAAAAAGGCCAGTATCAGGCCCATTCTTAAAAAACCCTCACTCGACGCACAGGATACCAAACACTATCGCCCTATCTCCTGTCTTCCACTTCCATCTAAAGTCTTAGAAAAAATGATTAACCAGGAGCTAATGCACTTCATTGACTCTAATAACCTGTTGGATGTAACACAACATGGTTTTAGACCATGTCATTCTACAGAATCAGCCTTAATAATGGCTACGGAGGAAATCCGCAGAGTCATGGACAGTGGAGGCAGGGCCACTCTTGTCCTTCTTGATCTAACGGCGGCTTTTGACACCGTTAATCACAGAGTACTATTGGAAAGACTGAATAAAATAGGCATCAAAGACTCTGCTTTAGCGCTTCTACATTCCTTACTTGATTCCAGATCACAGCAAATCCATTGGGAGGGACTTCAGTCTGCTGAACTCTCTCTCCCCTGTGGCGTTCCTCAGGGATCAGCATTATCCCCTACGTTGTTTAATCTATATGTTACACCACTAGCTAACCTAATCAAGAATCATGGTCTAAAATTAGTATCTTATGCAGATGATACCCAGCTGGTGGTGTCTCTGACACAAACTGTTGAAGTCACTGCGGAGAGATTCAGAAGTTGCCTCTCCAGGGTGATGAAATGGATGAGTTCAAACTTTCTTAAACTTAATACCGAAAAAACTGAGGTGTTGGAATTCGGTCAAAAACCTTCCATCTGGAACAACCTCTGGTGGCCTCCAGAAGCGGGCGCTTGCCCTGTTCCTGCACCCAAAGTGAAGAACCTAGACTTCCTGGTTGACAAAGACCTCTCATTAACCTATCAAGTCAACCAGGTTACCTTTGCCTGTTTCTTGATGATCAAGATTCTTCGTAAAATCCTGCTTTTCATCCCTTCTTCTCTAAGAAAAACAGTAGTGGGAGCTTTAGTTCTATCTCGTATAGACTATTGTAATGCACTATATTCTGGGATAGGTGAGCGACAGCTTTCAAAGCTCCAGTCTTTGCAGGACGCGGCAGTAAGAGTACTGCTGGACCTCCCAAAGCATCATCCTACCTCAGCAAACATGAAGAGGCTTCACTGGCTCCCTGTGCGTAACCGAATTCAATTTAAGGCCTTATGCCTTGTACATAAAGCGGTATATGGAGGAGGTGCAGATGACATGACATTGTTATTTCCTCGGTATGTTCCAAGTCGTACACTCAGATCCACTAGTATGGGCCTAGTTGGCATTTCAAAATTCAAAAGGGCCCGATGGGGAGGCAAGGCCTTTTCCTTCCAGGCAGCAAGCTTATGGAATAGACTACCAACAGAACTACGATTAACAACTAGTAAGATCTTGTTCAGAAAGGCCGTGAAAACTTGGCTCTTCACCAAACCTTAGATCCTCTCCACACACCTCCTTCTATCTCAGCGCCAAGACGCCGCGGCATAAGTGCGCTTAATAAATACTTCAGTCAGTCAGTCAGTCAGTTCATGCTTAAGTCCCCATAACTTTTTGTCCACATAAGGAATCCATGCCAAATTTCCGCTCTTCTCTTCCAACATCCTGAGAATTCTAAAGGTACCACTGGTATGTGGATTCCCTTGGAGGAGACTGAGAAATTAGGCAAAAAGCAGCCACATTTGTTTTTTTGGAGGCGACATGGGGTAAAAGTTATGCAGAAGAAAGCATCTGTTTTTTTTCCTGTAAATGGTATCAACAGAGGAACAGGCAGATGTTTGTCAGAAAACCAAAATTTTCTACACAGTTTTGGCATTTTACTGGGACATAGCCCATTTTTCACATTTTTTGTGCTTTCAACCTCCTTCCAGTTAGTGATAGAAATGGGTGTGAACCCAATAATGGATCCTGAAGAGCTATGCGTTTCTGAAAAGTATACAAAATTCCAAATGGAGCAAGGAGTCATTTGTGTAAATCCTGCAAGGTTTTCCTATAGAAATTTACAGGTGAAATAAAAGACTATTGAAATCTAGTTGATAAAACAGCCAATTGTGCCTACATTTTTTTTTTTTAGTCCTCGTTTCACCCTTAAGCGTCTGCAATTCTTGAAAATAATCTGTCATTCCGATCTGTGCACCCCATGGCTACTGCATTCGCTTAGGCCATACCAGACCAGACCCTTTGTTGGATGCTTGGTGTAATCATAGGACCAGGAGGGACTATACCAGTCTCAAATCTCTACCCCAGGACATTAGGGCCTGCCAGATGTTAACACCACTCTCCCTTTCTCCCCCCTGGTTCAAGCGGGCCATAGCAAACGCAGCTTTTAACCAATCCTCACATATTGGGGGCCGTGGTTCTTTCCAGTTCTTACAAATTTCCCTTTGGGCAATTAGTACCAGGTATAACAACAGGCCTCTATATATCTGCTGTAAATTCTTGCCGGACAGGCCATCATCCCCAAACAAAATCAGAGAGACGTTGACCTTGATTTTGATTTTAAAAATGCCACATAAAACATCCTCCACGCTCCCTCCAAACGGCTCTAAGTGCGCGGCACTCATAAAAAATATGGATATCGTTGGCCTTTAGGAGGTCGCACCTTGGGCATTTGGGGGAGGATAGTGGTGCAAACTTAGAAATCTTTTACGGAGTGTAATAGACCCTGTAGACAACAAAAAAGTGGTTCTTTTTTAAGCTGGCCAGCTTAACATATTTATAAAGAAGCTTCAAGGAGGGTTCATACAAATCTTCAATACCATAGTCAAGGGGGGAATGATTCCAAACTGCATGCTGCGGGGAATGATCCAAATCTTCAGCCTCCAAGAACTTTTTATACCAGATAGAGAATTGTGCCTACATTTTCACCTATAACTTCTAAATATGGTATATTTTTGAAAGCTTTCTACCGTTACATCCGCGGGACCCTTCTAGTTGTGGGGTTGTATGAGGCTTGTAGGTTCACCAAGAACCCAAGGTACCCAGAGTCAATAACTGAGTTGCACCTTGCAATGTTTTGCATTGTGTACCGGGTATACAGTAATTCATTTGATAAAATATAAAAAGTGAAAAATTGGTATCAAGCAAACCTATCTATTTCTGAAATTGGAACAAGATAAGGAGTTTAGAAGCAGTGGTTATTTGTGCATCTCGGAATTTGTGGGTACCCATATTAGCATGTAAATTAGAGGGTATTGTTCACATTCACCTCTTTTTGAAACTCTGTCTTACATTTGGAAGGCAGAAATGCATAGAAAGATAAATAGTAATAACATTTGGTCTGCTATTCCATGTTTCCCTAAGAGTCCCAATAAAAATGGTACCTCACTTGTGTGGGTAGACCTAGTGCCCGCGACAGGAAATGGCCCAAAACTCAACGTGGGCACAGTAAATTTTTCCTGTGAAAACTGACCCTTTTATTGCAATGTGCATAGCCATGGATTTTGAACCCTAGCTCAGCCTGCACTTAGGGAAACCTAGCAACCCGGTACATTTTTTAAACTAGATACCCAGAGGAATCCAGGGTGGAGTGATTTGTGTGGCTTTCACCAGGTTCTTTTACCCAAAAACCCCTGCAAACCTCTCCCATTCCGTGCTGGAGGTCCAGCCCAGGTTTTGCGTGAAACCCGCAGCGAGAGCCGGAGAGCAGCGGTAGCGGCAGCAGCAGCGTGGATCCGAGAACCGCGGAATTTTGGTGAAATCGGGAATCGGAAAAAGGTTCAAACTAAAGCCGTGAAGCCGTGCTGCCGTGTTGCTGCGTTGGTGCCGCGTTGGTACCGTGCCGGTCTCACGTGCCAGTGCAGAGCGGAGCTGGCGGGTGCTGCAGCAGCGGCGAGTGAGCAACAACGAGAATAGTGATGAGAGCAGCGACTGAAAAAGAAGGTAACGCCACGATTGCCGCCGCCAGACAGCGAGCTGTGGACAGTAAACTGCAAACTGTACCAGGACTGCCAGGACTGCCCGGACTGCCTGGACTGTTCCCCGCAGGCAGAGAATCGGGCGCCCAGCCTGGCCTCAGCCTGGCCCCCTTTAACAGAGGTGACCAGACAACTGTCACGGGGAGAGGCAACAGTGAGCCGTGATAGATTGTGGTGGGCATAAGAGTATAAGCTTAACAAGCTTATCGAGCTTAACAAGCTGAACAAGAGCAAACGCAAATGATAAGTTGGACAAGGGTTTAATAACTGCGGCAGCAGCAGCAGCTAGGAGCCCAGGGGGAAGGACACACAACACCCACCCACTCCGCCGGCCACACACTGGACCCCATCTTCTCAGCAAGCTCCCACGTCTCCTTCAACCACACCACGAACTCCACTGGACCAACCACCGTTGCATCCACTTCACCTTCCGGAAACCGACCACACACCACTGCACCCAGCAGATGCCTCGCTGCTGCTGGAGCAAAGTCACCGAAGAACAGCTAACCACCACCCTCACCCGAAGCCCTCCCACAGACCCTACCGACCCCAACGCCGCAACCCGCAACCTCAGACAGTGGATCGACGACTGCGCCAACACCCTTGCCCCGCTCAAGAAGCCCTACAACAGCCACACCGGAAAGAAAGCTAGCTGGTTCTCCGAAAACCTCCGTGCCTCCAAGCAAACCTGGCGAAAGCTAGAGAAAAACCGGAAAACTATGCAGCCCACAAGAACGCCACCCGCAGACACCACCACCTCATCAGATCCGCCAAAAGGACCTCCTTCAAAGACCACCTAGACAAGAACGCACACAACAGCAAAGAGCTCTTCAACATCGTGAAGGAACTCTCCAACACCAACGACATCCCACCCTCACAAGACCTGTGTGACTCGCTGGCCACTTTCTTCCACCGCAAGATCGCAGACCTCCACGACAGCTTCAACACCGCGACCACCCCGGCAACCACCGAGACCTCCACCCCCACCCGCACCATTCGCCTGATCTCCTGGACCCACATCAATGACGAGGACACCATCAAGATCATGAACTCTGTCCACTCCCCGTCAGACACATGCCCACACCACATCTTCAACAAAGCCAGCACCACCATCGCACCCCATCTCCGGAAAGCCATCAACATCTCCTTCGAGACAGCTACCTTCCCGGAGAGCTAGAAGCACGCCGAGATCAACGCCTTACTCAAGAAACCCAAGGTGGACCCCAAGGACCTCAAGAACTTCCGACCCATCTCCCTGCTCCCGTTCCCGGCAAAGGTCATCGAGAAGGCCGTCAACAAACAACTGACCAGATTCCTCAAGGAGAAAAGCATCCTGGACCCGTCCCAGTCCGGGTTCCGCAGCAACCACAGCACCGAAACTGCCCTCATCGCCGCCACCGATAACATCAGGACCCTGCTAGACAACGGAGAAACCGCAGCCCTCATCCTCCTGGACCTATCAGCCGCCCTCGACACGGTATGCCACCACACACTACGAACACGCCTCCACGATGCCGGGATCCAAGAGAATGCCTTGGACTGGACCACCTCCTTCCTCTCCGGCAGAACACAGAGCGTCCGCCTCCCCCTTCCAGTCCGAAGCCACCAAGATCATCTGCGGTGTACCCCAGGGCTCATCCCTCAGCCCAACGCTGTTCAACATCTACATGGCACCGCTCGCCCACATCGCCCGACTGCACGACCTCAACATCATCTCTTACGCCGATGACACCCAGCTGATCCTCTCCCTCACCAAAGACCCCCACACCGCCAAAACCAACCTCCATGAGGGAATGAGGGCTGTCGCCGACTGGATGAGGAACAGCCGACTGAAGCTGAACTCGGACAAGACGGAGGTCCTCATCCTCGGATCCAACCCCTCGACCTGGGATGACTCCTGGTGGCCGACCACACTAGGACACACTAGGAACAGCTCCAATGCCCACGACCACACACGCAACCTAGGGGTAATCCTCGACTCCACCCTCCCCATGACGAAGCAGGTAAACGCCGTCTCCTCCTCCTGCTTCAAAACCCTCCGCATGCTCCGCAGGACCTACAAGTGGACCCCCACCAAAACGAGAAGGACGGTCACCCAGGCCCTCGTCAGCAGCTCCGCCGACCACGCCCTCGCCACTGTCCTCCGCATCCGCAGGTCATTCTCCCACCTCGCCGCCAAGACATTGAACACCCTCCCCATCCGCCTACGGCAGACCCAAGACCTACTGACCTTCAGAAGACTCCTCAAGACCTGGCTCTTCGAACAGTAGCAGCATTTCCCCCACCCCTCAGTGCTTTGAGACCCTCACGGGTAAGTAATGTGCTTTACAAATGCCTGATTGATTGGTTTAGCTCCTCTGCTCCACCTTAGCTCCTGTGGGGGATCCCCAGGAATAGGAGCATCTGGAGTACTGAAGGTCAGCTGACGAGCCCCTGCCGAGCCACTGCTGGTGGTCCGTAACTCCTCCGAAATCCAGTGGTCCCAGGTGGCCCATTGAGGTCGGAAAGAACGACAGAGGTCATGCCGCCCAAATCAAAGGGAAAGAAAGGAAAGAAACAAAATTACAGCACTCAGGATAACGCCAGTCAAAAACTCATTGCATTTGAGCAGGACCAGAAGGAGTCAATAGCAAGGAAGCAATCAACCAGCGCCACATGCTCTTATCATTCCAAGATTTATACAAAGTATAATTTTCTAAAGGATGCAGGGTCGGTTCTTTTCTCTATCAACGCCACCCTGAAAGGCCTGCATTCACCACTGCTACCCCTGCCTCTACAAATGCAAGTGACTCTGACGCCTCTAGACAAAAACTGAGCATCACAGCAACAAGGCCAGCAAGTCACGTTTAAACATCAATCACCAACACACTCAGCGGGGGCTAAAGAGGCAGGCACCACATCCCCAGCGGCTTCTGCAGAAATGCCTGGTAATTCAGGACACCCCTCAATAAAACCTAGTTGACAGGGCAGTACTCAGAAAAGTCAGACTGCCGAACACAAACCCCAAAAAATAGCTGATAATGCCAGAGTTGAAGATTGTGTCATCAAAGAAACCAAGGGCAAGAGTGAAGCCAGTACAGACTTAAGGAGAGAAGATGGGGCACAAATTAGTGAAATTAACTTCAGCCCCTCAATCAACATGACAATAAGAAGTTATAGCACCCCTATCAAAGCAACAGATGGAGTAGACGTAAAATCATCAATCCTACAACCACTGGCTCACGGAAGTGTGCCTTCCCAACATGGAGGATTACGCGCAGGGATGCCGGATCTAAGCCAGAAAGAGAAGGGCAGGTCGACCACATCCTACTTAAATACGCAAGAATGGGCGGATATGCTCGCCACTTTCACTTCAGACCAAGAACGAAGGGCGCACTTTCCTCAAGACTCCCCCCAAGAGTGTCCCCGGGATTCCTTCTCGGCAGAACAAAATCATAAAAGCACAAAGGAGAACAAGCATAGAAAGGAACAAAACACTGGCACTTGGACCTCACTACTAAATACAATACAACTAGCCGTCGAAGCACTGCAATATCAGTCCGAAAAGATGGAGATCCAACTAACATTATTGAATACACTGGCAGTCTTCACTGCAGGCATTGATGAAAAACTGGGAAACCTAAACGGCCTGATAACAAGAACGCAATCAAACACATACCACAGCTGTAACTGCGAGCAGGTTGTTGACAAACTATCCACCTTGCCCTCTATGCTAAGTGGTCTGATAAATGATATCAAATGCGCAACAGCAGAAAACTTAACAAAAGACCAGGGCATTTCCAACAGCTCAGAAGGAACAACACACAGCAAAACAACTGGTGAAGCGCATAAAGGCAATCCAGAGGCGGACATCGAGAAGACGGGTAGGCACGAGGACGGAGGTCCCCCAAAACTTAATGCCAAACAACGTCGCCAACAGAAAAGGAAAGGGTGTAATCAAAAGCCCCAAATAAACACAATGAAATACTTCCCCATCTTCTCAGGTCCACAGAATAAATATGACACCAACTTTAGAGATGCAAGTTTAACAAACGAGGCTGAACCGCTACCAGTCAATTCCAAATATCTCCTGGTACAGGGAACAGACACAAAACAGCCAATTGAAATCAAGGCATATGCGGAAACCGGAGAAGGAACCGGACAAGGAACCCCTCCAAGGGACAACACAGAACAAAAAGAAGTAAAAAGACAAGAAATCACATCCACTACGCCAACAACAAAATCTGACAGAGGTTACCACCAACAGCCAACACACAGACACGAGTTGAGGGGAGAAATAAGGGACCGACCCAGTGAACCTGCATTGCTCCAGCAGGCACGTGGGGAGGGGTGCAATTCAGGGGCCTCAAGGTTGGATGTAACAAAGCAAAAAGTCTCCAACATGAGCCCAATCACAGGGCTCAGAAGAAAAGCCTGCGGAATGACAGACATGCCAAATCAGGTCTCACCGCTTAGAGAGACTAAAAAGCTTAGCATACCAACCAAAGTCAGCCCCAGATGCAAGGCACTGGAAAAAAAGGCACAGATTTGGGGCCAAGAACCAAAGCAGACAACCCTCATGTTCGCAACATCTAAACCAACCCCAAAGAACTTCATGGCAGAAGGACCAAGTAATCAAGCGGAAATAGAATTTGAAAAAGCAATCAGCTTTACACTTGTAACTGAATCAACAGACACAGTGAAATTACAGTTACCGACATCACAAATACCAAAAATCAGACAACAAGAAACAGAGGTCTTGGTCTTTCATCTCTCATATACCTCAAAGGGACATCAGGATTCGTTAAACCGAGGAAACATTCTAAGACTAACGAAGTCCATTCCAAACCTGGCCGGCATAAGTTCAAAAGGTCTACTCTCTGTAGAATTCATACCCACTGCCAATCCTAAAAACCCAGAGGCAACAAATACAACATGGTCCACAAGCAAAACTGCTGACACAATCCTAGCTGAACTGGGGGTATTCCAAAACTGGGGTATTGATATTGCCCCCTCTACAAAAAAAACCAGCCTACCCATTTCCATTACTGAGCATCGCAAGCCCTGTATCAAAAAAACATCAAGCACACTCAAACAGTGTACTTAGAGGCGCGCGGGGAAGATCGCGACAACGGAGTACCAGCAGCCAGTGGGATTGACTAGACACATGGTCGAGGGCAGTCGCCTACTCAAACCAAGGTCCCATCAGGGAAACACTATCCCGCACAATAACTGTGCGCACAGAGGAGGATTGACGCAACCCACGAGATAGAGCCTACAGCAGGGCAATGCAACCTTCACTTAGTTTATGCTCGTGGAACATTAGTGGTTTAGCAACAAAAATAGAGGACCCAGAATTTTTGAATTACGTTATCACCTTTGTAATAATCATGTTGCAAGAAACTTGGCTCATGGACCCACAGCATATTGAGGGTTATACATGTTTCATCGCACCAGCAACAAGGACCGGTAGGTATGGCCATTGCTCAGGAGGGCTGGCCACCTATGTCTCTACAACAAGCATAGCCTCAGCAACCCTCATGGACTCGATGTCAAGTGCAACACTAGCAACTAGAATCAGAATCACCCTTGACGAAGAAGAAATGGAGGTTTGCATAATCAACTTGTATGTCCATCCTAAACGTAAAGCAAAGGACTCGACTCAAATCACAAAGCAATTAGCTGATTATGCTGCAGAGATGGAAAACCCAATGTTCATCTTGACAGGTGATTTAAACCATTATCTCATCGGCTCGGCAGAAGGGGAAGATGTAGCGGCTCTAACCAGAATCTTTAATATTCCTACACAATCCGCCCCATCCCAGGGAAAGGAGAAGAGCAGCAATAGCCGCTTCCTCTACGACCTAGAACATCAGAATCTTCGCGCACTAAATGGAAGATTTCCGGAAGACCCTCCCCCAGTCGAATCCTTCTATTTCACGACAACAAGCTCTATTTTGCAAGCCTTGCGCTCTTTCCATACATCTTCGTGTTCAGAATGGGGGAAAGGGTGACAGTGACCATCGCCCTCAGGAAAATCAATTAATAGCTACTGCACCTACTTCAATCAGGCCAGACATATCCCTGGGGCCCATTCACACCTTAAATCTAAAAAGGATCAAATGCACAACAAACAATTCAAACTTGCAGTCTGAAGCTGCAATAAATCTCTTTAATTCACAAACTTTGAGCACAGACGATCAAATCGCTCACTGGGGACATTTTACAGCTATACTGCTAGAAAAGCTTGCAGATACATTCCCCACAAAAGACAACTTTCGAGAAAAATGTGGAAAAAACAATATACAGAAAGAGCAGAGAGTACAGCTCAAGTTACTAAAAAGATCAATAAACTCGACTCTGTGTATGCTGAGAAGATCCCCAGGGAACATTAATGCACGAGCATCCCTGAATCACCAAAGGGCAGCGCTAAAAAGATTAAAATGGAACATCAAGAGAGATTGCGAGAACGAAACCTAGGCAAAACTCCTATACGATATAAATCATAACAACAGCGCTTCTGGAAAACTGTGAACGGGATTATGCGCCCATAATTTAAGAGCATTGGGTCTCACATCTCAGAAGCAAATTGGATAAAATATCTCACCAGTCACTTCAATAACCATACAGAAAACGCAGGAGTCCAAAAGGCCAACAGCTGGATTCCAGTGGGACAAGCTGAAGTAAGCATATCCGAGATAAGGGAGCAGGAGTACCCAGCCACAGGAATCAAACCACCGGGTGTAGCGAAAAGCCCGCTGTCACTCCTAATTCAAAAGCAGATTGCCAAAGGGAGGAAAGAAGGAGCACCGGGACCGAATGGCATACCACCTGCCCTGTTCAAAGCGAAGAGTAAAGATTGGGTAGATATCCTACATCCTCTCGTTCTGGAAATTAGGCTGCTAAACAGAATACCAGAATCCTGGAAGGGCTCGACAATAGTCCCAATTCACAAAAAAGGGGAGAAGGCCGAGCCCAACAATTATCGCTTAGGAGCTCTAATTGATAACGAAGCGAAATATTTTGCAGGCACCATACTAGAAGAGCTCACACTCTGTGCTGAGACGAACCAGATAATACCGCTGAATCAGACCGGGTTCCGCAAAATGACTAGCACAGCTACAAACATCCTTGCAATCTCACTAATAATTGATGCAGCAAAAGCTTCCAAGTTACCTTTACACCTGTGTTATATTGATTTCAGTGCTGCCTTTGACAATGTCGAGAGAGACAGACTATGGGGCAAACTGGCGCGATGGGGCATCCCACAGACCATCTTAAACATGCTGATGCTTCTACACACGGACACCTGGGTGCAGGTGAAACTAGGCGGTGGCACCCACCTTTCCTCAAAAGTACCATCAAGAAAAGGACTGAAACAGGGTTGTGTGCTTGCACCAACCCTGTTCAATTTATTCATGGCTGACCTTCCAAATGTGCTTGACGCCTGTAACTCCCACGCTCCAAGGGTTGGAGGGAAAACTTTAACCAATCTCATGTACGCAGACGATGTAGTTCTACTCAGTCACACTTATGTCAGCCTCCAACACCTATTAACTGAAATGCAGAAATACGCAACAGAAAATAACTTAAAAATAAACCTGAGCAAGACAAGGACAATGTCAATAAATAGCAAAAAGAACACACTGAAGAATTGGTTCCTTGGCGGCACTAGAATTGACCATGCTTGTGAGTATAAGTACCTAGGAGTCATATTTGACAAGGAAGGGTCGTTTTGGCGCCAAAAATAGGAAATAAGAAGGAAAGGTCTGTTGACTGCCCTGACGATGAAAAATCTGGCAAACCAATTGATGGGACCGACTCTGACCCCGCTATTGAAGGTAGTTCAGGCCAAACTTCTCCTCTTGATCACTTATGGTAGCGAGGCGATGCGGGTAAGAGACACTAAGGAGTTGGACAGCACGCTGGTCAAAGCTTACAGAACTCTGTTTTGCCTTCCGCCCTATTCATCACCTGCTCAAATAAGGCTGGAGTTTGGCCATCAACAACAAGTCTTAGCCAGGTATGGTGCATATATCATCTGTTGGCCCAAGATAAGAAGTGCCACTACAAACACGCTTAACTATTTGTTGTGGCACGATATACACACAGGGAGTTCTCCCAGGCAAGAAACCATCTTCAGTTAGCCTTGGATTCTACCAAACTCTCCAGACTTTGGGACACACAACTCAGCTACCTCAATTTAAAAAACATGAGTCTGGAAAAACATATTGGAGGACAAGGCGAGCTTCTCGAAAAGATCTCATGCCTGGATGACCCTCATTTCCTATAAATCACTCACCCCACAACCATACTTTAATCAGGGCTATCCTAGGGCCATAAAAATGGATTTCCTAAGGTACAGACTGGGGATCCTTCCATGCACCCAGCATCTACCACCATGGCTGAGGACAAAAGGGCAAGATACTTGTATGCTGTGCAACAACAAGAATGGCGATATTCTTCACTTAATTTGCCTATGCGAAGACCTGCACCAAGCACTGCAACAATTCCTAAAAGAACCGTTTAAACAGAAAGGCATCCGCACTAGAAGGCAAGCAATGCTGGCCTGCTTAAACACAGTAAATACTCAACTAAACTGCAGACTGGTAAAATTCCTGATGATGGCTGAACAAAAAATGCCAAAAATACCAAAGAATGCTAGCAAAGCCTACCGTCGCGAAGCTGACTAGCAGACGGGTAAAAGGCCTTAGCGGAACCTCATCAAGGATGCCTAGCAGCAGCAGAGAGGTAAACCTTGCAATAAGCAGAGACAATTGATTAGACAAATGGGCAAGCAGGGTTGGAACAAAGATAATCAGAGGTAAACACATTACAGCATCCAGCAACCTATTGACTTTTCTTAACTAGCACAACCTAATTGTGATTTTAACTGCAATTAATTTTCCATCTTTGGCTTTTAATCGGTTTTAATAACGATGTTTTAAGAATTTTGTAGTGTTACTATTGCAATGGTTTTAATTAACTATGCAAAATAAAATAAACGTAAACTTAAACTTGCAAACCTCAAACATTGTAAAAAAATACACATTTCCCACACATTTCTGTGATGGAAAGTTCTGCAATATCTGGGGAGCCTCATACTTTCACCCACCCAGCATTCCCCAAAGTCTTCTGATAACAAGCATTTGCAATTCAATAGGTGTCTCCTTTGCGAAAGTTTGAGCTATTGGCATTGTAAATGACAATGCCTTTTATTTATGTGTGCCTCTTTTACTGCCAGCCTTGCTTCTCGTAAGCAAAGACTATAAGTGCAAAGTGTGTGTTTACGCACCGCTTACAGGTTTTCAAAACACATAAATGAAAGGCACTGTCATTTACAATGCCAATAGCTCAAACTCTCACAAAGGCGAGACCTATTGCATTGCCAATGCTTGTTTTCATGCTGTCCGGTTTCCTTAAAGGAAATGAAACTGTGTTAAAAATAATCTTTCTTTTCATAAACATTTCACTGGTCCTAAGGTTCACTGCCTACTCTCCCTGACGCATTCTTCCCCATTCACAAAGGGATCCAGAGTGAGCTCCTTTCTCTTTGCGAATCAGAAACCACCCCAACTTAACAGTCTGTAACTGATCAATGGTTTGGACTACATTGACACATCAGGATAAGAATCATAATCTCGAAAGGTGGCCATACCACTTCCCTTCCAAATAGCGATTTTTAATTCCTATACCAACTTGGAAACACTTTCCCTACTCGATAAACCTGTTTAGTTAATACAAAAATGTATTTTAACAATCGCAAGCCCTCTTGTTTTCACAAATCAAAGGCTTTGAACCCAGTCGCGGCTCGCATGCTTTGCGGGTGGGGGGAGGGGCGGGTTTATGGGTCATGCGGGGGTTCGTGCAGGGGGGTAAAACATTTATTTTTAAAACTTACCTAACTGGGTCCTGCGCCGCCTCCGCTTGTGGCCGGGTCCCACATTTGGCGTTTTCCTGCTGCTTTCCAGGAACAGGTATCCTCTCTCCTCACCCTAAGCCAATCACAATGCTGCAATGGCAGCATTGTGATTGGTGGGGACAGCGCCCAGCCGGGTGCCTGTAGGGAAGCCATTTTCTCTATGTAGGCTGCATGCAGCCTACAAAGAGAAAATGTAGAGTGCGCATGACTGGTTTGGTCGGCCCCAGAGGGCCGACCAAACAGTCAGAGCCCACAATAGGGGGCAAGCCACTCCTTCCCGACCCGCTCACCCCAACCAGGCATACCATGCCTTCTGCTTTCTCGCAGCATGAGAAGCAGAAACATAAAATGGTATTTAAAATACCATTTTATGCTTTTTCTTCTCGCGCTGCGAGAAAGCAGTGGGATGACGCTCCGCTGCTCTAATGGAGGAGCCGCCCCTTATTGAACCCTTTAGAACGTTTTGTACATCCGGCTCCAATCGTACATAATATTCGACTGTTAAACATGTAGTGCAGCAAACAAAGACAAACGTGCACAAACACAAAACAGATTGGTGTGACACAAGCGTGCATTTTCACACATAAGTGAACTTGTGAATCGTGGACCAGCCTTGTGGCTCTTTACACGAGTCTGTAATGAGCTACTGAGAGTCAGCACCCGATTTCTGTATTTGTCCACCGGCGCCTGTATGAAGAACATGAGAGTTGAAAGACACAAAAATATTGTGAGATCCGAATGATATCGTCGTGTCTCACTCTGATGATGCTAACCATGTACTGATACCAGATGTAACACAACATACCATGCAATTTGTTGCTCTCCAGAAGCAAACGTGTAAACTTAGACAAGATGCAACAGTATGTGTTTCCAGACATAGAGTCTGTTATACTTGAATATTTGCATATGTACACGCACAGAAGGGTTGGATTCTGTTCGCTTAACAGAGGATTTAAACATGGCTGGGGAAAAAGAACAGTAGCTGAGTTTAACAACTTCTGGAAAGGCTGTAAAATACTCAACTCCTTGATAACATCTATGTGAAAGTGAGGTTTACGAGTGACTGAAATTGCAGACAAAGAACTGGAACATTGCAAGCTTACTAAACAAGAGGTAGCGCGAGAAGTAGAGAGGTAAGAGGTAGAGGGTAGAGTGAGTAGTAGAGAGTGAGTAGTAGAGAGTAGATAGTGAGTAGTAGAGAGTAGAGTGAGTAGTAGAGAGTAGTTGAGAGAGTAATAGAGAGTGAGTAGTAGAGGGTGAGTAGAGAGTAGTAGAGAGTAGTAGAGAGTGAGTAGAAGAGAGTAGTAGAGAGTAGTAGAGAGTTAGTAGTAGAGAGTAGTGGAGTGAGTAGTAGAGAATAGTAGAGAGTGAGTAGTAGAGCGTAGTACAGAGTGAGTAGTAGAGAGTGAGTAGAGAGTAGTAGAGAGTAGTAGAGAGTGATTAGTAGAGAGCAGTAGAGAGTGAGTAGTACAGAGTAGTAGAGAGAGTAGTAGAGTGAGTAGTAGAGAGTGAGTAGTAGACAGTAGTAGAGTAGTGAGTGAGTAGTAGAGAGTGAGTAGAGAGTAGTAGAGAGCGAGTAGTAGAGAGTGAGTAGAGAGTGAGTAGTAGAGAGTAGTAGAGTAATAGAGAGTGAGTAGTAGAGTGGACGTCTGCAAAACCGGAAGCGGAAGGGCCTTGTGATGTTTCTCTGCTTTCACCTGATAAGAATCTCTGTAAAATTGGAGCTTATCTCAGAAAGCGTAACCTTCTCGTGCACCCGCCGAGGCACACTGTCTGCTGTGTTTATTGTGACTGTCTGTACTTTCTGAATTTCACTAAACATTTTTTGTATTTATATATATTTACAGTGCTGCAGGACTTTTTTTAAAGTGGCCCGGCGGCACGGTAGTCCTATATAAATCATCTAAGCAAACAGACAAACACGGCAAGGCTTTAAATATACGGTTTAAACTAAACTGTTCCAAGAAGCCTCTGAGACATAAATCGTAGGGTCACATTAGCACGGGCAACGAGCCATCTGGCTACTGTTTTCTGGAAAGCTTTCACAATTGTAGTAAGGCATTGGCTGGCGTCGGGAGGGGAAAGAGAGCATTAAGGAGTGAACCCCATGCTCAGAAGTGGCCTCCATTTGCAATGTGCTGTACTAACATCTACATACCTAACCATAAGTAAATATTTGTCCTATTATGGCAGTCGGCTCAACCCTTTAAACAAATATTTCAAATCATAAACCAAACTTCGTATTATTATCCAGGATGACAGGCTGAGTTGGACTCACTGGGATTCAATATCATGCCATTCGGTTGACCGCCGATGTCAGTGGCGATCGTTCTAATTACCGAGCTGTCTTACAAGCATCAGTCCGAGAGCACAGCGTGAGTTCGGCGTAGGTCTGAGTAGTGTCTGGGCCCATGGAATACAGCCCTTACCTCTAGAATATGAGTGGACGGCTGCCAACCGGAAGCGGAAGGGCCTTGTGAATGAGACACAATGCCCATAAATATAATTGCAATTAAAATGCAATCAAAATCAGATGATCGACTTGACAGTGATAGCATCATTAGTGGATCTGGGGGCAGTGGCAAGAAAGCCCAATGAAATGGATGATATTGCTTTATTAAATTGTAATTGATTTTCTTGTGCAGTCGAAGAACAACTCTGCCTGTGCTAATCATTATTAATTGCCCCCATCTTCTTGTTATCTATTTTAATTAATTGGCTGCTTTCCCATGAGTGCTCTAGGAGCCTCTTAGGTTTTAATACAAAAACTGTCCATTTCTGCTCTGCATTCATCAGGACACAAACGCTGGACCGTTTTTACGAGAAACGCAGGGAAATCCAAAATTGGGTGACTTTTGTGGCTCTCACCAGATTTTGTTACCCAGAATCCCTAGAAAACCTCAATCTTTGCAAAAAAAACACATTTTCCTCACAGTTTTGTGATGGAAAGTTCTGGAATCTGTAGGAAGCCACACACTTCTACCCACCCAGCACTTCGCCAAGTTTCCAGATAAAAATGTTATCTCACTTATGTGGGTAGGCTTAGTGCCCATGATGCAGCGCCAAAACTCTGGTAACGGGGAAAACAAAACCCGTACCGGTATCCTCCCCTGTGTCGCAGACCCAACGTCACACTAACACATTCACACATGCAGTCACTGGTGGGGCCCATAACACCAACACTCACACTAACCATTCACCGATCTGCACGTAGTTGGAGGATGAGCGGTTCGAGCGCTCGACATGTGGGGGGAAGACCTTATAGCCTATAGGGAAAGAAAAATAAATTTACAAATTATACATCAATACTCCTTCCTACCTACAGATCTCAATCCCGATCATCAAGGCACTCCTCCCACGTGGTCAATGGACCAAATAGTTGGATTGGTTGATGGTGATCTAGAACCAGCTAAAACACATTTCAAGATTTAGATCTTATCCTTCTTAATAAACCACAAACTCAATTCTTTTTAATCAATATCTATTTATCTAAAATTTCTTGAAAGCATAGGTTTGCATTTTGGAAGTTTATATCAAATTTCAAGAAAATCGCAGAACATCTTATTTACCTAATCTGGCTATTCGGAGTCCTCTAAGTCATCGGTCATATGGCAGTCAGTTGTCAAAGTTCAAAGTTCTTTGCTCAGCACGCTACAGTCTCAAAGAATAGGTAAAGACCAGAGACGTGCAAGCATCTGTCAGTGCCCATAGAATTAGGAAAAGTTCGCAGTCGTCAGGTAATTGGGCCGAATCCGGACCATCTAGATTCAAGAAACGCAGCAGTCACCCTAAGTAGTAGAGTTCGTTTAGCGTCACCGTCTTCGTCGTTGTCATCGGAAAGAACGATTGCGATAAGCAGCCTCTCTATTCTACCATGCATTTTTATAATAGAACAAAAGCAAGAAGATACATTTAGTTATTTGAATGCAGTCGTGATTGGTCGGTTGAAATCGTCCAACAGGAACTCTTTGGGATATTGGTACAGTTCAAGGGGTGATGTCACATGGTCATTTAATGTCGGTCCATTCTGGTTTTCTGTGGGCGTCCATTGTCTTTCGTCTTGGCCATCATCCCACAGTGACCTTATTTGAGAACACTAGGATCAGGGTTCATGATGAGGTCTGGAAGGCTTTGTCGCTCCTGCGCACTTCATTCCGTGCCTCGTGGGACAGTGGCCACTTCATCGTGTCATGTCGGCGGCCATTTTGAGATTTAGGCCCAAACGCCAATTTAGGCAAAACAAACACAAAAGAGTAATTAATGCATAGAAATAATAAATCTAATGTTAACCCCTTACTAATCCCTCTATGTGCTTGTATTTATCTAGCGTATAGCAACATTTAAAGCATTTATATTCACCCTTTTGGTCCCCCTCTCGAGCAACATTACAAAGACATCTCTAAAGCAACATATATCATGCAGTATTCTATTTATTACATATACTACTGTTAGTATTCGTACGGATTTTAGTCATAAAGGTTATTTAGCCATGCAATATGCAATACCACGTGTAATTTGGATATTAGTAATGTTGGTTTAATTATTCATGCAAACTCAATTAATAATATTATAATTAGTAGGTAATTGGATTAGTATTTTCATACAGAATGAGGGAGGTATTCAAAACTTTGTACAACCCGCTCCATCAATCCGCCTTTGGTGATTTTATCATCACACCATCAAATTTTTGTATTCTAATTGTCAAGAAAGTGAAATGAATTCTTTCAGTTAATTTACATTTCTGTTTCCCCAATTTCTTCTTTTCTAGTTGTTTTATACATACTTTCTTTCATCTCTTCTAATTCTACTTCTTCAAATTCCCTCTCTTGTCTCTTATTCTGCCTTCTTTTCAAATGTTCTCTTTTTAAGTTTTTCTGTATTTTCTTTCTTTTATGACACAAACAAACTAATCTTAGAATTAATACTATAAAAATCACATATGTTAATGGAAATAAGATCCTACCTATAAAGGTACTACCTAAGTTTACCAGGAAATCTTTAATAGAGGAGAGTTTCTTCCCAATCTTTTCCCAAACACTTTCAACCTCCAGTAGTGTAATTTCCTCATGCAATTCAGTTATATTTTTCATGTAGATTTTCGGACCTTTACTTTCGTCTGGAATGTAAGTACAACAATGTTGAACTTTCAGCATTCCACAGACTCCACCCTCTTTTTCCAATAATATATCAAGGGCAAGTCGATTTTGCATTACCATAGCACGCATTGCAACCATTTCAGTATTTACCAATAAAAATCCTCCAGCGGTGCTTGTTGACAAGCGATCCACTACTGTTGATAGTTTTCTAATTTTGTGTGCATTTAGAAATATTCCCACTGCTGGTATCAATGCTCCAAAAATGTCTCCTACAATTTCTGACCAAGATTCTCTCTTTCTACAAGCTAATAGACTACCTAACTTATGTACACCATCTTCTCCTCTTCCCATGTGGAACATCTTTGGAAAGACCAGACCTACATAACATGTGCTATACCAATGGTCTGGTAAACGATAATATGCCTTGTTCCGGCAGATAAAATATAACCCAGGAAAAACTGGATCATTTCCTCCTTTAAATCCCCATCCACCATGATTCAGTATGTATCATGGCACTCACTGTTACCTACAAAGTAATTATCATATGCAGTTTGATTCCTTCTAATACACAACTTCCCTTTCTGGGGCCAATCTAAAGCCATAGTCGGACTAGCTTCTCCCTTCAAGTGTTTTTCCATTTCAACATCCCAGACTGTCTTCTCCTCTTTTCTCTCAGATGCTTTCTTTTGCATTTTTAATCTCCTTTCTTCAACCATATCCAAAAACGTCTTTTCTTCTTTCTTTAAACTACAAGTCAAATTATTCCTAAATATGTGTTCTAATGTTAGTTCCTTAGTTTCTAAGAAAAATTCACCTAACACCTCAGCAGGCTTTACTTTATTCAACTTGTTATTTGCAGGTACTTGTGAAAATATGTAATCTACATATGAAAAATAGTATTCTAATTTCCCTATCTGATAGAACAGGCTAGATATTACACAACAGGTTATTCCATATGTTACTGGGAGGTGATGGTAGGTCACTCCCTCTGATACAGATGTAGGTAACTGCATACAAACGTAGGAATCTCTCACATCCATTGTCTTTACATATTCATACAAAAGTTTTGAAAACACATTGTTAGAGAAAACATTTATAGACCTGTCTTTATGTAAGTAATTTCTATCTATTTTAGTCGGATATACTTTCTGAATATTTTCTATATTAGTCTTATTTTCACTATGTCCTTCTATTGTGTCTATTGTAACCTTGAATTAAATCATCAAAGCTAATAAATCCATAGAAGCATTAGTAATCCTGTACAACAACAACACATTTTAAACCACCACCTTAAAAATACACATTTAGCTTTTCTACTTTCCGTGTTTGCCATTTTCGCAAAATGATCAGTGTCTTTTGACTTAGCCTCTTTCTACTTCACAACTAGTTTTGTCTAACCGAAGGCTCTAAGCACCTACTTGGTTCTATTGGTTATGTCTTTTCCAGTATTCTGTTTCTTTCCATTAGCAGCATTTTTGTCATATTCAGTTTGGCGTTTGATTGTCTTTTACTTTTTTCTCGTAATCTTGATACAGAACTTCCTGAACATCCGTCTCTTCTCCAATATCGGACAAGATAACTCTCAGGATTTCCGATTCTTCGTCTTCCTCAACCACTTCCGGTACAGTCACCTCTGGATTTTCTTGGCTATCTGCCTCTTCTTTTATTTCAGGCAGGGCCACATATGACCATTCTGGCGACTTATACTTCTGGTTGGGTTTTCCTCTGCTGTAACTAATTTCTCATCTTTTGACTTTTCTTGACTTGATACTTCATTCACCAGCTCTGCTCTTGGTGAATTCACTTGTGTCAGTCGATATCTTAATCTCTTTATCTTATTAGACCAGATTTCATCTCTTGCTGGTCTTTTCGATGTATTCCCTTGTTATTCTTTTCAGCTCTCCATGCTCTTTTTCTCAAGACTCATCCTTCTGGTACTTCCTCATCACTTTCTTCTGATTCTGTTTCAACTTGCTTTTTGCTTTCAGCTGTTCTTTCCAGCACTTCTTTTATTTTCCCTACTTCTGTCCCTCCTCGTGGTTCTTGCACGCAATCTTCCTGCTGACTAATTATCCCTTCCTCTAACTGGATGTTGGAATTCCCTTCAACTCCTTGGGGGTCTTCCGCAAGAATCTTTCCCTCTCTCTCTGTATCTTGCACCTGTGCATCTACTTTTGTTATTTCAGGTGGAATTTCTCTCAGTTTCCCATCAGGAATCTCCTTATCAATAACTTCCTTGATTGTTTCTTCACTGCTTTTCTTTTCCCCCGAGCATTCCAGTGTTTGTTCTGTCTCTGAGTCTGAGCTGGTATCAGAAATCTGTAATCTTCTTCTCAAGGGAATATTTTCTGGGGCAACGATCAAACTTCATTCTGTTTCCCCCTTTCAGGATTTGCTCTTGTTCTTGTTTCTTCCGCATCCGATTCAGAACTAGTCTCTGACTCTTCAAAATATTCTTTTTCTTTGTTATCCACTGGATTTGGGATTCTTAGTGTGTGACTAGCATGTATCCAGTTCTTTATTCCAGCACACTTCACAGCTGTTGTTGTGGTCAAAATCACTTTTCGTGGCTTTCCCCAACGTGGGACCAGACAGTTTCTTCTTCTGTGTACTTTGATTGTCACCCAGTCTCCTGGGCTCAGATCATGAGCTTGCTTCTTTTCAAGGGTAGTGGCATCCGCTCCAACCTGATGAAACACAGAATGAACTGCGTCAGCCAGCCCCTTACAGTAATCCAACACCAAGTCATCAGTTATAGGCAACAGCTTATTGACTGGTATGAAAACATGTCGCATTGCTCTTTCCATGACAATTTCATGGGGACTCAGACCTGTGTTGCTATCTGGAATAGATCTAATAGTCATGAGTGCTAGAGGCAAGACATCAGGCCATTTCAAACCTGTGGCTAAACACATTTTTCCCAATCAGTTTTTAATAGTGCCATTCATTTGTTCCACCACACCAGAAGCCTGTGGGCGATAGGCACAATGTAGTTTCTATTATACATTCATTGCTTCACAAATCAGTTTCATGATCTCATTATGAAAGTGCTTTCCTCTATCTGATTCAATTGTAACTGGGAACCCAAATCTAGGGATACATTCCCTCAAAAGTAGTTTTGCTACAGTAATTCCATCACTCTTTCTTGTGGGATATGCTTCTACTCATCTAGAAAACAAGCATACCATTACTAGAACATACCTCAACATATTACAGGGCGGCACTTCAATGAAATCAATCTGTATTCTGGTGAAAGGTCCTCCTTCTCGACCTATTGTTCCTAGACTTACCGCTGTTTTTCTTCCAGGATTGAACTGTTGACATATAAGGCATCTTTGACAAAGACTCTCAGCTACCAGTCTAAATTTTGCATTGTACCATGTTTGTTTGAAGGACCGAATCATCGCGTCCCTCCCTATGTGTCCCTGTCCATGATACATCCGTGCCATGGCAGGCACCATGCTATCAGGCATAACTGGTCTTCCATCTCGATAAACCCACACATGATCTGTTTCTCTTGGTGCACATCCCGCTTTTACCCATTGTCTAATTTCCTCATCTCCTGCTTCTTCCTGCAATTGCCTCACTTCTTTCCAGGTACCCGCAATGTTAGTAAACAGTAGGGGGTAAGAATTAATTTCCCTCTCCTAAGCCCTGTTGACTGAGTTCTGATTTTGAGCACAATATTGGTCCATATCGTTGGCATATTTATTTCCAACCGCGATATAATCAGCGGTTTGTACATGAGCAGCACACTTTACAACAGCCTATTGCTTTGGCAGCTGTATCGCCTCAAGCAACTTTCCAACCACTTCAGCATTCCACTTGAAGTCAGAAATCCTCTCTGTTGCCATATCTGGCCAAAATCATGCACAACACCAAACCCATACTGACTATCAGTTATCACAGTGACTCTCACACTCTTTCCAATCTTGCATGCTCTAGTTAAGGCTAACAGTTCAGCAACCTGAGCTGATTTTACTCCCTTCAGGTAGGATGCCTCCATTACTGCTGCAACTGTGCACACTGCATATGCTGCACTTAGATTTCCTTCGTATGTTCTCAAACATGACCCATCTACAAACATCACAAAGTCACTCTCAGACAAGGGTTCATCCTTTATATCAGGACGTGGTTTGGTACAGAAATCCAATACATCCAAACAATCATGATCCACTTCGTCCCTGACTTTGACATTTTCAGCATCAGGCAATAGTGTTGAAGGATTCACATTTAAGCATCTTGCAAGGCTCACATTCGTTGCACCTAATATGACTTTCTCATACTTAGTCAGCCGACTGCGTCATGAATTGAGTGCGACTCCTTGTTAAAAGGATTGCCACATCATGAGGTACACACACTCGCACAGAATATCCCATCACAATTCCCTCACTCTGTTCCAGACTCTTACAAGTAGCAGCTACTGCTTTCAAACAACCTGGCAAGGCTACAGCTACAGGGTCTAGCATAGCTGAAAAATATGCAATTGGTCTTCTCAATTTTCCATGTTTCTGTATTAATATAGATAGTGCACATCCATTCCTCTCACTGCAGTACAACTCGAACTCCCTATCATAGTCAGGCATTCCTAACGCTGGTGCTTCACACAAGCTGTCTCTCAATTTCTTAAATGCTGCTAGTTCTTCCCTATCTAAGTCAATGGGATCTCTCACATCACTTCTCGTAAGGCGTACCAAAGGTTTTGCAATCAGGGAAAAGTTACTTATCCACTGATGACAATATCCAACCATTCCAAGAAACATTCTCACTTCTCTTTGCCTCATTGGAGCTCTCATTCCTTTTATTATTTTGATCCTGTCTGTAGTTATTTTCCTTAGTCCTTTTTCAATTTTATGTCCTAAATACTGAACTTCTTTCTGACAAAATTGCAATTTCGATGGGGATACCTTAAGTCCTCCATCTGCCAAATGGTTTAACAATGCTGTGGTGTCCATTACACAGGCTTCTCGAGTTTTTGACGCCAAAAGCAGGTCATCAATATATTGAACTAGCACTGAATTCTCGGGCATTTCTAAATCTTCCAAAGACTTTTTAAATATCTGATTAAATATCGAGGGGCTTTCTGTATACCCCTGTGGGATTCGGCACCAAGCCAAAATACGTTTGCCAAATTGGAACGCAAAAATTTGCTGGCTATCATGGTGCAACGGGATGGAAAAGAAAGCGTGAAATAAGTCAATTACTGTGTATCATGCTGAGGCATCTGATACAAAATCACTGATGGATTTGGTACTATAGGACAGCACGACACAACAATTTTGTTTATCTTTCTCAAATCCTGCATTATCCTGAATTTTCCATTAGGCTTTTTCAGTCCCATAATTGGTGAATTACATGGACTACTCATTATTTCTCTCAAAATTCCTTGTTTAATCATTTTCTCAATTATAGGGGTAACTCTTTCAATTATTTCAGGTGTCAATTTATATTGAGGAACATTTGGGTAACTTATTCCTTCCTTCACTGTTATTTTAACGGGATCCACATTTTTCATTAATCCTACATCTTCTCCTGTAAAATCCCAAACCTCTGCTTTTACTGTTTGTTTAAATTCTTTTGGTAATTCGTCAGAGTTGAATACAGCATAGGCTTCAGTAATCTCAGTTTCCATATTAGCCATAGTCATTTTATACAGTACGTCTTCATCAGGGGTCTCAAATGCTATACCATCAGGGGTACAAAATATGGTGAAATTCATTTTGCACAACAGGTCTCGTCCTAATAGGTTTACGGGACTTGAATCGCACACAACAAAGCGGTGCATTTCGGAAAATTTCCCTGTATTGACTTTTACTGGTTCTGTGAGATGTGTTTTGATCTGTCTGTTGGACACTCCAACCACTTGGATGGTTTCATCCGAGAGAGGAAGATTCTTAACATCAGCTGACCTAACAGTTGATCGAGTAGCAGCAGTATCTACTAGGAAAGTAATATTTTCATCATTTACCTTTCCGTCCACAAAAGGGCCTGTCTGGTCTACTTCTAGAGTTGCGCCAAGTACGCACTCTTCTTCCTCCCTTCGGCACCGTCAATAACCTTCTTCTGACTCACTCTCATCGCGTTGTAGCCAATACTGCGAAACAGCGCTAGCGCACGGCAGCTTAGTTACCTGTTCTTCATTGTAGAATTCTGTCTCATTACTGTATTTCTGTGAATTTACGCTCTGTGGAATAGGCAGTTTTGGCACCTGATTCTGTTGGGTAACAACCTGCTGCTGTCGCTGCGGTTGACCACTCACCTCTTTCTGTCTGCACCTGCGGATTCAATGATGCATTATCACCATTAGTATTCGGGGGAAATTTACACTTTGATTTCCAGTGCCCTATTCTTCCGCAATCATGACATGGCCATTTCTTTTTGGCATCTTCAATATTGAATTGTCCCTTTACTTTTCCAGTATTATATCTAGGTTTTGGTCCTGCATTATTTGCTTGTTCAATCAATTGTGCTTCCTGTCTTTCTGCCTCTTTTACTTGTGCCCACATAGCCTTTTCTTTTAATTTACGCTGCTTGGACTCAATTTCATCACTAAGGGGCATATGTATCAACATCACCATTTGCGATTCTCAAATAGCGATTTTTAAAGAATCGCTGTTTGAGAATTGTAAAACGGGATGTATTTAAGAAATTGCAAACTTTTTGCGATTTCTTAAAATTCCTTAATTGCGATTCGAAAATTGCGAAATCGCAATAAAGGAATACCTGCCCATTCATTTCTATGGGCCAGGAGACCCATAGGAATGAATGGGAAGTAATTCTCAAATAGCGAATCGCAATTTGCTAATCGCAATTTGAGAATAATTTCAAAGGTGCAAGGGTGTCATGATGACACCCTGATGCACCCCTGAAATGAGCGTGTGTGTGCATATGGCGCACATACATGCCCTAAGGGCATGTATGAGCGCCACGTGGCACTTTGTAAAATTCAAAAAAGTTCATTTTGATAGGAAATCGCAAATTACCACCAACTGTAAGTTCCTTAACCATTCACTTAATTCTTCTGAAGTAGAACCTACTGGTTTTTCCTCATTACTTCGTTCTGAGTCTCTTGGGATTTCTGATATGGAATCTGTAGTCGTTATCAGTCTATCAACTAAACCTGGATTTGCTGTCAAATTTGTAGGCATACTCTGTTCTGATGCACTTACTGTCTGTCTCCATGTGTTCTCTTCTGAATTTATCCTTGGCCTCTCTGTCTGTTTATTACTGTTATAAGGACCCGTTAAACAATGTTCATTATCTTTTTGCTTATCAAAAATAGGCATTACTGGACCGGAACAGTTACGGCTTCTAAGTTTTTAGTCAATTCTCTAATCTTTTCTGTTAACTCTAAAGTTGTTTTTGCTAATTCTGCTGAAATTTCACTACTTACCTTACAATCCTGTTTTCTCTCTACTTCTTTGAAAGAATTATTTCTCCCTAACTCTTGGGGTACTGATTCAGTCTTAATGCTTCGCAAAGTCTCTCTCATCGGGGCACTTGGTGTCAACATGTAAGAATCTGGTTGATACGGGGGTGGATTTTTATAAAACATGTCGTCAAGAACATCATCCTCCGATTCATTCACTCCATACCCTCCTGACTCTACATTATGTATTTTTTCTGTACATTTTCTACCACTAACATCTTCAATATGTCTCAAAGGAAACAACCCATCAGCCATACTTGTACTACGCCATCTTCTCATTCTGTCATCATGATTCTCCTGTCCATGTGATCTACCAAACATGTACCTATATCTTCCACCACTCCTCTGTCTTTCTCTGTCATGCATCTCATCTTCCCATTCCGTCAATGCTTCAAACTGTGTCGGTCTAGGTTGCCGTTCTAGATTCTTCATTCTCTCTCTCAAATTTCTCAAAACCGCTAAATTAAATGAACCATGCTCTGGAAATGCTAAAACCCCATCATCTTTTGTGTACTTTGCCCAATTGTCCAACCAAATACATGTATGATATCCATATTTCGCAACCATAAAGGATGCAGGCGATTTCGGTGGAGCAAGCAACTGTCCCTCTTTAGTCTTAATCGGTTTGTCCTTTTTAAATAAACTTTTAATTTTTCCAAACCAGGACTTTTTCTCTTTTTCTGGTGGATCGTAATACATCATTTTCTCTTCCGTATATCGCTAGATTCTCCCTACGACTATTCTGTTGTTTTTAGCCAATCGTAGCGCGACTCACGCTTTCGCACCAATCCAGGCGTCTATATTACTTCTGCAATTTCTCCAATCTCAGCGCGTCTCACACTTACGCACCAATTAGCAGCGTCTACGTCACCCTGTAATTTTCCACTCCTAGCGCGGCATACACTAACGTACCAATCAGGGGCGTCTACTTTCTTACTGACTAGCCAATCTCAGCGCAGTCTTTCTGACGTCAGCTTTTCTCGCTGTCGCAGCTCCTGCTCCGGCTTCTGCTGACCACCCCTCCTTTACAAAATTTATCGGTAACTTTTCTTTACATTTTCTTTTACTCAAAATCTGTTAGTAACGACATAAAAACACCACCATTGTCCGCTTCGCTAACCAAAGAACAGTCAATTACCTTTTTCACAAGAATTCCGTCTTTCCCCAGAACAGCGCTTACCTCTGCCCTACTACGGAATCGTTGCTTCCGTTGATAAAGTAGCACATCCCTCTACCTTACCCTTCTAACAAGCATTAGCTAACTGTTTCTCCAGAATTAAGACACCTAGTTGGAAACATAATGCTCCTGAGAAATAAAACCAGAGTGTCACAATTAACCTGAATGTTATTTCATTCACGCACTTTCATACGGAAAATGTAGTACATTTGTTGCAGCGTGGAACATCAAATTCCCCCCTTCGTCACAGACCAAATACCACAATAGCAAATTCACTCAAAAACATTCATTGGTGGGGCCCATAACACCAACACTCATACTTCATTGATCTGCTTCCCTAGATGAATAAGCTTCCAAACGCTGACAATGAAAGGAATATCTTTACCTAACCCTAAATGCGTTTACTCCAACCTTGTGATATTCCCCTCATTAGGAGATGAATCATTTAGTTGTTTTGTAGTTTAGCGAAAACCATTCATTTATCTATACACTACTCTTTATCCTAGTTCTCTTCTTCAAATAATCGACACATCATATTTATCAATTAATCAAATATTGTTTATCTAATAAAATTGCAAATTGTTAGAAATCATCTTCTAAACTGCAGAACATCATATTTACCTAATCTGGCTAATAGTAGCCTCTAAGTCAGTCAAGTCATGGAAAAACTTTAAAATTCATCAAAGTCAGGCCGCAATTCAGTCTCTCAAAGATTCAGGATAACAGCTGTCCAGCAGTGTCACCGTCCTCTCCGTCAGCATAACGTCAGGAAATCGAGTTTGTCAAAGAAGAAGAGTTTTTTAGTTAATTTCCCTACCTACTTTTATAATGATATTAATGTCAAAATGTATCAAGATTGGGGTTTTAGAAAGTCCTCATTGGTGGACATGGGGTCATCCGGTAAAGTTCTCACATAGTCCGCAAAATGAAGTCATTGCACTTGCTGGTTCCGGTTTTAAGACAGTCCTTTGTATTGTCGTTGGCGAAGCTCCCAGAGTGTCCTTGATAAGAACATCTTCTCCTGGGGTGAGGACTAGGCCATTGTTGCTGGCGGTGACGCATGCGCACTTCACCCAGAACCTCATGTGTCAGGAGCAGTCACGTTAAACGTCTTGTTCAGCCATCTTGGATTAGGCCGATATGGTCAACTTAAGCAAAACAAACATAAAAACGTAATTAAAACATGGAAATGGCTAATAAAATGTTAAACCCTCACTAATACCCTTATGTGTAAGTAATTATCTAGCAGAATAGCAACATCCGAAGCGTTTATACTCACTCAATGATGCGCAACTTACAATTACATCACATAAGCAACATATATCATGCAATATTCAAATTTTCTACTATTAGTATGCGTACATATGTTAGTATACAATTAGTTTAGCCATGCAAAGTGCAACTCCCACGTGTAATTCTTTTGTTCATATAATTGATGTCTTTCACTGCAAACAAATTAATAAGATTACTATTAGTTGATTATTCAGATTAATATAAACATGCAGAAAGGGGGAGATATACAAAATGTTGTACTACCCGCTCCAGCAATCCCCCCTTTGGTGATTATATCACCACACCAATAAAAAATTTGTATCCCCTTTTACGGATTTTCAAAGTGATTTCTTGTTTCATTCATATTTCAGTTTCCCCTGTTTCTACTCTTTTTATACATACTCTCCTTGATTTCTTCTAATTCTATTTCTTCAAATTCTCTTTCTTGTTTCTTATCTCTTCTTCTTAAGTTTTCTCTTTTTAATCTTTTCTGATTTTTATCTTTTCTACGACAAATACATCTTAGTCTAATTATTAATACTAAGAAAATCACACATGTTAATGGAAATAATATCTTACCTAAGAATGTACTACCTAATTAAACTACAAAATCTTTAATAGCTGATATTTTCTTTCCAATCTTCTCCCAAACACCTTCGACCTCCAGTGGTGCAATTTCGTCATGCAATTCTGTAATATTTTTAATATAAATTTTCAAATCTCTACTTTCGTCAGGAATGTAAGTACAACAATGTTAAACTTTCAGCATTCCACAGACTCCACCCTCTTTTGCAAATAAAATATCAAGGGCAAGTCGATTTTGCATTACCATAGCACGCATGGCAACCATTTCAGTATTTACCAATAAGAATCCTCCAGCGGTGCTTGTTGACAAGCGATCCACTACTGTTGAAAGTCTTCTTATTTTGGTGGCATTCAGAGATATTCCCACTGCGGGTATCAGTGCTCCAAAAATGTCACCCACAATTTCAGTCCAAGATTCTCTCTTACTATGTGCTAAATAACTACCTAAACTATGTACACCATCTTCTCCTCTATCCATATGAAAATCTTTGGAAAAACCAGGCCAACATAACATGTGCCATACCAATGGTCTGGCAAACGATAATATGCCCTGTTCCCACAAATAAAATACAGTCCTGGAAAGACTGGATCTTTTCCACCTTTAAATCCCCATCCTCCCATGATGCGGTATGTATCATGGCACTCACTATTCCCTACAAACTAATGATCATACGCTGTTGGATTCCTTCTTATACACAATTTCCCTTTCTAAGGCCAATCTAAAGCCATAGTTGGATTCGTTTCCCCTTTCAAGTGTTTTTCCATTTCTGCATCCCAAACTGTTTTCTCCACTTTCCCTTCTGACTTATACTTCTGGTTAGGTTTCCTTGTTCTTTTGCTTTCTTTAACCTCAATTGTTTCTTCTTCCTTAGATTTCTCCTGACTCGTCACTTCATTCACTTGTTCTGCTCTTGGTGAATTTACTCGTGTCAGCCGATATCTCAATCTTTTTATTTTGTTCGGCCAAACATCATCTTTTGCCGCTCTTTTCAATTTACTCCCTTTATCGTTCTTTTCAGTCCTCAAGCTCTCTTTCTCAGAACTCGGCCTTCTGGTTCTTCATCTTCGCTTTCCTCTGACTCTGTTTCAACTTGCTTTTTACTCTCAACAGTTTCTTTTTCCACCACTTCTTCTGTTTTCCCTACTTCTGTCCCTCCTCGAATCTCCGGCACGCAATCTTCCTGCTGACTACTTGTCCCTGCTTCTAACTGGATGTTGGAGTTCCCTACACCTCCTCGGGGGTCTTCCGCAATAATCTTTCCCTCTCTATCTGTATCTGGCACCTGTTCATCTAAGTGTGTTATTTCAAGTCGAATTTCTCTCAATATTTCATCTGGCACTTCTTTCTCATGAATCTCTTTTATTGTCTCTCCACTGTCCTTTTCTTTGTTCTTCCCTTGTTCTTTCCTGGAAGAGTGTGCTCTTTGTTCTGTCTCTTAGTCTGAACTGGTATCAGAAATCTGTAACCTTCTCCTCAGGGAATTACTTCTGGGGACAAAAGTTAAACTCGGCTCTGTTTCCCCCCTTTCAGGGTTTTCTTTGTCTTTTGGCTCTCCGTCAACCGACTCAGTACTGGATTCTGATTCATCAAAATACTCCTTTTCTCTGCTGTCGATTGGATTTGGAATTCTCAAAGTATGGATTCAGTTCTTCAATCCAGCACACTTCACAGCTGTTGTTGTGGTCAAGATGACTTGTCTTGGTTTTCCCCACCTGGGAACCAAACAGTTTCTTTTTCTGTGGACTTTTAGCCTTACCCAGTCCCTTGGGCTTAGATCATGGGCAGGCTTCTTTTCAAGAGTGGTGGCATCCGCTCCAACCTTATGAAACACAGAATGAACTGCGTCAGCCAGGCTTTTACAGTATTCCAACAGAATGTCATCAGTTATAGTCATCAGCTTGTTGACTGGTATAAAAACATGACGCATGGCTCGTCCCATGATGATTTCATGTGGACTCAACCCTGTATTTCTGTCTGGAATTGATCTAATAGTCATGAGTACTAGAGGGAAGACATCAGGCCATTTCATACCTGTGGCTAAACACATTTTCCCTATCCTGTTTTTGATAGTACCATTCATTTGTTCTACTACACCAGAAGCCTCTGGTCGATAGGCACAATGCAGTTTTTGTCGTACATTCAATGCTTCAGATATCAGTTTTATGATCTCATTATGGAAATGTCCTCCTCGGTCTGATTCAATTGTTACTGGGAACCCAAATCTAGGAATAAATTCCCTCAAAAGTAATTTTGCCGCTGTCATTCCATCATTTCTTCTTGTTGGGACCGCCTCTACCCACCTGGAAAATAGACATACCATAACCAAAACATACCTCAACCTGTTACAGGGAGGCATTTCAATGAAATCCACTTGCATTCTGGTAAAAGGCCCTCCTTCTCGACCTATTGTTCCTAGACTCACTACTGTCTTTCTTCCTGGAATGTAATGCTGACAAATTAGACATCTCTGACAAAGGCTTTCTGCTACAAGTCTGAATTTTGCATTATACTAAAGTATGTTTAAAGGACCTAATCATAGCGTCTCACCCTATGTGTCCCTGTCCATGATACATCCGTGCCATGGCAGACATCATGCTATCAGGCATGGTCTTCCATCTCGATAGACCCACACATGATCTTTCTCTCTTGGTGCACATCCTGCTTTTACCCACTGTTTTATTTCTTCCTCTCCTGCTTTTTCCTGTAATTGCCTTACTTCTTCCCATGTTCCCACAGTGTTAGTAAACATTGGCAAACAAGAAATCAACTCCTTTTCCTTTGCCCGATTGATTGAATTCTGATTTTGTGCACAGTATTGCGCCATGTCATTTGCGAATTTGTTATCAGTGGCAATGTAATCACCACAGTGACTATGGGCAGCCCATTTTACAACAGCCAATTGCCTAGGCAGCTGTATCACCTCAAGCAACTTTCCAACCACTTCAGCATTCTTAATGGGAGTTCCACTCAAGGTTAGGAAACCTCTCTGCAGCCATATTTGGCCGAAGTCATGGACTACCCCATAGCCATACTGGCTATCAGTTATCACAGTCACTCTCACATTTTTCCCAATTTTGCATGCTCTTGTGAAGGCAACAAGTTCAGCAACTTGGGATGATCTTACCCCTTTCAAATAGGATGCTTCCATTACTGCTGCAACCGAACATACCGCATATGCTGCACTTAGCACTCCATCATCTGTCCTCAAACAAGATCCATCAACGAACATGACATAATCACTTTCTGGTAAGGGTTCATCTTTTATGTCAGGTCGTGGGTTTGTACAGAAATCAAGTTCATCCAAACAGCCATGATCTGCTTCATCTCTTACTTCCACATTCTCTGTATCCGGCAACAGTGTTGAAGGATTCACATTCACACATCTCACAAGACTCACATTCGTTGCACCCAATATGACCTTTTCATACTTAGTCAGCCGACTGTGTGTCATTTACTGAGTACGACTCCTTGTTAAAAGGATCGCCTCATCATGGGGTACAAACACTTTCACAGGGTATCCCATCACAATTCCCTCACTCTGTTCCAAACTTCGACATGTAGCAGCTACTGCTTTTAAACACCCAGGAAGGGCTACAGCTACTTGGTCCAACATGGATGAAAAATATGCAATTGGTTTTCTCAGTTTTCCATGCTTCTGTACTAGAACAGAGATTGCACATCCATTTCTCTCACTGCAATACAACTCGAACTCCTTCTCATAATCAGGCATTCCTAATGCAGGTGCTTCACACAATCCTTCTCTCAATCTTTTGAATGCTGTCAATTCCTCTTTGTTCAAATCAATTGGATCTCTCACATCACTTCTTGTCAATCGTACCAAAGGTTTTGCAATCAATGAGAAATTGCTAATCCACTGGCGACAATATCCAACCATTCCCAGAAACATTCTTACATCTCTTTGGGTCATTGGTGGACTCATTCTCTTTATGATCCTGATTCTGTCTATGGTTATTCTTCTCAGTCCTTTTTCAATATTATGTCCTAGATATTATACTTCCTTCTTACAAAATTGTAATTTCGATGGTGACACTTTTAGTCCTCCATGTGCCAAGTGATTCAGCAAGGCTACTGTGTCTACCTCACAAGCTTCACGAGTTTTCGATGCCACAAGCAGGTCATCGATGTATTGAACCAATACAGAATTTTCAGGCATTTCTAGACTTTCCAAAGACTTCTTTAATAACTGATTAAATATTGAGGGGCTTTCTGTATACCCCTGTGGAATTCGGCACCACGCCAAAATACGCTCACCGAAACGAAATGCAAAAATCTGCTGGCTGTCATGATGCAAAGGGATGGAAAAGAAAGTATGGCACAGACCAATCACTGTATACCATTCTGCGTCATGAGGGATCTGATATCAAATCACAGATGGATTCGGTACAATGGGACAACACGGTACAACAATTTTGTTTATCTTTCTCAGATCTTGCACTATCCTGAACTTCCCACTAGGCTTTTTCAATCCCATTATTGGTGAATTACATGGGCTACTCATTATTTCTCTCAAAATTCCTTGTTTTATCATTTTCTCAATCACAGGAGTAACTCCTTCAATTATTTCAGGTGTCAATTTATATTGTGGGACAATTGGGTAACTTACTCCTTCTTTTACTGTTATTTTTACTGGGTCTACATTTCTCATCAATCCTACGTCTTCTCCTGTGAAATCCCACACTTCTGCTTTAACAGATTGTTTTAATTCTTTTGGTAATTCGTCAGGGTTAAATACAGCATAGGTTCCTGTAACCTCTTTCTCCCTGTTTACCATTGTCATTTTATACAGCACATCATCATCTGGTGTTTCAAAGGCTATTCCATCTGGAGTACAAAGTTTAGTGCAGTTCATCTTGCACAGTAAATCTCTACCTAACAAGTTCACAGGACTGGTGTCGCACACGACAAACCGGTGCATTTCAGAGAATTTCCCTATACTAACTTTCACTGGTTCTGTAAGGTAAGTTTTAATCTGTCTGTTGGATACACCAACTACTTGGATCGTTTCATCCGAGAGAGGAGGATTCTTGACATCAGCTGATCTAACAGTTGATCGAGTAGCACCAGTATCAACTAGGAAAGTAATATTTTCGTCATTAACCTTCCCATCTACAAATGGGCCTGTCTGGTCTACTTCTAGAGTTGCGCCAAGCACGCACTCTTCTTCCTCCCTTCAGCACCGTCAATAACCCTCTTCTGAATCGCTTCCATCGTGTTGCAGCCAATACTGCGAAGCAGCGCTAGCGTGTGGCGGCTTATTTACCTGTTCTTCGTTGTAGAATCCATTCTCTTTACTATACTTCTGGCAATTTTTGTTCTGTGGAAAAGGTGGTTTTGGCACCTGATTCTGTTGTGTTACAACCTGCTGTTGTCGCTGCAGGTGACCACTCACCTCATTCTGCACTTGTGGATTCAATGATGCATTTTCATCGTTAGTACTCGGAGGAAATTTACACTTGGATTTCCAATGCCTTATCCTACCGCAATTATGACACGGAAATTTCTTTTTAGCTTCCTCAAAATTTCCTTTATTTTTCACAGGATTACATTTTTGTCTTGACCCAGCTTGTTCTGCTAATTGAGCTTCCTGTCTCTCTGCTACTTTTACTTATGAGATTAACCTCTCATAATAGGCATGTACCAATTCTTTGCTTTCCTGATGTGTTCAGTCAATTTTTACCCAGTCTGTCTCTTTAGGAGGTACTTTGTTTTTCAAAAATGCAATAACCTGTTCGTATTTCTTCATTACCTCGGGGTCTGGAGCCCCTGTTTTTGGATCCCTTGGGTATTCCTGTGTCAGCCAATCTATCATGATTTTACATTCTGTCCATAGATCTGCTGGTACTATTATGTCAAGCAAGCTATTGAGATCAATCCACAATACTTTGGATAATTTTACAAAACTGTCCACCTGTCTATACCACTCGACGGGTTTTTCACGTAGTCGAGGGAAGTAATTCGTAAATGACAAAATATCCTGTCTTGTCCATGGGACATGTACATACCCTCCTCCTGGAATCTCTCTCACAGGGCATTCTGTCACAACCTTCTCTTTCTCTGTGACAGGGAAAGCTGAAAACGTTTTGTCTGAAACTTCATCTCGTTTACGATACCATCTACTCTTCCGTTTCTGTAGTGCTTTTACCTTTTCAATATCAATACCCATTTCATTCGTCACTTCTTCTAATCTTTCATGGAGACTTTTTGCTCTCCATGTTACGCTTTTACACGGAAATAACAACTCCTCATCTTGGTAAGTTTTAAATTTTTCTGTAGGGATAGTTCCTACTATTAATTCTTCCAGTACCATTCGTAGTTTGGCCACATCTATTGACTTAGATTCTTTGTCTTTCTTCTGCAAGCTTCTCAACCATTCACTTAATTCCTCTGTAGAGGGTCCTACTGACTTCTCTACATTTCCTTGTCCAAAATCCTTTTGTGTTTCTGATATTGACTCCACTATTGTCATAATCCTTTCTGCACAGTTTAGACCTACAAACGGGTTATTTGAAAAATTCGGTTCAATCATACTCATTGTCTGTCTCCATGGATTCTCATTCTTGGTTGTTCAACCGGTTTATTACTTTTATAAAGGAGATACTTGTGAAGGGTTTCCGGTTTCCGGTATGCAGTGGCGCCCACTGGTGTGTACGTTTTGGTCTAAAAGTTAGAGTGTAACGGAGCAAAAGGGCGAGGGGAAACAAACCCTAAACCCCCCAAGTCGACCAAGGTCAGAAGCAGTTAAACATAAGATGCCTTTGCACATGTCAGCAAGTCAAAAGATGTAAGTACATAAAGTAGTTGAGAGAGCACAAGTACAAGAAACACTTAGTAAATCCGATAAGGTGAATATTTCTTGGTTTAATATGGGTCCGTTGCCCAGCCAACACGTGTTTCGTCCAGGTGTGAACCCACGACTTCCTCAGGGCTACAAAAACATACAAGGTTACAATGTAGGTATGGTTGTAGTCTCAACATACAATGGTTGTTAACAACATAGTGAACAACAGACACCGCGACTGTGAATATTGAGATAAAATTCCCATGAAAGGGAAACAATGTTATCACATAGATCGGAAACAACAGTACCCGTAAAGGATATTAAAACCTCAATGTGATACCATAACAAGTGGTGCATGACACAGAATGAAATGACACAGAATACAGAGTGATACAGCGAAAAATCCTGTACAGGCTTGCACAGTGTAAATTAAACTTCAAAACTGGATAAATCAATCAGATTGTGGAGGTGGGGTCATGAAAGGGCCTTAGGACAATTAGGGCTGTCAGTATTCAGAGCACATTGGTTTGAAGAAAATGTGATACCATAACGGTTAGTGAATGAAACTGTAGTGCAGAAGTGACACAGAATACAGAGCAATACAGCGAAAATCCTGTACAGGCTTGCACAGTGTAAATTAAACTTCAAGATTGGATAAATCAATCAAATAGTGGAGGTAGGGTAAAAAGGGCCTTATGACATAAAGGCTATCAGTATTCAAGGCATTTTGATTTGGAGAAAAAGTCGGACCCAGTGAACATCTGAATGTTAAGACAAATGGACACATATATTACTTGTGGTGAGGATCCAATCGTATCACTTCCGCAGACGGTAGAGAAGAAAAATAAATAAAATGAAAAAGAAGAAGAAAAGAGGGAAAGAACATAGCAGTCAGTGGAGGAAAACTAAAGTAGACTTCAATCCGATAGTACCCTGGGGTGAACAGGCAAAAGACCAAACAATCTTACCTAATAGGCGAAACCGGAAAAAGTAAATGATCTATAATAACAAGCAAGAATGCAAAATTGTGAGCCTACTAAGTCAAAAAACGGCATATACACGTGTCAGGGTGAAAGTTATTTGTCAAGTGAGAAATGGCCAGCTCACCTCTCCGCCGGTTATAATTCCGTCCCGGCTGCGCGGGAAAAGGTGAGTGTGGGACACTCAGTGAGAGTGAACATGGGTGAGTACCCCTTCGGAGTAAGGACCTACGAGAAGAGTGACAGGACGACGTCAGCACTGTGGGTGGAAAACCGTGGTGTCTGACCAAACATTCAAAATACGGAACATCAAATCAGATCTAGGGTTAAAAGTTCCAAAAGTCTAACAAAGTTGTAGGTATGTCCTAATAACATGGACATGTTTAAAATCATCCGAAAAAGGAATAAGCTCAATAACTCGTAATGCACCACGTCAATAGAAGGACCACTAATGTATGCCCCAAATATTAAGTCAACCCATTGATTTGCGTCGGTTAAAAAAGTCACATCATTCTCAAGATATCACGATCCCCGCCTCAGTCCAGCGTGACCAAAATGAACCCAAGATGCCAATTATTAAAGCGTAAGCACGGTCTCCAAACCTGGCGGTGACGAGTAAAACCTATGTTAGGCAATTCTTACCTTCAAGACGAGTACGCCACGAAGTTAGTGGGATTCGGTATGTGAGTAGGCCGGAAGTGACAAACACTGACGTTCTAGCGTCATTCAGAGCGGACAACTAGACCGCAGAGCGAAAATTGTTAACGAATCCCGGAAATGAGGAAATATCTTGTTATCTGAAATACCTAGGGTGACGGGCTGGCGCTAAACGATAGCGTCACTCACGAGTACTGTTACTCCAACTCAGCAATTCCAATGCGTCAAAAAATAAAATAAAATATGATATAATAGTAAAGGGGGCACTGTAATGCAAAAGTAAGAATGCTCCTGAGTAAGAGCCAAAGTTCGTACAACCAGATTATATTTACAAACAGCCCCTGACAGTTGCCGTACCCTTAATATAGGATAGGGTTCAAAACCGCTAATTCTGACCATTCGGCAGATTAACAGGGTGAAATGCAGTAACGACGAATTGACAGCTCATGAATAGGAGCCAAAATTAGTAATTAAAAATTAATGAGTACAGGCACTTGACAAGCAATGTTACCCACAGTACATAATCGGATTGAGAACCCGGTGGTATCGGGGAAGAGATGAAACATACCCTCCAAGGCATGCAAAAGATGAGTGATGAGGAAAAGGAAAATTACTAAGTAGCAAACCGCAAGAGGCCTGGAATCGGAATAGAAACATCAGTATTCCGAGGCCAACCGGCAAGTAGTCAACGGACAGAAAAGCCCGTCCAGGTTCATTAAAAACGTGGGCGTAACCAAATAGTCTGGTTCTTTACAGAGAAACAAAACATTTTTCTACATATATTGGAAACACAAACGTAGAATGGATAGGATCTCTTAAGAGAACAGATAGTCACAGTTCACTACATCAGAAAATAGGGTTATTATGAGAAGTCTTGCGTCAATTAAAAGAATAAATGCTACTTACAATCATGATACTTGAAGCACAGTACAGTACAAATTTTCATATGACATACAATAAATGTAAGGTGTTGACAGCTATATTTCAAAGGGAAGGAATATCTAAAGTTACCCGGACCTCAGCTCCAAGGAGAGTAGAGAGCAACGGCCCTCAGCATGTTAATTGCCTAGGAAGAATTGAAGCTCATGGTCTGTATTAAGACCATGCTCCACCGCATTCAAGCGCATAATCCAAGTTGCTTCAGCACGTCTTAGCGCCAGTTCTCTATCTCCACCCCTAGGGTGTGGCAGGGTATACTCTATACCAAAAAACGTAAATTGTTTATACTGGCCCTGAGCAGCACAGCCATTGGCGTGGACCGCTAAAGTGTATCTGCTGTCATTCTGTTTTAGTGCTCTCACATGTTCACTAATGCGTTCTTTCAACATTCTGATTGTACTGCCTACATATTGTTTTTTGCAAGTGCAGGTGATTACATATATGACAAAATGTGTGAAGCAGTTGATATTATGTCTAATAGTGTATTCCTTCCCATTTGGTCCTAAGAAAGTCTTCATATGTTGCGCAGCCCACCTACACACCCCACAGCAACCACATTTATGAAAGCCTTGTGTGTGTGCGGTGAGCCAATCATTCATCTCAGATTTTCTCGGTATAGTAGGGCTCAGAATAGATCTAAGGGTTGTACCTTCCGTATTTTGAATGTTTGGTTAGACACCGCGGTTTTCCGCCCACAGTGCTGACGTCGTCCTGTCACTCTTCTCGTAGGTCCTTACTCCGAAGGGGTACTCACCCGTGTTCACTCTCACTGAGTGTCCCACACTCACCTTTTCCCGCGCAGCCGGGACGGAATTATAACCGGCGGAGAGGTGAGCTGGCCATTTCTCACTTGACAAATAACTTTCACCCTGACACGTGTATATGCCGTTTTTTGACTTAGTAGGCTCACAATTTTGCATTCTTGCTTGTTATTATAGATCATTTACTTTTTCCGGTTTCGCCTATTAGGTAAGATTGTTTGGTCTTTTGCCTGTTCACCCCAGGGTACTATCGGATTGAAGTCTACTTTAGTTTTCCTCCACTGACTGCTATATTCATTCCCTCTTTTCTTCTTCTTTTTCTTTTTCTTTTTCATTTTATTTATTTTTCTTCTCTACCGTCTGCGGAAGTGATACGATTGGATCCTCACCACAAGTAATATATTTGTCCATTTGTCTTAACATTCAGATGTTCACTGGGTGCGACTTTTTCTCCTAATCAAAATGCCTTGAATACTGATAGCCTTTATGTCATAAGGCCCTTTTTACCCTACCTCCACTATTTGATTGATTTATCCAATCTTGGAATTTAATTTACACTGTGCAAGCCTGTACAGGATTTTCGCTGTATTGCTCTGTATTCTGTGTCACTTCTGCACTACAGTTTCATTCACTAACCGTTATGGTATCACATTTTCTTCAAACCAATGTGCTCTGAATACTGACAGCCCTAATTGTCCTAAGGCCCTTTCATGACCCTACCTCCACAATCTGATTGATTTATCCAGTTTAGAAGTTTAATTTACACTGTGCAAGCCTGTACAGGATTTTTCGCTGTATCACTCTGTATTCTGTGTCATTTCATTCTGTGTCATGCACCACTTGTTATGGTATCACATTGAGGTTTTAATATCCTTTACGGGTACTGTTGTTTCCGATCTATGTGATAACATTGTTTCCCTTTCATGGGAATTTTATCTCAATATTCACTGTCGCGGTGTCTGGTGTTCACTATGTTGTTAACAACCATTGTATGTTGAGACTACAACCATACCTACATTGTAACCTTGTATGTTTTTGTAGCCCTGAAGAAGTCGTGGGTTCACACCCGGACGAAACACGTGTTGGCTGGGCAACGGAACCATATTAAACCAAGAAATATTCACCTTATCGGATTTACTAAGTGTTTCTTGTACTTGTGCTCTCTCAACTACTTAATGTACTTACATCTTTTGACTTGCTGACGTGTGCAAAGGCATCTTATGTTTAACTACTTTTATAAGAGACCGTCAAACAATGTTCACTATCTTTCAAAAATAGGCATGACTGGACCTATCATTACTGGAACGGTTACCGCTTCCAGATTTTTAGTCAATTCTCTTATTTTCTCTGTTAATTCTAGGGTCGTTTTCGCTAGTTCTGCTGAATTTTCATCGTTTACTTTACCTCCGGACTTCTTCTCTAACTCTCTAATGGAATTGTTTCTTCCCAAATCTTAGAACTCTGGTTCCGATTTTATGATTCGTACTGTTTCTTTCACCGGGGCACTTGGGGTTAATATTTCTGGTTCTGGTCGATATGGAGGTGGATTTTTATAGAACACGTCATCAAGAACATCATCTTCTGATTCATTCACTCCATACCCTCTCGGTTCTACATTATGCCTCTTTTCTACACACTTTCTTCCTTCATTCTCTCCTGCAGTTCTTACTGGAAACAAACCCTCAGTCATACTTGCATTCTACCACCTTCTCATTCGATCATCATGCGTCTCATGTCCATATGACCTACCAAACATGTACCTATATCCTCTACCATTTCTCTGTCTTTCTCGGTCATGCATCTCATCTTCCCACTCCGTCAATGCTTCGAATTGGGTCGGTCTAGGTCCTGGTTCTAAATTCATCATTTTCTCTCTCATATTTCTCAAAACTGCCAGATTAAATGAACCATGTTCTGGAAAAGCCAACACTCCTTCCTTTTCGGTATACTTGACCCAATTATCTAACCAAATACAAGTGTGATATCCATATTTCGCAACCATAAAGGATGCAGGGGTTTTCGGTGGAGGAAGTAACTGTCCCTCCCTAGTTACAATCGGTTTGTCCTTTTTAAACCACTTCTTAATTCTACCAAACCAAGACTTTTTCTCCTTTTCTGGTGGATCGTAATACATTTTCCTGTCTTTCGTGTATCACTAGTCTCTCCTTACACTGTACCGCTATTCCGTCCAATCGGAACGCTACTCACACTAACGCACCAATACAGAGCGTCTATGTCACTTTTGCAATTTTCCAATCCCAGCGCGACTCACACTAACGCACCAATACGGAGCGTCTACGTCACCCTGTACTTCTCCACTCCTAGCGCGGCGCACACTAACGCACCAATCCGGAGGGTTTTACGTTTCTGACCGACTGTCCAATCCTAGCGCGGTTGTTCTGACGTCAGCAGCCGCTGCCGCAGCTCCTGCTCCTGTCTACCCCTCCTTCGCAAAATCCTCTTTGTTAGTTTTGTTTCGAAATTTACAATTCTGTTAGTAACAACATAAAAACACCACCATTGTCCGCTTCACTAACCAAGGAATATCAATTGACCTTTCTCACGAGAATTCCGTCTTTCCCGAGAGCAGCGCTTACCTCTGCCCTACTACGGAATTGTTACTTCCGTTGATAAAGTAGCACATCCCTCTACCTTACCCTTCTAACAAGCATTAGCTAACCATTTCTCCAGAATTAAGACACATAGTTGGAGACCCAATGCTCCTGAGAAATAAAACTAGAGTTTCACAATTAACCCGAATGCCTTTACATTCACGCACTTTCACACGAGAAAAATGTAGTACATTCACACAGAATTCTGTCTTTCCCGAGAACAGCGAACAGTCCGTCCTACTACAGAATTATGACATACGTTAACAAAGCAGCGCTTCCCTCTACTTTATCCTTCTAGCAAGCTCAGAGAACACCTGTTACCTTTCCAGTGATAAGCGTTATCGGAATGCCATTTGGACTCCTGGTACCTAAGACCAAAATTTAACAGGTAACCTTCGCTATCATACACACTTCTCTCACACAGAAAACATTTCTCTAATGGCAACACACGGCGATGTCACCGAATCGAACCCAGACAATGCATCATCCAACTTCAATCGTTACACGTTTCTCCCTGTGTGCCTACAGGGGAACAACAACAATTCCGTCTTTCCCGAGAGCAGCGCTTACCTCTGCTCTACTACGGAACCGTTACAAACTTCCGACTTCATACATCCCAGAAGACGTGCAAACAACATAAAAACCAATGCAACTCACATAGAGTGTTAGTGCATAAACCAATATCAATAACCAATAATTAATAAGCAATTTACAAGCACTAATCACCAAACCAAAACAATAAAAACCATAACTCTGCTACCAGAAAAACTGTTGCAGCGTGGAACATCAAATTCCCCGCTTCGTCACAGACCAAATACCACAATAGCAAAGTCACTCAAAAACATTCATTGGTGGGGCCCTTAACACCAACACTCATACTTCATTGATCTGCTTCCCTAGAGGAATAAGATTCCAAACGCTGACATGAAAGGAATATCTTTACCTAACCCTAAATGCGTTGACTCCAACCTTGTGATATTCCCCTCATTAGGAGATGAATCATTTAGTTGTTTTGTAGTTTAGCGAAAACCATTAATTTATCTATACACTTCTCTTTATCCTAGTTTTCTTCTTCAAATAATCAACACAACACATTTATCAATTAATCAAATATTGTTTATCTAATAAAATTGCAAATTGTTAGAAATCATCATCTAAACCGCAGAACATCATATTTACCTAATCTGGCTAATAGTCGTCCTCTAAGTCAGCCAAGTTGTGTAAAAACTTTAACATTCATCAAAGTCAGGCCGCAATTCACTCTCTCAAAGATTCAGGACAACAGCTGTCCAGCAGTGTCACCGTCCTCTCCGTCAGCATAACGTCAGGAAATCGAGTTTTGTCAAAGAAGAAGAGTTTTTTAGTTCATTTCCCTACCTACTTTTATAATGAAATTAATGTCAAAATGTATCAAGATTGGAGTTTTAGAAAGTCCTCATTGGTGGACATGGGGTCATCCGGTAAAGTTCTCACATAGTCCACAAAATGAAGTCATCGCACTTGCTGGTTCCGGTTTTAAGACAGTCCTTTGTATTGTCGTTGGCGAAGCTCCCAGATTGTCCTTGATAAGAACATCTTCTCCTGGGGTGAGGACTAGGCCATTGTTGCTGGCGGTGACGCATGCGCACTTCACCCAGAACCTCATGTGTCAGGAGCAGTCACGTTAAACGTCTTGTTCAGCCATCTTGGATTAGGCCGAAATGGTCAACTTAAGCAAAACAAACATAAAAACGTAATTAAAACATGGAAATGGCTAATAAAATGTTAAACCCTCACTAATACCCTTATGTGTAAGTAATTATCTAGCAGAACAGCAACATCCCATGCGTTTATACTCACTCAATGATGCCCAACTTACAATTACATCACAAAAGCAACATATATCATGCAATATTCAAATTTTCTACTATTAGTATGCGTACATATGTTAGTATACAATTAGTTTAGCCATGCAAAGTGCAACTCCCACGTGTAATTCTTTTGTTAATATAATTGATAAGTCTTTCACTGCAAACAAATTAATAAGATTACTATTAGTTGATTATTCAGGTTAATATAAACATGCAGAATGGGGGGGGTATACAAAATTTTGCACTACCCGCTCCAGCACATTAACACAGAATTCTGTCTTTCCCGAGAACAGCGAACAGTCTGTCCTACTACAGCATGATGACATTCGTTAATAAAGTAGCACTTCCCTCTACTTTATCCTTCTAACAAGCTTAGGGAACACCTATTACCTTTCCAGTGATAAGCGTTATCAGAGCTCCTTTTGGACTCCTGGTACTTAAGACCAAAATTTCATAGGTGACCTTCGCTACCATACACTTCTCTCATACAGAAAATGTCCCTAATGGCAACACACGACGATGTTACCGAATCGAACCCAGACAATGCGTCGTGCAACTCCAATCGTCACACGTTTCCCTGTGTACCTACAGGGCAACAACAATTCCGTCTTTCTCGAGAGCAGCGCTTACCTCTGCTCTACTACGGAACCGTTACAAACTTCCGACTTCCTACATCCCAGAAGCCGTCAAACATAAAACTTGACGTGACTCAACATAGAGTGTTAATACATAAACCAATACTAATCATTAAGCAATTTACAAGCAATAATCACCAAACCAAAACAATAAAACCATCATACTGCTACCAGAACAACTGATGCAGCGCTGAAACCCTGGTAACGGGGAAAACAAAACCCGGACCTTTATCCTCCCCTGCGTCGCAGACCCAACTTCACACTAACTTATTCACACATGCAGTCACTGGTGGGGTCCATAACACCAACACTCACACTAACCATTCACCGATCTGCACGCAGTTGGAGGGATGAGCAGTTCGAGCACTCGACATGTGGAGGGAACACCTTATAACCTATAGGGAAAGAAAAATTAATTTACAAATTATACAATAATACTCCTTCCTACCTACAGATCTCAATCCCGATCATCAAGGTACTCCTCCCACGTGGTCAATGGACCAAATAGTTGGATTGGTTGATGGTGATCTAGAACTAGCTAAAACACATTTCAAGATTTAGATCTTATCCTTCTTAATAAACCGCAAACTCAATTCTTGTTAATCAATATCTATTTATATAAATTTCTTGAAAGGATAGGTTTGCATTTTGAAAGTTTATATCAAATTTCAAGTAAATCGCAGAACATCATATTGACCTAATCTGGCTATTCGGAGTCCTCTAAGTCATCGGTCATATGGCAGTCAGTTGTAAAAGTTCAAAGTTCTTTGCTCAGCACGCTACAGTCTCAAAGAATAGGTAAGGACCAGAGACGTGCAAGCATCTGTCAGTGCCCATAGAATTAGGAAAAGTTCGCAGTCGTCAGGTAATTGTGCAGAATCCGGACCATCTAGGATACAAGAAACGCAGCAGTCACCCTAAGTAGTCGAGTTCGTGTAGCGTCACCGTCGTCGTCGTTGTCATCGGAAAGAACGATTGCGATAAGCAACCTCTCTATTCTACCGTGCATTTTTATAATAAAATAAAAGCAAGAACATACATTTAGTTATTTGAATGCAGTCGTGATTGGTCGGTTGAAATCGTTCGACAGGAACTCTTTGGGATATTGGTAAAGTTCAAGGGGTGATGTCACACGGTCATTTAATGTCGGTCCATTCTGGTTTTCTGTGGACGTCCATTGTCTTTCGTCTTGGCCGTCATCCCACAGGGACCTTGTTTGAGAACACTTGGATCAGGGTTCATGATGAGGTCTGGAAGGCTTTGTCACTCCTGCGCACTTCATTCCGTGCCTCGTGGGACAGTGGCCACTTAGTCGTGTCATGTCGGCGGCCATTTTGAGATTGAGGCCCAAACGCCAACTGAAGCGAAACAAACACAAAAGAGTAATTAATGCATAGAAATAATACATCTGTTAACCCCTTACTAATCCCTCTATGTGCTTGTATTTATCTAGCGTATAGCAACATTTAAAGCATTTATATTCACCCGTTTGGTCCTCCTCTCGAGCAACATTACAAAGACATCGCTAAAGCTACATATATCATGCAGTATTCTATTTATTATAAATGCTACTGTTAGTATGCGTACGGATTTTAGTCATAAAGGTTATTTAGCCATGCAATATGCAATCCCACGTGTAATTTGGATATTAGTAATGTTGGTTTAATTATTCATGCAAACTCATTTAATAATATTATAATTAATAGATTATTTTCATGCAGAATGGGGGAGGTATACAAAATGTTGTACTACCCGCTCCATCACCCACAACAGGAATTGACCCAAAACCCAACATGGGCACAACACATTTTTCCAGTGAAAACTGACCCTTTTTTGCAATGTGCCTAGCCATGGATTTTGGGCCCTAGCTCAGCCTGCACCCAGGGAAACCTAGGAAACCTGTACATTTTTTAAAACTATATACCCAGAGGAATCCAGGGTGGAGTGACTTTTGTGGCTCTCACCAGATTTTGTTACCCAGAATCCCTAGCAAACCTCAAACTTTGTAAAAAAAAAACACATTTTCCTCACATTTTTGTGATGGAAAGTTCTGGAATCTGTGGGAAGCCACAAACTTCTACCCACCCAGCACTTTGCCAAGTCTCCAGATAAACAATGGTACCTCACTTATGTGGGTAGGCTTAGTGCCTGTGACAGGAAATGACCGAAAACTCAACATGGACACAACACATTTTTCCTGTGAAAACTGACCCTTTTTTGCAATGTGCCTAGCCATGGGTTTTGGACCCTAGCTCAGCCTGCACCTAGGGAAACCTAGCAAACCTGTACATTTTTGAAAACTAGATACCCAAAGGAATCCAGGGTAGGGTGACTTGTGTGGTTTTCACCAGGTTCTTTTAGCCCAAATCCCTTGCAAACCTCAAACTTTGTAGAAAAGAAATTCATTTTCCTCACATTTCTGTGATGTAAAGTTCTGGAATCTGTGGGGAGCTACAAACTTCCACTGACCCAGCATTCCCCCAAGTCTGCCGATAAAAATGATACCTCACTTGTATGGGTAGGCCTAGTGCCCGCGACAAGAAACAGCCCAAAACGCAACGTGGGCACATCACAACCTGTACATTTTTTAAAACTAGACACAGAGGGCAATCGAGGATGGGGTGACCTGTATGGCACCCACTAGACTCTGTTACCCAGATTCCCTTGCAAACCTTAAACCTTAAAAAAAAAAGCATATTTATCTCACATTTTTGTGATGGAAAGTTCTGGAATCTGTGGGAAGCCACAAACTTCTACCCACCCAGCACTTCCCCAAGTCTCCAGATAAAAATGGTACTTAACTTGTGTGGGTAGCTTAGTGCCCGCGACAAGAAACAACCCAAAACTCAACATGGGCACATCATATATTTCCAGTGAAAACAGGCTCTTTTTTGCAATGTGCCTAGCTGTAACCTCAAACTTTGTCCAAAAACCAACATTTTGTTACATTTCTGTGATAGTAAGTTCTGGAATCTGCGGGAGCCACAAACTTCCACCCACCCAGCATTCCCCCAAGTCTGCCTCTGAAAATGGTACCTCATTTGTGTGGGTAGGCGTACTGCCTGCAACAGGAAATGGCCCAAAACGTATTGTGACAACATTAAAATTATTTTTCACGAGACAACCTGGTTTTGCAAGGGTGTCATCCACGTTTTTGGTCCCGGGCTCGACGGCCATCTAGGGAAACCTACCAAACTCAGACATCTCTGCAAACTAGACACCTGGGGAAGTCCAGCGAGTTGAAGCTTGCATGGATCCCCCAATGTTTTCTTACCCATAATCCCCTGCAAACCTCAAATTTAGCTTAAAAAACACATTTTCCTTGCATTTCTGTGTGGTAAAGTTGTGGGATCACAAGGCCGACACAAATTTCCTACCACCCAGCATTTCCACAGGTCTCCCAATAAAAATGGTACCTACTTGTGTGGGTGGGTCAAGTACCCGCGACAGGGAAGGGCCAAAACCTATTGTGGAGGCATCGAAAATATGTAATACAAAACAACCTGGTTTTGCAAGGGGGCACCTGGGTTTTTGGTCCCAGGCTAGGCGGCCATCTAGGGAAACCTACAAAACCAGACATTTCTGAAAACTAGACACCGGGGGAGTCCTGGGTGGTGTGACTTGTGTGGATCGCCCATCGTTTTCCTAACCAGAATCCTCTGCAAACCTCAAATTTAGCTACAGATATGTATAGATGGAGCAACATTGTAGTCTATTAAATCAAACACAAGACTTGTTCGGCACAGTGCACATCCTAAACCCACATATTTCAAAGTGCTGTTGATATGTGATGATGAAGAACATGGTGAAATGTCAAAATAAATTATTTGCTTTAGATCTCACAATTTGGTTAAGCGGGGAAACCGGTATTGACCCCAGGTTTTCTGGTTTCACATCATGCAATTCACTTAATAGATGGGTATCTTATTCCCTCTTCTGTTTTATGTCAAAGGTTACTGATTTCTATTTAATTCTTGTCAAATGAGGTTAGAGCATGGGTGGCCGTTAGAAGTTCCATGAATGAATGGCTCTATTTGCACTCAAGGGTGCAAGAGGACCTGGAGCTAAGCCAGAGCCTGGCATCTGGCTCGAGTCTGGCTTGATCTTTCAGTGGCTCGTCCATCTCTAGCTGCCCCACACAAACTATGGATTATTTTACCCCAGCCAAAGCATGGCCAAGAAGGTCGGGGAACTCATCCACTGTACAAGGATAAAGTGCCTGCACTTCAGTAACACTCAGGCCGATTTAGTAAAGCATCACTGAACACAGCACAGCACCCAAAGTTGCTGCGCTGTGTTGCGGGACAGGGAGAAAGCAGGAAAGCAGCATGTTGGGCCTGGCATCCGTGGCATGGTTTTCCCTCAAGTGTTTGCCTTCCATCCTCCTGTTTTTGCTGACTTAGGTTTTGCTAGCTTTAGGTCTCTCTGCACCTTAACCCTGCTAACCAGTGCTAAAGTAATTGTGCTGTGTCCTTTAAACATGGCAGCATTGGCTTACTCCCAATTGGCACATTTAACTTACTTGTAACTCCCTTGTAAAGCTGCAATACATGTACCTACGGCCTGTAAACTAAATGCTACTAGCAGGCCTGCAACACTGACAGTACCACTCACTTAAGTAGCTTTTTAAACATGTCTCAGGTCTGCATTGCAGCCTGTGAGTGCAGTTTTAAACTGCCCATTCAACCTGGCATAGTAAACCTTTTGGTTTGGCTTTCATACTTCCAGCAATCCACTTTTTTCATTTTAGCATACTTACATGATGAGCCGCATGACCAACTTTGATTAATGAATTTAAGTATTTCATTTCTTTGATCGTAGTGACCCCTGATGAAGGGTCATTCAGGTCTGAAATGCGTTGAATGAATGAATGAATGATGATCTTGTAGAGTGCGAACTTTCCCGAATGGTGCCAAGGCGACAGGGATAGAACGAACGGTCATGAGTAATAGGAATGGAGCTACAGATATTAAAGTGTGAAGAGTCATGTTTTTAAAGACTTCAGAAGAATCGATGCAACTCTTGACAAGAAACCGTTAGAGCGAGAGTGTTGCAGAGCTTAGAGGGGGCAACAGCAAAGGCTCTTCCCCCTCACCTAGCCCTCCTAAACCTGGGGACTACCAGCCAATTTGTATTGGCAGACCGCAGCTGTTTGGTGGGGACGTACCATTAGAAGAGTCTTTTGATGCCTTCAGGACTAGAATTATGAATAGCCCTGTGAACAGTGGTGGCTGTTGGAATTTGAAACTGGTGAGGCGTAAGCAGACTGAATCAACGTATGCAGGCGAGCGCAGCGACCGAGCCCGACGGCAGTAAGGGGGGTTTGGGGAGGTCCCCCCCCCCGGCATCTTTTTGGTGCGATTTTCAGCACTATTTCTGTGATCAATGGACTAAAATTCAGTTCTTCTAGGCATTCATAAAAGAAAACTCATACATTATTTCAGAGAATTTCTGGGTTGCCCAACAAGTCTGATTTCTGAAGAGGGCCAGGGTACTAAGCAAGACTGCTTTGGCTCTACCCTTTCCAATAGAAAACACTAGTTAGCAATGTGAACAAGTTCAATGGAAAAATCTGGGGTCTAGGGAGAGTCCCTCTCCTGAGAAAGAAATGTAATAAAGATTGGTAAATGGTGCATTTTAAAGCAAATGAATGCAGCGATAAAGCAAGGCTTATTAAGCAGTGGGAACGTATAGTCTTGAAATATTAAACACAGCAAAAACTGCCCCGTATCTTCTTGTATTAATTTGTTCAACAGTTACTGTAATATGTAAATTGTTTTGCATGACAACTTTAGCCCTTTAAAATGTATGCTTGCCCAGTGTCTTGCACTGCATGCAGCATTAACTTTGGAAAAATATGCTCTAACCAGACTTTGGGAAGCACGCACAGCTGCTGGCTGTAAAGGAACATGCCAAATACATTTCTGTGATTCCCATAGTGTGCCATCAGACCGATATTTTGGTTTCTCTCTGAGATGTAATTTTATCCAGATAAATGGCACAGCAACTGACATACGCCTAAAGCCTGTCAGTATGATTGGCTTTGTCACTGGGTGTTAGCTGCTTAAGATAAATGCGTAACAACAATGATTTCTTATAAATAATTAACATCGAAAATGTTTAAATTATGAAATAGTGAGTCTGTGAATTAAATAGCATTGAGGCCTGTGGAAGGAGTTTTAGCCTTCAATTATGTGTGCTTTATGTTAGATATGTATCCTCTTTTTCTATGCATATCTTGTCCATCTGCACATCTTCAGCCCCCTCTCTTTCCTCTTCAGCATCCTCTTTTCACTCTTCCCCGAATGCCCTTCCTCATCTCTCTGTCACTTCACCGCCCCCAACATGCAATGCACTCCCTCAAATATAAGCACTTTAATTTCTCTTACTTTTGCCTTGCACATATTTTGACATCAGTGTACCACCTTCACACACATTTCCACAGAATTTCAGTTGCAAATGGAATAAATACACAAATATGTTCAGTGTGCTCTGCAGAGAGGCCAACCCACTGACAGGTACTTTGTTTAGCTTTAGCCTTAGCGCCTGTGTGCTCAATCAAAGCCTCTCATAAACACCTGGCATGGCTCAAGCCTCAAAGTATGCACAGAAAAAAATACAGATAAACAACAACATTATAAAATAGCTAACTCGTGCGGAATGCAAGATCAAGTAAAGTGACACAAGATAACACCGTCGCGAAAGGACTTAATACTGTTCTGCCTTTCACTTGGGGCATCGATAACAAATACTTTTCTGAAACAACAGAAACTGAATATTCGAAGAACAAAGGAAGTAACTGGCAACAAACTGCCTTTAACCGAGGGCAAAACAATGTAAAGAGATGAACAGCCATTTAGAATCCAAAATACATATCGTCCTTAAAGTTTAACCTAAAGACAATTTCACATGTGATTGTAATTCAAAATCATAGCATAGCGCATCATAATGCGCAATCCATCTCAAAATGTTCCTCTCCGCCCGGTGGGAGCTTAAAAAGTTCATAAGAACTTCTACTCTTCCATTACTCCGATAAACTGGGTTGTCTAGCACAGGCGGCAAGATAAATACATCATTAAATTAGTAAATCGAGCTTTTATCACACATTTTAAGCTTTGTTTTTCAACTTTAGAGGAACTGTCAAGGATCCTCTCTTTTACATCTCCAGAGAGGGAACAGCAAGGCCAGTGGGACTGGGGAACATTGACACTGATCAAATACAGAAATTAAAACAGGCACGTGCAAACAATAGAGGTACATAAGACCATCCCGGACTTTCTTGGTAGATGATACTGTAATTAGCCCACTCCGACTTGGATACAGGTTTAAAACCCGAAGACGACACAGATTCTATAATAAAAATAATATGGTGGAGAGCAAGGTATTCAAGGTAACAGGCTTGTCTAGCCACATCAGGGATTCTGCTCCGACCAGTCGCAACTGACCTCGTGTTCCTACACCCGGGAACACCAGGTACTTTTTCCTGGCTACGCTGCTTGAAGAAGCCGACAACGATAGAAGATCAGGCCTTCTGTGAAAAATACTTTGTGACACTAATAAAGATCCAAGAGCACTGACAGCTTAATACCATACTGACTCACACATTCTAAAAATATGTCCATTATAGCAGGACAGCCATTGAAAGTGTCTATGTTCAAGCTGAATGTGCAGCACATAAATAGACATGGGAAACAGAATTACTCATTGCCAACGGCCTATCAATCTGACAGCGTTCATAAACCTATCATAAGGCTGTCAGCGTTCATTTTATTCATGATAATATGACTGCGATATGCCGGCTCATTAACACATAATTTCTTGCAAAGCCTGTGTGATAACTCTAACTGAAATCTACTTTGCAGCAACACAACTTATCAAGCACAGAGGAAGGCGCTAAGGACATAAATCAAGTCCTCCCCTAAATTCAGTGGAATCACAATTTCACTCTGAGAAATTGTTTTCATGCCTCTCGCCTGGGGAATGAAGGCAAGCATGAACTAGCCCGTCACAAATATGTTCAATAATTACAGCCTGATCTAATTCCTCAGTATGGATAATAAAATGTACGTGCCCAGTAGTCAGTGGGAAAATTTGTCTGCAGACCAGTTCTTTACATGTTAAAAGCTGCTCATGATTTGCACATGGGGGTCTCTGTCTGACATGGCATGGTGGGTGAGAGACACTGAGCTGAGAGGTGTTTGAAGTTTTATAAGCACAGCTTCAGAGCGCACCCCTCTGGCGCTACAGCGCCTTCTGGCTCACGGGAAGAGGGGCGCAGCTCTTCTGTATTTTACTGTGACTAAGAGAGCGGGCAGGCTCCTCCCAAGCGCTTCAAGTGAGTGCTTCGAGGTGGTCTGCAGGGCGCTCGAGAAGTGTGCAGTTCATCTCCTTTCAGCAATGCTGTTCATGCCCAGTCAAAGTCTGGCCAAGAGCGGAACAGGAAGAGAAGCTGGTGCTATTGGAAGGCTGTCAGGGCTGAGCAGAGACAGTCACAAGAGTGGATGGATGTCTCTGTCCCAGCACGGCGGCCTTCAGTGGGCCCGTGACCTTCTGGGAAGTCTCTCGGTTTCATAACCTGTCGTTTATGTCCAAGTGACCATTGTGGCCTCACTTGAAGTGGGGTAAAACACCTTGAATTTCAGAGATAAAAATGAAAAATTTGTGGAAATTGAAAACAAATGGAAACCCTGCTTCTCAGTCTTTGCTTAGAGTAACTGGGATGTAAAGGGGTGTTGTTCAGTGAAAATGTGCGTGCCCATCCATCTGTTTTACTTGTTCTGATTCTGTGGTAAATTCGCTTGATGCCGGGCTATGGCCAGCTCTGTTCCACACAGATTAACGTGAATAATATTGTTTGTTTCTGAGCAAACGACTTAGTGCCAAAATCGGCAACACTCACCGGCCCTCATGCAGCAACATACAGGTAACATAAATAATCAGACAAGACAACTTTTTGGTGGCAAAAATTGCTGCAGGTTTATTAGCATACCAAATATGCCAACATGGTGGGTTATCTTACAGGCGATCCAAAGGCAAGCCGCCCCTCGCGGCCTACCACCTGATGGGCCAACTTGCATCGTGGCCTTAGCCAATCGGTGCTTAGCGATTGTGGTGAGGGGATAGCCCTTTCCACTTCCGGTGAACCGTCGGTCCACCTCATTACTCACGCCCCGCCCCATAAGGGGCAGAGTGTTCAAGCGACCCCCGGTTGTACAGGTTTCCAACCGCCCGTAGGATAGACGGGGCACCGTCGTACCTCAGGGTCCACCGCAAAGACTTCCTGGGGATATTAGGCCTCAGCACCCTTTGTGCTTCTGAAGAGGGTACCCCTGAACCTTTCCACCTCAGGATCGCCCTGTAACTCAGCCACAGCCCTGGGTGTGGCGACCGTCGCAGCCAGGGCCCCCCACCAAGTCCGGCATTCTTACTTACATCCTGCTATTTCTAGGGCCTCTCCCCTATCCAGCAAGAACAGGTCCATGCTTATACTGGACAGATGTACCCCATGGTCCTCAAAGCACCCTGTGAATTTGGCGTGTAGCAACCCATGTCTAAGGAAGCCAAATCCCCTCTGCTCAGTGAATTTTACGCATAGCATGACCCTCCTGCGCGCAGGCTCCATCGCCTCCCCCAACCGAGCTCCATGCCACGAGAGCTGGGGGTGATTTCAGAACACAAAAGTTCACCTGTCCCCAACTGGTTGCTGATTTGCACATTGTTGTCTTCATGGTCTTCTTCTAGGGTGCTTTACTTTGCCTCATTGAACAGATAATTTTACAGTTCTTTTGGATTGCTCCCTGGCGAACATAGTAATGGTGTCAAAACAGGTTTGAGGGAATATGTGTCTGGTGCTCGTTATTAGACACTGCACCCTTACGTGGACTGACCACTTACTCAGCTCACGCTGCTTGCTGAACCTTCAACATGTCACAGATGACCAGTTCCTGCTATCCACCTGTGACCCTTGATACTTACACCAGTAATGGTGTCGGACTACAAGGTTCTGTGTCATGTTTCGCTGTAGTCCCTTCGGTGGATCCGCTGGGACCCTTCTGCATCCCTGAAAATGCTGTGTAACGCACTACAACGCTTTTATGCCCTTGCCCGTCTCTCAAAGACACCTGACAGCCTGATGCGCCCGCAGCTTTAGTGAGGGGTTTTGGGCCCAACACACCCCAGTCCGTGTTGCCAACATTTATCCTCCCTAGAGGCTCCAGTTAGTGTGAGTGGCTATTCCTGTCCTGGCAAGGCATGTCAATGGCCATTCCCCCCCCTTGGTGATGTCATGGGATATGAGACATTAAGCACGGGTGTCATCGTGTACCTGCCGTGTAAGCAGGGGAACAACATGAACAAATATTTGTCCTTTCTTGAGCTGTGGGAACGCCAAAACAATCCTTCTTCAGTCATTTTAGCCAAATTGTGCTTTGACCCCATGTTCCCCTCAGCTTATTGCACCGCAACCCCCTAGTTAGCTGACACTCCGCAAATATCTGGCTCCCTGGCTATAGGGCGAGTGTTTTTGTCTGTTCTGGATGGTCTCGAGGATCCATCTCTTGGTGCATGCTTGCAACCCTTAACATTATCACATTAGTTGGACAAGACCACTGCCTGGCAGCAAGCTTATCTCAGCCCCTGCGGAAATCGCCTGCCTGTGCTAGCAGACCAAGATTCATCGCTCCCCACTCCATCACCATCTTTCTTGTTTCCTAACATTGGCGTTATGCTGTATATGGTGTTTAGCTTCCCTTTGCTCCAGGGAAGAGCAGCCCTGTCTGGTGGTGTCCGGTCCCCACAATTCTTACCTTACTGTTGTGGAGAGATCCCACAGAGATGACAAGGACAAACCCCTCCTGGACCCTTTTCCTCCTGGAAGAACCAAGTACACTAACCAGGCCGGATAGGGAACTGGGGGAGGCTGCCAAGAAGCAGGTGAGGGTGATGTGTCGTGAGGGGGCACCTCCCGTGGTTTTTTCGGGGTCTTGGGTCTGGCGCGGATCCCACCTAATGATGATAGAGAGGATAGGGGTAAGCGCGGGGCCAGGGAAGGAGAAGAGACACAAGCACTGGTACACAGTCACTAGCACCCGCGCTATCGCTCTCTGCAATTGTTACCTGAAAGGTGGCGCTCCTGCGCAGGGAAGATGAGGCAAGGTGTCAAGTACTCCAGCGTTTGAAGCGAGAGAAGGCTTCAGTGAGACAGAAGCATACGCTCCCGCGCTGGTTCACAAGGCCACCGTGGTTGCGGGAATCGTGGAAAGGTCTGCGGTGAAGCGCTCCTGCGCAGTGACAGGGGGGCAAGGTGAGTACGACTCCGTGCCGTCGCACGAGTCGTGGGTGATCACGGGTGGAAGCGCTCCTGCGCTTTGTGAAGGAGGGGCAAGGAGAGCGCGACTTCATGCCGTCGCACGAGTCGCGGTTATGGCCAAGGGTGAAAAGCGTACTTGCGCTGAGGGGCCAGGAGAGTACGACTCCGTGCCGTCGCACGAGTCGCTGAGAACCAGGGATGACAGCGCTCCTGCGCTGCGAGGGTAACACAAAGGCAAGGAAGACTCTACACGAGTCTCGTAGAGCAGCAGCTGTGGGCGCCCATGCGCGGTCCAGACGGAGGGTCTGGTTGCGGTTAGAGCCTTCGCTACGCTCCTGCGTATCCGGCGAAGCTCCGTGGATAGAATCCGAAGCGCTGGTGTGGGCGTCTGTGGGAGTTAAGTACGCAATCCGCCGGAAGTGCGAGCCGGCCAATGACAGTGGCAGAGTCGATCTCAACCACTAGACCGCTACTCCGCTTGGAGCCGGTAGGGGGGAGGAGTCTCGTACTGTGGACATCCTCGCTTCCGTTCGTCGGGAGCGAGGAAACGGGCGAGATCGTGACAGCACCCACCCCTAAAATAGCCCTACCCGTTTCTCAAAGAGGGATAACAGGACGAGGTTTAAGGGGTTGCCGAGCATGGAAGGCACGCACTAATGCAGGTGCGTTACGGACATGCGAAAGGGGCTCCCAGGAGCGTTCCTCAGGACCATATCCCTTCCAGTCCACCAGGTAATAGAGTTTCCCCTTAGTTCTACGGGAGTCAAGGATGGCCCGCACCTCGTATTCCACGTGGTCGTCCACAGGAACCGGAGGAGGGGGCTCCGCTATCAAGCAGTCAGGATGGGCAGGACGTAAGAGAGAGACATGAAAGACAGGATGGACTTTCATGTGAGAAGGCAGTGATAGCCTCATGGCCACCGGGTTGATAACCCGTGTTATGGGATAGGGACCTACGTAACGGGGTAATAGCTTCTTAGGCCCCCGTGTGTTAAGGTTCTTGATGGACACCCATACCCTATCCCCCGCTACGTATGAGGGTTCGAGTTGTCTGTGTTTATCAGCATGTTGTTTGTACGTTTCTTTGGCTTTGGCTAACTCAAATCGGGCTTGTTGCCAAAGGGTACGGAGGAAGGCATGATGCTCCTGTATGGTAGGAATCCCACAGGTTTGTGCTTCTTCCCAGGGGGTCGTTCTGGGATGGTACCCTTGGAGACAATAGAACGGAGACACCCCGATGGCTGAGTGTTTGTTATTGTTATATGCGTATTCCACCATCCACAACACGTTGGACCATTCTGAGTCAAAGGAAAGCAACAAGCAACGGAGGTATTGCTCCATGCTACGATTTGTTCGCTCTGCCTGTCCATCCGTTTGGGGATGATAGGAGGATGACAAACGGGTTTCCATGTGCAAAAGAGCGCAGATTTCCGTCCAGAACCTGGACACGAACTGAGTTCCACGGTCTGTTATCAGTACTGAAGGGATTCCATGTAGACGTATCACGTTCTGCATAAAAATGGTTGCCAATTCCGCAGCTGAAGGTAGGTGTTGTAGTGGTACGAAATGTGCCATTTTCGTTAGGTGGTCCACGATAGTGAGGATCGTCGTGTATCCCATAGTGGTTTTAGGAAGTTCCACTACGAAGTCCATCGAGACCGTGTGCCACGGGCAGGGAGGAACAGGAATGGGACGCAATAGTCCTACTATGGGTTGTGAGGTCGTCTTTCCTTGTGTGCAGATGGTGCAGCGATCTACATAGGCCTGTGCGTCCTGGTTCAGGGTAGGCCACCAGTATTGTTGTTGCAGCAGGTCTTTGGTCTTCTGGTATCCAGGATGACCGGAGAGGGGGTGATCATGGCATTGAACCAGAGCTTGTTGTTGGGGGGTAGGTAGAGGTAAATAATACCGTCCCTCTTTCATCAGGAATCCCTCTTGTTCTGTAAGGTCTTGGATGTTTCCGATCCAGTCTTTTGGACTTTTTTTGTTGTAAATCATGGTGCAGCTGGGATAAGAAGGAGGATGAGGTCACCGTCCCCTGGAAGCATCGGCTGGGAATGACAGGTACTGGGTCTGTGGTGGGTGCCTGGTCATCGGTTTCCTCTAGTCTGGACAAGGCGTCCGCCTTGGCATTCTCCCTCCCGGGACGGTAGGTGATCTGGAAATCGTATTCATTGAAGAATAGCGTCCATCGTAGTTGTCTCGCCGTTAAGGCTCTGGCTGATCGAAGGAACCGTAGGTTTCTATGGTCGGTGAATATTGTTACCGTGTGTTTAGCGTCTTTCAGGTAGTGTCGCCATTCTTCAAACGCGGTTTTTATGGCCAAGAGCTCCCTATCTCCGATGGAATAGTTGCATTCAGCTGGTTGTAGTTTCCTGGAATAGTAGGCTATTGGGTGGAGTAGATTGGTTTTGGTGTCTTTTTGTGATAAGACGCCCCCTACGGCGTTCTGTGAGGCATCAGCCTCCCCTATAAAGGGGCGGTTGGGATCAGGATGCTTCAGTATCGGAGCTGATGTGAACCTGTTCTTTAGGTCCTGGAAGGCCCGTTCCGCTCCGGCGTTCCATTGGAAACGTGTCCCTTTTCGCAACAAACAAGTAATGGGGGTAACAATCCGGGAAAAGCCTGCAATAAAACGTCTATAGTAGTTTGCGAATCCAAGGAATCTTTGGACTTGTTTCACGGAGCTCGGGGATGGCCACTGTAATATGGCGTCAACTTTTCTGGAATCCATTTGTACGCCTTCTGGTGTGAGGATGTGTCCCAGGAATTCCACGGTTGTGGTGTGGAATACGCTCTTTTCTAGTTTCACATATAGCCCATGTTGCTGTAGTTGCTGGAGTATTGCCCGTACATGTTGAAGGTGCTCCTTCATGTCTGCAGAGTAAATCAGTATATCATCGATATACACGATGCAGCATTTGTCGATGAATTCTCTTAGCACCTCATCAATGAAGTATTGAAAGGCGGCTGGGGTGTTGCAGAGTCCGAAGGGCATGACCCGATACTCGAACAATCCATACCGTGTTCGGAAGGCGGTTTTCCACTCATCCCCTTCACGGACTCTGACCAGATGGTAGGCCCCTCGTAGATCCAGCTTAGTATAGATGGCCGCATCTTTCACTTGATCCAGCAGGTCGGGTATTAACGGTAAGGGATACCTGTTCTTAATGGTTATGGCATTCATCGCCCGAAAGTCAATACACGTGCGTAGATCGCCTTCTTTCTTCGCCACGAAGAAGAGAGGGGAAGAGACGGGAGATTTGGAGTGGCGGATAAACCCATTCTGTAGGTACTGATCGAGATAGGCGCGAAGGTGCTCATTTTCCTTCTCCGTGAGGGAGTAAACACGGCTGCAGGGAAGCGTGGACCCCGGTATTAAATAAATGCGGCAGTCGAAGTAACGATGTGGAGGTAGGGTGTTAGCGCCTTGTTCGTCAAATACGGGAGCCAGGTCTTGGTATTCCTTGGGTACTGCCTGGTGTGTGATTATTCCCATTCCATCCCATGGTAGAGTACAAGCCTGGACCTCTCTCGATATGGCTTTCTTCTCCGGGGGGTAGCACCAGCGCATACAATGGACCGAGTCCAAAACGGTTTTGCCAGTTGCCCAATGGATCAGGGGATTGTGCTGGATCAGCCAGGGAAGACCCAATATGAGCCGAAATTGAGGAGCATCTATGATGTCAAAGGCGATCTTCTCTGTGTGCTGATTTTCCAGCACCATTATCAGATCCTCGGTTTGGTATCGGATTAGTCCTGAAGTCAAGTCCGTACCGTCCACTGCTTTCACCGTTTCGGGCCTGCTTTTGGTTCGTTTTTGCATGCCCAGGCCCGTCATGTACTGGGCATCGATGAAGTTTCCGGTTGCTCCCGAGTCAATCAAGGCTACGACGTGCCATGATGGGCCTATCGATGAGTGCAAGACAACCGGCAAGCCCATGTGATGGTGGTTGGCACAAAGGGTTGGGGTCTGTTTTTCCTCTGCCAACAGTCCCAGTAGACAGACTCCGTTCACTACTGGGATGTCCCGTTTCCCAACCCGTCTCCTCGGGTAATCGGGAGAACTGCCGAAGTCCTCTCTCTGGGTTGGCGGGGTTTTGCAGGACACTCCCGCACGAAATGGCCACTTTTGCCGCAATAGAGGCATAGATTCTGTTTCCGTCTTTTTTCCTTTTCTTCTTTTGTCAAGGGAGCACGGATACCCCCGATCTGCATAGGCTCAGGATTGTCACGGGTATTTGGTATGTCTCTATACACCGGGACTCTGACCTCTCCTCCTTTGGTTTTTTCTGTTTTCCGCTCTTGTAGGCGATTATTCTGTTTTACTACCATGTCTATGAACGGGCCTATCTCTTCTGGTGGGTCGGTCATTTGCGAAATGTGGTCCTTTAACTCCTCACGTAGGCCCCTATAGAACACTGACACTTGTTTTGAATCTGGCCAACGGGCTTCCACCACCAGACGGTTGAAGGTGGTAATGTAGTGTAGTAGGTCAGTGTTGCCTTGTTTTAGATTGAGTAATTCATTGTCTGCTGCTTGCACGAATGTATGGCGGGCAAACATACGACGCATGGTTTCCTTAAAAACTGGAAAGTTGTATAGGAGAGGTTCGTCGTTCTCTACCAATGGAATGGACCACTGCGCGGCGTCGCCTCCCAAATACGAGAGGACAAATGCGACCTTGGAGGCGTCATCAGGAAAGGCCGATGCTCTGGCCATGAAGTGCAGATGGCAATGGTTAAGGACTATACTATATTTCGCGCTATCCCCATAGAAGAGTTCTGGTGCGGCCAGCTGGGCGGTGGGTTGAGCTATAACCTGAATGGGTGTAGAAGCAGTCGAGAGAGATGGCGGGGGGCCTCCCGGGTTGAATGTAGGAGGCCTTAGTATTCCTTCTTGCCGGGGGCGTGTGGTAGAGGGACCCCAGGGTCCTATGTTTCCCGCCCCTATTTGCCCTTGTAGGGTGGTTATGTCGTGTCGCAGACTACGATTCTCGGTTTGGATGCTAACTAACATGGCTGCTATGTCCTGCAAGGTAATGTCGGGGTTGTCCATGTTACCCGGGTGGGATATATATACGTGGGCTTCGGATTCTGTCCGGTCCCCACAATTCTTACCTTACTGTTGTGGAGAGATCCCACAGAGATGACAAGGACAACCCCCTCCTGGACCCTTTTCCTCCTGGAAGAACCAAGTACACTAACCAGGCCGGATAGGGAACTGGGGAAGGCTGCCAAGAAGCAGGTGAGGGTGATGTGTCGTGAGGGGGCACCTCCCATGGTTTTTTCGGGGTCTTGGGTCTGGCGCGGATCCCACCTAATGATGATAGAGAGGATAGGGGTAAGCGCGGTGCCAGGGAAGGGGAAGAGACACAAGCACTGGTACACAGTCACTAGCACCCGCGCTATCGCTCTCTGCAATTGTTACCTGAAAGGTGGCGCTCCTGCGCAGGGAAGATGAGGCAAGGTGTCAAGTACTCCAGCGTTTGAAGCGAGAGAAGGCTTCAGTGAGACAGAAGCATACGCTCCCGCGCTGGTTCACAAGGCCACCGTGGTTGCGGGAATCGTGGAAAGGTCTGCGGTGAAGCGCTCCTGCGCAGTGACAGGGGGGCAAGGTGAGTACGACTCCGTGCCGTCGCACGAGTCGTGGGTGATCACGGGTGGAAGCGCTCCTGCGCTTTGTGAAGGAGGGGCAAAGAGAGCGCGACTTCGTGCCGTCGCACGAGTCGCGGTTATGGCCAAGGGTGAAAAGCGTACTTGCGCTGAGGGGCCAGGAGAGTACGACTCCGTGCCGTCGCACGAGTCGCGGAGAACCAGGGATGACAGCGCTCCTGCGCTGCGAGGGTAACACAAAGGCAAGGAAGACTCTACACGAGTCTCGTAGAGCAGCAGCTATGGGCGCCCATGCGCGGTCCAGATGGAGGGTCTGGTTGCGGTTAGAGCCTTCGCTACGCTCCTGCGTATCCGGCGAAGCTCCGTGGAAGGAATCCGAAGCACTGGTGTGGGCATCTGTGGGAGTTAAGTACGCAATCCGCCGGAAGTGCGAGCCGGCCAATGACAGTGGCAGAGTCGATCTCAACCACTAGATCGCTACTCCGCTTGGAGCCGGTAGGGGGGAGGAGTCTCGTACTGTGGACATCCTCGCTTCCGTTCGTCGGGAGCGAGGAAACGGGCGAGATCGTGACAGGTGGTGTGTGTATTGAAGGAGATGTGTCCTGGAAGTACCATTGATATGAGTTCAAATGTCACTACTTCGCATTACTAGGTGTGTTTAATAACACCAACAACAGGTCCAACCGATCACTCGGGCATTCCTTGATTACTTTAGGCATGTTGGATTGAGGGGATTCCGTGAAATATGTAAGCTATCTCCCTTGGCATACCATCCCTTTAACACAGGATTTACCTCTTTAGGCATGTCACTAATTGTCTCCATCATGCGTTTAATGCCAGTTTGAGTTCTGCTTAGGCAACATACCTTCTAACAAACCGTGTTGATTAACTACTCATGTTTATCTCTTGTACAAGTCGTCCCCATTTGCCTGGCAGTCGTTGGACCCAATGAAGCTTTTAACAAGCACCCTATACAAATGTATATACATGTTGCGCAACTGGGGGCACTATTACTTCCTCACTACGTACTTCCAGGCATGTAAATACTGCAAAAGGTATCCCCCACCTTAGTACCTGAATAACCACTAAATAAATACCAAGGTAAAAGATTACAAGTGCACCTAGCCAAGGACCCTCCACTGCGTGTGAACCCCTGTTATTGTGTTTTAGACTGTTGTTTTTGCCTGACCACATCCGGACCCTTCAAGTAAAACCAGCCGAACCAATCGTAGGCCCTCCTGTCAGGACACAACCTACATGGCCATTAACGTGCCCACATGTGTCCAATGAGATTAAACAAGTTAGAGGCTTTAATATATCAGCCAGACCCAAAGTGGAGCCAGAGCTGAATGGTCTTAGTGTGGGTCAGACTGGAGGAGGTATGTGTGGCTAATGCAGGCCCATAGATCTCCCAACGGCAAAGAAAGGCAGAACCTGGGCATAAGATCCCCGTTTCCTAGAGTAAAACCATACTTATCCTGCACCATTATCAAATGTGCCACAAGCACCCAATGCGCTATCCACCTGTTGCTATGCAGATGTCATCCGATTCAATGGCATAGGCGACATATCGACCAATTCTGCCTTTGTGGTCAACAAAATACCATCTGCTGGGATTTCTCCACTAATCCTATGATGCTGAACCTGGATTTGTGAGGAGCACGTTAGGTTCGGCAATCGTCCCAATACTAGATGCCATGCATCCAACTGATTAAACAAATAAAAGGCTTTGTTGTATCAGCCAGAGCAACAGTGGAGTCAGAGCTGAATGGACTAAATGTGGGCCAGAATGGAGGAGGTATATAAGAGGCTACTGCAGGCCCCAAGGTTTGTGCAACTTGCTGCTGCCTCCCCATAATGCCAGTGGCCCTGAGTCTAAGAAAATGGTGATGTTGTGATACAACTTAAGTTAATGTGGGCAAAGTTAAATCTGTCAGTTCTGAGTGAGGATCTCTGGAATTTGGACAACCCCACAAGTTGACCAACCCCCATCACCTATTGACCTATTTGGTGTAAAATTCTAAAGAATTCTTAATGTTGTCCATGCGATGGAGCAAACTGAGCTGGGGTTATGTAGGGACCGTATGAATAAAATTCCCAGGCTGTTTGTGTTGTTCCTAGCCGCGCACTAGAAACCACCCGGTCCAAAATAGCCAGGTAAACTAGCTGCTGAATATAGCAGTAGTAGCCCATTGCAGCACTTTATTAATGTTCAGGGGCAACCTTTTCAGTGTGGTATGAACAAGAGGCTGTAAATATCAAGCCTGGTCGCATATGAAGTTGTCCATCACTGTGAATATTTGTGGCAGGGTAGAATATATGTTTGCTACCCTCCCTCTGCATTATTCAATTCCCAATTGTATATCAACAAAATGATCTGAAGATTAATGAATGCAATAGTCATGTTTGTACATCACACTGCATCTAATTAAGGGACAGGCGACCGAGGTTGTAGTCTCTGGCACTTCTGTCCTATGTCCATCAATTCTATGGCCCTGCCCATGGATGTTTAACTGATTAGGGTGAAGAGACATGACCCTTGTGTCTAATATTTATAATAAGCAACTAACAGAAACATCACCGGTCTGCATAGTACAATAGTTGTCTCTCCAAGAACTGCTGAGCATTACCAGGCGGTAAGATGTACCAGGGGGATGATGGTAAATTACCATAGGAACACAAAACTGGGGCAGGCACAAGGCCGAGAGCTCTGCTGCTGCGGCAAAACAGGGAACTTATCCTTATGTATCCCCAACGCAGCTAAAGTACCAGCGAGCTGCCGGGAAAATGACAACCAACTACCAACCCTGACACGTGACCCACAAGATGCCCGGGCCCACGGCAGGAGCCCAATCCAGGCTGCACCGCACACTGCTCCAGCTGTGCAGCCAAACCCCCTGAAACATCACCTACACCCTAACACTTGAGCCAGTGTGGCGAATCAGTCTAGTCCAGGCCCCCGAGGCTAAATTAATGTATCGGGCAGCAGCTGGAGTTGTTACTTTCGAGTGCCCAGGCACTTACTTTTATTAAAATTAATTCCATGCATAAAGTGAAATAAAACCTATGAGGCAAGTACAAAGGAGGACAATTATTCCCTACCTATCCTCCATCTAGTGTGATGAAGTCAGAGGAAGGCAGGTCAGTCCTGTATTATGCTGGAGTGTCCTCAACACTGGACACCTCTCAATAACTTTTGTACTTCACACATGTCCCCAGGCAGCCCCACTGGGTACCCCTTAAAACAATTGAGTAACTTGTCTTTTGCGCGCTGTGTGTAAGGGAGAGAGAAATGTGTGGATGCACAACATTTGACAAAAGTGCCCCTCATAAATCCCGCTTAAAACCGGGACAAAAGTCCACCCAGAATCGAAATCATTATATAGCCTGAACGAGAACAGTTTGGATGTTAAGGAAGGCAGGTGACTTGTACCCACAACGGACAATTAAGAAATATTACAGGAGGTGAAAATGCCAGTTTATTTCACCAGCATAATGTTACGGTGCCTTGTACACTAGCTCATATAGGGAAGAAGGTACCATGGCAGGTGGTGCACAACATGCCCCACCTAAGTACTGTAAAATTCGGGAGAGGCTCAACTGACCCCAGGCTCCAACGATTCACCACTATGCCTTTGAGGTTTCAACGCACCCATACCAAAGACGCGTTTTTTTTTTCCTTCACCTGACGAGACAACTTAAGTCTCAATAACTGAAAATTGTGCCCGACTGCTGGGGGGCAGCTGCTCTGTTTGAGATCAGTTACTCAAAACTACCGCCCAAGGGGAAAGAGGTGCTTACTGACACCCTGAACGCTTCTAAGTAAATACTCCCAGGAGTAAAGCTATGGGCTCCTTGGCTCCTTAAATATGAAGACACATGGGTGCTGCTGTGCTGTTCGTTATCAACTGCCACCGAGATCAGCTCGTGTCTGGAGAATGACACGGGCAGTCAGTGCGCCTCTCCACGCCTCAGATCACAGTGGTGCCGCTGTACTCTATGCCTTCAGCCACTGCCGAATTCCACTGCGATCTCTCATTGGGTACGCGGCCTTTGCCCTCTCCTCACACTACACGACCCGCCGTCATTACATTCCTGACAATCAATCAGGATTGGCCCGTGAGGGTCTCAAGGTGCTGATACAGTGCAGATGGAAATTGGTGAACATACACTAAGCGCCATCAGCTACTCAGTTTCTTTGCTTGGCATAGTGCGCTGCCTTCTTCTGCTTCCTCCGTCAGTGCCTGCAGCTATATAACACGTAAAATTCCACCTATAGCCATCCAGAGCTGTAGACCTTGTCAATGGAGGGTAGTTGTAACCGCAATTAAGCCATTATTATGGCTTCGATGAAAAACTTTGAAAATGCCTCAATACCGGAATACTGAGGTCGGGCAAGATCTGTAATAACAACCGGGACCCGGGTAACAGCCTTGAAGGTGGCCACAAGCTTAGAAAATCCCCACTCCTTGTATGGTGAAGTTGATGAACTCAATTTACCACACTGGACCGCTGCCACATAAAACGTGTGTAGCATTGCATGAAAACGAAAGCACAACTACCCAAGCCCAGCCGGAGGCAATAAGTGTACGATGTCTAGCATGGATTGGGCCCTTCTTGTTTAGGGGGGAAGGAATATTAGCTGAGCTGGTGCCGGGACTGCAACCTAACCCCCTCATACCACGGCCGGGGTCTGGACCGGCAGACACCTAAAACAGATTTTCCCGTGCATATTCAATGGCAAACAGGGGAGGACAGCCCTGCAAGGGTTCCCGCACTTGACAATGAAAGTGTACCCGCATATGACTACATCACTGCCCCCACTCCAAGGCAGCAACAATGCCCCTGCACCGTGACTCCCCGTCACCTCCAATGCCTCTTTGGTGATGTCGTCCGACCTAAAAGCAGCTCCTCCCGGACCTGAACAAGTTCACGCAAGCAACCTCCTGGCACTAGGGCGTGTGCTCCTCCGAGCACCGCAACCTGCTTCGGCCCCGGTCAGAAGTCAGGAATCAAGGACAAGCCGGGTGCAAGCGAGCTCCAGCTCGCTATGCCCTGAGACGGTCAGCTCTGTGAGCCAGGCCCCACACGCTATCCTGGGAGGTGTGAAAATGGCGCCGAACAAAACCCGCAGCCTCCCTCGTTCCGCAACACACGTGGGGGTCCGACGGTGCAACGTCTTGCCCGCTCTGGGGGCCCGGGGATCGAAGCTTCCGTCACCACTGGTCGCGCAGCCTGGCTCCCCCACCCGTTAAGTCGAAGCCACACAAAGAAGCAACCGCCCAGCGAGCCACAAACACGGCTGTGCCGTGGGGAAAGCCACCGCACCCCCCTTAGTACTGCTCCAAGGCACCCTTTGGCAAAACTGGCAAGCCCCACCTCATATTAAGGTTAGCTACCACGGCTCAGCAGCCACCCGGTGGGCCACCCTCTCACTGCGGGGAACCCAAGATCAACCGGGCCTGCGTAAGGCCGCCACCCCTCACTCTCAACTGCATGTCGGATGAGGAGGACAACCGATATATGAGCCCTTCCCAGGCCAAGATGTAAACCCGGGGCGAAGAATGCCGCCACGCTACTGGGCTCCAGGGGAGGACTGCCACTACCCCGAACCCCTTTCCTGGCCCCCTTCACTTTTACAGAAACCTCTGTAAAATGTTTCACTAACCCAATTGGCACAAAATGAAGACTTAAAAGCCACCCTTGGACTGGAGACCCACTCACCACAAGCCGTACAGTTACCCATCATTTACGTGTACAAACCCTATTTGACCTACGAAACCTTAATCACTGGACACCCCTTTCCAACAAAGGAGAGTAGTCCGACCTCCCACTGAGTCATGGATCGCAAGCAGGCCACTAACCCTGCATCTCTGCGACTGCCATGAATCGGTGGCAGTGTAACCCGAAAACCCCACCGCAACCGCACTTAAAACAATTTTGTGGCCGGCCCTTTTCTGTACTGAGCGGGCCCAACTTCCAAGCCCGTTTGAGGCCTACCCAGAAACTCACAACACACTAAACACGAGGGCTCTGCTCTGCTGCAGAGTTTCTGCCCCGATTTCCAACCAGGCCGAGTAGCTGCCTCCAAGCGAAGGGGGGAGTTTGAACTAGCAGATCACCAGCCACACAGGCCCAAACACACCACAACCAAAGACACAGGTATCTCGAGCGTGACACGACCGACACAACCCGGCACTGCTTACAGCGGTGAGGGTGGGGCCCGCTCACCAGCAGCAACCCCCATGCACTCACCTCGAGAACCAAAGAGGCCGGCCACCGCAATGCATCCGCACCATATGACGAATGATACACGCAGATGCAGCCGTCAAACCCCCCGACGCCAGACCAGCATGGTGTCAGGGTGAGGGACAAAGAGGCCGCCAGGTGGGCGGGCGAGGAACTTATACCTCTCCCCTTGCCCCACATCGGCCGGAAGTGACGAGCGGGACCCCAAAGGGGTCTCCAGACACTAGGCTGTCTAGCGTGTCATCCTGTGGCACTAAAGAGGCCGCCCTCTTATGAGGGTCCCCTGCGGGGACGTCGTCGGTCAGCCTACATTCTCACCAAAAGTGCTGTTTCTTTAGCTACTCTGGGAAAGCACGTAGTATTGAGCGCTGTGTAAAACTTGAATGTGCACTCATTTTGCTTTACATTTCCATAATTTGAGCCTGCTGCTGTTGTTTTCATCACAAGCTAAATGTTAGTGGCAAATGCGATTGTAAAACGTGAGCGCATCTGTTTTGAGCTTTCGTGCTCAGTAGAGCAGCGCCGGTGTATGAATGTTGTTTTTTTGTTCTCTTGTTTGCATTAATACCAGGATATAAATAACACTGTTTTCTCAGGGAGTAGACAAAAGTCTGTGGAAGGGAACGTCGTGACCCTTGGCCTCTCCCACACAACAGAAAACACAATATAGACATTGCTTAGAAAAGAAAAATGAAACGTGAAGTTTTGCTTCCCTGACAGAGCACAATATGCGTCAACCCAAGGGTCCTGAATTCAGCCGAATAAAGGTTTGCCGACCCATTGAGTTTTACAATAAAATAAAAATCCATCCTACCTGACCAGGTCCGCGCCGCCTCGAGTCCATTGGCTACTACAGGAACAGCCGCATCATCCCTGCTGGCAAGTGGCAACCCCTCTCAGACAATCCTGGCGTTGCCACAGCAGCACCAGGATTGACTTAGAGCAGGGTTGCTCACCGCCCGCCTGCCCATTAGGAGACCGAGGTTTGAGCCTTTCCTCAACCCTCGCTCTCCTAATGGGCATGCGCAAGCATGAGCAGACACTAGTGCGCATGACTGGGCACGGTGGAAAAATTCACCGACCTTCACAGGTCATGCGCACTTGTGCTGCTGCCTGCCCCTGGTCTGACAATGCCCGTCAGTCAACAAGACGCCGGACCGCCCACCCCCTTCAGACTCTAAAGGGGGTGGGCTGTCTGACGTCATGCTGACTGACTGACATGACATGCATTGTCAGTTCTCCCTCGGCGTCTCTGAACTTAAGTAAACTGAGAGTTTACTTAAGTTCAGAGACTCCGAGGGAGCTGCAGGTGCAGGCGGCTTGTGGGGCAATGCCCCAGTGCCCTTAATGGACGCACTGCCACTGCCTGTGAACAATGCATAGGGCCTTAAACAGAATTATCTTTTCTAGAGGAAGCCAATGTAATTTGCGTATTGCTGCGGAGACCGAGTGGAAATTAGGAAGATCCATCGCGAGTTTTGCTGCTGCATTCTGTACAAGTTGCAGTTCATGAATGGATCCCTTGTTAATATCCAGGTAGAGAGCATTGCAATAATCCAAGCTGGACGGGATCAGGGTAACAGCTGCCTGCTTTCGAGAAGAGAGAGAAAGACTTGGAACAAATGTCCTCAAGATCCTGATAACCCCGAAGAAGATTGAAGCAGTTCTACTGACCTGGGGGTCAAAAGAGAGTGAACTGTCTACTGCAACACCCAGCTTCTTTGCTGATACAGCAGGGCAGGGGCATGGTCCCAGCATTTCAGGCCACCAGGTGTGTGACCATATACATTGTTGGCTGCTAAAGACCAGGACTTCTGTTTTGTCTCCATTGAGTCGTAAATAGTTGTTTACCATCCATTCGGCCACGGCCCGCATGCAGCTTTCTAAAATTTACTGTAGATGCTTCAATGCTGTTAGTGATGGACACTATTATTTGCATGTCATCAGCATAAGACAGTACCTCAAGCCCTAATGATCTTATTTCTTTGGCCAGCGGAGAGACATAAATGTTAAATAAAGTAGGACTCAATGAGGAGCCTTGTGGAACTCCACAGAAGGTGGAAATGGAGTCAGAATAAAATTGGTCCATCTTTACTTTTTGTGACCTATCTGTGAGAAATGAGGACAGAAGCTCCAGAGCAGACCCTGATATCCCAATTTCTTGAAGGTGGTTAATCATCCTTATTGGGGAGATGGTATCAAAGGCCACAGACAGGTCCAAAAGTATTAGCAGAGAGATATGCCCAGCATCTACTTGGGTATGTCCTGAACCCATAGTGGGAGCCATCAAGCAAGAGACGTTGCTGCAGGTAGGTGCTTAGTTTGGGTTGTTAGATTGTTCCCCTGAATTTCACTAGGGACTGATAGGAGCGAGATGGGCCAATAATCTTTAGGTTCTAAATGGTCTGGGTTGGTTTTCTTTAGTAGAGGCTTAACCACAGCTATTTTCCAGTTAAGTGGAAAACGCCCCAATGAGATGGCCAGATTGGGGTTGCATTGGGTTTTTAAAATGGACCACCAAAAGAGAAGCATTGAACTTTCATGTTGACTAACACAAATGTACAAACAACATTTGTCAAACACATTCCTTTTCTACAATCAACTGAATTGTTTCATTGTTATAATTTCATTCAGCATAATTCTATTGTGCATGATCTTGAGAGAAATATTTGTGTAGTAGTATTTCATTTGGATAACGTGGCAGCCTTAGGGCACAGTAGTGCACACAATGTCTAGGAAATTCTTTCTAGGTTTCTTTTCACTTTGTACAGTATTGGGCTACAGTGGAGCCCTTTCCACCGTGTGCACACTACGTTTGTTTCAGGACTTTTAAGCATCCTTCAAAAAGGTTCTTAAGATAAGCGTCTAGAATACAATGCACTACTATCAATTTCTATTAAAAGTAAATCTTTTGCCAGGCCTAAATCATTCACATAGGTCAACCCTAGGGTAAACCCTAAACGGCCCATGGGGCAGGGTGCAGTGTATTAAAGAAATTGGACATGTACTTTTCAGATTTACATATCCTGCTCTTACATTTGTTTCTCACTACTGCAAGGACTACTTCTCCCATAATAACATTGGGTTGCCTTATTACATTTAATACGTGCTAACTCCCAATTGGAATGGAGTGGGAATATCGAGTTTGGTGTCTACAGAATTGTAATTTAAAAACCTCACCAAAAAATGATCGCCTGATCACCCTGATTGACAATGAGGCAAAATACTTTGCAGGCACTCTGCTAGAGAAACTCCAAGTCTGGGCAAAGGCAAATGGAATCATTCCATTCAACCAAACCAGAGTCTCTAAAGTCACAGATACAACAACCAACATCATAGCCATGGCAATGCTGGCAGATATGGCAAGGTCCTCTAAGCAACCTTTCAATCTCTGTTTCATAGACTTTAGGGCAGTATTTAACAACATTGACCGGGTCATGCTTTGGAGGAAACTGGCCAACTGGAACATCCTGCTGTCTCTGCTGGATATGCTAATCCTACTTCAAACAGATACCTGGGTGCTGGTGTTGTTGGGTGAGGGCACACAGCTCTCCAGGCAAATTCCAAATACCAAAGGGCTCAAACAAGGGTGTGTACTCGCCCCCACACTCTTCAACCTTTACATGGACCTGACAAAGACACTCAACTCCTGCAATTCAAACGCTCCCAAGCTGGGATATATGGCACTTTCCAGCATTCTGTATGCAGATGACGTGGTCCTGGGCAGCCACACACAGGTAGGCCTGCAACATCTCCATAACACAATGCAGGCATACGCAGTGGAGAATTTCCTGGAAGTAAACCTTGAGAAGATAGAAACAATGCCCATCAACTGGGGCAGAAAAAAACACCAGGCTGGTATCTGGAGAATACAGTAATCCAGACTGCAGCATAGTTTAAATAACTAGGCATAATTTTCAAAAATGGATGCCAATTCGTCAAATAGCTAGAAGCGATCAGTAGGAAAGGCCTGGCACTGGGAGTGTCGCGGAGGAACTGAGGGGCATATTATCAAGACAGGTGTTAGACCTGACATCCTTGGCGTGGGTTTTTCCCCTATCTTTTGCCTCTGCTACCTGGATTTTCGATGCTGGGCTGGATTCCGTTTTGCTGGTTTAGATGCTTTGGACACTCTGCCACTGCTAATCAGTGCCAGAGTGTAAGTGCTCCCTGTGTAAAATATCGTATTGATTGGATATACCTGATTGGCATATCTGTATCACCATGAAGTCCCTAGTAAAGGGCACTGTGTGTGCCAGGGCTGGTGATGACAGATGCTACTAGTGGGTCTGCAGCGCTGATTACGCCACCCACCTGTGTAGCCCTAAAACAGTGTCTCAGGCCTGCCGCCGCAGGCCTGCCTGCAGTCCCCGGACTGCCATGTCCCCCTGGCCAGTGTCCACACTGGCCGGGCCTAACCCTTCCCTTTTCATACACGTCAGTCATCCCTATGGAAGGCCCAAGGTACCCCCCTGGGCAGGGTGCAGTGTATGGAGAAGGTAGAGCATGTACTAGTGCAGGTAACATGTTCTGGTAGTGAACACCGGTCATTTTGTGTGTTCACTACTGCAAGGTTATCTTGTTCCATAGGCTAACATGAGGGAGGCGGGTGCCAATGGCTATCCGCCTATCTTCTCATACGAACAAGATAAGACATGAGTGTTTGATATCCCTGAGCTCAGCATTTAATAACACATCTTTTAGGAGAGATTGTTTTTAAATCCTGAGTTGGAGAACAGTACTTTTTAGAGAGTCGCTGTTCTCTTGTCTGACCCTTCTGTGTGCCTGGGCGCGCTTGTGGATTGACTGTCTGGTTCGAGAGTGACAGGGGTTGGGGATCCCCCGGGAGGTTGGCTGAGTCAGCCCTCTGCTGAATAGCGACGATCGCAAGGAGAGTGGAGGGAGGAGATAGCACCTGGGATTGAATAGGGCTGTGCCTGCCTGCCACTCTGCTGGCTCCACCACCTGCTGGGCGGCTGACGACCTTGCCCCTCGCTCTGAAAAGAATGTAGGAGCCAGGAAAACAAAGTGCTCCAGCAACACCCAGAACTGGATCAGACCGGGCTCAGGACCCACTTGCACAAAGACTTCAAAGACTTCTAGGGGTATAAGTACAAGACCCCTGACAACAGATTTTTAGATTCGACCATCGAGAGGAACTTCTGCTGACAGACGGACCGCTGAAGAACTAAAGGAAGATTGCCGTGCTGTGTGCTCGAAAGGCTGACCTGTTCTGGCGTACAACTGAAGCTAAGGAGAAGGGGTCCTGCTGTGTGCTGACCCTATCCACTTGACCAAACAAGACTTTGCTGTGTGCTGTGTCTTCAACTGAATCTCCAAGGGCCTGAGAAGAGCTGGCCTCCTGTTTCGCAACCCAGGGATAGAAAGGTTGCCAAGAACTCAAGACTCCGCTGTGTCCCACCTGCGCTGCTGTGTGCCGCAGGGACCGTGGACTGTTCTACCAAGCTTCTCAACATCTGCCTGTGAGGTGGGCTGGCTGCTCTCTGTCTTGCTGGAGAGTACCGCACCGAGCCGGGCCTGACACCGGTTGCCGCATCAAGAAGATCGACGTGCTCATCGGCACGTGCCTTGCCGCGACCCGGAGGCCTGAAGCAGACCGAGAGTCGTATTTCCCTGCTCTACGAAGCCGCGCAGTGAGTGGCTGACTCCGGTGACGTCGACATCGTCACTGGGGGCTCGTCGAGGGAGTTGTGGAATCCTTGCATCGAACAGCCCGAGGAGCGCTCATGCAACGAGCGCAGTGACACCGCCGGAGCAACGTAGCTCCCTAAAACATCGAGGGCCTACAAAGTGATTCATTCTCCGTGAGTATCGAATCACTCAAGAGACTAGAGACTATCGTCTGACGATCCCGACCAACTAAGAAAGCAATTGTTGTGTAAACCTGTGATGCTTGATTTCAACTGCGGAAACTAGATAAAGATATATTATTTTTGATATAACTCACCTGTGTGGTCTAAGTTTGTGGTGTGCGGAGGGGGGATCATTGTGGTGTCTACGTGCAAATACCTTACACATTGCCTTGGGGATAAGCCTGTCTGCTCGAGCCAAGCTACCTAGAGGGTGAGCAGGGGTTATCTACCGTGTGTGTCCCTGTACCCTGACTAGAAGCAAGGGTCCCTATTTGGTCTAAGGTGAATACCTCTGCCAACTAGAGACCCCCAGATCTAACATTGGTGGTCAGCGGTGCGGATTAGAACCAGTATTTGCACTTGACCTGCAGTGATTCTTCGTACATCACTAATCTAGTAAGCAGTTGCATCGCACAAAGTTTTAGCGAAGACTATTCTTGGAGGATCGACGAAGCATCATGTCTCTGAACGGAGTAGGCGAAGAGCCGGAGTTGCAATTCGAGGTGAAAAAGTTGCTCGAGTATAAGAAGGAGCAACTAAAGCAATTCTGCAAGCAGCTTGGATGCCCAGCGAAGGGCAGCGCCAACAAGACGGAGCTACAGACAGCTCTAAGGGCCTGGTGGGAGGCCAAGAATGGCGCAACGGAGGAAACTACTGATGGGGATGGCACACCGGAGCACGGATTTGGATCCGATGATCTACCAGTGAATAGGCCAGCGTCGAGGGCTGGCAGCGCCCATTCCAGTAGGAGCCTCTCTCCAGAGGAGCTGGAGGAAAACCAGAGGGTTAGAGCCCACGAGATTGAACTTTTTAAGCTCAAAGCTCAAGCGGAAGAAAGGAAACTGCGCCTTGACAGTGAGAAAGAGGCGGAGGAGAGGAGGAACGCTCTTGCTTTGGAAGAGAAGAAACTCCAGTTGGCTCATGAGTTGAGCATGAGGGAGCTGGACATTAAAGCCAAACAGGTGGCGTCCAGTCCGAATGGTGGCAGCGCACAACCAGTACAGGCGGGTAAAGTATACATACCGAAAGATCTGGTGCAGAATTATCAGAGGGGTGAGGATATCTATGCGTGGTTTAGATCCTATGAGCTTGCCTTGAAGATGAATGAAGTGCCTGAGAAAAGTTGGGGAGCAGGATTGTGGAAGCATTTTGAGGCCTCTGGGAGGGATGTTTTAGCACCCTTAGAAACAGCAGGGACCTTAACCTACCCCACGATGAAGGAGGCCTTATGCCTCAGGTATGGGCTTACACCAGAACAGTACCGACAGAAGTTTAGGAACTTCAAGAAACTTGATTCAAGTACGTGGGTGGAGTGTGTGAGTATGTACACGCGTGCACTGGAAGGTTGGATAAAGGGCAGCAAAGTTACTGATTATGTGGGGTTGTGCCACTTGATTAGTTGGGAGCACTTGAGTAGTCTATGTGTTCCAGAGCTGCGCCAGCATCTTTTAGACAGCAAGTTGACTGATCCCAGTGAGCTTGCTAAAGAGGCCGACCGCTGGACTAGCACCAGGGTCAACAAAGGGGTGGTAAGTATGCCAGCCAAGGGTGGACAGGGTCCCCAGCAGAAAGGTGGGGAGGACAAGGGTAACAGTAAGGAGTTCTCTAAAGGGCCCCAAAACAGTTCCCAGGAGAAGGAGTCCCAGGCCCCCAAGCCGAAGAGGTCCTGGCCCCCTAAGGGCAACAGACCACCGCCTACTTGCTATGCTTGTAGGGAAGTGGGGCACATCGCCCCTAAATGTCCCAACAAACCCCCAGCACCAGCTGCTGCTCCAGTCCCAGGGTTAGCTAGTGTAGCTTTGGGAGGGGATTTGATTTCCAGTGGGGAAGAGGGATTAGCTATGATGACCCTTGTCTCGTTAGGAGACCAAGAGATGGTCCGGGATGCCTTGATACCCGCTAACACTAAGAAATACGGGCAAAAGGTGACCATCAATGGGAGGGAGGTAGAGGCTCTGAGAGACACCGGGGCTAGTGTGACATCTGTCAGGTGTCAGTGGGTGTCTGAAGAGCAAGTAATTCCCAATGTGCTCCGCCCAGTAGTGGCAGCTGACACTTCAGTTCGCCTCTGCAAGATGGCGCGTGTTCCCTTTACATGGGGGGGAGTCTCTGGTACCTTGGAAGTCTGTGTCAGTGATGCCTTGCCGGTAGATTGTCTGTTGGGTAACGACCTGGAGAGTTCTCCATGGAAGGACGTAGAGCGCAGAACTCACTTGGAAATGTTAGGACTGCCAGCGTGGATCTGTGTATCCACACGTGCCATGACAACCAGTAAGGGTGGATTAGTAGAACTGGAGCCTGGAACAAGGGCCCAGGAACCTGCCAGGAGAGGAAGGGGCAGAGGGCGCGGGAAACCAGCCCCCACTGTTCCCACGGTCCAGGAGGAAGCAGAACCTGAGGGGGATGCCCTGGAACCTACAGGGGAGCAGGTGGCCGAACTGGGGGAGTTGCCTGAGCTGACCCATTGGCAGCAAGAGGGTGGCCCCTCCAGGGAGGAATTCTGCCAGGCTCAGAAGGAGTGCCCTTCTCTCATTGGTGTGCGGCAGCAGGCTGCAGACCAGGCAGCGGGCCTAGGGTCCAAGGAACATTTGATTTACTGGGAAGATGACTTACTGTATAGTGAGCCTAAGTTCGCTGAGCCCGGTGCAGCCCGTGTGCTGGTGGTACCCGAGCGCTTCAGGAACTTCTTACTGGGTCTGGCTCACGACGTGCCTCTCGCAGGACATCTGGGGCAAGACAAGACCTATCACAGGCTTGTCACCCACTTCTACTGGCCTCAGATGAAGAAGCACGTCGGTACCTTTTGTAAGTCATGCCAAACCTGTCAAGCCAGTGGTAAGAGCGGAGGGAAGTGCGTGGCGCCCCTCCAGCCGTTTCCTGTAGTGAGCACCCCTTTCGAGCGGGTGGGCATTGATATCGTAGGGCCCCTGGATCCCAAGACCGCCTTAGGCAACAGGTTTATCCTGGTCTTGGTGGATCACGCCACTCGGTACCCGGAAGCAGTCCCTCTCAGGACAATCACAGCACCCGTGGTGGGCCGTGCATTGATGGGGATCTTTTCCCGTGTGGGGTTCCCTCGAGAGGTGGTCTCCGACCGGGGTACCCACTTCATCTCTAGGTATATGAAGTCTCTGTGGGAGGAGTGTGGAGTAACATATAAGTTCACCACTCCTTACCACCCTCAAGGAAATGGGTTGGTTGAAAGATTCAACCGCACCCTGAAAGGTATGATTATGGGTCTAGCGGAGCCCATGAGACGGAAGTGGGACGTCTTGTTACCATGCCTGTTGTTTGCCTACAGGGAGGTGCCTCAGAAGTCCTTAGGGTTCAGCCCCTTTGAACTGCTGTATGGCCACCCTGTTAGAGGACCTCTCACACTGGTGAAGGAGGGGTGGGAGAAATCCCGTGGGAAGACCCCCCAGGATGTGTTCAGCTATGTGCTGGCCATCCGCAACCAAACGCAGCGCTTCAGGAAGCTCGCTCAGGAGAACCTAGAAGCCAGCCAGGAGGAGATGAAAAGATGGTACGACCAGAATACCACTCTGGTAGAATTTCATCCCGGGCAGAAAGTGTGGGTAATGGCGCCGGTGGAGCCTTGTGCGCTCCGTGACAAGTGGACTGGGCCATATGAGGTGGTAGAGCGCAAGAGTGAGGTGACCTACCTGATCAACATGAAGACTCCTAGGCAGCCCCTTAGAGTCTTGCATGTAAACCGCCTCAAACCCCACTTCGAGAGGTCTGAAGTGACGATGCTCATGGCTACAGATGACGGTGGGGAGGAGGATAGTGATCCTCTCCCTGACCTCCTGGCAACCAAGGAGCAAGACGGGTCAGTAGATGGCGTGGTCCTCTCGCCCACACTGACCCCAGAGCAGCAGAGAGACTGTCGCCAGGTGTTGGGTCAGTTTGCCTCCCTGTTCTCCCTGACACCAGGTGTCACCAATTGGTGCGTCCATGATGTGGACACTGGAGATAGCCTGCCTGTGAAACAGAAGTTTTACAGAGTAGCTGACAAGGTCAGGGCCAGCATAAAGGAAGAAGTTTCCAAGATGTTGGCGTTAGGGGTAATTGAGCCCTCTAGCAGTCCCTGGGCTAGCCCAGTGGTCCTCGTTCCCAAGAAATCTGCTACACCCGGTAGCCCGCCAGAACTTCGGTTTTGCGTGGACTACCGCGGGCTCAATGCGGTCACCAAGACTGACGCGCACCCCATCCCCAGAGCTGATGAGCTCGTGGATCGGTTAGGAGCTGCCCGGTACCTCAGCACCTTCGATTTGACTTCGGGGTACTGGCAGATTGCCTTAACTGACGGGGCAAAGGAGAGGTCGGCATTTTCAACGCCAGAGGGGCACTTCCAGTTTCGAGTCATGCCCTTTGGATTGAAAAATGCCCCTGCCACCTTCCAGAGACTGGTCAACCGGGTACTGACCGGGCTGGAGCAATTCAGCGCCGCATACCTGGATGACATTGCTGTGTTCAGCTCCACTTGGGAGGAACACTTGCAACACCTCTGTGAAGTGTTGAGGGCGCTGCAGAAGGCAGGCCTCACTATCAAGGCTAGTAAGTGCCAGATAGGGCAGGGATCAGTGGTGTATTTGGGACACCAGGTGGGGAGCGGCCAGGTGGCGCCCCTACAGGCGAAGATCGATACCATTCTGGCTTGGGAACCCCCCAAGACGCAGACAGAGGTGAGAGCCTTTCTAGGACTCACCGGGTATTACAGACGGTTCATCAAGGGATACGGCACCATTGTTGCCCCCTTAACGGAACTAACCTCTAGGAATCAGCCCAGGAAAGTGAATTGGACCGAGGCCTGTCAAACTGCTTTTGATGCCCTGAAAACTGCAATGTGCACAGCACCGGTGCTTAAGGCGCCTGACTTTTCGAGTGAGTTCGTAGTGCAGACAGACGCTTCAGAGCAAGGCGTGGGAGCAGTACTCTCACAGATGGACGACGAGGGCGGGGACCAACCCGTAGCTTTCATTAGTAGAAGGCTACTTCCCAGGGAACAGAGGTGGAGCGCTATTGAAAGGGAAGCATTCGCTGTGGTCTGGGCCCTGAAGAAGCTGAGGCCCTACCTGTTTGGGACTCACTTCCGTGTTCAGACCGACCACAGGCCCCTCAGATGGTTAATGCAGATGAGGGGTGAGAATCCAAAACTGTTGAGGTGGTCCATCTCCCTACAGGGAATGGACTTTACGGTGGAACACCGTCCCGGTACAGAGCACGCCAATGCTGATGGTCTGTCCAGGTTTTTCCGCCTTAGCGATGAGAACTCCCAAGAGGGTGGGTAGTTCTCCCCGCTTTCAGCTGGAGGGGACACGTGTTAGACCTGACATCCTTGGCGTGGGTTTTTCCCCTATCTTTTGCCTCTGCTACCTGGATTTTCGATGCTGGGCTGGATTCCGTTTTGCTGGTTTAGATGCTTTGGACACTCTGCCACTGCTAATCAGTGCCAGAGTGTAAGTGCTCCCTGTGTAAAATATCGTATTGATTGGATATACCTGATTGGCATATCTGTATCACCATGAAGTCCCTAGTAAAGGGCACTGTGTGTGCCAGGGCTGGTGATGACAGATGCTACTAGTGGGTCTGCAGCGCTGATTACGCCACCCACCTGTGTAGCCCTAAAACAGTGTCTCAGGCCTGCCGCCGCAGGCCTGCCTGCAGTCCCCGGACTGCCATGTCCCCCTGGCCAGTGTCCACACTGGCCGGGCCTAACCCTTCCCTTTTCATACACGTCAGTCATCCCTATGGAAGGCCCAAGGTACCCCCCTGGGCAGGGTGCAGTGTATGGAGAAGGTAGAGCATGTACTAGTGCAGGTAACATGTTCTGGTAGTGAACACCGGTCATTTTGTGTGTTCACTACTGCAAGGTTATCTTGTTCCATAGGCTAACATGAGGGAGGCGGGTGCCAATGGCTATCCGCCTATCTTCTCATACGAACAAGATAAGACATGAGTGTTTGATATCCCTGAGCTCAGCATTTAATAACACATCTTTTAGGAGAGATTGTTTTTAAATCCTGAGTTGGAGAACAGTACTTTTTAGAGAGTCGCTGTTCTCTTGTCTGACCCTTCTGTGTGCCTGGGCGCGCTTGTGGATTGACTGTCTGGTTCGAGAGTGACAGGGGTTGGGGATCCCCCGGGAGGTTGGCTGAGTCAGCCCTCTGCTGAATAGCGACGATCGCAAGGAGAGTGGAGGGAGGAGATAGCACCTGGGATTGAATAGGGCTGTGCCTGCCTGCCACTCTGCTGGCTCCACCACCTGCTGGGCGGCTGACGACCTTGCCCCTCGCTCTGAAAAGAATGTAGGAGCCAGGAAAACAAAGTGCTCCAGCAACACCCAGAACTGGATCAGACCGGGCTCAGGACCCACTTGCACAAAGACTTCAAAGACTTCTAGGGGTATAAGTACAAGACCCCTGACAACAGATTTTTAGATTCGACCATCGAGAGGAACTTCTGCTGACAGACGGACCGCTGAAGAACTAAAGGAAGATTGCCGTGCTGTGTGCTCGAAAGGCTGACCTGTTCTGGCGTACAACTGAAGCTAAGGAGAAGGGGTCCTGCTGTGTGCTGACCCTATCCACTTGACCAAACAAGACTTTGCTGTGTGCTGTGTCTTCAACTGAATCTCCAAGGGCCTGAGAAGAGCTGGCCTCCTGTTTCGCAACCCAGGGATAGAAAGGTTGCCAAGAACTCAAGACTCCGCTGTGTCCCACCTGCGCTGCTGTGTGCCGCAGGGACCGTGGACTGTTCTACCAAGCTTCTCAACATCTGCCTGTGAGGTGGGCTGGCTGCTCTCTGTCTTGCTGGAGAGTACCGCACCGAGCCGGGCCTGACACCGGTTGCCGCATCAAGAAGATCGACGTGCTCATCGGCACGTGCCTTGCCGCGACCCGGAGGCCTGAAGCAGACCGAGAGTCGTATTTCCCTGCTCTACGAAGCCGCGCAGTGAGTGGCTGACTCCGGTGACGTCGACATCGTCACTGGGGGCTCGTCGAGGGAGTTGTGGAATCCTTGCATCGAACAGCCCGAGGAGCGCTCATGCAACGAGCGCAGTGACACCGCCGGAGCAACGTAGCTCCCTAAAACATCGAGGGCCTACAAAGTGATTCATTCTCCGTGAGTATCGAATCACTCAAGAGACTAGAGACTATCGTCTGACGATCCCGACCAACTAAGAAAGCAATTGTTGTGTAAACCTGTGATGCTTGATTTCAACTGCGGAAACTAGATAAAGATATATTATTTTTGATATAACTCACCTGTGTGGTCTAAGTTTGTGGTGTGCGGAGGGGGGATCATTGTGGTGTCTACGTGCAAATACCTTACACATTGCCTTGGGGATAAGCCTGTCTGCTCGAGCCAAGCTACCTAGAGGGTGAGCAGGGGTTATCTACCGTGTGTGTCCCTGTACCCTGACTAGAAGCAAGGGTCCCTATTTGGTCTAAGGTGAATACCTCTGCCAACTAGAGACCCCCAGATCTAACAACAGGCGATAAAATTATCGCCGCTTTAGCGGCAGAAAACTGCCGCTAAAACGGTGATAATGGGCTTGATAATATGCTCTATGGAATTCCAATTGAAGCCCATGTTAGATGTGAAGGACATCTAACATGGGCTTCAATTGGAATTCCATAGAGCATATTATCAAGCCCATTATCACCGTTTTAGCGGCAGTTTTCTGCCGCTAAAGCGACGATAATTTTAACGCCTGGCTTGATAATATGCCCCTTAAGATCTAAACTTACAGGCCCGGTGCTGACACCACTCCTCCAGGTAGCCCAATCTAAAATACTACGCATAATCACTTATGGAAGTGAAGCCATGATAGGAAGAGATTCCAACACTCTGGATAGCACTTTAGTCAAGGTCTACAGAATCATGTTCAATATTCCAAACTACTCCTCACTAGCACAGATCCAGTTGGAGTTTGGCCTAACTAAACAGTCCCTGGAAAAACAAAGAGCATTTATAGTCTGCTGGCATAAGATCAGGAACGCCACTCCCAAACCTGCACTACCCGCTCTTGCAATCATCCCCTTTGGTATCGCTTTGTTCGCCCTAAGTTGGCAGGGTATGCCCAGACATGGGTCCCCTGCTCACTTTGCCACTGGATTCAAGATAGCCTGGTTGATGAGGGTTATGAACCCGAAACCGGTCCCAGGATGCTTATTTCCGGTCCAGGGAAGACATGGCTTGGCAGTTCGGGCTGGACTGTTCGCATGAGGTACAGGGTCAAATTGATTCGCATATGGCCATGTCTGAACTGGGGTGTTGGAGTGAGCTACAGAATGATGATGGATTAAACCCAGATCAGTTGACTGGGGGTGAGAGTTTGATTTGCTAAAACGCTCCATCCATCATCCCCTTTGGTATCGCTTTGATAGGCTCTAAGTTGGCAGGGTATGCCCAGACGTGGGTCCCTTGCTCACTTTGCCACTGGATTCAAGATAGCCTGGCTGATGAGTTATGAACCCGAAACTGGTCCCAGGAGGCTTATTTCCGGTCCAGGGAAGAAATGGCTTGGCAGTTCGGGCTGGACTGTTCGCATGAGGTACAGGGTCAGACTTATTTGCATATAGCCATGTCTGAACTGGGGTGGTGGAGTGAGCTAAAGAATGAGGATGGATTAAACCCAGATCAGTTGACTGGGGGTGAGTGTTTGATGTGCTCAAACGCTCCGTCCATCATCCCCTTTGGTACTGGCAAGAACTGCAGCACAGAAATACATCGCCTGCCAGAAGCTTCCTCCATGATTCCCTTGCAAACACCAGGCTATCCCAGCTTTGGGACATCCCAACCAATCATGCAGTTTTCAAAAAAGCGGTCTGGAAATCAATCAAAAGCCTCTCATTGGTAGAGTACAAGGCTACATTCTCAGGCAGAAGTCAAGCCTGGATGACAATTAACGGCTACCACACACTCGCTACTCTAAAATTCTTCAGACAAGGCTACTCCAGGAATATAAAAGAAAAATTCTTGAAATACTGACTAGGTCTGCTCCCATCTGCACTGCATCTTCCACCTTGGCAGAGGGAGCAAACCTAACCCGCAGCGGCTTGTGCAGTAAACCTGCCACACTTGCTCTGTATCTGTAACAATCTGAAGGAAGAAAGGACTTAACTGTTTAAAATGCAGTTCAATTCATGAGGGATCCGCACGCAGAGACAGGCAGTGCTGGTCTGATATAAATCAGAGGACCCACTGTTTAACTGTAGGCTACTACAGTTTCTTGCTCTGGTAGAAAAGAAAATGCCAATAGCCTTCCTACACCTCGCACCCTCGGCATCCAAGGATGCCACGGAAAAGAGTAGCCTCCAACCCACAACCCCTGAACTTGGCTCTTATGCACTGCACTTTACTCTCCATGATTGGATTTATAAAACACAAATCTCTCCATGGATGCACAGACAGGAAATTTACCTTTTTCAAATGGACACGATGTACTTTGTACCTACCCAGGTTCACCAAACAAGGCAAACTCAGAACCCGGGAATATTGGTACCCCTGGCGTTTAAGAATATTTAGCAAGATTCTGCTCGCACACAGGTTCATTCATTCATCGATCAACAGACGTAAGCTATAATTACCATTTCAAAATTTGCTCTTTGTAATCTTAACAACCTATGCAATTGTGTTTTATACTAGTTTCTTCTTTTTTTAACTATGGATTTTATATTGTATTTTTATTCCTCTCTTAAATCAATTGCATTGCACTGGTTTTAAGTAACTATGTAAATAAAAAATGACTTACTTACTTACTGCAGCCTGTATCCTGGGTCACATGACTAGGTGTATCTGGCAGTTGGTCTTTGTGTATTGCTCCAAGACAGTGAGACGAAGGAGAATAGGTGTTGGCAGGTTGGACCATCTCTGACTTGATGAGAGGGAGGAGCTGTCACCTGCGACATTTGCACATTACAAATGCTCTGCCTGAACATCTTCACAAAGGGATTGACACTAGTTTTTTGTGACACCAGACTAGCTGCGACCAGGGCAGAGAGGCAGTAATTCCCAAGCAACTCTGGGGGTGGAAGCCTCCAGAACCTTCTCCTACTTTGAAGTGGGCACCAGGCATAAATAATGGGCCCTCAGACCCAATTCGTCAGTACACCGCTGGACTTGTGGAAAACTCAGAAGGAATTGTGCTGCTCTGCAAGAAGGACTGCTACTCTGATTCCCTATTGCCCTGCTCCCTGAGTGTAGGACTGGACCTGCATCTTGAACCCAGGAGCACAAAAGTAACTCCATGGGCTAGTTGGATGGCCTCCTGATCAGAGCGTAAGCGACAGAAAAGGCTCCAACCACTATGAGCCCAGCATCTGAACTCTGTGAGTCTTACCCCACAAGTGGTGCCACACAGTCCTGGATCCTTGGAATTGGACCTAAAGGTGCTGTGCCATCCCTGCTGTGGTAGGACTCGAAGCAGCATAATGCAACTCCTAGCAGCTCTGCTTTGGAACTGAAGCATCCCTGATGACATACCTCGCATCCCAGCCCACAGCCTCCTCTTAACCAATGCTGTACAAAGCATCCTCAACACAGGCCTTCACATCTCAAGCCCCTCGTCGATCGCATCCTCGACGATGAAACAGGACTTTGCATCGCAGCCCCACATCTTCTTCGGAACTGTCGGTGCACGATGTATAGTAGAGGCAGGACTTTGCATTGCCAGCCCCTCATCGATGGGATCCTCGATGACTATGCAGGACTCCGCATCACAGCCTCGCAGCTCTTCGGAACCCCCACTGTGTGACACATCTTCAATGTGGAATCTCTGAACACTCCACAACCAGGCTTTAAGGTAGTTTGTTCAAAGGTCCTAACTGGTTCCTAATGTCAGACTCATCAGCGCACGCCGGCACATCCTCGCGCAACACTAGAAATTGCGCGAGGAACTACACTTCCCGATGGGCAGTGCGGGAGGTGCGCAACGTAACGCGCGCCACGCCCCCAACACAAGACGTCAAAAGGCGAGAGGTCGTCGAGCACGGAGCCGATAATTCTTCGACCCAGGAGACGAGAAAGGAGACGCCGAGAGACGAAGGTTCGGACGAGCTCATCCCCCAGGTAGCGGCCCGTGACATTCGGAGGTTCATCGTGACCGAGGTAGGAGTACTGTGGCAGTATTTCCATCGGGGCTCGACCCATCTTAGTCGGAGACAAGCTCTTCGATCTATAGAGAATCCCAGGAGCGCCCCTCTGTTGGCGAGACCGGCTGGTCTCATGCAGGGGAGCGAACAAGTATTATAGAGATACTAGACTTACGGGGGCAAGCCTCGCTGTTCAAGACAGGCAGTGTGTGAGCCCGAACATTGTTCTGAGAAACACGAGACCGAGAGGGTTGATACGCGCAAACTTCCGACAGAGCGGAGACATAGGAACGCTTAAGGCTTTTAGGAAGTTGGTGACGCGTGTTTCAGCCGCACAGACTTCAATTCCCAGGCAGACACTAGCAGTGTGCATCCGCACCCCGTGGTGGCCAGGTTTACACTTTTGATTTCTTCTGTTTATATTCCTAGACATATGTGCGAGTCAGGAGAGAGGGTTGGTCCCAACGCCGAAGGCATGGAATGAACAAGTGGGTATTGCACCCCACGTTGATATTTGGTGTGTGTGTCTATATGTTGATCCCTGCCATTTCTCCCCATGTGTGCCTTTCCTTGTCGTTTGTATTAGTGCCTGCAACGAAAAGACCACGACCCGTAGCTCTCCCCCATATGTCCGGGCATTCCGTATTTTCCTTTTCAGGTGAGAGGGCAAGCTCGCGTTTACACAATCCTACTAAAAGTAACGTGTATGGTTCCCATTGAGAAACTGGAAACAAAACGTCCTATGCTGTGTTCTGTTGTCTCTTTTGCCTTCACAGATCTCCCTCCCTGCAGTCCCCACCCTTTCCTTCCCCCGCTCGATCACCCCAAAAGTCTGTGGTTTCAATAGCCGGACTTGGGGTCATCCAGAGGTGGGCCCCCATAGAGCATCAACACAGCCCCGGGGACATCGGAACGAGGAACCTGACACCTAATATCCGGCCCGCACTCCATCGTGGTAAGCCTAAACCTGTGTCTTTGTCCCAGTCTAGCACGACCAGATAACCACAGTTGGCACTTTGTGCATCTAGGCACTATTTTGACTTAAATCTTTAAAATTGCTTATCTCTGGTTCTACTGATTGGATTTTTATTGTTTGGTCTCAAATACTCTATAACATTTTATTCTATTTTTCTAACCTGGTATTGAAGTTTTCTTGTGTTGCGATTTCCCTTTATTACTGTTTGAAGTGCTGCATAAATACTTTACACATTGCCCTTAAGTTAAGCCAGACTGCATTGTGCTAAGCTTCCAGAGGGTTAAACACAGGTTAAGTTGGGTTTACTTGTGTTTCACTCTAACAGAGATTATGGTTGCTGCTTGAGTTGTGTTTCACCCCCCTCTCTACCAGTAACCAAATTGTTTACACCCCATTTCTACAGGAATATGGCACTCTTCTCCCCTCTCCCTAGCGTTAGCGCACAATCAGGCTGCTGAGTGCTCTACACACATCTTTGTGCTTTGGTGAAAGAGTGTCTGTGTGAATCTAACGTAGGTTTCATACTGGAAGGGTACCCTTACAGTACACAAAACTATGCTTAGACAAGCTGTAAAGCTTTCCCCACTTTGTATGTGTGCTGTGCAGTGCAGCACACATGCACAGTAAGAACAGAAAGGTGAAATAAACGTATTTCTACTTTTAATGCCAGGTCTCAAGTGGAAACCACCTTTACAATGTGGGTTTAAGCATGCAACTGTTCCCCAGGAAGTAGAACAACCTTTCCTAAACCATGCATATGCCTTAACCATGCATATGCGTGGTTAAGGCATTCAGTGTTCTAGTTGTCTGAGCGGTTGGGCGGAGAGAGGATTTGGAAAGATCGCTTCAGAAAGAAGGACCAGGACGAGGCTTGGAAAGTTTGGGTGGGGCAGAGGGGAGTTGGGGGTAGGTTTTAGGAGTGGGGGTTGGTTTTAGGGCTCATGGCAGGGGCCGGAGTCGTTTTTAGGGCGAGGGCTGAATTTTAGAGCTCATGGCAGGGGAAGGGGCAGTTTTCCGGGCTGGGTGCCAGTTTTATACGGATCAAGGTGGGGTGCTGTGGTCGGGTAGTTTATCTGGGCTAGGAGTCAGATTTTAGGGCTCAGGGTACATGGTCAGAGTAGTTAATTGGGCTTGAGCTGGTAGATTACAATGCAAGAGGGCTGAATTTCAGGGCTCAGGGCCGGGGGAACTGGGGTGGGATCTTTACCACACATATACCTTTACCAATCATCCTATACAACGAAATTTGTTGTTACAGAACTATGTCATGACTCAGTACCTTTATAGGTCAAGATGATCATATTGTAGGAGTCATCATGAAACACTAGGGAAAAACAAATCAATTGGATGTGACCCCCCCCCATAGATGCTGTGCATGTCCAACTGTTCACATACCTCTCTAAGTAAAGTGATATATGGGAAACTATACAACAGAACATTACTTACAATAAATGTCTTCTTATTTCAACAACCGTGCAAGACCATATAATGACATATCTACTGAATTATACAAATGTAACCTTAAAGTACCTTTATGGGTTTATTACAATGTTAACATTGGGCCTGAATTATATTTCAGCGGATGGATTACTCCGTCACAGTGGTGACAGATATCCAGTCCGCCGAAACATATAAATTCCATTATATCCTATGACATTTATATTTCGGTGGAAGGGAAATTCGCCACCGCTGTGATGACAAAATATAAATCAGGCCCATTATGAATTTTGGATGTAAAATTAATAGGTAACTGTCTTACAATTTTTTGGGCAGTCTGTTCTTAAAATTAAGAGTGTTATCTTCACATTCTGCCCAACCTGTGTTATTTCTTAAGTAGATGGTTTAGGGCCTCATGTAGGTAGCCAAATACCGGTCGGTAACGGCCGATTTTCGGTAATTATACCGTTACCGACCGGTATTTTGGCTATTGGTATGTAGGGGGTCAATATCTGGAATCGGAATTTACCGATTCGGTAAAACTACCGAATCGGTAAAATTACCGAATCGGTAACGTTACCGATGTGGTAATTTTACCGATTCGGTAATTTTACCGAATCGGTAAATTCCGATTCCAGAAATGATATGTAGGGGGAGTGTGTGGGTGTGTTTAGGAGTCGGTATTTACCACCAACTTATAGTTGGTGGTAAATAATTAATGTATGTGTGTATGCATTTTGAAGCGCGTAGCAGTGTGCAATGTGGCATACATACATGCCCTTAGGGCATGTATGTGTGCCACATGTGCACACATGGCCGAATCAGGGGTGCAACAGGGTGTCAATGTGACACCCTGCCACCCTTGCATGTTCTCCACCATTACCGAATAGGTATTTACCGATTCGGTAATGAGGCATACCTTCCCCTCAATGGGAAGGTATGCCTCATTACCGAATCGGTAAATACCGATTCGGTAATTTCCGAATTGTAACGAATCGGTAAAAAATACCGACTCATTACCTACATACGAGTTACCACTTCTAAAATACCGATTCGGTAACGTTCGGTATTTTAGAAGTGGTAACTGGTATGCTACCTACATGAGGCCCATAGTCTTTTGATGCTGCAGTATCTCCATGATGAAAAATAATAGCACTACAAATAAAATTGCCTCCTGAAACAGAAATTTGTGAAGCAGTAAAGTTCGAAATTCTTTTATAGATTTTTCTGTTATTCAGAGAACATCTTTGAATCATTAAATAAGATATTGTGTTACCATTCTTAAAGGAAGGATTAAGACAAGTTCAAATTTACAGTTTGGACACAAGTTTTATTGAACAGCCTTACATACTACATTTTGAAATGGAACTGATTTGCAAACAGTTATTGGTGTGTATATATATATATGCACATGTTTCAAATCCTATGCAAATGAGCTTGAATGCAGGCAATGGAAGCATTCATGTTCCCAAAAGTAGCTTACACCAAAGAGGTCAGATAAAGTGAGTCTCTGTATTATTTGTTGAACAGCCATACAGAATTTCTGAACATCTTGCTATTAACTGATAGAAAATTGAATAGCACCTCTACACGTACCTGCCATATTTTTAATGCCACTTGTAGAATGGCATATATGGTTGTCTGACAGAATTTATTGATGAAGATTTGTCAAGGATTTGCAGAAAGGCTGATCTACATGTTATTTTAGTTTATTAGTACTTTGACTGACGGTAAATATAAAAGTAGATTAACAATGACATTGGTATACCATTTAATGACATTTTGATTTTTAAACTGATGTCCTGTAATGTCAGTGTATTTAGTGTTTTCTATTTCGGTTGTTCCAAATGTAAATGTAGCTTGATTTAATTTTTCTTTTGAAAGACAATGTAGGTTTGTAAAAATGGGATATTCACCAAGATTAGGAGCATACATCTTTCATAAATTATTGTTTTCACTCGCACGGTTACTGTCTGCATTAATTCTTGTCATCAAAATCAATAATATAGAGTCTGCAATGTTTTTACACGAGACAGAGCAACACATGCCATACCCTCTTTGCATACTGTTGAATCAATGTTAATGAGTGTATCTAATCTCAGTCCTTGATACTTGCGTATTGTTACCACATAAGTCAAATAAAAAGGAAACTGTGCTCTTCCAATATATAAATGCTTCAGAAGCACACCAAGAGACTGTTTTTTCTCTTAAATGTGAGCAAATTACTCCACAATAAATAAAATCTCTTCATTCTTTGCCGACTTCAGAAAGTCCACTACAAATCCCATGTAAATTGTGACGTAAAATAACACAATTTTTATACAGACGTAAATCTCCCTCCAATTCCACAGTACGCGACACCGATTTTCCCATATTTTGTAAATATGTAGATAAACCTTTCTTTATTGGTATGTTTATTCCGTGACTCTCTACATCATCTGTACAAGGGAGGAGCACAATTTGTTCTTTTTCCAGCTGTAGCATTTCATTATTTTATTGAGCACATCCTTCAACTGTTGGCATTAAACATACCACAGGTTATGATTGTGAGAAATGATAATGTGTTGCAGGGATTCTGTTTAGAAACAGAACTGGGCCTTGAGAGAACAGGACGTCAGAATGTAGCGACTGAGTATCTATACTACATCGGTACCTGTAGGCTCAAATCCAACTAGCTCACAGTGCCTCACCTGAACTCCTAACCTGCCAGACAAGCAGGTGATTTCGGCAAACCTAGAACATGAACCTCTAGCCCCCATGGGAGCCATGGAAACAGAGCAACACCTTTTGTTCTCATTTGTACATGTCCATAGTAAACAGAAGAAAGACACAAAGGAAATTTACAATATATTTATCGTAATATATTTTGAAGTAAGTGAGCTGCGATTAGTAGACAAATATGACTGAGCAACGCAATCTACATTACTTACAAACTGTATACAATGAAAAGCCCAACCCTGGCAACTAATATATCTAGACCTACCCTCACTGTGGGAGCACAGGGATATATCAGTGATCTCTGCAATTAGCACCGGACCCAATATCTGGTGTGTGTAGTTATGTGGTCCACATCATAGGTGTAAACTCAGATTATGCAAGGCTGCTGCCTCTGTTCCAAGACGGTCCTCTCTAACTGGAACTCTCACCTCTTCTCTTCAAGAGGCCAATGCATGGTTTATATGATAAGAATTATTGTGTTAGAAAACTGTATCTGTGCCACTGTGTTGTGTCCAAAAATGTTAGGAGATGTTGCTGATAGGGCACAAGAAAACAGTACACCATGTTGTTCGACCTTGTAAAACATTTTCAGACCGAATCCCAAGAAGAGTCACTAAATAACAAATAATATGCAGAGAGTATTTATAAAATAATATTGTCACAAAAGCAAATGTATTATGTGTGGCTGTGTGAAGCAAAGGAAGCCTAAAGCTGCTAATATGAGCAACCAATTTAGAACCAAAATGGGCCCAGAAGAGGAAATTCTACACCCCCTCCTTGGTCGGGAAAGTAACTTAGTGACTAACTAAATAATAAAAACACAAGTACAAACTAAGCAAATTCAAGGCAAAATGTTATACAAAATAAATTAAATCCTAATAAAATATATAACATGTCAATTTGGAAAACATTAAAGTGAGCCGGAGGCACCCAAGATTTCTTCGACAAGATCAATATTTAGTGAATCCAGAACAGATTCTGTCTCCGCAGACGATGATTCCACAAGTGCCCAATTTAAAAGCTCCAAAGAACAGACATGATCCTAGTGATCAGGTGATGCTGAGGAAGTAGCCAGGCAACCTGCATCTGTGTTATTGGAACAAAGTCCGGTATTCCTGTTGCAGAGGCACCCATCTGCCATAGAAGGAGTGGCTCATACCATGCATCTTGAAGCAGCCTCAAGTTCATGGGACAACTCTGAAAATGGGTTATTGAACTAATCAACAGGTTCATGTCCACAGAAACAGGCAACTGCAGAGCCAAGCAGACATCCAGTGCCTATTTGAAGGGGCACCATAGGCAATGAAACACGGGCTATACGCAGGTGAAGAAGGCAGGTCAGAATGACAATGATCAGTCAGTGTTCATTTCCTGGAGCAAAGGGACTCCAAAGAGTCAGATTATGCACTCACGACACAGCTGGACCGGGGTAGTTCTAGTACCAATGGGCTTCAAAACGGAACATCCATTGCAGAGTGACAAGAAAAGAACCAAAATGCCACAAATGAGAAATAATACCATGTGTATGCACCCGAACAAACTAGAAACTAATGAATGAATAAATGCCAGTATAACTCCAAAAATATTCTGAAGGTACTGACTAAGCCAGCTCCAATTGCTTTAAAGAAGTGTGCAATATTGGCAGTATTAGAGGCATTAAATATTCGGTGCAAAATCTTTCCGAAGTGTGTTGGAAGATTTGTGATCAACAAGGACTGTATTTCGCTGGATGTCCATGCAACCTGCAGTCTAAAAGTTTCTAGGGCAGATGTTGATGCTGAATCTTTTTGGAAACAATAAGTCTTTGAGTCAGCTTAGCTTGTTGAAATCTGCCTTCACAGTTGGATTTGGTGGAAAAAGCACATTATTGTAGCAGGTCACTTTCTGGGAGACCTATAAAATATACAGGATCCTGGCCTACTTGCCACAACTGTCTGCTAGCTTAACATTAAATAGCTTCCATTTGTAAGGACAGAAATTATGGGAAGAATTGAAGGGCTGGTATACCTATTAGATAACAGGCCAAATTAGCGACTCAAGCATTGCATGCGCCGTGAATGGTTGTGTTTACAAATAAAGGAGTGACCACCGGAAGCTTTGCATTCATTTCCAGTAAGGAATACCTCTTTTTCAGTCCGCTAACATCGGTAAGAGAATGGGAGTGACCATAAATCATGAATAAAGCTCCCTCCGAGGGCATCATATCTACCCACTGGAAAATGTTTCATGCAAGATGTAAACTGAAATGTTGAAATTGGCAGAGATATAACGTCATGTGTCAGCCACACTGAAAAGGGTGTTTCTGCTACTGTGAATGGGATATGTTCTAACTTCTTGAGATGTATCATTGTGTAAATTGCCTCTTTCTTAGCCACGAGCCTTTGTTTATGTGTCAGATTGACAGGCAAGAATAGCTACGTAGCATTAAGGTAACGCCATGGCTTGTAGCCACTTTGAGGGCCTGAAGTGTCCAACTAAACTGCATGATAGATTTAAGCGCACTTTGCACATGGTATAAAGAAGACATGTCACTATACATAATATCAATAACAGGCAACAGAATTTTATTCATGTTGTAAATGCGAGAAGACAACATATTGCTACTATTATCTGCAACAGCAAGCAGTTTATCCACATTATTTTGATCAATTTGCTGTAAATGTGCAGTAGCTTCCATTTGTGGTAGTTTCCAAATTTCATTATATGTGGCATAAATAAATCTTTTTAAACGCCAAGACTTAGGGCCCAATGGAAAGTCGGATAGGTCCATGTCTTCCAAAAGGAGAGAAAGATGTTGTTTTACTGCAGACAGTGTGGAATAAGCATTGTTGCCCCAATTTTCCTACCGAACAGACAATACCTGAGTGTGGGGAGTGGGAATAACGAGGGTCAGTTCTGCTTGTCTTAAACCCCGGTGTGGAATTAAAAAAACGAGCATTACAACCATTTGTGTCCACTGGTCACAATAACCACCCGTCAGGACCTGAGAGTGTGGAATTAAATGTACCATTCTGTAACATACTATTGAGCTGTTGTTCAGTGCAATTTGTTCAATGTTACCAATTGTCAAATTGGGTAATGGAAGGAATGTTTGGTACATTCATGTCTTTAATTTTTTGCCAGTCCTAGACAAGTACCCTTTTGGACTGTATCATTTAGAAAACTCATTTGTTTGGATTAAGCAGGCTCGGAACAAGGTGTTTGTTCCCGGAACTTGCCAAAATTGATTTCATGTCAATGGTATCATTCCAATAGTCATAGCCTTTCATGGCTAATTGTGTGACAAGCAAATCTGTAAATATTAACTTAGTTTGTGTAAGCATATATTTCTTTGTTAGTGTAGGGATGAATTTAAAATAAAAAGATTTTGGGTCTAAAGCATCATATCCAGAAAAATATGTGAATTTATCAGTTTATGTTTTGGACCTCCCTGTGGGGGGGGTAGGACAATGTTCCCATTGTGAATTAAAATGTGCACGTTGAACACTAGCTCGATGTAAATAGTGATGTCCAGAAGGATGGTAATAGAACATTTCAGCATAATAACCAGAATTTAAATACAGGTCCCCTGATTCGAAAACAGTATAGTATTCCAGCTCTAAGAGCATGGAGTTCTCAGTCTCAACATCCCCATCATCTGAATGTAACCCAGTTACAAACATCACCCTGGAAAAACGTATTTTCAGTATTTCCGTTGGTCCAAATATATCATAAGGTACCTTATCCTAAATAATTCCATCAGTTACTGGAACAGCTGAAATGTTCACCATGGACAAGTCTCTTTTTAGCTTATGTGAAGATGAATGAGGCGTCAGGACCTCATCGACCAGTTCTGTGGTGGAGCGTTCTGGAAGGTAATGGCCATTTATCAACAAGAAGAAAATGGTCACAAATACAATCCAAAGAAATAGAAACACCAAAGAAAGTGTTATTCAAACATATATCCAAGGATGGACAAGATAAATGCATTTCAATTATGAAAAGAAAACACAGGGCTGTGTAGACGGAGTGTCTAAAACAGAGGAATTAACAAAACAGCCGGATGAAAAATAATCTTTTCCCACATAATAACTAGAAGCAGTTCATTGAAAAAGAGGAGCCACAGGTGCAGTAAAAGAACCAGTAAAGTACACATCAATTGCAGCAGTTGTAGTAGTAAATACAGTACTCAATTTCAATTTCAATAAGCTTCATTCGATTTTTGCAAGAAAATCATAAAAGCACATGATATCACACGATACTTCGCATGCCATTAACACACATGCTTTTAGTGCAAATAGCATTACTACACATATTTTTACTGCGCATACAATTGCATCGCAAATACATTAAAATGATAAGAATTTGCTTTTACAGCGAAGGGCATTACTTTGCATACCTCTACTTCGCATACAGAAAGCATTTTTTAATATATTTTAAAAAAGTAACCTAACCCCTGGGACAGGATGCCAGGGAAATAGGGGTTTTGGGTGGGGGAGTAATTTAAAAATGCCTAACCCTATTATTAATAAATATTTCCGTAAATAAATAACGCCATCGACAAACATTTTATTTATATATTTTATAACTAATGTTTCACCAAAATAATCAACAATCTGATCCATCATCACACACAGTATCCTCAAATTAAAATTCTATTGTCTTTAAAAAAAATAAAAAGTACTCCCAAGTACAGCCAAGTAAAAATGTTCGACTCCTCTCTCCATCGATCCTCATTATGTGGTGTAAACATTTTTACGAGTATAATTTTTATGATATTTCCAAACAAAGAAATCCTCTTAAAACCTATCAACATTAATCGAAATCATAAATTTAAAAAAAAATTCTTTACGAATTGCAATTTTGCAACGTTTTGCCCATATCTGCCACTAACGTTCCTAAATAGTTTCGACATTTTTACATTTACTTTTCATTTTTAAATACAAAATAAGATTATATATCTTAATTATACTTTTAATCATACATAAATACTTTAATTTCATTTTATAGTAATTAAAAATGATCTTACCTGTTCAGCGAAGTGAAATGCTTCTTCTCCTCTCGTCTTCAAATCGCTGTATGACGTATAAGCGTCTTTGCGTCACTGACTTCATTTCCGCTAAAATAAAAAAAGGACTAAGTTAACCACAGCATCCTATAGTAAACCGTGGGAATTCAATGAAAGTATATACAGCAATAACATTCTTAATTATAAAAAATGTATTTAAAATTATGTAAATCTATTACATATTATTTATGTATTTATAATAAATCATGCATTTAAAAAAAAATCTTTGAAATTAATTACAAATATAATTAATTATAATGATCAATTATTTTATTCATTAATAATTAATCATTTTTTCAAAAAGTAAATAACATTAAGTTTACTATTGTAAATAATGTATTAATAACTTAAAATGTAATAACATGTATTATAAAGTATTTCATAGATGCTACCATAGTAATAAATTATACATTTCTTTAAAAAACGATGTAACAAGTCCAAACACAGAAAATACATGCCAATATTTTTTAAAACTGTGATACCATACTTGAAAATACTTTAATTTCATTTAATATTAATGCAAATTGATCTTAACTTTTCATCGAAGTTGTATGCATCCTCTCCCATCGTCTTCTATCCTCTTTATGACGTCTAAACCTCTTTGAGTCACAGATTTTTTCTATCACATAAACAAATAAAGGACTAAGTTATCCACAAATGTAATCACAGAAAAGACATGCCAATACATAAAATCATGCTATGCTACAGCCTACGTAGTAATGGTAAACGCGTAGTAAAAGCATGCTAAGTAGCAGCATGCATAGTAATGGTTAACGCGTAATAAAAAATGCGTAGAAAATGCATATCGCAGTAATGCCTGCGTAATAATGGTCACACACCCATTATAATCAATATAGTTTTAAAATCATTATTACAAAATTACCAAGATATAATAATAATAAACTGTAACTTCTTTGGAGCTTGATCAGAGGTCATAATATAATGTAAGAAATTCATATAAAAATGGTTTTCCTGCATTTAATTCCATTTTTAAAAAATGAGGCTAATGACCTTGTAAAATGTTCATTCTCTAAGGATTGCAATACTAAGAATGCAAGACGACATTGCCTGAGCCCTAGTAACCTTAAAATTCGTAAACTCCACCTCCTTCTTTGTACAGAATAACATTTACAAAGCAAAAGAGCATGCATTGGTGATTGCTGAGTCATATCGTCACATTGACACTTACTCATGGTTCTAGACCAGTCATTCATAGTGGGGAAACTAATTAGCCTGTGGAAGATCCCCAATCTAAAGCGGATCAATACCATCCTGTCGTATCCACCTTGGATGTTTTTAAGATACGGCTGGATGCTCTAAGTAGTTAACATCATTTGGTTCGCTTGTACTGTTACGGCAGAGAGTCTGTTTGTCTCAAGGACCATCAAACAATTACTTTTTAGGTTTTTCCTCGTAACTGAAATTATGGTACTAGGGTCATCGTAGTATTCGGGGTGCCCAATGTGTTTCATTAAATCTTTGACATATTTTAACCATGGGATACTAGAGGCCCGCTGTAGGTTAAGACCGTCATTTAAAATGTCCTGATTAAAAGTGGTTTTTGAAGTGGTCCGTATCCTGTGCCACAATAAATAGGTTGAATCTTTATGAGGTCTGATATGTACGGCATCCCTAGCTCAGAGTGTCATATGTAAGTAGATGTACTGCTTGAGACTGCCAACAAAAATCTGTAAAAGGCATTCTCAACTAGCTTTAGGGGCTGAGAATCTACATAGCCCCAGATGCCTGCACCGTACATAGCCGTGGAGACACATTTTGCCTGATAAATATGTAGTAATTCTACGAGGGTCGTCTTCCCCGTTTTCTAGAGAAATTGGCCAGTGCAGCAGTAGCTTTCATAAATAGCAGTTGCCTTGCTTGGACAGCATTGGTCCATGTCTCCTTTTGTGTTCCAACATCTCTATGTATGTCTGAAATTAAGACACTGTAATTTAATTTTTATATACATTAAATGCATCTTGATAGAATTCAATGGGGCCTATAATTTCTTCTTTGTGCCATGTTTAAATAGTTGAAGAAATGATAAATAGTACAATTCTTTCTTTTCTCCTGTGTCAAAACTCAGTTTCCGATGATTAATAAAGTAGGTTACAATAGCATATTAAACATACATTGGTCTCTTCAACTTCGGACTTCTCTTTGAGTAATATGTCCCACATATTGGTTTTCAAAATGTTTTTGTTAGTGGGACAAAAATATTCAAGCTATTCAATATCTGTTAGGCTTTTCATAACTTTTCAACGTGATTATAGCACATGATTACCCAGGATTTACCATATAAGGTTGTAGAACTCAAAAGGTCGCATGCTTCAAAGCTACTGACTTCCCAGCAAGAAAGCATTTAAAGGCTAAATCGATATACTCTTTCACTGAAAGATTGCTCAGCAGATATTTCTTCCAATACTTCCTTCATATCAGTTTTTCAGCCTTTGTAATATAGTAAGTAAGATAACTTGCAACCGCTATAAAGTTATCTGCAACAAATTGTAGTATACCACATATGAAGTATTAAAGGGTTGTAGTCGTTGATCCATTGTGATGCTTGCAGTCTCCTGAGAATGTACTTATTTTTTTGTAATTTGCCAGTAACTGCATGGCTTAGAGAATACATTAAATTGTTCGCTTTTCCTTTCTATAGAACTAGTCTTGCAAATCCAAAGACTTTTTGAGTAATGTTACAGTTTGTTACTATATTTTCTTAAGCAGTATTTACCACACTTATGTGATTGGAAGCATAAAACATGCGCAAATAGCTTCTTATTTAGCCCTTTTTCTGGGATTTTACAACTTTCAATGAAGAATCGTATCCAAACTTAGGTGCCTCTTTGAGAATAGCTTAATGTAATAAACCTGGTAGGTGTTTCAACATTACTGAGCATACATTTCAATTGTCCAAGTCTTCGAAACCGAATATTAATTTGTCCCTTGATGACATGCTGTAATGTTGAACAAGTTACATACTAGAGTCTCATCATTGTCATGCACCTTTTCAACAAAATCCTGTGCTGTAAAACAAGTTCCAGTTCGCATAACATGTGCAACAGCATGAGAAGTGACTGAAATGTCACTTTCTTATAGTAGTGTGAGCATATAAGGAATGTTTTGACTAAAGCATTCATCCTCTCAATATAATCTTGTTGCTCAGTACTCCGATGCAGAAAATTTGACTGGACGATTATCATATCTTCCACTTTCCTGCTGCTAGAGATATTTCCCACAAACTAATTGGCTGTCCTCTAGTTTCCATCACCTGATACAGTTCTAAAATATCACCCATCATGTCTCTGTAATGTTGTGGGTGTATACTATAATGTTCATAAATTTGTTCCGCTTGTTCCTAATTAATCTCTTCAAATTGTGCAGTTTCATTTTTGTTTCCTTATGATAAGCATGTGGAAGAGATGAAGTTAGCAATGTCCACATCTTTACAGTATATATTTCTAAGGTAATGTATTGCTTTCTGAATTTTGTCTATACTTCTTAATTCTTGTCAAATCTCTTTTTTAATCTTTTGTAGGAACTCCATTGACCAAAACTACTAAAAGGTACTCTATTTTGCATTCTATCCCAAGAGTGGTTATGCTTTTGGTGAAATCAAATGGAAGTAAAACAACTTTTCCTTTTAGTCCAATTCATGTGGCTGACATTTTCCATATTTGAGTTGCAACCTAACAATGGTTTGAAAAGGATGTACTGTTTGACTTAAGATGCTTTCATATCAATTGAGTTAGAGTAGTTCCAATGGTATTGGATAATTTACCAAATTGTTATGAAGGCCACATTGAAAACATGAAGTTATGGTCAAGTTTTCCAAGGCAGTAATTGTAGATTGGCCGATATTCGCAGACATCTATCTTTCTTCCTCAGAGTCAAATTTCTCCATGCTATATTATCTTCATTTTCTGTTTTCTCAAGGAGATCAATACTTTTAACTTGCTTCTTATAATGTGTTTGTCATCAACACCTGCAAATTGTTTCTTGAAATTGAAGAATATCCATTGTGTAATTGGCCAAGTCCATTAATGGATTTTCTGGTTACATCATATTTTTATGGGATTCATGATGAAAATAAAGACTTTTCTTTTCACATTAAATGCTCCTTCAACAATATGGTGAACATATTGTTTCTATGTGAGCGTATCTGCCTTTTTCCTTATGAAAGGAAGTGTTTAGAGCAGATTTGTGAGGACACAAATGTTATGGTGCTTTGCAGTAATGCTCCTAATCTTGTCCCTTCTTGTCACAGTGTACATTTTTAGGACTGGCATTAGCCAATAACCAGTGCTTTAAATGGAAAAAGAAAATTGCCGGTACTCACCAAATCGATTGAGGGTCTGGTAGGGGCGTGCCTGGGGGCATGGCTTCGAGGCAGGTATTTAACAATAGCGTCGTTTTCTTATTCACTGCAAAAGCCCCCTAGTGTCCTTCGGCTAATTGGTGTTTTAGCAGTTTTATATAGTGCAAACTTGGTAAAAGAGCATTAAAGCTTATTAGTTGACAAGCAGAAGTTTTACATGAAAACATACTTTTTTTGTGTTTAAGGCACGGGGAGATTGCCCAGAATAACAGGATTGGATTTCAGCTCCCTGTGCCATAAAAACAAAATAAAGTATGCTTTGGTGTAGAACTTGCACTTCTCATTTAAAGTGCTTTAATACCGTCCTGCCAAGTGTGCGCAATATATAACTGCAAACAAAGAACAAATTGCGCACTGTACACATGACAGTCAGTGGTGAGTGTATTCCAGCAACACAGCCTTTACACGCTAACTGGCAGCGCAAACATTCCAAAGTGAGGAGCTATGTCCGTCAGGCCACATCTCCTTACTCCTGTCATGCTGTCACTTAAGAGTGTAAGACAGCAGCAGCAACCTAGCGCAGGAATACACTCACTATTTACTGTCAGAGCACCTCACAGACACGCTCCCTCTGAATGTATTCAGCAGCACCTGCGCTGCATGAAATCCCATACCCCAGAGTCTGACCCCCAACATGCCTCTAGGAGTACCGGTACTCTCTTGACACAAGGAGAAGTTCCGGTACTCTAGGGGAGAAAATTGAGAAGTGCCGGTACTCAGTACCGGTGAGTACCGGCCCATTTAAAGCACTGCCAAAAACCACTCATTGGACTGTTATTGTGTCATTACTGTTGTGTTCCCCCCACCCCCACTGCAGCATACAGCATGGGGCAAAGGGTTAGCCTAGTTAAAGCCTCTTGTTGACTACACTTTGAGTGACTGCATTTTGCTCTTTCACAAGGTTCATATCTACACACAAGGAGTTCCCTTTAGTGCCACTGTTGCCTGATGTGATAGTAGGACACATTTGTGAGCACAGGGCACATTCCAGCTTACATCAGTTCCTATTTCCTTCCAATGCTGTTGTAAATTTCTTTTGAAGTGGACTGCTGCTATTTCACAGCATACAGTATTTGTGTTCCTGGACTCAGCTTCACTAATGGTTCTTTGAAAAACTTTGCACAGGAAAAAAACAACTTCATGGTGTTTAATTTGCAGCACACTTGTAACAGTTGTAATTAAACGTAGGTGGGGTGGAATTTGTATTTTAGTACCCAAAATTTTATACTGTGGACCCTCTTTCCTTCCTTCTTTCATTTTTTTCTGTCTAACTTTCTTTCTTTCTTTCCTGTTTTATTTTTTGCATTCTTTCTTTCCTTCTTGCTTTCTTTTTTGCCTCCTTTCCTTCTTTTTTGTTACTTGCATTCTTCCCTATTTCTTTCTTTCCTTCCTTCTTTTCTTTTTCTTTACTATTTTCTTGTTGCCTTCGTTTATGCTTTTTTTCCTCTTTCCTTCATTCGTTCCTCCTTTTTACCTTCCTTCCTTCATTCTTTCTCTTTGTTTCCTTTTTCTTTCGTTCTTTTTTCCTGTTTCCTTCCTTCTTTCTTTCCTTCATTCCCTCTTTGTTTCTTTTCTCCTTTCCTTTTATATTCTTTCTTTCTCTTTTCAGCATCTCGTCCTTTTTTCTCTTTTGCCTTTCAAGCTTTCTTTCTATTGTGCCTACTTTCCTTTTGTATCTCCTTTCTTTCTTTTTACACCTTCTTACATTCTTTATTTATCTTTTCATTATTTTTCTCTCTTTCTTTCCTTCATTTCTTCTTTGTTTCGTTTCTCCTTCCTTTTTCATTCTTCCTTTCTCTTTTCATCCTTTCTTCCTTTCTTTCTCTTCTGTCATTCCTTCTTTCTTTCTATTGTGTCTACTTTCCTTTTGTCCCTCCTATCTTATCTTCTTTCTTCTTTTCACCTCCTTCCCTTCTTTCTTTCCTTTTATTCATTCTTTCTTACTGTCTTTCATTTGTTTCTTTTTCTTTTATTTGGTCTTCTTTCATTGTTTTCATTCTTTCCTTCGTTTTGTCTTTTTTAGTTTTTCCTACTTTCTTCCCTTTCTTCCTTCTTAGTTTAAGTTTTTCTTCTTTCTTTCTTGTCATCTATGCTTTTTGCTTGCCTTCTCTCATGTTTGCCTTATTTCCTTCCTTCCTTCATTTTTGTCTTCTTCCTTCTTTTCTTTCTCCCCTTCTTTATTTTTTGCATCTTTTCCTTTTTTCATTTCTTCTTTCATTATTCCCCTTCTTTCCTTCTTGTTTTATTCTCTCTTTATGCCTTCTTTCGGTATTTCTTTCTTGTCTTCTTTTTTTTCTTTTCTTCTTTCTTCTATTTGTCTTCTTTCTGTCTTTTTGCTTTCCCTCCCATTTTGCCTCGCTCACTTCCTTTTTGTCTTCCTTCTTCTGTCCCTTTTGGTCTGCCTTCTTTCCTATTGTGTGTGCCTTCCTTCCTACCTCACTTGCTTCCGTTCTTTCTTGCCTTCTTTCTCAAAGGCGAGTCTAGCAAGCAGTGCCATACCAATGACTTTTTTAGGCCTGTGTTAGCCAAGACCATTTGATTTTACTAAAGCTAAAGATAGTTATAGGGGTTTTCAGCCAGGCTTCATCCATTAGTCTGTGATTGTGTCATTCACATTTTTCTTCCCCCTACTCAACCACGCATCAAGGGGCAAAGTTAGCCCCCTTCCGCCATGGATTGTCTCCTTTAAGAGTTACAGCATGCTGCACTTTCACATACATCTACACACAATGTCCCTCTTCAGTGCTGGGTGTATCATGGTAACGTCTACTTTTTTTAGACCAGAAAAACACCTTTAACTTTAGCCATTTTTCGTATTTTTTAGATTTAATGAGAGCCATGCAGCTTCTTGAGCAATAAAGTTTTGCAAAACCTAGAGGATACAAAACAAGAATTGCTGAAAGGCTGACACCAAATGACAGGCCTATTGGCTTAGCAAATTGTTTCTGAATAGGCAGCATTTTTGTTGGTGCAATGGGAAACCGTTACTTGTCCTGTCTTTGGCAATTGTTTTCTAGTAACCATTTTACTCTTAAAGCTAGAGTGTATATAAACAGCCTTAAAAATTTGTATACTCTTACCAATAGTGTTATTTTTCAGTAGATGTCCTCCTTCTCTCTCTCTCTTTTGCTTTTGTCATGTCTCTGAAGTACAATTTTATTTTTTTGTGTAGAACGTTGGCAAATCTATTATATAAAGGACATAATAAAGGACAACTGTAACACAGTAATAATAAAGGGGGGGATTGACTATTAATGATTCTAATCCTAGAATATTTTATTTAACATTTATGAACCTGTATCATGTTTTTCTAACAGTATTACATAATAATATTGACCCATTTTATGTTGCTACATGAAGATGATGAGGCATAATGTTAAATTTGTCTGGAATTTCTTTAAATAACAAATACTTCTGTACTGATTTCCAACAGTCACTAGAGTGGCTATGGCTCTAGCAGTTATTTAGTAGTAATTTGCTGTGAATATAGACCAGTTAGTGTTATACACCCATAGATTTAGCTGTGTCCTTTTCATTGTATTACTTATCTACTTTTCTATTTGTTTTCATTTTCTTTTGTCCAGAAAAAAGTGTTTAGTAGTGTTAATCTGTATTTGCAGCTCACTTTGTGTTCACAACAATTAGATACTGCTTTACTTGTGCATTGCATTTCTGATGTGTTTTTTGTACTGGTGTTCATTATTCTGTGGCCATAAGTGGGTGTTTTACTTGCATATCTCCTATTTTTGAAAGTATATATGTAGTGTATTTCATTTTCTGACATAATTGTTGATTTTGGTAGTATTATGCTATATTAGTAGCCCCAAATGAATGTAAGCCAATCATTGTACTCCTTTCAAACTTTGTAAGTTTGAATATTTTCCTATTGGCCAATCATCTATCCTTGCATTTATTTGTTTCTCTGGATCAGTGTACCTTATTCTTGTATGTGAGTGCAGGAGCAAGATGGTTTGTTTTGGCTTGTTGGGCACAGTTTTATTTTTTTGTCACAGAGAGCATGCAAAAAAGCTGACTTTGAAGCTAATTGGGGTTGAAAGGAGTAGAGATTACATGGATTGGGGAAAGTGGTTTGAGATGAAACCAGTTACTCCCTCTACTTTCCTCTGTTACTACATGTGGTCCTTCCACTTTATGATTATCCACTGTGGTGGGAATGATATAGGCCACATCACTGGAATTAGACTAGAAATCAAGATGAAAGTGATATTTTCCAATTTAGGGCCCTATTATGATGTTGGGCGGCGTTTCCTCACCCGACATTGTCTCGGTCCCGACCGACTGATTAGGATGCGACTGAACACTGTTCAGGTGCATTCCTATACTTTACAATGGGAGCATGTATTCTGGCTGGAATGCATGCTCCCATTGTAAAATAGGAGGTGCAGATCATCCCTGCACCCGGTGGCAGGCACATTTAAGGTGCCTGCCACAGGGTAAAGGGATAAACAAGGGGGCACCATAGGTGCCCAATTGGCCTTCAACCAGAAGCAGTGCACCCAAGGGGGCCCTGCTGGTGCCCCAAAGTCAAGTTCCAACAGCCTTTCTGTTGTGGAAAGGCCGGCATGGAAAGGCTGCCGAAACCCGACATCGTAATCCCAGAGGCGGAAAGAGCGACCCTTGGGATTACTGGTTGCATTATGACTGCTGACTGTTCAGATTCCTTTCCAACCACCTCCATCGGAATCTGACCGGCATATTAGGATGCGGTCAGAGCCATTTCCGACTGCATCGTAATCAGGCCCTGTATATCCATGTTTCCAAACACTTTTTGTCTTCTCCAACATTTGTCAGAGACACAAGTGGAAGTGGTCATTTTAAAAGCTGCAAGGTTGGCAAAAACTCCAAGACATGCTAAAAGGACTGTCTCACCAATCCTTAGAGATCATAGAATGTCTTCAATTTTTCATTTGGATATGAAATATTCTAGGGCAGCACTGTATCATCCAGATGATGTGAATTTTACATACCATGGAAACCATGTTCCAACATATTTAGGTGTATTTACTTTTAAAAACAACAAAAGACTCTTTTAAGAGCCCCTCTACATTATGTGTAGCTAAAAAGTTAAATTTGCAATTTTTATCTTTTATTTTTTGAAGTACTGCGGTACTTCCTAAATCCATTCGTGGTAGTACCCGGTACTCCATTACATTTTTTTTAAAGGCTTAAATCTTTAAAACTAACTTGCCCTTCCACTAAAGAGTTAGTACAGTGGCTAATTCATTGCCATTCTATAGAGCATCAGTCAAGAACTACACACAGCATATCAAGTGTTTTGGAAAAATCATGGCTGCCTTTAATTTTGGAAGCTCTTTCCTTAGCCAATCAGTTTGTCTTTTGTCATCTACCACGTTATTCCGTGGTCACAGATATGACTACATTTTAGTGCCTTATAATATAACGATCATTGACCTATTCACTTCAAGTACCAAAAAAGATTATCTACACACCATAATCTATACTCCTGAAAATGTTCATTTTCGTTTTTGCACTACATCTAATACAAAAGTCTATGGAAAACGCATTAATAGAAAAACTTTTTTTGGGACCCCCTTTTATCTTTGGGCCTCCTTAATTTATCTCCATGATCTTTCCATCATGACCCACGGGAAATAAAGCTATCGGTCTGGAAAGTTTCATGGCAATTCCTCAGATGGGAGAAAAGGTATTAGGAACCAAATATTTGAGGGATTTCTATCACTGGTAATCCTAATTCTCACTAACACACACCTACACACACCCACGCATGCACGCATATATATACAGATAGATGGATAGATAGATAAATGTTGCTCGGATATGAATTTACCTTCTAAAAATTAAAAGAGTAGAGGTGTTTGGCAAAACAGGAACCATTTGGCCTAATTAAACGCAGCAGCTGGGAGACTGTCGCGATGTACAGAGGTTTTGGCTGGTATTTTATGCAGTTCCTGAAGTACAATAAACTGATAACACATCCTTGTAGAGCATACAAATATGGGCCTAGTCATCAACCATTAAATTCAACCATCTGATAAGAGGCACAGGTGGCTCTCGACTTTGTGGAGACATGGCATGGGCCTGCGTGTATGTGACCAGATGTCCGGTATGGGGGTGCATGATTGCTGTGTGTAGTGTGCATGCTGTATTCTGATTTACTAAGTGCTCAACTACATTGGACATCTGACTTTGTGGTAATTTGGGAACGCGCGCCCCTTTGTCCAAACATGCTTTATTGATGCCAATCTCCTCAGACCCGTTGTGGTGTAGCTGCCTATCTGTGTGGTCCATCTAAGTTTTTCCTGTTTGCGCATTTGTCTTCGGGCTAAGTGTGACCCCCCTCCTGTGACCTATCAATCAATAGGCTAGGGTTTGGGTCACAGGGTCTGTCTGACCACATATCTCTGATTCCGGGTTGATGAGGAGGTCCTCTCAAGTGAATTTGACAGTAATGATACGGGTTCGGTATTAAGTGTGCATATACATGACAGTCATTGATATTGGATTTACTGACATTCTCATAATTATGCGAACATTTGTCATGGCGCATATTGACATTGCATTTACCAGCATTGACATTGTTACATGTACATATAGCATGACGTACATTGTTTTCACCGATATTAACATTCTGCCCGCTAGTTGAATTTTCAACAACATCATTTTTCTCATATCTCATGACAGTCACATTATTCGAGACTGCATGTGTTTCTGTTGTGTCTGCTATCCTTTTTTCTAGTTATTTGCATACTACCTAATTTGAGGACTGCGTTTTTACAGCAGGAAAAGCCTACGTGTAGGAAACCACACTATAGTTGTACAAACATGATAACCGTAAGCAACGACGTGTACAGTTTGGTCACTCACGAGGGGAGCCAGAAAAAAATACTATGAACCCAGCCCTGCTCAGAGGCACCTCCCTCCTTCTCCATGTCAGCTTGGAGACGACGCAGTGCATGGATGGCAAAAGCGAGAGTTCAGTTTTCGAGATCATTTCCAGGATTAAACGTGCAACAGGAAGACCCAATCTTGGCACCCCCCCCCTCCATCACGGTCATCAAGTCCGACACATACTGATGTTGAATCACCATGAGGCGGATGGCTCTTAAAGGCATATGTATCAAGCCTTTTTCCCGTTCGCAAACGGGCTGATTCTCATTATTGGCCCTTATGCGAATGGGTAAAAGCCTTTTGTGATGTATCATCCCAAAAGGCCATCGCAAAATAGGGAATCACAAAATTTGCGATTCCCTATTTTGCAAATGCTTTTAAGAAATTGCAAATTGCGATTCCTTAAATGCCGTTCTGGAAGCACCCAAGTTGTGTGAATATGCCTTAAGAAATCGCAAATTACCACCAACTTCAAGTTGGTGATAATTTGCGATTTCCTATAAAAATGAACTTATTTGCATTTTTCAAAGTGTCATGTGGCTCAAATATATGCCCTTAGGGCATGTATGTGCACCACATGTGCACACATGCATATTTCAGGGTTGCAATAGGGCGTACTTTTGACACCATTGCACCCTTGAAATTGCATTCGCAATTTGCGAGTACCTAATGGGCACTCCCAAACTACGAATATCTTCCCATTCATTCCCATTCATACGGGTCTCTAGGCCCGTAGGAATTAATGGGAAGGTATTCCTTAATTGCGAACCGCAATTTGTGATTCGCAATTAAGGAATACGTAGGAATCGCAATTAATATTGCGAAACCTACATACATTTCATTTTGAGAGTCCTTAATAGCGATTCACTAAAAATCGCTATTAAGGAATCGCAAAACGTTTTTTTCATACATATGCCCCTACATTCTTCCGTGATAGCATTTAGGCCAAACTTGGTGTCGTTAATCATTTTCAGTAGCTCCCACCTGGGTATTTGTAACCAGCAGGTGTTTGCTTTTGTTTGTACGGTGAAAAAACCAGTGGACCCTCCTTCGTGCACCTCTGTCTCAGAAAACAGTCTACATTATTCCTGAATGTCCTTGTACTGAGCCCAGCCAAAATAGTCAGCAGTTCTTCTTCTTTGAGTCAGAGTTGTCTTCTTCTTTAGAAGTCTCGGGACCAAAATGTCGCTAGATTTGGTTAAAAGGTAAAGTGCTGTTGGGTTGGACTCATACCAGGTGATTTTTACTACAGCTCTATGGGGTTCTACTCTATTGGGTTGTATCTTGGTCCTAATCCTACATAGGTACAGGTGGATGAGACATTTTGCTTTTTTGGGTGCTATATCTTGGGATAAGTAAACCCTGTCTGTACCTAAGGCGTGGGGTATCAGTGAACATATGTAATACAACCTGTTTTTGGTTTGGGTGCCCATGGTGGTCATGTGCTGATACTATGTGTTGTGTAGGAGTGCTCTGTGTAGTGTGTGGAACGCTAGCATTTAGTTCAGTGCAAGTGTAAATGAGGTTGGAGAGGTCGCTACTAAGTCTGGGCGGTGAACTCCGCTCTGCTCGCGGAATTTGCAGAGTTTTCTGCACTCCGTGTTGTGCGGAGCTCAGGGAGTTCAGAAAAACTCCGCTCCGCAAAGTGGAGCAAAGTTTTTTGCCTTGCTCACGTTAATCAATGTCAAGTTGGCAAGCGCGAGCATGGAAAATCTACCTCCTGGTGAGATTTTTCCTCGTTCGCAATCGTCAACATCAAGTTGGCAAGCGCAAGCGTGGAAAATCAAACTCCCGGTGAGATTTCTCAACACGGATGGTCAGATTTCTGATTGTGAGTGGTCATGTGGGACTTCTGTCATTCCCCGCGTCTCCCACTCGCCGCCCGTTTCCCGCCACCGCGTCCCGTAGCTCCGCCCCCCTCGCACCCTATTGGCCGCCACGTCCCATAGCTCCGCCCCTTCGCACCCTATTGGCCACCCCGCTCCCACCTCCCAGCTGCTCCTCCCTCCCTCTCCCACTCATATGGAGGCCGCGCAGCGGTAGAGAGAGCGACCTCTGACCCTGTTTACCAGGCAGGTCGCTCCCCTCACCGCCACGCAGCCCCCTGTGTGACCACTGACCGCTGCTGCATTGTGTCTGCCTGCGTTAGAGTGACTGTGACCTCCTTCTCTTCTGTACCCACGAGTGGGTGATTCTCCCCCACTGTACCTGTGTATTTTGCTGCCTTGATTGTCCCCCTCTCCTTTGGTGCCCAGATTGTGTCCCTTTTTTCTTCTGTCATTCCCCGCGTCTCCCCCTCGCCGCCCGTTTCCCGCCGCCGCGTCCCGTAGCTCTGCCCCCCTCGCACCCTATTGGCTGCCGTGTCCCATAGCTCCGCCCCCCTCACACCCTATTGGCCGCCCCGCTCCCACCTCCCAGCTGCTCCTCCCTCCCTCTCCCACTCATATGGAGGCCGCGTAGCGGTAGAGAGAGCGACCTCTGACCCTGTTTACCAGGCAGGTCGCTCCCCTCACCGCCACGCAGCCCCCTGTGTGACCACTGACCGCTGCTGCATTGTGTCTGCCTGCGTTAGAGTGACTGTGACCTCCTTCTCTTCTGTACCCACGAGTGAGTGATTCTCCCCCACTGTACCTGTGTATTTTGCTACCTTGATTGTCGCCCTCTCCTTTGGTGCCCAGATTGTGTCCCTTTTTTCTTCTGTCATTCCCCGCGTCTCCCCCTCGCCGCCCGTTTCCCGCCACCGCGTCCCGTAGCTCCACCCCCCTCGCACCCTATTGACCGCCGCGTCCCATAGCTCCGCCCCCCTCGCACCCTATTGGCTGCCCCGCTCCCACCTCCCAGCTGCTCCTCCCTCCCTCTCCCACTCATATGGAGGCCGCGCGCGGTGGCCGCGTCGCTGGCTTTGCCAAAGGCGCGCCTAAGGCAAGCCCGTCTGCGCCCGTCCGCGCCTGGCCCAGCGCCAGACCCCCTGGCCCCCGCAGATGCCAGCCCACCCGCAAGACCTACAACGCCGCCACTCTCATCGCACTCAACACCGGCTGGAGCCCCGGCTGCTGCAGAGCCACCCCAAGACGCACCCACGGACCCTTCACCTGCCAATCCTGCAAGTTCTCCTGCATCCGGACCCGTACCGCACCCGCCAAGCCAAGCACCAACAGCAACCACCTGAAGCACCTGAAGTGCATCCTGCTCAACACCCGCTCCGTCCACAGGCACGCAGTGGAACTCTGGAACCTGCTCGACCCCACATGCCCAAACGTCGCCTTCCTCACGGAAACCTGGATGAACGCCTCCTCAGCACCAAACATTGCCATCGCCATCCCGGACAGATACAAGATCACCCGGAGGGACCGTGCCAACCAGAATGGAGGAGGCATCGCCATCGTCCACAAGAACACCATCCGCATCACGACCAACTCCGAAGACACCCTCACAGCCGCCGAACACCTGCACTTCCAGATCCACACCGACCCCAAGACCACCCTCAGAGGCACCCTCATCTACAGACCCCCAGGACCTCGCACACAATTCAGCGAAGACATCGCCGACTTCATCAGCCCGCACGCCCTCCCCTCCGCTTACTACATCCTCCTCGGGGACCTCAACTTCCACCTGGAGAACAACAACGACCGCAACACCACCACCCTGCTGGACAACCTCACCAACCTCGGACTCAAGCAACTGGTGACCACCCCCACCCACTACGCCAGCCACACGCTCGACCCCGTCTTCTCCTCCAGCAAGGACATCACCTTCAGCCACGCCACCGGACTCCACTGGACAGACCACAGCAGCGTCCACTTCAGCTTCAGAAGGACCACGACTCACCACCACCCGCAACTGGTCCCCCGCAGATGCTGGAACAAGATCACTGCCGACCAGCTCACCACATCCCTGAGCCAGAACCCCCCACCATATCAGCGAACCCCAACCAAGCCGCCAACAACCTCACGAAATGGATCAGCAACTGCGCAGACGACCTCGCTCCACTGAAGATTCCCCCCCCCGCCAGACCCGGCACCAAGAAAGCATCTTGGTTTACTGACGAACTCAAGAGCTCCAAGAAGAACTGCCGGGCCCTCGAGAAAGCCTGGCGCAGAGACCCAACTACAGACAACATGACCACCCTCAAGCTCGCCACTCGAAGACATCACCAGCTGATCCACACCACCAAGAAATCCGCATTCAAGGAACGACTGGACAACAACGCCCGCAACAGCAAGGAACTCTTCAACATCGTCAAAGAGCTCTCGAACCCCAGCGCCGGAAACAACGACATCACGCCCTCGCAAGACCTCTGCAACTCGCTCGCCTCGTTCTTCCACAGCAAGATCGCAGACATACACAACAGTTTCAGCACACAGCCAACGCACCCTACGACCGGAACAACGCCCCCCACCACCACCCTCCGCGCCTGGACCCCAGTCAACACCGAAGACACCACCCGCACGATGAACTCCATCCACTCAGGATCTCCAACCGACCCCTGCCCTCACCACGTCTTCAACAAGGCCGACTCCGTCATCGCACCCCACCTGCAGGACATCATCAACGCCTCCTTCGACACCGCCACCTTCCCAGAGAGCTGGAAGCACGCCGAACTCAGCGCCCTACTGAAGAAACCATCAGCGGACCCCACCGACCTCAAAAACTACCACCCCATCTCGCTCCTTCCTTTTTCCGGCCAAAGTCATCGAGAAAACCGTCAACAGACAACTGGCCGCCTTCCTCGAGACAAACGGATCCTTCGACCACTCGCAGTCCGGCTTCCGGGCAAACCACAACACCGAGACCGCCCTCATCGCAGCCACCGACGACATCCGAGCTTTGCTCGACAACGGGGAAACAACGGCCCTCATCCTCCTGAACCTCTCCGCGGCGTTCGACACGGTCTGCCACCGCACCCTAGTGCAGCGCCTCAACAACATCGGTATCCAGGAGAAGGCACTGGAATGGATCATCTCCTTCCTCGCCGGAAGAACACAGAGGGTCCGCCTACCCCCGTTCAGATCCGAGGCCACCGAAGTCATCTGCGGCGTACCACAAGGATCATCACTCAGCCCCACCCTCTTCAACATCTACATGAGCCCCCTCGCAGCCATCGCACGCCAACACAACTGCAACATCATCTCCTACGCCGACGACACCCAGCTGATCCTCTCCCTCACCAACGACCCCGCCACTGCCAGAACCAACCTACACGAAGGGATGAAAGACGTAGCCGAGCCGATGATGAAAAGCCGCCTGAAACTGAACTCAGATAAGACGGAAGTCCTCATCCTGGGATCATCACCCTCCGCCTGGGACGACTCCTGGTGGCCCCCTGCCCTTGGCAGCGCACCCAAACCAACAGACCACGCACGCAACCTGGGCTTCGTCCTGGACTCCTCCCTCTCCATGACCAGACAAGTCAACGCCGTCTCCGCATCATGCTTCAACATCCTACGCATGCTACATAAGATCTTCCGGTGGATCCCCACCGAAACCAGGAAGACGGTCACCCAGGCCCTCGTCACCAGCCGACTGGACTACGGCAACTCCCTCTATGCCGGAACCACAGCCAAACTCCAGAAACTACTCCAGCGCATCCAGAACGCATCAGCACGCCTCATCCTGGACATTCCCCGACACAGCCACATCTCCGTACACATGAGAAACCTGCACTGGCTCCCCGTCAGCAAGAGAATCACGTTCCGACTCCTCACCCACGCACACAAAGCTCTCCACAACCAAGGCCCAAGATACCTCAACGACCGCTTGACCTTCTACACTCCCACCCGCCAGCTTCGATCAACCAGCCACGCCCTCGCCGCCGTCCCCCACATCCGAAGAGCCACAACAGGAGGAAGATCCTTCTCCCACCTGGCTGCCAAGACGTGGAACTCCCTCCCCATCCACCTCCGCCTGACCCAAGACCACCTCTCCTTCAGGAAGCAACTCAAGACCTGGCTGTTCGAGCAGTAGCGGACCCCCCTACCCCAATCGCCTTGAGACCCTCCGGGTGAGTAGCGCGCTATACAAATGCTTGATTGATTGATTGATTGATGTATGCTCGCGACCGCACGTGTTAAGAAACCGTCCATTAGTGTTGAGAAAGCAGCCTCTCAAGTAGAAATCTACTCGAGCGGCAGAAAGGAAGCAGCGTCCGCTTGCGCTGTGCATGGAGCATTTGCAATGATTGCAGTGTGGACAACCACCTGGCACTGAAAATCACAGCGAACGGCATTTATCTAAAGAAACTCCACCACTAGCGGAGCTCCGCGTAGCGCATTGTTTTTTTTGCACTTCGCAGAGTTCCGCAAGTGGAACTCAGTGAACTCTGCCGAGGCTTAGTCCTTACGCAAGCGCTGAAAGAATGTCAAGGTAGGCTCCATGAAATTAAGCAGATTTCTGGCTTTCGAGAGGCGCAAGAGCACCCACACTAGACAGAGAGTGTACAAAAGTCCATAAATATGTAACTTTGAAAACATTTGCACGTCTTGGGATGGTCTCCAGGAGAGATGTCTGTTGTCTGGGCACCCAGGGGTGTCTTGGCCTGGTGTAGTGCTAAAAAGAGTCTGTTTGTAAAAAAGTGTCCATAAAGGCAGCATGCAGTCTTGAGCTCTTGGGCCTCATTGAAGTCCTTTTGGGAGCTTCAGCTGAAGGGGTGGGAGGCCGCAGTAACGATGGTGCACATGCGACTTGATTGTATAAGAGCAGAGGGTTGTAGGTTAGCTTGGAAAAAACACATATCGTTAAACAGTTTTTGGATAATTCCTCTGCCTTCTTTTAAGGGGTATATTCTGTAGCTTCACTTTTTGGGAAACTTTTTAGTGGGATAAGGGAAGGAGGTGGCCATACCTTAGGGAATGTTGAGGTTAGGTGGCCTTAGCATTATTTTGTGAATACTTTGGTCCTGCTCCGACCCTTGCTATGGAAAGGGAGAGTACTTTACTTTGTGGGTTACCTCTGTTAAATGTGTGTGTGTGTGTGTGGTTATCGGTGCGGGGGTATCATTTTGACCTGCCTGTGCATTGTGTAGTGTGAGTGGAAGTAGATGTGTAATGATTTTTATGGGCTTTGTGTATAATGGTGGTAATTCTGTCACATGCATGGCCCTCTGGTCTCTGCACATGGTGTGTTATGAGGATATACCCAATGGAGGTGGGTGATTATGTTACACGCTTTTTCTGGAAGGTTGTGGTCTTTTTGGCAACTTTTGGGTTTTTTGTGTGGGTTCTGTTGGGCGTTTACCTATGCTTTTGGCCAATGATGCTCCTAACATAGTATACACAAAGTGGTTGGGGAGTTGATTGTGGTCCTTCTGTTGCTCTGCAGGGGAGTGGCTGGGCTAATGGATTATTTGCTGTGCTTCCGGTGAGAGTTGGGTGCGTGGTTAGGACTTGTCGTGATTGGCCCAATGTGGGTAATGCTAACACTTTGATGGATTTTTCTCCACGGACTGAGTGTCATATGGTTGCCGGCTTTGCAGTTTTGAGGACAACCTTTTACTAGGTGTGCGGGAAACCTGTCTTTCAACACTGGAGTGTTTGCCTTGTTTTGGAACTGTTAGGCACCTCCAATTGGTTTTTGGACACTCTATTGCTGTTGGAACCGTGTGCCAAAAGGCAAATTTGAGTCCCAGGACAGTGGCCTGAGAATGGGGCACCCTAACTTGATGGTTGGAACCCAACCCAAATTGGACTTGGGGGAGAGGACCTGGGTGCCTGCTTTTATGCACCAGCAGAGGTCACCCTGCCGCCTCGTCGGACTGTCCCCCCTGGGGGCACGGCTAGCCAACCCCAACCCGGGGGATCACCAGCAGAGTGAGGCCCAGGCCCCTGCGGGCACCTGGATGGTGAACTATAGTGCGAATACCTCGTTGATATAGTGTACGGCGGCCCTAAATCCCGCTTGTGGATTCAGGTAAGTAAATCTATTTGGAAAGGGTATACATCATGTTGGGGGGTGGTTATTGAACTTACTGTGTGTTTGCATTCTGTGATTGTGCAAGGGCATTGCAAGGGCATTGCCGCCCCAGACAGTCTACCCTCCCTGCCGCGGCTGTGATCCCAGTCCTTGCTGGGCTGGGCTCCCTGTCTGCTGCAGCTGTTGCCATGTGCTTGGCCAACCCCCCGCCCCTGATGCGTTGGGTGGCTGTTCCCGAGGCTCATTTACGATGCATTTGCTTAGCTCTGGGCTTGGTTTTGGGAATGGGTATTCTCAGGAGGCTGTCCCGGAATCATTCCTCTCTGCTTTTGATACACTTATAGACAACAATAGATGGACCGGTGGCCTCTTCTGTAACAATAGTAGCATTCTATGAGATCTGGAGGCTTCCAGCCTCCCTGCCCTCTGGGGCTAGCACTCTGTTAGAAACCTTTGGGGTTCTGCGACTGAGTCTTCTTCAAGACAGGTGCCACTTGCACGTTTGTGGCCACCGCGGTCATCTTGAGGGTGGTCTCGCCCTGTTCTTGGTCTTTCCAAGGGGGCCACTGCATGTGGGCTATGGATGGTGACCTGCCCACTTTGGACCCTGGGATTTTTCCTGTGTGATAGATGGGGAAACCTCCTTGGGGGTGTAGTTCCATTAGTCAAGCGTGCTAAATTTCCTACAGAGGTCACTGGCCTGAGTACCACATTTGGAAACAGGTAAGGTCCTCCAGGGCAGGGAACGTACCACATGGCATGAGGCCACCTCATCTCTGCCACTTCCTCACTCATGGAGATGCTAGGGTGGTGACTAATGGTAGGCGACAATTTCCATTCCGCTCGCGGAAATTGTGAACATTTGACATTTTTGCGTTCCACGCGGAACGCAAAAATGTCGAAACTTCCGCGATCCACGAGGGAACGGAAATTGTCGCCCACCCTTACTGCAAATACAAAAGCAGCAGTTCCTTGCCCTCAGTGTCCGAGTGTTCAATGGAGGCTAGATGACCACTGCCATCTAGGAACGGTCAAATAATATCGAGGACTAGTCCAGGACATAAATGAGGGCATTAAGAAGGAGGTTTCCATTGGCAGAGTCCCCAGGCCGCATATTGCCACAGACCAATCGCCCAGATCTCTGCGTCAGCTGACAAATGCCAAGGCGGCCTCAGGTGAAGGAGAAGGCAATCTCGTGACCTAGTACAGGGGTTGTCACAGGTGGACATTTCCATACAGCAGTATACGTCTGTCAGCGTGCACACTCACCTCACCACTGTTTGGTTATGTTACGGCAGCTGTTTTGAAACTAGCATAAAAGTACAATATGTGGATTGAATCAGAAATAATATTGCATCACTTAGTTTCTCCTATTACGCCCCTCCACAGCTCTCTCACAGTCATGCACATGGGGCACCTCAGGGTAGGTCCATCCTCGTCATCTTTTCTCTCAGTGAATGGAGGTATTGCACAAAACGGTGGCATCTTCAGGGCAGGATTCATTCTGGAACGATGCTCCTGTCACAAAAATTAAACCCCAACAGGAAGCACTTATAGTATTTGACCTTCAACTCGGGCACCTGCTTTATTTATATCTGTAAGTCTTACAGATATAAATAAAGCCGGTGCCCAAGTTGAAGGTCACTTTCAGTAACGCATTAATCAGCACACAGTGGAGGCTAGGCAGGTGTGCTTTCTCCCCATATCTACCGTCAACAATTTGCTGTAATCCTTGATGGAGCTCTGTGCACCCATGAGTTTCTCGAGCGCAATCCCCATGTAGTTCCTGACACCAGGAGGTTCTGTCTCCTCATCTGCTGCTCTGATCGGTCTCTGGCCCTTTAAAAACAAGAGGCATGTGAACTGCATGGAAGCCCTGCCCGTTTGGCACCTGACCACACACCAGCGGTGTGCAACGTCTTCCCGCCCTTTCCCCCACTATGATGGACAGCTCACTCGAGGGACCACGGCGCCCGTCGGCGCTGTGGCAACGTTACAGACACACATAGTCGCTGTAGACAACTCTTCTGACCCTTTACGCAGCTGTAGTGTAGGAAAAGTACTATACATTTACCCAATGAGGTAGCCTGGCACTTACTGATTAGCCAGTAGAAAAGTACTCCAGTTGAGTAGAAGTATTGCACAAAACTGTGGCATCTTCTTGGATAAATATGCAGGGCAGGATTCAACCCCAACAGGAAGCACTTAACTATTTGACCTTCAACTCGGGCACCTGCTTTATTTATACCTGTAAGTCTTACAGATATAAATAAAGCAGGTGCCCGAGTTGAAGGTCAAATTCAGTAACGCATTAATCAGCACACAAAAATCTCTGCGACCACGTGAAATTTCACGTGAACGCAGAGATTTTTTGCTGTTTTGCGATATTTTGTGAAAGGCACTTTCGCAAATTCCGCCCAGGCTTAGTGGTGACAGAGGCTGAACTGGGTAACCTTGAGGGTGCACGTGGTCCGGATGCTACCTTCATTGTCCCTATGCACCTTGTGCTGACTCCCCACCTAGCCTAGAAGGATTCAGTAGGCATGTTCATGTCATGGTCTTGAAACTCCTGCTCCTTGCACCTTAGATGTTATCCTTTTGGCAGTTGCTACCAAAAGGTAGTGTGCACGACCTACCCACTGTCGAACTAATTTTCATAGCTCTAAGAGGCTTCCCGTATTTCAGGACTACCTCTTTGAAGGGGGCACAATTGACTGGGATCACCCTGGCTGTCGTCTACATGGAGTGGGAGTGGTTTGCTGATTTCTGCTCTAGGAGGGAGGTTCCAGGGGATAAGCAGGCTATATATAGTCCAGTTCTCGGTGAACTGGATGGACATTCTTAGCTTGGACAGTAGGTCTTGACATAGTATATTGGTTGGGGAGGAAGGATAATACAACAATTGTTCTCTTGTCCTATTCTACCCTAACACCAGCTCGAGGGGTTCTGTGAGGGGGACCTCGGCCACCGAACCTGAGCTTCCTTGTATTATGGCTGTGGTTTTTGATATGGGGGCAGTCACTTCCCTCAAGCATGACCTTACCGCCCCTGTGTCCACCAGAAAAGGGGGTGCGGTCTCTCACCTATTAACATTGTAGCCCTCCTCAGAGCAGTTCAGGGAGGATATTGGGGTGAGTGCATCTTTGGATAGCTTGGTGGCTTCTGGCGTGTGTTCCCTGTTTTTCCCCTGGGTTGGGGGAACCTACCCTGCAATCTCACACTTGCTGTCAGATTCTGAAGAACTTAAGACTTCTTCCTTGATTTTGCTAGCCCTAAAGTCGTGTAAGTTACGAGTCAGGCCATTCTGAAGTTGGCCCATCGTTTTAGCAGAGCCATTTTTCCAGCCCTCTCTTGATCTACATATCTGGTCTGAATGTATGTTCTTGTGTGCTCTATTATTGTTGGTATCGAATGTCTCCCCTCAGGCCAGGGTAATGGGTATGCCTTGGTATGTGCATGCCACTCACTGCAGTGTTACTCTAGCTTACTAGCCTGTGTGCTGAATCTAGTTTTCATGTGGTCTAGCGGTGACTCCATGATGAGTTAGGAAACTTTTTAAGGAGTTTGTAAACATCTGACTTTCTCAAGTTTTAAATAATTCCAAATTCTGTTCTGATTGCTCGGAAATTGTCTACATGGGGTTGCCGATTGTGAGGAACTTGAGTACACGGAGTTGTGCCAATTGTGGGGAACTTGGGTACAAGCGGTTGGGCCGATTGTGGGGAACTTGTGTTATGAATTGCAAAGTACCCCAATATAGGCTTGGTTAGTCTCCTATTCTTTTACCTACATTTACCCTGCTATTGTACTACATAACAGTTTTTGGTGCTGACCTTTTACTTATTTAGGTGCTGCATAAATGTTGTGTGGTATTTCCCCGAAAACTGGCCTCATTTGTTATGCATGAGGATTCTCAGAATCACAGCAGGATTACCATCTTCTGCAGAAAAACTGTTTATAAGGGTCATCACTATCGTCATCCTTGGCCGACATGACACAGGAAGGTAGAGCCCCTGAGGGTACCTTTTTTGGGCATATAAGCACCATATCTTTGCTGGGACAGGCAGAGGAGAAAGACTTCCATGCTGACATGCTGACACAAGACGCTGAGATTCCTGCACGCAGACACTCCAGCACGCAGTGGCCTGACATCCCTCGCGGGGTGTCCATCTCAAGACCAAGACGGGGTCCTTTGCTCTCCCACATCAGGTAATGGGGTTGGCTCTATCCTAAGGGGATTCTTGGCTATACACCTACATACAAGCTAGGTACACTTAGGTACATCTAGTTATGGTTTGCATTGTAGGAACATGCATAATTACTGGCATCTATTTATGTACCAGCATATATCCATTGGTTTAGCATTATGGTAGAATTCTAGAATCTATTTACTCTGTTGGTGCTCATACCAGTATACATCTGTTTCTGTCATATGGTTGTTGCAGCACACATATTTAACGCTAGAATGACGCTGGCTCAATAAATTCTGATTGAACACATCCCCATTGTTTATTCTGTGTATCTCTCTGAGACAAAGTGAGCACAAGTGCTCGAGTGAAAAGTACCATACTGTTTCCACGATCCCTGAGGGGGCAGTCGTCATGTTCGATAGTTGCCAGAAACTATTTTCTCCTTGGTAAGAGGAGTTCATAGTGGCACTGTGAGCTAGCTGGTATGCTGGCGAACATGTATGGTGGGGGTGTCTGAAATCAGTCTGGACACCTATCCCACATGTTATGTTGTCTAAACATGCAGATCCTATATGGATTTATAGGAACTACAGGACACTTGGGTACACTGGTTTGTGCCGGCAACAACTACTGGTTATGAGCTCTATTAAGGAAAACGATGTATCACATAAAACACTTAACAGAAAACAAAGACAATGCAATGAAATAATAATAACCTGTAAGAAAGTGAAATGGTTAGTTCAGAATAGTATAAGGTGCTTTTTAGCAGCGGAATAGAAAATATGGAGTACTGACATGTCGGAAGAAATGATTAATATTTCACAGTTGCATAAACTTACAAACAGGACATGACATTTCAACATAAAATACAATTGCAAAATTTAACAGCACCACATCAATAATGCATATATTAAAAACCTTAATAAAAATAGGAGAGAAAAAATTTACATAAAAAATGATTATTTTGTCCCAAAAATCTTAACCAGCTCCTAGCGCCTCCTGCCTGATGCACAGGAATACTCTACGCGGTATGCAGAGGTATGTGAGCCCGATAGTCTGTCACTATTGGCGCAGGGACAAAAAAAAGCAACTATTTGCGCAGTGAAGAAGGAACAACATGACAACTATCGGCCCTCCCTGGCCAGACACAAGCTACACCTTATTCAGAATTATCCGAATTTTCCCTAATGTCTGAATTACACCCTATATCACACCCACGGGTCATGCGTACCATCTGAGTTACGCTCATTGGTCCAAGCAAAAAAATCCACCTCTTCATTTCTTTCAGACATCGTCAGTGTAAAGAAACCGATCGTCCCTAAAAAACGACTTTACACTAAAAAATAAGATCAAGGTGGTGACCCTATATTACAACCTAGGCCTATGCGTACCATTTGTGTCACGCTCAGCGGTCCAAGCAAACTAAATAAGTGACCCTATATCACACCTATGTCCTATGCATATCATCTGTGTCATGCTCAGCTGTTCAAGCAAACTAACTATTAAAAAAGGACCTTATATCACATTTAGGGCCTATGCATACCATCTGTGTCACGCCCAGCGGTCCAAGCGAACTCACTATAAACTACCTTCACTTTTCCTAGCATACTGACTTGGTAAAAAGTGATCTACGCGCTTGTTCTAGTTTTCCACAAGCCACTTGCTGGGACTAAGGATCATATGTAGTCTCTCACCCTGTGACAGCAGCCTCAGGGCAGACCCCCGCCCCACGATTCAGCAGAAGTTCTAATCAATTATGGCGTCTGCTCACCGATCTTGTTGCGCAGATTTGAATCCATTTGGGCAGGGGTCCTTGTCCTTCTGCAGCAGTCGGGCTTGATAACCCAATCTCTCCCATCTCACTCACCAAAATGTTTCTTGGATATGAATTTACCTTGAATAAAATTAAAAGACATGAGGCGTTTGGCAAAACAGGAACAAGTTGATTTAATTAAACGCAGCAGTTGGGAGACCAGCAACAGAGTCGTATCAGGAGACTGTCTTGATGTACAGAGGTTTTGGGCAGTATTTTATACAGTTCATGAAGCACAGTAAACCGATTACACAATCTTGAAGAGCACATAAATCTGGGTATAGTCATGAACCATAAATTCAACCCTCTGAAAAGGGGCACATGTGGCTCTCGACTTTGTGGAGACCCTGCATGAATATATGATGTTACAACGCAAACCGTTACAGCGCATGCTTTTACAATGCGGACTTTACAACGCAGCTACCATTACATCGAATGTTTTTACATTGCATACCATTACAACTCAAAATGATTTAAATGCAATAAAACTACCATTTCAACGCAAACATTTACAATGCATACTTTTACTACGCATACCATTACTACCCTTTAAAAAAATAAAATATATATATTTCTTTTTTTTATGTATCATTAACCCCTGAGACACGATGCAAGGAAAATAGGGGTTTTGGGTGGGGTAGTGTATTAAGTCACAGGTATTTAAAATGAATACCTGGGTATTTAAATTAATACTCGTATGTTAAAACTAATACTCGTATCCATTTTAAAGATGTAATATATATATATATATTTTAAAAATGTATAACTTACCATTGGGACGGGATACATAGGAAATAGGGGTTTTGGGTGGGAAACTGTATTAATACACGGGTATTCAAAAGTAATACTTTAGTATTAAAATTAATACTCGCGTGTTAAAATTAATGCTCGTAATTTTTTTTTAAATAAATACATTCTAAAAAATGTATAACTTACCACTGGGACGGGATGCAGAGGAAATAGGGGTTTTGGATGGGGACGTGTATTATATCATGGGTATTTAAAATTAATACCTGGGTATACTTGAGTATTAAAATTAACACACATCTAAAAATTCACATAAAAAACGGAATATTCACCCTATATATCCATATTTTATTTTTTTCAATATCAAAAAAATTGTATGCATGTTTATTATGACTTTTTTAAATAAAAATATCATTAATAGATGAACAATATTAAAAAATACACATCTTAAAAAATATAATTCCCATGTTTTTTTAAAGAGTACACAAACTAAAAAATGGCCATATACTTATTTTAATATGACAAAACAAATACATATAAAAAATATATCATTATATTAAATCCAAAGCAAATAAACGAAAACATAACAAATAAGGCACCATTATACTCAGCACAAAATAACAGTCCTTCAACTCTTTCTATGAAGGCACCTTAACCTGCTGTTCGCCAAACTGGCGGACAATAAAAAATATATAATGAAAACATTTTAAACAATAAAAATTTACATATTTTGTCAGCATTTAAAACACAGCTAAAAATATGCACAAAACATTTTCAAATAAATTATCGTTCACCATCAATAAACGTATAAAAGCAGCCGACCACCATTTTGAAAACAGTGGTAATCTGACTTACACAGAGACCACACGCATTTTGCCAGCCAAGCAGTTTTCGCACTCAAACAGTGCCATCTACAGTTTCAAGTAAGTGTACCCATAACAATATATTATAAGTACAAAACTAAAACATAGGGGCCGATTATGATGGCGGAAGGCCCACCACCACCAGCCGTGCTGTGGCGGGGCCTCCGCCATCGGACGTCAATTTCCCTTGCCAAATCACGATGGCGGGGGAAATCAGCCAGCGACCATGGCGGGCGCAAAGACCATCCGCCCCGATTGCCTGGCGGATGGTCCACAATGCATAAAATGGTGGCAGTACCTAGCAGGCACCGTCCCCCAAATTACAATGTGGGCTACGTTCAGCCTTTCGCCATGAAAAGGCTGGCGGGGATTGACTTCCGTGGCCATTGCGGCCCCCCTTGGTTTGGGGGAGGTAGATGTGCACTTGGGGGGTACCCATGGTATCCCCGACATTTCCATGCATAAGTTGTCAGGCACCGTGTGGTGCAGGGAAATACACCACATAGCCATTTAGCAGTGCGGTGGGTGCTGCAGCCAGCAGCACCTGCCACAATATTAAATTGCTGGATGCGACTGCCATGGTGGCGGTCGCATCGCAATTAGGGGTGCGGGACTGCCGCCTTACAGGCGGGCGGTCCCAATCCCTGCTACGATGGCGGACGGACTCAAGTCCGCCCGCCATCGTAATCGACCCCATAGACTTTAAATTAATAACCTTTAACATTTTTAATATTTTACAGCATTTACAGAATTTCAAAAATGGCATGATATTTACACAATTGCTAATACAGCCAATAAATCCCAAAACTCTGTTAGTTAGACAAACATTAAAAAATATATATATATATATATTGTCAACAGTAAAAATGTATGATGTTTCAGAGAGTGTACAAATGTAAAATTCCTACTCCAAACTGTGTTAACGACAAGTAAACTCCATTATGTTTGTGTTTTTGAATTCAATATTTCAACTACAAACTATGTTTACGTCAAAAAAAGTAGTAAATACAGGTGGGAACAATTTTACTATGCCATCTACAAAGTGTGCTCGACTCAGGAAATGTGTAATATGCAAGTGTGTGCAAAATTACTATTCCTAATCCAACCTGTGCATGTCTCAAGGGAAATGCATGATAGTGGTAGGAATAAATTAACTATTCGTACTCCGACAGGTACTTGCCTCAGGGAAAGTGTTGGATAGTGGTGGGGTAAAATTACTATTCCTACTCCGACATGTGCTTGGCTCTGAGAAACTGCTGGATGGTGGTGGGGCAAATTTACTATTCCTACTCCAACAGGTGCTTACGTCAGGGAAAGTGTTTGAAGGTGTTGGAGGGCAAATTTGCTATACATACTCGGACAGGTGCATGCCTCAGGGAAAGTGCTAGATAGTGGTGGGCGCAAAATTACTATTCCTACTCCAACATATGCTTGCCTCAGGTAAAGTGCTGGATGGTGGTGGGGCCAAATTTACTATTTATACTCCGACCTATGCTTGCCTCAGGGAAACTGCTGGATGGTGGTGGGAGCAAATTTACTATTCCTACTCCAACAGGTGCTTGCCTCTGAAAAACTGATGGATGGTGTTTCATGCATAAAACAATGTTTAAATATTTTAAACACATTTATTTTTATCAACAGATAAATTCATCATCAAACATAATTTCAAAAGGACACCCATCCACATTCTGTTAAAAAAAGACAAACAAATTAAGAAACAAAGAAAGAAATCAAGATAAATAAAAATAAAGGGGCCGATTCACTGAACTAATCTGAGACAAAATCCTAAACTTACTACTTTTGGTATTTACAGGAGGCACTTACGATTTTTGGTATTCACAGAATGCACTTACGACTCCTAACTTTACGTCCGCACTCAGGCCGGAATTTCTGCACCCGGATCGTACTCTCCGCACCCGGCGCGTACTCTCCACACCCGGAACGTACTCTCCGGCTAGGGCCGTATTCTCCGGCTCGAACTGTAATCTCCGACTGGGGCCGGATAAATTGTAATTATTAGGCCGGATTGCATTTTTTACAAAAAGGAACATTAGGAATGTGTGATAAATGGTAGAGGAGGCCATGAAAAACAGTTTGGGCAGGGAAAAGGGTAAGGTCAGACACTACATCATAACCCAGAAACGTTTTCTCCTTTGCATCATGGTACATGCAGTGCATCATTTGTGCTCTTTTACATGACAACCAAAACCATCAAAAAAGAATACTAATCTTTAGCACACCCCATAACCTTGTTAAGTTGGAGAGTAATGATATTTGGATGATGAATGGGACGTTTAAATCCACACTCCATCCATTCACCCAAATATACACTATTCACACCTATATTAATAATACAGTTGTTCCGTTAGTGTAAAGTTTACTCCCTTATAAACAATCCTCAACATACACTGATTTTTTGTCAGTGATTAAAGCAAAAACAGCAAACAAAAGAATTAGAAAAGTGTTAATTGACTTTGAATTTTTAATGATTAATACAATTACCAAAATGTACACCGATACCCAAATTCAAGGATGTTTATTTCACTTTTCACAGGCATATTGGCGAAAATTTAAAAAACATCCTTAGCTGAGGATTATATATCAGACAGCAAACTCCAATTTGAATTTAAAAAACTAACAGCCCTTTGTTTTATTCCTCCTGACAGTGTAGACGAATACTACACTTCTATTACAGAATCTGAATACTTTATATCAAACGAAGACAAATTGGCACCCCTTCTAAATTACTTTGAAGACACATGGATTGGCCATCTAAGCAGGTCAGGTCGCAGGAGGAAACCATGTTTCCATGTGAAGTGGTGGAACTGCTACTCAACCTGCTCAGATCGAGGAGCAAAAGCAAACAATGCCATAGAGGGATGGTACAATTCCTCCAATAAATCAATTGGGAAACTTCATCCTAACTTCTATCATTTCTTGGAAATTTTGAGGAAGGAGCAAAGGGGCTGATTACGATGGCGGGCGGACTTGAGTCCGCCCGCCATCGTAGCCGGATCGGGACCGCCCACCTGTAAGGCGGCGGTCCCTCTCCCCTAATTACGATGTGACCGCAACCATGGCAGCCGCATTGAAAATTTAACAGTGCAGTGAGTGCTGCTGGCTGCAGCACCCGCTGCAATGTCAAACAGCCATGTCATGCATTTCCCTGCACAATGTGGCGGGCACCACCTAGTGCACAACTGGCCCCCACAACACAGAGGGGGCCCACAAAGGGCCCCTGAATCCAGCCTCTGGTAGCCAACCGCCATGGAAAAGCTGACTGACGCTGACGTAGTAATTGGGTCAGCGGTACCATTTGTTTCCAGCGCGTCCAGTAGAAGGGTAAGTTTCTCTGCTCTGGTGGGCTGGGGGTGCACATTGTGGCATCGAGGGAGAAGAAACAGTGTTTCAATGATGTCTCAATGCAGGGCATTTTTGGTGCACGATCGCGTACAGTGTCGCAATGGTGCACCAGGAATGCCCAATAGACACCAGGGATGTGTTTTTTGATGCAACGGAAGCGACCCCTTGGGCAAGGGTCGCTTCCTAAGGGGAACATTTATTTGAAAAGTATATTCTGCCCCCCCCCCCTTGGGCAAGGGTCGCTTCCAGGGGCCATATTTTTAAAAGAAGTATATTCTGTACCCCCTGGGGGCAGATCAGTTTGTTCATTTGGCCTTTCTGCAGAAAACACCACTAGAAACCTGGGAGTGTTTATGGCAAAGGTCGCTTCCTTATGGGCCTAAATTATTTTAAGGACTTTTCAACCCCCCATGGGGACAGATCACCTGCATTTATTGGTGTTTCTGGACGGGTGGGGGGGCAGAAAAGCCCACTAGAGCCAGGCATTTAAAAATCAATAAATTGGTAGCTTCCAGGAGACATATATTGTTTTATGTGTATTCTGCCCCCCCAGGGGCAGATCTGCCCGCTTATTTGGCCTTTCTGCCCCCATTTGGGTACTGACATAGCGTGTTATAATGTTAATTGTTTTATTTCTTGAGAATTGCAATTGTAATGCTTTATTTCTACCTTTTTGTTCTAGTTCAAGGCTTTTGCTCTTTAGACTGTTCCAGGTTGCGGTTTCATTACTGGTGGTTCTGCTGTTTGTGTAGTTGCATGTGTTTGGTAAGAGACTTTTTTTTGTACAATGTAAATGTTTTTCATTTCTCTGCATGCATTTGTTTTGTGCAAATGGTGTAATAATTTCAGTATGTTTGGCTTCTGTTTTTTGAGTGTCAAAAACGTTTTGCATTTGTGCTCGATGTGTATTTTGTTGTTTTTTGAGTAATTGTTTTTTTTTTCCTTCTAGTGGAATATCGTTTTTGCTGTCTCTCTGCAGAGTAGGTGCTGCTGAGTGTAGCGATCTCTTGCAAGTGAATCGTATAGTATTGGAGTATATAGATCTTTGTGGTGAAGGCACACATCTTTTTTACTTACTTATTTTGCACAGTGTTGGTTGTTGTTGTCCTCTTTCTTGGTAAGGATAATGGCTAGCCGCAGGATTACTGCTCAGCAGGTTGTTGGTATGCTTTTGGAGTCTTCCTCTGACCATGGTTCAGAGACTGACTCTGATTCTGAGGCAGAGGTGGGAGGGGAAGATTCAGGCAGAGAGTTTTCTCTCCACATGGCATCATCGGATAATGAAGCTACTCTCAGTGCAGATGAAGCTACACTTAGTGCGGATGAAGTGCCTGTGTTAGAAGAGGACATTGATGTGCCGATAGTGCGGCAAGAGGCATCTGGGTTGCAGCCTGGGGCTGCAAGGCTTCTCGTTGGTATAGTGCGACAAGAGGCATCTGGGTTGCAGCCTGGGGCTGCAAGGCTTCTCGTTGGTATAGTGCGACAAGAGGCATCTGGGTTGCAGCCTGGGGCTGCAAGGCTTCCAGTTGGAAGTGATGACCTCTGGGTTGCCCCAGGCAGGGTGCAGCCGGCATTGCCAGACTTTACTGGTGTTCCAGGGTATAGAGTGAATACAGAAAACCTTTTGCCGATAATTTGTTTTCAGTTGTTTATGGATGATGGGTTTTTGGCAGAGATTGTTGAGCAGACTAATTTGTATGCTGAACAGCTTTTGAGTGACAACAGTGCCAGCCTTAAGCTCCATTCTAGAGCTACCCGGTGGACTCCCACAAATCTGGAAGAGATGAAGAAGTTCTTGGGATTAACTTTTTTGATGGGGTTGCTAAGGAAGTCATCAATGTCTTCACATTGGTCTATCAGTCCCTTGATGGCAACGGCTATATTTCCGGCAGTCATGAGTTGTGATAGGTATTTGCTTCTGCTTCGGATGCTGCATTATGTCGATAATGGTTTAGCATTGGAACGAGATCACCCTGATTGGGACTGTTTTTTTAAGATTCAGCCTGTCATTAATCACTTTGTTGATCGATTTTCTGAGATCTATACTCCAGGGACAGAAATAGCAGTGGATGAGTCTTTGGTCTTGTTCAAGGGCCACTTGGTTTTTAGGCAATACATTCCTAGTAAGAGGGCATGCTATGGGATTAAGCTGTATATGCTGTGTGACAGTAGGACTGGATATTTCTCTAATTTCAGGGTGTACACTGGTAAGGAATCCAGGATTAACCTCCCTGGTTGTCCATCCATTTTTGGAGTGACTGAGAAAATTGTATGGGAACTTGGTAGAGGACTTTTTAACAAAAGTCACCATTTATATGTAGATAACTACATACTGGTGTGCGATTGTTCAGGGATTTGGCCAAAGTGGACAATGTTGCTTGTGGCACAATCCGCTCTAACTGTAAAGGTTTCCCAAAGAACTTGTTTGTCTAAAGCTTGTGCGGGACCACGGCAGTGTGTTGCATTGCGAGGAACTTCTAGCTGTGAAGTTTTCAGACAGGAGAGATGTCTACATGCTGATTACCATCCATGATGAAAGCACTTCACCTGTGACTCTTTGGGGTCAGGTTGCTGAAGCGCGCAAACATGTGTGCATTTTAGTCTATAATAGGCACATGGATGGTGTTGACAGAGTAGATCAGAGGTTGGAACCTTACGCTGCTCTTCGTAAGACTTACATTTGGTATAAGAAGTTGGCTATCCATCTTTTCCACTTGGCAACCTTTAATGCTTTTGTTGTTTTCAAGGATTCTTGTCCTGAGTCAAAGATGACTTTTGCTAAGTTTCAGGAGTCTGTAATAGGCAGCCTTGTTTTAGTGGAACAGGCAAGTGTTCCTAGAGTTGGAGTGGTGGAGGATGTGGCTAGATTGAAAGATCACTACTTTCCTTATCACATTCCTCCCTCACGCTCAAAAGACTTTGCCAGTAGGAGATGTAGAGTCTGTTGGCAAAGAGGTATGTGGAAGGAGACTCGTATGTACTGCCATGAGTGTCCTTCTAACCCTCGGCTGTGTGTGCTTGCTTGTTTTAGAATGGACCACACGCAAAATAATTTTTGGGAGCATCTATGAGTGGTAAAGTGAACTGCCTGGACTCTATTGTTTAATATTTTTTGTTCAGTTTCAAGGTTGGCATTTGTGTAGTGTATTTCGTTTCAGATTTTGTGTTAGTAAATTTGTATCTATTTGCAGTTTGTTTGTGTTTTATTTGTATTAAAAAATCCTAAATGTGATGGCAGTGTGCGTGGAATGGCGCTTGGCTGGCGGTGTGCGTGGACTGGCGCTTGGCTGGCGGTGTGCGTGGACTGGCACTTGGCTGGTGGTGTGTTTGGACTAGCGCTTGGCTGGCGGTGTGTTTGGACTGGCACTTAGCTGGTGGTGTGCGTGGACAGGCGTTAGGCTGGCGGTGTGCGTGGACTGGCGCTTGTCTGGCGGTGTGTTTGGACTGGTGCTTGGCTGGTGGTATGTTTGGACTGGTGCTTGGCTGGTGGTGTGTTTGGACTGGCGCATGGCTGGTGGTGTGAGTGGACTGGCGCTTGGCTGGCGGTGTGCATGGACTGGCGCTCGGCAGGTGGTGTATATGGACTGGTGCTTGGCTGGCAGTGTGTGAGTAGGGACAAGCTGCTGGTCACTACACACACTGCTAGCCAAACGCCACTCCATGCAATCCGTGAGCTGGTGGGGTTGCTGTGTCAGGAATGTGGGCTTGTGAAAGTGATGGGCCCTTGAATGGCGCTGTCTGCTGGTGTGAGTGTTGTAATGTGCTGGGACTGCGGCTGGCGGTGTGAATGGTTTTGTATGTGTCACACGTATGAAAGGTGTATGAATGACCTGTAAAGAGGTTGGTGCCTTATCGTGGCTTTACAGCTCACGAGCTGTGAGTCAATGGTTCAGTTTCTCGTCCTTTCAATTATTAACAGTGCATTTCTTTTTTGTGAAATCTCTGGTTAATACAACTATATATACTGAACCATCACTCACCCTCTTGCCAAATCCAACCAGTATGTATGTGTGATTGAGGAATAGGTGGTTGTGTGGAAAAAAAATTATTTTCTGTTTTTGTCAAGCAGGGTGTACCTTGTCTCTTTTTGTGAATGTTGTACTGTGTTGGTTTTGTGCCTGGTGGTGTGAATGGTCTTGTGTGTATCATGTATGAAAGGTGTGGGAATGGCCTGTAAAGCGGTTGGTACCTTGACGTGGCTTTACAGCTCACGAGCTGCGAGTCATTGGTTCAGTTTTTTGTCCTTTCAATTATTGACAGTACAGTTCATTTTTGTGAAATCTCTTGTTAATAACATTTTCTATACTGAATATACTTTATATTTTTCAGCTAAATTTGAGGTTTGCATGGCATTCTGTCTGTGTAGGAAAACGTTGGGGGATCCAAGCAAGCCATACCTCATTGGACTCCACCTCTTGTTTTCAGAAATGTTTGGGTTTAGTTATTTCCTAAGATGACTGCCAATCCCGGGGCCAAAATCTCAGGTGCCCCCCCCCAAAACCAGGTAGTTTTCTTATAGGTAATTTTGAAGTCTCCACAGTACGATTTGGGCCATTTCCTGTTGCAGCCACTATGCCTACCCACACAAGTGAGGTGCCATTTTTTCGGGAGACCTGGGGGAACGTTGGGTGGGAGGAAATTTGTGGATCCACACAGATTCCAGAACTTTCCCACACAGAAATTTGAGAAAAAAGTGATTTTTTCAGTGAAATTTGAGGTTTGCAGGGGATTCTGGGTAGGAGAATGCTGGGGGACCCACGCAAGCCATACCTTGCTGGGCTACCCCGGGTATCTAATTTCCAGAAATGTGTGGGTTTGGTAGGTTTCCCTAGATGGCCACCGAGCCCAGGGCCAAAGACTCATGGGACCCCCTTGCAAAACCAGGATGGTTTGTGATAGGTAGTTTTGATGTCGCCTCAATAGGTTTTGGGCCCTTGCCTGTCGCGGGTCCTTGACCCACCCACGCAAGTGAGGTACCATTTTTCTCAGAAGACTTCGGGGAATGCGGGGTGGGTGGAAATTTGTGGATCCACACAGATTCCAGAACTTTCCACCACAGAAATGTGAGGAAAATGTGTTTTTTTTAACAATGTTTTAGGTTTGCAAGAGGTTCTGGGTATTAGAACCTGGTGAGAGCCAATCAAGTCACCCCCATCCTGGATTCCACCATGGTGTCTAGTTTTCACAAATGTATAGGTTTGCTAGGTTTCCCTAGGTGGCGCCGGAGCTAGAGTTCAAGAACTACAGCTAAACACTTTGCCAAAAAAGGGTCATTTTTCACTGTGAAATTGTGGTGTATCCAGGTTGCGTTTTGCGCCATTTCCTATCGCGAGCACTAGGCCTACCCACGCAAGTGAGGTAACATTTTTCTCAGAAGACTTTGGGGAACGCGGGGTGGGTGGAAATTTGTTGATCCATGCAGATTTCAGAACATTCCACCACAGAAATATGAGGAAAATGTGTTTTATTTTATATTTTTTTTAGGTTTGCAAGAGATTCTGGGTAACGGAACCTGGTGAGAGCCAGTCAAGTCACCCAATCCTGGATTCCCCTGGTTGTCTAGTTTTCAAAAAAGTATAGGTTTGCTAGGTTTCCCTAGGTGCCGGCAGAGCTAGGGTTAAAAAACGACAGCTAGGCACTTTGCAAAAAAAAAGGGAATTTTTCATTGTGAAAATGTGATGTGTTCACGTTGCGTTTTGAGCCATTTCCTGTCATGGGCACTATGCCTACCCACACAAGTGAGGTACCATTTTTATTGGGAGACTTAGAGTAATTCAGATTTGTAAAGCAACTGTTATTACCTATTGACTTTCAATGCATTTCTGCCTTCCAAATGAAAAACAATGTGTAAAAAAGAAGTGATTTTGAAAAATGACCAATAATTCTCATGCAAGTATGAGTATTCCCAATTTTGGAAATGCGCACATATCTACTGTTTCTAAACTCTATATTTTGTTCCTATTTCAGAAATACATAGGTGTCTTTCATACCAATTTTTCCATGTATACATTTTCCCAGAATAATAGCTATATACCCGGTACATAATAAAAAACCAAAGCAAGTCGCTGCTCAGTTTTTGGCTCTGGGTTCGTCAGGTTCTTAGTGAACCTACAAGTCCTATATATCCCCACAACCATTAAGGTCCTGCGGATGTAACGGTATATTGCTTTCAAAGAGTTGTCATAATTAGAAGAAGTTACATGTGAAACCGTTGACACAAAAGCCTGTTTTTTCAACTAATTTTCAATTTCTCCTATATTTAACTGTTAGTTTCTATAAAGAAACCTTGAAGGATCTACACAAATGACCCCTTGCTGGATTCAGAATTTTGTCTACTTTACTCAAATGTATAGCTTTCTAGGATCCATTATTGTTTTAATACCCATTTCTACCATTAACTGGAAGGAGGTTGAAAGCACAAAAAATTGCTAAAATAGGCTATGTCCCAGAAAAATGCCAAAATTGTGTAAAAACTTTTGGTTTTCTGACAAAAGTCTGTTATCCCCTAAAAGCTGGGAAAATGGTGATTTCAGCCCCGCAAATACTTTTTTGATACCATTTCCTGGAAAATACCCAAATGCTTTTATTTGCAGCACTGTTTTCCCATTTTTCCCCCAAAAACTAAATGTTGCTGTATTTTGGCTAATTTCTGGGTCCCCCCCTGGGAAATCCACAAACCCTGGGTACCTTTAGAATCCTCAGGATGTTGGAAGAAAAGGACGCAAATTTAACGTGGATACCTTATGTGGTCAAAAAGTTACATGGGCCTAAGCGCAAACTTCCTCAAATAGCCCAAAAAAAGCTTAGAACCGGGGGGGGGGGGGGGGGGGGTAGCCTAGCAGCGAAGGGGTTAACTCAAAATATCACCTTAGTATTAAAAAGACAAGAGTATTATTATTCAATTTTAACATACATAAAAGAATAACTTATCTCAAATACTTACCTAACAATACTTACCAATGCGTTGTCATGGCATGCGTTGTAATGGCACATGCGTTGTAATAGCATGCAATGTAATGGTGCCTGCATTGTACAAGTTGTGTTGTAAAGGCATTACGATGTAATGCCTGTGTTGTAATGGACGTCTCCCCCCAGCATGGGCCAGCGTGTATGTGTCCAGATGTCCTGCATGGGGAGCATGTGATCACTACATGCAGTGTACTGTGTTCTGATTAGCTGAGTGTTTCTAACTACATGGGACATCTGACTTTGTGGTATTTTGGGTACGTGTGGCCCTGTGGCCAAACGTGTTTTATTGGGGCCAGTCTTCTTGGACATGTTGTGGTATAGCTGGGTCTTCCCTGTTCACGCGCTTGTGTTTGGGCTAAGTGTAACCCCACCTGTGACCTATCAAACGGTAGGCTAAGGTGTGGGTCGAAGGGCCTGTCTGATCACATATCTCTGAGGACTGATGGGGCGGTCATCTTGGGTAAATTCAACAGTAAGGAAACAAGTTTGTTATTACATGTACATATAACATGGTGGTCATTGATATTGCATTTGCTGACATTCTCAGTATTATGCGTACATTTGTTTTGGTGTGTATCAACATCGCATTTACCGGTAGTGACATTGCTACATGTACATATATCATGGTAAACATTGACATCTTTTTTACCGATATTAACATTCTCTCCTCTAGTTGAATTTTCAATTGCATAATTTTTCTCATATAAATATTACCTAATAGTGGCTACCAGTAGGTAGTTATAGCTAGAACCCAGTTTTAATAGGAAAGCAATTTTTGACTTACCAATACCTTTGGCACCCTTTGATGAATCTTCATGAAATTTTCCCCAACAAAGTGAGCAGCTGATTCTAGTTGTGTGTGGAAAGTATCAGAGAGATCTGCTGAGGGGGGCTGAGATAAAGGGGGGCATTTTCATCTGTTTCCTTGCCCGCTGACATGTAGGCAGGTAAAAAGATGAAAGATTGCTCTTGCACAAAAGAAGCTGTATATTTAGCAGCTCGCTGCATGCAGGAGCAATGCTGGCTCCCGCAGGAGGCAGGGAGCCGGCTGGGACTGTGGGGTCATTGAGGCTTCTCCCGCAGTCCTCATCAAAGCACACTGGGTTCCCTAGGTGGGGCCAGGGCACCCAGGTAGACATGGCCAGGCCCCGGACGATAGGATCCCAGGGACCAAAATCGTCCTAGGGAGAGGGTAGAAGTTACTGTTTATGACTGGGCCTGGATTTACCCCTCCTCCATTGAATTGTGGGCGGGCCACAGCAGGTGTGGTCCCTGGGCTGAAAAAGGCCTGGGGGGGCACATGGCCTCCCTCCCAATTAAGCTTTGGGTGGGCCGTTCTGGCACTGATGCTCATGTCACAGAAATTACACCTCAGCGGAAAGCACTTGCATATATAAACGTAGCCGGTGCCCTGACCAAAGCTCCACTTCTATATAGGGCAAATGATCCTGACCTCCTGGTCTTGACAAAGGAACAGCAAGTGTGTTTTCTTGGCAATTCCTCGTTGAACGATGATCTGAAATGCTTTGTGGCAGTGAATGCATTGTTGATCTATTGGACTGTAATCTGTAGTGACTGTGACAAGTGGGTTCTGTCTTGTCCTTACCTGGTGAGAGCAGGGTTCATGTTTCACCCTTTGAATTTCTAAGAGTATTCAAATGTCCAAATCACTTGGAAGCTTTACCCATTTGGCACCGGCCGTCTTAGTAGTTTGCAAAGGACTTTCCGCCTTTTGCCAGTTTGATGGACAGCTTGACAAGAGCCCTGCAGCGCTTTTCTCACTGATTTTAGAGAAGCGCCCTTGATGCCGCAGAATATGAGGACATCTCCATAAAAGAAGAAACACTCACTTCATATAGTTAAGAAAAGGACCCTTGTTTGGTGGAGATTTACCTCTTTGTACTCTTGTCTCCTTCTCTATAGGAAGATTCATGTTATCATAAATTTCAGGATAAAGATGCATGAGGAGCAATCACATTGCCAAAATGCACACAAAGCCACTGGTGACATTTATTCATACTCCATTACGCAGTTGTAGTATAAAATACATACTGGACCCAAGGAAGCAGCACTAATTACCAAGTAGAAAGTACTTCACGATGGTAGATATGTTGCGCAAAACTGCGGACTCTTTTTAGATAGAGGGGCAGGTGTGATCCTGTTGTGGCCCAGTCACTAACACATCTACTGACATACCCACACAGATACTTATACTGCCACTCACACAGTCAGGAACTCACACACCTTCTGACAGTTCCACTCAGACAGTGATACACCTTCTCACAGACCTACTTATACCCTCCCACACCCACTCACAGACCCACTCAAACACCCACTCAGATACTCTCACATGTACCCATAGACCCAATCAGATGCTCAAAGACACACTCAGACACTCTCACATCCATTCACAAGCCCACTTAGGTACTCATGCACCCACTCACAGAACCACTCAGACACTCTCACAGACCAATTCAGACACTCATGAACTCACATACAGAACCACTCATAATTTCCCACACCCACTCACAAACCTATTCAAAGACTCACACACTGACCCACAGACCCACTCACAGACTCCTGATCCCACTCACAGACCCATTCAGACACTCATATACTCATGCACAGACTGACTCACACACTAAAAAGGGCACTCACATCCCCACTCAGACACTCTCACACCTACTCACAGTTCTACTCAGACACTCATGCACCAACTCTCAGAGCCACTGAGACACTCTCACAGCCACTCACAGACTCATTCATACACTCATGCACCTACTCAGACATTCACACACCCACTTACACACCCCCTTTGACACTAACATACCCACTCACATACCCAGTGAGAAACTTCTGTGGCAACTCCCAGATCCACTCAGACACTCACATGTCCACTGAGACATGCATGCATTCACTCACATACTCAGTGTCAAAGGTTACAGGTTACAGTTAGGAAATAAAATTAAACATCCTTAGAAATTCACAAAAAAATAAAGATTACAGGGAGGTTAAAGTTAGGAACTAACATAAAAAAGTAGAAATTCACTTAAAACACCAAAGGTTACAAGGACATTATAGTTAGCGCATAACATTAAAAAAAACCTTAGAAATTCACTGAAACAACAAAGGTTTCAGGGATGTTATCGTTAAGAAATAGATTTTAAAAAACCTTAGAAATTCACTGGAAAAAAACAAAGGTAAGAAGGACGTTATAGTTAGGCTCAGATTTCATTCATACAGAACGATTGAAATTCAGCAATTACAGTTACCTGAGCTAACTATAACTACACCCCCACAATGCACTGCTTATAACCTCACATATTACATCACTCATGACATGGTCAGTGACATAATTGATGACATCACAGTACCCTTGAATGAGAAGCCACTAGGAGCTTCCATGACCACACTAGAGGAAAGAAGGCATACACGGAAAGGTGCAATGAGAGGGACAGGTGGCCATGAAGAACAAGGAGCTCAAACACAGTAGAAAGAGGGCGGGGTAGTAAAGACCAAGGAGATTACATGGCAAACTGGAGAAATGAGGAGCCGTCACAGAGGAGAAAGATGGAGGGTTGAAAGGGATCAATGAGCAGCAGACATACGAGTGAGGAGTCGAAAGGACAGAAACAAGTAATGGGGAGTTAACAGATATAGAGACCAGTAGCTCTAAAATAGTCCTTCATGCTTTGCAGTCCAAGCATTGGGGAAGAAGAATATGCCTATGCACCAATAGCTTCAGGAGTTAGAGGAATACTCCTTTGGGCTCAGCTAAGATATGATTGATAATGTCTCAAGCCAACGGTTGAAAAAGGCTTTTCCAAAGATGCAAACAGTTGAAGGGGTGGTCCGAAAGCCCTCTCTATGTATATTTTAAGAGCAAGAAGTACTTCTAGTTGAGAGTGGCATCGTCTAACTCAGACCTAAGAAAGAGGCTTAGTTAACATGAGAACTTTTCCACTGCCAATTGTAGTTTTTATTATCGGTAGTTATTAAAATAAGTCACTTGTACTGACTGTGGAAGTCTCTCAATAATCAATACACTTTTAGGCACTAATATAAAGAAGGTCAGTTTGGAGTACACACATTTGTAAGCTTTTTGTGTGCATTAAACTAAAGGAAACAAAAACCAAGAACTAGCAAAGCTAGTGGGTCTGACGCTTCTTTTAATTTGTGTACTGAGTCAAGTATGTCAAAGCATTAATGGGAAAAGAGGCAACATAAATGAAGGATTACAACACTGGTATAATGTGAGTTTTGCTAAATGCTTTTATTGCAATTAGTGATGCCACATATAGGAAATGTACCAGCCATATTTACATCCCCAATTGTAACCCTACTCCTATTCCAGAAGTGGCCATTTGAGTGTTGTTTGTTTCATGTGCCTCTGAATACTGTTTTTCAGATTGCTGCGTGTGTGTTTTATGTTAGTGCATCTAAATATATCTCACTGGCTACCGGGCGTTTTGGAATTCTGCCGAGCAGGGGGCTGATTTCACTGCGGTGGGGGCTGATTTCATTCATGGAGACCTGCGTGTACTTCGAAATAATTAAAGCAAAACAAATTTTGTTCAGTACACGCAGGTCCCCATCAACGAAATCAGCCCCCAGCTCAGCAGCATTCCAAAACGCCCGGTAGCCAGTCCAGCCCTGCTCACAATGCTATAGAACACTATAACAAATAACACAAACACCTCAAATAAGCCACACCCAATTTCTTTACCAATGTTTGTTGTTTCCTCTTTTCCCCCAACTCCCTCCCTCCACCACCTTATTTTACTTCTTTCTTTCATTCCCTTTTACCTTTTGACTTCCTTATTTTTTTGTTTTTGCATTCTTGCTTCTGCCACCCACCCCAACACTCTTTTCACATTAGTTTTCCACACTTTAACATTTCAATCTATTAAATCACTTATATGACATTTATCCAAATACCAGTTGCTCATTCTTTTCTGCTTTGTAACTTTCTTCTATTATTTCTTCTAGCATTCTTTACCTTGTGTAGGCCTTCTTACTTTGCTTCACAACCCTTCTTCCACTGTTACTTCCATTTGGCATCCCTTATTCCTCCTTACATTATAATTTTTCTTTCTATGTTGTTCCTTTGTTTTTTATTACCTAACCTTTGATCTTATTACTTATCCGTTTTTGTTAATATTTCTGTCTTTTCTTCCTACTTTTATTTGGTTTTCTATCATCCTTACAGTTATTCTTATTATTCCACTTTTTTCTTTTACTCCATGTTATTTTTGATTCTTCTTTCTCCCCCATCCTATTTTGCTTTTCTCATCTTTTACCTTCTCTTGTCTCTCTCCTTGTGCCACATAATCATTCTATTCCTTCTTCCTTGCCTTTTTCTTTCTGCCACTACCTCAAGAGCTTCTGTTCCCCTTATTTTATTATTCTTTTATATTTTCAATCTCTTATCCAACCATAACAATTGACATTTTGAGATACATCAATTTCCCTCCACCACGTTTCTAACTGTAGTAGCGTTTTTGTCTTTTCCATACTTTTAATTTCCCGGAGGTTTCTGCATTCAACTGTTTTTTCTTGATTCTCCCTTTTTCTGTTCTCTTTCTCATCCTTCACTTCCTCAATCCCTCATTTTAATTCATTTTGTGGTTGGTATATGGTCTTACTTACTTCCTTCTGACATTACTTTTATAAACTTCTTTTCCATTCAGTTTAGAACTCTTCCCCATTCTCAATCTCTTGCCTATTTTAGCCACTAGATTAGGATTTATTACTTTTCCTCCACTCGTTCTTCTTTTATTCTTTGTTACATTTGTTTCAAAAGTAATGGTTTTGCTGATTTTAATATTATTCCATATTAATTTGTGGCTAAGTTTGTTTCATTAAGACATTTACTATCTATCCATATTATTCATTTTTCCCACAATCCAGAACAATAGAGATGTTCCAACATCTAAATCAAGGAGCAACAGTGCCAGCGCTACCTCTGTGACATTGGTCAGGGCTAGAGGGAATTTGGCTGCCATCAGCATCAATGCCCCAAGTGCTGGGACTGATTCTCTTTTAATTGTTGCACCAATGGCACAAACGCCTTTGGTTGTCATTAGTGGAAGGGAACAGAAATATAACGCTGTTCAAACATCCACCTCTGACTGTGAAGTCACAATCCTGACCTATCTAAGACCCCCCGGTGGTGAGGTATCCCAAGTTGAAAGGTTTATCTTCCAGTACACTTTATTGCTCTTATTTAAACTCAGAGACACTGTGTATTTCCTTCCCAGAAATACTGCTTTACTGTTTTACCATTTCCATTATGTTTTCTTTATTTCAGTCTGGTTTCTGTGTTCACAATCACTGGGAGTACAAATGTTGAATATCTACAGCTTGTTACAAAGTAAAAACATTTTGGTGGGAGAATTGTATTCTACATTTTAGATCATACAGTACAGGGTTCATAAACGTAACTTGTTTTTATTGGACTTGGCCCTTTTTGCAGGGTCATCCCTGAACTTTTTGTCTTCCTCCTATATTTTCTCTGACCTGTTTTTGTTAGTTTTATGACTCTATGCACTTTACCACTGCCGAACAGTGCTAAAGTGCATATTCACTCTATTGTAAAGTGTTGTATTGGATTAGTGACTCCATGATTGGTTTATTTGATTTACTTCTCAGACCCTAGTACAGTGCACCATGTGTGACCAGGGCATGTGAAACAAATGCTGGTGGTGGGATTGCAGCACTGGTTGTGCCACCCACAGAAGCAGCTTGTAAAGGTGTCTCTGGCCTGCCATTGCGGAGCCTGTGTGCAGTCTGTGACTGCCATGTCAACTTGGCAAGTGCACCCACTTGCCAGTCCCTAAACCTTCCCTTTTCTACATATTAGTCACCCCTAAGGTAGGCCTAAGGGCAAGGTGCATTGTATATAAAAGGTAGGACATGCCCTGATGTGTGTTGCATGTCCAAATAGTGAATTACAGCCAATTTCGTTTTTCACTATTGCAAGGCTACAAGTCCCCACAGGCCAGAATGGGCAGTTTGATTATAACATCTTACAATCCTAACAGCCCCAGGGAACCTGGTAGAAATTCGAGTTTAGTATGCCTGAACTCAGAATGATAAAATACATCTTTTAGTAAAGTTGGTTTTAACATTCTGTGTTTGAAAATATCACTTTTAGAAAGTAGGTATTTTCTTACGTAACCATCCAGCCTGCCTCTGCTAGCTTGTGTGTTGTGTGTCTGGTTTAGTGAGTGACAGGGGCTGGGGCATTCCAGGAGACAGGGCTGAATAGACCTATCTGCATGTAGAGTGGTGGGAGGAGTTGCACCTGGGCCTGAATAGGGCTGTGCCTGCCTTCCCATTGCTGGCTCCACCTCCTGTGGTGCGTCTGATGACCCTGGCCCACACTGTCAAAGGAAAGAAAGAGTGCTGTAAACAAAGTGTTCCAAGACTGCAAAGCACTGGTTTGGACTAGGTACAGACACTCTCTGCCTTCAGAGACAAAGGATTTTGGTGTATAAATACTGGGGCCCAGACTCCAAGACTTTAGATCACTTCTGGGAATCAAGATGACCCCTTTGCCAAGGAGAAGAACCAAGGAAGCAGCTTGTACAGTGTGACTCAGGCCTGCCATTGCAGAGCCCGTGTGCAGTCTGTGACTGCAATGTCAACTTGGCAAGTGCACCCACTTACCAGTCCCTAAACCTTTCCTTTTCTACATATAAGTCACCCCTAAGGTAGGCCCAAGGGCAGGGTGCATTGTATGTACAAGGTAGGAAAATGCCCTAAAGTGTGTGACATGTCCTTATAGTGAATTACAGCCAATTTCCTTTTTCACTATTTCATGGCTACCAGTCCTCATAGGCCAGAATGGGCAGTTTGATTATAACATTGTATAATCCTAACTGTCCCAGGGAACATGTCAGTCAGTCACTCAAAAACACTTTATTCGATTAATTAAAATCATAAAAGTACAGAATTCATACAATAATAAAAAGACAGTCAAAGACATAAAATATACCAGCATAATTACAACAAATCCACACAATTAAAAATGCCATACCTAGGAACAAACGTTAAAAAATTGCTCAAGAATTGCACAGATTAGGAAAAGTTTTTGATTTGCAGCGCATAGCTGCCACCAGGAAATTTGCCACACTAAATATAATACAAGTACTACTCAACTGCTGAAGAAATAGCAGGGCAGGTCTAACTTGTAAAAAGCCGGCTTCCTTCAAAATTGAGAGTAGATATATTTTCCGGCTTGCAGAATAGAACTCGCAAAACATAATAAAGTGCAAAGTGTCTTGGGATGAAAGATCATCACAATGGCATGGCCTACTACATTCAGGCCTACCCCAGGACGGATAGAAGCCAAGTGAGTAGTGGATCAAATTAAATCTAAATCTCAACAGTAAAAATCTATGGTATGGGTTGGAAACAATACTCAAATAAGGTTCCAGCGAGGGAGATAGGAGGAGCATAAAGTGCGCTCTAACACAAGGTTTTAAGAGTTCTCTTTCTTCGCGATCCAATTTGACCCTGTCTAAAAAAGACTGCTTGATCCAAGCTATGTCAGCCTTGACAATATGTGATGGAGACACAAAGAGCTCAGGGGGCCCAAGACGGGAGAACGCCGCTCTGATGTACTCCAGCCAGGGTATTCTTTTAGCATAGTCCAAGGCTAGAATGTCATTAAGAATCAGATGGTTGAGAGTGATTTCCTGATTTAAACAGGTTTTCACCCAACACAACAATGGGGCCATCTTCAGCTTGTCCGTGACATAGCCCAGACCAACCTCCGCATGGATAGAAAAAACAGGGGTCGATTGGGGAACTGAGAGCAAATGTCTCAAGAATCTATTTTCAACAACTTGGATCATATCCTGCATAACAAAACCCCACAGAGCCGCGCCATAAGTGGCGATAGCCAGGCTTTTCGAAGAATAAACTTTCAACAGGGCCTCCATTGGTCTTGCCCCCAGTCTTTTAGCAAAACTCAGCAACGCAGAGGTAGACCTAGCTACAGAGTTACGTTTGAGCTTGATTTGCGGGCCCCGAGTACCATTCTCGTCAAAGAGGACTCCCAAATAGCATAAAACCTTTACTCTAGTAATCTCTTCCCCGTCACAAAATAAAGATCTAGATTTGAGCTTTTTGCTCTGTTTCCCCACCACCATAAAATGGGATTTCTTTATATTCACCTTAAGGTCTAAGGCAGCCATAAAGGCACCAAAGGCATCCAACAATCTCTGAAGCCCCACAGCTGTGCGGGCCAACAGGACAGCATCATCCGCGTATAGAAGAACCAGTACAACTAGGTCCCCTACACACGGTGCGTCTGCCCTCTGGACCCCCAGGGACCTTTCCAGGCCGTTAATATAAATAGTAAATAGGAGTGGGGCAAGGATACACCCCTGCCTCTCCCCTCTCTCTGACCTAAAGTGCTTAGTGCGTTTCCCATCCTGAGTGACCCTCACTGAGGCCGAAAGGTCCTGATGAAGTGCTGCTAAAAAGCTTACTAAGGGAGGGTCAATACCCAAATCCAGCATGATGGACCATAGCTTAGACCGGTTAACTAGATCGAAAGCGGAGGACAGGTCCATAAAAGCCAAAAAAAGGGACCCGTCCTTCGCCACCGTATATTTAATAATTAAAGGCTGAAGATTTAGACATTGATCTAGAGTCCCCCTTTTGGCTCTAAACCCATATTGCAAGTTAGACAAAATACCCTGACTGTCTAAGGCATCCCTGAGTTTAAGAAGTAAGACCCTGCCCAAGATGTTCACTGCAGAGTCTATCAGGGAAATGGGTCTATAGCAGGAAGGATCACCACGATGGCCCTTTTTGAAAATTGGAATAATTACCGCCGTAGCCCAGGAAGCAGGGAACCTAAAGCTAGAAAGAGCATTAAAAACATTAGCTAAGATCCTTGCCCATAAATTTTGAGAGTAGCCATATAGGTCTGCTGGCACTCCGTCAGGGCCCGGCGCCTTATTACTAGCAGAATCCTTTATGACTCTCTCCACGTCAACCTGATCAAAGGATAAGCAGGGCAAGGAATGGGGTACTAAAAAGGTGCTACTGCTAGCGGGACTTGAACCTCCCGCCCCATAGATTTTGCTAAAATGGTCAAACCATTTCTTGTCTGGAATTACACAGTCCTGAACAGTGCCCTCGGTACCCGAGAAAAAAGGATGATTAATTGTTGCCCAGGACTTCCCACTGTCCTGTAGGACATCAATTGATAAAAGATTGTCCCAGGCTTCTGATTTTATTGCCTTTTTCCTTTTGGCGATGGCCTCTTTATAGGCCCCTCTTGCTGCTGCAATTGCCCCCTTATCCCTAGGTCTGCTTTTTAGCGCCTCGCGCAGAGTCCTATGGGCCCTAGAGCAATTCCCGTCAAACCATCTAAAGGGATTGGTGCCTCGATGGGTATTGGTGGAAGTCAGATCCCTAGAGATCTGAGCACAAATATCCTCAAAGGCCCCAACCACCTCCACTGCAGTCGAGTTATCATTCAGACAAATGGTCCAAGGCCCATCCATTTTAGCGCAGAGCTCCTCCAGAAAGGTTATAGGGACCACCTTGGCCCATTTAACCCTGCGACCCTGATCTTTCATAATCAGGGGAAAATCTCTTTGGCAATCATGGCGCAAACCACCCAGGCTCTCCGGCAAAGCCATCTCCAGATATACCGGGTTGTGATCACTATAGGCAGACGGGACAACTTTGTGAGCTATAGCCCTATCTAGGACACCAGAAGACATAAAAATGTAATCTATTACTGATCCCAAAGTAGAACCTTTAAACGTAATAGCCCTACCCCCAACCTCTATAAAATTAGATTAAAAAATGTTGGTAGTGGCAAGAAAAACCTCTAGGGCCTCCCCCTGCTTAGTATGCTCAAAATGGGGGGCCACAGCGCCTGGAGGGCCCTCAGGAGCTTCATGGGCCCTCACATAACACTCACCAACACAGAAATGAACAATAAAATCGCCCATAAGGACGATCTCGAAACCAGTGTTTTGTTTTTGACTGTAATCTAAAATAAAGGTTTGCAAGGCGACCACATGTTGATTAAAATCAACACAGTCCCTTGAATTATAAAAGTTAATCAATAACATTTTCAAGGAATGGGAGACGATCCATTCCACGCAGAGAAAATTATCTGAACCAGAAACCAGGCGGGTGAATGTGCCCTTCAAGTGAAGTGCAAGAAGGAATATTAGACCCCCCTTTGGCTCGACCTGCTCCACCCATAACTGCCGGTACAACGTAGCTAGAGTAACCATCCAAAAAGAAGTTACTTGAAGGATCCCAAGATTCCTGCATGGCAATAATATCCTGTTTGCCTAGGAAATCAAGCCAGGACACATCCGCTCGTTTGGATCTGGTCCCGGCAACGTTCCAGCTAATTAATTTACAACTAGCCCCTCCAGCAGAATTTTCAGGACAGGGATCAGCAGGCCGCGCCGTGTCTGTCAGTCAGTCATTATCTTCCAAATTTGGCAGTGGGGTATAATAATTGTTCAAGATCAAATTGGAAGAATGGGGCAGAGAGACATTATTTAAAAGCTGACAATCTCCAGGCCTTAACGGTACCCCAGAACTTTGACACCCCACCGTATAAGGCAGTCTAAGCGGAGGTTGTTGCCTTGAGGATGGGGGTGGAATGTTTGTAGGATCACGAGCATCAGCCCGGAGACTGCGTAAACCGGAAGAGAATTTTGATGGGGGTGGGTAGAAAAACCCTAGGGGGACTGGTCTAATTCCCCCATGTCCTACCTCAGACCCATCCCAAAACAATCTATCAGCAATGTCCGGACTATTAAAATTAACAATTACACATTCACCCACAAGCCGCTTCGGCCGTCGCCCAACCCACCCCCCCCTTCTCGCCATAATGATGTTAGGGGAGATGTCCAAACCTCCACAACTGGAGGCTGTGCACCAAGATCTAGTCATCCTCAATAGGTCATGCGTAGATTCCATCACTCCCCCACGGAGAGGAGGAACCCCTACAAAAACGGCCACCAAAGGCGCCGATTCCGGGGGAAGGTCAAGGGTAACCAGACTACCCCTAGCCTGCCTCACGCTCCGGCCCAAGGACTGGGATACAGCTTTACTTGCCGCACACAGCATATTACCATAAGTATGAATGCCTGATAGCGGCTGCGCAATGGAAAGGGGAGGGTCCGTGCTCAATGCCCTATCAGAGGTACTACCCATCCCCTGAGAACATGATTGGGTTATTGGCCCAGAGGATACTCCTGTGCCCCTCTCTGACCTAAGTGGGCTATGCATATCCTGCCTGGTCCCCACTTGATGTGAACTAAGCTCTTTAATGGAGGCTACAAAGTTTGTACATTTGTTCAGCAGGTCAGCCACACAGGCATTCAGAGTCTCGACAATATCTTTAGCAATGCCCACCAGTAAAGGTTCTAAACGTGAGGTGATTATGTCTTCTAATAGATCCGCCGTAAGGGTCCCTAATGGCCCCTCGGTAGGCTGCGCAGCTTTTTGAGTTTTAAGCCGTTTCAAGATCTTCTTCTTGCAGATCCTCGCCGGACCTGCGTTACCATGGACCTGATGCCCCCGTTGCTCAACCACATCCTGAGTAAAAATAACAGGATCCCTTACTATAGGAGGATTAGACACAGTCACCACAGGTTCCAGAGGTGTGGTGGGTACTGCCACACAGTCAATAGTTTCACAGGGCAGAATGGGAGGTACCAGACCAAGTTCCTGTTTGGCATTAGCAATTTCTTTGGTTAACGCCCCAACAGCAGAAGACAAATAAGAAATTATGCAGATTTTCTGGGAACCTTAGCTTTCTTCCCATTCCCCTCCATAGACACAGCTTGCTTGCGCTTACCCATAGTGGAAATTTGGGGGGTTGGCATGGCCCGACCTCCTTCGGCCTATGACAGCCGTAGACGGCCCGCCCTTTGCCCGGGCTTAGCCCGGCGCCGCCCGCGCGCGTCCCGCGTTGCTTCTGGGTTGGGCCCAATATAGAGCCTCCTCGTCGGGAGGGAGGGGCCCTCTATTGGTGACGCTGCCCCTCTACCTCCTGGTGATTGTAGTCCTCCGGGTGGCCGCCAAACAGACTCCCCGTGCAGGCACCGCTCCGCTGTGCAGCATCTCCCGTGAAGCGGGAGGCGCGAGGTTATTTTTAAAAAAAGTCCGGTGCGGGAGGGAGGGGCCGCTGTTGGTGACGCTGCCCCTCTACCTCCTGGTGATTGTAGTCCTCCGGGTGGCCGCCAAACAGACTCCCCATGCAGGCACCGCTCCGCTGCGCTGCGTCTCCCAGGGAACATGGTAGAAATTTGAGTTTAGTATGCCTGAACTTAGAATGATAAAATACATATTTTAGTAAAGATGGTTTTAACATTCTGTGTTTCGAAATACCACTTTTAGAAAGTAGGTATTTTCTTACCTAACCATCCAGCCTGCCTCTGCTAGCTTGTGTATTGTGTGTCTGGTTTTGTGAGTGACAGGGGCTGGGGGATTCCAGGAGACAGGCAGGAATAGACCTATCTGCATGTAGATTGGTGGGAGGAGTAGCACCGAGGCCTGAACAGGGCTGTGCTTGCCTTCCACAATGCTGGCTTCACCTCCTGTGGTGCGTCTGATGACCCTGGCCCACACTGTCAAAGGAAAGAAGGAGTCCTGTAAACAAAGTGCTCCAGGACTGCACTGAACTGGTTTGGACTAGGTACAGACACTCTCTGCCTTCAGAGACAAAGGATTTTGGTGTATCAATACTGGAGCCCAGATCCCAAGACCTTAGATCACTTCTGGGAATCAAGATGACCCCTTTGCCAAGGAGAAGAACCAAGGAAGCTGGAGGAGGAGGCTGCCCCTGTGCTGTGCTGTTGGAGTTGGCCTGCAGTGGTTACTTTATTTGCCAAGGAAAGGAGAAAAGGAACTTTGTGTGTACTTTTGCAATCTTGAAGAAGAATCTCCAAGGGCATGAACTGAGCTTGCCTCCTGCCTGAAGTCTCAGGGATACAAGACTTCACAACCAGCTCCCCTGAATTCCCTTGCTGTGGAATTCTTCCTGCAGAGAGGAGCCTACTGTTGTTTGGGCCCTCTGAAGAGACTGAGTTGCTGGGAGCTGGAAGCGTGACGCAACAGGGAGAAGCGTGTCGGCGCCGCAGCAGTTGCTGTCGCATCGCCGAAGAAGCGTGTCGCCGCTGCAGCTGTTCACCGTTGCATCATCGACGAAGCGTGTCGCATCACCGGAGAAGCGTGTCACTGCCACAGATGTCGCCGTCGCATCACCCGGAGAAGCGTGTCGCAGGGCCTATCGCGGCTCAGAAGTTACCGAGTTCGCCGCACGGCCGTCGGGCTCACACTCATCACATCCAACGTTGTCGCATAGCATCGAGACGCCATTTTCTTGCATCGCACCGGATCATCTCATCGCATCGAGGTGCCATCTTGTCGCATCGCACCGGATCACAGTAAGAAGCCGATGCATCACCTCCTCTCCGGTAAGGAACCGACGCATCACCTCCCCTGCGCTGCAGTAAGGAACCGAGGCATCACCTCCCCCGAAGCAAGAAACTGACGCATCACCTTCCCTGTGACCCTTTTATTTGTATTGCGTGACACATCCAAGGGACTTTTGAGAGTAAAGTGTTGCATTTACCATCTACATTGAACTGAGCTATTCCTACCATTTTAAAGTCTATTTTTGATTACAGTATTGTGGATTTTTGTCGTTTGGTCTTGTGTTAAGTCTAGTAAAGATAACTTATTTTTCTAAACTAGTGTGGTGACCATTTGTAGTGTTTTCACTGTATTACTGTATGTGTTCACAAATGCTTTACACACTGCCTCTGAGATAAGCCTGTCTGCTCGTGCCAAGCTACCAAGGGGGTGAGCAGGGGTTATCTTTGGCATGTAACTCCCTTGCCCTGACTAGAGTGGTGGCTTCAGCGTGGCTTTTTGCACAAGCCTTAGCCAACCAGAAATCCCATTTCGAACATTGGTGGTCAGCGGTGAGAATTTGGACTTGCATTTGTGACTCATATACAGTAATTGGTGTACACTACTAGTGAGTGCAGACAAAACGTGAACACATACTGTTTTTCTGTTTCCTGGTGTCCTCCTGGAAGTATTTTTGATACTATGGCTCTGGTTAGTTGTTGCAAAATGGAACTCGACTTCTGGCACATGTTTGTCTGCACAATGAAGGAGCTACGTGTGTTTCGCCAGGAAAGAGGGCTGCCTGTGAAAAGAAGGTCCAGGGAGGATCTAGAGGCATCCCTATTTCAGTATGAGTTACCCCGCTGGGAGGCAACACTACCAGTTGAGTCGGAGGAGTTCTCTAAAAGTGAGGAGGAAACAGAAAAAGATGCCTGGTTTCTGGCTTGTGACCAGAAGCTGAGAGAGATTGATGAGGATCTGAGAAAGATTGATGAGGCCCAAAGGGTCTTAGCCCAAGAAGAAGAAATTTGGGAACATCAGGAAGTGAGCTTTGCTGAGTTGGAGGTGGAATCCAGCTCAGATGGTGGAAGCAAAATTGAATTTTCTAGTGCTGAGGGAGTAGTGCACACACCGAGAGATGTGGCGCCTGACTTGAAGGAGCGGGTTAACATACACCAGGAGGTTCAAGGATCCGAGGTAGCTCCAATGGTGCGCAGTGTCCCAGAAGTAGATGGGGCCACTGGTGAGGGGGTTCATGGCCCTAGTTTTGGGAGGGACACTCAAATGACTCTAGATGAGAGGAGCAGGGAAAGGAGTTCCCCCACGGTTGAGGTACTGGTGTGTGAATGTGGAGACCACCCAGAAGAGTGTGGGTTGAATGGCAGAAAAAGTCAGATACTGTCTTGCCAATCTCAGGAGAGTGGTGTGGAGTATGTGTGCAAGGCACTGGATGGTGAGGTGAAGGATAGTTTGGTTAACCCTTGTAGGGGGCTGTGTGATCTGATTGTGGGAGAGCATATTGTAAGTCCCTGTTTTCCAGAGCTATGCCAACACCTGTTGGAGAGTGAGTTCTCTGACCCCAGGGCACTCACATTGAAGGCAGACCTTTTGGTGGATTCCAGAGGGTCTGGGAGGCATTGGGGAGTGACCATAGGGGGAGTGGCTCAGGTATCTTCCAACCCAGTGTGGGGGAAGTGGTTCAGAGTAGCTCAGTTAGGTCCGGTTGTAGTGGGAGGGGTGTAGGGCCTAACGTCCTGTCTTTAAAGGGAAAGGAGTGAGAATGGGTTATGTCCCGATAGTGCCCAACCTCAGTCTCAGAGCCTGGATGGTTCTTCAAGGGAACACCAGGTGGGGAGCCTAGTGTGTCCTGATGGGCCACCCATTGACGGGGATCCCCTAGTGTTTGGTGAACTGGGAGTGTCTGTAGGCAGCCCTCCATCAGTTCTGGTGTCTGGCAGAGCCACTCCTAAGGGGAGAGGGCAGAAAGCCAGAGGGAGGGGTGAGAGGGGGAAAGAGTTCCCAGTGGAAGAACCAGTGGGTCAGGGGCCAGCCAGAAGGGTTGAGTTGCCGATGAATGACCCTGGTGACACCACTTCTGTCCTGGGGGATTTTCACGCGCTATCAGATGGACAGGGGTTGGGAGATCTGCACCAGGCAGACTGTCAGATGACACATGAGTTGTGTGTCACCCTCGGGGGGCATATGTGCTCCTAATGAAGTCCTGGTGCGCCGAGCAAGTGTTCAATCGCAGGGGATGGTCCCTGGGTTGGGTAGCCAGGTTCAGGTGTTGTCTGACCTGGAGGGTGGGACAACTGTAAACAGTGTCTTGACCGGTTTGTCTTCTGGGGTACTGCTCCTGATGGAGGGTGCAGTACTCTAGAAGGGGTGCAGAAGGAGGGAGTCCTCGCCTCTGACCCAGGTTCAACTGGAGGGTTTAGACCCTAGGTTGGAGGGTCAGGTTCAGGGTGTCCCCTCTGACCTGGAAGTCCAGTTGCAGGATAAAACCCCTGAACTGGTGGGCGAATTGTGCAGGACTCCTGCTACAGACACCCTGACAATTGTGGAAGGGGGTACCACTCCAAGTGGGAGGGTACAGAGCCCAAAGGAGGAGGAGGACTGGGTGTGGTGAAGCCCACTCCAGTCTCCTGTCCAGCCGCCGGGTACAGGCCCGGGGCTGGTGGGTCAGTGCCTGGATGTCATACCTGATGTGACAGGAGGGAGAGTGGACAAAGGGTGCCAAGCACCTGGGGCTACTGCCCCCCACTCTCCGATGCCACAGAGGTTTGAGAGCCCTGAGCAGCATAAGGCCTTGGTCTCATCACTGACTACAGGGACACATCTATGAGCAAGCTAAGGTTAGGTGCTGCCCAGGTGGTGTCACAGGTGAGGAGGAGGGTTCCCCATAGCTTAGCTTGGTGGGCCCTGAGAGAATGGATAGAGGGATCCAAATGGGGTCAGATTGGCATAAAACTGGAATATGTCCCTGCCGTTGCATGCCAGGGTCCATGTTCTATCACTCAAAGCAGGGAAGCCCATCAAGGTAGTGATTGGTCTACCCTGCATTTTTGCTGGAAGGGGGTTGTGTTGGACTTGGCCCTTTTTGAAGGGTCATCCATGAACTTTTTGCCTTCCTCCTGTATTTTCTCTGACCTTTTTGTTGGTTTTATGTCTCTGGGCACTTTACCACTGCCGATCAGTGCTTAAGTGCATATGCTCTCTATTGTAAAGTGTTGTATTGGATTAGTGACTCCATGATTGGTTTATTTGATTTACTTCTCAGACCCTAGTACAGTGCACCATGTGTGCCCTGGGCATGTGAATCAAATGCTGCTGGTGGGATTGCAGCACTGGTTGTGCCACCCACAGAAGCAGCTTGTAAAGTGTGTCTCTGGCCTGCCATTGCGGAGCCTGTGTGCAGTCTGTGACTGCCATGTCAACTTGGCAAGTGCACCCACTTGCCAGTCCCTAAACCTTCCCTTTTCTACATATTAGTCACCCCTAAGGTAGGCCCAAGGGCAGGGTGCATTGTATATAAAAGGTAGGACATGCCCTGATGTGTGTTCCATGTCCTAATAGTGAATTACAGCCAATTTCGTTTTTCACTATTGCAAGGCTACAAGTCCCCACAGGCCAGAATGGGCAGTTTGATTATAACATCTTACAATCCTAACAGCCCCAGGGAACATGGTAGAAATTCGAGTTTAGTATGCCTGATCTCAGAATGATAAAATACATCTTTTAGTAAAGTTGGTTTTAACATTCTGTGTTTGAAAATACCACTTTTAGAAAGTAGGTATTTTCTTATGTAACCATCCAGCCTGCCTCTGCTATCTTGTGTGTTGTGTGTCTGGTTTTGTGAGTGACAGGGGCTGGGGCATTCCAGGAGACAGGGCTGAATAGACCTATCTGCATGTAGAGTGGTGGGAGGAGTTGCACCTGGGCCTGAATAGGGCTGTGCCTGCCTTCCACAATGCTGGCTCCACCTCCTGTGGTGCGTCTGATGACCCTGGCCCACACTGTCAAAGGAAAGAAAGAGTGCTGTAAACAAAGTGTTTCAGGACTGCAAAGAACTGGTTTGGACTAGGTACAGACACTCTCTGCCTTCAGAGACAAAGGATTTTGGTGTATAAATACTGGGGCCCAGACTCCAAGACTTTAGATCACCTCTGGGAATCAAATGACCCCTTTGCCAAGGAGAAGAACTAAGGAAGCTGGAAGAGAAGACTGCCCCTGTGCTGTGCTGTTCGGCTTGGCCTGCAGTGGTTACTTTATTTGCCAAGGAAAGGAGAAAAGGAACTTTGTGTGTACTTTTGCAATCTTGAAGAAGAATCTCCAAGGGCTTGAACTCAGCTTGCCTCCTGCCTAAAGTCTCAGGGATACAAGACTCACCACCAGCTCCCCTGAATTCCCTTGCTGTGGAATTCTGCCTGCAGAGAGGTGCCTACTGTTGTTTGGGCCCTCTGAAGAGACTGCGAGTTGCTGGGAGCTGGAAGCGTGACGCAACGGGGAGAAGCGTGTTGCCACCGCAGCAATTGCCGTTGCATCACCGAAGAAGTGTGTTGCCGCTGCAGCTGTTCGCCGTCGCATCATCGATGAAGCATGTCACATTACCAGAAAAGCGTGTCGCCGCCGCAGAGGTCGCCTGTCACGGGTCAGAAGTTACCGAGTTCGCCGCACGGCCATCGGGCGTGCACGCATTACATCCAATGTTGTTGCATCGCATCGAGATGCCATTTTCTCGCATCGCACTAGATCGTCGCATCGCATCGAGGCGCCATCTTGTCGCATCGCACTGAATCACAGTAAGAAACCGACACATCATCTCCTCTCCGGTAAGGAACTGAAGCATCACCTCCCCTGCGCTGCAGTAAGGAACCGATGCATCACCTTCCCCGAAGCAAGGAACCGACGCATTACCTTCCCTGCGACCATTTTGTTTGTATTGCATGACGCAGCCAAGGTACTTTTGAGAGTAATGTGTCGCATTTACCATCTACATTGAACTGAACTATTCCTACCATTTTAAAGTCTATTTTTGATTACTGTATTGTGGAATTTTGTCGTTTGGTCTTGTGTTAAGTCTAGTAAAGATTGCTTATTTTTCTAAACTGGTGGGGTGTCCATTTGTAATGTTTTCTCTGTATTGCTGTATGTGTTCACAAATGGTTTACACACTGCCTCTGAGATAAGCCTGTCTGCTTGTGGCAAGCTACCAAGGGGGTGAGCAGGGGTTATTTTAGAAGTATACCCCCTTACCCTGACTAGAAGCAAGGGTCCCTATTTGGTCAAAGGTACCTACCTCTGCCAACTACAGACCCCCAGTTCTAGCAAGCTATTCTACCGTTTATTCGTAAGTGCATTGTATGGATTTTGTGCTATGAGTGTCAACCTCTTCCCCCCCAACTAGGAAGCATTCACAGTATATCATGATTATTTCCAGGGTCCTAGTCAGCCACGGCCGCTGCAGGTAGGAGTGGTTAGGTGATAGGGCCGGGTGGGGGGGATTTCGAAAGATGACCGTGAGGGAAAATTAAATAAATAAACATTTAAATAAATATTTAATTTTCCCTTGTGGTTGTCTCTTGAATTCCCCCCCCACCCAGCCATACCGCCCCACCGATCTTACCTGCAGCGACCGCGGCTGGTCCTAGTGTAAATAGTAAATTGTACTGCATTGTCATTTAAATATGTTTTGAGTATGTAAATTGATACGTTTGACTTTTTTTGCTATACATATGTTCAACAATTACATATTATTTATGTCGTATGTCTTGACATAGTACACTAAAAGCAACATACAGGACCACTCATGACTCCACTCAGAGTTCCACTCACTGACAGTTCTACTCACAACTTGAAAGCTCCACCTTTACTTCACTCAATGGTCCTACAGGCAGCTCACATCAAGAAACCTGCACTCTATCAGGCTATGAGCCTTTATTTTAAAGTGGGCAGAGACAGGGTTTGGGTGTTGACCATACACCACTTTTATTATTGATTCTGATTTGGTCAAGTTTGCTTTCATACACTCTATAACCATTTTTGGAAAATTATGCTATGCGATAATTATGTCCTGATTAAGACCATAGTGAAATAAGTACCTTTAGGGGTCAAAAGATTGACACACTAATATAACTAATATGCCCTTTGGACTGTTAATAATACATCTTGGAGCCCTGATGGAAAATATAAGTGTTGATAGCTCCAGTAGTTTCTCATAATCAACCAAAAAGTGTAAATAATTTGTTATTTGTTGTGCACTTTTCTCACTTGTTCACTTGTCACGTGCACTCCACCATCAAATATATGGGGCATCTATCCAGAAACAACATGTATTACTATCCATGCTTCCTGGTCAAGTGTAGACTCATGGTTCCATAACCTTATATTAATAATATTGTTGTATTACACCACTTTTGTGCTTGATGTGTATTCTTGATGTGGATGGATTACATCTAAGACAGACAGAGCTATGAAATTGTATACGTGGGAAATTAAATGTGAATTATATTTTTTCTATTACGTTATTTTGGTGGAAACACTGTGTTGGTATTTTGTATGCTTACCCTGGTTTTCTAGGACTATTGGGTTTCCTTTGTTTGTTATAGATCGAGTCAAACATGTGATCACAACTACATTCAGAGCTCCTACAACATCAGCACTCACACACTAGAACACCGCTCACTTTATTTTGATATGCATGTCTATTTACTTTTCATATTGTAAATACTGAAATACTTTAAGAATGCAATCAAGATTACTGTCATGCTGAGTTCTGAATTCAAAACCAATGTACTAATTATACTGCAAATTGCTTAAACGTCAACTGAAAATGAATTATATTACATCCATGGGGAATCATGGGAAAATATGGAGGCAATTCACACTCGCTGCCTGGCATATGTTTGGTTCAAATTTGACCTTATTTCTCATTTGGACTATTATATTTTAAGCACTGTTAAATGCTATACAAGAAACACTATTTGTACGTATTTAAATCAATTGATCTTAGTGCCATTTCACAAGAACACACTATCTAAGCATATCTTGGATGGTATCTCTTCTTGGCACCATTGAGAACTGGGTTCCTCGTAACATCTCCTGGCAGCATATGCCTCTACACAATACAACTTGGAGGCCTAGTAGATGGCATTCTGCTTTCCAAGATTCTACCACAAAGGTAAACTGTTAAAAATGGGGTCTCTAGTTGGTATCGGTATGAAGCCTGTCCAAGTAGGGACCACAGTACTAGTCAGGGTAAGTCACAACACAATCCAAATTATCCTGTGCTCACCCTTTGGTAGCTTGGCAGGCTTAACTTAGAAGGCAATGTGTAAAGTATGTGTGCAATAACTCATGAAGTAACACAGTGAACACACTAAAAAAAGACTCCACAGCAGTTTAGAAAAATAGAGAATATTTGTCTGAGTAGAATACGACCAAAAGGACAAACATCCAATGTGTAGAAGTTGAGATATTGAATTTTGAAGAGATAAATGGAGGAGAGCACTTAGAAGTAAGAATCGCTAAAAAGGTTACATTATGTCAGACTGGACCCGGGTAAAGTTTAAAGTTCGGGCCGACTGCGATGGAACACCGGCCGTCTACAGGACCCATGCAGGCCCTGAGAAACAAAGTAACATTCCTGGTTGCAAGCAGAGATATGCGTTGATCTTCTCCATGGAATGAAGGAAATGCGTTAGTTTCAAAGACGGGTGCCGGAGTCGAGAGGTGTTGAGCAATGCAGTTGAGCGGATGCATCGATCTCACGAAGCTGCAGCAGCGGTGATACGCTGTCCAGTGCATTGATCTCTGGAAGCAAATCGCTAGTTCTGAAGCAGTGCGCCAAATTTACCCTCACAACCAGGTCGATTTGTCGGTTCTGCTACACGCAGACATGAGATGGGTCAAAATCCGTGTGGCAAGTACCTGGGCCACTTTCAGTGAGTAGGGCACAGTAACAGGGGTAGAGAAATTGATTTCCCTGAGTCTCAAGCAACAGGAGGCAAACCAACAAGCCCCAGGAGATCACTTGGATGAAGGCAGAGTCTGGCTTTCCTTCAGCAAAGTCAGAGAGAAGCAGGAAGCAGGGCAACAAGCAGAAAAGCAGGCCTTCAAAATCAGCAGTCCAGTTGAGTCTTTTAAGCTGCACAGTAGTTCTTCTGACAGAGTCCAGTTGTAGGTCAAGAAGTGTCTGATTTGTTGGGGTCAGGGACCCAGTACTTAAACCCAAAAGTGCCTTTGAAGTTGAGGTGACATCAAAGCCTGGCCTCGGAAGTGCACACAATCCCTTTCAGTCCAGTCCTGTATGCCATGCTAACCCTAAGGGGTGAGGTGGGGGGTAAATCAAAGCTCTCTGTGTGGAAAGGACACTACCTATTGAGCATAGGTGGTAGCCCCTCCCGTTTTTCCGTGGCCAGGAAGACCAATCAAAATGCAGATTAATGCAGTTGAGTGCTCAGAATGCAGATGAGCCACAACTTATGTGTTTGTGTCTATCTAGAGGGAATGCACAAGGTGTAGCTGTTACCCCACCCAGACATTTATTGGAGACAGGCTGTAAGGCACCAAAGAACTGAGCAGAGAAATGGGCACTTTCTAAAGTGACATTCCTAAAACAGTAATTCAAATTCACCAGTCAAGAGGATTTATCAAGACCGTTCCAAATAAATGAAACATGAAAAAACTATTCCACTCTGATCAAGAATTACAGATGAAAAATTTATTCAGGAATTCCCAATGCTAGCCTATGAGGAGCAGGCCTCACAGTACTGAAAAACAAAATAGGGTGTTTATTACTACAAGGACATGTAAAACATTAATGTACATGTCCTACCTTTTACTTTCATAACACCCTGCCTTTTGAGTTACCAAGGCTTTCCTTAGGGGTGACATATATGTAATAAAAGGGGAATTAAAGGCTTGGCAAATAGTTTTAAATGCCAATTCGAGTTGGCAGTAAACCACAAACATATTCCCTGCAATGGCAGACATGAGACAGGTTTGAAAGGCTACTTGTGTGGGTGGCACAATCAGTGCTGCAGGCCCACTAGTAGCATTTAATTTAAAGACACTGGGTATATGGGATACCACTTTACAAAGGTCTTATAAGTAAATCAAATATGCCAAACAGGTGTAAACCAATCATACCTTGTTTAGAGGAGAGAGCGCATGCACTTTAGCACTGATTAGCTGTGGTAAAATCCTAAAGCCAACAAAAAGAAGGTTACAAAAATAGGTGGAGGAAGGCAACAAGTTTGGGGATAACCCTGCCAAAAGGGACAGGTCCAACAAAGTTGCATAAAATATGTGGTAAAATATTGATCTATTTCTGGCCTATCATAAAACTGTGCATTGATGTAAATAGCACAAAACACTGACTCCAATAAAACAGGTTTTCTCTATCTGAGAATATTGAGAAATTATATAATTACACCAAGGTCTAATAAGTATAATTCTTTTTAACTTAATCCGGTTTTTATGCACTTTTATATAGTGCAAATTCCTACTAAGACCATTAGAGCACTTTAGATGAGCACCAGAATACATTACAATTGTTTTTTAGGCACACAGAGATTTAGGTCCAAATTTACAAATATAGTTTGCATCACTTGTTTGAGCCATGTATAGTTACTCACTTACTTACTTATGCCTACTACCCCTCCTGAGGTATAGATCATCAACCAGGACTCTGCAGCCACCTATGTCCTGGGCTTTTCTTTTCATCTGATTGCAGGTGTAATCCATCACTTTGCAGCCAGCGCCGAGGCCAAGGTGTCAGATGTTTCTTGGCCGTCCTCTTTTCTTTTTCCCTTGAGGGTTCCAGGTCAGGGCTTGTCTTATGATGTTTGGTGTGGGCTTGCAGAGGGTGTGACCTACCCAGCCCTAGTTTCTTTTCATGATTTCTTCACAAACAGGGAGTTAGAAAGTCTGCTGCCATAGGTCGTTGTTACTGATGGTGATGCATAATTATTTAACATATTTGATTAAATCCCAAAAATTATTTAAAAACCGCCAAAGGTACATCGTTCAGTCCATGAGCAATTGATTAGCATGCACATTTCAACATTTCTCACCCATTCAAGTTCCAGCCAGCTGACCACTGACACTAATGTTGATCCTGGATGAACTATTGAAGACTCTAGTATATTAACATATTGTTATCAACTCTTCTTCTTGCCATTTCATAGAATATCCATGGATTCATTCGAACAAAGGTCAGCCAGTGAAGTTCTCTGTATCTTACAGCCCATCTGATTGTTCTCCATCTTTTTAAGTTTAAAATAAGAATGATGGCAACTAGATTTGGTAATCTTCCGATTACAAGCTGTAGCTGTTTGCATCTTGTCTGATGAACTCTCTACCATGTGAGCAGCCAATAATTATTTCTAAGTGAAACAAGTTGTATTCCCTAAATTTGGGTTCATTATCTTAGGTCCCAAGGACTAAAACGTCTGTGAAAAGGTTACGTTTTGTATAAGAGACAAACATATTCACTTCAAGCGAACTAAAGAGTCCACATCTGTACATCATTGCTTTTGACGACTTATACTCAGCATGGCTATAGTTATTAACTGTCGTTGATGATCACTCTCCCCCTCATCTCTATGCTAGACTCTTCCACAAATGACTAATGGTGGAAGTCCCAGGTAAGGTTATCTGGATGGAAATATCCTTGACATCCCAGAATGCTAATTGGCGAATTTCATACAAGTACTGCTCTGAACAGAAATGTGTTGGTTGCCGTGCTTAATTTGTAAAAAAACATAAGTGCCAGGGCCTTTGTCAGGAGGCGATTGCAGTTACCACCTCCAATTGCCCAGCGCTGCCAATGACAGTACCAGCACAAGTGCTAACCATCCTACAAGTGTGACAATTCAGACTTTAAATATGCATTAAACATGACTAATTTGTGCAGCCCAAGCCATTGTTAAAGTCTTTGGGTGGGAGGGATTAGTCATTTTTAATGTACATTGATTTATTAAAGAACTGTTGTGCTCATCACAAAATTAGACAAACACCGCCACCATGTGTAGCCGAGCTGCACACTCGGGGGCCCATTCACAGAACTGATCTGCGACAAAATCCTAAACTTACTACTTTTGGTATTTACAGAAGGCATTTAATAGAAGTAAAGTTAGGATTCCTAACTTTACTACTACTAAACTGAGACAAAATCCTAACTTTCCGACTTTCGGTATTCACAAAAGGGATTTAGTAGTAGTAAAGTTAGGATTGCTATCTTTACTACTACTAAATGCCTTTTGTGAATACCGAAAGTTGTAAAGTAGTAGTAGAAATAGGAATCCTAACTTTACTACTACTAAATGCCTTCTGTGGATACCAAAAGTAGTAAGTTCAGGATTTTGTCTCAGATTACCTTTGTGAATCGGGCCCTCTATGATTATTTTCCTATTGCCTCCTATAACTGAAGTAGCAAACAGTTGTTCACGTGTTCTAACTTCAGTAAAGATAGATTCTAGCACAGAATACTGCCCTGGATCTTTAAAGTTGGGTAATGACACAGCAAGAATTGTGCAGTTATTTAAAACACAACTGCAGTGAAAAAAGCCCAACTAAAATGATTTGCTGATAAAAAACTCAGGAACTGACTTTGTGCAAGAGCTTTCGCTGCAAAAAGGGTGAATTTTGATGGATATATAATTGAAAAATAAATCAAAATGTCATTAAATTGAAAAGTGGTGAATTTTCCCAGTAACACCAAACAAATTATAATTGTATGTACTCCAAATTATAAAGCATTGTAAAACCACATGTTAAAAGCACCAACAGTGTTAAAAAGGGGGTTTCTGGTTGGCTAGGGTATGTACCTAAGCCAGGCAGAACCCACCACTCTGGTCAGGGTAGGTAAGTTACACACCAAAGATAACCTGTGTTCAGCCCCTGGTAGCTTGTCACAGAGCAGTCAGGCTTATCCCCAGAGGCAATGTGTATAGCGTTTGCGCAACATACTCACACCCCTAACACAATGAAGTATACCACAAAAGCCACTCCACACAGGATTATATGAAAATAAGTGTCTATATTGTAAATTTATCATGAGACCACAATTAAATGAATCGAAAAATTGTTGTACATTAGATATGAATCATAAATACTTTGTACATCCGGTATGAAGGATAACTATTTTTGTATATTAGGCATTATTGGCATGTAAAATCATTACTTTCATAGTACCCGTTGGCAAGGCACCAGACGTCATACTGGGGAATAACCGGGTGAATAATGCAGGTCAGGTTATGCAAATGGGCATGTATGACAAACTGTCACCAGGGTACATGTCACCATGTGCGTTCCCAGGGGCCAGGACAACTGCACTCCTCTTAGATAGAGTACGGAAATCCCACTGCGCGGGTTAATTTTCCCTCTCTCCTACAGAAAGTTCTGTCTGCTATGCAGGGGAAGAACACTCTGCCCCCAAACAGGGATGAGCCAGGAGCCCTTCCTGGCTTCCCAGGGCGCGTCTGTCAACCCAAGGAAACGGGGCCACCGAGAATGCTACGCGGGGCGACTGCACTACTTCCCCACTCACCGCAGAGCTCTGTGTAGAGGTCTGCTGGACCGAGGGGGGAGCACCTTCTGAAGTATTGGGGCCATACACCCTCCAGTGTATCAGCGGGGGCCTTAGGAATGGAGCCCGCAGCACCGACTTGGCCATGCTCTGGGGCAGGAGGCGAGCCGCAGTGCTGATGTTGATGCAGGCATTTCCACATTGCCCCAGCAACTCGTTGTGCAAAGAGGTCGCAGGCTGAATCCGCACGCACTGCACTGCCAGGGGACGTATCTCAGGAGGGAGATGCACTGAACTGTCCAGATGGCTCCTCATAACCGGGTCCCCCACCTGCCTCTCTCGGAATGCAAAAGAAAGGGAGACACATGGGCTTCTGCGGTCCACCAATGTGTCCCTCCAGGCAAAGCACTCCCTTTTGACACACGGGGCGCTAAGAGACGATGAAGGGATTGCTGTGCACTGGTCAGACTGGCATACTTTAGCCTCCGGGGGCAAAGTTGAGGCACACGCTGCTAACTTTGATCTAGGGTGCAGCAAAGCAGAGCTTAGCACATACTGGGGGGAGGTAAAGCTCTCTCTATGCATTAGTGACACGAATAAAGTAAATCTCGTAGTCCCAGGAGGAAGAAAGAAAAAAGGTTTGGGATAACCCTACAAAAAAGTTGGTGGTAATTTGCGATTTCTTTGAAATATGCACTTTTCTGCATATTTCAAAGTGCCATGTGGCGCACATACATGCCCTTATAGCATGTATGTGCGCCATATGTGCACACATGCTGATTTCAGGGGTGCATCAGGGTGTCATCATGACACCCTTGCACCTTTGAAAATATTCTCAATTTGCGATTAGCAAATAGCGATTCGCAAATTGAGAAGGACTTCCCATGCATTGCTATGGGCCTCCTGGCCCATAGGAATGAATGGGAAGGTATTCCTTAATTGCGATTTCGCAATTTGCTAATCGCAATTAAGGAATTTTAAGAATTCGCTAAATTTGTGCGAATTTTTAGATACATCCCATTTTGCAATTCTCAAATAGCGATTCTCAAAAAATCGCTATTTGAGAATCGCAAATGGAGATGTTGATACATATGCCCCCAGATCCCAAAACAGTATTTGCACTGAAGTCTCACGTAGGACCAAAAACGTTGAATGTAGGCCTAAACATCCTGCAATATTGTTCACGAAGTCAGGTTTCATGGCAATTTCTGACCATAAATTCCACTCATGACAAGGTAAGGTAGGAGTACATTTGTTTTGTTGACGAGAAAGAGTATAGAACAATGACTTATATATCATGAAGGCAAATGGGTCTTCCCCACTTGGAAATATCTTTCCCAGGTGGAGAAAAAAAAGAAAGAAAACATTACTGAGCTATTGGACGTCTTCAACCCTTACTCCCAACGGTTGCCACAGAGCTTACCATAAGGCAATAGGACTCCGCTTTGAAATAGCCAATTTGCAGATAATTACATGTAGCCACATGGGAGTGTTTGCGAATTCTACAAAAGGTACGACTGTATGCATATCGTAGAAGTATACCTGGAACCCTGCCATTGTTGAAGGTTTTCCAGGCATATATCCTTTTGTGAATTCCAAAAAGTAAGAAACCTGCACCCATGGGAGGTCAAAAACTTAGAGATGCATATCTACTGCTTTTCTGAAAATCAGGCTAAGAGTGAGGTTTTGCCAAAAATGACAATGCAGGGTTGGTATTTCTCAATAATGTCTAATAATCACAGTTTCGATCGCTGGGAAAACTTGGAATGAAAGATATTTGGGGTGGGGGTAGGGTTCGGTCACCCCACTGCAGCCATTCCTTGAGTGTACGTATCATTAACATTTCAACAGATCAACCCAGGGACCACCATACATAATGCCCCACTAGGATGCCTTGGTACAAAGTTGTTAATTCTGCACCCCCACACCTCCACAGTTAAGGATACCTGTTCTCAGATGAACTCCATTGGTGTCCAAAAGTAACAGGGATTAGAGGTTGAACTCTAGGGGGCAGATTTACAATAACTGGCGCATCTCTGCATATTAGCAGGGATGCACCAGTTATTTTGCGTGAAGTTGAAAAACCCTTGCTCCACCATGGATGCGCCACATTTACAATGCGGCGCACTGTGGTGCAAGGATAGACAGACGCGTCACGCATCTGTCGGCGTAAAGGTGACGCAGTGCTGGAGTCGTGTCGCAAGCGCGACGCAACTCATGCACTGCTCAGGGGCGGCCTATACTTGCTGTGCTGCATCACTCCTTATGCCTGCTACAAGCAGGCGTAAGGTTTTGATGCAGCGGGGTCGTAAAAGTGACTCAGTGAAATCTTGTAGATTTCACTGCGTCACTTTTTCGAGGCTTCCTTGCGACGGAACGCCCACCCTGCATACATTATACCTGATGCAGGTATAATGTAGAGCAGGGCTTTACAACGTGACGCATCTTCCTAGATGCATCACGTCGTAAATATGTTGCATAGTGGCGCATTGTTTACTACACTGCTGCGTCACAGAAGTGACGTAACAGTGTCGTAAAGATGTCGTAATGGGCTTGTAAATCTGCGCCTAGATTTCCCTCAGAAATGAGGAACTGCAGTGTGAATTTGTAATTCCAGGTCCATTACCCCCAGAAATGTATCATCTTCCCTGTAGTTTCCACCAGAGATTTTAGCTGCTTCAGGGAAGTGTGACAGGGTTGTGGTGTTTTCAATGGAATATAAAGCTGCAACTGAGGCCTGTGGCCTTCTGGGCATTCTAGGGCACTCGGAGTGAGGACCATAGACTTGAGCAGTGGTCCAGCCTCCCTCAGCTATTGCTTTGTTAAAATGTTTTTCACATCTCAGATTAGGTCGGACAATCTTTCCTCTTTAAGCATGAGTCTGCATAGCAGAGAGGGTGGTGCTTAGAAGTGAAAAAGCCCACCTTTATTACGTAGTTAACAAGGGTACACAATATGTAAAATCCGTGAAGTTGTGATCAGGGCTCATGTTCTGCTGAAATGCTTCACCCACTCTCCCCACTGCTTTCTCACCTTTCTCTGACTGGCACAGCTGATTGGAGAGGAATCAGTTGCCTTGGTTAAAACATGCAGGACAGTAATCCTCAATGCAAATTTTTCTTGAAATATGCACAGTACAGGAAACACGCTGCTGCTCCCTACAATTCGAGGTTCAAACTTCTGGTACACTCAGAACAGTAGGGCAAGCTTCCTGTTTTCCAGACTGTGGAAAGCAATGCAACAGGCATCCCTCACACACAGCAGAGGTACACGATTTGAAGTTCAAACTTTAATCGACTCACACAGAGAACTTGCATTGAAAGGACAGCAGTGCAGGTTTCTATTACACAGACTGACTGGGTACATCACTGTTCACAGAAGGGTAAGCTTCGCTCATATAGATCATGTACAGGACAGGGCAGGTATGTACAAGCTCCCATAACACATAAGGTACAAAAGCACGGATCAAATTACACAATAGGCACAGTGCTAGCATGTACAGTGCAAGCATCACTCACATACCACTGATACTTATGTAAATGTTTGTCCTGAAGAAACCTAACCACAGTGTGAGCTTCCTTCACACAGAGCAGGTGCAGTACAACTCAGTAAAAGCACTTGCTTGCAGAGCAAGCATCTCACAAATAGAATTGATACTTTTACCAACCAGTTAGAGCCAGTGAGAATGGGGTGGGAAATATTATGAGACGGAAATGGAGACAATACTCTCAAGATAACTTTATATGCGCCATCCAGAAAGCGCAACTTCCGCAGGCCATGGACAGTGATCAGGCGAACAATGAATTTAATCAGCTTGTGACTGCAGCCCTGGATGAGATTGCCCCCATGAGTAAGGGTAAAGCAAGGGAAGGCAGACAACGTACTGCCCCTTGGTTCACTCCAGAACTCCAGCAAATCAAGTCCAATTGTAAAAAACTTGAAAGAAGCTGGAGAAGGAACCCGAGCGAACAAGGAAAAAACAGTTATAGCCTAGCACATAAAAGCTACCAGTATGCGGTGCGTAGAGCGAAAGCTAAATATTTCCAGACACGCATTGAGGCGGCCGAGAGCTCCTCACGCGAACTGTTCAAAATATACAAAGAAATATCTTTAGTCTCCAGCTCTAATACCCCCCTTAGGGCCAATGTGGTGGGATGCAACAGAGTTGCAAAATATTTTTCCAACAAAGTTAAAGACATTTATGCCTCCTTCACCCAACAACCAGACAAGGGCATAGACTTTATAGCAGGCTGCCCGCCTGTGGCCCGTGACGCCTTGTTGCAAACTTTCAAGGTACCCGCCGCTGACAGGCTAATAAAGATCTGTGGCAGTGTGAAGTCCGGTTCCCCTAACGACCCGGCACCGGCCTGGGTCATTACAGAGGGCCTGGTTGCCCTGGAACCATACATTAGACATGTGTTACAGACCTCCTTTTCCACGCAACGAGTCCCTGAGGAGTGGAAGAAGGCCATAGTACTGCCAATAAGGAAAAAGCTGAATGTAAGCATGGAAGTGCTGGAAAACCTCAGACCTATCTCCTTATTGCCGTATGTGGCGAAAGTGGCTGAGAAGGTCATTAATGCTCAGCTTACTGAGCACCTGGAGAGAGGGAACTTACTACATCCCTCACAATCCGGTTTTAGGGCGGGCTACTCTACGGAGACAGCTCTCCTACGGGCCTCTGAGACCCTAAGAGCTGGGGCTGATGCAGGGCACACAATGGCCCTGATCATGCTCGACCTCAGCGCGGCTTTTGACACCGTGGCGCATTCCATCCTGCTACGATGTCTGAGCGAAGCTGGGGTCGTGGGTCCTGCGCTGTACTGGTTACAGTCGTTTCTCACTGATAGATGTTTCCAGGTACAGCAAGGGACTTGTCGCTCGGTCGAGATGCCACTAGATCAGGGAGTGCCTCAGGGCTCAGCACTGAGCCCTACTCTCTTTAATCTTTATATGGCCTCCCTGGCGAAGGTTGTACAATCATTTGGGGTAGAATTGGTGTCTTACGCCGACGACACCCAGCTGCTGATTTCCCTATCACAGGACGCCGCAAACACCTCCTCCAACTTTAAGTCCTGTATGCAGGCGTTAGCTGAGTGGATGGACTCCCACTGCCTAAAACTGAATGGCTCTAAGACTGAGGTGTTGGTGGTGGGGGGTAAAAGCGAAAACTGGTCAACCGAGTGGTGGCCCACATGCCTAGGCCCTACCCCCATACCTTGTGATGAGGCTAAGAATCTAGGAGTTTGGATGAACTCCTCTCTCTCCTATGATGGCCACATAAGACGTCTTGTGGGTAAATGTTTTGGAGTATTAAAGACTCTAAACAAAACCTTGGACCTCCTACCCATAGCGGCCAGAAGGACACTGACGCAGGCCCTGGTGACCTCTCGGATGGACTATGGAAACGTACTGTTCCTAGGGGCCACCGAGGGCTGCCTGGGTCGCCTGCAAGTCATCCAGAATTCCGCCGCTAGACTGGTGTTAAGAAGACCTAGGAGGGCTAACTCGCAAATGGCATTGGATGCACTCCACTGGCTGCCTGTGAAGAAACGTGTGTGGTTCAAGTGCCTCCTCTTCTGTCACCGTATTGTCTGGGGCAGGTCGCCATCCTACCTGAGGGATCTAGTCAGTCGATATGAACCCACAAGGACCCTTCGGTCGGAGGGTGCCGGGCTGCTGACAGTACCTAGAATTAGGAAGGCAAGAATGGGTGGACGATCCTTCGAGTTCTTAGCAGCTCAACATTGGAACACACTACCTCCTGCTCTAAGACTGGAGAGCAGTGAAGCACTGTTCAGATCCAAGCTGAAAACACATTTATACACTGTGTAGGTTCACTGGCTCTTGTTTGTGATTCTGGTAGCTCTAGCACGGGGACACGCCGTGATGGCGTTACTGAGCGCTCTATAAGCTCTTTAATAATAATAATAAATAATAATACAGGATCAACGTTTCTCCTGAGCAATAACGTCCACAGTGCAAGCTTTCCTTACACCCAGCAGGTGTGGCAGGCGTCTGTAGTACAATCAGGCTTGCCTATGAGCACAAATAGCACGGACAGTAGCAATCTTCCCCTCACACAAAACCATTTTAAAACGAGGATTATTGTCCTGTGGACAAGCATCCATAGAGCCAACTTACCTGAGATACATAATAGGCTTAGTAGGGCAGTAATTTGCGCATATCACTTGTAACTGCATTGCTGGCTTCCCCCACACACTGATCGGGTAGAGCAGAAACATTTGCAGGAAAAGATTCCCTTGGCTCACACAAACAGAATAGGCACAGAGGAAGCAGCAGTGTAAGATTCCATTAAACAAGTAGACTTGATAAAGCACTGACAACACAAGGGCAACCTTTACTTACACAGAATAAATATATTATAGTAGTTGTAGTGCAAGCTTCCCTCACACACAGAACAGACACCATAGTACAGGTGTTTAGTTCTCAGACTGTAGACCACTGGCAACAGCAGTGAAATCTCCTCTTATCTATGCATTGGGTACAGTTCAAGCATTTGCTGTGCAAGATTCTCCTGGCTAACACACAGAACAAAGTAAAGTCAACATTACTTTACAGGTATTCATTTTTTTAAATTTAAAATAATTTAATTTATTTTAAGATTATTTTCTATGGGGGGGGGGGGGTGTTTAAGTCCCTAGGCGCATTATGTTCTGTGGGAGGATGTTGAGTACAAGTGGCTGTCCTTGTATGCTTCTGCACTTACTGAGCTGGAGTAATTTCTGACTGTTTTGAGACTTTTTTGGCTGCAGTTTTTTTAGAAGTGCAGTTTGTGTAAATAGGAATGTGGATACTCTTTTGTGGGTGGGTTCACGTCCGTCTCTGTAACCCTTCCCTAAACCTCTTTTGACCCTTCCTTACTCCTCCCTAAACCCTACCTATTTTGTAGCAAGTGTACCTCATTTTTCAATCAATTTGCTCTATCCTTCCTACATTTACTACTAACTAGTAAACTTATACATGTCAGGATCTACCCAAGGATAAAGCAGTAGAGGTGGAAGTGGAGATTTGCACTCGTATGTTTGTGAATAGCATTTTGTAGGGCTTAAGTAGTACTAATGTAGTACTACTAAACACACTGTAAAACGCAGTTTGTGGGGAGGTGTCCGGTCAGTTTGTGAATGCCCATAAATGTCACCTGTTATCGTTGGATGGCATCACTGAGTTTAGCCCTGCGGCACTTCCAATGGGATTTTAGTGGAGAAAGGCATAGATACGTTATTTGGGCACAAGATTGCTTATACAAATTCTTAGATCTGATATCGGTGAAGTGCTGGAGGGCCCACATTCATCAGTTTGGTTCTGGAGAGACCGCCCTCTGTCATTGAGGGGTAGAGTCTCCTTGGCTAAGATGGTGGTGTTGTCACAGTGCTTATACACTCTCCAAGGAACCTTATATGTGATCCTCATGAAATACTTTCTTGAATTGGGAAGGCTAATTGTAGACCTGCTATGGTTCACCAAGACAAAATAGCTGGTCTGTTGATAAAGAAGCGGACCGGGGACCGGGAAGGGATGGAACACCCTAATGTGGAACTATGCTACCTTTCAGCTCACCTTCTGCATGCAGTCTACTGGCTCGACGAGGGAGATAATTGGGAGAAGAGGCTTCTAAGGGGCTCCCATGGAGACCGTCCACTCCCTGAGCTCCTCATGTGAGGTGCTCGCATTCCTGCGGAGATGCCGTCCTTGCTACAACATGTGGGAAGGGTGTCGGAACAGGCAGTCATGAGGGTTCTGTGCTGTGCTGCTTATGTGCTAGATATGCCGATCTGGGCCCTAAAGCCATTTGCGATCATGGCAGAGGTTATGTCAGTGCAGAAATGGCAAGAAGGGGGCTGCAAAGTTTTGGGAGGTCTGTATCTAGGCAGTCAGTTTATTACGCGTGATGATGCAATAGCTTCGTTTGATTTGGGCTCAGGTCAATGCCTACAACATGCCAGGATATCATCGATGGCCCAAAAGATATGGTCTTGTTTTCTGGATGAGCCAATGCCATCACAAACCTTGATAACGCCGCTGGCACTGTCCAAAGGTTGCAAACTAATATCACTTTTAAATTGTGCTTTGAAGGAGATTCTGCCAAAGATGGTGCTTAGGGCACACAGGAAATGGGAAGAGGTACTGGGCGAAACACTCCCCACACAAGACTGGGCGAAGGTTCATAAAGGTGTGCGTACTGTGAGCTCCTACGCATGTTTCGAACTAATACAATACAACTACGTGTATCAGGCATATCTCTTGTGTAAGACCATACATAAGATTTACACCACATGCTCTGACCAGTGTACCAGATATTGAACGCCTGCTGCAGACTTTGCACATGTGGTGTGGAGTTGTCCCTTGTTGGCGTCTTACTGGATAGAGGTGGTGCAAAATTTAAATAGAGCAACTGGTTGGGAGGTTCCGCAGGCTCCAATGGAGATATTACTGTGACTGATCCCTGCACCATCGAAAAAGAAACTTCGCCATAAATTCTAACTGTTGGGTTTGCTACTTGCAAAGTGATGAATTGCTGTGAAATAGACGGGTACACAGCCCCCAGTTAAAATAATTGGTCGCAAGACATGTTCGAATGTACAGTGGATGAAGAAGTTAGATTGAAACATGTGAGGTGTTGATCTTGCTGCCTGGGCACACATGTTGTCGGTTCTACGGGACCCTGCAGATAGGGAGGCCATGGCGGACTCTTATGGAGGAGGAACGCTGTCTGTGTGTGAGGGGCGAGCTGGGACCGAAGGTCTAGAGAAGAGCCTGCTTGTGAGCTGGGATGCTTATGGAGGAGGGCTGGGGGCTGCAAAGCGATACTTATACAGGCCATTGGAGCTGGCGCTTGCGACCACACACATTGCTTCGGAATCCTACAATTGTATCTACCAGTGAGAATTCTGGTTTATTATGTGAAATGCTGGGTGGGGGTGGGGGCATTTCATTTATGTCTTTTATTGCTGTTGCAAGAATGTTATGTAAGTATTGCTACACTGTAATCTTGATGAAAAATGGCAATTCTATGAAAATCAATATAAAGACTCTATAAACAATTTGTGAATAAACCCCGTTGAGTTCAAGAAAAGTAATTTTGTAATCATCAAAATAAACATGGATAGTTAGGGGTTTGTCAACATTTTCTCTTGTTAAAATTTCACTCCTGACCATCCCCCCCTGTGAGTAAGAGGTTCAGCGCTGGGATACCCTATGGGTGACTACGCGCTCTAGAAAAACCATAAATAAATAAATAAAATTTTGAAAGTTTCAAAGAATTCTCCTCTTCCCAAAGGGAAAGGGTGGTAGAGTAAATACAGTGTTGTGCATATGCAGCCAAGCCAGTCCATTCGTTTGAAAAATATTGGAGATTTGGAAAACAAAGAAAATGATTTGTCGAGTGATTGCTTTTTTTTAATGACATACACTCGAACCTTACAGCTACTGTCTGATATGGACCCTCAGGGGAGTGCACATCTGAACTTTCCCTGAATGGGGGGGGGGGTCAGACAAGGTTGCATATTGGTGTCCTTTCTATTTACCATATACATAAATAACTTGGAGAAGTCCCTCTGTGCTGAGGGGCATGAGCTACCTATGGTGGGTGGTCGGGCCATACTTGTCTTTATTAATGCTGATGATACTGTCCTGATTTCCAGAACTGCTCTTGGTCTTCAGCGACGCTTGAACAATTTTCTTGATTTCATGAACAGTCTCGATCTCACTCCAATTTATACCAAGTCGAACATCATGGTATTTGGGCCTAAAACACTAAAAGCTGAGCGCATCATATTAAAGGTAACAAGCTCAGCAATGTAAATACATTCCCTTATTTTAGGATTTTCTTTGCTTCCTCCCTGGTCCCATTTGATTAGTGCTAGAAGGCACGTTTTCTCAAGAAGCCCTTCTCTGGTTTTCGATTTTGCCTCCAAAGTAGGGCAAAAGTGTGCGCCTGCATTAATAATCCACGAAGCGAAATGTCATACTATTGCTTCTTATGACGCCGAGGTTTGGGGGTATTCAAATGTATCGTCCATACAAACTACGGAAAAGGGTTACTTGAGTGTCTGCTTTCATTGCCTTGCAGAGTGTCCTCCTTTAAGGAACAAGAAGAGCTAGCCATTGTCTATGTTCCTGATTTAATTCAGTTTTGCCCTTAATCCCTGTGGTTAGTCGTTTGGCTCAAGAAACGTCTTGTCCTCAATAGAGTTATTATTAAAGATTGCCTCAACCACGACTATGCCAACAGAATCCCGTGGCTCAATTACGTTAAGGAGTGGCTTCAAAACTAGGACACCCTGATTTCTTTAACCACCAAGGAACTATAGACAAGGCAGACATTATTTTCTTAGGAAAGCATTCATGACATTAAAATCTGATGCAAGAGAATCTAGAGCCTTGATATTAGGCGGCTGGTGAAATTTGAATGGGGTGGGCGCCTCTTGTATGCTTTTAACATGTTGGAGCATTTCACTTTAGTACATCAGTTTATATTGAAATGCATTTATTAAAACTGTTAATAAAGGCATCTAAAAAAGATACATACAAATGTACTAAAGTAAAATGCTCCTGCATATTAAAAGCACACGAGGGACTAGAGCACTTTTAAATATGTGAGTTGACGATGCACACATCCGTACCACCTATTTAAAAGTGCTCTCTTCTATGCTTTTAACATGTCTGAGAGTTTCACTTTAGTACATCAGTTTATATCATTATATTGAGAGGCATTTATTAACAGTTTTAATAAATGCCTCTAAATATATTGGAATGAACTGATGAGCCAAAGAAAAACACTTGCATGATAAAAGCACACAAAGGGAGCACTTTAAAATTAGTGAGCACCAGGTGTGTGCTTTGCTATGCCAGCCTGCGGTTTGTTTTTATTGTTTAAAAAACAGTAAAAATGAACCACAGGCTGGCAGGCATTATGGAAGGCCTCCATCTCCCTGCCGCTCTTACCTGCAAAGGAAAACATCCATTACAACTAGGCCTGGGCGAAGCACTACGCTACGCTCGAGTAGTTTGCGAAGTTCGCGCTACTTCGCACTACGCGAACTGCACGTAGCACAGTGCGAACACGCGTAGCGTAGTGTTGCGTAGTGCTGCGGTCATTTTTTGCTTGCTCGCGGTCCTCAACGTCAAGTTGGCGACCGCGAGCAAGCAAAATGACATCCTGGAGAGACTTTTTCCTTGTTCGCGATCGCGAGCATGGAAAATAAACCTCCCGGCGAGACTCACAACGCGAGAAGGTCAGGTTTCTCATTGCGAGGGGTCGCGTATGCTCGCGACCGCTCGCGATGAGAAACTACCAGTTCGCGTTGAGAAAGCTGCAGCTCGAGGAAAAATCTACTCGAGCAGCAGAAAACTACAGCTCGCACTGTGCAAGATGCCATTTTCAATGATTGCACAGTGCCGGTTGCTTGTCCGCACTGTGCAATCATTGAAAACAACATCTTGCACAGTGCGAACATGTTACTTCGCAGTTCGCGAAGTGCTACGCGTAGCTCGCGTAGTGCGAACTTCACTTTGCGTAGCTTCGCGAAGTGCTACTTCGCGAACTACGCCCACCCTTAATTACAACACAGACATTACAGCGCAATGCCTTTACAACGTGGTCAATACAACGCAGGATACATTACAATGCATGCCATTGCACCACATATCCCTCACTGACCAGCACCTTCCCTGAGGTAAGCACCCAGCAATGTTAGAATAGTAATTATCGCTGTAATGGAGTATGTGTTGTACTGGCTTGCGTTGTAATGGCATGCGTTTTAATGGAAGCTGCATTGTATTGACCGCGTTGTAAAGGTATGCATTGTAAAGTTTGCGTGGTGATGTCATACATTCACCTGTAAATCCTGCTCTGGAACCGTCGCAGCAGCCTGCAACAGGGTGTGCTGTTGCTGTTCCACTCCAGGATGGCAGTCTTCAGAGTGCCAAATGTGCTTTCTCAGCCTCCGATGGTTCGAGATCACAGTGTCTCATGACTCTAGTACCTCGAGTCACATGCCTGCAACTCTTCACAGGCTGCAAGCAACATCCTTTCCCAACACATCACTGGTGACAAGTTGGGAAAGGGTGTTGCTTGCTTACTGGTTTTAATGGTTGCCTGTGCTTTTTTTGTTGTTCTAGCTGCAACTTGGGATGCTTTTATTGTGCTATGATAACCATATTGATATCATTTTTAAATTCTTGTGATTTTATTGATATTATCTTGTTTTTACTGTGTTTTAGGGTTTACTTATTTTAAACCGAATAAGGATATTTGGTTGATTAATTGATTTGTCACGTGTACTACAGGGCAATGCTTAATGTGGAAACGAAGATCAGACTTGCTTTAATCCTGATAATGCTGAACTGCATGATACTAGATCTAGTTCATACAGTATAACTGATTATTCTGTTGTTTCTAATAATAATGTAACCTCTGAAATATTTGAAGTAGTGAATTCAGATTACACATAAACTGAAATAATAGTTAAGTTCAATCATCTTGCAGGGTTCAAGATTTTGCTATGTCATGCTATCATTTGTTTTGAAGAGGGAGATGTGTTGCACATGTATGCTTTCCATATATATATATATATATATATATATATATATATATATTACCTACTGGCGGTCGCCAGTAGGTAGTTATAGTTAGGACCCTGTTTCCATAGGAAATCCGCAACATTCTATTTGGAATAACTTTGGCGCCGGTCGACGAATCCTCGCGAACTTTTCAAAATAGGTGGGGCGCTACGCTCCGCTCCAACCCTGAAAGTCTCGGGGGGATTCGTCAAGCAGGGGCCGAGAAAAAAGGGGGGTCCCAAAACGCGTTTTCCCCATACATTTTTCCATAGGACCTTTAGACACAGCTACAGCCCGAACGGCTGAACAGAATTACTTGAAATTTGGCAGAGAGGTAGCCATAAGGTCAAGGAAGTGCCTTTTGCAGGTCTGGTGTAAATCTGTTCAGTATTTCCTGAGAAAATAGCATTTAAAAGCATATATATATGTGGGCGGAGCCTAACCACACATCTCATCCTGAGATCTGATTGGCTGTCAGCACTTCATCCAAGAAGTGTTGGCAGCCATCTTGGGACCAATATACATGATAGCACCTCATTAAAAAGCATTGCAGTTAATAGAAGGTTTTAAGACTTTAGTTACATTATAAATCATTTGTTGATGGTACCATACTCATTTTAGGAATTGTGGTGTGTTCTAAGGTGTTTTTACCATGTGAAAAAGCCTTCTGCTGTGATATCATGAATCATGTTTGAGAGAAAACTATTTTCTCATGCTTTTACCACAGAGGTTTGGAAGGTGATCTATAGGCTAAACTGAGAGCTTATTTTCTGTAAATTCACATTATCTTTCTCAGTCATGTGAGAATGAAGTCTGACATTCTCAGTAAAACATGTACATCCAACAAGGGCAGAGACTGTCAGTTGATTCCTTTGTGTTCTACTGCAGCTTCCCAGAGTGTTCCAAAGAACTACTAGAGCGCTAACAGTCCTACTTATGATAAACGTATGGCACACCTGAAGCCATCTTGCTTGGATTAAAGTGGTAACTCTTAAAACATTTAATTTAAAAAGGAACAAAATGAGGGGGTTCATTTTTCCATAAAAAGTATGAATAGTGCTGCAGAAAGAAAAATTAGGGCACATTTTGAGTGACTTCTCAAATCCTCTTCTATTTCATTAAAAAATTCTGACATGCAGACTGAAACATGCACTTTCAATACCAGCAGCAGTTTTCCCTGGTGAGCAGTAGCTTTACTACAGTGATCTAATGAGCAAAAAGAGTGCTAACATTCTGAATTTATGGCAAATGTGTGACACATCTGAATGCCTTCTTGATGGAATCAAAGTAAAAAACTGAAAGTATTTCCTACTGAGGAGACTGCAGTAAATGAGGAAATTAGGAAACTTCATAACAAATAAGTCTCCCAAGATGGCCACCAGAGACAAAAGAGCCCAAATGTAGCCCAAATATCACCCAGATGTAGCCCAAGTATAGCCCAATGACAGAATGTCCCAGAATGTTCTTAAAAACAACTAGAGCGCTTACTGTCTTCATTATGACAAACGTATGGCACACCTGAAGCCATCTTGATTGGAATAAACTGGTAACACTTAAAACATTTAATTTAAAAAGGAACACAATGAGGAGGTTCATTTTGCCATAGAAATTATGATTAATGCTGAAGAAAGAAAATGAGGGCACATTTTGAGTGACTTCTCAAATCCTCTTCTATTTCATTAAAAAATTCTGACATGCAGACTGAAACATGCACTTTTAATACCAGGAGCAGACTTCCATGGTGCAGTAGTTTTACTACAGTGATCTAATGAGCAACTAGAGTGCTAACATTCAGAATTTATGGCAAATGTGTGACATATCTGAATACCTTCATGATGGAATCAAAGTAAAAAACTGAAAGCATTTCCTACTGAGGAGACTGCAGTACATGAGGAAATTAGGAAACTTCATAACAAATAAATCTCCCAAGATGGCCACCGGAGACAAAAGAGCCCAAATGTAGCCCAAAATCACCCAGATGTAGCCCAAATATAGCCCAATGACAGAAGTGTGCAAAACACTTATTATTTTGTGTTTTTGCAGTGTTATATAGTGCAGACTTGTCAGGTATTGGAGTGCTTTACATGAGCATTGGTTACATCACACAAGAACAAATTCATTTTGGTTGTAGACATGGGGAGACTAAGTGATTTGACCAGAATCACAGAATGTCGAGCTGAAGCAGAAACTTCAACCTGGTTCCCCAGTTGCAAAGTCTGCAGTTCTGGAAGTAACACCACATCCTCTCCCCTAAGTGCAACATTTAATCAAGTGGTCAACTGGATAAAAAAACATAAAGATAACAAATAATTTAAAAGTGCTTTGTCGCTATTTGAAAACTCAGAAAATATGTCCTTATTTTAGTCTTTTAGAGCACTAACCATAATTTTGATGCCAATAAGACCCTCTCATATATGTAATTTCTAAAGGAAATGCTCTAGGTATTACAGTTTTGTTTACATCAAGATGATGTCAGGCGTTCCACACTTTTGTAATAAATATAGAATGTTAGCAATCTAGTTGTTCATTAGGATACTGTTGAGAGGCAGAGGCCAGGGGCACGGACTCTGAAAATTGAAGGCAGGTAGGAGGGTGCAAAGGCAACAATTTAACCACACTGAGCAGGCAGGAAGGGCCGTGGAAGCACAACAGACTATGGAGGGCAGTGGAAAGGGGGGCAGGGGCAACAAACCAACAATACAGGACTTGCAAGAGAGGCTGTTGGAGGGAAGATCTATTACGGGTCAAGGAAGCTAGGGGCGGTCCCCAGATCCCCGGGAGCCACCACAGAACTGAGCAGGAGAGTGAGTCAGGGACAAAAGGGGCACCTTAATTTGAGCCGGGGTGCCTAGGAACGCTTGCTCCAAAAATGAAGAAAACAGACATATGAGACATGGAATTGGAGGCAGAATACAATGGCTGTTTAATGAGAAGATGCAACTTCAAAGAAACCGCAGAATAGAGACATAAAGTACAAAATACAGAATCCAGATAATCATACAGCTGTCATAATATTCTCTGTATCTCAATTAATGTACTGACAGAGAGAGAGAGAAAACACATCTATAAATGCATCATGAGAAACAAGTTACACCAAGGAAAATGTTACCTAGGAACACTCACGTTTACTCTTAGAGCAAGCATTCCTGCAATTACAATACAAAATCTTTTAAATGCAAAAGTAAAGAGAACAATGGTTAAACATAACATGACATTTCATATAGGTAAAATAGAATAAGATACTTCAAGCAAAGCAGAGCAAGACATTTTAAGCAAAGGAAGACAAGAGCTCCCAGCTCTTGGGGAAAACCTGCACTGCCTGTTAACCTACATACAGATGGCGAGGTAGTCCGTCGATATCTGTGGGTGCTCCCTTTTTATATCATTTTGTGGGCTCCTTTGCACGCTACATCTACCTACGTATGCTACCCAAAAGCTTCGTCTGCAGATTTTACCAGACATTTCGTCATTTACCCACTTAATGCTGACAATGGACTGGGTGAAAAGGTCAGTCTCTCAGGCCAATCGCTTATCGTTCCATAGAGCAAGCAGAAAATAATGGGTATTGTACGGGAATTCAATATATTCATGTATAAAATCTCCTCAGTTCTCCTAACTTGACGCTCTGAGGTTGCCTCTTCCTTAAAAACGGGAAACCTGCCCAGGAAGCAAGTACCAGTCCAGGATGCAGCCTACTGTATGTCGACAGCTTCAGGGGGATGTTGAACTTTGATACCGAGCACGGAGCACTCGGGTAGGGTGGGGGCTACTAGTTTGGATAAGAAGGCCTCGCAGACCTGCCTTCAGACTGCTATAAACTAAAATTGCAGAGCTATGGTCAATTTAACAAAGAGGCCTACATATTAAACAGAAGGGCCTACACAGGGGTTTTATGCTGGCTGAGTGGTAAGGATGTCTCAGGATAAATATATAGCAACACAGGACCCGCTGGTCAATTTAATACGGCCTACAAATGCAGCTGGCAGGGCAAGGACAAGGGTCTCATACTTCAGGTGTGGACAGAACGGGCCAGGGGCCCCCTGTGATACAAAATCTACCCTCCTTCAAGGCTGTGGCAATGTAATAGACCATTGTGGGCAGAAGGAAGAGGCAATGGTAGTACAACCATACATGCCAACAGACCCGATTCAGCTAGGAAACGTCCAATATTTTTAAGCTCAAATGGGCTTTATTTGATCTGTCTCCTGTCTACAATATCCTCTTTTTCAATGTAACTCAAAGGGGAAAATCAATACCCCAGTTTTTTTCAAAATCTCCCTCTTACCAAGTTCAAAATGTTCGCAAGTATGGTACATTGGATCATGGAAGGAAATGGGATAGGGACATGGACTTGGATAACAGAGGACAGGAGGGACATGGAGAGGTGCACCAAACTGACCCTGCAGGGCAGGCATCAGGGTTTGCAGCAGCACAATACACCACACAGGGCATGCAGGACGGGAGTGCAGCACAACAATCCATAGAAAGCAAGAGGGAGGGGACAGGACCATGCACATGGACAACAGAGAACAGAGGGGCAAGAGGCAATGGTAGCTAGCTGACCATAATGGACAGACAGGAGAGAAAGCTGCAGCATAACAGACCATAAAGGGCAGGAGGGATGGATCAGGGGCATTACAATGGAACAGACAAGCCAGGAGGGAGGGAGTAGGGCTGGGGGCAAGGGGGCAGGGCAGGAGCAGCAAGATAGCCATGGAGGTCAGGCAGGATGGGAACTAGAAGCAAGACACATCATGAAGAGCAACAGTGAGACTGTGATGGCATACACACAGACCATGGAGGGAAGGTGGGAGGGGGTCAGGGGCAGCTAACTGACCACACAGGGAAGGTGGGAGGGGCCATGGCAGCACAGAAGACCATGCATGGCAAGTCGGAGGGTTAGTGGCAGCACAATGGCTATGATGGGCAAGAAGGAGGGTGGAGGGGCATGCACAAAGGACGATGGAGGATAGAAGGGAGGGTCAGGACCTGTGCACAGACAAGAAAGTTCAGGGGAAGGGACCTCACAACAGACCACACGGGGCAGGCAGGAGGAGCAGTTGCAGCACAACAGACCAGGGAGGGCAGAAGGGTGTGGCAGTACAATGGACCATGTAGGACAGGAGGAAGAGGATAGGGGCATGGCATGTGGACAGGCAGGGTGGAGGTGGCAGGGACAGGTTACAGTCATCTGACAATGCTAGGCAGGTGGGAGGGGAGTGGCAGCTCAACAGAACACTCAGAGTAGATAGGAGTGGCAGGTCCATGGGACATGGTGGGCAAAAAGGATGGAGCAGGGGCATGCACAAAGACATCGGAGGGCAGGGGGAAGGAGAATAGGGGCAGCAAGCTAAGCACAGAGTTTAAGCAGGAGGTCAATGATGGGGCATAGAATTGGGCAATGGAGGGCAGGAGGAGTGGACTGGTACATCATACTAAATTGAGGGCAGTGGCAGCACATCAGACCATGCATGGCAGGAGGGAGGAGGCTAGTCCATGGATTCACACAACAGAGGATAGGGAGGAAGGGGATGGGGCAGCAAGCTAACTGTTCAGAGAAGGCGGGTAATAGGAACTTTATTGTTTTTAAAACATTGTGTCTGTGCGAACTACTTAAAATATGAACAAGTATGCAGCATAATCTCACTTTTATTCAGGAAGAAGAGGACGTTTGTGACTGTGACTCCGGGCTCACTTGGCAGAAACACCCCCTGACCCTCCACCCCCTATCGCAAAATGTAATGCCCGTGAAAAGGGTAGGTGAACACAGTGTTATATAGAACATAGTCCTGAGAGCACGATTGAAAATGAAAACTAGATATAGTGTATGGTATAAACTATGCACCAAAAAGTGTGATATAAGATGAACCGGGCGTGAAATATAATATGCAATACATTGTGCGCAATGACAGATTCATTGGAGAGCGCGAGATAGCACAGGCACTAGCGCGTGCTATGCGATATGCGCCTTGGAGTGTAATATGCACAGGGCAGTGTTGTGTAACCTAACTAGTCTCTAAAGTTGTAATATAAAATATGTGCTGGGGAGTGTAACGTTGCATATGCACTGTGACAAAGATATGGATCCCAGATTGTAATATGTATGGCATAGCACTGTGCGTTATAACATAGGCATCGAGAAAGGCACGTTAGATGGGGCAATATAACCCGTGCGAAGACAAGTGTGGCATGACATATTCACGGGGTGGTGTTACAGTGCACATGGGCTAGAGAGTGTCATAGCATATGCACTAGCTAGTGGAATACAACACAGAGGTGTGTGGCACTCGGCAGGCAATGGTGGGTGTAACACAGCATTGGGCTCTGTCAGGAGCACGCCGTGAATCTCAAGTGATGTTCGTCCCCTTTCCAGAGAGTAAAATAAAAAGTATTACACATCCGGCAGTGGATGTGTGTTTTATTAACCGTGAGGGGGGTTTCTTGCATAGTTTTGGTCGAATTTTTGTCGAATCCCCTTTAAATGGCTTGGTGTGCATGTGTATTAAATGTGCCCGTCAATAGCTACCCATGTTTGTATAAATAAACGACAAGGGTGTCTACCAGGATTAGGCACGGTAGGGCATCAGACATGTCAGAGCTTCACTAGTGGTGTAAATACATTCCACGTGGATTCATTGCATGCATAGTCGCCTTTTAATGAATATCACGCAAATCGTCATGGTGATAGGTGCGTACGGTTTGTCCAGCATGTCCTAGGTGTGTCTATAAATATATATTTTTTAAAAATAATAAAAAACAGTGGCCGGCCCTGGGGATTGGGGTCAAAAAAATATAATTAGGAGACTGGCCCTGGGGGATGGGGTCATCAGGGCCAATAAATTAGAATAAGAAGGGGAACCAAACAGCCCCCCTTCTTAAAAAACTAAAATAAATAAAAGACTGGCATCGTGCCGGAGGCCATGCCCCCTCCGTGCAGCACTCTGCAAACGCGCCCCCAACAGGCATCTCCAGTATGCGCCAGGGAGCTGCGCTGCAGCCAGGTGTTCTGAGGCCAAGCCCCTTTTTACACCTCTCTGCAACGCAGCTCTGTGGCCCTTACTGGAGGTACCTAGTGGTCTAGTTTGACTCTAGGGACCCTTAGGATTCAAGGGGACTTAATCTCTCAACTTAGAACAGCCACAGGGCGCGTTTACACAGTGGTGAAGGGAGGGGACGGGGCCTGAGGTGACGTGTGCAAACACGCACTATGGCACGTTTTAAATTGGGGATATAATTTCCCTTCAATACTGAGGGCCCCTGGGGGCTAACTAGCCCACCAAGTGCTTCCAGTAAGCGCCACTGAGCTGCATTGCAGAGAGGTGGTCCAGGCCGTGCCACTTTTTACACCTCTCTGCAACGCAGCTCTGTGGCACTTACTGGAGGTACCTAGTGGGCTAGTTGGACCCTAGGGACCCTCAGGATTCAAATGAACTTAATCTCCCAACTAAAAATGGACACAGGGCGTGTTTACACAGTGGTGAATGGAGGGGACGGGGCCTGAGTTAACGTGTGCAAAAACGCCCTGTGGCCTGTTTTAAGAGGTAGTTTTAATCCCCATGCCCTATTATATACTAGGGGCTTACAGAGGAGGTCATGCTAATCACAGGGGGACCCCAACGCATAATGTTCCCTAAGGTATGTAGGTGTTTTCACTGTATTCTAAGTGTCTTTTAACATAGCACTGGCTCTAGGACTGGTTAGTCAGACTCAGTTACCACCAGTATCCGTCTGAAAAAGTTGAGGGTACAGGATGATTTTGCAACAAGGCTTCTTTCTGCTCTTCTTTTTGTTCTTTCTGCACGTTATCCTTCTTCCTGCACTTATCTTCGTATTTGAGGACTTCTGTTGCTTCTTTCTGCACTTCTTTTGTTTCTTTCTGTGCATTTTTTCTTCTTTCTTCACATGTCCTATCTCTGTAGGCATAGTTAGAAATTAGCATTTAAAAAACCTTTGAAATTCACAGAAAAAACCATAGGTTTCAGGCACGTTATAGTTAGGAATTAGCATTTAAAAAACCTCAGAAATTCACTGAAAAAACCATAGGTTTCAGGGGTGTTATAGTTAGCTGGACTTTTCACTTGTACAAAACCATTGAAATTCCCCCGTTATAGTTAGTTCAGCTAACTATAACTCGCGCGCCCGCAATGCACTGCTGATGACGTCACATATTACATCACTCATGACATGGTCAGTGACATCACTCATGACATCACTGATGACATCTCAAATGACATCACTGATGACATCATCCTTGTGATAGAGTGGCAGACCTCCTCTCACCCTAATATAACCTTTGATACACACATTCAAAAATAGAGACTAAAATTTTCAAAACAATGGACATACCAATACCAGTTACAACAACCTCTTCAGTAATTCTAAGATCCACATACACATCCACTCATTCACCAACAGTCCTATACAGTCACTCATACATGTACTCACTCATCATATGTACTCATACACCTATACATCCTGTTACACAATGCCACTCATCCATAGAGTTACTCACACACATAGTCGCTCATGCTAATAAAGAATCAAACATCCATTTACTTGCATATACAGTTATACACACACCACCACACTTACTTCTACAGAAACTTACACATACTTAGTCTTTTAAACAATCACTTATAGAAACACATACTTATTCATACAGGAACTCTTTCAATCTCTCACTCTCACATATACTCACTTATATACAACAATAGTCACATATACTAGTTTAAAACATATGTAGTTACTCATAAAGACACTATTGAGACAGTCATTCACTCACTAACACACCCATACACACACTCATCCACCCATACAGTCCTGCACACATGCTGTGTTCAACACATACAAACAGTGAGTCACTCATTCATGCACCTATGCACTACGTAATACCCCCCACCGAACCATGCAGACACTCAGACTGATACTCAAAAAACCAACTAATAACCTATATAGACACCCATGTAGCTACTCACCAACCCATGCAGCCACTTATACACAAAGTGAGAGACTGATACAGATATTTACATATTTAAACATTACTCACTAAGCCATGTATTCACTATGATACACTTAATCAGTCAGTTACACAATCAATTTTTCAAAAACAAATCATCCATTTAGACACTTATATACCCATTTATTATTCCATCGACCTTGAGATATACATATATAAAACATATTTAATTTTCAGAAAAACACACATTCACTGGATGATGTCATCAGTGATGTCATCAGTGATGTCATTTGAGATGTCATCAGTGATGTCATGAGTGATGTCACTGACCATGTCATGAGTGATGTAATATGTGACGTCATCAGCAGTGCATTGCGGGCGCGCGAGTTATAGTTAGCTGAACTAACTATAACGGGGGAATTTCAATGGTTTTGTACAAGTGAAAAGTCCAGCTAACTATAACACCCCTGAAACCTATGGTTTTTTCAGTGAATATATATATATATATATATATATATATTCACTTAAAAAAACATAGGTTTCACACATGTTATAGTTAGCTGGGCATTTCCCTCGTAAAAAACCAATGAAATTCCCCCGTTATAGTTAGTGCAGGCAACTATAACTCACGCGACCGCAATCCGCTGCTGATGACGTCAGATATTACATCACTGTATTTAGACACTTATTTACCCATGTCTTCTTCCATTCATCTTTAGCTATACATATATTACATTTTTTTTTTCAGAAAGACACATATGTCATCAGTGATGTAATATCTGACGTCATTAGTTTTGAAAATTTCTCGAGGATTCGTCAATCGGCGCCAAAGTTATTCAAAATAGAATGGAAACTCGGTCCTAACTATAACTATCTACTGGCGACCGCCAGTAGATAATATATATATATATATATATATATATATATATATATATATATATATATATATATATATATATATATATATATATTGCGGACCGGGCTCATGAATGTGAGAGCACCACTTGATGTTTGGAGCGCCTTGAAATATATTCAATCGCCCACTCGGACTTCAAGTCCCAGCATCCCCTGCCTGTGGGAGTGTCATCGTCTTGCACAGCACATGATGTGGAGGAGGGGCATGTTAAATTTTTAAACAGACTCAGAAGCAACAGCGACTGGACTGTGTGCTGACACTCGATGGACCTGCTGACACCGGCACTGACGAGGCGACTCATCGCCGAAACGCGTATGCCATGGCTTCACGATCTGCCAGCATGTCGATATGCCTGTTTCTCATGGACTACCAGCAAGTTGATTTGTTGATCTTAAAAAAGCCCTCGCAAGATTCCGGAGTGTGCCGTGCTTGTTTTTCATGGGGAACAAGCGTTGGTCTTTATATATATATATATTCACTGAAAAAACCATAGGTTTCACACATGTTATAGTTAGCGGAAATTTTACTGATAAAAAACCAATGAAATTCCCCCGTTATAGTTAGTGCAGGAAACTATAACTCACGCGACCGCAATCCTCTGCTGATGCTAATACTGTATTTAGACACTTATTTGCCCATGTCTTCTTCCATAAATTTTTAGCTATACATATATTACAAATATTTTTTTTTCATAAAGACACATATGTCATCAGCAGAAGATTGCGGTCGCGTGAGTTATAGTTTCCTGCACTAACTATAACGGGGGAATTTCATTGGTTTTTTATCAGTAAAATTTCCGCTAACTATAACATGTGTGAAACCTATGGTTTTTTCAGTCAATTTCCAAGGTTTTTTAAATGCTAATTCCTAACTATAACGTGTGTGAATCCTATGTTTTTTTCTGTGAATTTGTACGGTTTTTTAAATGCTAAGTTACTTTACGCCATTCGTGGCGTGCGCGCCCACTTAATGCAGTTCGTTCCGTGCGCGCACGGTGCGCTTCGCGCACGGTGCGCGCACAGTGAACACGCGGTGCGCTTTGCGCACCGCGCGCCCACTTTACGCAGTTAGTGCCGTGCACGCACGGTGGGCACGCGGTGCGCTACGCGCACTGCGTGCCCACGTTATGCTAGATGGGCCATGTACGCACGATGCGCTTCGCGCACCGTGCGCACATGGAGGACATATTATGCGCTTCCTTGTGATAGGTAATCTGTTGAAATTTTTGGGGGAAATGCTGTGCTCTTATATGCCATGCACAAATGGTGGCCTTCGACCACCATTTGCACACGGGGTGGAGAGAGTGTGGATTTTTTTTTTAAATTTTTTTTTACCGTACGCGTATGGTAAGCGTACGGTAAGCATAATCGGCGAAATTTTCGAAAAATAAAAAATTACCGTTTTTTGCCTTGGGGGATCTTTGAAGACTCAACTAACATGGTTATGTGCATGGGCGCTGTCTAAACAGCCCCTTTATATGTTTTTGGCATTTGTTTATCAGCTCCCCCCTCAGAGTGCGAGAGAGAAAATGACGGCCGCCGCTTCCTGGTTTCGACCGATTCGAATGTTTACTAAGATCTAAGGGCCAATCAGAATCGCGCTCGCGCACGCCACCGTACACGTACGGTAAGCGCACCGTAAGCGCACCGTAAGCTGGCTCAGATATATATATTGATTTAAAGGCTATTTTCTCAGAATCTACTGAACAGATTTACACCAAACCTACAAAAGGCACTTCCTTGACCTGAGGACTACCTCTCTGCCAAATTTCAAGTAATTCTGTTCAGCCGTTCGGGCTGTAGCTGTGTCTAAAGGTCCTATGGAAAAATGCAGGGGAAAAACGCGTTTTGGGACCCCCCTTTTATCTCAGCCCCCGCTTGACGAATCCCCCCGAGACTTTCAGGGTAGGAGCGGAGCGTAGCGCCCCACCTATTTTGAAAAATTCGCAAGGATTCGTCGACCGGCGCAAAAGTTATTCAAAATAGAATGTTGCGGATTTCCTATGGAAACGTGGTCCTAACTATAACTACCTACTGGCGACCGCCAGTAGGTAATATATATGTGTATATATATATATATTACCTACTGGCAGTCACCAGTAGGTAGTTATAGTTAGGACCTATTTTCCATAGGAAATACGCAACATTCTATTTGGAATAACGTTGGCGTCGATTGATGAATCTTCGCGAAATTTTCCAAACTTTTGGTCAGCTCCGGTCCACTCCTATCCTGAAAATTTCACGGTGATTCGTCAAGCGGGGGCCGAGAAAAAAGGGGGGTCCCAAAACGTGTTTTCCCCATGCATTTTCCCATAGGACCTCTTGACGCAGCTACAGCCCGAAGTGCTGAACGGAATTACACCAAATTTGGCAAAGAGGTAGTCCTCAGTCCAGACTCGTGCCTTTTGCTTAAATGGTGTAAATCCGTTCAGTAGTTCCTGAGAAAATCAAAAGTAAAATCACATATATATCTGGGCGGAGCCTAACCACACATCTCATCGTGAGATCTGATTGGCTGTCAGCACTTCATCCAAGAAGTGTTGGCAGCCATCTTGGGACCAATATACATCATAGCACCTCATTAAAAAGCATTGCAGTTAATAGAAGGTTTTAAGACTTTAGTTACATTATAAATCATTTGCTGATGGTACCATACTCATTTTAGGAATTGTGGTGTGTTCTAAGGTGATTTTACCATGTGAAAAAGCCTTCTGCTGTGATATCATGAATCATGTTTGAGAGAAAACTATTTTCTCATGCTTTTCCCACAGAGGTTTGGAAGGTGATCTATAAGCTAAACTGAGAGCATATTTTCTGTAAATTCACATTATCTTTCTCAGTCATGTGAGAATGAAGTCTGACATTCTCAGTAAAACATGTACATCCAACAAGGGCAGAGACTGTCAGTTGATTCCTTTGTGTTCTACTGCAGCTTCCCAGAGTGTTCTAAAGAACAACTAGAGCGCTAACAGTCCTACTTATGACAAACGTATGGCCATCTTGGTTGGAATAAAGTGGTAACTCTTAAAACATTTAATTTACAAAGGAACAAAATGAGGGGGTTCATTTTGCCATAGAAATTATGAGTAGTTCTGCAGAAAGAAAAATTAGGGCACATTTTGACTTCTCAAATCCTCTTCTATTTCATAAACAAATTCTGACATGCAGACTGAAACATGTACTTTGAATACCAGCAGCAGACTTCCCTGGTGAGCAGTAGTTTTACTACAGTGATCTAATGAGCAACTAGAGTGCTAACATTCAGAATTTATGGCAAATGTGTGACACATCTGAATGTCTTCTTGATGGAACCAAAATAAAAAACTGAAAGTATTCCCACTGAGGAGACTGCAGTAAATGAGGAAATTAGGAAACTTTATAACAAAAAAATCTCCCAAGATGGCCACCCGAGACAAAAGAGCCCAAATGTAGCCCAAATATCACCCAGCTGTAGCCCAAGTATAGCCCAATGACAGAATGTCCCAGAGTGTTCTTAAGAACAACAAGAGCGCTTACTGTCTTACTTATGACAAAAGTATGGCATACCTGAAGCCATCTTGATTGGAATAAACTGGTAAAACTTAAAACATTTAATTCAAAAAGAAACAAAATGAGGGGGTTCATTTTGCCATAGAAATTATGATTAGTGCTGAAGAGAGAAAAATTAGGGCACATTTTGAGTGACTTCTCAAATCCTCTTCTATTTCATTAAAAAATTCTGATATGCAGACTGAAACATGCACTTTTAATACCAGCAGCAGACTTCTGTGGTGAGCAGTAGCTTTACTACAGTGATCTAATGAGCAACTAGAGTGCTAACATTCAGAATTTATGGCAAATGTGTGATATATCTGAATACCTTCTTGATGGAATCAAAGTAAAAAACTGAAAGCATTTCCTCCTGAGGAGACGGCAGTAAATAAGGAAATTAGGAAACTTAATAACAAATAAATCTCCCAAGATGGCCACCAGAGACAAAAGAGCCCAAATGCAGCACAAATATCACCCAGATGTAGCCCACATGTAGCCCAATGACAGAAGTGTGCAAAACACTTATTTTTTGTGTATTTGCAGTTTTATATAGTGCAGACTTGTCAGGTATTGGAGTGCTTTACATGAGCATTGGTTACATCACACAAGATCACATTCATTTTGGTTGTAGACATGGGGAGATTAAGTGATTTGACCAGAATCACAGAATGTTGAGCTGAAGCAGAAACTCCAACCTGGTTCCCCAGTTGCAAAGTCTGCAGCTCTGGAAGTAACACCACATCCTCTCCCCTAGGTGCAACATTTAATCAAGTGGTCAACTGGATAAAAAAACATAAAGATTACAAATAATTTAAAAGTTCTTTGTCGCTATTTAAAAACTCAGAAAATATGTCCTCATTTTAGTTTTTTAGAGCGCTAACCATAATTTTGATGCAAATAAGACCCTCTCATATATGTAATTTCTAAAGGAAATACTCTAAGTATTACAGTTTTGATTACATCAAGATGACGTCAGGCATTCCACACTTTTGTAATAACTATAGAATGTTAGCAATCTAGTTGTTCATTGGGATACTGTTGAGAGGCAGAGGCCAGGGGCACGGACTCTGAAAATTGAAGGCAGGTAGGAGAGTGCAGAGGCAACAATTTGACCACACTGGGCAGGCAGGAAGGGCAGTGGCAGCACAACAGACTATGGAGGGCAGTGGAAAGGGGGGCAGGGGCAACAAACCAACAATACAGGACTGGCAAGAGAGGCTGTGGCAATATAAGAGACCATTGTGGGCAGAAGGAAGAGGCAGTGGTAGTACAACCATACATGCCAACAGACCCGTTTCAGCCAGGAAACGTCCAATGTTTTTAAGCTCAAATGGGCTTTATTTGATCTGTCTCCTGTCTACAATCTCCTCCTTTTCAATGTAACTCAAAGGGGAAAATCAATACCCCAGTTTTTTTTTTCAAAATCTCCCTCTTACCAAGTTCAAAATGTTTGCAAGTATGGTACATTGGATCATGGTAGGCAGGAGGAATTGGGGTAGGGACATGGACTCGGATAACAGAGGACAGGAGGGACATGGAGAGGTGCACCAAACTGACCCTACAGGGCAGGCATCAGGGTTTGCAGCAGCACAATACACCACACAGCGCATGCGGGACGGGAGTGCAGCACAACAATCCATAGAAAGCAATAGGGAGGGGACAGGACCATGCACATGGACAACAGAGAACAGAGGGGAAAGAGGCAATGGTAGCTAGCTGACCATAATGGACAGCCAGGAGAGAAAGCTGAAGCATAACAGAGCATAAAGGGCAGGAGGGACGGATCAGGGGCATTACAATGGAACAGACAAGCCAGGAGGGAGGGAATAGGGGTCTGCACATGGAAACAGAGGGCTTGGGGCAAGGGGGCAGGGCAGGAGCAGCAAGGTGACCATGGAGGTCAGGCAGGATGGGCACTAGAAACAAGACACATCATGGAGAGCAACAATGAGACTATGGTGGCACACACACAGACCATGGAGGGAAGGTGGGAGGGGGTCAGGGGCAGCTAGCTGACCACACAGGGAAGGTGGGAGGGGCCATGGCAGCACAGAAGACCATGCATGGCAAGCGGGAGGATTAGTGGCAGCACATGGCTATGATGGGCAAGAAGGAGGGTGCAGGGGCATGCACAAAGGACCATGGAGGATAGAAGGGAGGGTCAGGACCTGGGCACAGACAAGAGAGTTCAGAGGAAGGGGCCTCACAACAGACCGCGCGGGGCAGGCAGGAGGAGCAGTTGCAGCACAACAGACCAGGGAGGGCAGAAGGGTGTGGCAGTAAAATGCACCATGGAGGACAGGAGGAAGGGGATAGGGGCAGGGCATGTGGACAGGCAGGGTGGAGGTGGCAGGGACAGGTTACAGTCATCTGACAATGCTAGGCAGGTGGGACGGGAGTGGCAGCTCAACAGAACACTCAGAGTAAATAGGAGTGGCAGGTCCATGGAACATGGTGGGCAAAAAGGATGGAGCAGGGGCATGCACAAAGACATCGGAGGGCAGGGGGAAGGAGAATAGGGGCAGCAAGCTAAGCACAGAGGCTAAGCAGGAGGTCAGTGATGGGCCATAGAATTGGGCAATGGAGGGCAGGAGGAGTGGACTGGTACATCATGCTAAATGGAGGGCAGTGGCAGCACATCAGACCATGCATGGCAGGAGGTAGGAGGCTAGTCCATGGATTCATACAACAGAGGATAGGGAGGAGGTGGATGGGGCAGAAAGCTAACTGTTCAGAGAAGGTGGGTTTTAGGAACTTTATTGTTTTTAAAATGTGTGTCTGTGCGAACTACTTAAAATATGAACAAGTATGCAGCATACTCTCACTTTTATTCAGGAAGAAGAGGACATTTGTGACTGTGACTCTGGGCTCACTTGGCAGAAACACCCCCTGACCCTCCACCCCCCATCGCAAAATGTAATGCCCGTGAAAAGGGTAGGTGGACGCAGTGTTAAATAGAAAATAGTCCTGAGAGCACGATTGAAAATGAAAACTAGATATAGTATATGGTATAAACTATGCACCAAAAAGTGTGATATAAGATGAACCGGGGCGTGAAATATAATATGCAATACATTGTGCGCAATGACAGATTCATTGGAGAGCACGAGATAGCACAGGCACCAGCGCGTGCTATGCGATACGCGCCTTGGAGTGTAATATGCACAGGGCAGTGTTGTGTAACCTAACTAGTCTCTAACGTTGTAATATAAAATATGTGATGGGGAGTGTAACGTTGCATATGCACTGTGACAAAGATATGGATCCCAGATTGTAATATGTATGGCATAGCGCTGTGCGTTATAACATAGGCATCGAGGAAGGCACGTTAGATGGGGAAATATAACCCGTGCGAAGGCAAGTATGGCATGATATATTCACAGGGTGGTGTTACAGTGCACATGGGCTAGAGAGTGTCATAGCATATGCACTAGCTGGTGGAATACAACACAGAGGTGTGAGGCACTCGGCGGGCACTGGTGAGTGTAACACAGCATTGGGGTCAGCCAGGAGCACGCTGTGACTCTCAAGTGAGGTTCGTCTCCTTTCCAGAGAGTAAAATAAAAAGTATTACACATCCGGCGGTGGATGTGTGTTTTATTAACCGTGAGGGGGGTTTCTTGCATAGTTTGGTCGAATTTTTGTCGAATCTCCTTTGAATGGCTTGGTGTGCGTGTATATTAAATGTGCCTGTCAATAGCTACCCATGTTTGTATAAATAAACGACAAGGGTGTCTACTTGGAGAGTACCCACCGGCGGGGGCGCCGGGATTAGGCACAGTAGGGCGTCAGACACGTCAGAGCTTCACTAGTGGTGTAAATACAATCCATGTGGATTCATTCTATGCATAGTCGCCTTTTAATGAATATCACACAAATCGTCATGGTGATAGGTACATACGGTTTGTCCAGCATGTCCTAGGTGTTTCTATAAATATATATATTTTTAAAATAATAAAAAACAAAGGCCGGCCCCGGGGGATGGGGTCCCCGGGGCCATAAGTGACCTGAGGAGGGGGGCAACACAGCCCCCTCCTAAAGAATTAAAAAAAAAAAAAGGCCATGACCCGGGGGTTGGGGTCCCCGGGGCCAATTAAGGCCTTGGGAGGGCCAAATTAATTTTTTTCAACAAAAAAAAATAGGGTGCAGGCCCTGGGGGATGGGGTCCCCAGGGCCAGCACCTTAGAAAAAGAAGGGGGGCCACACAGCCCTCCTTCTTAAAAAAATAAAATAAATAAAAGACCGGCATCGCGCTGAAAGCCTGCCCCCTCCTTGCAGCACTCTGCAAACGCGCCCCCTGGCCAGTTGTAAGTTGGGGAATTAATTCCCATTCAATACTAAGGGTCCCTGAGGGCCAACTAGCCCAACAGGTATCTCCAGCATGCGCCAGGGAGCTCCGTTGCAGACAGGTGTTCTGAAGCTACGCCCCTTTTTACACCTCTATGCAACGCAGCTCTGTGGCGCTTACTTGAGGTACCTAGTGGGCTAGTTTGACCCTCAAGACCCTTAGGATTCAAGGGGACTTAATCTCTCAACTTAGAACAGTCACAGGGCGCGTTTACACAGTGGTGAAGGGAGGGGACAGGGCCTGAGGTGACGTGTGCAAACACGCCCTGTGGCACGTTTTAAGTTGGGGAAATAATTCCCTTTCAATCCTGAGTGGTGCTTCCAGTAAGCACCACTGCTCTGCGTTGCAGGGAGGTGGTGCAGGCCGTGCCACTTTTTACACCTCTCTGCAACACAGCTCTGTGGCGCTTTGAGGACTTCTGTTGCGTCTTTCTGCGTTTCTTTTTTTCTTTCTGTGCGTTTTTTCTTCTTTCTTCACATGTCATATCTCTGTAGGCATAGTTAGAAATTAGCATTTAAAAAACCTTAGAAATTCACTGAAAAAACCATAGGTTTCAGGGGCATTATAGTTAGCTGGACTTTTCACTCGTACAAAACCATTGAAATTCCCCCGTTATAGTTAGTTCAGCTAACTATAACTCGCGCGCCCGCAATGCACTGCTGATGACGTCACATATTACATCACTCATGACATGGTCAGTGACATCACTCATGACATCACTGATGACATCTTAAATGACATCACTGATGACATCATCCTTGTGATAGAGTGACAGACCTCCTCTCCCCCTAATATAACCTTTGATACACACATTCAAAAATAGAAACTAAAATTTTCAAAACAATGGACATACCAATATCAGTTACAACAACCTATTCAGTAATTCTAAGATCCACATACACATCCACTCATTCACCAACAGTCCTATACAGTCACTCATACATGTACTCACTCATCATATTTACTCATAACCTATACATCCTGTTACACAATGCCACTCATCCTTAGAGTTACTCACACACATAGTCACTCATGCTAATAAAGAATCAAACATCCATTTACTTGCATATACAGTTATACACACACCACCACACTTACTTCTACAGAAACTTACACATACTTAGTCTTTTAAACAATCACTTATAGAAACACATACATATTCATACAGGAACTCTTTCAATCTCTCACTCTCTCACTCTCACATATACTAACTTATATACACCAATAGTCACATATACTAGTTTAAAACATATGTAGTTACTCATAAAGACACTATTGAGACAGTCATTCACTCACTAACACACCCATGCACACACTCATCCACCCATACAGTCCTGCACACATGCTGTCTTCAACACATACAAACAGTGAGTTACTCATTCATGCACCTATGCACTACGTAATACCCCCCACTGAACCATACAGACACTCAGACACTCATACTGATACTCACAAAAACAACTAATAACCTATATAGACACTCATGTAGCTACTCACCAACCCATGCAGCCACGCATACACAAAGTGAGAGACTGATACAGATATTTACATATTTAAACATTACTCACTAAGCCATGTATTCACTAAGATACACTTAATCAGTCAGTTATACAATCAATTATTCAAAAACAAATCAGCCATTTAGACACTTATATACCCATTTATTCTTCCATCGACCTTGAGATATACATATATGAAACATATGTAATTTTCAGAAAAACACACATTCACTGGATGATGTCATCAGTGATGTCATTTGAGATGTCATCAGTGATGTCATGAGTGATGTCACCGACCATGTCATGAGTGATGTAATATGTGACGTCATCAGCAGTGCATTGCGGGCGCGCGAGTTATAGTTAGCTGAACTAACTATAACGGGGGAATTTCAATGGTTTTGTACGAGTGAAAAGTCCAGCTAACTATAACGCCCCTGAAACCTATGGTTTTTTCAGTGAATATGTATATATATGATCCTTCTCATATATTCAAGTGTGTTGTAACTGTGTTCTCTTATTTGTTGTGTTAACTAGCATGTTATCTGTCCCATGTTGACGTGCATGAGCCGGCTCATGCAGGGTCCAAGGGTTCTAAGTTCCAAACGTACTCACGTCAGTAGGTGCCTGTATCCTGACCAGCAAGATGTTCTCTGTGGCCCCACGTACCTGCTGATCTAAGTATTAAATCTAATGAGATCAAATCCAAATCCCAAGCCCAAAGGGAGGGAGAAGGGTTGGGCTAATGGCTAGGGCGCTCGACCGCGGACCTGGGGAACTGGGTTCGAGTCTCGGTAATGACGCTGAACATCCTGTGATTCTGGGTGAATCACTTGCCTAACAAAGAATGAATTTGTGTCCCAATGTAACGTAACTGGTGCTATGTAAAGTGCTCTGATACCTGATTGGATTCGTGTCAAGTTCGCGCTATATACAACTCTGCAAAAAAATAAAAGACTAGTCTTCTACAAAGTCCCATATCGACTGTAATAAGCAAATTAATAATGGCCTTTTATACAGGGATTACAGGCTCCTGTCCATGATAAGGTAATAGATGTGACTTGTGACATCGTCTTCTTCTTAAAGGAGCATTCTGCCATCAGAACCTGTCTCTAATATGAAAATAATTCCCACCAGCTTGCAGGAAAATTAAAGTCTCCCACTTATGGAAGCACTAGCTCTCAGGGGTGAGCTGACTATTTTGACCTTGCTCCTCTGCTAAGGCACTTTCATTAATTTTAACTTGTTTCAAAACTGCTCTCTGTTTCACCCTGGTTTGTATCGTTTGTGTGGAGAGGGCTGGTGTTTGACACAATTCTATTACAGGACTGGAGGAGGCTTCGTATTATGCTTCTCTTTCTATTTATTGCTACTCACAGCAGCCAATGAAAAACTTGTATCATGTAAACAAAACTACATTTTCCATGATGCACAGGTTACATCACATCCTGTAATGCCCCATAAGAGCCACCATCACCGGAACTTGTCCTCTTTCTTTGCTGCTCACGCAGGAAGTTAAGTGCTCGAGATCTTTTATGCTTATATTATGGATATGTGATGTTTTTATTCACTGTTACAGCACGTATCGTTTGTGTGGAGAGGGCTGGTGTTTGACACAATTCCTGTTTGAAGTATTGCAGGGTCAGCAGTCTAGTTCCTGAATCCAGGATTCCCATTTAAGTTGAAGTAAGGGCCAACGCTTCAGCACTAGCTCACAGGCTTCCAGGCAAGTGGACTATTTTGACTGTGCTGATCTGCTAAGGCATTTTCATTGATTTTAACTTGCACTAGTGTTTCTCTCTGTTCCACTGTAATTTGTACCATTTGTGTGGGGAGAGCTGGTGTTTGGCATGTTTCCTGTTTGAGGTGCTGCAGGGTCAGCAGTGTAGTTGCTGAATCCTGGGTTTCTTCTTTAGACGATGCTGACGCACAGCGGGCGCGCCGTCTGTGCACCAAAGGCAAGCCCGTCCACGCCCAAATGTTGCCAAGAGCTAGGAACCCTGCTCCTTTTACTGCAGAAAATAGGTACTCTTCCAGACTTAGTTACTCGGCTGAGGAAGTTTACAAAATAGAGAACCTATATCAGGAATCTTTCTTTCCAGCCAAACAAGAATGTCCAGTGACATGTTTAAAATGTTATTTTTATTGTCTCCATGTTAAATTCAAAGACAGGAGTGTCCCATGTCTATCGGCTGACAACGACAACTACCCATTGACGAATATTCCATGGGAATCACCTAGCCCTTCCCTGTCACCTTTACATTCACAGACCTCTAGGCATATTAAGGGTATTTTATGCAATGTAAGGTCATTACCAAAACATGCTATAGAATTCTAGGACTTGCTGTCCTCAGCAGCGCCTGAGATTGGCTTTCTAACTAAAAACTGATTGAATTCCTCTACTGCACCTGCCATTGCGCTAGCTCTCCCAGGTAATTATCGCATGTTGAGACTTGACAGGGAGGGCAGGGCAGGTGGCGGTACTATCATTTTTTTTAAATACAGTGAAAGTCTTGATTATAGAGACTTTACTAGGGGACTGGGCGGTGATATGTGTTTCCAAGGTGGAGCTCTCCCTTCAAGATTGTTGGAGAGGTGCTCTTGTATATCGCCCCCTGGACCCAAAAGAGATTTCAGACAACAACTCACCGAATAAATTGCAGCATGTGTTCTAGCATCTAAACAATTTATTTTATTGGGTGATTTTAACTTTCACGAGAAAGCTCCACTAAATATATAGACAGCCCATCTCCTGTATGACCTAATTACGTTAGGCCTAAACCAGAAAGTTAGAGGGCCTACCCACACTGCTGCTCACTACCTCAACCTAATTTTACAAATTCCCCTTCTTTATCCTGTGAGGCCCCTCAACCGCTACTATGGACCAATCATTCATTGATTTGCTTTTGGATCTCAATGATAAATATGAACCAGGCAGATTTTTGAGATCAACAGAAAAAACTTTGCTTACTGTAACGCGGATTAGAAAATCTTGTTAGGTGCCAGATTTTTCTCCTATTTTGCCCCTATGCATTGGAATCAGTTACCTTTACACATGCAGAAATGTAGTCAAATAATGAGTGGAATGGTGCACCCGGAAATATTGCGGTCCACAGAGACATTATTCAAAATATAGTTATACTTTCTTTAATCCATATCCATGAAAACATTTTCTCATACAAAGAAACATCCAGCCAACGAGTTTCATTCATACAGGTTTTGAACTTCCTCAGGGCTGTAAGTAATATAAAAAACATAAATGAGACATCACACGCTGGCACATTTAGTCAGTTCAAGAATATGCAATAAAAAAAATTCACAGCCATACATAACATTATATTGGGACATAATAAAAATTGTTATATATTAACTCAAACATGACGCAACAGAACTTGAAAGTAAGTCTAAAATAAGAAACAAAAATAAAAAACTGAGCATAAGCCCATTGCACAATCGTTCCATAGTTACAAAATATAAGGTGCCTATATGGCTGCATGTGCAAAATGGGAAACACAACCATGCGACAAAAGTGAGCTCACTCGCAATGTTTAGCTAATATTTCTTACTGAATAAAAGAGGGTAATACACCCCTATAGCCTCTTTTACAAACAGTAATTGAATGTTGCATAGTTAGTTACTACATTGCCCGTTGTCTAATAATGGATTCAATTCCTGCCTACTGTTCTTAACATTAGAAGTGCCGCCTATGTAATAGCTCCTTACCCCCCATATGGTATTCAAATGGAACATACCTTAAATGAATTAAAGTTATTTATACTTTTATTTAGAAATCAATTCAAAAGTTTCATAGAGTTTGTCGGATAAGTGTTAACCTCAGAAAGACCTCCTAGTCATGGAGCTAGTCCATCCAGGCAAATATATTAATTGGTCAGATAATATTCTGGAAAGAGTTTCTCCAAAGAGATACCTAAAGAGGTTACATGAATATTAAGTAGATTAAAAGTCAATCAAAGATGTGGGTCATCAGTGGCCTATGAATATCATACTAAATATCAAAGGAGTTATGCATGCGTAGGGCACAACATCCCTATTAGAGATCTGAGGGAAACCTCATGTGTCAACCCAAACTAACCTCATAACCGAGTCACTTATTCATGAAGACCCGCCAACAATATAAGTAAAGAGGAAAGAGTCCCCTAACCGTATAATTGACATAGGGACAAACAGTCCTTATGTGCATAGTAAGCAATGTGCATAATTCAGCATTTATAATGAGCCTAATGGACTCATACCACTTAGTAACCTAAGACGGAGTAAGAACAGCTAACTCTCCAGACTTCACTAATCATATATGATAAGGCTAATCAATTCGAGCTGCATAGGACTATAAAATCACTGCAGGTGCATAACTCTACCGGTTTCACAGATCTTTTTCTTAAATTTGAAAATGTAAATTTGATACTTGTATAGCGCACTACTCACCCGCAAGGGTCTCAAGGCGCTTGTACGAATACCGCTGTGGAACCCATCCTGGCTTTCCCTGTGAGGCGTCCACTCCCGGGCACCCCCAAGGTGGGGGCCATGCATCCTTAGCGTTGTGGGGGCCGTTGTGGAGATTAAGCAAGCTATTGCCCAGAGTTGCAGAGTGGGACTCCATGATTGGAATAGGCACCGAGGAGAGTATTATCAGGTCCGTGGAATTTTTGAGCCCAAGACCCGCCGAGGTGGGGAATTGAACCCTGGTCCCAGGCTAGACCTCTGCATCAGGGTCTGCCGCTCTAATCATTGAGCCACACTTCTCCACAAAACACTCAATTATTTAATCACAATAATACTATTTTTTAATTTTTTATATATAAGCCATTTAATAGAAACACTCTCGAAACGTCATTACCCGGAGATCGAAGAACTTATTCATAAGCAATTGACTAGGAACATTTTGGTTTCCGCAACATCATTAATCGCAAATTGGAGGATTTGGGTTGCCAAAACATACCCTCCATTTAAACGGTCAATTCCAACTAAGAGCTATACATTATGTGGAAAAGACAACACCCCAAAGCCTTCAAATGGCCCCTAGTCCCACACATACCTTGATACATATCATGTTTCAGGTGCCGAGTTAATTGTCAAACACTGGCCCCCAATAACAACGCCCTTGTTATTATTAGCTTATATCGTGCATGGGGTGCGCAAGACCAGTTCATTGGTGTTATGGCTTGAATGTGTCCCGTGCATAGAGCAGACACCGGTCAGGGTTCGAATGGCATCTTGTCAGTTGCCGTCCGATCACCAGGTCAGGAGGTCGCTTCATGTAGTGGGTGGAACCATTGCAATAAGCTTCACTAATAAGTTAATCCAGACTCACCATCGTATTTACCTCACCTGGCGACGACTGGGGAAGCTGGTTTCCACCCACCCTGATCATCCACGCTGTCCAGAGATGAGTGGACAGCGTGAATGAGAATGAGTGGTTCGATCGTTGGAGTATTCAGAGGAAGTGCGGTGAAGCGAGTCCCCTGTGTCATGAGCAGACATATCGTTTAGGACCAGAGGCGTGTTCCTGAGGCAGCCTTTTTCAACATTTTCCAGAGGTTTGGCTGCACGCTGTTCGGCTCGAGCGTACTCAAGAGCACTGATGTCTGTCAACACGACACGATTGGCCGTCGTTGGTCAAGCGTGCTCTATGCCAGTCCACGACATGGCAGCCAAATTGGATTGGGCCGATTCTGTCCCGATTAAGATATACACTATCTAGCGTATGCCTAGCAGCTGCAATGCGGAAGTTTCTGGCAGCTGCAAGACGGAATCCCCGACATTTCTGCAAAGGCCTCCGCTTCGCTTCCTGCAGTTTGCAGTCCGGTCCTCAGGCTGGGGGGAGGTGAGAGGTGTCATTCCTGCTTCTTCATGCGGCACGATCGATCACTGCTTCGTTCTGTGAGTCGGTGAGCCATCTTGGAGGAGAGGAGTTTCAAGTGGTCTGGTGGAAAGGGCACTGTTTATTTTTCCTACGGTGGCCAGTTTAGACTTACGTGTTATCTGCTCTTCGACATATGTGACTTTGGTGTAGCATCTTGACCATCATGTACATTTAATTCCTTCACGTTCCCGGGATTTACTTAAATGTTAGCCATTTTTCTGGGGGTCTGATCTGTTTAACCAAAGTTTAGTTGGCTCTTCAGTTTCTAAAGAGGTACTTCTGGATTTGTTTCTTTAACATTCTTACTCTGACTATGACTGATACACACCTTATCACGCAACCAACTCCTTTTCTGAGCAAGCCTGGGAGGCCGGCCATTATATGGTCAGAATGGTTCGGATTATTGGAAAACCATCTGGTAGCCATTGACACAGTGGGTTACAGTCCGGCGAGTAAGTTTGCTTCGTTATTTTGGATCCTGTGCCAGGCGGCCAAGGAATTTTCGATAGTATCGCACCCATTTCTCCACTCCAGTTCGTTCTGGCGATAGTCAATGAAATATTTACGTAGAGGTTATAGCAAGACTATTATCACAATTTTTATAAAAGGAAACAAATGGAGGAGGAGACGGTGAAGGAGTACATTGCGGCTCTCGGAGGATTAGCAACCACATGTGGTTTTGGCCCCTAGTGGATTATTACATTAGGGATCAGTTTGTTTTCAACTGACATTCTCGCAAAATTAAACAAAGGATTCTAGTCTGTAAAAATCTGTTGTTATCTGAAGTAATTGACTTAGCACTGAGCATTGAACGTTCAGCGAATTCAAGTAAAGTCATGCATGGAGACTCCGGCCCTTGCGTAAATGTGGTGTCTTCCCCTGATCTAGAGCAGGAGAGCTCTATATGTTCTGTTAATATGAAGGAGAAGTCACAAAAATTCACTCAGAAGAGGCATACAACTTTCTTTTTCAGATGTGGCTCAAAAAACCATATTATTGATTTTGCAGGCTGCCCAGCTATTAGTAAACATTGTATATTGTGCAAAAAAGTAGGCCATTTTCAGAGTGTGTGTAGAAGCAATAGAAAACCAGTAAGTGTTGGCAGTGTGGAGTTTGAGGTCGACTCATGCACAAGTTCACTTAGTAATGTACTTTTGACACTAAATTGTGTGGGGGATCCTGTAACGATCAAGGGTCCGTTATGTATAGCTTATTTGATGACTTTTCTCTACATGCCATGGTGAACTCAGGTTCACGATAACCATCCTGAGGGACACCACATTTGATGAACATTGGGGAAATAGGGTGTCGTTGTCACAATCGGACATAAACCCTAAAGCTTTTGGTGAAAAAGACATCAACATGTTTGGATGCTTTGTGGGCATTGTGCAGGGTTTAGGAAGAGAGACAGAAACAAAGGTTTCCGTTGCAGAAAAAGGGAAAAATATTATTGGGTGGAGAGACTTAGCTCATTTGGGGCTGTACCTGGCGGGGGTGATGAGAACCTGATCAAAGTAGGGGGGTTACCAATATGTCAGGTAGAGTGCGCAGGGATTGAGTGTGAGGGAGGTGTGTTGAAGGGTTTGTTATCTGATTTCAAAACAGCGTTTAGTGACCATGTCGGTTTGGGGAAGGGCATGGAACATCACAGAAGATTAGAGCCTAACGCTCAACCTATGGCTCATAAAGTGCGTTCTGTCCCTATGAGTGCCAGGAAGGAACTGAAATGTACCTTGTAAAATTTATGTTTGCAGGGCATCATTCAACCCAAGGATTTGTCGCAGTCGGTAGCGTGCAAAAAGTCAGGAGGGATCAGACTTTGTGCGGACTTGCAGGCACTCAATAAAACATAATTGCAGATTGCCACCCATTGCCCAGAATGCAGGAGTTATTGGCAAATCTTGAAGGAGCAAAATGGTTATCTCTGATTGACCTAGGATCAGCATATCACCAGGTGGCCTTGTCTGTTGAGTCTCAGGACATTTGTGACCCCTTTAGGTGCATGTACGTTTTTACGGCTGTCTTTCGGGTAAGCATCAGCAGGTAGCATGTTCTAGAAACATATGGATACGTTATTTCCAAACACCAAAGGAGTACAAGCATACTTGGAGGATATTCTGATTAACGCAAAAACTTTGGAGGAGCATAATGCTATTTTAAGGAGTGTGCTGTCTATCCTGAGGTCTAGAGAGATGACAGTCAGGGCTGATAAGTGCAAATTTGACGTACAGGAATCAGAGTATTTAGGGCACACTGTGTCCAACTCTGAGATAAAACCGAAATTATCTGTAGTAAGGGCAATTGAAGAAGCCAGAGCACCCACAGACAAAGATTCTCTACGTTCGTTCCTCGGTCTGGCTGAACACTATGCCAGGTTTGTGCCTAGTTATGCACAAACAGTGCAACCAATACGAATGTTGCTTAGAAAAGGTCAAAGTTTAAATGGTCAGAGGATTTGGATGAAGTATTCGTAAAAGTGAAAAAATAGATTGTTACAGTACAAGCTTTACATGCATACAGAGATGATTGTATTTCCCTTATAACTGTGGATGCCAGCATTCACAGGCTTGGTGCTGTGCTGATTCAGAGAGAGGACGGATGCAAGCCGACCGTGGCATTCGCGTCAAGGTCTCAAACTGTTCGAACAACAATACAGCATGATAGAGCAGGAGGCTTTAGCATGTGTATGGGTGGTCCAAAAGTTTAAAATGAATATTTGGGGCCACAGTTTCGAATTGTTTACTTACCACAAACCTTTGGTTTATATTTTCAACAAAGTTAACAATCGCATGTCTGCTAGACTCATGAGACTTGTATCCAAGCTACAAGAATATCATTTTGTCGTGAAGCACATTTCTGGCGGGAGGAATTTCCGGGCTGATTGCTTGTCCAGATTTCTGATTTGAGAAAGATGATGAGGAGGATTCAATTGTGGAGGACATTGAGTGCGTGGCTGTAGTGGATGCTGTGACTGAATACGATTCCGTAGTACCAGAGGATGGCTGAAAAGTGGCCTGTGAGAGTGATCAGGTGTTGTGTAAAGTAATTGAGTATACGATTCACAGCTGGCCTAAACTGAGATGTCTAGATGGGGATTTGAGAGTTTTCGCACAGGTGTCTGAAGAATTATCAGTGGAAAATGGCATAGTACGGCGGGGGGGCCAGGTTTGGTTCGCCTACCAAGATACACAGTGCGGTTATAAACAGAGCACATTTTGGGCATCTTGGTTCTACAAAGACCGGTTTGAAAATAAAACAACACTATTGGTGGCCTTCTTTGGATAGCCAGGTTAAAAAGGTGATTGACAGTTGTCCAGAGTGCCTTCTTTCTGACAAGCATTGGCGGAAAATGAAAACTCAGTTACACCTGATTCAGTTTCCCAATGCTCCATGGGAAAAAGTAGGCTTGGATTTTTCCAGCCCATATTCTGTGCTTGATCATGAAAGGAGGTATGTTATTTTGGCTGTGGATTTTTTTTTCGAAATGGATCTATTTCAGTTTTGTTGAGACACCCGATATTGAAGCTACTATTGCATTTCTAAACAGGATATTCTTATTGGAAGGTGCACCTAAAAGTCTTGTGATAGACAACGGCACACATTTCATGTTGAAGAAAATGCGTACATTTCTTCACTGTAAGGATATAAAACACCCTAAGTTAGCGTTGTACCACCCAACATCTAATAGTGTGGTGCAGAGGGGGAATAAAGTTGCAAAAGAAGGTATCCAGACTGCCTTAGTGTCTGGTTTTGGATGTAAGTGAGTTTGTCGAGCAGAAAGTTTGGAATAACAATACCTCCCCTCACTGTTCTACAGGTATGTCCTCTTTTGCTTTATTGAGAGGCAGGGAGGTACATACTTCCTGTTTCTAACCTGGTTGAGTGAGATGTCTGATGGTAACAAAATCACAGAGGTGTTGAGTGATAAGTTGGAAGTGGAAAAGGTGTCCTCCAGGGTATCGGAAAGCAGGCTCTGATGAAGGAATATTTTGACAGGAAATACCATATTAGTAGCGAGGATGTGTCAGTTGGTTACTGGGTTTTGATAAGAAACCTCTGAAAGTAAGGAAAGGAGAGTCAAATTTCAAAAAGGTGTTGTAGTGTTATTATTAGCTTGTATCGCGCATGGGGTGCGCAAGACCTGTTCATTGTTGTTATGGCTTGAATGTGTCCTGCGCATGGAGCGGACACTGGCCAGGGTTCGAATGGCATCTTGTCAGTTGCCGTCCGATCACCAGGCCAGGAGGTCGCTTCATGTAGTGGGTGGAACCACTGCAATGAACTTCATTAATAAATTAATCCAGACTCACGATCTTATTTACCTCACGGTCCCATCCAACTAAGGGCCATACATTATGTGAAAAAGACACCACCCCAAAACCTTCAGGCCCCAGACCCACAAATACCTTGATACATATCAAGTTTCAGGTGCCATGTTCATCATACAAACACTGGCCCCGATAACGATGCCCTTTTTTTAAAAGAAGCCGATGTGCTCATTAATCACAGCTGATTCAAGCTGTTCACGAAGAATCATGATCCCCAGACGCCAGGGACAGACGAAAATATGGCGGCCATCTTGGAGTGAACGATATAAAAGTGTCATTCTAATACTTTTCAAATAGGCCTGTTGTGCCATAAAAATAAAAACGGTTATCACGGATCAATAAAGGTTCCAAAAACTGTTACATTGACTCATGTAACATGTAGAGCGGACATAAAACAAAATCAATTCACATCGGTCTATTGAAACCAAATCAAGAAACAAATACCGTCCATGCAATTCCAATTGGTATCCCACATGGAGCGGATAAGGTATTAGTTATCTTGAGTAATATTTAATTGTAGACTGAGAGTTAGGACTATGCATCCTGCACATATTAATAACAAGCTAATTCACCATATGGTCACAAAAGAGTGAAAATGTTTTGGGAGAACGAATACAACGATCCTCTAAGATTGAGTCAAAAAGTGTCACGTATCCCAATGGTTCGTATGCAGTATAATTAGGGTTTATACCATAAAAGATAGTGTTACACTTCATGTGTATGGTTTGGCCAAAACCATCTAATGTAGGAATGATGACAGTTCAAACTTCTAGCTACATCCATGTGCGTCATAATTGGACATTGTAGGTAGTGGAAGGCGGAATAACCCATAACACAAATAAATGGTAAAAGAAAGAAAGGAGAGAAAAAACATGATCACATAAATGCTATCTTAATCCCAATCCCATTTTATGTGATTTTCAGGGTTTTATTGTTGAGACAAAGCCACAATTTCAAGTTATGTCAACAGAACGCTATTTAGTGGTTTTGAAACCTGACAATCCCTCAGAAAATGGTGGATATATTTAAGGAAGAAAGGCTTTGGAAAAGATTATTAGGTAGCCACCTATCATCGAAGATCTGCAATTGACCTTTAAATTAAAAAGCTTCACCATTAAGCCACCTAACTTCCCTGTGGGATGTTTGCATTCATGACAGTGTCTCTGCCTCTAATAGGGTTTCATGCTATCACTATATAATCTCGATACAATGTAGGGAGCCTCCCTGCCTCATAGCTCTATTTTTAAGTCTGGTGTTAGCTAAGACCGTTTGATTTTACTAAATTTATATGTACAATATACTTAGTTATTGAGGCTTTCAGCTAGCCCTCTTCACCCATTGGTCTATTCTTGTGTCATTCATATTTTCATCCATCCATTATAGCACAGTAGGAGGAAGTGGGTCAGGCCACAGTGACGGCATTCTTCTCTTTCACAAGAAGTGCATCCACACACTGCCAATTACGATCCGGTAAAAAATTTCCCCGTACGACTCGAATCCGGTCTTTTTACCGTACGAATCGTACAAGTGCCGTACAAACTGCCAATTACGATTCGCATGGGAAAAAGACCATACGAATTGCATTGGGAATTATTCCCCACACGTCCTCGTGTCGGAAAATGTGTCCGACACGTCCTCGGACGATTTACCGTACAAATGTGAAAAGTGAAGTCCGACCGCGGAATCACGATCCATCCCGTGCGTCCGATGTTACAACCGTATGGAAAAAACACCGTCCGCACCGAACTCCCATAGCAACCATGGAGACATGTGCCCGCATACGCGCCCAACACTCCCCCCAGCCTCCGTACGTTCGAGTCGTACCCCCCTGTGTATGTACACCCCCACCCGTGTATGTACACCCGTGTACGTGTCGTACCCCCGTGTATGTACACCCGTGTACGTTCGAGTCGTACCCCCCCGTGTATGTACACCCGTGTACGTTCGAGTCATACCCCCCCGGGTATGTACACCCGTGTACGTGTCGTACCCCCGTGCATGTACACCCGTGTACGTTAGAGTCGTACCCCCCCCCGGGTATGTACACCCATGTACGTTAGAGTCGTACCCCCCGTGTATGTACACCCCCACCCATGTATGTACACCCGTGTACGTGTCGTACCCCCCCTGTGTATGTTCGTGTCGTACCCCCGTGTATGTACACCCGTGTACGTGTCAAACCCCCGTGCATGTACACCTGTGTACGTTAGAGTCGTACCTCCCGGGTATGTACACCCGTGTACGTGTCGTACCCCCCATGTACGTTCGTGTCGTACCCCCGATACTTACACCCGTGTACGTTCATGTCGTACCCCCCGTGTATGTACACCCGTGTACGTGTCGTACCCCCCCGTGTACGTTCATGTCGTACCCCCCCGGTATTTACACCCGTGTACGTTCGTGTCGTACCCCCCGTGTATGTACACCCGTGTACGTTAGAGTCGTACCCCCCGTGTATGTACACCCCCACCCGTGTATGTACACCTGTGTATGTGTCGTACCCCCCTGTGTATGTACACCCGTGTACGTGTCGTACCCCCCCGTGTACGTTCGTGTCGTACCCCCCCGGTATTTACACCCGTGTACGTTCGTGTCATACCCCCATGTATGTACACCCGTGTACGTGTCGTACCCCCCGTGTATGTACACCCGTGTACGTGTCGTACCCCCCCCCTGTATGTACACCCGTGTATGTGTCGTACCCCTGTGTACGTTCGTGTCGTACCCCCGGTATTTACACCCATGTACGTTCGTGTCGTACCCCCTGTGTATGTACACCCGTGTATGTATCGTACCCCCCGTGTACGTTCGTGTCGTACCCCCGTGTATGTACACCCGTGTATGTGTCGTACCCCCGTGCATGTACACCCGTTTACGTGTCGTACCCCCGTGTATGTACACCCGTGTACGTGTTGTACCCCCCGTGTACGTTCGTGTCGTACCCCGGTATTTACACCCATGTACGTTCGTGTCGTACCCCCTGTGTATGTACACCCGTGTATGTGTCGTACCCCCCGTGTACATTCGTGTCGTACCCCCGTGTATGTACACCCGTGTACGTGTCGTACCCCCGTGCATGTACACCCGTTTACGTGTCGTACCCCCGTGTATGTACACCCATGTACGTGTCGTACCCCCCCGTGTACGTTTGTGTCGTACCCCCGTGTATGTACACCCGTGTACGTAAGAGTCGTACCCCCCTGTATGTACACCCGTGTACGTGTCGTACCCCCATGTATGTACACCCGTGTACGTTAGAGTTGTATCCCCCACCCGCGTATGCATGGAGCGTACCCCCACCCCAACATTCTAAGTACGGAGCGCACCCCAGGCCCCAACATCACCACCTTCACACAACATCGCGCATGTACGAGTCGTACCAAGCCACACACAAGGACAGCACTGTACAACAAAATGGCCCATGTACACACCGTACACACGCTAAAAACGCACGTACACAACCAGGACAAACCAAAACGACACAAGAATACACCATTCGAATGGCACAAAGCCACAAAACATGTCCAACAACCACTAAAACAACACATTCACTGACCTGCAACTGCCAAAAACAAAAACAGAGGCCCAAAACACAACCACTCCTTATAACACACCCACCCAAAGTTCAAACACAGCCACACCCACCAATGGACCAATAAAAAGGGCCCACAGACACAAACCATGAGCCTTTGCAACAGACTCACTGCTGCCAGACCCCACAGACAACCTACAGCACCATACTAGAAGCTTTACCACACCTTACACTTGCACACCTTCACACACACACCTTCACAAACACCCCCTCATCACATTCACACACACACCTGCACAACCACACCCACACACCCACAACCATCCACCCCCCCCACCATCCACACCCACACCCCTCACCATGCCCACTAACAAGAATCCAAAGTTCACTAGCCGAGAGTTGGAGGTCCTTGTCGATGAAATCCTCAGAGTCGAGCCACACCTCTTTGGAACATTGGTCAGACAGACCGGCACTTCAGCAAAAACAGCCATGTGGCAGACGATCGTCGATGCTGTGAATGCTGTTGCGGACACCAGAAGGAACAAGCAGGAATGCCAAGCCAGGTGGTACGATCTGCGGAGGAGGGTCCGAGCCAAGATGACCGATGAACACAACCAGGCCAACGTCACTGGAGGAGGGCCGGCCCGCAGACCCGTACACTACCATCCCTGGGAGGAGAGGGTGATGGCCATACTGCCGGTGGTGGCAGTGGACGGAGTAGATGGACTCCGAGAGCCGGGTGAGTACACAAACAACTCACCTCACATGGGGGGAACGTCATCCACAACCAAACTCACAAACAGGCACGCAACCACCCCAAGCTATCGCATGACTCAACCACACTCCATGAACACGCACATGCCACTGGCGCCACCATGCCCCATGCACCCAGCTGGACAATGTCAAGTCACAGGCCACAGAAGACACCAACACATGACACGGTAAGCCGGATGGCGGGAGGGTGGGCCCAAAAAATCACATAGTGCAACTCAGAAGCAGACAACAATGCCCCCTGCCCATATGGCCTAGGTCACAGCCAGACAAACAGTGTGTCCCAACACAGGAATGACTTGCCAGCAAATGGCGGACGCCTGGTATCAACACATGGGGGTGACGGCACGTTCTTGCACATGACAGCAGCTAATGAACAGCCAACACTGTGAAAGAGTGGCAGCACACACCACCACAGCAGCAGTGCAGACACAGACACTACACCCAATGGGTGCCTGGAGATCAGAAACAAACTCACATCAACAATCCAAGGGCCATTCAAAGATCTGCTAACAGTGTGTGTACAGTAAGCTGGGCTGAGGTGACAGGGTGACACACAGAGGGAGGGAGAGGGGGACAGAGAGGGAGGGAGACACAGGGACACGGACAGAGGGAGGAGGCTGACACACAGAGGGAGGGAGAGGGGGACAGAGAGGGAGGGAGACACAGGGACACGGACAGAGGGAGGAGGCTGACACACAGAGGGAGGGAGAGGGGGACAGAGAGGGAGGGAGACACAGGGAGACGGACAGAGGGAGGAGGCTGACACACAGAGGGAGGGAGAGGGGGACAGAGAGGGAGGGAGACACAGGGAGACAGACAGAGGGAGGAGGCTGACACACAGAGGGAGGGAGAGGGGGACAGAGAGGGAGGGAGACACAGGGAGAGCAAATCAGCCTTGTGGTGTGTGGGAATGTCTGCTCGTCAGCAGGTGGACTGCGTGCATGTAGACAAGGGTGGCCAGTGCCAGAACCCCCCCTCTCCTCCATGGCAAAACACAGGGCCATGTCACAACCTGTGCACGAGCACAACGACAGCTACCTGCATCATATAAGTGTGTGGAACAACTCCATGTGCCCACGTACAGTGCTACACGGAAGGCGCCAATGCACGGCTCGCCACACCTGCCCACTCCACTGCTGACTGCACTCACACTTGACGCAGCAAGTAAGACTGTGCCACACATAGGTAAAGTCACCAAAGCTGTGCCCAAGGGACATACCCATGCAAAAGTGCACTGTGAGTGGAATGCAAGACATAACCAAATTCCCAGAGGAAATGTTCCAACTTTGAAACGAATGAAACATGGATGATGCATGGAACAAAATTAACATTGTCTCTCTCACACACAGGTCAACGTCGTGGATCACCCCCCAACACTGGGGGGGGAGACTCACAGGACCCGGCTCAGCGGGATGAAGGAGCCACCGGCAGCGACGACTCTCACCACTCTGTGGACGAACCCGACCCCGATCAACCTGGCCCCTCTGGTGTCCAAAGACCTGCAGCACCCGCGTCAGGTACAACCGGGCCAACCACCACCCCCACTCCTGCCACATCCCAGGAGACACCCAGGATCCCTGCCCCACCACCACAAAGCAGCCAGGCTGGCCAGGAGGGACACAGTGTCCCGGGTACCCAGGAGGAGGCAGGCGACAACGCCAAAGCCACCCCTCAGGGGTCCCAGAGACCCGATGTGCCCACAAGGGCATGCCAGGTGCAAGTGGGCAGGGGTGGTGGGAGTGGAGGACGGCGGAGGCGCCAGCCTGACCAGTTGGCTGGGGAACCGGTATATTCCCATGTCCGAAACATCCTGGACACATACCGGCAGGACACCACGGGCATGGCCCAGGTTGTGTCCATCCTCGAGGAGATCAAGACCCAGCAGGCCCAGCAACATGCGGAGCAACATGCCTGTCTACAGCAACACCAACGGCGGATGGAGGACAGACAGGCTGAGCTTGTGACGGTGTTCACGGGAATTCACAGTACACTCCGTCGGATGGCCAACAACATGGGCAACCCTCCCTGTGCTATCAGGCGTAGAACATCACCACCCACAGGGAGGGATCAGGAGGAGGAGGAGGAAACATCCGATGGAGCATCCCAAACATCGTCACGGCCTGCTTCTGAGGGTCCCCACAGGAGGGCGGGTCATCCACGTAAAAGACCGTGAGGGTCGGCGCTACAGCACCATCTCCCAGGACACCTGGGCTGGCACCTGGCCCACTGGAGCAACAGCAGCACAGCATCAAAAGACATTCTCTGCCACATGGCCTTGCTGGTCACTGTCTGACCAATGTTGACAAAGACTGTGGCATGGACTCTGAGGATTTCAAATGGCAAGGACACCAACTCCCCTAGTGAACTTTGGATTCCACACACCCGGAAAGCCCCTCATGTCAAACCCCCCCCCCCACTAAAATAAAAAGTCACACCATGAAGAGAAGATGCCTACTGGTTGCATTATTACCTTACATGTGTCTTGTAAAGTCTAACCATGCCTGAGTTCTCCCATCCACACCCTGGGGCCTGAGTCTGGCACAGGACACACGGGTCACAGTGTATTAGGCAAGACAGACATGGAGCACCATACACACCCGTGATGGGCCCAACCAGCTGAGGGGGGGGCCGCACAACCGTGCCGACAGACATATTGAGTACAGCGACAGCCATGCGCAGAGGTCAGGGATGATGTGGAGTGTCCTGGGGGGCACCCAGGTATGTGTGGACAGGTGGCATAACCATGTCCTGCAAGCTTGAGTCAGGTGGATGCAGAGAATGGTGGCCTGGCCAACGTTGGATGCATGGGGATGGCACATGTCACAATACCCACACAGTCATGGACATCATGCACAATAAACAGTCTAATCCCACACAAACAGCTTGCATCTTGCTACTCTACACATAGACACATAGCCACTATCACGGTAAACCATGCCAGACATGCCGTATGCCCCATGGCAACACACCAGCATTGACTGAGAAGAGGCACCTTGGAGGCATAGGGACACCTTTATTAGTCATGTATTTGGGATTGCAGAGGCAACTCGGAGTACACATGAACAGGTCATGTGGAGTAACATGTGGGTCCAACACTGGCACCCCCCTTCTGCACCACAAATGCGTGATATCCATGGAACTGGCACACAAGTGTCGGCTAACAGCTAAACACCCCCTGCTGCTCACGGAGAGCCTGCCATACACCATTGAACCGCTGATGTGGAAGTCCCACACCATGTCAAGCCAATGCAAACCGTATGTGTCCGAGGGCAGTGTAACACACATTGATGCCATCATCACATTCCACAATCCCATCACTGATGACTGTCAACAAGTCTGACCATCTATTCAGGTGTACCCATCTGCATGTCATGTGTACCATGGTGATGCGACATGTCTGCAGAGGAACCAAACATCGACAGGGGCAGTGTGCATACATCGTGAACAACTGCCACACCCAATACACCCCTGATGCATCCCTTACCCTAAGGAGACTTCCAAACTTGTCCGTGCGTGTAACGCTGAGTTAGCACACGATGACGTGTCCATGAGGAATAGCAGTGCCACAACAATGCAAGCAGCAGATGGCATACGCAAGTACCTGGGAAAGAGAGACACACAAGAAGTCAGCCACAAAAAGCACAGCCACTTGCATGTGCATGTACTCGACACATGTATGGATGACAACATGCTAGGTCACAATTATGACTGGGGAAATACACTCATCACTGGCACCATCACTCCAGTGACACATCCACACACACCTCTGACTCATGTGGCATACATGAAGATGGACACACACATCGCAACACATGCCACACGGGGACCAATGCGTGCACACTCAGACACTGGTACTCACCACTAAGCAAAGAAGTCGCGTATGAGCCGAGTCCGGATGTTCTCTTGCGGCTCCACATCCTCCACATCACTAGCCCCATTGCCAAGCCCTTCGTCCTCCACGGGTGGATGGTCCTGATCATCTTGATACAGGATGAGTGGCACAGCTTTCTCAACTGCCATGTTGTGCAGCATGCAGCAGACCATGAAGATTTTGCAGACCTTCGCCGGGGCATATCGGAGGGCGCCGCCGGTCTTGTGGAGGCATCGGAATCGGCTCTTCAGGAGGCCAAATGTCCTCTCTATCACTCGCCTTGTCCGGCCATGGGCGGTGTTGTAGCGGAGCTGGGCTGGCGTGATGGGGTTGCGGAGAGGTGTGATCAGCCATGGCATGTTGGGATAGCCAGCGTTCCCTACATGGAAAGCACATGGACATAAGTAGGACAGGAGAAGCGGTCGTGCTGGAAGTCTACGCAAAATACAGGACAGACAGAGTGTACCCACCAACAACACATGCTCGTTCGTTGCGCAGCTGCGTCATCATTTCAGGCACCCTGCTAAGCCTCATGATGTAGGCATCGTGTGCTGATCCTGGAAAACGAGCACAGACATGTGAAATCACCATGTTGGATAGACACACCACAAGGGCATTGATGGAGTGGTAGTGCTTGCGATTCCTGTACGCTACCTCCTGTGCCTGTGGTGGTTCCAAAGCCACATGTGTCCCATCTATGGACCCAATGACATGGGGCATCCCTCCCAGGGCATAGAATCCACGCTTGACCCCAGTCAACATTTCAGGGGTTGGGAAATGGATGAAGTCATCCAGGTGAAGCAACCTGGCCTCTAAGAAATCATGCAGCACACGGCAGAACATGCTCTGGGGCATGCCACCAACATGAGCTATGGTATTTTGAAAGGTACCCGTGGCCAGAAAATGTAGGGCTGCCATTACCTTCAGCTTGGGTGTCAGTGCCGTAGGATACCTGTGCAGCGGCTGCAGGGGTGGTGCCAGTCTCGCCGTCAACTCCAGAATCAACCGTTGGGGGAAGCGGTAGCACCGGATACAGTCATTCTCCCGCATGGCAGCCAAGTCCGGAATTGGTCGGGGAAGAGGCGGCGCTCTGCAGTAATTTGGAAGTGACAAGGAAGAGTGAGTGCACTACAACAACAATGTATATGTACTGAGCACATGTTAATCTGTCAATACACATATGCTACATACGGAGTCAGGTATGTGCTACATGCCCTGGACACGTATGGCTGCCAGTTGACACTCCTACCAAGACCCAGCTACACACAGAGATTGTGAACCTCCACATGCCATGGCATGGGACTAGCTGTGTCCCAGTGTAAGTGAACAGCCAGACGCAAGACAGGAGTGACATACATCCACACATCAGCAGAAGTAGGATGGCGATTGCAGAGACTGGTAGCGGAACACTAGAACCACAGGTCACATGACATTACACTAGGACAGGCCACACACCTTGCCATGAAGGTGTACATGTGATGACTCACCACACATTCATACAGAGGATGGAGACATGTCCTTGTTACGCTACTCTGTGTCCCATGCATACATACGCACCTCACATCGGGTACCACATGTGGCCTGGTGTGCGGAACAGTGTGCCATGTCAATCTACACATAGACACATGTTGGTTGCTGCAACAGCTGATGCTTTTGAGGGAGCACCAACATCAACCCAATGTGAACCCCCCAAACATACATGACATAGTCACAAGGTGCACCGTGGGTAGGGACCTGTCTGGTGTGGTAACCCCTGTAGCGGGCATCAGGGGACACTTGCGTGTGTTGTTGACCGTGCCATGCCAGTGACGCTCATCCCAAGTGTGCAGTACGACATGCACACATGTCAAAGGAGTCAAGGGCATGCCCGGCACACATTGCACCATCACACATAACATCTGTACACATCTCATCATACATCTGGTGCCTTCTCGACTCAGGAGTGAGTTGCCACATCACAGCCTTTCACACCTGTGCCCCACACATGTAGTACTGCCCAGACAATGGCTTGATGTCCATCCATGGACAAGTATGTCAGCCCTATTCCTTCCTGTGTGCTGCCTGTCACCACTGTGATGTGTGAAAGGCCTGTGTACATTCCCTATCACTATGGGAGTGCTGCCATATGTGTACCCATAGTGATAGTGAGCGTACGCAGGTGTGTACGGGCCGTACCACTATGGGTGTTCTCGCGTATGCATACTCATAGTGATAGTGAGCGTACAGGCGTGTGTCCGGTCCGTACCACTATGAGTACGCATACGCGAGAACACCCATAGTGATAGTGAGCGTACAGGCGTGTGTACGGGCCGTACCACTATGGGTGTTCTCGCGTATGCGTACTCATAGTGATAGTGAGCATACAGGCGTGTGTCCGGTCCGTACCACTATGAGTACGCATACGCGAGAACACCCATAGTGATAGTGAGCATACAGGCGTGTGTCCGGTCCGTACCACTATGGGTGTTGCCGCGTATGTGTACTCATAGTGGTACGGACCGGACACACGCCTGTACGCTCACTATCACTATGGGTGTTCTCGCGTATGCGTACTCATAGTGGTACGGACCGGACACACGCCTGTACGCTCACTATCACTATGGGTGTTCTCGCGTATGCGTACTCATAGTGATAGTGAGCGTACAGGCGTGTGTCCGGTCCGTACCACTATGAGTACGCATACGCGAGAACACCCATAGTGATAGTGAGCGTACAGGCGTGTGTCCGGTCCGTACCACTATGGGTGTTGTCGCGTATGCGTACTCATAGTGATAGTGAGCGTACAGGCGTGTGTCCGGTCCGTACTACTATGAGTACGCATACGCGAGAACACCCATAGTGATAGTGAGCGTACAGGCGTGTGTCCGGTCCGTACCACTATGAGTACGCATACGCGAGAACACCCATAGTGATAGTGAGCGTACAGGCGTGTGTACGGGCCGTACCACTATGGGTGTTCTTGCGTATGCGTACTCATAGTGGTACGGCCCGTACACACGCCTGTACGCTCACTATCACTATTGGTGTTCTCGCGTATGCGTACTCATAGTGGTACGGACCGGACACACGCGTGTACGCTCACTATCACTATGAGTACGCATACGCGACAACACCCATAGTGATAGTGAGCGTACAGGCATGTGTACGGGCCGTACCACTATGAGTACGCATACGCGAGAACACCCATAGTGATACGGAGCGTACACACGCCTGTACGGGCCGTTGCTATGCATTTGGGGTGCCCTAGGGCCCCGGAACGCACCGTACCTGTGTGTGAAGCTCAAAATTACATAGGGGACACATGAGGGACAAGTATAAAGGCCTACATGCATGCTGGTTGTCATGGAGACCAAGTTTAAAGTTTGAATATTTGGAAGCAGGTGCACAGCAGTAGTCAGTTTGAATGAATCTACTTTGTTGCAATGTGCTTCAGGAGTTGACATCATGCTGAAGAAAAAAACCACAATGAGAACCCACTGACTGTGCTAGGTTTGAAGGGATTGGAGGAAACATAGGATGCAAATGTGAGTGACCAATCACTCTGTACTCCTGTGCATGAAACAGGCCAGCAAGGCAGATATAAGGCAGCCAGGTCCCATGAGGGAGCACTTGCCTGCACATCTTTGTATTCCACGACCCAGCTGCTGCTACTGATTCCCTGGAACCATGTCAAGGTCTGTGGAGAGGTCACAGCCCTTCACCCTGGAGGAGAACCTGGCTTTGCTGGATGTGATCCTCCCACAGTACCCCATGCTGTATGGGCGACCAGGGTATCAGGTGAGTGCAGAGTCCACCAGCACAGACTGTGTCCCTTTTTTGTGAGTGTGACTTCTGGCATTGTGTCCAGGTGTGGCACACATGCTATGTACTGTAGGGGGTCCCGGGGGGGGGGAATGCCTGATGTCTCCCAGCCAGTGCATGCTGTGGTGCATGTCTGCCGTCCTCACTTGCATTGTGTTTACTGTGACAATCACTGCATGGTGCATGCCACATTCTGCCTGTCTTGTCCTCCTGGGAATGTAGCCTCTGCAGTCCTCATGTGATTATGTGGTCACCCCAGTGTGACAGGTGACTGTACCCACAGATGTGTGTTAGTTCTGTGTACCTGTGCTGAGAGTGTCCACATGATGTGTTCCTACCCTGGACATCGGTGTGTGTGTAAGTCCCCTGTCATGTGGGTGGGTGCATATGTGGAGTGTAGCACCCCAGCTGCATGAGGGATGGATATACCCTGCCCATGTGATGTGAGCAGGGAGCAGTGCTGTGTGTCTGATGTGCAGAGCCAGCCCCACACCTGTGGGCCCCCCGTCTAGTGGCACATGTGCAGAGTGAGGTTTGTCGCAGCATTTGGCAATGGCAGGTGAATGTCCTGTGCCTGTGTGTGTTTGTGTACTCTGCTGCGGTAGCGTCAGTGGCCTGTGGCATTTGACTGCTTAGAGGTGCTGCACATTATCCTGGTGTACCTTCTGATGCACAGTGTGAGCCTGGATCATTGATTGTGTCGTTGCCCTCATTCCACCTGTGTACTTTCAATGGCACGTACTGCTTTTGCCCTTCCCCAGAGGATCATGTCCCTATGACAAAGGTGCAATGCGTTGGATGCATACTATGCCTTGTTGTAGACAGCACATTTGCTCTAATATGTCTCTCTGTGACATGTGCCAGATGTATTGATGTAGTGTCACTTGTTCATCCTCACAGGTAGGCGCCTCTGCCAAGAAGCAGATATGGCTGACCGCCGTCAGTGCCGTGAGGAGTGCGGATGGTCGCAAGCGGCGCCTGGGCCAGGTGAGGAAACGCTGGCAGGATATCCGGTGCTGGACGCGGAGGATCGCACGGGTCCTGCTGGGGGACTCACCTGAGACCCATAAGAACCGGGGCCGCCGCCGTCTGACCCACATCCACAAGCGTGTGCTGGCGGTGGTATTTCCAGACTTGGAGAGGTGCTTACAGGAGAAGCAGCAGCAGGAAGGGGGTAGGTACATGTGTGTTTGTTGTGTGTCACCAGCATTTGTAAGTGCACAGTTGCATGGCTACACTGCCAGGGTTTTAAGGTGCTGTGCAGATCCAGTTACCCACAGTATAGCTGTGCTCTCCTGCCTCCCTTCACCTCCTTGCAATGTGTTCCCTGGTCTGTGTGTAGTCACTCCTTCACAAGGTAATGTAGGGTGGCGCTTTCTCCACGTGAACTATGCCTGTAGCATCATGTGTGGGGGTGGTGTCTAACAGGTTTGGGGACCTTGCCTGTGCCCTGTCCAGTTCAGTGCATGTGGGTTCCATGTCAGTTGGCACTGATGCTGAGTCAAGTGTCAGGCCTTACAGCGCGCATGTCCTGTGTTGTGGCCTGTGACATGATGTGCATGAGTGTGCGATACGCATAGTGCAGGGATGGTGGCGTGTGTTGTAGTCATTCCCATTCAGGACCATGGAGTTGTGTGGCCACTGCTGTCCCCTGGGGCACATGTTCATAGGTGTCATGTGTGTCATCACAAAACGTGGACACTCTCAGTCTCTACAGCATAGGTTGTGCTCTGTGCCATTGTCCCCTGGCGCCATGTCTAATGACGTAAAATGTAGTACAAGTGTCCACTGTACAGCCTGACCTGATTGTCCTTGTTCATACTCACGGTGGCCAGTGCCTGTGTGTCTTGTTACAATAATCTGATGGTGGATATTTGTACATGATTATTTGGACAGGCGCACCTTGTGTATTTGGCGTCCAATCTTGCATTTATGCAGCCCCTGTGTATTTCACTCAGACTAAGAGATGTAAGTGCCACCTGTGTCTCAACAAATTGTCTCATGTAGGGGGTGGTTGGTGCGGGCCAAGCCTACATGTCAAAACCAGATTTCTCCTTGCTAGGTCTGGCCAGTGTGTGATGTTTGTCTGGACATACACTCAAGGTGCAGTGAGCCAGTCATGGTGGGCATGTTCTCAGTATTACCTATGCAGCCTGTGCCTCAAGTTCATGTATATGGTCCCTGCTCATCCCTTTTTTCGGCAACGCTGTGTGGTGCAGATGCAGTGCTGGATTGTCCCCAGGGCCTGGCTCCTATGTCAAACTCAATTTCATGTCATTTGCTATTGTGTCATGCTCTCCATGGATTTTCATTGGCATGGTGGGTCAACCAACTGTGTGTTGCATGCCCTACATCTGTACCTTGTTTTGTAGGTGTTACAGATCTTTCTTTGCAGGCTATGCACTGTAACCTATGGAGATTGGACTCATGTGACATATGTATACAGGTGTGTGATTAATTGCTGTCTCTTCACCTTGCCCACAGCATCGTCGGGGGACACGGAGGGAGACATCAGCACAGACGAAGCGGAGGGACCGAGCACCAGTGCCAGCGTTGACATCGTGCCTGGCACATTGAGTGGTACTGAGGCGGAGGAGAGTGAGGCCGAGGACCTGTCCACTGGCACGACTGAATATGAAGCTGACGGGTCCGAGGATGATCTCTCCGAGTGGGCGGAGGCTGCACCAGCAGCTGACAGCGGCACAACATCGCACCCCGCCCCCTCCATTGCCATCAGCCGCCTCCCACTTGCTCATGTCCCTTCCCAGCGTGCCCGGTCACCACATGTCTCCTTCCTGCCAGGCACCGCACCCCCTGCCCCTGTCTCCACTGCTGCCGCCAATGCTGAGTCTGTGGACATCCAGCGGCAGTTGCAGGTTGGTCAGGCTGCGATCCTTAATGTCCTCCATGGCCACAGCCAAGTGCTGCACAACATGGAGGCATACTTGGAGGGCATTTTTTCATCGCAGGCTAACCAAAGCCAGTTGCTGAGGTCCATAGACTCAACACTGACTGCAGCAGTGGGTCTCCTGCAGCGCTACGTCCCTCCCCCTACCCCTGCCCCATCCACACTTCCCACTCCCATGCCTGTCCCACGTACACCCAGACGTACGCATGCACACACCACAACAGACACAGGCACCACACCAGCAGGGAAGGTCATACGCACACCTCCTGGCACGCGCACACAGGGTGAAGTAGGCACACACACTGGGTCGGGGGGCAAACGCAAGTCATGCAGCCAGAGTGGGAGTCCGCATTCCACCAAATCCACTCCCTCCAAATCCCCTCCCCTCAGCTCTCCTGGCCACATATCCGGCAAGGACTCCTTCATGGCCGCTCTGTCCCTGAGCCCCACTGTGACACCACCCCGCAAGCAGTCAAGGGAGTCCCCGGTCAGGGTGGTTGTGTCCCCCCCCTGTCCACACCCTCCCCCAGTGGCGCTGCGACCCATCCCTCCGCACCCCCCCCTCCTTGGGGCCTGTGGTTCCTTCGGGTGCAGGGGAGACGCTGGAGGACCTTGCTAAGGTGTGCAGCGAGATCCTGGCCTCCGCCTTTGGCCCTGCCCCACCCCCTGTGGTGGAGTCCTCCATCCCTGCACCCACGACGCCTACCCTTCGCCCTCATGTCCCTGCGGTGCCTGGTACTTCCCCCCCACATGATGCCCTCCCCGCTGTGGAAGACAAAGGAGTCTGACTGTGCAGGCAAGCTAGGGGACACGCGTCCCACTGTGTCCCCCATCCAGCTGTGACTCATGGACTGCCCTATGGGCTTTGTAAATATTGATCTTTATCCACTCACAAATGTTTTCATAATGCTGAATAAAGCCAATTTTTTTTTCCTTAGATCACTACAGCTTTTGTGGTATTGCTGTTGGTGGGGCTGCTGCATGATTTTGGGTGGTCAACATGTGTTGGGTGTGTGGGAAATTTAGTAGTGTGCTGGTCATAGTGCGGACCCTGGTATCTGTGTGCCATCACAAGGTGTTAGCTAAGTGTCTTTGCTCATGTAAGCAGTTACTGCATGGTGAAATTGTCCCAAGGTGTGTTCCTTCCTCTGTGTACCCTGACATCTTCCCTGCAGGGTGTTTCCACTATGTGGTGCTGAGCTGTGTCTACATCAGCTGGGGTGTGACGGACTCCTTCAACTTTGCACAGGCATGCAGAGCGATGTCTCCACCTGCATCATTCGTGGCATCCTTGGTGATCACTGTACTTGTGTATGTAGTCTGTTGACATGACTTCATGTGAACATGTTCCCTTTTAGGCTGTATGCATGTGTATACTCCCAGCCTCGCACACATGTGGTACATGTACTGCAGGATCTTTGTGCACCTGACTGACATTTGTGGGCATAGGATCTGTGGGTACCCCACCCTTTTCTTTGCAGGGGCACTGCTGTGAGTGTTAGGCACCCACCACTCTTGTGACTGGGCACTGCTGGGAGGACTCTGCACCCACCCCTTCTATGTCTGGGCACTGCTGGGAGGACTCTGCACCCACCCCTCCTGTGTCTGGGCACTGCTGGGAGTGATGTGCACCCACCCCTCCTGTGTCTGGGCACTGCTGGGAGTGATGGGCACCCACCCCTCCTGTGTCTGGGCACTGCTGGGAGGACTCTGCACCCACCCCTCCTGTCTCTGGGCACTGCTGGGAGGACTCTGCACACACCCCTCCTGTGTCTGGGCACTGCTGGGAGTGTTAGGCACCCACCCCTCCTATGTCTGGGCACTGCTGGGAGTGATGGGCACCCACCCCTCCTATGTCTGGGCACTGCTGGGAGGACTCTGCACCCACCCCTCCTATGTCTGGGCACTGCTGGGAGGACTCTGCACCCACCCCTCCTGTGTCTGGGCACTGCTGGGAGTGATGGGCACCCACCCTTCCTGTGTCTGGGCACTGCTGGGAGGACTCTGCACCCACCCCTCCTGTGTCTGGGCACTGCTGGGAGGACTCTGCACCCACCCCTCCTGTGTCTGGGCACTGCTGGGAGGACTCTGCACCCACCCCTCATATTTCACGATATGTACGCTTAGACAATTTTTTTTTTATTTTTTATTAATGTGTGCCTGGCAGGTTCCCCAATAATAAAGTTTTGCAAAAAACATGATACAATAAACATATTGACAAAACCTAAAGGCTGGTGGTTATTGTCCAGACCTATTAGCTTTGCCCTTGCTTGTTTCATATTTTAGAACATTCAAACCCAGTCAGAAACATTAAATTTACTCAAAAAGGTACAAATATGCAGACAACAATGATTGTGCTTCTACCATAGTTAGAAACATCATCAGCAGCTCAGAGTTAAGGCTGAGTTGGGCAGCGATGGCATGTATCCCCCAGGAATTTTGTACATTTTGAGAAACTGTGCTAGTGTAAGACCACATGAGATTCTGCCCAGCCTGTCACTAGGGCATAGATGTGACCACTGCAAAGCAGTGGCATCATTGTGAGGGAGCGATTCAGAGCTTTGCGGCTTGTGCTGGCTGAAGTCTGCAACGTAATGATCTAGTGGCCCCAGGGAAGAGGGTTGGGCGGCTTGCTTTCAGCTCCACTGTCTGGAGAAGATTGCATGCTATGGATTGCCAGGAGTCTGAGTGAGATTTGGGCTGGGCAGTTAAGTTCAGAACACACAGTTCTGTGGGGTGATAGCAGTACTGCTTAAATTAAATTAAAAAAACATTCTCACGTGCTTAAACCATCATTGTACTATTGTATTAGGTATGGATTACAGCGTACAGACACTTTCTCAACTGGAGGAGTAGGGAAGAACAGTGGAGAAGAAGGAAACAGACAGAGGTATAAAGCATGAATGATAAGTGTGAGAAGGAAAAACATATAAAACTAAGCATGAGGAAAGAGGAAAGATGGATGTGGGAACCACACAGACGGGGTAAACATGGAATGATAAGAGTGAAAGGTACTGGAGAAAGCAGGGAACGGAGTGCAAGAGAACAAAAAGTGAAAAGAGGGGGAATGGAGAAAAAGTAGACCTAGAGAAGCTAGAGTAAAAAGAGAGAGAAAAGAAAGTGGAAAGGAAAGATAGGAAAATGAAAAACAATTAGTGAGGCAAGAGCAGAGAGACAGAGAAAAAACGGGCAGTGTGTGAAAGAAGAATGGAGAGCAGGAAAGGAGGAAGATGGGAAGTGTAGGAAGAAAAGCTGATTGTGAGGGAGAGTGAGAAAGAGTGTATACCTCTCCCTCAGAATGTATCCAGTAATAAAATATCTCAAGTTGAGGGATGACGGCTGTACCATTCCTGGGCCTGCCCTCCCTAATGTATAGTGAGTCTTTCATTGAGCTAGGGCTTTGTGCCATACATTTTTTTGTGGCAGCACAATAGTTAATTCTGATAAGAGATAATAAAATGTAAGTCATATCATCAGGATTACGTTTTGGTGGAGATGCACATTCTGATACTTAAAACAAATAGTCACATAACATAATCAGGCTTTTAAGGCAAAATCCCACTGCCACCTCTTTTGAAATGAAGTTCCACATTCAACCGCTTTCAGAGAGCCTCACACAAACCCACTTTTACAACAATAAAGCATGAAATTCAACTGTGCCTGCCCTACTGGTGTTGAGAGGTGGGCTCGTATACCCTGCTAAATAGAGAATGGCACCTTAGGGCTCAGGTTAAGTCATCTTGAAACCTCAAAATAAAACCGCCCGAGCTTTTACAGGAGGAGATGTGGCCTAGTGGCTAGAGATGACAACCCTGGCACATGGGGAACCAGCAGTGGCGTAGCCACCATGTCATCGGCCCTATTGTAAGGAAGAAAGGGGCATATTTACAACACAATTGAGAAGCGTGGCGTTAAGCAAACATTGTTAACACCCCGCTCCTCCATTCTGAGAATGCAGGGATGCGCTGTATTCACACCCCTGCATTTCCCCTAGCGCTGGCACTAAATAAAGGTGCCTAACGCCAACCCAGGCATCCTTGCACCATAGTGCAAGGGTGTCTGCATTGAGGGGAATGTTGTTTATGTGCAAAAAGGGAAACCTTCCTGCACATAAACAATCAACCATAGCGTATTTCTGTTTGCATGTGTGCTGCACAAAGCAGTACACATAGAAACAGCAAAAACGAGGAGAAATAAAGCATTTCTCCTCATTTTGCCATGATAAAACCAGGTTTTCTCTGGTATTAATTTTGGCACTGCCCCATATTTACGTCATATATACAACAAGACCTGCCTTGAACAATAATTTTTGTTTTTATAAGCACAGTGAACACATCCTACTCAAAGGCCCTGGCACTTACAAAACCTATTTCGATTTGCACCATCTGTGCGGCACTATTTGCCAATCGCCAAATGGGTCTAGTGTCACTAGCTCTTGAAACTCCTGAGTGTCTAGGTGTATTTACAAAAGTGTTTCCCTGGTAATCTATTTCCCCAATGATATATGTGAAAAGGAAAGCTCGACAGGACCCTGTAATATGGTACCTGTTCAAATACCACAAAGAGAAAAGTGCAAAAACGTGAGGGGGCCGGCAGTGCCTCACGGAAGTAACCCCAACGAGGATGTGCAGACAGGTACTCGCCTGCTACCTCACGTTCTCATCATAGGCAACTGCCGTCCAAAATGAAGAAAAGGAATAAATTAAGAGTTCTCATGTCAACCCTAATAACTCGTGTCTAGTGGAACTAATAATCTAAACTGTGTCTATGTTCCAAAAAATGATAAAGTGAGTGTCGACCCCAAAAAACAAGGGAGACTGAGTCTGATCAGGACCCACGTCGCTCCCAATTAAAACTGGGCAAGACCACACTAGCTATATGAAACTTTATTCTGTGCTGTGTGTCTGTCCAATAAAACCAACATGTTTCGTTGCCTGCTTAAATTGGCGGCAACTTCTTCAGGGCTAGGGTCGACTGGCCTCTCAGCTTTGCTAGTTCTGACCAGTATTATTTCTGTCAGCACCTGAGGGAAACATAATTAAAAAACACACACATTCAGTATGGCACCCCCATTACTCATATAGGTGATACACACACTCGTGAAAGCGATTTGTAACTTCGCTGGCTTGCTTCAAATAAAACGGTGCCTACAACACCTATGTCATTCATATTTACCGTAAGGGTTGCTCACTTACAGCATACCTCAACCCTCGGTATATGTTGGTGTGTACTACCTCGGATAGTCCAGGACTGCTTGCCCCCTGGCCGCGGGTTCGCGTTTCTAAAATGCATGAGGACAAAGCATAGTATTACAAACAAGGACAAGGATTTTAAGTCGACCTTGGCTCATGTACTTATTGTCAACTACACTCGAGCTCGTTGTCTCATTGTTGCTGGCTGCTGATAATGTTGCCGATATTTTGTTATGTCCCCCATGTGGATTACTTGCGTGTGTTATCTAATGCAGACCAAGCCCCCATTGCCTCGATGACCACCTGGGTTACTAGCGTGTATGGTCTAATACGCTTCAAGACCCCATTGCACTCACGGTCACATTCACACAACCTCCTCATTGTAATGTTCGCTCGTGCCTACATGCGCCTCATTAGCATAGTACCAGAATCATCTCAATGTCGATCCTTCAATGGCTCCCTCACACCATAACCGGGACGGCTAAATCTACATCTGCCCCACTAGGAAGTGAATGCAAGATTCTGTCTTCGAACTGCAATCTACAGCCTACTAACGGTCTCACCTCGTCGGCCTGGCGCTCCGGGTACTTCTCAACCTCCATCACGGACTGAAAGCCCGCTTCCTGTTTAAATGCATCTCTCGCGATGACTGCGCGCATGCGTGAATGTGTTACTGAAGGTGGCGGCGGCCATATTGTGTAAACCGGCATTATTGCCTGCACTGGATCTTATATGTATAATATCAAAGACCCATTGGACTCGATCCGCATGTTGCTGAACACTAACAGCAACATTACGCAAATTGGTAACCACCTAGTTGGTGCAGGTTAGATTTAGATATTAAAAACATGACATGTTATTTATTTATTTGCAATGTAAACATCATCATTTATTATACCAACAGATGCCATAGGTTACCCATGACTATTGACTAACCCCCTGGCTATCTCAGATCGATCGCTCAGATGGTGTAAAGAGACTACAGGGGCTACCCCAGCTACTGTAAAAATATGACCATTTGCTGCACTTGTAAATATGGGGCAGCATCAAAATCAATGGGTGTTGCGGCGGAACGCCCATCGCAACACCCATTGCCCAACCCTTTCACGCTAAGTGTAGCATGAAAGGGGGTGTTATATACAGGGCAGCGTTAAGCCACATTAAGTGGCTTAATGCCACCTTGTAAATAAGGCGAAGCCCCTATCGCCACAGGAACATCGCAAAAAGTGACATTCCTGTGGAGATAGGTGCTTGTGAATGTGCCCCAAGGTGCCCCCCATGGCTGTTGTTTGAATTGTAAAATACAGAACTAATCAGGATTCAGTGGGATGTTGAGGCATATGTGCTCCAGTGCCACTGCACCTGCTTCACTATTAGGAGCTACACCTCTGGGGCTTTAAATACATACAAGACCAGTCATACTCAACACTTACCTCATCAGAACACTTCACAACTTCACAGCATCAGAATACTGAAAAACAACAACTCACAGCATCACAAGGATCAAAACTGATGGAGAACTACAACACCGGAACACTCAGAGCAACACAGCCTTCAAAAGGTAGGAGCTTGCATCAAAACTCCAAAGGTGAAACATGTTCATCCTTAATTTCTAGTGTTCTTGATCCAGCGCCTTTCACAGGCTGCAAATTGAAAAAATTGAAGGGCCCATAGCACCGAAATGTACACTAGTTTGAAGGGTACTCTGATGGATATACACACATGGTACTCACAGGCTACTCGAAATATGTATTTCTTCGCAATTAGCACCAAGACACACAAATGTGTGCAAACGATTTTGCTAATATACATCCTTGTGCACACAAGCATGCTCTCCATAATAGGAGCTGCCCAGTATCATACTAGCATGCTCACACACACTTACACTTCTGTATTGTACAGACAACTCCATAATCTTTACTAGATCACAAATTTAGTCGCACTGTGTACTAGTGAGCACATATAACCGTTATGCACAAAGTCCAGAATGAATATATGTTCTTTGGTGTGGTCAAAACCCTTTAGATAAAATTAAATTCACCTACACACATTAATTTGCACATTTACTTGTACTGGCAGCCATTTTTGTACTTAGCCCATCTATCTCAGTAGTGGGCTTGTAACTCTGTAGATAATTAGCAGGTAAACACAATAAGTGGACTAGCCAGATCTCAAACTTGTGACTTGCAAACTACAAGACTTGGCCACTTTTCTAAAAATAAACCGAGCCCAGGTAGGTTTTCCACACCAACCATCACTTTTTGTAGAGCCCTAAATTCATTGCGATCTGCTGTGTTATTGGGTGTAGTTACACACATTTCAGTGCTCACTAAGAATGAAATCAAGGGCCTTGTTTATAAGGTCCTTACGCTGCCATTGTGTTACTTTTGGTGACACTGCAGCGGCATAAAAAATGCACCACACTGCCATTTTTACAAAGTGACGCATCTTAGGCGGATGTGTCACTTGGTAAACCCCTGCGCTCATTATACCTGCGAGAAGTATAATGTATGCAGGGTGGGCGTTCCGGCTCAGAAAAGGCTCGTAAAAGTGTCGTATTGAAATCTCATAGATTTCACTGCAACACTTCTACGGCGTCAGTGCTTCATATCATTACGCCTACTTGAAGACAGGCTTTGGCACTAAGTCACAACTATCGAATATATCTCTGCAACCCACATCAATTGTGCTCAACCTTTACCTTACATTAAATAATACTTGCAACACAAACTTTAGTGGTTTTGCAAACGGTGCACCATACAACTTTCAATATGCTTGGTCATACTTGCCTCCAATAGTTACACTATTTCCATGCAACGGGTCCACACAGTACACTCAGTACCTCTGTGCTGTCCATGGCCATGGTGTTATCAGTGATGTTATTATTATGTTATTATTAGGGACGTCACAGCAGTGATACAATTTGAAAATGTCATGCTTGAACCCAGTGCCTGCCCAGTGTCTTAATGGATGATGTTTTTTCATAGTGACACAAACACGCTTAGTCCTCCTGCAGCTCCATTCAATTCAGATGTGGGGATCTCTGATTTGTTCTCCTTTGTAAATCAAAATTTCATATTTATGTAACTGCAGCCACCACAGCCATGTATTTCTCAGCTCATGCTAAGTATGCCCAAGCAGATGTTTTCCCCATCAATGGTAATTTAGCCTTGCCTCTTGAGGCAAGTAAACATTAAGTAGCTTTCTTAGCCCTAAAGGTATGTTTTTGTCAAATTTGAGGGACATCTCTGCCTCGCTCATGATCTAGGACCTTTGAGCCTGCATAGCCCCTTCGTTTTAGGAGGTAATGTGAGCCTCAATGAATGCCTGTGTTTGTGGTGTGCCTTTACTTCGGGGGTGGGGGGGGGCATTCTGCTTTATGTTCAGCATGATTCCATTTGACTGAACCTGTGATGTATTAACAAACACTCTCAGACTTATATAGGTAGGTTGTCTTTAAATCCCTGTTAGTTGATGCTGTGTCTGCATGCGGATTGCAATAGCATGAGCAACCTTGAGTTTGAAGGTATATGCATGCAACAAACCTTCCATTGTGTGCACACAAGCGGTGATGCACACCATATGATCCGCTGTACAGATTGTACTGCTATTGATCCCTTCTTGTGGCCTGAGCCAGCTGAAGCCACTCTGCTGGGTACCTATGGACTATGGGATTATTTATGAGCTCTCTGTGCCGCCATTGAGTCACTTTTTGTGACACTGTGGCAGCGTAAAAAAAATGCCACATTCTGCCATATTCACAAAGTGATGCATCTAAACAGATGTGTCACTTTGTAAAGCCCTGCGCTACTTTATACTTGTGTCAGGTATAATGTATGCAGAGTGGGCGTTCCCACACAAAAAAGGCTTATAGAAGTGTTGCAGTGAAATCTATGAGATTTCACTACAACACTTCTCGGGTGCCACTCACAGCAGGCGTAAGGCTGACGCAGGCCCTTTCACGTGGGGCTTGCTCTATTTGAAATGACACATTGCTGGAGCTGCATCTGTTTTCAGACACACTCCACCAATGCGCCATTTGTGCACCTACGGATAAGTCAGGATTATTGGCGTATCTGTAAATCCTGAAAAGTGTTGCGTCGCTGTTTTACCGCGGTGATGCAACACTTTCCATAAATGAGGCCCCAAGTGTTCAGTAAAAGGGTGCATTGGTGTGGAAGGCTCAGGATGTTTAGAACTTGTTTGCATCACTTTGCTCTTTATCTCTTCCCCTGCAAGTAAACCATGGAAAACACCAGCAGAACTAGCGTCTCTCGTTTCAATCCAGTGACTAAAATGTAACTTTGAGTTGCCTTTGCACTTGATTACCCTGTCCAGGCAAAAATGAAACGTTTATTTTCATTTTACCTGTCAGTGACATCCTACATCTGCTGGGGTCCCCAGAGCATCACCTACCTCTTCTTCAAGCCACTAAGGGGCCTATTATCAAGCAGGGCGTTAAAATTATTGCCGCTTTAAACTCCTGCTAAAGCGGAGATAATGGGCTTGATAATATGCCACAGAAAATTCCCATAGAAGTCCATGTTGACACCAGAACATGGGCTTCTATGGGATTTCTCCAAGGCATATTATCAAGCCCATTATCGCCGCTTTAGTGGCAGTTTTAAGCGGCAATAATTTTGAAGCCCTGCTTGATAATAAGAAAATAAATGTAGATAAAGTGAAAAGTCCACAAAAATTGAAGTTACGATATGCGCCAGTAGCTACTAATTACTCCGCGAAAAATATGAACTTTAATACACAAAATCATTTTACATTTTTACAAAAATACAGTTTGTGCCACCTCTGATTTCCTGCTGTGTTAGTATCCTGTGAAGCACTGGAAAAATGTTTACTTCAATGGAACAGCAGAAGACAATAAATCTTCACTCCATCCAAAGCAGAAAGCTATTATTACCTGACGTGTCCTGTTGGCAGAAATGAGAATCCGATCTCCGTGTGCTTAGTTTATCAAATATTTAACAGCCATGCACTCTGCCTGCTTGCAGAAAACAACAAGCACGAGCAACGCCACCATACCCACACTTTGAAAGTCCACAATGGCTGGCTCTCCCTCACTCTCGCTGCGTGTGCCAAAAGCCACTGAACTGTATGAATATTAAGGAAAAATTACAGTTAGATATATAATATATATACGGTTAGATATATAATATAATTGTGTACAAGGTCAGTAATGAAAGTGAATGGAAAAGGAGAGCGTATGTTTTAACCAAATATTCAATTCAGCCTCCAAGGTTTCTTAGGTAAATGTATTCTTTATGTTTTAGTCAGTTTCAAACTTTTATTATTTACAAAAGCATATTCCCTCATGTTATGAAACTAGGAAGGTTAAACGATAGCTGAATTTCAACAGAAATGCAGCCCTAGAAACAGGAAAACTAACATTGCCTCACAATGGTTACTTGATACCCTCTGGGATTTTACATTTCGACCCTGTGCTTGCTGGTAATGCATTTCCCCTGCAGCAGCTCTTGGACAACACCTACCATCTCCAAGCCTTCTGAAGATGTAAACATCCTATAATAAAACAAGCACTGCAAATGCAATATGTCTTGCATTTTTTAAGTTAGAACTATTGGCATTGTAAATGTCAAGTTTTTTATCTGTGTTATGGAATGTATGTGTGTGGTGTGTAGTGGAATTATGTGGGTTGGATTGGATTAGTTAGTTGTGGAATTGTGTGGTGTGGAGTGGAATTATGTATTGGAATTATATGGCATGGTGTTCATTATTATTAGCAACGCCAATAGCTCAAACATTCAGTAATGTGAGACCTATTGCATTGCAAATGCGTGTTGTCTCAATGGGAGTGAAAGGTTGCTACCCTGCATCTGCAAAACTATCTATGCAGCTGCACTGAATAGCGTTAACACAGGGTGATAACAGTACCCCAGGACGGGCACAGCTGACAGTAGCCCTAAGCACTATGAAATGCAAACGTATGCAAAAACCTAGCCGTCGAACAAATAAAACAATATGAACACTTGATCAAGATGACAGATACCAATAAAAGATGCAAACAACATAAATTAAGCTCGATGTGATTTGGTAAACAGTGAACAAAGTAAACAAATTACCACTTACAGGAAACGTGATTTCCACTGGCAAATGAAGGGCAAAATGTAAATGATACTGTAATTTACATTTTAGACATTTACATCAATGCACTTGTCGAAATATATTGTTTTGCCCAATTTTTCTAAATGTCTTCCAAGGTCTGTGGAACCACTGGGTCTTTTTTGAGCTAGAGAGGCATCCATACTGATCTTTCTCACTCTGCACTGTATGCAGACTGGTATGAGACAATCCTAGCTTGGGCTAATTTTTCTTTTCTAGACCAGCCCTAATATTTGAGATTTTTTTTCTACTCCCTGGTTTATGGTGTACCCTCAAAGAATTGTAAACAAATTAATATTGCTGCATTTGTCTTTCTAGTGCTCATGAGTATGTATTCAATTCCTAAAAGCAAAGTGTAGGAAGGTGGAATCTGACTACATTGTTGCCCCCACTTTTTTCCCGGTGTTTTGGTGGTTTTTGACTTAGTTTGGCTGGGAACCTACTATTCAGGTCCCCAGCCCATCTGCTTTCTCTTATAAATTGATTCCATGTACCCTAGGTACATAACAGATTGTATTCTGAGGTGGCCTTAGAAGTCCCTAGTATATGGTATACTATGTACCCAGGGTATAGGTACCCCAGAGGCCTACCAGGGGCTGAAGCATGTATTATGCCACCCCTGGAAAGCCCTCCAAAATGACACCACAGGTCTGCTACTGCAGCCTGGGTAAGGTGGTGCATGCACCCCTTACTGAGGTATAGGTTCACTATACCTCACCTATCACTGCACATAGAAACCTATCAGTCACCCCTATGGCAGGCCTTTTCAATCCTGAAGACAGGGTGCTTGGTTATATGTGAGAGGGTGCCCTCTGCATCCTTCGGAATCTATCCTACGGGGTTGTCAGTGGTGTAGCCTAACCATATACTCTTAAGTGCATTATAACCAAACGGTAAATGCTAACTTTGGACTGGCTGCAGGGAAACATGTTGTGTTTGGTGTCGAACACCTTGGAATCATACCCCCACACCAATAACTGGTGTGGGAGTATGATCCCACCCTTCTAGAGGGAGCGACATGACAGCACCGGTATACCCGGTACCAACTTAAAAGAGCCCTGGCATCACAAAATGGATGCTGCAGCCACAGACACGAGTCTGGCCTCCTGCTGCTGACCGAATCTCCAGCAGGGGAGGCCTGGACAATATGTTTCCTGTCACAGGGAGGTGTCAGCACCTCACAGACAGGATTTAGTGCATTGGGGCTGGGAGGGTGCACTCTGAGAGTGCTTTGAAGTCCTGCACTGGGGGCACATTTGGTGTCCCTGTGCATAGTCCAGCTCAAACCGGTTCAGAGGCTACCAGCCCCTGCTTTGGCGTGAAACTGGACAAAGGAAATGGGTGTAGCCACCCCTCTTTCCAAACCCTCCCATAGGTGGGTCCTCTGAGTTAGTCCAACCCCTTCCTTGGGTATAAGTAAGGAACCCCTGGCAACAGGACTTCAGATATCCCTGGACGAAACTCTGCAACTGAATCCTGGAACTTCGACGCTCTGTTCGAGACTAGAGGACGGAAGAAATCTTCCTTGGGGTCAAGGAGTCACTCCCCTGCTTGGCAGGCACCAACAAAGCAATTGCCGGTCTGCATCTCCGACGCTCCCGACGGAATCCGAAGTATCTGCAACCCAGGAAGAGAATTTCTAGACTTCTCAGAGGCCGACCCAAGTCCCCAGGAAAGCTGAGACCTACAGCCCTCGTGAGTGATGTGGAACCGGAACTCATTAGACACCGTGCACCTTTGCAAGTGCATCAACTTCTCGACATCTCTTGAAGTCGTACTTTGGGTTACTTGTAGCCCAAGCCCCGAGCACCTTTCGCACTGAAGATTGTGGGCCTACACTCCACGAGTGTTCCATGAGCCCGCTTCTTGCATTTTCGCTCGAGGCTCCTTCGCGATCCCTGGTCCGTCGACTGCTGGGTCCCTGTGAAGGCAACTCTGATTTTCCTTGGGCTTCTCTGGTTGCTCCAGACGTGCCCTGACTCCCCACCGCATGGCGAGTCCCTCAGACCTTGCTGGTCTGCAACAAAGCATCTTTCTCCTTTCTGCGTAGGTTGCTGTTGCCAAGGCTTGTTGTGTCCAATCCGGGCACCAACGCTGTAGCACTCGACATCCTTCGAAGAGTCAAGCTTCACCTTCTTCACCTGAAACACCCGACATTGGTGGGCATTCGTCTATCGTGCCCCTGGTCACTGGAAAGTGACCCAGACTCTGTCCCCTCTGCTTTCAGGTTCCTCACATCTTCGATCCAGGCTTGGATCTCTTCGGACACTTCGCATCTTCCCGGCAGCAGCACTTCTTCGCCATCTTCCATTGAAAACGACGACACGACACGACTCGACACCATTTGACACCTATGCACCCGGCTTCCCTGGGTGAGGTAACTCGAGTACTCCGGTGCTCCCGTGGGTGTTGACCCTAGAACTGCCTAAATCCAAAAGGATTTAGTTCTAGTCCACCTCTAAGTGTCCCTAATCTTTAAAAATATAACCGTGACTTTCCCCATAGAAGCCAATGGGAGCTCGCCGCTGTGTTCTCACACTGCACAGGGCCCCCGTGGGTCCCCTGTGTCACTACCTTGGGTGGTTCCTTGGGGTCCCAGCGATTCTACAGGCTCTAGGCATTGTGTCTAGTTAAGTCGTGGTTCTTATACCACTATTTTAGTATATGGTTTGGCTCGCCCCTAGGGCCTAACGTGTATTTCGTGCTACTTTACTGTTTATTTGAAGTGTAACTTATGTGCTTTTGCCTCTAGCCTCATAAAGAGACTAGAGGGGTGTGTTTAGTAATAAATACATATATTTTATATATATACCTGGTGTGGTTTCCTTTCATTTAGCCCTTCAAGAGATTATAGACTGGTAAACCAAGCTGCTTTTCATTCCTTCAAGACTTAGCCTGAAGGCTGCTCTCCATAGCTACCACTAGGATAGCTTTCAATAAAGGTTGTCTTTAACCTATCATCAATAAGGGGTTGTTTGGACCTGTGCAAGGTACCCACTATAACTAGTGGACAGCATATACCAGGCCAACTTCTCACACAAAGGATATGAATGATGTGGCTGTAGCTCATTCTAAACTGAATCTATGCTCACCTGAGAGCTTTAAGGTAAATGTTTTATATAAAACAAGCAGTAGAAAAGCCAATAAGACTAGCTTAATTTAGTCAAAGGCAATTGCACGCACGGACCTTCACACACACACACACACACACACACACACACACACACACATACACGTGTTACCATCCTTGTGGGGACTATGTGTGGATACCTGCCTTGTGGGGACTAACCTTTCCCAATGGTCTCAAATCATAATAATTACAGAAAATTGTTAAGAAAAAAATCAAGATACAGGTTCCTGCTTCAAATGTGAAAATATAGCTTTATTTCTGCATGCGCACAGTACCATCCTTATGGGGACTTAAACGCGTGTTACTATCCTTGTGAGGACTTACTCCAAACTTTTAATTTGTGATTGAATACAGTCATGGGCAAATTGTTAAATAGAATTTTTCAGTGCTATACCTAAATTACATGATATTTTAGTCTTATAGGAACAACCCTATGTGTCATAAGGACATATACATTTGATTTTAATGATAATGCATTTTTTTCAGGAGAAAACAATAGCATATCAAGTGCATATTTAGTCTATTGTTGTGTACTCACACACATTAAGGAATAAGGAAACAACACATAGTTAAATTAAATTAGATGCCAAAGATCCTACATTGTGGTCAAATGGGAAAGCCAAGTTGGCATAACCTGCTTTTTTTCATTACCTTCACCACTAGGCCTCCTCTTCTTTATAGGACTGTGCAATAATAGTTACAAAATACATGGCATGTGACTATAGTAATGTTTCTAGAGCTGACAGAGTGTGTGATGATAGTCCTGTTGAAGTCTCTGCAGAGCAAGTGTGTGGTTATATTGATGCCCAAAACTCCCACAGAGATAGTATGTGATTATATTGATTCCCAGGTCCCCACACAGATAGTTTGTGATTATACTGATGCCCAGGTCCCCACAGAGCTAGTCTGTTATTATATTGATGCCCGGTTCCCACACAAATAATGAGTGATAATAGTCATGTTTAATTCCTCATAAAGATAGTGTGTGATTATATTGATGCTCAGGTCTCCACAGAGGTAGTGTGTGAGTGATAATAGTAATTTTCAATTCCTCACGAAGATATTGTGTGATTATTTGATGCCCAGGTCCCCACTGAGATAATGAGTGATGATAGTCCTGTTCATTTCCTCAAAAAGCTAGTATGTGATTATGTTGATGCCCAGGTCCCCACAGAGATAGTGTTTGATTATGTTGATGCCCAGGTCCCCCCAGAGATAGTGTGTGATTATATTGATTCCCAGGTCCCCACACAGATAGTGTGTGATTATATTGAGGCCCAGGTCCCCACACAGATAGTGTGTGATTATATTGTTGCCCCAGCCCCCACAGAGATAGTGTGTGATTATATTGATGCCCTGGTCCCCACACAGATAGTGTGTGATTATATTGATGCCCCAGCCCCCACAGAGATAGTGTGTGATGATAGTAATGTTTAATTCCTCATAAAGATAGTGTGTGATTGATTATATTGATATCCAGGCCCCCACAGAGATAGTGTGTGATTATATTGATGCTCAGGTCTCCACAGAGGTAGTGTGTGAGTGATAATAGTAATTTTCAATTCCTCACGAAGATAGTGTGTGATTATTTGATGCCCAGGTCCCCACTGAGATAATGAGTGATGATAGTCCTGTTCATTTCCTCAAAAAGCTAGTATGTGATTATGTTGATGCCCAGGCCCCCACAGAGATAGTGTGTGATTATATTGATGCCCTGGTCCCCACACAAAGTGTGTGATTATATTGATGCCCCAGTCCCCACAGAGATAGTGTGTGATGATAGTCATGTTCAATTCCTTATAATGATAGTGTGTGATTGATTATATTGATGCCCAGGTCCCCACAGAGATAGCATTTAATTATACTCACTCTCCTGGCCCCGTAGACATAGTGTGTGGTTATATTTAGGTTCAAGTCCCTGCAGATATAGTGTGTGATTATAGTAATATTAAAGTTATTGCATAGATAGTGTGTGATGATAGTTATGTTGAAGCCATATGTGGTAGTATGTCATGAGACTGATGTTCAGGTCGCCACACATATAGTGTGTGATTATAGTCATGTTCAACTTCTCCAAGAGATAGTGACTTATTAAAGTCATGCCAAGGTCTCCACAGATTAATTGTTTGATTTTAGTCATGTTCAAGTCCCCAATGAAATAGTGTATTATGCTAGTCATGTAAAATCCCAGGTCGAAATAGGGTTTTATTACACTAAATCCACACAAATATACCATTAATTAAAGTTACTCTCAAGTCCAACTAGATATAGTATTGGGTTATATTCATGATCAAGTACCCCCAGAAGTAGTATGTGATTATAGTTATGTTCAAATACCCACAGAGATGGTGTGTGATTTTAAGCAGATTCAAGTCCTCACATAGAGAGTGTTCTGCTAGTCATGTTCAAGTCCTAGTAGAGACACTGGTTCATAATAGTCAAACTGAAGTCCCTGCAGAGATGCTATGTTTTCATAGTGAAGGCCAGATCTAAGCACAAATATTGTGTCACTATATTCTTGTTTAGGTCCTGTAGCGATATTGTGTGATTATAGTGAAACTCCGGTCCCCACAGTGATAATGAGGATTACAGGGAGGTCACATCCTCATAGAATTAGCGATTATAGACCTGTGGAGAAATGGTCTGATGACTGTCAAATTCAAGTCTGTGTGTGGATAATCTTTTTTGATAGACATGTTGAAGACCTTGTAGAGTTAGTGCATGGTGATAGCCATGTTCAAGTCCCCACAAAGATAGTGTGTGATTATATTGATGCCCAAGTCCCACAGAGATAGTATGGGATTATAGGGATGCGTCCCATTTGCTCTGCATTCAAAGACAGAGGTCAAATGTCAGGCTCTGTCTTCTGAGGGAGCTTAGTGTTTACTTTTCTTTTTCGGACATAAAAGTGAGAGGATTTATGTGACACTCATGCTGGATACTAGATGTAAGAAAGGTTTTTTCTAGCACACAACAACATTTAAAATAACTGCAAGTATTTCAGAATATTGCAAAATAGCAACATACAAATGAAGCACATTTCTTGTTAATTCTGAAGTGTTTTGGAAACAAATTCTTTAATAAGGTCAAAACAAATCAATACACTAGGTGATGGAATTTCCACACAATATTGTTTGTGTACTGTATAGCTTTATTTGTAAAACGGTATGTCTGTGCAAATGTAATGGACATTTCAATTGAAAATGTGTTGTCTGTAATGGCAGTGTGCTACCATACCATGCATACTCCACTCCACTCTGCTCTTCACCATTCCATTTCAATGCACTCTACTCGGCACCACTCCACTTTATACCACCCCATGCTACTGCACTCTGTGCCAGTCCACTCTACTCCACTCTAAACCCCTTCACTTTATGCCACTGCACTCCACGCCACTGCACTCCACACCTCTCTACTTTATTCTGCTGCACTCTACCCTATTCAAATGCACTCTATGCCACTCTGCTCTACACTACTGCACTCTTCACCACTGCCCTCTACATCACTACAATCTAGCTCACACTAATCTACTCTGCACAACTCCACTCTACACCACTCTGCACCACTGCACATAATGCTAATAGACTTCATGCCAATGCATTTTACTCTGTAACACTCAACGCTTTGCCCTATTAATTCTACACCAATCCACTCCACTCTACGCTGCAGCACTTTACCCTGCACCACTCCACTCTACGCAACTTCACTTTACTCTGAAATAATCTATTCTATGCCACTGCACTCTATTACTCTACTCCACTCTATGCCACTACACTATGCCACTCTACTCAAAACTATTGCACTCTACACCAATGCACTCTACGCCAATGCACTCTACGCCAATGCACTCTACGCCAATGCACTCTACGCCAATGCACTCCACTCTGCACCACTGCACTCTATGCCACTGTGCTTTACACCTATTTACTCTTCACCACACTACACCACTGCACTCTACGGCACTCTGCTCTGCACTACTGCACTCTATGCCAATGAACTCTATGACACTTTACTTTGCATGACAGCAATCTACATCACTCCACTCTATGCCACTGCACTCTGCACCATTCCACTCTGCACCATTCTATGCAACTGCACTCTCTGCCACTCTACTCTTCACCACTGCGTTCTATGCCACTTCACTCTATGCCACTCTACTCAGCACACTCCACTCTGCACCACTCTAATCTACGCCACTGCATCCTATGACGCTCATTGCACGCCGCATAATTCCATGCTGTCACACTCTATGCCACTGCACTCTACCTAAACAACTCCACTCTACATTACTTCACTCTGCTTTGAAACAATCCACTCTACGCCACTGTACTATATGCAACTGCACTCTATGCCACTCAACTTCACTCTGTGCCACTACACTATATGGCTCTTTACTTTACTCTGAAACAATCTAGTCTACGTCACTTTACTCTATGCCACTGCACTCTATATCACTCTATCCACTTGGCGCCACTGCACTCTACGTCACTCTACTCGAAACAGCTGCACTCTACATCACTGCACTCTAAACCACTGCACTCTACACTGCCCCATTGTACCCATTGCCATTCTACTCTATGCCACTCTACACCACTGCATTCTGACACTCTACCTTGCACCACTCCACTCTACTCAATGTCACTTCACTCTACTCTGAAACAATCTACTCTATGCCACTGCACTCTATGCAACTCTACACCACTACACTCTATGCCACTTCACTTTACTCTAAAACAATCTACTCTATGCCACTGCACTCTATGCCACTGCAATCTATGTCATTTTATTCAACTCTGCCCCTTTCTGCTCTATGCCACTGCACTCTATGCCACTCCACTCTAAACCACTGTTGGAAGGCGGACCCCGAGGAGTCGGTGAGACCACCAAGGGGGGCCATCTCACTGCACGAAGTAGCCGAGCGCTGCCGAGAAGTCTCCTGTGAGATCCTTCTCCTATCACGTACTAGCACAGTAACACCACCACACAGGACTCAAGGAGGTTGTCTGGTGACAAGCAATTCTTTATCAGCAATAAAAAGGTTACGAGGTCAATATTTACACGAAGGGATCGAGGGATCCACCAAAAGTCTCAGTGTCTCTTTGGAAGGGTAGGGGTAGCGGGACAGTCTTTGGCAGGAGTGCGGTACGAGGGTACCTGGGGCCCAGTTCTTATCCTCAAGCTGGAGGACCTCCGGATCTCGGCTGGGTCGAGCCGCGACGGCGTCAGCAGGGCTCTGGCGTACAGTTCGTGGAGAGCCGCGATTCAATCAGCAGGGCTCTCAAGATGGTTTCTGCTCAGCTCGAGCCGCGACGTCGTCAGCAGGGCTCCGAGGAAGGTTTCAGCGAGGTTGGGCCGCGACAGCGTCAGCAGGGCTCCGATGTTCCAGGTGGTTCCGAAAGGGTGCACAAGAAGGAGCCGCGACGCAGTCAGCAGGGCTCGTGATGGTTCCGACAAGAGTTCTTCTCCGTAGGGTCAGCCGCGATTCAATCAGCAGGGCTCTCGACTCCGGGATACAACTGCCGAGCTGTGGGGGGGTCGCCCCAGATATAGGTCTGGAGCCCTTTGATGTCCGGACCTATGCGCCCGAGGGGGCGGAGTGGCCGGGTGGAGGTGGCCAGACGCCCAGCAGGGGAGGCGCCAGGCCCATGGGAGTTGCAGGGCGATTACACCTCGAGAGGGGAGGACAGTTGGGGGTCCCATCGATACTGTCCTCTGCCGGGGGCGATGAATGGTTCCTGCGGCACCCCCTGGCTAGTTCGTGGTGCCGCGATGTCGGGGCTTCGCTGGGGTCGAGGCCGGGTTGAGCGGGGTCGCGCCGGCTGGTGCACGGTGTGACGTGGATGCCAACAAGATGGCGGAGCCACGAGGAGTATGCGACCACGTGCAGCTCCGGGTGAAGGGCCTTGGTGCAGTTCAGACGGGTGGCCCGTGGCGGCCGGGGCGGGGAACGGGCACAATCCAGGGGGTTAAGGACCACGCCACGAGGCCGGGTCCAACAGGCGTCCCCCCCAGCCGAAGGCATGGAGAGTCACCCATCTCCTTGGGGATTCTCCTCGTCAAGGCGGAAGAAGCGGGACAGGCCGTTGGCGTTGGCGTGGTCATTGCCGGGCCGGTGTTCGACGTCAAAGTCCATCCCTTGTAGCGAGATGGACCATCGCAGCAGCTTGGGGTTCTCGCCCCGCATTCGCATTAACCATTGCAAGGGCCGGTGGTCGGTCTGGACCCGGAAGTGGGCGCCAAAGAGGTAGGGCCGGAGCTTCTTGAGGGCCCACACCACAGCAAAGGCCTCGCGCTCAATAGTGCTCCAGCGTTGCTCTCGGGGCAGTAGTCGTCGGCTGATGAAGGCCACTGGTCGGTCGAGCCCCTTTTCGTCGGCTTGGGATAGGACGGCCCCGATCCCATACTCGGAGGCGTCCGTCTGTACCACGAACTCCTTCTGGTAGTCCGGGGCCTGCAGCAACGGAGCAGTACACATGGCTGTCTTTAGGGTGTCGAAGGCTGTTTGGCAGCGGGGTGTCCAGTGTACCTTCTTGGGCTGCTTTTTGGACGTTAACTCTGTGAGGGGGCCAACAATGCTCCCATAGTCCCGGATAAACCGCCGGTAGTATCCGGTGAGACCCAGGAAGGCCCGGACAGCGGTCTGGGTAGTGGGGGGTTCCCAGGTCTGGATGGCATCTATCTTCGCTTGGAGGGGGGCCACCTGCCCGCTCCCCACTTGATGGCCCAGGTAGGTCACGGATCCGTGGCCGATTTGGCATTTGCTGGCCTTGATTGTGAGCCCGGCCCGCTGGAGGGCGGCCAGGACGGCCTTCAGGTGGAGGAGGTGCTCGGCCCAGTGGTTGCTGTACACGGCAATGTCATCTAAGTAGGCCGCGCTGAAGGCCTCAAGCCCGGCCAAAACCTTGTTCACCAGTCTTTGGAAGGTGGCCGGGGCATTCTTCATTCCGAAGGGCATCACCCGAAAGTGGTAATGCCCATCCGGAGTCGAAAAGGCGGATCTTTCTTGGGCGCCGGGGGTGAGCTGGATTTGCCAGTACCCGGCGGTGAGGTCCAGCGTGCTCAAATAGCGAGCGGCCCCTAGGCGGTCGATGAGTTCGTCGGCCCGGGGTATCGGGTGTGCGTCTGTCTTGGTTACTGCATTCAGGGCTCGGTAGTCCACGCAGAATCGCAACTCCGGGGGGTGACCGGGAGCTGCGGCCTTGAGCACCAGGACGACAGGGCTGGCCCACGGGCTGTCGGAAGGCTCGATGACCCCCAGGGCCAGCATCTTCGCTACTTCGGCCTGGATGCAGGCCCGCACTCGGTCAGGCACCCGGTAGGCTCTGTGTCGTATGGGGGGGCTCTCCCCGGTGTCGATGTCGTGGACGCACCAGTGGGTCACCCCCGGGGTGAGAGAGAAGAGGGCTGCGTAGTCCCGCAGTAATTGCTGGCAGTCGTTGCGCTGTTCCGGGGTCAGGGACGAGGCGAGTTGGACCCCTTCGATCGATCCATCGTGAATGTCGGATTGCAAGAGGTCGGGCAAGGGTTCGGAGTCGTCCTCGCCCCCCTCGTCGGTCGCCAGCAGCAGGCTCAGTTCGGTCCGGGCGAAGTGGGGTTTTAGCCGGTTGGCATGTAGGACCCGGAGGGGGTTCCGGGGGGACTCCAGATCGACCAGGTAGGTGACGGGACTTTTCTTCTCCACCACCTTGAAGGGCCCGGTCCACTTGTCCTGGAGGGCGCCGGGTTTGACCGGGGCCATGACCCATACTTTCTGACCTGGCTCGAATTCTACAGTAGAGGTGTTGCGATCGTACCACCGCTTCATGTCCTCCTGGCTGGCCTCAAGGTTGGCTTCGGCCATGGCTCGGAACTTGCGGGTCTGGTTTCGGAGGGTCAGGAGGTATCGGTAGACGTCAGGAGGGGCGCCTCGGGGCTGCATCTCCCAGCCCTCCTTGACCAGGCTGAGCGGTCCGCGGACCGGGTGTCCATACAATAGTTCAAACGGGCTGAACCCCAGGGACTTCTGAGGGACCTCCCGATAGGCAAACAGGAGGCAGGGCAGCAGGACATCCCATTTCCGCCTGAGGGGTTCTTCCAGGCCCTGGATCATCCCTTTTAATGTTCGGTTGAACCGCTCAACCAGTCCGTTCCCCTGAGGGTGATAGGGGGTCGTGAACTTGTACGTGACCCCGCACTGTTGCCACAGGGACCGCATGTATCTGGAGATAAAGTTCGTGCCGCGGTCGCTCACCACTTCGCTGGGGAATCCCACTCGGGAGAAGATCCCCATCAAGGCCCGGCCCACCACAGGGGCCGTTATAGTTCTTAGCGGGACCGCCTTCGGGTACCTGGTGGCGTGGTCCACGAGGACCAGGATGAAGCGGTGGCCCAGGGCGGTTTGGGGGTCCAGGGGTCCCACAATATCGATTCCGACCCGTTCGAACGGGGTGCTGACGGCGGAAAGGGCTGGAGGGGGGCCTTGACCCGACCCCCCGTCTTTCCGCTGGCTTGGCAGGTCTGGCAGGACCGGCAGTGGTTGTCCACATCTCTCCGCATCCGGGGCCAGTAGAAGTGGGTCACCAGACGACTGTACGTTTTGTCTTGCCCCAAGTGTCCGGCGAGGGGCACATCATGGGCCAGGTTGAGAAGGAACTCCCGGAAGCGGAGGGGGACCACCAACACGCGGCTGGCCCCGAGTTCTGCTACTTTCTGTTCACTGTACAACAGGCCCTCGGCCCAGTAGATCCAGTGGGTGCCGGTCTGGTCACCGTTGGCTTGCGCGGTCGCCTGTTTTCGGACCCCTTCGAGAGAGGGACAGGACTGTTGCTCTTGCTGGAACTGCTCTCGGGTGGGGCCCCCTTCGTGTTGCCATTGCGTCAGCTCTGGTAGGGCGCTCGGAGAAGCCATCTCTTCGGGGGAGGATTCGCTGGACCCAGGGTCGGTGTCCGCCTCCTCCTCGCTGCTGGTGGGAGGGGGTGTGAGCCCCTCGGGATGGGCGGTCCCGGAGGTCGAGGATGAGCGGGGGGCCTGGGCGGTCATGGACCGGGTGATGGCGCAGGCCCAATCAGCCAGTCCCAACATTCGGAGGTGCTCTCGTCGCTCTACTTGAGCCCAGGGGGAACTTTCCAAGTCGTTCCCCAGGAGACAGTCGACCGGGGCGTCGTCGCGCACTGTCACCTTCAGCAGGCCCGTCACCCCTCCCCACTCGAAGGGGACCAGGGCCATCTGGCATAGGCTTTCACTGTTGTCGGCCGTCCGTACGGGGCACAGCACATTCGGTAGAATCTGTTCAGGGGTCACCAGGTGGCAGCGGACAGCGGTGATACTGGCGCCCGTGTCGCGAAGGGCTTCGGCCCGTTGTCCGTTGACCGTGACCTGCTGCCGGTACTTCTGGGTGTTGGTTGGGATGGGGGTGCAGGGTACCATCTCTCGGCTACCCAGGCAGACCAGGGACATGGCTGCCGGCTCCCACTCAGTGTTCTCTCGGTTGAGGGCCTCCTCTTCCTCTTCTCCTACCCCCAAGGCGGCGGCTGTCAGCTGCCGGGGCGGGGGCCCGCCGGCCCCGTTTCTTCGGTTCAGAGGGCAGGCCGGATCGCTGGCAAAGTGTCCGGTTTGTTGGCAGCCATAGCAGGTCACTGGTGGCCGTGGTCCGGGTCGGGCCGGGCCCACCCTTCGAGCTAGGCTCGGGGAGAGATGTGGCTGCGGTGGTCCTCGAGGGGGGCTCCTGGGAGCCCCGGCGGGAGGGTCTCGGTTCCTGTTCGGCCCTCCCCCCCCACCGCGCTGGCGTGGGGGTCCGTTGGGGTTCCTCTGGTACTCCCCCATTGAGCTCCGGGGGACCCGGGAGTTGACCCATCGATCGGCCTCGACGGCAAGTTTTCGTGGGTCGGTCATTTTGCTGTCGAGGAGGTGCTGTCTCAGTTCCACAAAGCAATTGTTGGAAAGATGTTCCCACACGATGAGGTCGACCAGCTGCCCGTAGGTGGTTACCTTGCTTCCTTTGATCCACCCTTCTAGGGCCCGACTGAAAAAGTCCACATATTCCACCCATGTGGTACCCGGGATTTTCTTGCAGTCTCTGAACCTCTGGCGGTACATTTCCGCTGTTAGCCCGTAGCGGGTGAGCAGGGCCTCCTTCATGTGATCGTAGGAGGTCATCACCTCCTCCGGTAGCTGGAGCAGCGTGTCCCGTCCTTCACTCAGGAATCGCCCCCACAGGCCTGCGCCCCAGTCTTTTCGGGGCACCCGATGGGAGGTCATGGCCACCTCGTAGGCCTTAAACCATTGTTGGATGTCGTCATTCTTGTAGTACTCCTTGACGACCTCTTTCGGGATATGTACCTTGGCCTCGGAAGGCGGTAGAGTGTCTCTAGTACTGGGGGTGTCGGTCCCTCCGTTCTTGGCCTTGATCTCGAGCTCCTTGAGACTGCGCTCGTGCTCAAGAGTTAGTTTCTTTTCCTCCAACTCCCGGTGTCGTCTCTTCTCTTCTATCTCTTCTTGAAGGCGTAGCTGCTCGAGGGCCAGTTTCTTTTCTGCCAGCTGGAGTTCGCCGTCCAGCCGCAGTCGGGCGAGCTCTAGCTCGTGGCTCCGGACCTTTTCCCGCTCTCGTATTTCTTCTTCGGAGAGGCCGGTTTCTAGGCTCTTTCTTTCTCCGGTTGCCGGAGTCAGTGCGGTTGCTGTGGTCTCTGTCAGGGGCAAGGGCCCTTCTTCCTGGGAGGGGCCTGCCCCGGCCTCCAACCATGCCCTCAGAGCTTTCTGCATCTCTTCTTTGGTACCTAGGCTGGTGGTTGCAATGCCTTTGTCTTTGCAGAACTGTTTTAATTCTTTGTGCGTATATTCTTCCAGCCGTTCGGGCTGGAACTCCATTGTCGCGTTGTTTTCCTGGCTGCTCATGATGCTATTCATTTGGATGGGTAGCTAGTGGGTACTGGCTGGTACGTACTGCGTTCGGCTCGGATCCCGTAGCTGGCCACCAAATGTTGGAAGGCGGACCCCGAGGAGTCGGTGAGACCACCAAGGGGGGCCCTCTCACTGCACAAAGTAGCCGAGCGCTGCCGAGAAGTCTCCTGTGAGATCCTTCTCCTATCACGTACTAGCACAGTAACACCACCACACAGGACTCAAGGAGGTTGTCTGGTGACAAGCAATTCTTTATCAGCAATAAAAAGGTTACGAGGTCAATATTTACACGAAGGGATCGAGGGATCCACCAAAAGTCTCAGTGTCTCTTTGGAAGGGTAGGGGTAGCGGGACAGTCTTTGGCAGGAGTGCGGTACGAGGGTACCTGGGGCCCAGTTCTTATCCTCAAGCTGGAGGACCTCCGGATCTCGGCTGGGTCGAGCCGCGACGGCGTCAGCAGGGCTCTGGCGTACAGTTCGTGGAGAGCCGCGATTCAATCAGCAGGGCTCTCAAGATGGTTTCTGCTCAGCTCGAGCCGCGACGTCGTCAGCAGGGCTCCGAGGAAGGTTTCAGCGAGGTTGGGCCGCGACAGCGTCAGCAGGGCTCCGATGTTCCAGGTGGTTCCGAAAGGGTGCACAAGAAGGAGCCGCGACGCAGTCAGCAGGGCTCGTGATGGTTCCGACAAGAGTTCTTCTCCGTAGGGTCAGCCGCGATTCAATCAGCAGGGCTCTCGACTCCGGGATACAACTGCCGAGCTGTGGGGGGGTCGCCCCAGATATAGGTCTGGAGCCCTTTGATGTCCGGACCTATGCGCCCGAGGGGGCGGAGTGGCCGGGTGGAGGTGGCCAGACGCCCAGCAGGGGAGGCGCCAGGCCCATGGGAGTTGCAGGGCGATTACACCTCGAGAGGGGAGGACAGTTGGGGGTCCCATCGATACTGTCCTCTGCCGGGGGCGATGAATGGTTCCTGCGGCACCCCCTGGCTAGTTCGTGGTGCCGCGATGTCGGGGCTTCGCTGGGGTCGAGGCCGGGTTGAGCGGGGTCGCGCCGGCTGGTGCACGGTGTGACGTGGATGCCAACAAGATGGCGGAGCCACGAGGAGTATGCGACCACGTGCAGCTCCGGGTGAAGGGCCTTGGTGCAGTTCAGACGGGTGGCCCGTGGCGGCCGGGGCGGGGAACGGGCACAATCCAGGGGGTTAAGGACCACGCCACGAGGCCGGGTCCAACAACCACCATTTGAACCTGTGACCATGTGGTCAAACACAGGCCCCTACAGTAGATACATCAGTCCACTAAGTCACCAGACCCGGCCACTCCATTCTACTCCACTCTATGCTACTGCACTCTGCAGCCCTATATTCTATTGTGCGCCACTCTGTGCCACTCTATTCTGCACCACTCTATGCCATTACACTCTGCAGCTCCACTCTAACCTGCACCACTGCACTCTACACCACTCTACTCAGCACCACTTCACCCTGCACCACTGCACTCTACTGTTCAACACTCTAATCTATGCCACTTCATTATATGACACTGTGTTGTATGCTGCTGAATTCCATGCCTCTGTACTCTACACCACTGCACTCTATGCCGCTATACTCTGCAACACTCTATGCCAACGCATTCCACACCAGCTCACTCTATGCTACAACCCTCCAGTGAACGAGACTCTAAGTGACTCCACTCCGCCACTCCAATTCATGACACTCTATGTCACAACACTCTTCTCGACTCTTCACTATTCAACTCTATGACACTTCACTCCGCTCTTCTCTATGCCACTAACTTTTAGCCATGCTGAACAGCAGTCATGCTGGTGTACAACATGGTTAAAAAAACATTGGCAAAACCAATAACTCTTGCATAGGCGAGACCTATTGGCTTTGTCAATGCATTGTTTGTGTTGTCTTTGTTTTCCCACATGTGCCTCCATTTCAAGCTTCCGTCATCTCCTTGTCATGACTCCTCATGTTCTTTTTTCCAGTGTTTGAATTTAACTAATCAGCAAAATTAAGTTCTGTTGCCTTTTTTAAATTTGTACTTGCATTTAGTACAATCTATACCCAAAGGTATTTAAGTGCTTTATTTGAGCCCCAATTACATTACACAAGGTTACGTTCACTTTTTAGGCACAAGAAGATTAGGTTATTTGCCCAGAATCAAAAGATGTTGAGCCGATGCCGAGATCTCTAACTCCATGTCCAATCTCCGTATACTTTCCTCTCCCCTTATCCTGTTGCCATGTCATGTTTTGCATTTGCTGAAGCTCGGACATATAATTCAAGAAAAGTGTTAGGGTGTATAAAGAATGATTTTATTGTAATAGTTTATTTTAAAATGAACAATAATACACAAAAACAATAAAACAATAAAACACTAAAACACTAACACTAAAACACTCTAACACACTAACACACTAACACACTAAAACACTAAAACACTAAAACACTAAAACAATAAAACACTAAAACAATAAAACACTAAAACACTAAACCCCTAAAACACTAAAACAATAAAACAATAAAACACTAGCACTAAAACACCACAACACTACAACACTACAACACTAAAACACTCTAACACACTAACACACTAACACACTAAAACACAAAAACACTAAAACACAAAAACAAATAAACATTAAAACACTAAAACACTCTAACACACTAAAACACAAAAACACTAAAACACAAAAACACTAACACTAAAACACTAAAACACCAAAACACTAAAACAATAAAACACTAAAACACTAAAACACTAAAACAATAAAACACTAAAACACTAAAACAATAAAACACTAAAACACAAAAACACTAAAATATTAAAACTATCAGTTGAAGAGCCAGGTCTTGTGTGTCTTCCTGAAGATGTCGATCAGGAGCTCGTTCCAGGTTTTGGCTGCAATGTAGGAGAAGGTTCTTCCACCTGTTCTGGCTCTGCTGATGCGCTGGGTTTCGGCGAGGACGGCGGATCGGAGGTTTATCTTGGGCACGTGGAAGGAGAGTCTCTCTTTGAGGTATTGGGGTCTGGTGTTGTGGAGGCATTTGTAGGCATGGGTGAGTATCTTGAAAGTGAATCTCTTCTCAACGGGGAGCCAGTGGAGGTTAAGCAGGTGTTGGGTTCGTGTCGAGGGATGCCAAGGACGAGTCTGGCTGCGGTGTTCTGTATAGTCTGGAGTTCTCCGAGCAGAGACTTATTGATCCTGGCGTGGAAGGTGTTTCCTTAGTCCAATCTGCTGGTTAAGAGTGCGTGGGTGATGGTCTTCCTTGATTTGTGGGGATCCATTTGAAGCTCTTTTGGAGGATACGGAGGGTGTTGAAGCAGATGGAGGTGAAGGCGTTGACCTGGCGGGTCATGGAGAGGGAGGAGTTGAGTATGATGCTGAGTTTTTGGGCGTGGTCAGTTGGGGGAGGCCTGCAGAGGGCGGTAGGCCACCAGGTGTTGTACCATGAAGAGGGGGAGGGTCCGAGGACCTCTGTCTTCTCCGAGTTGAGCTTCAGGCAGCTGTTGCTCATCCAGGATGCAACGTCCTTCATTCCTTCCTGGAAGTTAAGTCTGGTGCTAATTGGGTCCTTGGTGAGGGGGAGGATGAGCTGGGTGTTGTCGGCATAGGATACTATGCTGTCTGACGATGGCGGGAAGAGGGCCCATGTAGATGTTGAGTAACAATCCTTGGGGTACTCCACAGTTTATTTCCGTGGGATCGGAGAAGAAGGGTGGCATCTGATTCTTTGGGTTCTGCATGTGGGGAAGGAGCGGATCCAGTCGAGGACAGTTCCCTGTATGCCGGCGTCATGGAGTCTGGCAGTGAGAGTGCGGTGGGAAGACAGTGTCAAGTACTGCGGAGAGGTCTAGCAGGATGAGTGCCGTGGTGTGTCCTTGGTCGTGGAGGGTGTAGATGTTGTCTGTGCCAGTGGGTAGAGCGGTCTTGGTGCTGTGGTTGATGCGGAATTGGGAGGGGTAGAGGATGGAGTTTTCTTCAATGAATTTTGTTAGCTGGACATTGACAATCTTCTCGGTGACTTTGACCGGGAATGGGAGGAGGGAGATAGGTCGTTAGTTCTTGAGGTCCGTGGGGGTCTGCTGGGGGTTTCTTGAGCAGGGGTTGGACTTCTGCTCGTTTGCAGTAGTCAGAGAAGGTGCTGGTTTTTAAGGTGGCGCTGATGGTGCATTGTAGTTCTGGAGCAATGGTGGCAGCGGCTCTGTGGAAGATGTGCGGCGGGTAGGGGTCCATGGGGGCTTCTGCATGTATGCGTTTCATGGTTGAAATGGTGTCTTTGGTGGTGAAGGGTCCAGGAAAAGATGGTGGACTGGCTGGTGTTGCTGGAGAAGGAGAAGGTGTTGGCATCATGTCATTGAAGTGATCGTAGAGTCTATTGATTATCAGATAGAAGTAGGATCAGAGTTTGTTGCAGAGGTCCTGGGAGGGGGTGATATCCGTGGTTTTTCTGGGGGGGTTTGGTGAATTCCTGGATGAAGGTAAAGAGTTCCTTGGAGTTGGTGATGATCTTATTTTGGATGAAGGTCCTTTTGGTGGATCTGATGAGTTTGTGGTAATCTGTCATTGCGTTCTTGTAGGTGGTGCTGTCCAGTTCTTCTTGAGACCTCTGCAGGTGCGTCTGGATTCTTGGAGGTCAGTGGTGAACCAGGTGGCCTTCCTGGGGCGCTGTCTGTCGGAGTTACGTAGGGGTGCTAGTTCGTCTGCGCAGTTGGGAGATCCATCCGTGGAGTTCTTTGGCTGCGAGGTTGGTCGCGGTTGAGAGTGGAATTGAGCAGCTCCTCAGTGATTTTGCTTCAGTTCTTTCATGGAGGGCGAGTGCAGGTTTGGGCTGAGTGGTTTTTTTGATGTGGAAGTGTCTGCAGTGGTGGTCTGTCCATGGGGGTTGCATGGTGTGGCTGAAGTGGATGTTATTGCTTCCTGCGAAGATAGCGTTGAGGGTGTGTCCTGCCTTGTAGGTGGGTGTGGTGACTTTTAGGCCGATGTTGGAGAGGCTGTCCAGGAGGGTGGTGGAGTTGGGGTTGTCAAGGTGGTAGTTCAGGTCTCCGATGAGTAGGTAGTCCATGGAGGCAATGGCATGGGGTGCGATGAGATCTGCGAGGGTCGTGGTGAATGAGGCGCGAGGAGCAGGGGCTCTGTAGGCAAGGGTGCCGCAAAGTGTTGTTCTAGGGCTGGTCTGAAGGGAGCTCTTGTGTGTAAGGGAGAGTCCTCCTCCTGGTTGGTTGGGGCGGTCCTTCCTCTGGATCTTGTATCTGCCGGGGATGGCAGTGGCAATGTCGGGGCGGAGGAGGTGTCGGTTCATGTTTCTGTAAAGAAGGTGATGTCTGGTGGGATGGTGTATATGCAGCCCCAGCAATCAAATCTTAGGCAATGGGCATGTCTCAAGACTTGTCACAATCTGCATGAAAAACAAGCTAATGGTAAAAATGACAGTAAGAGAAAGGGAGAGTTTATTTTTCTCCTGGCAGCTCAAGTAAATAACAAGTCAGAGCACGACATCTTTTATATTATTGGAAGCATCTATCTCCATCCTGCTAAGGACAAAAGGGAGTCTAAACTTTCATCACTGCACCCAACAATGAGAAGGCTAAATCAATCCCATCCTGAGGAAATGTGGATCATTATAGGAGATTTTAATGGTGATTGAATGAGCTTAGGGCCGACTGACATGCTCTTGGATTTTGAAGATGAAATCTGGGCTATACCGCAGATTCAAAAACAATAGCAAAGGCCGGATAAACAGGGCAAAGTATTAGGCAGCATTTTAATTCAACTAGGTCTATGTGTCTTAAATGACAGGTTAGTTTCAGACATGCCTTCCGCCTGCACCCACTGTTCGTGTTTCAGGTTGGCCACCCTGGACTACATTTGGGTGTCCTGAGCCCACTTCTGGTAGTCAAGCAATTTTCAAGTCTAACTAACTCTGGCTAGTGACCATGCAATTTGAATTGTGAAGTCCAGGCCCCAATGACCTGCCGATTGAAAGTAACCCACACTGGAAAGCAAGAGGGGCTAGAGCCCATAAAAAGAATGGAATATGGATGCCCAAACAGGGCAGGGAGTTTGAGTGGATCGGTTTTTGAAAGAAATATCAAGAAGGACAACAGATGTCAACTGTAATCCAAATTGATGGGTGTCTTTAGCCTTCTTCATAAGGGAGAATGATGGAGGCAGTTGGCACCAGGCAACTGGAAATGGCATTGGACTGCAGAAGTCCTTGGCATATATAAGCAATCTTAAGGTGCAAGCAGCCGCCCTAAAGAAAGAATTAAATACAGCTCTCAAAGCACAGAACCACGACAAGGAGGATAATAAGTGACTGCGGAGTAGGGTCTCATTGATGACAACCAGATACAAGAAAGCTCTCTTCAGTGGAGGAAAAAAAAAAGGAGGAAACAATCATATAGGCTCAATCGCATGGAAGACCGGAGGAAATCCCAGATTTGGACAAACAGCACCTTAGCCCCAAAATGGCAGGTGGTCTCAGCAAACTGAGTGCTACATTGAAATTGTATATGTAGTTCATGCCGCAGAAATTATGTGGATAGAATCCAACTTAGCCAGGACCAAGTGGTAAAAGTCTTCAACTATGCGAACAAATGGAGAACCAGGTCCAAGTGGCATTCTAGTAGTGATATTTTAATAGACTCTTGTTAGACCTGCCACCTTGGCGTGAGTCTCCCTCCCTCTTTTTGTCGCTGTGCCTCATGTGATTTTATGGTATTGGCCGCTCAGCGCGCTGTGCCACTGCCAACCAGTGTCGCGGTGCGAGTGCTCCCTTTGTAAATTGTATATGTTGGTTGGATTCCCTGATTGGATTGTTTGATTTACTATCAGACCCCAGTAAAGTGCGCCAGGAGCGCCAGGGCATGTAAAGGCAAACGCCGCTGGTGGGCCTGCAGCACGGGTTGTGCCACCCACAGAAGCGGCCGGTAAAATACGTCTAGGGTCTGCCACCGCAGAACCTGCGTGCAGTCTGGTACTGACACGCCGACCGACAAGTGCCCACACTTGCCGGTCCCCGAAACCTTCCCTTAGCTGCATGTTAGTCACCCCTCTGGTAGGCCCACGGGCAGGGTGCATTGTGAGCCTGAGGTAGGACAAGCCTAGATGCGTGGCATGTCCTAGTAGTGACCGACCGCCATTTTGTTGTTCACTACTGTAAGGCTACCCTGTTCTCATAGGCCAGTATGGGCGGCCTGGATTATTACACCCTATGATCCTAACCGACCCAGGGAACATGGTAGGAGATCGAGTTTAGTATGCCTGAACTCGGAATGCTAAGGTACATCTTTTCGCAAGGTTTATTTTAATATTCCGGGTTTGCAAATGTCCCTTTTAGAAAGTTGGCCTTTGCTTGCCTAACCATTTCAGCCGCCTCTGCGTGATGTGTATCTGATGTCTGGCTGGTGTGAGTGACAGGGCTGGGGGAACCCAGATGGGCAGGGCTAGGTAGCCTGGTATGAATAGGACGATCGACAGGTAGATGGGTGGGAGGAGTGCTCCTAGGTTCTGAATAGGACAGTGCTCCGCTACCTCGAGGCTGGCTCCACCCCCTGCGGAGCGTCTGATGACTCTGCCCTGCACTCTGAAAGAAGAAGCCTGCATCACGTAAACAAAGTGCTCAGAAACCGGACTGAACTAGGCAAGGGCCCCCCTGGCCTGGGAGAACAAAAGATTTGTGGTATAAATGGAGGAGCCCTGCTCCTAAGAAACTAGATCCGCTTTTGACCAAGAAGAATCTCTGCCTGAGGAGGAGGCACCGGGAAAGCTGTAGGAGGAAGACTGTCCCTGTCCTGGGGGGATTGGCCTGCAGTGGTGACCTCGCTGCCAAAGGGGAGAAGAGAAACTGTTGCTGAAGACTTTGCTTTATTCTTACTTTCAAGACTTGTGCTTTTCCAAAACGATCTCCAAGGGCTTGGAACTGAGCTTGCCCCCTGAACGGAGCCCCAGGACCATTGGGCTCTACCTGATCTTCACTCGCCTGCTGCTAGACCGTGGTGTCCTTTCCCTCGCCGGAGCTGTGACCCTCGTGCCGCAGTCCCTCCCTGAGCCGTGACCAGGACTGCTTAGCCGCCCCCGCCTTGGGAAGAGCCTCGCTCGATCGGAGCCGCTCCCCCTACGCTGTGCTGGGCTGCCCCTGCCACCTCGCTCGCTGGAGGCTCGCTGTGCACCTTCACCCTCCCGCCGGAATCGGCGTTTGTGAGCATCTCCAAGCCTCGGACGGCCCGGACGTACCTGCGTGCCCGGCTGCCCCGCTTTGTTCACCCGCCACCTGCAACACCCGCTCTTGTCGTGAGCCTGAAGATCAGACACCCCTCGTGAAGTGTGGGAGCCCCGGACGCCGCCTCGCTCTTCTGCCGAAGAGCCGCTGAAATCCCGCACCCACCTTTGCGTCAAGAGACAAGGTACTGTACTTACAACTCCGACCCCGAACTCACATCGGATCCAGGGTCCGCAACGTTCTGATTTCCCTGTCATCTGCCGTGTGCTTCCCGGTCGCCGCTTCAGCCGAAGGGCGCTGAGGCCTACAGTCACCTTGTGCCCGCCTAAAGAACTTTTCGTATAAAGAGAACTTTACCTTATTCCTAAGAATTGTGGCCCCATCAGTTCAACGTTACTGGGCCTTGTATTTAACTCTGCTGAAACTACATAAAAGCTTATTTTTATATACTACCGGATTGGTGTCCATTTGTGGTGCATGCAGGGGGTTTACTGTATGTGTAATTGCATTTGCTTAACCGTGTACGCCTGAGACTTAGCCTAGACTGCTCGCGCCACGCACCTAGAGGGTGAGCAGGGGTTATTCTGGGGAGTCATCCTTCGCCCTGACAAGAAGTAAAGGGTCCCTGCTTGTTGTAGGTTCACACCTGCGTCAACCAGAGCCCCCTCATTTCTAACATTGGTGGCAGCGGTGGGACTTACGGATTTGCATTTGTGGTTTGCGTATAGTGAATCACTGATCGCCACGTAGTGAGAGCAGACCAGTAACACAGCCACAAGGCTAGCATTTGTTTTTGTTTTGCCAAGAATCTCCGTTGTTAGAGCCATGCCTGGTTCACTTTCCGCCGGAAGGGCGGCTTCCGTAATCTCTGGATTTGAGGACGTAGATTGGGAAGAAGGCGCGCTTACGGATCGTACCAATGAAGACTTGAAAGGTCTTTGCTCCAAGTTCAGGATTGCCCAAACTGGATTGAAAAGGAAGGAGCAATTCGTAAAGGCGCTGAGGGCCTGGTATGAGTCAAAGGCACCAGAGAATCAGGTGGAAGTGGTTCCACCAGAAAGTGTCCATGAGTTCGGCAGATGCCTGTCGCCAGAGGAGTTGGCGGACAGGGCAGCAACCCGGGCACACGAGGTGGAAATGGCGAAACTTCATGGGCAGATGGATATGGAAAAACAAAGATTAGCCATGGAAGAAAAGAAACTACAATTAGAGCATGACATGAAGCTGAGGGAGCTGGAGCTGAAAGCCAAAAGTTTGGAGCTTAATCCCTCTGGTGGCAGCGCACCGCCAGGATCGGCGGAACCAAGAGTTTATATTCCTAAGGATGTAGTGAAGGAGTTCTTCAGGAATGACGACATCGGGCAGTGGTTCAGAGCCTACGAGGTAGCCATGTCTTCCCACCGGGTCCCTGAGAAAGATTGGGGAGCGGGGTTGTGGGGAAGGTTCCTGAGTGAGGGGCGGGACACACTGCTAGACTTACCTGTTGATGTTCGTAATTCTTATCCCCATATGAAGGAAGCATTGATGAGTAGGTATGGGTTGACCCCGGAGTTATATAGACAGAGGTTCAGGGGTTGCACTAAGATTCCCAATAGTACGTATGTGGAGTATGTGACTTTCTTTTGCAGAGCGCTGGATGGTTGGGTGAAGGGTAGTAAGGTGAATGATTATCAAGGGCTTCTTGATCTAATGGCGTGGGAGCACTTGTCCAGTAATTGTTTTCCTGAGCTGCGCCAGCACCTGATCGATAGTAAGCTGACTAACCCGAGGAAGCTTGCTGAGGAGGCGGACCGCTGGGTCAGTACCAGGGTCCACAAGGGTACCGTGGGAGATTCCGCCAAAGGTGGGCAGGGTCCCCAGCAGAAGAGTGGGGGGGACAGGGGTAAACAGAAGCAGTTCCAGAAAGGGCCCCAAAATAATCCCCAAGGGAACCAAGGGAAGGGTTCTCAGCCTCCCCCACCCCAGAAACCGACCGGGGCCCCGACAGGTCCTCCTGTTCAGAAGGGGCCCGTAAGATGTTACAGGTGTAACAATTTGGGGCATTTTGCCTCTGATGTGAAGTGTCCGATGTATGGTAAACCAGCACCCACTGGTGCTCCACCCCGGCAGGTGACTAGTGTAGCCTTGGGGGAGGAGAGGGATGTCCAAGGTGGGTGGGGTCCCGCAGAGATGTCCCTGGTCTCGCTAGGAGACCGTGAAGTGGTCCCTCCAACCCAGCTGCCTGAGAACACTAAGAAGTACAGGCAGTGGGTGACCATAAATGGCCATAGGGTGGAAGCTCTTAGAGACACAGGAGCCAGTGTGACAGCTGTCAGGTGTCACCTGGTGTCTCAGGAGCAGGTGGTCCCCAATGCATTCTATCCCGTTGTTGCCGCTGACAACACAGAGAGGCACTGCAAGGTGGCTCAGGTTCCCTTCGAGTGGGGGGGGGTCTCTGGTACTCTTCAGGTAGCTGTGAGGCCCGCCATGCCTGTAGACTGTTTGTTAGGGAACGATTTGGAGAGCTCACCTTGGGCTCAGGTGGAGCGGAGTGCTCACCTGGAGATGTTGGGTATGCCGGATTGGGCGTGTGTGACCACACGGTCCATGGCAGCCAGTAAAGGTACTCGAGAGGTCCTGGAGCCTGAGAGGGAGGCCCAGGAGCCGGCCTCAGAGAGAAGGGGCAAGGGGCGCGGGAAGCCGGCCCCTGAAGTTCCCACGGTTCAGGAGGAAGCAGACCTTGAGGGGGATGCCCTGGAGCCTACAGGGGAACAGATAGCTGAACTGGGAGACCTACCGGAGCTGACCCATTGGCAGCAGGAAGGGGGTCCCACCAGGGAGGACTTTTGTAAGGCACAGAAGGAGTGCCCTTCTCTCGTGGGTATGCGGCAGCAGGCTGCAGCCCAGGCCGCAGGTGATCAGTCAGGATCGCATTTCATTTACTGGGAGAACGACCTCCTGTATACAGAGCCTAAGGTTGCTGAGCCTGGGTCAGCCCGTGCGCTGGTGGTACCCCAGGACTTCAGAGCCTTCCTACTGGGGCTGGCTCACGATGTGCCATTGGCAGGGCATTTGGGGCAGGACAAGACCTTTGAAAGGCTTGTCACCCACTTTTATTGGCCTCAAATGCGCAGGAGTTCGGATACTCACTGCAGGACATGCCAGACTTGCCAGGCAAGTGGAAAGAGTGGAAGGAAGCAGAAGGCTCCACTCCAGCCATTCCCTGTGGTCGGTACTCCATTCCAGCGAGTGGGGATTGACATTGTAGGGCCCCTGGACCCCAAGACAGCGATGGGCAATAGGTTCATCCTGGTCCTGGTGGACCATGCCACCCGGTACCCGGAAGCCATTCCTCTGAGGACAGTGACGGCCCCCGTGGTGGGACGTGCACTGATGGGAATTTTCTCCCGAGTGGGATTCCCTCTAGAGGTGGTGTCTGACCGAGGTACCAATTTCATGTCCAAGTACATGAAATCTCTTTGGCAAGAGTGTGGTGTAACCTACAAGTTCACCACACCTTACCACCCCCAAGGAAACGGGTTGGTTGAGAGATTCAACCGAACCCTCAAAGGCATGATAATGGGCCTAGAAGGACCCATGAGGCGCAAGTGGGACGTCCTCTTACCATGCCTTCTCTTCGCTTACCGTGAGGTGCCACAGAAATCTCTGGGGTTCAGTCCCTTTGAGCTTCTGTATGGTCACCCCGTCAGAGGACCTCTAAGTCTGGTCAAGGAAGGCTGGGAGCAATCTCCCAGGAAACCTCCCCAGAATGTATATAGCTACATGCTGGCCTTCAGGAATCAGACTAGGCGTTTCAGGCAACTTGCTGAGGCAAATCTGGAAGCCAGCCAGGAGGAGATGAAGCGGTGGTACGACCAGAATGCCACTCTGGTAGAGCTTCAGCCTGGGCAGAAAGTATGGGTCTTGGCCCCCGTGGAGCCATGTGCGCTCCAGGATAAGTGGACCGGTCCCTTTGAGGTGGTGGAGCGCAAGAGTCCTGTTACCTACGTGGTGGACCTGAAGACTCCCAGGAACCCCTTACGGGTCCTACATGTCAACCGCCTCAAGCCCCACTTGGAGAGGTCCCAAGTGGGCATGCTCTTGGCCACAGATGCGGGGATGGAAGAGGAGACAGAACCTCTTCCGGACCTCCTGTCAGCCAAGGAGCAAGACGGGTCAGTGGATGGTGTCATCCTCTCTTCCACCCTGACCCCTGAGCAACAGAATGATTGTCGCCAGTTACTGGGACAATTTTCTGACCTGTTTTCCCTGGTCCCTGGTGTCACTGATTGGTGCGTCCATGATGTGGACACTGGGGATAGCCCTCCTGTACGGCACAAGGCCTACAGAGTGACTGACAGGGTGAGGACATGCATCAAGGAGGAGGTCTCCAAGATGTTTGCACTCGGGGTCATTGAGTCTTCTAGCAGTCCTTGGGCCAGCCCCGTGGTCTTGGTCCCAAAGGCTGCCGCGCCGGGAGCCACACCCGAACTCCGGTTCTGTGTGGACTACAGAGGACTCAATTCAGTCACTAGGACTGACGCCCACCCCATCCCCAGAGCGGACGAGCTCATCGATCGGCTAGGGGCTGCCAACTACCTCAGCACGTTTGATCTAACGTCTGGGTATTGGCAGATCGCCTTGACCGAGGGGGCCAAAGAGAGGTCAGCATTTTCCACCCCAGATGGGCACTACCAGTTCCGGGTTATGCCATTTGGGATGAAGAATGCCCCTGCCACCTTCCAGAGATTGGTCAACCAGGTGTTGGCTGGGCTGGATTCGTTCAGTGCAGCCTACCTGGATGACATCGCCGTGTTCAGCTCCACGTGGGAGGAACACTTGCGACACCTCTGGGAAGTGTTGATGGCGCTGCGGAAGGCAGGCCTCACGATCAAGGCGAGTAAGTGCCAGATCGGGCAGGGTTCCGTGGTGTACTTGGGACACCAAGTGGGGAGTGGCCAGGTGGCACCCCTTCCGCCCAAGATAGAAACCATCCTGAATTGGGAGGCGCCCAAAACCCAGACGGAGGTGAGAGCCTTCCTAGGTCTCACCGGGTACTACAGGAGGTTTGTCAAGGGGTATGGCAACATGGTTGCCCCCTTGACAGCGCTGACTTCGAAGAAGCAGCCCAGGAAGGTGATCTGGACTGACACCTGTCAGAGAGCTTTTGAGGCCTTGAAAACTGCTATGTGCACGGCGCCCGTGCTCTTGGCTCCCAACTTCTCCAAAGAGTTTATCGTTCAGACAGACGCTTCAGAGCATGGTGTGGGGGCTGTTCTTTCACAGATTAATGAGGAGGGCCTAGATCAACCCGTAGCCTTTATTAGCAGGAGGCTACTTCCACGGGAACAGAGATGGAGTGCTATTGAGCGTGAGGCATTTGCTGTGGTCTGGGCGCTGAAGAAGCTAAGACCCTACTTGTTTGGGTCTCACTTCCGGGTTCAGATGGACCACAGGCCCCTCAGATGGTTGATGCATATGAGGGGTGAGAATCCAAAGCTGTTGAGGTGGTCCATTTCCCTACAGGGGATGGATTTCACGGTGGAACATCGCCCTGGCACAGATCACGCCAATGCTGACGGTCTGTCCAGATTTTTCCGCCTTAGTGGTGAGGAACTCCCTGGGGTAGGGTAGTTCTCCCCACCTTTCAGCTGGAGGGGACACGTGTTAGACCTGCCACCTTGGCGTGAGTCTCCCTCCCTCTTTTTGTCGCTGTGCCTCATGTGATTTTATGGTATTGGCCGCTCAGCGCGCTGTGCCACTGCCAACCAGTGTCGCGGTGCGAGTGCTCCCTTTGTAAATTGTATATGTTGGTTGGATTCCCTGATTGGATTGTTTGATTTACTATCAGACCCCAGTAAAGTGCGCCAGGAGCGCCAGGGCATGTAAAGGCAAACGCCGCTGGTGGGCCTGCAGCACGGGTTGTGCCACCCACAGAAGCGGCCGGTAAAATACGTCTAGGGTCTGCCACCGCAGAACCTGCGTGCAGTCTGGTACTGACACGCCGACCGACAAGTGCCCACACTTGCCGGTCCCCGAAACCTTCCCTTAGCTGCATGTTAGTCACCCCTCTGGTAGGCCCACGGGCAGGGTGCATTGTGAGCCTGAGGTAGGACAAGCCTAGATGCGTGGCATGTCCTAGTAGTGACCGACCGCCATTTTGTTGTTCACTACTGTAAGGCTACCCTGTTCTCATAGGCCAGTATGGGCGGCCTGGATTATTACACCCTATGATCCTAACCGACCCAGGGAACATGGTAGGAGATCGAGTTTAGTATGCCTGAACTCGGAATGCTAAGGTACATCTTTTCGCAAGGTTTATTTTAATATTCCGGGTTTGCAAATGTCCCTTTTAGAAAGTTGGCCTTTGCTTGCCTAACCATTTCAGCCGCCTCTGCGTGATGTGTATCTGATGTCTGGCTGGTGTGAGTGACAGGGCTGGGGGAACCCAGATGGGCAGGGCTAGGTAGCCTGGTATGAATAGGACGATCGACAGGTAGATGGGTGGGAGGAGTGCTCCTAGGTTCTGAATAGGACAGTGCTCCGCTACCTCGAGGCTGGCTCCACCCCCTGCGGAGCGTCTGATGACTCTGCCCTGCACTCTGAAAGAAGAAGCCTGCATCACGTAAACAAAGTGCTCAGAAACCGGACTGAACTAGGCAAGGGCCCCCCTGGCCTGGGAGAACAAAAGATTTGTGGTATAAATGGAGGAGCCCTGCTCCTAAGAAACTAGATCCGCTTTTGACCAAGAAGAATCTCTGCCTGAGGAGGAGGCACCGGGAAAGCTGTAGGAGGAAGACTGTCCCTGTCCTGGGGGGATTGGCCTGCAGTGGTGACCTCGCTGCCAAAGGGGAGAAGAGAAACTGTTGCTGAAGACTTTGCTTTATTCTTACTTTCAAGACTTGTGCTTTTCCAAAACGATCTCCAAGGGCTTGGAACTGAGCTTGCCCCCTGAACGGAGCCCCAGGACCATTGGGCTCTACCTGATCTTCACTCGCCTGCTGCTAGACCGTGGTGTCCTTTCCCTCGCCGGAGCTGTGACCCTCGTGCCGCAGTCCCTCCCTGAGCCGTGACCAGGACTGCTTAGCCGCCCCCGCCTTGGGAAGAGCCTCGCTCGATCGGAGCCGCTCCCCCTACGCTGTGCTGGGCTGCCCCTGCCACCTCGCTCGCTGGAGGCTCGCTGTGCACCTTCACCCTCCCGCCGGAATCGGCGTTTGTGAGCATCTCCAAGCCTCGGACGGCCCGGACGTACCTGCGTGCCCGGCTGCCCCGCTTTGTTCACCCGCCACCTGCAACACCCGCTCTTGTCGTGAGCCTGAAGATCAGACACCCCTCGTGAAGTGTGGGAGCCCCGGACGCCGCCTCGCTCTTCTGCCGAAGAGCCGCTGAAATCCCGCACCCACCTTTGCGTCAAGAGACAAGGTACTGTACTTACAACTCCGACCCCGAACTCACATCGGATCCAGGGTCCGCAACGTTCTGATTTCCCTGTCATCTGCCGTGTGCTTCCCGGTCGCCGCTTCAGCCGAAGGGCGCTGAGGCCTACAGTCACCTTGTGCCCGCCTAAAGAACTTTTCGTATAAAGAGAACTTTACCTTATTCCTAAGAATTGTGGCCCCATCAGTTCAACGTTACTGGGCCTTGTATTTAACTCTGCTGAAACTACATAAAAGCTTATTTTTATATACTACCGGATTGGTGTCCATTTGTGGTGCATGCAGGGGGTTTACTGTATGTGTAATTGCATTTGCTTAACCGTGTACGCCTGAGACTTAGCCTAGACTGCTCGCGCCACGCACCTAGAGGGTGAGCAGGGGTTATTCTGGGGAGTCATCCTTCGCCCTGACAAGAAGTAAAGGGTCCCTGCTTGTTGTAGGTTCACACCTGCGTCAACCAGAGCCCCCTCATCTCTAACAACTCTCAAAAGATGAGCCACAGTAATGACCTCCATATTCCAAGCTCATCAGCCAGGGCCGGCCTCCAACCATAACCGAGTCATGGTGATTCTCACTCTTGTAACCTCTAAACAAGAAAGGGCCCGATTCCTTCCCATGCAACTATCGGGTGATTGCACTCTTGGATAAAGAGGGGAAATGTCATGCAAGCCTCCTCAATAAGAAACTACAAGCATCAAAGAAAAAAATTATCCCTCTAAATCATACAGGATTAAAAAAGGGCTGACATATTGTAGACAATCTAATATGCATCTCTCACTTGAATGAAGTAACAATTGCGTACAAGAGAAAGACCCTATATGTATGGTTTATAGACTTTAAAACCGCAATCAACAGCGTCCCAAGAGCAAAACTTTGGACAAAGTTAAATGGCTGGGGTATTCCACCTCAATTATTAAGGGCAATCATTAACACTGTACTCCAATACCTGGGTAAAGATAAAATTAAGCTCAGGGTGGTCCACAACTCCAAAAATTGCAACCAATAAAGGTCTACAGCAAAGCTGCATGCTCGGAGGTAACTCAATCCCTATTTGGCCAATCTAAAAGATCATCTTGAAAAGGAGAGGGCTTTTCCACCAAAGATGGCCAGCTTTAGAATTCAGGTCCTCCCCTATGCAGATGACACGATTCTTCTTGATCAAACACCAACAGGCCTACAGAGACTTTTTAATGCATGTGCCACAGATTGCAAACCCAATAATTTAAAGACCAACGTTGCAAAAACGAAGGTTGTCATCATATCCTGCAGGCTTACAAAAAGGGGAGCTTGGTTCATTCAGGGAAGTGAGATGGAAATTGTGGACACCTACAAATATTTAGGGGTATGGCTGGACTGTAAAGGAGGGGGGTGGCACGGCACCACACATTCAGGCCTAGCAAGCTGCTACAAACTCCCTGATGTGGTCTTTCCACAAACTACAAAAGCCAATGATGAATCCAGATCTACAGCCTTCCTAAAAATGATAAGGTACAATCTCCTACACACTATTTCGTACGGAGCAATGATGTTCCAAGATAAGTTAGCAGATTGGCTAGACAGGCCTCAATCGATCTGCTACAGAAGAACCTTCTCCTTACCAGATTGTACTTCACACAACCAAATTTGGCTAGAATTCTGCCTGTTCTTGCAGCACTTGACACTAAAAGCAATGTTTTCGCTTATTGCCTAAAAGCCAAGCAAACGAAGAATGGTACATTTCAGCATACAAAATCTGGGAAGTAATAAATACCCCACAGACAAGATGGCATCGCTATTTGAACAGCTCATTGAATGCTTTCGACGCTTGTGAGATCTGGACGAGTGATCTTCCTGTGGCTTCAGTATCGAAGTTGCTGGTCAGACAGGCAAAACTAATTCAAAGCTCATGGAAGTTGGGCAGCAAGTCTGTACGGCCCAGATCGTCATCCATTCTACCTCTGGAGTGGAGTGGTGTGGCTCACTGGTTAGAGGCAGCAGACCCGGAAGCAGAGGACTGCCCAGGACCAGGGTTCAATTCCCGACGCGGCAGGGTTGTGGACCAGGGCCAGCGGACTCGATAATTCTCGCCTCGTTGCCTACTCTAACCAGGGATCACACTCGGCAACTCTGGGCATTAGCTTGCCTCATCTCCACAACGGCCCCCCACATTCGCTGGGGATGCCTGGTTTCACCTTGGAGATACCCAGGAGGGACCATCTCACAGGGATATCCAGGACAGGTTCCTCAGCGGTCTACAGCGCCACAACGCCTCAGGGCAGCAGTGCGCTTTACAAGACACATACATTTACATCTCACAATACCTCAGCAAGGAAATAAAATCCCCTTCTTACAAAGCCTATTGGTATGGCTGGATGGAGTAGGAGGACGATAATAAACAATTCAGATTTTGTGCAAAGGAAGAAGAATCTCTTTCCCACATTCTCTGGATTTGAGAAAAGTTGCTCCCGCTAAGAAAGTTCTGTCTGTACCCAATATGGAGGGTAATAAACATCAGGACCTGCCAAGATGCTGTGCAAGCATGTCTAAAAGGAGAATCAATTCAACTAGTGGCTAGAGTTTTTTAATTCCTGAAAGGCTCCATAGCAACTTGGCAGAGTTTGCACTCCCTGCGGGAGGACTGACAGTGGCACGGCCGCTGCATGTGATCTGCTCTAAATTACATGGCCATCTCAGAGCTGGCTATCTTAGCAGAACCTAACTTGCATTTTAAGCATCTACAAGATGGTTCTGCAAGCACAGCTGAAAGTGGATGAACATAGCTCTCTGCATTTTACCTGAGCTTCAGAGTTGGTGTTTTTTTTTTTTTTACCAAGAGGACGAATCTGTACTTTAAGATCTTGACAATTGCCAGTGTAAGCATATATTGACACCGGAGTTGTTTAATTTGTTCTTAACCGTTGTCTAACACACCTATTTATATACACATTTTGCTGAAGAAACCATGCCTCAAATGTAATGATTTTAATTAATCACTCAAGAAAGAACTATCTATCTGCAACTGAAGCCTTGATCCATATATTGATAGCCCAAGGCAGTATCCACCAGTGACTACGTCTACCACATCAGCTGTTGTACTTAGTTGCAAATAAGCATTAATTCTGTGAACTCTTGATGGTTTGCTTATTCTAAATCATCAGGAAATCTTCATATCATCTTCCAAAGGGCTCTATCCTAAGGCCTTAGACGAGCTGCACTCCTCGTCAATCGGCACAGTTGGTGTGGCGGATAAAAAGTGCTTCCTTACCACTCATACTACTATATAATCAGGAGGTTGGTCTGCACAGAGAAAGGCTTAATTATGCTCTGGCAGCCTAACATCTTAAGCAACTTAGCTTTTAACAGCGATGACAGAAAGAAGGCCATTTTCGGCTCAGGGAACCAATTAACAAGTGACATCCAAGGTGGTGATGAGGCTCTTATGCAGCTTCTTGTAGATTAAGGATCAGAATTGAGTTTACTTAAAAGGAGTGTTCCATTTCATAGCTTCATGTGCTAGAATCTCCTGCAAGGTGAGGATGCCATCAAGAAGAGAAAGGATTGCTGCCAATATTGTTAAAGATGTAGAATAGGTTCACTAGGATAACAAAGAAAATAATGTGGCCTTTCGGTGTTATTTGGGAGTACTTAGTTATTGTAGTATGTTAGCAAAACATTTGCAGCCTCATGCATCAAGCCAAAATCCAGTCGGTAAAATACCGATTCGTTATTAGCTCCCGGTAGCGAGTCCCAAATACCCAATCCCAATGCATCAACCCAAAACGTGAGCAAATAACGAATCGCAAAATAAATATCCGCTAACATACCTAATCGCTAATACCCAAAATGCTAAATTACCGAATCGCTATATACCGATTTTGCAGTTACCGAAACACTAACAGCTCCCGGAAAGTGCCAATAGCAAATAACGAATCGCACCCCAATGCAACAAAACTCGCTAATAACGAAAATCCCAAAAATCGCTATTTTGCAAGAGCTAAATAAGGGGAATCAAAACCTGGAGGTAAAGTTAAAAAAAAAAAAAAAGTTAATGCAAAAAAAATTTCTACATGTGCAAATGATTGCGGCAATCACTAAACCCTTAAATGTGGCCCAGGAGACCCTGTTGGCTCCCACAAAATGGCTGCCCTCTACGTGCTTGCAAGGAGGATGCGGATCAATGCAGCAGGACAGCGCAGGAGAAGGGTCCAGGAGCGGGTTTTCAGACTGCGCATAACCTTGCTCGAGCAGAATGAGGACGAGGTGTACCAGAAGTATCGCCTCAATCGTGCCATGATCATGCGCCTGATTGCAGACCTGGAACCATTACTGCAGCACCAGACACACCGGACAAATGCAATCCCTGCGCACGTTCAGGTCCTCTGCAGCCTGCACCTACTGGCCTCAGGGAGTTTCCAGGGGGTAATTGCGGTGGCCGGAGGTGTTTCTCAAAGCGCACTGTCACGCTTCTTCAAGAAATTCCTCGATGCCATGCTGACAATGCTCCACACACACATCAGCTTCCCCACAACCCCACAGCAGTTGGACCGCACCAAACAGGCTTTCTACCAGGTGGCACAATTCCCACATGTGATTGGATGCATCGACTGCACGCACATCCCCATATGTCCTCCCGCAGCAAATGAGTACATTTTCTGGAACCGCAAGTCATACCACTCGATCAACGTGCAGGTTGTGTGCGATGCCAATAACATCATAACGGACCTAGTGGCACAATTCCCAGGGAGCACACACGACTCCTACATCTTCCGCCACAGTGGAATGCACAGGCGACTAATCAACGGAGAATTTGGAGAGGGACTCCTGCTAGGTACGTAGAAATACGCTTCCCCACACCAACACCACACATGTATGTACATCACCAATGCTAAGTCTATGCTTCTATCTTCTAGGTGACAGTGCTTACGCCCTGCGTGAATACATACTCACCCCATACTTAAATCCAGCAACCCCGCAGGAACATCGCTACAACGCTGCACACATCAGCACTAGGAATGTGATAGAGAGGACATTTGGGATTCTCAAGAGCCGCTTCAGAATCCTCCACAAGACTGGCGGCACCATGCTATACCAACCTGAAACATGCTGCCGGATAATTGCTGTATGTGCAATGCTGTACAACATTGCCACCAGAAGGGGGATACCCATAGAGGTGGACAGGGATGCAGAGCACCGGGATGACCAACCACCCGCCCAACAACGACAGGCACACATCCCAAACACAGCAGAGGGCCATAGGAGGCGGACATACATAATGCTAAATCATTTTTGAAACATTGGAAAATGAAACATTACAAGTTAGTTTGGGGTGCAACTGTTTATTGCACAGTAGCACAGAGGATTGTGCAACAAAACTAGCATTGTAAATCATGCTCCATTTGCATTAATGTAAATTAAAGGTGCCTTAAAGTCACGCATGTGCATACACAGTATTTGGATGGCCATGGTTGCCCCACCATGGTCCTGCATGCATGTCCAACTGTCTAATGGCGCTTCCCACGTACCCCAAGCCTCCGCTCAGGTGTATCCAATGCCTCACCACGGCCTGTCCCCGTGGAGGCACGCGAACTGCGGCGCCTGGTGCTGGCCTGTGCCAGTGACACGCTGCTGACACTGGAGGCAGCCTCACTTGTGTCATCCCCTCCCAATGCAGCAGCACTGCATGTGCTGCTCTGTAGGTGTTCCATTGCAGTGGTGATGTGTCCTAGTGACTTAGCGACATCCCCGCAGAAGTGCCCAAGGTCCACCTGCAGGGAGACTGAGCGGCGTGCCAACACTGCGGTGCTTTTGCTGTGCCGTGTTATGGCCTTGGTTGCGGCGGCGGAATGCAACAGTTGCTGCCGGTGCCTCCTCTTATGGCACTCATGGCCCTCCCTCATGGCACGGGTGAGATCATGTACCTCCTCCCTGAGCTGCGCATTGCCCTCTGCAACCGCAGTGGTCATGTCCCTGACCGCCGTGCTCATGTCCGTGACTGCTGCAGTCATGGCGCGCATCTCCCTGGCAAGGCGCACGATATTGCAGCTAATGCTAGCCACATGTCGTCCCTGCAGGCGCTGTGTACGCAGCATCCTCTCCTCAATTGCAGAGGTTGTTGGGACATCCTGTTCGGCTGAGGAGACGGAACTGCGACGAGCCCTGTGCCGCAGTGTGTGTCTTGCGCCTCCAGGTGGTGCATCAGGTGGTATGTATGTGCGCTGCCTGGGTGCCAATTGCGAGGAGGGTGTTTCCATCTCCTGCAAGGGCGCAACTTGGGACCTGCGCCTCTGCGCTATTGTGGCTGTAGTAGCTGCAGCCTGTTTGGCTGGTGCCGTTGCTTGTGGCGCTGGTGCTGGTGCCGTTGCTTGTGGCGCTGATGCTGGTGGCGTTGCTGGTGGTGCTGCTGGTGGTGCTGGTGGAGCTGGTACTGTTGGTGTGGCAGGTGTTGGCGATGCATGCGCGTCCTGCGCTGTCTCCTGGTCTGACTCTACGGGTGTTTCCGAGATGATCAGCTGGCCGCTGTCGTCCGAATCCCCAGGTGATGCATCTGTGTGTGAAACAGTGCATGGTTAGTGGGATAATTATAACTACATAGTGTTGTACACATTAATGTCCCTCTGTGGTCCACTAAATGAACAGTCTCCATCCATGTTCAACTGCTGTGGTGTATGGTCATTGGATTTACGCCTGTACATGCACACTGGGCTGACTAGACTACAACTCCCAGGATGCACTAGTGTCATGTGTAAAGCTGTCTGTGCCAGCGCTGCAGACACACTGAGATCGGGCTGGGGGCGTGGAAATGGATTTACGCTACACTGGGTGTGGGCACAGGCATGCATCTTACCTTGGGCACTTGTGGCTGCGCCGGACGTGTCCATCTGGGTCACCCCCACGACGGCTTCCCGCTCTATCGTCCCTTCCACAAGGTCCTCCAGGGCTGTGTTGGATGGTGCTGTAGATGGTCCGCCTCCAGTCCTGCTCGACTCCCGGAGCCTCTCTGCAATCCTCTCTTTGGCACGCTTCTGCAGGTCGTACCACCTTTTTTTGAGGTCGTCGATGCTGCGGGTGGTGACGCCAACTGCATTCACCCTCTCACGGATGCGCAGCCATATGCGCCGCTTCTCCTGCTCAGGCACCTTGAGGGACAGCTTGCCAAAGAGGCGATCGTGTTTGCTGGTGACTCCCTCGATTAGGTACTCGAGCTCCCTGTCCGAAAACTTTCGCTTTCGCTTGCGTGCTGACTCAGCGCTGGATGGCACTTCCTGCGCCATGATGTGTGTTTCCTTGGATTTGCTGAGTCGGTGTGGCCTCACTCTGCACAGGCAGTCCTCCTTCCCAGCTCCTGTCTGCTCCTCTGTCGAGGCTATGTGGGTGGGGCTGCAGTATTTCCTGGTTGGTGATGTCATCTGCACGTTCCCGGAGTGACGCGGCAAATTGCGATTTCGCTATTACCGATTCGGTAATAGCTAACTCTGTATTACCGAACTCGCTATTAGCTAATTCGGTATTACCGAACTCGCAATTTGCTAATGGAAGTTTGCATGCCCCGCTATTGAGAAATCGGTAAATTTAGCGATTTTTAAGGAATCGCTAAATTTTACCGATTCTGTTGATGCATGCCATATACCGATTCCTTAATGGCGATTCCTTATTTTTCGCTATTAAGGAATCGGTATTCCTTTGGTTGATGCATATGCCCCATAGCACTTTGAAGATGCACTATTCCAATAACAGTTTACCACAGTACCCAGTAGTAAACTTTCTCTGCAGGGGTTAATGAGGTGGAGGCCATATTGGTCTACACTGAAGAAAACCCCACTGGAGTGGCCTCACCCACCTAGAGTGTACAGTATCTTTCCTAGATAAACCAGGTATAAATGCCTCTTATAAATAGGTCGAAGTGAAGAGTTATGGAACCAGCTGGACCCCAATCCACTGAAGGTGTGTCCCTAGATCTTGATGATCTCAATGAGCAGTGAGAAAACAGTGAAGGTATATGTATGGACAAATAGAAATATATATTGAAAAGTCTCTTCCAGCAAGATCACTCCAACACAAGGAGGATCAGTAGGGCAAATACACAATGCACTGTGATCTTCATACACAGACTGCCTTCTTGCAACATTGTCAAATTTTCAAACCCGTCTTTCCTTAACCAAGCCTCGCTTTTTCTATTTTAATGTACCTGGTCTGCCATCTACTATATTTACCCAATGAAATGCTCCAGTTTCAGCATTTTTGTACTTAAAGTGGGTCTGTGTTTTGTCTGGAACGCACAGGTCAACTCAAAGTAACACTGATTGATGGCAATCAGGCATCTGAGAAAGCTCCATATTTACAGGTTTGAAGAAGGGTTTGGGGTTATGTTGGTCTGACCTGGGACTCCTGCCACAAGAGGTTAAGCATGAGTCCATATGGGAAATCACTCTTGGGTCAAGTGCCTCTATCCAGCATATTCCAATGGAGTCCCTTCCCGCAGACGGATAAAGAGTTTGCATTTCTTCAAGATTGAATTGTATGCAGCTGGCTTATTGCTTCCTTTGATACCTGCTCATTCTTCTGGCAAGGTTAGCAAGTATCCATAAATGGCACACTTCAGATTTCACTGCAAATTTGGTATCTTCTTTTTTACATGGTTTTATTTAAAAAAAGAATAATAAAGTTACGCTAGTCTCACTCATAATAGTGGGGAAGTACAAACAATATGTGAAAACATTCTATCAGGTCATTTGTGGCAATGGTACTTCCCGTGGGGAATATATAATCTTACCATTACCAGGAAAATATGAAAACCAAATCTCTCCAGTGCACGTATGAAGATGATGGACAGGGGCAAGGGAGCTTTGCGGACGTAGAGCAGGAGGAAAATCTTTCAATGCGGTAATGTCCTCCTTAAATTTACATAAATGTGTTACTCTTCATTCAGTTATTTCACTTGCACAAAATCTCCAGAACAACTTCGATTTTGGTACAAAAATAAAATTTACTAGTGTGGATCAAATTAGATTTCCTGGCGATACTCCAAATCATACATCTTGTTGAACTTTTGCCAAACATTTTAATACTTGTTGGTGTGTACAGGTGTTGGAAACTCCTTCCAGCAGAACTTGAAGAACGAAAAAACACAAGAATATCATTATGTAAACTTTCACAACAATACTCGGATGACGCGCAAGTGCGATTTGTCACTGCTTTACACTGCTAAATTAGTATAAACAACAGCATGACAAAATATAGAAACATCGCACGAGAAAAGCCCAGGAAGGCAAGTTATTCCTCCCTTTTTTACGGACTATTTCTAGGTAGAGATCTTCTTGGATGAAAGTTTGAGTTGTATTGTTCCCTGGTGGTTTGATATGGTAACGAGCCTCTGGTCTCATTTGTGTGTGAATATTTAGTTTTATTCCCGATCAAACTACTTACGATCTTATTCTAACTTCAATCATTAGAAAGTACAACAGATAATAAAAGTCTGTTGGTGTCCCTGAGAATTTGCAATTAAAAAAAATCTGTAGCATGCCTGGTTCCTCAGAAAGGTCTTCATTGATGTATAATACACAGGCTATGAAAAGTAATGGTGTAAAGTGGGTGGCTCTTTATAGTTTTTAGACTTTAAAAACAGATATATATATATATATATATAAATCCTGATTCTCTGCACCGCCGAGCACTGGCGAACAGAGACGCGAACCCAGCGATGTGAGGCCAAAAGATATTTATTTCAGAACCTCGAACCTGACGCGTTGCGGGCAACAAGTGCCCTTGCTCACAAGTCATTTTGAAACATGTAAGTCATCGTTTTTAAATGCAAATCAGTATTCAAGTGCCAACACCATGTGATATAACAATATAGAAAAAATACTTCTATTGGCTGTTGCTCAAGCTGTCATGAGTCTGTTTTCCAAACCGTGAAAACAACATAGCTTTATAGATCATTGCCAGTTAGTCACAAATCAAAATCACTGTTGCTTAAATGCAACTAATGCGATATTCTCTTATTGCAGTATCTATTTAGAACTAATCAACAAATAAATAAATACATAAATATTGAATTTGTTCTAAAAGCATATAAATATTCATATAAATAGAATAAGATGTGTGCAAATCCCTTATGCATAAATCACATTTGATGCTTGCAATGTCATTATAGAAAATTTTACCATTGTGCAAATATTCATCATGTGCTACATATTTAACTTGGATGGCAACATGATGTTCCTGCATAGGCTTATAAAATGAAAACATGTGCAAATACTGCAAATAATATGAATGCATAAGAGTAACTGTTCTTTCAAGGTAGTCCTATAAGAACCTAAGTTGTCCTCTAATTTCAGCTTGAATGCTGTAAATAAATGGAAATAATTCCATGACTACAATGTGCAAAGCTCGCAACGTATCATACCTGAGTATTTTTAAGTGCAAATCCTACGATCCTTAATGGATCCCAATAAAGTGCTGGTGCTACAAGCTATATAATAAAATGTGTTACGGCTAAAAACACCCGAGTAAAAAAAAGTTTAAAACCCTATTCAACAAAGTTGAAAACAGGGCTAAAACTAGGCCTGGGCGGTAAATTCCGTTCCGTTCGCGGAATTTGCGGAATTTGGGTAATTTCGCGTTCCGCGGAGAACGCGAAATTGCCCAAAAATCTGCGTTCCGCGACTTCGCGAAATTGTTTGCTTGTTCGCGTTCTCAATATGCGTGTTCGCGAGATATTTCACCTCGAGCACGCAAACAGCGATCGCGAACAGGAAAAAAGTATCGCGAACAAGCAATTCCGCGTGTTCGCAGAATTTCTGCGTGTTCGCGGAGATTTTTTACCGTTTCGCGGAGATTTGCGTAACGCGATTACGCAAATTCCGCCCACCCCTAGCTAAAACCACGTTTCTAGAACAGTAGTCACTCTGGTACCTTCAACGAGCCTTACATGTAATGGGAAAACTCTGTCCTGAAACATATTTTATAGAAAATGATACATCTCATCTGTATTATTGAGGCCATTCGGTGTTTTACTGTCCAGCTCTAAAATCATTTTGGATTCCAGTTGTCTCAAATTATTTTCTCTGTTCCCTCCTCGGTGGGGTTTGGGAACGGCTGCCACGACAAAATATTTTAAACAACTCAGATCATTATTGTGAATAGCTTTAAAATGTCTAGCCACAGGATACGTGGAGTCGTTATTCACAATGGCTCGCAAATGCTGTAGTATTCTGACGTGCACCTGCAGCTTGGTACTACCCACATACCTTAGGCCACAGGTGCACGTCAGAACATACACAGCAAATTCAGTTTTGCAATTAAAACTGCCTCGAATTTTAACCAAATCAGGACTAAAAGGAGTAGAATATGAGGCAGTGTTGACTCCGAACCTGCAAGCTCTACAGGAGGAACATTTACTGAACCCCTGCTTAGGTTGTAACCATTGTCTTGTTGTAGCAAGTTCGGGGAAAGTATTAATAATCTGTGTAGTCATGGAAGGTCCCTTCCTATGTGTAATCGTGGGTTGAGACGGTAGGATAGGAGCCAGAACTCCATCCGTCATAATGATGGACCAATTACGTTTGATGTTCGATCTAATTTTCCTTTCCTGTTTATTGTAGGCAGTGATGAGTCTAGGTGTATTGTTAATGGTGTTATTTTGTTCCAAATGGTCATTAGTAGAAAGGAGTGTTTCCCTCGATTTAGTATCTACTTTTAATACAGCCTCAGTCAGTGTTGATTTATTATAACCCCTGTTCTTAAATCTTTCTAGAGCCTCTTGTTTGCAGACTTCAAAGTCCTCTTCTGTACTGCAAATGCGTTTGAGGCGAGTTAGTTCTCCAAGAGGTATACTCTTGATAGTGTGGTGAGGATGCGCACTGCTGGCATGTAAGCTGGTATTTCCCGCTGTAACCTTTCTATGGAGAGAGGTAGCTATATGACCGTTCTTAACAAAGATGTTAACATCTAAGAAATCCACTTGATGTTTACTTATTTGTGAGGTGAACTTAAGATTGATAGAGTTGATGTTAATTTTGTCAATGAAATCATTGGCACTTTTCTCATCCCCCCTCCAGACAATAAGAACATCATCAATATACCGCCACTATTGAACTACGTGGTTGTGGTACTCATCCTGAAAGGTGTGTTTGAGGACCTGCTCCTCCCACCAGCCAACATGTAAACATGCATAGCTGGGGGAAAAGCAGGCCCCCATCGCCACACCTCTCTTTTGCAAAAAGACTTCATTACCAAACATGAAAAAATTGTTAAAAAGTCACCAGGTTACTAGATCTAATAGCATGTTATTATGAGTATACATTTCCTAAAAAATGTGCTAGGGCATTTAGACCCGTTTCATGTTCGATGCTAGTATATAGAGATTCTATATCTAACGTTATGAGCAACAAATAATCTGCCCATTGTATGTCAGTTAGTTCAATAGATCTCCGGTGTCTTTTATAAAGGTAGGAAGTTCTTTGACTAGGCCCTGTAGAAAAAAGTCCACATACTGTGTGATATGTTCTCCCATGCTGCCAATAGCTGCTATGATTGGTTTTCCTGGCACCGGGTGAGTTAATTTGTGAACTTTTGGAATCAAATATAGCCTTGGTAATATTGGATGCTCAACATGTAAAAATGTATATTCCTCAGATGATATACACCCATCTCTTTTCCATTGTAGCAGCTTAGTTTTTAGACTGTTCTTGGCTATATTGTATTTTTTTAAATCTACTTTTTCATAGCATGACTGGTCATCAAGGTGTCTGCGAGCTTCAACTTTGTAGTCTTTTTGAGGCCAGATGACAATATTGCCCCCTTTGTCTGATTTGGTAATGATGATTGTTAGAATCCGGGGTCTCTGGTTGGCGCAGGTATGCACTTGCGACAAGCAGGGACCCTGTCCTCTAAGTCAGGGCAAAGAATTACCTCTTGAAAAATAAACCCTGCTCTCCCTCTAGGTAACGTGGCGCGAGCAGTCAGGTTAAATCCCAGAGGGCATAAGGTTAAGCATTTAAGATGTCCCACACAACAACCACTAACCCACCACACAGAGACACAAGACTGTATTTATACAAATAAGGTTCTTTATATAAAAACTCTTAGGCAGGCTTTAAATACAGTCTTTCACTTTGCAATGAGGTTCCAGTTACTTGTAATTGCTTTTCAGGAGGCCACAGTTCTTAAAAATAGCAAAGTTTGGTGCAATTTCTGCTTCTTTGGGGTTCGTGCGCACCGTAGCGCTGCTTGTACGCTTTGTATCGGCGTTGGTACGCGTCGTACCGGCTTCGGTACGCTTCGTACACCACACATACGATTCCCTCGTTACCTCACGCTTCCCGCGTGAGCAAGCGTACAGAAATTTAAACCGTACGGACAGTACAGTCGCAAGTACGCTCCGTACGGGCTGGGTACGAGTCCTTCTAAGCTTCACGCTTCCCGTGTGAGCAGCGTATGGGGAGGGTGGCGTACAGCGCAGTAGGGACCGTACAGCGGAGGGTACGCTTCGCACAGGATCGTTCGGAGCGCACAGTACCTGATTTGTTTAGGGAGAGTTTGTGGTTGCCTTGGCAGTCAGAGGAGGGGCGTCCCACGTCGCAGTTTTCACTTGCAGAGGACCACGGTGCTTGGGGGGGGCACCTCGGGACTTCCACAGCGAGGGGCGGCTCGGGGGTGATTTCAGCGGCGCAGCGCTGTCGGCATCCTCCAGAAATGGCGAACTTGAGGGTCGTCGATCCTCGCAGTGGTCTCTACGGCTCGGGGCCACATAGGCTCGGGGCTTGGAGTCAAACAGTCTTTCCTTACGGTGCGAGCTCCGGCTCGAGGGGGCAGCAGTTCACTTTGATCAGGCCAGGCGGGGCAGGCCGTCACGGTGCTCACAGCAGCACAGTCGGGCAGAGGTCACGTTGCTCGGCGAGGTGGGGGCCCACAAGTTCTCTGGGGTCAGCGTTCGCAAATCACCAGCAGCAGCTTCCTTTCTTCCAGGGAGGGGTAGCGCCCACTGTTCCTGGGGTGCAGTTCAGGGGGCAAGTTCACCAGCAAGCCCTTGGAGATTGTTCACACAGCACAAGTTGATTCAAAAGTCTCTCTCAGTCTTTTCCTCTCCTTCTTGCAGCAAGGCACCCACCACAGGCCAGTCTCTCAGGCTTAGAGACAGTACTCCTCCATGCAGCTTTCCCAGGTCCTCCTCTTCAGGCAGAGTTTCTTCTTGGCGTAAACAGGATCTGATTTCTTAGGGGCAGGGCTCCTTCTTTTATACACAGTTTCTTTTGTTCTTTGTCGCCAGGGGGCCTGTGCCTGTCTCAGTCCGGTTTTGGAGCACTTTGTTGTGGTGACTCTGCTCTTTCCTTTCAGTGCACAGGGCAGAGACATCAGCCGCTCCACAGGGGGCGGAGCCAGCATTGTGGTGGCAGAGCACAGGTCTGTTCAGAGTCAAGTTGTACTCCTCCCACCCATCCTGGTGTAATCTCTCTACCCACCACCTGGCAGCCAGCCTGTCTCCTGGAATTCCCCAGCCCTTCCCCTCACTGAAACTAGGCAGCGCACACACACACACACACACAGCAGAGGCAGACTGAAATGGCTAAGCAAGTAAATACTAACTTTCTAAAAGTAGTATTTACAAACACAGGATATTAAAATAAACTTTACTAAAAGAAGTATTTTATTATTCTGAGTTCAGGCATACTAAACTTGACTTTCTACCATGCTCTCTGAGTCCGTTGGGATTATAGAGTGTAATAATTCCAGCAGCCCATTCTGGCCTATGGAGAGCAGGTAGCCTTCAATAGTGAAAAACGAAAATGGCTGTAATTCACTATTAGGACATGCCACACACATCAGGGCATGTCCTACCTTATGCCTACAATGCACCCTGCCCTTGGGCCTACCATAGGGGTGACTAATATGTAGTTAAGAGAAGGTTTAGGGACTGGCTAGTAGGTGCACTTGCGCAGTCAGCATGACAGTACCAGACTGCACGCAGGTTCTGCAATGGCAGACCTTAGACACATTTTACTAGGCCGCTTCTGTGGGTGGCACAAACCGTGCTGCAAGCCCACCAGCAGCATTTGTATTTACAAGCCCTGGCACTCCTGGTGCACTTTACTAGGGGCTGATAGTAAACCAAATAAGCCAAACATGGACACCAATCAATGTATACACTTTTCATAGGGAGCACTTGCACTGTGGCACTGGTTGGCAGTGGCACAGTGACCTGAGCAGCTAACACCAACAAAACACATGAGGCACATCAGCAAAAAGTGGAAAGGAAACTCGCGCCAAGGAGCCAGGTCTAACAATGATTTCATGATTTGTCCCAAGTTTCTTCATAAGTTGGGAGTACTGCAATTCATGATTGCTCCTATGGCGTTTTTTGTGTTTAGTTTGATGATGCAATTTTTTGATATCCTCTATTATGACCTCATGGAAAATGTCAATGGCATCTTTGGGCATCATGGGAATAAACCGTGATTTGGGTTTGAAAGGACTAATGCCTGCTCCGATTTGTTTGATCTCAAATGCAGTCAAACTTTCCTGTGTAGTAGAAGTTTCAATGTCCTCCTGTACTACATTGGGCCTGTCCTCAAACAGATGATGCAATGTTAAAAGAGTTGGAACATCCTTGGCTTGTAGCTCCGTTTCGGCCTTGTTGGTATTTTCGTCTGTTTGTGTATTCTTCAAACCTTCCTTTATAGCATAGAACTTTTTAAGTTTAAGCTTACGGATAAAGCAAAATATGTCGACTCTAGTGCGAGTGTAGTTGAAGTCACTGGCAGGACAGAATGAGAGTCCCTAACGCTAGTAATTGGTTTTCAGCTTCCGTGAGAGTTATGGTGGACAGATTAATGATGGTGTTGTCATTCAAATTTATTTTCTGCGTTTTTGTGTTTTTTGTCATTTTTCCGCCTTTCCCTCCTTCGTATGTTTTTTCTTTTTCTTCTTCTCTCCTCGTTGGTTGCCTCGGTCGTAATGTCTGGCGCCGATCCAATGCTAAAAAATCCACCTCCTCTCCCAGATCTAGCACCCTATTGTGTGCTTGATCTTCCCCACTGCTTCCTCTATCAGATGATTCCTCACTTGTTAGTGAATCTATATCTGATATGACTGTTGGTTCATTTATTTCAAAATTGGAATTAGTGCTGGAGCCTTGTTCTTGTGGTTTATTTCCTTTATTGCTGATCTTATTTCGCATAGCTGTTTCGTATTTTCGAGCAAAAGTATAAATGCTGCCTTGTTCATAATCCGCTTTATCCCTGGCGAACTTGAAAGCTTTGCGAGCCTTAATCTTATCTTCCTGCTTTTGTAGCCGCTCCTTTATTTCTGCCCATGTTTTGGAAATAAACTCGTTAGGTTCTATTTTGCTTAAGCTCTCATTAATTTGTTCAATTTCTCGCATAAGAGCTTCTCTGTCAATGTCTGCGTACTTCACCAATATTTTCACCAAATTTGTTGATGCCTGTAAATTGCTCTTGCCCCACTCCCTTAGCATGTTTGGGTTAGGGCTTTCGTAGCTTGGTGCCAATAAAATCCTTAGACCTCTTGGGACTCTTCCTGCCTCCACATATTTAGACAAAGATTTTTGTTCCCACCACTTCGTATATATATATATATATATCACTTAATACTTGAGTCAGCCTGCTAATGCATTTAAGGCGCAAGAAGATAAAAGATTCCGAAGAGGTTAAACATTTTCAACTATTAAGAAAGCAAGGAACATATGTACAAAACGTTTTTGCAGTTGAAATCAACCTATTAGCGACCGAAAACTTTTTTTTCTAATGTACATATACCAAAGTGCGAGTCGGTATATTGTTAACAAATCACAATTTCGTTTAGTGATTCAGTATTTGAAAGAGACATGTTTAGAGCTTCCCTTCCAAATATCGAATTGCAGTGGTATGTCTGAATGTTTTGCGACCAAATTACGGAAACATTCATTTTTCACCTAAAAAACTGAAAACTTAAATTTTCTTTTTTTTAAACACATCCTGGTTTAATTTAAGGAAAACTGGCTGCATTTTCAAAGAACAAAAAAAAAAAGGGATATTGTTTTATTTAAAAGAAATCATAGACCTGGTCGTCTGCCGATTCCAGCAGGCCCCCATCCCTGTCATGGTTGCGATTCATAATGGGTCACAAACTGTGACCTACCTCATTTATATTCATAAGGTAGGTCAATTTGTGACCCACTGGGAATCACTATTTAAGCCTTGCACTTTTGTCATACATCAGGAATTATGATTTCCGAATTGCGATTCGGCAAGAATTGCAATTAGGAACTCGCAATGCCCACATTTTCTACATATAGGCCCAAAATTACAACCCCTGCCTGCTTGTTCAATGGTAAAAGTGGCCTCTTTGGGTTTATGAACATTCATTCTTTTTCACTTCTCTCCACTCACCTTTACTTGTCGCTGTGAGCATCGGTCGAGGAGGATAAGACAGTCTGTAGCCTCTTCAAGTAGAATCAATTTCACCTCTCCTGGGGTGAGACTGCAGTCAGTGGCCACATCATATACAAGTCTGAGGAGTGACTTCAGCAATGCACCGAGCCTCCAGGGCATTCTGAATTTGTAAGAGAAAAGTAGAAGATTTAGCATCAAATCAGAAACGCAACTGAATTACAAGGAATAATTATACAGTCAACCGCAACTGCTATTTATTTTAACTTGTGAAATATCTTTGCAACAAAATTACATAGGCCAAGCAATATTTAATATCTTCTCTGCAATTTAATTACCATTTATTTAAACAAAATACCATTTCTCTTCATATATTTTTCCCATGTAATTTTTCCTAGTGGTTCATTCTCTATTTAATTTAAAAGCGGTCATTTTTATCTAGTTTAAAATCACGAACAATGCTATGTCTCCTTGTATTGATTTCAAAATTGTAACTTTCTGCAAAAAATATGCTGGTATTAATTTAAGTTCTAGAAGAAATAAATCCTTTAATAGGTGTTGGAATTGGCCCTTTCTCCAGGGTCACCCCCCGAACTGTTTGCATTTTCCCTCCACTATTTGCTGGATTCGTGAAAACTTCTAAATTGATTGTGGTCTTTCCGTAAATCGTGGTAACATTGGTTTATTCACAATCAGCATATTTATTTTATTTATAAGTCCTTATTAATGTGCGCTACCTGTGCCCAGGGCATGTAAATTAAACACCTGCAGCACCGATTGTGCCACACATTTAAATAGCCCTTTAAACATGTCTTAGGCCAGCCATTGCAGATCCTTTGTGCGCAGTTTTAAACTGCCAGGTCGACCTGGCAAGATAAGTCTCTTGCCAGGCCCAACCCTTCCTTTTTCATATATATTTACGTCACTTCCAGGGTTGGCCCAGGTCAACCGAGAGGGCAGGGTGCATGATTTAAACAGTTGACATGTACTTTTAAGTTTTACACGTCCTGATGGTGACAAACTCCAAAATTAATTTTCCTCTACTGCAAGGCCTATAGCTCCTATAGGATAACATTGGGATTACCTTATTATATTTTAGAAGTGTAATTTCCAAGTGGACGATATAACTAGATCATGGTTGGTGTCTCTGGAATCCAAATTTAAAATCCTAACATATGGTGAAGTTGGATTTAAAATTGAAATTCTGAAAATGCCACTTTTAGAAAGTGGGCATTTCCTTGCCTTAGCCATTTGGTGCCTGCCGACTGTTTCTGATTACATGTCTGGGTGTAGTTGGCAGTTGTGCTTTGTGTATTCCCCCTAGACAGCCACAGAAAATGGGAGCTTAGGTGTGAAGTGACGGGCCATCCTGACAGGATGGGAGGAAGGAGCTGGGCACAGCCTCACATCTATACAGGCGGTGCCCTTTCCACACACAAAGGGCTGTCATAGAGAGTGCTTGGGATGGAAACTTGACAACTTGAGTTCTCCAGCACCATGAGGATTTCACTGAACCCAGGAGTGTTTGGTACCAGACAACTCCTCTTAATAATCTCACACTGATGCCAGTGTGGGATTTATTAAAATATGCACTCAGAGGGCACCTTAGAGGAGCCCCCTGAACACGTTCCAACTCTGGTGTGGTCTCTGACCAACTTTAGGCAGCCTGCCACCACCAGACATGTTGTGGACCTCTGGGTCAAGAGCCTGTGCTCTTGGAGGCCAGAAGCAAAGCCCATCCCGGGCAGTGGTGTCACACCGCCTCCCCTAGGATGAGCACACTGCTCAAGAGGGAAGCTTCAAAGACCTTGTTGCCTTTGTAATGCAACCCCAGCTTCTGCTGTTAGCAGCAGATGGCAGTCCCCGGTCCAAACCCCTACTTTTGGCAGGAAAACTTAATCAAAAAGAGGTGTGCCCCCCTTTGTCAACTCCACCCCTCAGGTGCTGGAGGAGAAGTGAAGCACATTTTTCAGTGCCCACCATTTTGAAAATGGTGGGACAGGGGATAAGACTATGCCCCCTCCCACAGGTGGGTGCCATAATAGATACCCCAGGTTACCCTACCTGTTACCCCCATAACACCCCTAAATCTAGTATTTAGGTGGCTTCCCCAGACTCAAAAATCAGGTTTGTGATTAGGTAAGAAGAGCTGGAAACTACAGCGGGGGTGCTAGAGGGCGCTTAGCGAGATGGCGGCGTGAAAGCACAGCTCCCCCTGACGGAGACAATAATCGTTAAAAATTCTGCAGTTCCTGCTTCCTATGTCAGCCATAAACCAAGCGTATTGATTGCGGATTGCCCCTGGCGGCTGAAAATCCACAGATATTAGCGGTGACCGCCCGTAATAGGGGGAAACAAAAAAACATTTAAGGCGCGGACCGTGGTCTGAATATGGCGCCGCTGTTTATCTAGTGCCCCGCGCTAGGAATTAAGGACTGGTGGGCTCTGCGTCGATTTCCAGCAGAGAATCCTGCTAGCACGAAGAGGAGACCGACCCGAAGTATACTGCGCACACGGCCCAGTGAAACGCCTGCTGTGTCGAGCAAGCCTCCGGGCTCGAGGACCCCACGTGCGTGTGCGGCTGGGGAGCAGCAATACCGGAGCGAGCTGCAACATGAGCACTCCTAGGAAGAGGACTCCCTCGCGGGGGCCGCTGACGGTGATCATAACGCCGGGTGAGCTCCTGGAGATAACGCGACACGACAGGTAGCTCGTAGCATAGCGGCCACCCGAACTAGAACTATTGGGAGGCATTGTTACAGCAGAGGCCTATGTGGGGAGGATCGGCCGCACCAGCAGCTGACACGATTTGAACTAAGTGAGGCGCGTTTAATTATTATAGCGAGGCAGCGTGCCATGTACTGGCAAACAGCTCAACGGCCCAGTGAGAAACGTGCTGTAAATAAACTGGTTGGCTGGCGCAGATGGAAAACGTTATACAACACACAATAAACGCTGCACACTGATGTAGCAAAAAAAAAAACACGTAAGAAGTTACATACCGGAAAATGTGTGTATAAAATAGTACCGAAGCAACATATACATTCAACCATGTTACGCCTCGATTGCAAAATCCAGTCTGTATGGGCGAGCCGAAAAGGAGACAGGGAGGGAACAAACAAGCCTCACTCTGAATCAAAAGCGAGCGTTTAGCATAAAGTGTGACACGCGTCAATCAAAAGCATGGGCGGAGTTTGCACTCCACTTCCGAAATCAACTCGACGACAATAGATCTCACAGAGCGAGCAGCGCATGCGCTGCAACGCTAGGCGAGACCTAAGAAGATAAACCGCCTACCAGCTGCGATTTGTATCGCCCACTCACACTAATAAATATGGAAGCGAAGAAACTCGCAAATATTTTAGCGACTAGACTACAGCCATTAATGCCTAAATTGGTCCTGCCGGATCAATCTGGCTTTATCCCCCGAGAGATCTACTTCACATAATTTATACACCCTTTTTGACACATATCATATTCTTGATCCAAAGTTAAAGGCAGTGGCTGTGATGCTTGATGCGCCCAAAAGATTTCGACTTCATCGAATAGGGATACCTATTTTATATACTCCACACTATGGGGTTCCCTCATTTTTATTAACTGGATACAATTACTGTACACATACCCCCATTGCAAGGATACGCGTGGAAGGCATCACCTCAGACCCTATACAGATACGAAGAGGAACTAGACAGGGTTGTCCTCTATTACCGCTATTATTTGCGATTACGCTGGAACCACTTGCCTGCGTCATCAGACAACGGCACAAAACGCTGCGCTTTGCTCACCGCCCAGTGAGCATCTCCCTTTACGCAGATGACTTGCAGTTATTTATATGTGAACCCAATATTACGCGAATATATACGATTTGGGAGGTTCTCGGGACTTACCATCAATTGGTCAAAGTCAGTGGTGGTGCCGCTCACTGAACTCACCTTGCAGTATGAGCTTGAATTCCCCCTTGTGTGGTCGCTGGAGCCAGTGAAGTACCTTGGGGTTTGGGTTCACCGTGACCCTGAGATAGTTAACCGTGAAAATTATGGAATAGCTTGCACTCATTTAGAACAACAAGTGGATAAGAGGATACGGTTACCGCTGTCCTTGGCTGACCGCATGGCACTGATAAAAATGGTAGTACTACCCAAGTTTTGATATCTCTTTAGTAATATCCCGATACAGCTGACTACTACCATTTTTAAGGCGGTTCGCTCGCTATTACTCAGGCTGATCTGGGGTGGCAAACCGGCCATTGTGAACCTGACGACGCTCATGCTGGATTATTAAAGTGGAGGGTTCAATGTGCCGGATATATACTTATACTATCTATGCGCTCAAGCTCAATACGCGTTCAACTGGTATAATACACATGACTTTATCCGTAGCCATACAGGACGGAGACACACATCCTATACCTTTAGGTTCCATATTGACTCATACACAAAGAGGTACACCCAAGATAGAAATTAACTCAGTTGACTCCACGATTGCAGCCTGGCAAGCACTTGGCCGAAGAGCGATGAAACTGCCACTATACTCACCGCTTCTACCCTGGTCACATCATGCAGCTGCCTCGGTCACACATGAACGAGTGGCTCTGCGTATATTGGCATCTGTAGGGCTTGAAAAAATACAGTACTTTTTCCCAAACAGAACCTTTTTAACAACAGAAGATCTTAGCTATGTGCAGAATCAAACCCCACTGTTCATTTTCACACTACACAGAAGAAAAAAAGCATTGCAAGCGCATTACCTCACATTCCCATCAGAACCCCCTACATTAAGCTCCTTACATGCCCTACTTATCAGCCCCACGAGGCACAAAATGATAACTAAGCTATATAGGGCTGCAAGAGACGAAACACTGCTACCACATAACAGGGCAATGGAACCTGAAGCTAGATACGCAACTAACGCAACAAGAGTGGGAACATTGTGGTCAATTAACTAATTCACTTACACCCAATGGTAACCTACGCATCATACATTTCAAATATCTGCATCAAATGTATCACACACCACATAGAATATTCAAATATGGCTGAAGAGACACTGACACCTGTAAAAGATGTGGTTGCGCAGGTGCAGACATCTGGCAAGAGAATACGGAAAAGTGAGGGACTACTGGGAAGGGGTCATTGTCACTTTGTAAGAAATGACCATGTTACAGCTTCACTGCACCGCCCCCCCCCACCCCAAGTATGCCTGTTGCAGTTAATACCATCTCTAAAGGGTAATCCGAGTAGACTTGTGAAAATTGCGCTACTACTAGCCAAAGGAAGGGTGGCCATGGTATAGGACAGCAAGCTCAGCCCTACATCCGAGCTGTGGTTGAAAGGCATGGTAGATTGTCGTGAAACCTTAACTTTATATGCTGAGGAGCTCCCGACCACCTCCAGACCCAAAGATATTTGGGAACCCCTGCTGCAATATCTACGTACGAGGGAACACAACACACTAACTGATGCAACACAACTGCTCAATGTATAAAAATGTTTCGCACCTTCCAGCTAAGTCCGTCAAAATGTACACCTCATTGTATAAAATGGCCACGGGTTGTTTGGATGTTAATCTGTACGTTGACAACGACTGTGTCTATACTGATTGATATTATATGTGTCACTTGTAAGGCCACAATAAAAATTTGTTTGAAGAAAAAAAAAAGCTGGACACTACAGCGTTGCACCTGCAGAGAAGACTGTAGAAACTAACTGACTAGGCCAAAGCCCTACCGGCCTGTCTGCAGCCCCCAATGATCCTGCACCAAAAGAAAACCAGTCCTGTAGCCCAGTGACCTCCAAATCCTTGGGAGGACTGCTTGCCTTCGACAAATATCAAGCTCTCCAGAGAACATGACCTGTTCAAGAAGAAACCAACTTTAAAAGATAAAGAACTCTGCCCTGAGGAACCGTGTGGCCCACCGGTCCTGCAAAGGTTCCCACAGTGATTCTGAGCCAGAGTCCGCCATGGGCAGACCCCTGTCGGACTTAGTCCCGAGCCTGCTGCCTTAATCCAAAGACTCCCCCCAACCACGATCTGCTCTGGTAAGAGTTCCCGACGCCATAGGACAGCCCTGCACCCAAAGCCCCTGGGCCTTGGGGAACTTGACCAGCAGTGTCCCTACATCCCATAGCATCACTACTTACCTGGCCAGCTGTGGGGATTTCTTCCTCCGGCCTCCTGGCCAGCGCCTGCAGCCTCTTTTCAAAACTGATCTCCCCAAGTGAATTGAAATGGGCACCCAACTCTCTGGTGACACTCTGCACCGGCCACCCCTGTACCGCTGTGGGTGTAAGTTTGGTGCTGCCTTGTGGCCCTCCCCATGCTTACCTTAAGTCCTGGAGAATGGGTTACCAAACAGTGTTACTCACCTGTGAGCAGAATCTCTTCGACTATCCCCTTTCTCAATTGGATTACATTGGTGCCATATTCCAATTTTCAACCCTGTACCCAGCCGCCCCTGTGCCGTTGGCGGTGCAGATTTGCTACTTACCCGCGCTTTGCCTGGTGATGATTGTAAGAAAGTGGGTTTCTGTTGCAGTAACCCCCCCCCTTTTTTTGCCTAATAGCTGATGCACTTTTCCTTGTGGTGCCCTGGGCTCCTGCCAATCAGGTGCCCAGGGCCTGTGTTCCTTTCCTAAAAACTGCCTAACAGCCAAAACCCAAATTGGCAAACCCTAGCCACATGTCAGCCCCTGGTAAATGGTACCCTAGGTACCCAGGGCCTTGTGACCAGTAAAGGCCTCTAAGGGCTGCAGCACTCATTGTGCCACCCTTAGAGGCCCTGTACACTAACACTAAAACACTCTAACACTCTAAAACACTAAAACACTCTAACACTCTAACACTCTAACACTCTAACACTCTAACACTCTAACACTCTAACACACTAAAACACTAAAACACACTAAAACACTAAAACACTCTAAAACTAAAACACTAAAACACTCTAACACTCTAACACACTAAAACACTAAAACACTCTAACACACTAAAACACTCTAACACTCTAACACACTAAAACACTAAAACACCAAAACACCAAAACACCAAAACACTGAAACACTAAAACAATAAAAAACTAAAACACTGAAACACTGAAACACTGAAACACTGAAATACTAAAACACTCTAACACACTAAAACACTAAAACATTAAAACACTAAAACACTAAAACACACTAAAACACTTCAACACACTAAAACACTACAACACTACAACACTAAAACACTAAAACACGCTAACACTCTAACACACTAAAACACTCTAACACTAAAACACTCTAACACTCTAACACACTAAAACACTAAAACACTCTAACACACTAAAACACTAAAACACTCTAACACACTAAAACACTAAAACACAAAAACACTAAAACACTAACACTAAAACACTCTAACACACTAAAACACTCTAAAACACTAAAACACTCTTACACACTAAAACACTCTAACACACTAAAACACAGAAACACTAACACACTAAAACACGCTAACACTCTAACATAAAACACTCTAAAACACTACAACACTCTAACACACTAAAACACTAAAACACAAAAAAACTAAAACACTAACACTAAAACACACTAACACTAAAACACTCGAACACACTAAAACACTCTAAAACACTAAAACACTCTTACACACTAAAACACAAACACAGAAACACTAAAACACTAACACTAAAACAGTAAAACAGTAAAACACTCCAAAACACTCTTACACACTAAAACAATAAAACAATAAAACAATAAAACACTAAAACAATAAAACACTAAAACAATTAACCACTAAAACAATAAGCCACTAAAACAATAAAACACTAAAACAATAAAACACTAAAACACAAAAACACTAAAACACTAACACTAAAACACTCTAACACACTAAAACACTCTAAAACACTAAAACACTCTAAAACACTAAAACACTCTTACACACTAAAACACACTAACACACTAAAACACAGAAACACTAACACACTAAAACACGCTAACACTCTAACATAAAACACTCTAAAACACTACAACACTCTAACACACTAAAACACTAAAACACTAAAACACAAAAAAACTAAAACACTAACACTAAAACACACTAACACTAAAACACTCGAACACACTAAAACACTCTAAAACACTACAACACTCTAACACACTAAAACACTAAAACACTAACACTAAACAGTAAAACACTAAAACACTCTAAAACACTCTTACACACTAAAACAATAAAACACTAAAACAATAAAACACTAAAACAATAAAACAATAAAACAATAAAACAATAAAACAATAAAACACTCTACCACACTAAAACACTAAAACATGAAAACATTCTAACACACTAAAACACTAAAACACTAACACACTAAAACACGCTAACACTCTAACATAAAACACTCTAAAACACTACAACACTCTAACACACTAAAACACAAAAAAACTAAAACGCTAACACTAAAACACACTAACACTAAAACACTCTAACACACTAAAACACTCTTACACACTAAAACACTCTAACACACTAAAACACTAAAACACTCTAACACACTAAAACACTCTAAAACACTACAACACTCTAACACACTAAAACACTAAAACACTAAAACACTAAAACACTCTAAAACACTAAAACACTCTAAAACACTACAACACTCTAACACACTAAAACACTAAAACACTAAAACACAAAAAAACTAAAACACTAACACTAAAACACTCGAACACACTAAAACACTAAAACACTCTTACACACTAAAACACAAACACAGAAACACTAAAACACTAACACTAAAACAGTAAAACAGTAAAACACTCTAAAACACTCTTACACACTAAAACAATAAAACAATAAAACACTAAAACAATAAAACACTAAAACAATTAACCACTAAAACAATAAGCCACTAAAACAATAAAACACTAAAACAATAAAACACTAAAACACAAAAACACAAAAACACTAAAACACTAACACTAAAACACTCTAACACACTAAAACACTAAAACAGTGACACACTAAAACACACTAAAACACAAAAACACTAACAATAAAACATTAAAACAATAAAACACTAAAACACTAAACCACTAAAACACTCTAACACACTAAAACACTAAAACACTCTAACACACTAAAACACTAAAACACTCTAACACACTAAAACACAATAAAACACTTTGGGCCTCATGTAGGTAAATACATTTTACCATTTCTTAAATACCGAGCCGTACCGAATCGGTAAATTTGAATCGGTAAGTTATATGTAGGTAAAAATTCGGTAACAGTTACCGATTCGGTAACATTCGGTAATCACAAATCGGAATTCACCAAATCGGTAAATACCGAGGTGGCATTTACCGAATCGGTAAATACCGAGGTGGTATGTACCGAATCGGTAAATACCGAGGTGGTATTTACCGAATCGGAAAATACCGAGGATACTACCACCTTCCCTTTACTAAGAAGCTAATATTATTATTATGCTAATAGAAGGTCTCTTAGGCTTGAATAGGGGACCCCATACCTCAAAGATCAGCTTAGTGAAATCACATCACAGGAGCATCAGGAGTCTTCTCGCAGGAAGGCTCGTCTTCGGTCTGAATAATAAACATGATGTCTGTGATATTAAAAGCACCAACTTTCAGGTATTTGCAGCTGCGCGTGTGTTATGGCTAAATAGTGGGTCGATCAACCTAGAGTGGAAAACATGCATTGCGTAATATTCCAGACTGTTTGTCACACCATGTACAGACCAAGGTCGCTGCGCAGAGCTTGGGATGGTAACAACAGATTGCTCACGTGTGAAGCAAGTCTCGAGTCAGCAGTTTATTTAAGAAATAACATGTAAATGCAGTGTCGTGTGCAAAGACAAAAAGATGGCTTTCTAACATTTAACGTGGTTATGCGAACTTAACAATGTATGTACGTATTCAGGGAGAACTCACTACACGCCCCCTTGATCGAAGCACTATTTAATAGGCAAGAAAAGAGAGAACGCAGAGTTCAGTTTCGTCAGAGCAGAACAAGGCGTAACCAATGCTGCGCCAAAGTCCGAAACTACAAAAAATAGCAGCATAGAATTCCAAAAAAAAATGCAAGTATATGAAAAAACTCAAAACGACCATCAGGAAGAGAAAAAAGAGAAATAAAAGAAATAAATGTTGCGCCAGGGTGCTGTCCAGTAGCACAGGCGCAATGGACGACAGTCCAGTTAATCCATGAATGTATAGGCAGCATATGTGGCCACTGCTTCCAACAAAAAATCGTTTGCAGGGCCACTAAAAGTCTCAGCCATCCAATTAAGTGAAGAAAAGGAACATACGTGTTCTCCAACCATCGGAGCCTCTAGCACAATCAGAGGGCACCCGGAATGTTCCTCCAAATAGCTCATAGCCAAGAAGTCGTAGGCGGCCGCAGAGATGTCCCAATTACCCAGGATACCATGAGCCGCACCACAGGCCATAATCCGGACACCAGAACAGGCCAACTTGTGAGACACTAAGGGCCTTATCAGTCGATCGAAATCCGGCACCGGAGACACCATGTTGGTCAAGCACAAATCCAGAGGCCATTCAAAGGGACAATCCAGGCAGTGAAATACAGGTTGTACGCAGGTGAAGTAGGAATACCTGAAGGATAATCCATAAGCCAGGCTCAAAGTCGCCAATGGCAAAGTACCATAAAAGTCAAGCATCCTATCACGAAGAAGATGCAGACGGGACAGGTGCTCGTGTGGCACAGAAGGAGCAGCCATTCCGGAGTATAAAAAGGAAAAGCAGCACACCTGCCACTAGCGCCAGAAGCAGCGGGACACCTCCAAAGATGCTCGAGAAAAGTGAATGAAAAAATGCCGGAATCACACCAAAAATAGTTTGGAAAGAGGTCACGAGACCCGAGCCCACAAGTTTAAAAAAATGAGCCAGGCCGGTCGTGGACGAGGCATTGAAAATAGTTTGGATCAAAGAGCCAAAATGCAGGGGGAGGTCAGTATTCAGAAGCGCCTGTACCTCAGTGCGCGTATTAGCAACGTGAAGGACAAATGTTTCACGAGAGGAAGTCAAAGGCACCTCTTTTTGGGACAATAGCGCTCTTATTCTGCTCAACTTGTTGAACTCTGCTTTCAAGGTTGGAATCGAAGGCCAGATGGAAACATCCAGCCGCCCATGCGGGGGTGGAAAAAGAACATTATTGCAGCAGACAACTTTCTGCGAGACAGTTACTATGTACGGGATTCCCACTAACATCCCGCAGCAAGCTTCATTATTCAAAATTAAATAACTACCGTTTGCAAGCAGCGTGAAAGAAGGTGTAATCACAGGCACTGGGATACCTCGTAGGACGCACGCCAAATTCGGGGCTTGTACATTGCATGCGCCGTGTAATTGAATGTGCCTACATACCAAGGAATGGTCTGGTGTTGTGGTACATTCCTCGCCTTTCAAATAAACCTCAGTTCCGTCCCTAGTACATCTATACGTAAAGGGGAGGGACCAAACCTCATGTATGAAAGCGGTGCCCAGCGGTTCATACCTACCCAAAGCATAATGTTTCATACAAGACGTAAACTTAAAAAGCGCGAAAGGGAGAGTTATCAATCCGTGTACTGACCACGTAGCTGAATTGATCTCCGCTACAGAGAAAGGCAACGGTTCTAACTTTTCAATCTGTAACAATGAATATGTAGCATCCTTCATGGACATAAATCGCTGCTTGTCAGTAAGGTTGTAGGGAAGGAATAACGATGTAGTGTTCAGATAGTCCCAAGGGACCCTCCCTGCCTTTAACGTCTGCAACGTCCATGCAAACTGCATAACAGAACGCAACTGGTTTTGACCATGATATAACACAGACATATCATCATGCACAATATCAACAACCGAAGAAACAATATTGTCTAATGTATAAATCCTAGAAGAGAGAGTGCTAATGCTATTATCTATAACGGCTAAAACCTTCTCCATGTTTGCTTGATCAATAGCTCTCAATCTGGAAGCCGCCTCAATCTGCGACAACTTCCAGACTTCGTTGTAAATAGCATACGCCCACCTTTTGGTTCTGCCACCCACAGGACCCTTAACAAAATCATTCAAATCGGTATGCACATTGATGGAGTGGGTGGACTTCCTGTTCCTGTAGATGTGCTCTGTGTCAGCTGGTGGACAGATTGGGATGTGTGTACCATCAATACAGCCGATGACATGGGGGAACTGTGCCATGTGATAAAAGTCTGTTTTTGTTTTCTGCAGTGCAGCCTGTGTGTTGGGGAAGCTGATGTAGTGGTGCATTCTCTGCATCATGGCATCCAGGAACTTCCTGCAGAAACGTGACAGGCAACTCTGGGATACACCACCCACCGCAGCTATCACCACCTGATAACTGCCGGATGCCAGCAGATGTAGGCTGCAGAGCACCTGCACATGTGGGGGTATGGCGTGCGCCCTTCTTATTGGCTGGTCCAGGAGTGGGTGAAGGTCCCTGATTAAGTCCATGATGGTTTCGGGGTGTAGCCTGTACCTCTCATGTATCTCTGCATCAGTCAGCTGGAATAGTGTGATGCGCTGTCTGTAGATGCGTTCCTCCCGTCGCCAAACCCTCAGTCCTGCTGCCTGTAGACGTAGGCGCCTTGCAATGAAATACATAGCGGCCATGTTGTCCACGCTGTTGCATTTTGGGATTGCTTATATGCACTGTTGATGGTTACCACCTGCTTTCAATCCGTGTTAATTACCGACTCTTATTTGCCGATTTTCTTGGATTTCTTAATTACCGAGTGCTCCTACATGTCATTTTAATTTTTACCACTTCATATTTACCACTTCATATTTACCGATTCGTTAAGTATGTATTCGGTAACTCTGATTCGGTATTTTAGAATTCGGCAAATATGATTCGGTATTTACCGCCTCATATTTACCGAAAAGTCGTTTTTGGACTCCTACATCTCACTTGTCTGAATACCGGTCGGTAACGGCATATTTACCGAAAATCGGCCGTTACCGACCGGTATTTGGCTACCTACATGAGGCCCTAAAACACAATAAAACACTAAAACAATAAAACACTAAAACAATAAAACACTAAAACAATAAAACACTAAAACTATAAAACACTAAAACTATAAAACACTAAAACAATAAAACACTAAACCACTAAAACAATAAAACACTAAAACTATAAAACACTAAAACACTAAACCACTAAAACACTCTAACACACTAAAACACTAAAACACTCTAACACACTAAAACACTAAAACACAATAAAACACTAAAACAATAAAACAATAAAACACTAAAACAATAAAACACTAAAAAACACGAACACACTAAAACACAACAACACTAAAACACTACAACACTAACACTAAAACACTCTAACACACTAAAACACTCTAAAACACTAAAACACTACAACACTACAACACTACAACACTCTAAAACACTAAAACACAAACACTGACAATAAAACATAAAACACTAAAACAATAAATCACTAAAACAATAAAACACTAACACTCTAACACACTAAAACACTAAAACACAAAAACACTAAAACACTAAAACACTCTAACACACTAAAACACTAAAACACTCTAACACACTAAAACACTCTAAAACACTACAACACTCTTACACACTAAAACACAAAAACACAGAAACACAGAAACACTAAAACACTAACACTAAAACACTAAAACACTAAAACACTAAAACACTCTAAAACACTCTTACACACTAAAACAATAAAACAATAAAACACTAAAACACTAAAACACTAAAACAATTATCCACTAAAACAATAAAACACTAAAACAATAAAACACTAAAACAATAAAACACAAAAACACAAAAACACTAAAACACTAACACTAAAACACTCTAACACACTCAAACACTAAACCACTAAAACACTAAAACAATAAAACACTAAAACAATAAAACACAAAAACACAAAAACACAAAAACACTAAAACACTAACACTAAAACACTCTAACACACTAAAACACTAAACCACTAAAACACTAAAACAATAAAACACTAAAACAATAAAACACTCTACCACATTAAAACACTAAAACACTCTAACACACTAAAACACAACAACACTAAAACACTACAACACTAACACTAAAACACTAACACACTAAAACATTTTAAAACACTAAAACACTAAAACACTTACACACTAAAACACTCTAACACACTAAAACACTAAAACACTCTAACACACTAAAACACTCTCAAACACTACAACACTCTTACACACTAAAACACAAAAACACAGAAACACAGAAACACTAAAACACTCTAAAACACTACAACACTCTAACACACTAAAACACAACAAAACTAAAACACTAACACTAAAACACACTAACACTAAAACACTCTAACACACTAAAACACTCTTACACACTAAAACACTCTAACACACTAAAACACTAAAACACTCTAACACACTAAAACACTCTAAAGCACTACAACACTCTAACACACTAAAACACTAAAACACTAAAACACAAAAAAACTAAAACACTAACACGAAAACACTCACACACACTAAAACACAAACACAGAAACACTAAAACACTAACACTAAAACAGTAAAACAGTAAAACACTCTAAAACACTCTTACACACTAAAACAATAAAACAATAAAACACTAAAACAGTAACACACTAAAACACTAAAACACACTAAAACACAAAAACACTAACAATAAAACATTAAAACAATAAAACACTAAAACACTAAACCACTAAAACACTCTAACACACTAAAACACTAAAACACTCTAACACACTAAAACACTAAAACACTCTAACACACTAAAACACAATAAAACACTAAAACACAATAAAACACTAAAACAATAAAACACTAAAACAATAAAACACTAAAACAATAAAACACTAAAACAATAAAACACTAAAACTATAAAACACTAAAACAATAAAACACTAAACCACTAAAACAATAAAACACTAAAACTATAAAACACTAAAACACTAAACCACTAAAACACTCTAACACACTAAAACACTAAAACACTCTAACACACTAAAACACTTAGGGCCTCATGTAGGTAGCCAAATACCGGTCGGTAACGGCCGATTTTCGGTAAATATGCCGTTACCGACCGGTATTCAGACAAGTGAGATGTAGGAGTCCAAAAACGACTTTTCGGTAAATATGAGGCGGTAAATACCGATTCATATTTACCGAATTCCAAAATACCGATTCGGAGTTACCGAATACATAATTAACGAATCGGTAAATATGAAGTGGTAAATATGAAGTGGTAAAAATGAAAATGACATGTAGGAGCACTCGGTAATTAAGAAATCCAAGAAAATCGGTAAATTAGAGTCGGTAATTAACACGGATTGAAAGCAGGTGGTAACCATCAACAGTGCAGATAAGCAATCCCAAAATGCAACAGCGTGGACAACATGCCCGCTATGTACGTCATTGCAAGGCGCCTACATCTACAGGCAGCAGGACTGAGGGTTTGGCGACGGGAGGAACGCATGTACAGACAGCGCATCACACTAGTCCAGCTGACTGATGCAGTGATACATGAGAGGTACAGGCTACACCCCGAAACCATCATGGACTCAATCAGGGACCTGCACCCACTCCTGGACCAGCCAATAAGAAGGGCGCACGCCATACCCCCACATGTGCAGGTGCTCTGCAGCCCACATCTGTTGGCATCCGGCAGTTATCAGGTGGTGACAGCTGCGGTGGGTGGTGTATCCCAGAGTTGCCCGTCCCGTTCCCTCAGGAATTTCCTGGATGCCATGATGCAGAGAATGCACCACTACATCAGCTTCCACAACACACAGGCTGCACTGCAGTAAACAAAAACAGACATTTCTCACATGGCACAGTTCCCCCATTTCATTGGCTGCATTGATGGTACACACATCCCAATCTGTCCACCAGCTGACACAGAGCACATCTACAGGATCAGGAAGTCCACCCACTCCATCAATGTGCATACCGAATTGAATGATTTTGGGAATGGTCCTGTGGGTGGCAGAACCCAAAGGTGGGCGTATGCTACTTACAACGAAGTCTGCAAGTTGTCGCACAGTGAGGCGGCTTCCAGATTGAGAGCTATTGACCAAGCAAACATGGAGAAGGCTTTTGCCGTCATAGATAATAGCTTTAGCACTCTCACTTCTAGGATTCATACATGAGACAATAGGCACATGCAAGTACACGGCGCATGCAATGTACAAGCCCCGATTTTGGCGTGCGTCCTACGAGGTATCCCAGTGCCTGTGATTACACCTTCTTTCACTCTGCTTGCAAACGGTATTTATTTAATTTTGATTAATGAAGCTTGCTGCGGGATGTGAGTGGGAATCCCGTACATAACTGTCTCGCATAAAGTTGTCTGCTGCAATACTGTTCTTTTTCCACCCCCGCATGTGCGGCGGGATGTTTCCATCTGGCCTTCGATTCCAACCTTGAAAGCAGAGTTCAACAAGTTGAGCAGAATAGAGCGCCATTGTCCCACAAAGAGGTGCCTTTGACTTCCTCTCGTGAAACATTTGTCCTTCACGTTGCTAATACGCGCACTGAGGTACAGGCGCCTCTGAACACTGACCTCCCCCTGCATTTCAGCTCTTTGATCCAAACTATTATCAATGCCTCGTCCACGACCAGCCTGGCTCATTTTTTTTAACATGTGGGCTCAGGGCCCCGTGACCTCTTTCCTAACTATTTTTGGTGTAATTCCGGCATTTGTTCATTCACTTTTCTCGAGCATCTTTGGAGGTGTTCCGCTGCTTCTGGCGCTAGTGGCAGGTGTGCTGCTTTACCTTTTCGTACTCCGGAATGGCTGCTCCTTCTGTGCCACACGAGCACCTATCCCGTCTGCATCTTCTTCGTGATAGGATGCTTGACTTCTATGGTACTTTGCCATTGGCGACTGTGAGCCTGGCTTATGGATTATCCTTCAGGTATTCCTACTTCACCTGCGTACAACCTGTATTACACTGCCTGGATTGTCCCTTTGAATGGCCTCTGGATTTGTGCTTGACCAACATGGTGTCTCCGGTGCCGGATTTCGATCGACTGATGAGGCCCTTAGTGTCTCACGAGTTGTCCTGTTCTGGTGTCCGGATCATGGCGTGTGGTGCGGCGCATGGTATCCTGGGTAATTGGGACATCTCAGCGGCAGCCTACGACTTCTTGTCCATGAGCTATTTGGAGGAACATTCCGGGTGCCCTCTGATTGTGCTAGAGGCTCCGTTGGTTGGAGAACACGTATGTTCCTTTTCTTTACTTAATTGGATGGCTGAGACTTTTAGTGGCCCTGCAAACGATTTTTTGTTGGAAGCCGTGGCCACATATGCTGCCTATACATTCATGGATTAACTGGATTGTCGTCCATTGCGCCTGTGCTACTGGACAGCACCCTGGCGCAACATTTATTTCTCTTATTTCTCGTTTTTCTCTTCCTGATGGTCGGCTTGAGTTTTTTACTATACTTGCATTGTGTTTTTTGGAATTTTATGCTGCAATGAATTGGACTTTAGGACTTTGGCGCTGCATTGGTTACGCCTTGTTCTGCTCTGACGAAACTGAACTCTGCGTTCTCTCTTTTCTTGCCTATTACATGTTGCTTCGCTCAAGGGGGCGTGTAGTGAGTTCTCCCTGAATACGTACATACATTGTTCAGTTAGCATAACCACGTTGAATATTATGTAGCCATCTTTTTGTCTTTGCACACGACACTGCGTTTACATGTTCTTTCTTGAATAAACTGCTGACTCGAGACTTCCTTCAGACGAGTGCATTCTGTTGTTCCCATCCCAAGCTCTGCGCAGCGACCTTGGTCTGTACATGCTGTGACACACAGTCTGGAATTTTACACGATGCATGTTTTCCACTCTAGGTTGTTCGACCCACTATTTAGCCATGACACACGCGCAGCTGCAATTACCTGAAAGTTGGTGCTTTTCATATCACAGACATCATGTTTATTGTTCAGACCGAAGACGTGCCTTCCTGCGAGACGGCTCCTGATGCTCCTGTGATGTGATTTCACTGAGCTGATTTTTGAGGTATGGGGTCCCCTATTCAAGCCTGAGAGACCTTCTATTATAACATCATTATGATATTGGCTACTTGGTTAAGGGAAGGTGGTAGTATCCTCGGTATTTTCCGATTCGCTAAATACCACCTCGGTATTTACCGATTCGGTAAATACCACCTCGGTATTTACCGATTCGGTGAATTCCGATTCGTGATTACCGAATGTTACCGAATCGGTAACTGTTACCGAATTTTTACCTACATATAACTTACCTATTCTAATTTACCGATTCGGTACGGCTCGGTATTTAAGAACCGGTAAAATTTATTTACCTACATGAGGCCCTAAAACACAATAAAACACTAAAACAATAAAACAATAAAACACTAAAACAATAACACACTAAATCACTCTTACACACTAAAACACTCTAACACACTAAAACACTAAAACACTCTAACACACGAAAACACTCTAAAGCACTACAACACTCTAACACACTAAAACACTAAAACACTAAAACACAAAAAAACTAAAACACTAACACGAAAACACTCGAACACACTAAAACACAAACACAGAAACACTAAAACACTAACACTAAAACAGTAAAACAGTAAAACACTCTAAAACACTCTTACACACTAAAACAATAAAACAATAAAACACTAAAACAGTAACACACTAAAACACTAAAACACACTAAAACACAAAAACACTAACAATAAAACATTAAAACACTAAAACACTAAAACACTAAACCACTAAAACACTCTAACACACTAAAACACTAAAACACTCTAACACACTAAAACACTAAAACACTCTAACACACTAAAACACAATAAAACACTAAAACAATAAAACACTAAAACTATAAAACACTAAAACAATAAAACACTAAACCACTAAAACAATAAAACACTAAAACTATAAAACACTAAAACACTAAACCACTAAAACACTCTAACACACTAAAACACTAAAACACTCTAACACACTAAAACACTAAAACACAATAAAACACTAAAACAATAAAACAATAAAACACTAAAACAATAAAACACTAAAAAACTCTAACACACTAAAACACAACAACACTAAAACACTACAACACTAACACTAAAACACTCTAACACACTAAAACACTCTAAAACACTAAAACACTAAAACACTACAACACTACAACACTCTAAAACACTAAAACACAAACACTGACAATAAAACATAAAACACTAAAACAATAAATCACTAAAACAATAAAACACTAACACTCTAACACACTAAAACACTAAAACACAAAAACACTAAAACACTAAAACACTAAAACACGCTAACACACTAAAACACTAAAACACTAACACACTAAAACACGCTAACACTCTAACACTCTAACACACTAAAACACTAAAACACTCTAACACACTAAAACACTCTAAAACACTACAACACTCTTACACACTAAAACACAAAAACACAGAAACACAGAAACACTAAAACACTAACACTAAAACACTAAAACACTAAAACACTAAAACACTCTAAAACACTCTTACACACTAAAACAATAAAACAATAAAACACTAAAACACTAAAACACTAAAACAATTATCCACAAACAAATAAAAACACTAACAATAAAACACAAACACCAAACACTAAACAAAAACTAAAAAATTGAACACACTAAAACACTAAAACAATAAAACACTAAAAATAAAACACTAAAACACTAAAACACTAAAACATAAAACACAAAACAAACACAAAACAATAAACCAAAACCACTAAAACAATAAAACACTAAAACTATAAAACACCAAAACACTAAACCACTAAAACACTCTAACACTCTAAACACACTAAAACACTAAACACTCTAACACACTAAAACAATAAAACAACTAAAAAAACAAAAACAATAAAACAATAAAAACACTAAAACAAAAAAACACTAAAAAACTCTAACACACTAAAACACAACAACACTAAAACACTACAACACTAACACTAAAACACTCTAACACACTAAAACACTAAAACACTACAACACTACAACACTCTAAAACACTAAAACACAAACATTGACAATAAAACATAAAAAACTAAAACAATAAATCACTAAAACAATAAAACACTAACACTCTAACACACTAAAACACTAAAACACAAAAACACTAAAACACTAAAACACGCTAACACACTAAAACACTAAAACACTAACACACTAAAACACGCTAACACTCTAACACTCTAACACACTAAAACACTAAAACACTCTAACACACTAAAACACTCTAAAACACTACAACACTCTTACACACTAAAACACAAAAACACAGAAACACAGAAACACTAAAACACTAACACTAAAACACTAAAACACTAAAACACTAAAACACTCTAAAAACACTCTTACACACTAAAACAATAAAACAATAAAACACTAAAACACTAAAACACTAAAACACTAAAACACTAAAACAATTATCCACTAAAACAATAAAACACTAAAACAATAAAACACTAAAACAATAAAACACAAAAACACCAAAACACTAAAACACTAACACTAAAACACTCTAACACACTAAAACACTAAAACAGTAACACACTAAAACACTAAAACACACTAAAACACAAAAACACTAACAATAAAACATTAAAACAATAAAACACTAAAACACTAAACCACTAAAACACTCTAACACTCTAACACACTAAAACACTAAACCACTAAAACACTAAAACAATAAAACACTAAAACAATAAAACAATAAAACACTAAAACACTCTACCACATTAAAACACTCTAACACACTAAAACACAACAACACTAAAACACTACAACACTAACACTAAAACACTAACACACTAAAACATTCTAAAACACTAAAACACTAAAACACTACAACACTACAACACTACAACACTCTAACACTCTAAAACACTAAAACACTCTAACACACTAAAACACTAACACACTAAAACATTAAAACACACTAAAACATTAAAACACAATAAAACACTAAAACACACTAAAACACACTAAAACACACTAAAACACACTAAAACACTAAAACAATAAAACAATAAAACAATAAAACAATAAAACAATAAAACAATAAAACACTCTAACACTCTAACACTCTAACACTCTAACACACTAAAACACTAAAACACAACAACACTAACACTAAAACACTCTAACACACTAAAACACTAACACACTAAAACACTACAACACTACAACACTCTAACACTCTAAAACACTAAAACACAAACACTGACAATAAAACATAAAACACTAAAACAATAAATCACTAAAACAATAAAACACTAACACTCTAACACACTAAAACACTAACACACTAAAACACTCTAAAACACTAAAACACTCTTACACACTAAAACACTCTAACACACTAAGACATTAAAACATTCTAACACACTAAAACACTAAAACACTAAAACACGCTAACACACCAAAACACTAAAACACTAACACACTAAAACACGCTAACACTCTAACACTCTAACACACTAAAACACTAAAACACTCTAACACACTAAAACACTCTAAAACACTACAACACTCTTACACACTAAAACACAAAAACACATAAACACATAAACACTAAAACACTAACACTAAAACACTAAAACACTAAAACACTAAAACACTCTAAAACACTCTTACACACTAAAACAATAAAACAATAAAACACTAAAACACTAAAACACTAAAACAATTATCCACTAAAACAATAAAACACTAAAACAATAAAACACAAAAACAATAAAACACAAAAACACAAAAACACTAAAACACTAAAACACTAACACTAAAACACTCTAACACACCATAACACACCAAAACACTAAAACAGTAACACACTAAAACACTAAAACACACTAAAACACAAAAACACTAACAATAAAACATTAAAACACTAAAACACTAAAACACTAAACCACTAAAACACTCTAACACACTAAAACACTAAAACACTCTAACACACTAAAACACTAAAACACTCTAACACACTAAAACACAATAAAACACTAAAACAATAAAACACTAAAACTATAAAACACTAAAACAATAAAACACTAAACCACTAAAACAATAAAACACTAAAACTATAAAACACTAAAACACTAAACCACTAAAACACTCTAACACACTAAAACACTAAAACACTCTAACACACTAAAACACTAAAACACAATAAAACACTAAAACAATAAAACAATAAAACACTAAAACAATAAAACACTAAAAAACTCTAACACACTAAAACACAACAACACTAAAACACTACAACACTAACACTAAAACACTCTAACACACTAAAACACTCTAAAACACTAAAACACTAAAACACTACAACACTACAACACTCTAAAACACTAAAACACAAACACTGACAATAAAACATAAAACACTAAAACAATAAATCACTAAAACAATAAAACACTAACACTCTAACACACTAAAACACTAAAACACAAAAACACTAAAACACTAAAACACTAAAACACGCTAACACACTAAAACACTAAAACACTAACACACTAAAACACGCTAACACTCTAACACTCTAACACACTAAAACACTAAAACACTCTAACACACTAAAACACTCTAAAACACTACAACACTCTTACACACTAAAACACAAAAACACAGAAACACAGAAACACTAAAACACTAACACTAAAACACTAAAACACTAAAACACTAAAACACTCTAAAACACTCTTACACACTAAAACAATAAAACAATAAAACACTAAAACACTAAAACACTAAAACAATTATCCACTAAAACAATAAAACACTAAAACAATAAAACACTAAAACAATAAAACACAAAAACACCAAAACACTAAAACACTAACACTAAAACACTCGAACACACTAAAACACTAAAACAATAAAACACTAAAACAATAAAACACTAAAACAATAAAACACTAAAACTATAAAACACTAAAACAATAAAACACTAAACCACTAAAACAATAAAACACTAAAACTATAAAACACCAAAACACTAAACCACTAAAACACTCTAACACACTAAAACACTAAAACACTCTAACACACTAAAACACTAAAACACAATAAAACACTAAAACAATAAAACAATAAAACACTAAAACAATAAAACACTAAAAAACTCTAACACACTAAAACACAACAACACTAAAACACTACAACACTAACACTAAAACACTCTAACACACTAAAACACTAAAACACTAAAACACTACAACACTACAACACTCTAAAACACTAAAACACAAACATTGACAATAAAACATAAAAAACTAAAACAATAAATCACTAAAACAATAAAACACTAACACTCTAACACACTAAAACACTAAAACACAAAAACACTAAAACACTAAAACACGCTAACACACTAAAACACTAAAACACTAACACACTAAAACACGCTAACACTCTAACACTCTAACACACTAAAACACTAAAACACTCTAACACACTAAAACACTCTAAAACACTACAACACTCTTACACACTAAAACACAAAAACACAGAAACACAGAAACACTAAAACACTAACACTAAAACACTAAAACACTAAAACACTAAAACACTCTAAAACACTCTTACACACTAAAACAATAAAACAATAAAACACTAAAACACTAAAACACTAAAACACTAAAACACTAAAACAATTATCCACTAAAACAATAAAACACTAAAACAATAAAACACTAAAACAATAAAACACAAAAACACCAAAACACTAAAACACTAACACTAAAACACTCTAACACACTAAAACACTAAAACAGTAACACACTAAAACACTAAAACACACTAAAACACAAAAACACTAACAATAAAACATTAAAACAATAAAACACTAAAACACTAAACCACTAAAACACTCTAACACTCTAACACACTAAAACACTAAACCACTAAAACACTAAAACAATAAAACACTAAAACAATAAAACAATAAAACACTAAAACACTCTACCACATTAAAACACTCTAACACACTAAAACACAACAACACTAAAACACTACAACACTAACACTAAAACACTAACACACTAAAACATTCTAAAACACTAAAACACTAAAACACTACAACACTACAACACTACAACACTCTAACACTCTAAAACACTAAAACACTCTAACACACTAAAACACTAACACACTAAAACATTAAAACACACTAAAACATTAAAACACAATAAAACACTAAAACACACTAAAACACACTAAAACACACTAAAACACACTAAAACACTAAAACAATAAAACAATAAAACAATAAAACAATAAAACAATAAAACAATAAAACACTCTAACACTCTAACACTCTAACACTCTAACACACTAAAACACTAAAACACAACAACACTAACACTAAAACACTCTAACACACTAAAACACTAACACACTAAAACACTACAACACTACAACACTCTAACACTCTAAAACACTAAAACACAAACACTGACAATAAAACATAAAACACTAAAACAATAAATCACTAAAACAATAAAACACTAACACTCTAACACACTAAAACACTAAAACACAAAAACACTAAAACACTAACACTAAAACACTCTAACACACTAAAACACTCTAAAACACTAAAACACTCTTACACACTAAAACACTCTAACACACTAAGACATTAAAACATTCTAACACACTAAAACACTAAAACACTAAAACACGCTAACACACCAAAACACTAAAACACTAACACACTAAAACACGCTAACACTCTAACACTCTAACACACTAAAACACTAAAACACTCTAACACACTAAAACACTCTAAAACACTACAACACTCTTACACACTAAAACACAAAAACACATAAACACATAAACACTAAAACACTAACACTAAAACACTAAAACACTAAAACACTAAAACACTCTAAAACACTCTTACACACTAAAACAATAAAACAATAAAACACTAAAACACTAAAACACTAAAACAATTATCCACTAAAACAATAAAACACTAAAACAATAAAACACAAAAACAATAAAACACAAAAACACAAAAACACTAAAACACTAAAACACTAACACTAAAACACTCTAACACACCAAAACACTAAAACAGTAACACACTAAAACACTAAAACACACTAAAACACAAAAACACTAACAATAAAACATTAAAACAATAAAACACTAAAACACTAAACCACTAAAACACTCTAACACTCTAACACACTAAAACACTAAAACACTAAAACACTAAAACAATAAAACACTAAAACAATAAAACACTAAAACACTAAAACAATAAAACACTCTACCACCTTAAAACACTAAAACACTCTAACACACTAAAACACAACAACACTAAAACACTACAACACTAACACTAAAACACAAACACACTAAAACATTCTAAAACACTAAAACACTAAAACACTACAACACTACAACACTACAACACTACAACACTACAACACTCTAACACTCTAAAACACTAAAACACTCTAACACACTAAAACACTAACACACTAAAACATTAAAACACACTAAAACATTAAAACACAATAAAACACTAAAACACACTAAAACACACTAAAACACACTAAAACACTAAAACACTAAAACACTAAAACACTAAAACAATAAAACAATAAAACAATAAAACAATAAAACACTCTAACACTCTAACACTCTAACACACTAAAACACTAAAACACAACAACACTAACACTAAAACACTCTAACACACTAAACACTAACACACTAAAACACTACAACACTACAACACTCTAACACTCTAAAACACTAAAACACAAACACTGACAATAAAACATAAAACACTAAAACAATAAATCACTAAAACAATAAAACACTAACACTCTAACACACTAAAACACTAAAACACAAAAACACTAAAACACTAACACTAAAACACTCTAACACACTAAAACACTCTAAAACACTAAAACACTCTTACACACTAAAACACTCTTACACACTAAAACACTCTAACACTCTAACACACTAAAACACTAAAACACTCTAACACACTAAAACACTCTAAAACACTACAACACTCTTACACACTAAAACACAAAAACACAGAAACACAGAAACACTAACACTAAAACACTAACACTAAAACACTAAAACACTAAACCACTAAAACACTCTAACACACTAAAACACTCTAACACACTAAAACACTAAAACACTAAAACACTCTAACACACTAAAACACTAAAACACTAAAACACTCTAACACACTAAAACACTAAAACACAAAAACACTAAAACACTAAAACACTAAAACACTAAAACACTAAAACACTAAAACACCAAAACACCAACACACTAAAACACTAAAACACTAAAACACTAAAACACTAAAACACTAAAACACTAAAACACTAAAACTATAAAACACTAAAACACTAAAACACTAAAACACTAAAACACTAAAACACTAAAACACTAAACCAATAAACCAATAAAACACTCTACCACACTAAAACACACTAAAACACACTAAAACACTAAAACACTAAAACACTAAAACACTAAAACACTAAACCAATAAACCAATAAACCAATAAACCAATAAAACACTCTACCACACTAAAACATTAAAACACTAAAACACTACAACACTAACACTAAAACACTCTAACACACTAAAACATTCTAAAACACTAAAACACTAAAACACTACAACACTACAACACTACAACACTACAACACTCTAAAACACTAAAACACTCTAACACACTAAAACACTAACGCACTAAAACATTAAAACACTAAAACACTAAAACACTCTAACACACTAAAACACTAAAACACTAAAACACAAAAACACTAAAACACTCTAACACACTAAAACACTCTAAAACACTAAAACACTCTAACACACTAAAACACTCTAACACACTAAAACACAAAAACACTAACACTAAAACAATAAAACACTAAAACACTAAAACACTAAAACACTAAAACACTAAAACACTAAAACACTAAAACACTAAAAGACTAAAAGACTAAAACACCAAAACACTACAACACTAAAACACTAAAACACTCTAACACACTAAAACACTACCACACTAACACACTAAAACATTAAAACACTAAAACACTAAAACACTAAAACACTAAAACACTAAAACACTAAAACACTAAAACACTACAACGCCAAAATAGCTGTTGGACCACACCTCCCTAGGGATGCATATAATGTTAATGTCTGCATTGGAGTTGTGGCGGATGATGATCACAGAGGTGGTATGTCATCACTGGATTGGGATGGTGTGTGATGATGCCATCAGAGGTTGTATGTGATTATAGCAGCACCAGGGTCTATATAGAGATGGTGGCTTCAGCCGTGATGAAAGTTCCCACAAAGTTAGAATGTTAAGATAGTTTTATTCAAGTAAACCATAGAAATAGCAAATGATTATAGGAGTTCTTAATGAGATAATGATTGAATGTAATCATATCCAAGTCCCTATAGAGTTATTGTTTGATTATTGGGATGTTCAAGTCCCCAGGATTAGTGCATAGTGTTCTAGTCCCCACTGAAATAGTGTGTAAAGACAAAGCTTAAATCCCCATCCAGATAATGTGAAGCTAATAATGTTCAAGTCCAAACAGAGCTTGTGTGTAATTACAGTAATGTTATGGTCCCAACAAAGATGGTATGTTATTATAGTGATGCTCAAGTCCCCACATAGATAGTGTGTGATCATAGTGATGTTCAAGTCCCCACAAAGACAGTGTGTTATTATAGTGTTTTCAAGTCCCCACAAAGATAGTGTGTTATTATACAGATGTTCAAGTCCCCACATAGATAGTGTGTTCTTATAGTGATGCTCAAGTCCCCACAAAGATAGTGTGTTATTATAGTGTTTTTCAAGTCCCCACAAAGATAGTGTGTTATTATACAGATGTTCAAGTCCACACAAAGATAGTGTGTTATTATAGTGTTTTTCAAGTCCCCACAAAGATAGTGTGTTATTATACAGATGTTCAAGTCCCCACAAAGATAGTGTGTTCTTATAGTGTTTTTTCAAGTCACCACAAATATAGTTTGTTATTACAGTGTTTTTTCAAGTCCACACAAAGATAGTGTGTTATTATAGTGATGTTCAAGTCCCCACAGAGATAGTGTGTGAAGATGATTGTGTTCAAGTCTCTATTGAAATAGTGTGTACTTTCAGAGCTTAAATCCCATTATAAAGAGTGTGAAGCTAAGGATGGCCACGTCCACGCAGAGGTTTTGTGTAATTATAGGAAAGCTCAAGTCTCCACAGAGATGGTATGTTATTCTAGTGATGTTCAAATCCTAACAGAGTTAGTGTGTTATTATGGAGATTTTCAAGTCCCTCAAAGATAGTGTGGCATTTTAGTGATGCTCATGTCCCTGTGGAGATAATGTGGTATCATAGTGATGTTCAAGTCCCCACAGAGACAGCATGGGAAGATAATTGTATTAAAGTCTTCACTGAAATATTGTGTAAAGACAAAGCTTAAATACCCATACTGTAAGTGTGAAGTTAAGGATGTTCAAGTCCAAACAAGGGTTGTGTGTAATTACAGGAATGCTCAAGTGCCCACAGAGATAGTGTGTTACTGTAGTGATTTTCAAGTTCCCACAAACACAGTGTGTTTTATAGTGATGTTCATGTCCCCACAGAGATAGTGTGTGAAGATGATTGTGTTTAAGTACCCACTGAAATAGTGTGTATTGTCAAATCTTAAATCTCATTACAAAGAGTAGGAAACTAATGATGTGCAAGTCTGCACACAGGCTGTATGTAATTATAGAAATGTTCAAGTTTCCTCAGAGATGGTATGTTATTATAGTGATGTGTATGTCCCACAGAGATAGTGTGCTCTTATAGTAATGTTCATATGCCCACAAAGATAGTGTTATTATAATGATGTTCAAGTCCCCACAGAGATAGTGTGGGAAGGTGATTATATTCAAGTCTTCACTGAAATAGTGTGTAATGACAAAGATTAAATTCCCAGGGAGTGTTAAGTTAATGATGATCAAGTCCAGACAGAGGTTTTTTGTAATTATAGGAAGGCTCAAGCACCCACAGAGAGGGTATGATATTATAGTGATTTGCAAGTCCCCACAAAGATGTGTTATTATAATGATGTTCAAGTCTCCACAGAGATATAGTGTGAAGATGATTGTGTTCAAGTCCCCACTAAAAATAGTGTGTAAAAACAATGCTTAAATCCTCACACAGAGCGTTTGAAGATAATGATGCTCAGGTCCAAACAGATTTGTGTGTAATGATAAGAATGTTCACATTCCCTCAGAGACAGTGTTTGAAGGAAATCATGATCAAGTACCCACACAGATAGTGTGTTGATATAGTGAAGTTAAAGGCCCCTTAAAGAGTGCATGTGATTACACCAATGTTCATGCTAGGAGGCATGGCCTGCGTGGCAAACACGACAGACACCTGAAGCAAGCCTCACAGCTCAAAGCTTTTTTAATCAGGCTATTATCTATCCATGCAAGGGAGATTTCATCCCCAGGTCTGTGGTCCAGTGCTGGAGGGTCTGGGGGTGGAACACTGCCTGGTTCTTTGTCCATCTTTGAACAAAAGTCTGGAGCCGGCGGTAGGGCCTCGTGGGCTGTGGGCAAAGCGGGGAAACCTCGACCTGGCAAGGCCCCTATCAGCTGGGTAAAGTGACCCGCGGAATGCTTCCGGGAGGAAATCAATTGGTCCCAGGAGGCCCTGGTGCTCTGTGATCCCCTACTGCTGATCACTGTCGAGAGTCAGAGTACCCATACAGCAAGTCAGCAGAGCCGCAGTCCAGAGAGACTAGCCACGACCTAGGGCTGCAAGCCCTCTCAGTGGGATTCTGTGGCAACCAAAGTGAAACTCCTGCTGAAAAATCACAGGTGCCTTGCGGAGTGCGTCACCAACTCTGAGAGAACATTGGCTGAGCTACAGCCACCTATGTTTGACCTTCATACTTGGGTACAGGGCTTACAGGACATGGTTCGTACTATGGAACAAAGAGCAGAGGATTCGGAGGACCGCTCATGTCTCAACAATGTTTCCATAGCAGCAATATTATTGACTACCTGGTAAAAAGACCTGGTCCCCCACCACAGCTTCACATCCATGGAGCCTGGAGGGTCTCAGCGGGAGGCCCTCCATGTTTCATAGTGGCCCAAATACTCAATTATAATGACTGGGATGCAATACTAGATAGGACACTGAGTACTGATCCCATACTTGTGGACAATCACTGCATGTTGCATTCTATACACTGACAGTCCCGAGACAGATGGCCTCTTTTTGGGGAGTCAAGCGTAAATTGCATGCCTTGGGGGTCAAGTAGGTCCATAGCGTCAGGCAGTTAACCCAGGTGCCAGCAGCTACATTCCACAAATGCTCTGGTGACCATGGAGTTCCTCCTCTGAGGCCTTGGAAAATGGAGATACTTACTCTGGAGTGCTACAGGAGATGGGGGTCACCTCTCAGGGTTACCACCCAAACAGCAGATGACCTCCTCTAACTGACAGGCCATAGCTGTACTTTCCTTGTGCTTATCCTTCACCAACCCTGGGTCCCACAGGGTGTCTCAGCCTCCTGCGTTTAGGACCACTACTTCAGAAGCTTGATATACCCTTCAGGTCACAATCACACCTTCACCATCAAAAGCATAGGCTACTCTCCCATCTATGATGCCTTTTCGCGTGATCCACGGCCCAATTAGGACTTACCTTAAATTGTTTTGTTCCTACTTGCTGAGAAGTGCAGCATGTGCATGGGCGGTGGGCGCGGGGGTGTGGAGACAGGTGAAGTGGCAATGTGAGCAGAAAAAGTGGCCCACTGTGGACTGAGGTGCGGCTCGGCAGCAACATTTGTAGCGGCGTCCAGGGTTGAGCAGGTGGAGCTCGTCAGTGGTGTAGCTGCGGGAGGTATTTGGACCAGGGTTCCTGGCACTGGGTGCTGCCGTACAGATGAGTGACATAGAATGGAGTGATGTAACTCCTTGTCCCCATAAGGTGCTTTAATCAGGACTTTACAGTTAGGGTCTGTTTTGGGCCCCTCTGGGGAATGTTCTCCTCATATTAGTTCCGCCAGGGGTATTAAACAGGGATGCATCTTAGCGCTCTTTACTTTCCTGCTCTATAAATTGATTCAACAAACATCTAGTGGATAAAGGCAAAGAACTCCTCGCATGGGATCTCAACCAGTACCAATTCTCTTATATGCGGATGATGCAGTGCTTCTTTCCCACAAAGTAAATGGCCTACATGTCTTCTAGATTTAGGTTTTACTTATATGGAAGACCTGGATTTGCAGGAAAATTATTCTAAGTCTTATAGTCTGACTTGTGGCCACCCAAGCGCTATGTTATGGGGAGGACAAATTTAGAAAAGATATAGGGCCTTATTTACAAGAAAGTGATGCAGCGGGGAAACCGCAAGCCATTTGGCTGCACCATGCTGTGTCACTTTTAAAGCACTGGGATGCGTCATATTTACAACAACATGAGGCATCCCTGAGCTCTCCCTGTGCCGGTGCACAATTGGCAGCCATGCGCCAATGCAGTCACCCTTGCGCCATGGCACAAGGGTGTCTGCATTTTAGGGGAGATTGTTTTTGTGCAGGATGGTATCCCTTCCTGCACAAAAACAATCACAGAGGTGTTTTCCTCTTTCTATGTGTGCAGCATTGAAAGAGGAAAAAATGAGGGGAAATAAAAGTATTTCTCATTGTTGCACCTCCTTACACCTCCCCTGGAGAGGCGTAAGATTCTGACGCATTCCCAGGATTATGAAACATTGTAAATCTGGGAATGCCGCAGAAACCCTGAGTGTTGTGTGGGAACACACACAGGAACACCCATGGCACGCTCCTTTCACACAAAGTGCAGTGTGAAAAGGGGCCATATTTACAAGCCCACGAAAAGCTATGCAGGGTAAAATAACTAGATAATCTATCAGGCATATCACACAGCAAATAACCAAGCCACTTAATACTATACCAAATTATCGGAATTCATCTTACATATGCAACATGCTAAGGCAATCTCTAAAATTGAAGATCACCAACAACCTGTAAAGGTCATCATAAGTGAAATATATAATCAAAGTGCAACAAAACAAAGGAACAAAGTCTATAGTTAACAGTTATTCAGTCAGTAACAGCATGAAAATAATATACATAGTGTGTCATATTTAGGCAAACATATATGTTTACCACTCACTGTTAGTATCAAATATACACAACAAAAGTGTACTCCCACTCATCAAGTCAGAGGTGGCCCATCCTGCTTTCACTTATTCCTCTTTCTCTTACTGTCTAGGAGCAATACACACAGACCAATTGCCAACTACACCTAGTCATGTGATCCAGGATAAAGGCTGCAGACACCAAATGTTTGGAATAAGACAACGTCAACATTCTAAGAGTGCCATCTTCAGAATTGTGAATTGAAATCCAACTTTACCATTAAAAAGGGCTTTAAAGTTCTATTCTCTAGACACCAAAGTCAATATCCCTATCTGCTCCCAATTGAAAGCTATCGCTTGTTCAAAGCATTAAGGTAACCCAATGTTATCCTACGAGAGGTAGGCCTAGCAGTAGTGAAAAGCGGATTTGATGAATTTCACTACCAGGACATGTAAAGCTTAAAAGTACATGTCCAACTTTTTAAATACTCTCCCCCCTGCCCTGTGGGCTGTTTAGGGCCTACCCTTGGGGTGACATATGTTTTGAAAGGAGGTTTATTTTGCAAGGTTATAATAGAATAATTAAAACAGCACATACAGGCTGCATTATCAGACTTATGACCTGTTTAAAAGAGCTATCTATGTGGGTAGCTCAATTAGTGCTGTAGGCCCACTACAAGCATTTAATTTACAGGCCCTGGTATAGTATAGTTCCTATTTCTCTAATAGGCTCTGCGCATTGGAATAATATACCCTATAGATTTGGCATAGGACTGAGATCAGTATGCCCCTATCGAGTATATTAAACTTAATTCATTTGTACCAGCTAACTCAGGGGCCACTGGAAACTCCCTGTAAACAAGAAGGGAGTAGTTTCTGGCTACCGCATAAACATGACAACTTTGTTTCCCTTTAGAATCGGAACACTCTCAGAATCGTGGAAACAGCAGATAACAGTTTCGCTCAGCTAATCGTGCATGCTTAGTTTCTTCAGAGTTACACAGAAAGAATAGACGGGCGTTTCAATAAAATGATTTATTGAACAGTTGTTTCTCGTGTAAGAGATATGAGCTGTTATAATCACAAGACAGTATGCAAGATATATTATGTACAGCGTAAGCAGTAGAAAGAAATAATACTGCGCTAGCATTATCTTTTAGCTATGACACATATATTCATATACATAAATAACATAGGCTAAAAATGTGAGTACTCATGAGATGCTTCTCTAACTAGTTCTACCCCAGTGTACCTAACCTAAGTGTAGTACTATGTAAGAAGTAGGTGCTGTATTCTATAGGATGTTATTCTATAGTTCAGTATAGAATGCCAAGAGTCCCTCTAGGTTCTAGTCAGCTCCATACCTTGAGAATGAGAGAGGTGGGAATCTCTTTCCGGGTCTCGAACTCTAACAACCCGCGAAGGGAGTCAGAACACTGGAAGCTGGATTTTCTGCGGGCAGGGATGACCGCATCTCTTGTCAGTGCGTCAGGCTGGGACAAGGGCTCCTCTAAAGTCGAGGTCTCCTCCGTACTTGCCCTCCTTGCCGTGGCAAGGAAAGGTAAATTTATATCTGGAAGGTGCTTAGGAATGTTTGCACTGACGTAAAGTCAGGCAGGGGAAGACGTCATGAATGAACCCTTAAGGAATAGCGGTTCATGCATAATAAATTAGTTCTTGGATAAATCAATAATCCTGGGCTAGGGAAACTCCCAACTGTATAAAAGTCTGGTTTCTAGGAACTCGTTGTGACGTTTGGGTGAACGGATGTAGGTGACCATGTCTGTATTTGGATAGCATGGCTAATGCCTAAATAAGGACTGGGATCTTATGCCTATATAAGGGCAATGCAAATTGTGCCTATCTAAGGACATGATTCAGGAAAACCTATATACGGACACCTAAAGCGGAATACAACACTTGGTACATGTAGTACCAGTTTAGTAGGGGCTTACTCGTGAATTAAATGTGCCAAGTGGGTGTAAGACAATTTTGCCATGTTTAAAAGAGGGAACACAAGGACTTTAGCACTGCTTAGCAGTTGTAAAGTGCGCAAAGTCCTAAGACCAACAAAAAGAAAGATCTGCAAAAAATGGAGGACAAAAGCAGAAGGTTTGGGGGAAGACCACCCTAAGGCTGACAGGTCTAACACAGCCGAAACTCTAATCCACTGTAAAAGTGTTGATTACTACCCTCTTGCCCCTAATTGATCTCAACTGGAGATGTTGCAAGTCCTTGATTAGTTCCTTGGCTGTTTAGACAAGGGTGGCTTCACTTTGTGGGCGGAACGGTGTTGCTCTACTTGCTGAGAGTGCAGTGGTAAACGCATAATAATAAAATGGTCATTACTATTTTATTATTCTGTTTGCTGCTGGCCATAGCGAGTGAATGGGGGGGAGGGGGCAGATTCCTGCAGATTGTAGGATGACATTGTTGTAGGTGCTCAATACTGCCTGCCGCCTGCCAATCTGACATGCGCACTTCAATGCCCGCAATCCCAGCAGTGTAAAACAGCTGAGGGATTGCAGGCACAGACCCCCAGCCTCAAAATGAGTGCTGGGTCAGCCTGCTCCAACCAATCCTGGAACTGCTCTGCTGCTCCAGGATTGGTTGGATTTGTGTTGCGCAAGGAGGGAAATCCTTCCCTTTCCTTCCTGCTCCTCGTCACCCCCAGGATCGGCGTGTATAGAGGAGCATCGGTTTGAAGTGCCCGGTAGCCGCCAGCCTTTATGGTGAGTGTCTCACCATTAATTAATGTTGCCAGTCGCCACTGCCTATAGAGATATGAGGCTGAAAGCTGAGTTTTTTTGTAAGGTCATGGAAATCCAAGGTGACTTTCAATATCCTTATCATGCACAGCAAGGGGTACTTTATTCTTTCCAATGGTCACACCATCACTATTTCCACAAACCACTTGATTCATTGGTGGTAGCTCATTCATATGAAAGAGAAAGAATGTTTGCAAACATGAAGAATAGTTGCAAAATTAAACATGAAGAAATTAATTGCATATTTGTTACAAGAAGATATTAGAATCAGTTTAATACGAATCAGTTTTTTTTTAAAGGCGCAGTAGCTCAGAATATGTTGAAACATGCATTAAGATTCTGACTTAAACATGTTGCCGGTCTGCTTGCCCCTGTACAGCTAGAAAAAAAAGCAGAAGAAATAAAGCAATATTTTTTGTTTACTACTTTAAACAGCCGCTTTAGTTATGTTCTGTGAGCTAACTTGACTCTCCTCTCGCCTGCTAACAAGCATTGTGATGCCAGACCTCAACTATAACGAGTTCGTACAGTTGAGCTCTGACATCATTTCTTTATAATAGATGTCTGGGTGCGTGACAAGTTGCCTATTATAAAGAAATTGGAGATGAGTTTATACAGATGAATTTATACACAGGAATTGCAGAATCCCATGTATTAAACATCTGTACCCCTTAATCTCCTCTCCCTCTAGAACTATTCTTTCTTTCTCTCTCTCTCTCCCTCTCTCTCTCTCTTTCTCTCTCACACACTTACATAAATTAAGTGATTTATCTGATAATATCACAATAAAGATAACAGTCGTCTCAAAATGCCTTAATGAGCATGAATGCCATGTACTTTTCTTCTTGAAATAGCCTGTATTACGTATTCTATCCTAAATACGAATAAATTACTGAAAGAAAAAAAGATATCTATTTAATTCAAATATAGGACTATACACACTGGAGCAGATTCATGGTGGTCATTTTAGTTCAGAGCAGGTTTTGCCACACAGAGAAATATTTCCCCAATAGAGATTTTTTTTTAAAGTGTTTCCAATACAGATTGAGTGTAAACTTCTGCACTGGTGAAAGGCCTACAAAAAAAAGGTTGCATGACATGTACAGATGTATGCTTGAAACCTGCACCTTGGGCAGCTTGCCAAATGAACAATGGAATTTTCTGTGAATAAGAAAAAAAAACATATGTCCATATCTCGGAGTGCATATAAAGGTGTAGTTTTAAGATTTTGTTTGTAAAGGCCAATTATAGGTATACTCTTTACGTAGTCGATTTTTTCAAACGCCATACATTATTTCTAGATAAGCACATTGGGCACAAAATCTTAAATGGGTATGAAGCAGGACTTTGCACCTGTGATTTGTGTTAGGTACAACCTGACACAAATTGCAGGTTCAAGGTGTGTATATAATTGAAATTCCAGTTTTTGAACCTGGGAATTGATGAATTATATGCATGTTCTGTATAGTTTCCCATTCTGGGTGATGCACATGAGAAATAGATGCAAATTGTACACCAATAAGTACTATGCCGTAGGGAAGCACACATTTGTGGCTTCGCTATTTGGGCAGTTTGAACCTGCGAATTGTGAGATTAAATTAATCAGGGTTTGTGTGCATGAGATCAGCTCGAGGCACCATATTACTATATAAAAGCATATACTGTTGCCTTCGTCAATCCATCATTCCTTTGTTGTTGGTGCAACCACCGTTTTAATATTGGAACGGTGACCAATATTTCTTATTCATGTAGTGTGCAATAAAAAAAACTAGCCAATTACGTACAAGATGCCACCATAACTCTAGATATTTGTATAGACATCCTTGTCCATGTCAGGACTTAAACCAGCAGTGACCCGTATGTTTCCGGGGAGAGACGCTCAGCCCTCTGAACTATCTTAGCAGCCTACCATTTAGGCAGTGCAAAACAATCACTTGCAACACATCTAAGCTACACAACTCACAGTGCTGTTTTTCAAAAGCACTCAGTCCCAAATACGTCTACATCTTTGCAAATTATTTTCCTAATCTATGCCTTGAGATGTGTACCATTTGCAGAGCACACCTTTTTCATAAAGTAAACATCTACTCAACCCTTGCAAACACATTTACCAGACCTGCAGCAAGATTCTTCAGAACATTTACAATGATCTCTATCACCAGTTGAAAGGTGCTACAGTGCACTTGTGCTGTCAGACCCACAGCCTTGTCCCTTCAAAGGGAGACAAAAGACAGTTCTATCCACTTCCCACAGAATGTGAGGCCTTGGGGCGTGTAACATTGATCTCAAAATCTGCATTATCACACATGAGAAGAGACAATTCGACGTTTCCTCCAACATCTGTCTCCTTCTCTTTACAATGCTAAATAACAGTAGGTGGCATAGTTTGAAAAATGTAAAATATAATACATTGAGGGTACGTGATATTGTCTTTTTATCTATCATAGTTACATTACGTCAAACAAACTGACGTATAATGTTTAAAAGCACTAAAACAGCAAAATTGCCTCATGCTACACTGTTTAAAAGCAAGTAATAATTTCAACAGCAAGAACATGCTCGTCATAATGCGGGCCCTACAAATCGGCTTTAAAGAAAATTAAGAAATTAAATCTTCATCCTTTCTCAGGCGACAGGTCAAAGAGCAGGTGGTTCGCAGTTCCTTCTAGGTAGAGCACTTTCCTGAGCAGCCGTCAAAGTGTTAATGTATGCAGATCGCAGCCTTTGTGTTTCGGCTGATCACAGAGGTGAGCATTTAAGTTAGGAATGAAAGGAACACCTCTCCCCCCCCCTCCAACATCCAAACACAGGTTGATTGCAGCAATGAGAAAAACTCTTGAAAACATGGGGGCTTCTTTACAAGCCCCCTGTGCCGCCGGTACTCAAATTTTTCCAAATTAAAAGTGACGCATCGGTGTCGCAAGGGGTTTGTAATTAGTGCAGACACTGAATTTAACAACGAACCACGGAAGAACCCTTTTGAAAAAAAATGTATTTTGCAAGTGACAGTTTGCACAATTAATAGGCGTTTGACAAGGGCTGCTCGAAAAGAAGAAACTGCAATTTATTTCTTTGCAGTCTACCAATAACCATATGATTATGCACTGCAATGCCCAGATTGACAACGCACAAACTAAAGTCAATCGTTTTTGATAAATTGTTTTTTTCGTAATTTTTGTTAGTGAAGCAAACGAGAGGGAAGACTTTGGTGCACTACGTGCTGACAATTCAAGACTCTAGGGGGCAGATTTATGACGACTGGCGCATCCCTGCATATCAGCAGGGATGCGCCAGTTATTATGCGCCACAGCTGCGCCACCATGGATGCGCCGCATTTATAATGCGGCGCACCATGGGGCAAAAACGGCACAGATGCGTGACGCATCTGTGCCGAAAAGTGGCGCATTGCTGGAGTTGCGTCGCAAGCGCGACGCAGCTCCAGCAATGATCTGGGGGGCCCTATCTTTAGAATGCTGCGTCAATCCTTACGCCTGCTTCAAGCAGGCGCAGGGTTTTGACGCAGCATGGGCCTAAAAGTGACTGAGTGAAATCTTGTAGATTTCACTCAGCCACTTTTAGGAGGCGTTCCTGTGCCGGAACGCCCCCACCTGCCCTGAAACGCCTAATTGTGGCGCAGAGCTTTACAACGTGACGCATCTGGGAGATGCGTCACGTTGTAAATGCCCCGGACCATGGCGCAGGATTTGCGCCGCTGCTGCGTCACAAAAGTGACGCAACGGCGGCGTAAATGAGGCGCAAGTCAAACATAAATCTGCCCCTAGCTATTCATCCTTCAATGTAACCATGTATTTATTTGCAACTTGTCCACTATCCCCTGCTCCCGGCAACTCTGGACCAACTCTCGGAAACAAAGTGACAAACAAATAAATCTGGTACCCTTGCGAACAGTCGTGATATTCACTTTGTTTCAGTTCATGTATAACACAGATAGAAAGCAACTAAACCCAAAGCTTTGCAGTTCTAACCTTTCAGGGCTGAAACCTTTGCAGGTTTATATAGCACCAACTCTCCCGTGAGGTATTGGAGTGCTTTAAATGACCATCAGTTACGTTACACAAAGACACGTTCATTTTTGGTAGGCACTGGGAGGTTAGGTGATTTGCCCATAATTACAGGATATTGAGCGGACGCCGAGAATCGAACCTGGCTTCCCATTTCTGCAGTCGGCAGCTCTGGCAGTAATGCCACATCCTCTTAATCTCCTTTCAGTTAGTATAAATGACTGAGTACCTGAAAATAAAGCATTGCGCCTCTAATGTGCATTTCGCCCAAGACAGTAAGAAAGGCTCAGGTAAAGGAATATGGGGAGAGAATGAAGAGGGAGGAAAACAGCCTCATAAAGTAAGAGGAACATAGGGAGAAATGGAAAACATCAGAGAAAACACAGAGAGACTGGGAGAGAACCAAGGTGAGTCAGCTTTGGGGAGAGAAGGGTGAGGTAAAAGTCAGAGAGATAAATAAAAAGATAGGCATAAACAGGAGAGAGAGATTTAGACATAATGAAAGTCAGACAAAACCAGTGAGAGAGATAGACAGGGGAGAGAAAGTTGGAGATATAGGGGAGACAGGGTAGGACGCAAGAATGACAGGAGAGGCAGATAAATTAAATATAGTGAGAGACATCGAAAGATAGATATACAGCAATAGACAGGGAAAATGTAAGACAGAAACAGAGACAAGGAAAGAGGGAAAATAGGGATAGATTGGGAGATATGAGACATATGGGTGAGAGAGTCAAGGAAAGACAGAGTTAGAATTGGGGAGAGAGAAATAAAGTTAGACAGAGTCATAAGGAGGGAGAGACAGGAAGGGGGACAAAAACAGTGGGCAAAAGACAGAAATAGATGGAAAGACAGGAAGAAAGACAAAGAGAAAAACAGGGAGAAATATAACATAGAAATGGGGAGAGACACGAAAAGACAGGAAAAGTGTAAGACAAGCTGAGGGACAGGTTGAAGAGACATACTAGAAACACAGGAAGGAGTAAAGAAGAAAGAAAGAAAGGAAAGATACTCTGAATTGAATTTAAATGCATTTCTATCTAGAGCAATCTGTCTCTCTATTTACCTCTATCCTGACCTGTGTCGACCCCTCTTCATGTAACATAGCCATCTGTGTAGGAGAGTAGGATCTGCACTTATGTTGCCCCCACTTTTTTTCTGATGTATACACTGGTTTCTGGCTATAGTCTGACTGGGTCCCTGCTAATCAGGGCCCCAGTCTCACTGATCTCTCTAAACAACTTGGTGTGCATATTAGATGCACTAGTGATTGGATACTGTGGTACCTTATGAGCCCCTAGTATATGGTACCTTAGGTACCTAGGGCATTGGTACTTCACAGGCCTACCAGGGGCTGCGGCATGTATTATGCCACCTCTGGGAAGCATTCTCAATCTGACACCACAGGCCTGCTACTGCAGCCTGTGTGAGGTAGTGTTAGCACTCCTCGCTGAGGTATAGGTTCCTATATCTCACCATACACACACATATAAACCTATCAGCCACCCCTATTGCAGGCACTAACAATCCGGAGGGCAGGGTGCTTGGTTTACTATGTGAGGGGGTGCTTCTGCATGAACAGGACCTCTCTGCAGCTGGCAGAGTCTATTCTCTGTGGCTGTTTGTGGATGCGGTTAAACCATATACTCTTAAGTGCATTATAACCTCGCGGTAAATGCTAACTTTGGAATGACAGCATCAAAACATGTCGGGTTTGGTGTCAAACAACTTGGAATCATACCCCCACACCAGTAACTGATGTGAGAGTATGATCCCACCCTTCTACAGGGGATGACATGTACCCACTGTACTAAACGGTAGAAATCTCCTAGAGCCCTGGCATCACAAAATGGATGCCACCAGCACAGACACTGGGCTGCCCTCCTGCTGCTGACCGAAACTCGCAGTGGAGGAAGCCCAACAAAAGGTATCCTGTCACAGGGAGGTGTCACCACCTACCAGACAGGATTTAGTGTATTGGAGCTGGGTGGGTGCACTCTTAGAATTCCATAATTCATAGTCCAATGTTATTTAATCACATTGAACTGATGCTCATATATCAACACAAAATATAGTTTTGTACCAAACAAGTGCCCCACGTAAAAAGGGGGGAGAAAGGGGAAAGGTAGTGCGCATCAAGTGAGGGTTGAAGGAGGGAATAGAAGAAGTAGTGACAATAAATGCATCACACCATTATTTACTGTAAAAACGGCTTTCATCAGCCTCACTGTTAGCAGATAGCGAATACATAGCCATTGTTTGTACATGCACAGCAAAAAAATCACTGTTGACCAAACTGCCACACAAGGGAAACACTGTTGACGTTTCGACCCCAAATTAAAGTAGGCTGCTTGAGAGCACAGAAACAGGTCCGGTTCCAACCAGAGAGCCATGGAGAGATTCAAACCCGCCACAGGGTCTACAGGTGGTAAAACAACCGGAGAACCCAATAGTGAACATCGGCTCTTACACTCTCAAAGAAGAAGATACTAAGGTGTTGAGCAGAGGTCTTTCCTTTGTGCCCACTGCCCATCCGAATCACTTCACCATAAAGACAGAGCTCAACCGTTTTTTGAGGAAGATTTGCTTACGCTATTTCTTCAGACAATCTCCTGCACCAGGGTGACTTCCCAGTTAGGATTGAGGATACCATCTACTTTTGTCCCACCGTCCCATGCCATGACCAGTAAAATTCTAGCTTATGAGAGCGTTGTGTTGAGAGATGTTTCCAAGGTTCTTAACCCCTTCAGTGCCCATGACGAGCTGGACTCGTCATGGGCCGCGGTTGCGCTGTGCCCATGACGAGTCCAGCTCGTCATAGACCCCGCCCGCTAATGCAACGGCCGGCACAGGGCGGGGAAAGGGGCGGGCACTGAAGGGGTTAAAGACAAAAAAAAAACGTTAACTACAACGTCACCAAAACGGAAAGAGAAGCCGTAGTGTCCTTGAAGCAGAATAAGGAAATCATGATTAAGCCAGCTGACAAGGGTGGTGCTATTGTAGTGCAGGATGTTACCAAATACACAACTGAGATCTTCAACCAATTGCAAGATGGAATCAGCTATAGGAGACTGAGGTCAGACCCCACAAAACAACTGGAGAAAGCGATCTTGGAAATCACAAAGGAGGGTGTAGAGCAAGGATTCCTCTCCAACTTGGAATTTCTAAATCAACAGCAGCCTCTCCACCGAACAATTTACACATTACCTAAGATCTACAAGGATATGGAGAACCCGCCTGGATGACCCATCGTTTCAGGTTGCGGATCTCTACTCGAACCTCTGTGTAGATACGTGGACTTCTTTCTTAAGCCCATTGCAGAAACAACTAAGGCATACGTAAGGGATACGATGGAGATGATCAACCTAGTGGACCAGCAACCTATCAACCTGGTCCAACAACTTCTAGTGACCCCAGACATCATGTCACTCTACATCAGTATACCCCAAGAACAGGCCCTTGAAGTGATGAAGATAGCCCTGGAACGGAGAACAGCACCCGTGGCTGTACCTACTGAGTTTATTATCAAACTACTCTGTATCGCAATGATGCAGAATTTCTTCTTTTTCCAAGGCCATTTTTACCTTCAGACTAAAGGTGTACTGATGGGGGCGGCCTTTGCTGCAGACCTAGCGATATTTTTATGGACCATTTTGAACATTCACACGTATTCTGCACAAGTAACCCTTATCACACTCGGGTTACTTTGTGTAGGCATTACATAGACGACATCTTGATGATCTGGACCGCTGATTCAGTTGAGCTCGGCAATTTTCATTCATGGCTGAATCAGAGGAGCGAGGATATTCAGTTCACCATACACTGTGACTCAGACAAGATTGACTTCCTTGATATCACCATCAGGAATGAGAACAATTTATTATACACTACATTATATCGGAAGCCATCGGAACGCAATTCATTACTTCACTACAATAGCCACCACCTGAGGGGCCTATGGGACAATTTGCCCTTCGGGCAGTTCCTGAGGATCCATTGGAACTGCTCCAAGAAAGAAAACTTCATGCAGGAATCTGAGGAGCTGAGCGACCGACTTGTACAAAGGGGCTACCCGAAGAGACTGGTCAAGAGAGGGCAGGAATGTTTATAATTTCAAGTTCAATAACTATCATTTTTAATAAATGCCTCTCTGTTTAGTGAAATAATCTAAATGTAAAATGAAACCCTTCAGTATGTTAAAAAGTGCATTTTGGAGAGACTGCATTATATTGTTGTTACATGATTTCCATGCCAACTTTTTTCATGGCTCAACTCATGCATGGGCACTTGGAGCCAGAGCTGACCCTTGGCTCGGTTCTGGCACGGATCTCCCTGTTAGTTTGTTGGCTCACACACATGAATTGTTTCCTGACTACCCTTCTTTCTCCCTGAAGTTGCTCCTTCCCTTACCTTTAATTTGCACCTGCCTCTTTACTCACCGGGTTCTGTTTTTTACTATCTGTGCAATCAATAGGGGTGTGAGAAATTTGCTGTCATTTAACTATGTGAAATTTCTGTGAAATTACACAAAATTACATTAAGTGCAAATCTTTCATCCTATGCTATATTGTTTTTTCTCAAAATGTGTCCTCGCATCAATTTTTGATGTGAAGTGCATTTCGTGCAAAAAATAGTGCAAAACAACTATAGCACCATGAAGAGCAGTTACCCACGTCCTGTTTTTACCGTGCGTTTATGGTAACTTTTTCCCACAAATGGTTCGTGAATATGCTAAGTGGCATCACAGAGTAATTTAAGGAATTTTACATAAAAAGTGTAATCGGAAATTCCCAAAATTATGACGATTAATCAAGTGTAATATACACTTTGTCCAAAGTGTAATATACACTTTGTCCGTGCCTCACTATCACGTGTCTTCTTAGGAGGTACGTTTTCCAGGTCTTTACAATTCCTCCTTCTTCGTCTTTCCCCTCTATATGGATCTTAATTTTCATATTCTATTTTCCACTTCGACTTTTCCGACTTCTCCTTCTTCCCTACATACCTTTCTCTGTAACCCATTTCACTCCATCTATACTCTTGTTTAAATTTAAAAAATGCCAAGGAAATCTATTGTATTTATGTCATCCCCCCACCCTCAATGCCACCACCCCACGCAGGTATTTTGATGTATAATCATTCACTATTGCTCTCCGTCCCTTGAAGAGAAAAGGAGGTGGGAAAGGCTAGGCGCTCTCTCCAGGGGAATTTAGTAAAGCCAATATAGAAAAGCAACAGCTACTGCTACGATCTAGTTATTAGAAAATCATCCAAAATGTACCCATTTCAAAACAAACAATCACATATCTCCAATAAACTATTACCAAGACGTTTTCCTGTCACTGAGCCTTACCACAAACACAGCTGCTGCTTGCGCAAGAGAAAAGCGTTGTTTATTTACCAGGTAGCATTGAAACAACAATTAAGTGACCAGGTGAATGTAAAGTTTGGCAGGCCACTTGACATTTTTACTGTCTCTGCTTCGTGAGAGCATAAAAAGGTCCGAGCGGTGATTCCGGAGAGCCTATTATACATTGACTCGGCCCCATCGTTGCTGTTGTCAGATTTACCAGATAGTCATACTGCTGCCCTGTCTGCCAGCTTTGTAAAGGTGTGCTCAGTTCCAGCAGGGCCCTTCCCCCAGCCGGTTTTCAGCAAGTTCAGGGACTTTCACAGCCATGGCCTCTGGTCATGCTAATCAGTGTTTTGTTATGCGCGATCGTGCATTTGCACGTCGCTGGCTGGGCTAAATTAAGCGCTGCTTGGGGTTCTCACTGTCAATAGGAACAGTTGCATTGGTCAGGGCTTGTTTTCTGTAAACTATTCTCATTCCTACATGTTTTTGTCCTGGCTCTTTATTTTAAACAAGTAGAAGAAAATACAAATAATGGCGGGATACTCCGGCGAGAAACTAAAGAGTCTGCATTACATTTAAATCAGTATTCATCCTTCATAAAATATTGTGAGTGTGCAACTCTTCATGCTGCATGAAACTGGAACACTAAAATTCATGACCTATTGTACATAAAATGGAGCAGCTAAGGAACACATTTTTTTGTTGTCAGCATAAATTCTTTTCCGTTTTTGTACAATTTCCTTTGTCCATTGTTTGCACCTGATTTCATTACGTTACTTATCAAGACTTTGGCTGATCTTGCTTTGCATGGAATCTGAGAGGTGTTTTCACTGTTATCACCTCCTCTCTCTTTGCACAGGGATATTGCCCTGCTATACAAAGCATTGCATTTGTCACTGTGCTTGCAACAACTTTCACATAGAAATTCCTTTTTAAAGAGGAACTTTAGCACTGCTATAATTGATTCGCATGTGCTCGCTCATTAAAGTTTAGTAAATCTAGGTCTACTTTGCTTTCAATCTGTTCCCAATACTGAACAGCTAAACAAGAGGGCATTAGACACACACGTTCTTGGGTTCACATTTATCAAGAAATCAAGCAGCGCAGCATCCCACCTTGCTGCTCTGCGCGATAGGGAAAGGGCAGGAATGCGCTGTATTTAACATTATATGATGCATTCCTGTCTTTTCCTTGTGCTGGCGCACAACACAAACGCAGTCACCTTTGCGTCATGGTGCAAGGGTGCGTGCGTTGAAAGCAGGATTGCTTTTGTGCAGGAAGGTACACCTAGGGTTTAGGGTGGGTATGGGTGTTTAGTTGTAAGGTATTTTTTAGGGTTAAAGGTGGGTATGGGTTTTTGGGTGGCATGGGAATTTTTAGGGTTTAAGGTGGGTATTGGTTTTTGTGTGGTAGGGGATTTTTTATGTTTTAGGGTGGGTATGGGTTTTTAGGTTATATGGGATTTCTTAGGGTTTACGGTGGGTTTTTGGGTGGAAAGGGAATTTTTAGGGTTTAGGGTGGGTATGGTTTTTGGGTGGCAAGGGATTTTTTAGGTTTTAGGGTAGGTATGCGTTTTTACGTGATATGGACATTTTTACGTTTTAGGGCACGTATGGGTTTTTGGGTGGCAAGGGAATTTCTAGGGTTTAGGGTGGGTGTGAGATTTTTAGTGGGAAGGAATTTTGTAGGGTTTATAGGGTGTTTGGGTTATTGGGTGGCAAGAGAATTTTTAAGGTCTAGGGTGGGTTTGGGTTTTTGGGTGATAAGGAATTTGTTGTGTTTAGAGTGGTAATCGGTTTTTGGGTGGTAAGCTGTCTTAGGGTGGGTATGGGTTTTTTGGTGGTATGGAATTTTATAGGTTTTAGGGTGGGTATGGGTTTTGGGTGGGAAGGGAGCCTTTACGGTTTAAGGCGGGTATGGGTTTTTGGCGATAATGATTTTATTAGGGTTTAGCATTTGTATCGCAAGAGTATTTTATAGGGTTTCGGATGGGTATGGGTTTTTGGGTGGTAAGGGATTTTTTTAGGGTTTAGGGTTGGTACGGGTTTCTGGGTGGCAAGGGAATTCTTAAGGATTTGAATGGGTATGGGTTTTTAGGTGGCAAGGGAATTTTTAGGGTTTAGGGTGAATATAGGTTTTTGGGTGGTAAGGGATTTTTTAGGGTTGATGGTGTGTATGGGTATTTGGGTGGTAAGGGATTTTTTAGAGTTTAGGGTAGGCATAGGTTTTGGGTGGCAAGGGAACTTTTAGGGTTTAGTGTGGGTATGGGTCTTTGGGTGGTAATAATCTTTTAGGGTTTAGTGTTTGTGTGGGTTTTTGGGTGGCAAGGATTTTTTTAGGGTCAGTATGGGTTTTTGTGGGGCAAGGGAATTTTTAGGGTTTAGGATGGGTATAGGGTTTTGAGTCTTAAGGGATTTTTTAGGGTTTAGGGTGGGTATGGGTTTTTGAGCGGTAAGGGATTTTTTAGGTTTAAGTGGGTATGGGTTTTTAGGTGACGTCGGATTTTTTAGGGTTTAGGGTGGGTATGGGTTTTTGGGGGGCAAGGGAAATTCCAGGGTTTTGGATGGGTATGGATTTTTGGGTGGCAAGGGGATTTTTAGGGTTTAGGGCGGGTACGGGTTTTTGGTTGGCAAGATAATTTTTAGGGTTTAGAGTGGGTGTGGGTTTTTTGGGGACAAGGGAAATTTTATGGTTTTGGGTGGGTATGGTTTTTTGGGTAGCAAGAGGATTTCTATGGTTTAGGGAGGGGATGGGTTTTTGGTGGTAAGGTATTTTTTTAGGTTTTAGTGTGAATATAGGTTTTTAGGTGATAGGAGCTTTTTAGGGTTTAGGGTGGGTGTAGGTTTTTGGGGAGCCATAGGCCTTTTTAGGGTTGATTGTGGGTATGGGTTATTGGGTGGCCAGGGAATTTCAGGGTTTAGGGTGGGTGTGGGTTTTTGGGTGGCAAGGGACTTTTTAGGTTGGAGGGTGGGTATGATTTTTATAAGTGATATGGGCTTTTGTAGGGTTTAGTGTGTGTATGGGGTTTGGGGTGCAAGGGAATTTCTATGTTTTAGGGTGGGTATGGGTTTTTGGCTGGTAAGGTATTTTTTAGGGTGATTATAGGTTTTTGGGTGAGAAGGGCTTTTTAGGGTTTAGGGTGGGCATGGGTGTTTGGGTGGCAAGGTAATTTTTAGGGTTTAGGGTGGGTATGGGGTTATGGGTGGCAAAATAATTTTTACCGTTCAGGGTGGGTATGGATTTTTGGGTGACAACTGATTTTTTTAGATTTAGGGTGGTTATGGGTATTTGGGTGGAGAGGGATTTTTTAAGGTTTAGGGTGGGTATAGGTTTTTGGGTAGTAAGAGATTTTTTAGGGTTTAGGTTAGGCATAGGTTTTGGTTGGCAAGTGAACTTTTAGGGTTTAGTGTGGGTATGGGTCTTTGGGTGGTAATAATCTTTTAGGGTTTAGTGTTTGTGTGGGTTTTTGGGTGGCAAGTCAGATTTTTGAAGCCATGCAAAGCCACTTTGCATGGCTGAGTGGTTCCAAAAATCTGGAGTAACACAATGGAAATTGCGAATAGCTGCGTTGCATTACTCTGCCCTGGGAAGGAGTTGCCTGGCTGTTCCCATGCAACTCCCATGGTTTTTGATGCATCACCAGATTTACCAAAACTGGTAAACCTGAGAATGCACCAAAACATTATGCCTTTCCAAGGGAGGCACAGCAAGGGCAAATATCTGTATTAAATAGGGGACAGGGGAAGGAAGTGAGGGGCTCAAGGAGGAGTCCTGAGGGACCTCTTGTCCAAGCAGGTGGTTTAGAGTGATAAGGCCCAATAGAGACAGTCTAGACCCTGTCATAAGAAAGTCCTTCAGCCAGTTGAGTGCGGCGCCCTTGATGCCAATCTGTTCAAAACCTTTGTGTTAGCATGGAATGTGAGATGGTATTGGATGCCACCAACAGATCAAGCAAAACCAACATGGCTGGATTTCCAGCATTAAGGGATAGCCTGATAGTATCTGCTGAGGCAAGAAGGGTCGTCTCCCTGCTGTGGGAAGGTCTGTGACCTGTTTGAGAAGCATCCAACAGGCCATAAGTCTCCATATACGAAGACAATTGTTTGTTGATGTGGGTCTCCAGAACTTTACCCAATAGAGGGAGGAAGAATTTCGGGCAATAGTTAGCTGGATTGCTCGGGTCTGCATTTATTCTTATCAGTATTTATGTAACCTGGGCTGCTTCCCAATGTTGCAGAATAGAGGCTTGAGTCAGGGACTGGTTGCATAGAACTGTGATAACTGGAGCAAGAAGAGAAGAGAGAGTGGCAATGATATAAGGGGGACAGAGGTCAGAACGAGAATCAGATTTTGCATTATGCAGCAGGTCATGCGTCTGTGTATTAGAGATAGGGTTAAATCTTTCCAATATTACTGATGCAGTCGTTTGAGGTGACCCATTGGTTATAGAAAGGTCTGGTGCATTAGTCAGTATATTAAAACTATTGTGAATATTGCCCATTTTAGTGTGAAAATGTCTTGCAAGGTGTCACAGAGTAGTTGAGAAGCAGGTATGGCCGCTAAGCAAGCTTGAGGTTTAGCAAAGTTGTATAAGATTTTAAATAATTCTTTGGAGGAATTGCCTGCTTGTTCTATTTGGTTGACAAGGAAATGCCTTCAGGGTGATCTTTAACAGTGGTAGGTTCGAAGGGCAGATGTATATGTTTGTTTGTCTGTATTTGTTTTAGTAGCTCTCCATTTCCGTGCATTTTTTTGTCATTTTTCAGATCAGCTCTGTACCACGAAGCATTAGGCCTAGACATTGTTGCGGGAAGTTACTTATAAGTGGCAGCGATATCAAGTGCTTCCTGAAAAGGTGTCATGGAATAGGGCCAAAGCTGAGTTTATGTCCTGTGAGTTGTCTAAATTGGGAGCAGTAAAAACAGATTGGGAAGTTTCCATAGTAATCTGCTTCCATTGTCTCAAACTAATGCCCTTCTGAACTGTAGGTTTGGCAGATCTGATCCTGGTAGGAATCTGAACACGTATCAGGAAATGGTCGGTCCAGATTAGGGAAATTGGGGTGTTAGCTTGAAGAGAGTGGAGAGTAGAGAAAATTAGGTCCAGTGTGTGTCCCACTGCATGGGTAGGACCAGTCTTGGTCAAGTGAAGGTCTGGCAATCTCCAATCTACCCTACTCCATTCCAATTTGCCCTACTCTGATCCACCCAATCTGCCCCACTCCACTCCATGTTAATCTGTCCCATTTCACTCCACTCAAGTCTATCCTACTCTACTCTACTCCTCTCTTCCCCAACCTAGCTCACTCCACTGTAATCTATCCAACTCCACTCCACCCCACTGTAATCGATCCCACTCCACTCTACCCCAGTCGAGTCTTCCCCACTCCAATCCATCCAATTTGCCTCACTCCACTCTACTACGATCTACCACACTCCAGTCCACTCTACTCAGGCTACCCCACTCCACTTCACTGCATACTACCACATGCCACTCAAATCTACTGAATTTTAGTCCAATGTAACCCACTCCAATCCACCCAATCTACTCCACTCCACTCCATAATACCACATGCCACTCAAATCTACCCCACTCCAATCCTATCTACTCACCCCAATCCACCCAATCTATCCCACTCAACTATACCCCAATCTACCACACTCCATATTACCACATGCCAACTCCACTCCAATCTACCTCAATCCACCCCACTCTACTCTTCTCCAATAACCACACTCAAGTTTAATCTACCCCACTCAACCTCGCTCCATACCACCACATGCCACTCAAATCTACCCCACACCAGTCCAATGTAGTCCAATCCAATCTGCCCCACTGCAGTCCACTCTACCCTAACCAACCAAACTCAATTCTACTCTACCCAATCTACCATACTCCACTTCACTCCAGATTACCAAATGCCACTGTAATCTACCCCATTTCAGTCCAATCTACCCACTCCAATCGACCCAATTTACTTGACACTAGTCTACCCCAATATACCACATTCTATTCTACTCTAGCCAATCTACCCCACTCGCCTTCACTCCATACTACCAGATGCCACTCAAATCTACCCCACTCCAGTCCAATCTACCCACTCCAATTCACCCTATCTACCCCATCTACCCTACTCCTATCTGCCCCACTCCAATCTACTCAACTCCAATCTACCCCACTCCAATCAACCCCACTCCACCCCAGTCTACAATATTCCACCCAATCCACCACACTCCAACCCAATCTATCCCACTCCACCCCAACCCACCCCACTTCAATTTGCCCCCACTCCAATCTACCACGCTAATCTACCCAACTACACCACTCTAAATTACCCCACTACAATCACCCCACTACAATCTACCCTAATCCACCCCACTCCATTCTACCCCAATCTACCCCACTCCAATGTATGGCAGTCTACCATGCTCCACTCTACCCCAATCTGGCCTATTCCACTATACCCCAATCTACCCCTCTCCAGTCTATCCTACCCCACCCCATGAACTTTTAGCCTTGCTGAACAGCAGACGCAGTGGTGTACAACATGGCTAAAACACATTGCCAAAGCCAATAGCAATCGCATAGGTGAGACTTATTGGATTTGCCAATGCTTATTTGTAAAGCTTTAGGAATAGTTTTTAAATTAAGCAATTCAAACAATTTAAATGTAATTGCATAATATGATAATAATGGAATATATATCTTCTAAGAAGTTCATTCATTTTATAAGAACATACTTCAGTTCACTGTCTGCAAGAATGTAACCCATAGCAAAGTGGAAGCTTAGTCACTCGCTTATCTAGCCATCATCTAAAAAAACATATTACAGTGTGCATATAAATATGTAAACTGAGGAAAAGCAACATACAATTCTGAATTCCTAGTACAGACATTAACATGTAACAATAGGCATTGATGCCTGTAGGTTATGTGCACAAAAATTATCAATTCAGTTTATACTGAATCACAGTGTAGTGCACCATCATTGTTTAGTTACAAATAAGGATCAAATGGCAAAAGCAAAGAATGTTGGGATTTGAAACTGACCCAAATTACTTTTAGCAATGTTCATAAAACCACTAATAATTTTTAGATACAAAAAAATCTAACATCAATAGCTTCATGTAAATAAAGTTTTATTTTAAATAAATAGAGAAAAGTTTAATATGGATGAAAAATATTTGGATAAACACAACTTATGGAGCTTTTCCTTTGAAATATCTGTCCTTTCTGCTGCTACTGGGTGTTTCTGGTCAGCAAAGTGTGTTTAAATGCAAAGTGTGTTTAAGACTGCAGTACCGCCTAGTGTCTACGGGGGCAGAGCTGAGCAGAAATATAAACACACTTGATGAAACACAGGTCCCCACAAGGTAATTTTTTAAAAAAGTTGTAAAAATTGGCACAGATGTTCCTGAAGTCATTTTTTATCATTTAGAAGACATTGCCTTGTGGGGACCTGGGTTCAGGTCCCCACAGTGCAATCAAGTCCCCACAGCGTGAGTGTGTTATCACACCCAAGTCCCCACAAGGATAGTAACACAAACTCACACACACACACACACACACACACACACTCATACATATGATGAAAAATGACTGACGTATGAAGACTTGCATGTAGTAGTCATGTAGTGGATTCATGGATATGTTTATGGATTCATGGATACGTTTATAATTAAATGGGTGCATACTTTGATGAATATATGGTTGCATGGGGGTTCCTGCATGCAGTTGTGGATGGATTGGTAGGGGTGGCAGCACACATGGATGGATGCAAATGTGAATGGGTGGGTGAATGTTTGGTCGTGAGCGAATGTTAAATGATGGCTGTCGGAAGCAGCTCATCACCAGTTGATGGAGTTCTGTCAATTAAAAATAATTACCAAGTGGCCCCATGCATGTCACTTGAGCCAATTGAAATGAAACCCCAGCCTGCGGCTCCTCCATGGAGAAGGGCCGTATAGTCATGTCACTGCAGGTTTTTTGCATGCAGATGTGTTTCATTGTACATTTATATGGAGAGGCCTCCACAACACTCCCTACAACTGATGGCAGTGCAACGTTGCTATGTTTTATGCAGGATTTAATAGAAATTGGATACGTTCAGATATAATTAATAATAAGACAGAGCTAGCTACATTGCGCCTCTCTAAATGTCACACATATGAGAATGTCATGTTAAGCGTGCTGCAACTATGGGAATGTCACACCTAAGTGAAATGACTGAGCAACCCCTTCCGTTGACAAGCTTCGCAGATACCCGACTATCTGCAGTTTATTCACAGTGGGAGAGTAAAATTAGTCCGCGAAAAACATTTAATTAATAGGATCCAAATCAAGCCATGCAGCTATGAATAGAGCAAATACATAATAACGGTATTGTTTTGAAATTTTGGTGCTGAAGCAAATACGAAGCACGGGGAGAGGTGGGGAGAATAGTACCTCCATTGTCTACATTCCGATAATGTTTTCTAAATGATTGCAAGTAGATCCGTATGTGAAATTAAAAAATAAAGTCATAGCCGAATCTGCCCTGGGCTAACTGCTCTGGTGGCATGAAACACTTATGTTACACTAGTAGACAAATGGTGCTAGTCTGCTTCCACCTTCTACAGAAGCCATGTTGTGCATGGGTAGAGGAGATCCTAATAAGCCCAGAGGCAAGATGTCATCATATGTCTACATTGTACAGACGCGCTGGGAGGAGTACAAAAAGAAACACCTGAACGCATCAATGAACTTTGCATAGTTCTCTAAGAAGTGCTCTGAGAGGTGGAAGGAGAGTGTGTCACAAACTGACCCGCACTTCAGCCATAGTTGTGGGCGGGGTTGTGGAGGGCGGTCCAAAGCTGAGGTGGGAGTGGTGAAGGGAGTAGGATGTGTAACTCCAGGTCTCAGAAGCTTGTGCTGAGTGTTTGGGAGTTCCGGGGATGGGGCGGTGCTGGCAGACTACCGTTGAGGAGAAAGCAATTTAGTATCTGCACCTCGCAAGGGATGGAGTTTTGACTTAGTAAATAAAATGGCTTAAGCCATTTAAAAGGCAGGACATTTTGCAGCAAAAGCAGATCTTCCTGCTTCTTGTCAAGCCACCGGATGCTTCTTTTCCTATTTATTTACTTTTTTTTTACAATGACAGCACTGCGCTTTAGCTTTAAACATCTCAAGCTAAAGCGCGGGTGCCGCGATTGCTTCAAAGTAAAGAAATAGCGCTGCCTAGGCGAGTCCTAAAAAATACCGCCATGACCCTTCTGTTTCCTCAAGGAAATCACGCAAACGTTTGCACAGCATGTAACGCTACCTCCGGCACCGAACGATGTGCATAGTAACTTTGTAACAAGAGTGTTAGGAGGCATAATATATATTCACTTTTTACAATGGTTTAATTACATGTACAAATATTATAAAAAATCAGAAAAAAGACAATCCTGTGGCCATGTCATAGTCATCGACGCGCGTTTCGGCGAAAAGTACGCCTTCGTCAGGAAAAGCCACAAATCCTGAAATTGAAAAAAAGAGTACACTAGATACTGACTTTTCATGATCGTTGTTTGAGTTTCATCTTTACTATATTCAGGTTGCAAATTCTAATTGACACAAAAACAGGCTTTTTTCTTTGAGGTATGCACATGCAAATGAGTGCATTCAAGCAAGGACAATCAGGTGCAGCAGGAAGGAACAATTAACTTCTCCAGAGTGTTTTTCTAAGTCTATCTATCGATCCCAGGTGTTAACATGGATAGTAAGGTGGGTTGATCACAAATGTGAGAAACGTTCAAATAAGTAAATGTTGGCGATTGTAGAGGGGGCAGAACCAAGAGTAGTGAATGGGATAAAGGTGGCCATAACAATGTTCTGCAGGATGCTTCTGCGGTCTGGTCACTCAGCCCAGGGCACCTCTCCTGAGGCAGGACACTGCTGTGGCCCAGGAACCAGCAGCCATGAGGTATTTGGAGCTGTAGGAGTAAGGGTCTGTTGGGACACTAGCAGGCTATGGAGTCAGTAATGGGTGAAAGTGCTGCTGCGACCATGGCGCTGTCAGCCTTTGCAAAACACTGAGTGAGGGTATGGTTCCTGCTTAAACACTAGGCAGTCTAGGGGTCGGTACTGGGTGTGGGCACTTCACAGACTATGGTACTGTATGGGCATCGCCCATTTTTTACCCGCATATGGAAGGTGTGACCTCTTTTTCACTTATATTCATCTACCTGACACATAAAATGCCCCCATAGTCTTTAATGGCGGTCAACCACTTTTCAAACCTATCTCACCCTCCAAAAAAGTCCTCATTCTATATTCACCTTAATTAGAGCACTACCTTAAACCCCTGACTTCACAGGCATTTTTGAGTCAAGAGATAGATAGCTATGAAGCTGCATCCTTCAGACATCCAACCTCCTTTCAGAGGAGGAAGCAGCCACAGACAGCTTCACTTTACATAAATCAAATGTAGCCATCCGAACATTGCAACACAGTTCTTAATAAAATAAGCATTGGTAAAGCCTGTAGATCTTGCGTTTGGGACCAGTGGCATTGCCTGTATCTTTTGGTGATGCTGTACAGCATTATCAAAAGCATTTACTGATGCTGTGCAGCATTACCAAAAGAAAAAAGGTCCGATGATGTGGCCACCAATGGCCGCTTAAATTTGTAGATACCTATATGCATGCTCTGCCTTCCAATTGATGCGTAATCTCCCATAATTTTGCTGTAATTTCGCATCATTATGGTACAGCAAATTACACAACTTATTCCCATCCCTCTTCTATTCCCTCCCCCAAGGTTTACTTTTTATTTTGTAATTGTTTTTCTCTGGGACCAACAGTTGTATATTGCTAATGGGCTGCTACCTAATCCTCAGGAATGCTTTCATCTTTTTTTTTAATGTTTGTGAAGTAATCAGATCCTCATTTTTACATTATCCTCAAGTCATCTGTAATGATCACAATGTAAATTAATCAGATGCTCATTTTCAAGTCATCCTCAAATCATCGGGAACAATCAGGTCCTGGGAAGTCATCAAATACTCATTTTCATGTCATCCTCAAATCATCAGGTACAGGTTTCTAAACTCTGCTGATGTCTTCAGGAGAGTGATGATGTCTGATGATGGGCAATGACTTCTACGGTAGTTGGATGATCATCTGATGACTCTGGGATGGCTTCTAAAGAAATCCTGTTTGATCTGCATTAGGTGAAGATAGCATGGGGCCCATACAGCCAATGACGATGCCACTAACAACGTCACGCTTAGCACACACAGCTGCACACCCTGGCCAAAATGGATATCCATGTGATACTTTGGATTCTAATTATGACTCTATAATTTCGATCTCCACACTATCTAGTTCACCTCCATCTAAAAGGAAGAGAAACGACCACAATGCTATATCTGTGAATGAAGTGGCAGTAAAATCCTACCCTTGGAGCCAGTAAGGTGGCTGCCAGAAGTGGTCGCAAGAAACACTCCTGGGAAACCTTGTTTGTGGGATTTAAAGGACTCAGTGGTACTGGAGGCTGATATAAAGGACTACTAAATTAACAGCCTTAATATACAGCAGGATCTGATTAATTAAATGAAGTCAAATTATCTTTCCACTCTACCAATAACTGTAGATCATCGTGAGCTACCAGCCAGGTCTATCCAGTGCAGCTTTCAAGAGGGTCGTCTCAAGAGCCCTCTAGCTCTGTAAAGCCTCCTTATGGGGAAAACTAGGCCACTACCAGTGGGGCTCATTTCACATCTACTCATTCTCGTAATCATCCCCTTGTATTAAATAGGGTGGTGCATATCCATCTAAATCCAAGCCACAAATACCCCAGCTTCCTCCCGAATGTTCACCATATGGCATTATCGTGATGATGGCGAGGATGTTCCATTGTTACCACCAGCAAAGTGGGAGGGAGGTCTGATCTGCATTAAAAAAGAAGGCAGTTTTCTAAAAAGGCAAACAACCTAGAAGCATAAAATCACACTGGGTTGGTAGCCATGCAAAGAAGTTTCCAGGGGACTTCAAGAATCCACATATTGGGAGACTTTTTCTAAAACGAGTTCATCCCCTGACCCTTTCACCTGGCTTCATAAAAACATTACGACTGGGCTATGTCTACAGTTTCTAGATCATTCCACATTAGCAGCCACTACGCAAACATCAAATGCCCAATCTATCTACAATGTTGACATATGGAACAGTTTTGAAGCCCTAGCAAGAATGGGAAACTCAGGCTGACTTAATGTAGATAACATCCTAAAGCCCCCACAGTTGATAGCTGCCTCCGGGGCCCCGGTCAGTTGATCCCTGACCATGCACCCATACCAATTTCCGTTAGGACAGTATTCATGAATCTCCCTACAATTGGTCACCAAGGTCTCATGGAATGTGACAGGGACATGCTCAGGGCTAAATAATCCAGACTGGCTATCAGTAATAAATGATTACGATATGCTCTACTTTCAAGAGACATGGGCAGTGAATGATTTTATCTTAAATAGTTATTTCTCACTGTGTAGCCCAGCCAGTCTTTGAGATGCAGGCAGAGTGAAAGGAGGCCTGGCTACTTTAATTTCTGTAAAATTGACTAAACTAGAGGCAAATTAAATCCATCATACCCCTTCCTATCAATTACTATCAATTATTGTTACTTAGAGCCCCAGCCTCTTTCAATTTATTGCTGATTAACTTTTATTATAATATTTTTAATGCTAGTACCAAGTGATAATGGATCCTATTTTATGGGTAGGGGATTTCAATACCCGAATATGTCACTTAATTCACACTGCATCTTGTGGTCTAGTAGACACAGAAGGGTCGACGCTAACAAACTTCAAGCATGATGCTCATGGCGATGCCCTGAATAGGATGCCAGCTTTGATAAACTTGGTCTATCATTGTTCTCTCGAACGTAATGCCCTAGCCAGTTACATCAGTGATCATAACCTGCTCATTGCCTCCTTCAATTTACCTCAACAGGGCTGGTTTCATCATACCTACACAGCAGCCCATAATCGCCTTAAAACAGCTCTTAGTAAACAACCATGCATAAAGGAAGGAGAATAAACATATCTTAGTGAAAAGGAGGCCAGAACTTGAGCAAAAAGAATGGGAGGATCTAGAAATAGCTAGGATATTGAAAGGTGCTACAACCTACTGGAAAGTTGTAAACCACCCATTCCTCCCTGGATATGAAAGAACAATGCAAAAATCTTTTATATATTTCAAAGTTGGTTGGAATACTTTTCAATAATTTTTGATTCATAATTCAGAGAGTATAGACCTAGATCTAGTAAACTGTGAAGACGTTTTGTATGACCAGGATACTGCAGCAGCCCTCAGTCAGTCTATAGATGACAAGGATCTCAGGTGGGCTATCACCCTGAGCCCTGCTGTGAAAGTCCTGGGGTTGGCGGTGTCCCCGTGGACCTCTTCAAAGCTCATGATTTATTTTGGGCTAATTTATTAACTAAAGTAATCAAAGCTTCAATAATTGGTACCTTAGTTCCCTCTTGGAAGGAAGCAGATGTGGACCCAATTTTTAGAAAAGGGGACAGAAACCACCCAAGTTGTTACCCCCAATTTCACTTTTATACAGCACTTTTGAAATATTTGGTAGACTTGTATTTGGAAAATTGAAGGCTTGGGCAGAGGAAAACCAGTTCCTGTCCATGTGCAGTACGGCTTCCGTCAGTTGAGCATTGTCTCAGCCTGGAGCTCATAGTAGGCAAATATGTCAAGGCCACGAAAGGGGCCATCCATTGAGCATTTATGGCTCTCTCCTGCGCCTTTGACATGGTACATCACTTAAAACTCCGGAAAATATGAAGGCGATGGGCTTTGACAAAGCTCTGATAGACCTGCTGCGTCGAATGGACTGTGAAACTGTGGCCAAAATTCGATACAAGCCCAATGGCGAACTCTCCACTGAAATTAGATCAACTTTAGGAATCTCCCAGCGGTGTGTTTTGGCCTCTATGCTCTTTTTAATTTATATAAATTGCTCAGAACATCAATTGTGTTTGGCAAGGAAATATATGCCACAAATCAGAAATCGTCTGGTCCCTGTTCTACTATACGTGGGTGACGCAATTCTTTTATCCAGGACTGCCAATGGGCTGCAAATTTTGCTAGACACATTTAGCAATTTTATGAACAATCTGGGGCTGAAAACTAATCAAACAAAATCATTTATTATGAAACTCAGGAGTAGTAACTCCAAATTGAAGAAATTCCATCTTGCAGGGGCCGAGATATTTAAAGTACATCACTTTTCATACTTACGTATCCCTTTTGCCGCTAATACGAACTGGTTCTACCTACTCAAATCCAGGGTGTTCCAATTTCAAAGATCAATTGAGTCTGTTTATAGTTTTGCAAGAAATCTGGGCTATTTAAAAATGAAAGAGATTATCAGTATTAATAATAGCAAGTGCAAAGCATCTGGGATTTACGGTGATGAGATCTCGGGTTACAACTGTGTTTACAAAGGGTAGAGGATACATTTTTAGGTTGAGCCTAGCAGCGCACATGCGCTGCTCTGCGAGGCATGCTGTTTCTCCTCTAGGGACATTGATCACACCCCTCGCTTCCCATTGGTTCCTTTGTGTGCATTTGGAAAATCCCTTCCTTTCTGTGTCTAATTTTCACATTTGTCCTGCCTTTAGGTAGGTGGTTCCCGTCCCTGGTTACTGGCCCTGGTACATGTATTATTGCTTTTCTGTCTATTTGCTTATGTTTCGTTGCACTTCTTTCTCAGTTTCCTTCCGAAGGCTCTACTTTCAGCGGGGTTTAGCCTTTTCTTAGCCACACCTATCTAACAACTATTCCTCCACCATTTCCTGAAGCCGACTGGTGTGTGAGTCACTGAACCTGGCCCTGCTGGCGAGTGTGCGCCAGGCTCCTCCCGAAGTCTCCTTCCCCTCCTGCTGCTGCAGCATGTCCTCCGAGACTTACATTATTAATTAGCCCCCGGGGTGACGCGCCCTCTCCGGCTCGCCAGGATCTGCTGGATGGTTCCCATCCTATTGTTCAGATCAGCCTACATGGGGCATGGCCCCATTGGTGCTCGCTCTGTGGCCCTCTTCCCGGCTCAATCCACCCGCAAGCCTCTCATTGTGGCCCGAGCCTGGCTAACGACCTCTAATCCTAGCATCCGCAGTGCAGGTGACTCACTGACTCCTCCTTGCTTTTCTCTTGACCATTATATCACAACTTCGACGGAACATATTGTTTTCAGTGAGCCCTGACGTTGTTGACACCATGTTCACACTGGATCACAGAGGAGAGGGCTCCTGGGGCCCAGGAGCAGAAAAAGGCAGCAGAGTAACAGGACTGAGGTAACCCTTGCACACCCTTGCGTCAGCAGTCGCTTCCTTCCTCTTTATATTATGCACAAGGGCTGCTTAAAAACAACAATGTCCACTCTACTGCTCTGCCTCCGGCAGCAGGCCCCCTCTCTCTTTCTCTTTCTTCCTCTTATTCCCTCTCTTTCTGTCTCTGTATCGCTCCTCCTCACTTGCTGAAAACTGTGACTTCAAGAAACGGCTCTTGCCCTCTGTTTCCTCTCCTTTCCTTCATTCGTTCCCCTGCAAAATGGATCCAAAAAAGAAAGAAACACTTTTGCTGGGAATATCATCTATTTCTGTCATTTTTCTATTCCAAAGTGCATCCTCAGGATGGAGAGAAAAAAAGTTTAAAAATACAAAAAGTAACTAAATAAAACAAGACAGAGCGGTCGCAAAATGACCAGATTTGTTTTATTCACACCCAACACACATTTCGACCGCTTACAGAGTTTGCTGGTGAAGCGCTACTTTCGTTTTCTCATCTTTCTGTGAACAACATTGCTTTACCCGGGTGGGAATGTGCACCATTCCTGGCAGTCCTGCAATACCTGGTTGATTGACTGGAGTAGAAAACGTTTAATGAGATCCTTTTCAGCTGTTTTCCTTATTTTAGCTTATAAAGTGTGTACCACGGCTCTGTGTTCAGGGACGTGGTCTTTGTAAAACATACTGCTCACGTTTTGTAAGGATGTCAGCAATGTACATTTAAATGGGTCCCTTCTGGGACCGACAGTCATGTCCTTAACTTTTCTGTCAAAAACACTCACTGATTTCTGAATAATGAGTGTAAAAGGGTTAAAGTAACCATGTTGTTTATGCTTACATTTCACATGATTTATTTAATCTTACATCCCGTATGAGTGTTTGCTTTTTCCAGGACATTACTTTTTTTCAGGCAGCATATGACTCTTATCTAGAGCATAATTTGAATTGAGTCATATCCTGGTGTTTATAGCGGAGCATTATTGGGTTGTATCTGAAGGCAGTGTGAGTTTCTCTTCGTGGGGCAGTATGGAGTTCAGTGGGGGAGAGGATGTGGCACCAACTCAGCACCACCTCAGCATCAGCGCAGCACCAGTATCCATCACTCAGAACCACTTCTATGTCACTCAATAGCACCACTGCAGCATCACCTGAGCATCACTAGGCAGTACCTGAGCACTACCACAACACCACTACAACACCACTCAGCCCCAGAGCAGCACCATATCAGCACCAGCACAGCACCATCTCTGCACCAGTGCAGCACCACCTCGGCACACGCACAGCACCAGCTCTGCACCAGCTCTGCACCAGTGCAGCACCATCTTACTACCAGTGCTGTTTATGGTCATCCCCCATAACAAAAAAACTGTAGCAAATAAGCATTAGAACAGGCAGGAAGAATTTGCCAGCATTGCAAGAACAAAAAAACTAGAAGACATTATTTTTTTAACAGGGTCTTTCAGTTCTACATAATATCTTCTTGGTATATATAAAATGACAAAAATGCTTTAAATCCTATTTTATTATATCTTTTCAACATGCTGCACACAATCCACACTGCTCTACACCATAGCTTAAAGACATTGGCCTGGCCAATTGCTCTGGCTAAACACTTATAAGGTCCCAAAGGCGAGATATATTCAAATCCGCTGTCAACGTACACCACCTTCTCCTCAAAACCACAAAGAAAACGGCCTTCGAAAACAGAATAAACGCCAATTCACACAACAGCAAAGAACTCTTTGCCATCATCAAGGAGTTCACCAGGCCCAACAGCAAGACCACAGACATGCCACCCTCCCAAGACCTCTGCAACAAAATCGACACCTCCTTCCACCAGAAGATCAGACAGATCTAGGACAGCTTTGACACCCAAGACCCCACCACTACGCCCACCACCACCGCACAAAACCATGCAGCTCCCCAACATATCGTGCTCAACTGGACTCTGCTCACCACAGACGACACACTCAAGACCATGAAGAGCATCCACTCAGGAGCCCCATTGGATCCTTACCCCTACCACATCTTCCACAGAGCAGCCGGCTCCATTGCCCCCCGCTTTGCCGCACGATCAACTGCTCCATTGAAACCACCATCTTCCCCGACGACTGGAAACATGCCAAGATCCACCCCCTGCTAAAGAAACCATCTGTCGACCCGACAGACCTCAAGAACTTCAGAACCATATCCCTCCTCCCCTTCCCAGTCGAGGACATTGAGAAGGCCATCAACACCCAACTCTCCGAGTTCATCCTGGAGAACCACATCCTGGACACCTCCCAATCAAGTTTCCGAAGCAACCACAGTACCGAGACCCCACTCCTCGCCGCCACCGACGTCATCCGCTCCCTCCTAGACCAGGGCGAAACCACAGCCCTCATCCAACTAGACCTCTCAGCCACCTTCAACACCATCTTCCACTGCATCCTAATCACGAGACCCCACAACACCGGCATCTGCAACAAGGCACTGGACTAGTTTCACTTCATCCTGACCAGCCAAACACAGCGAGTCAGACTACCCTCGTTCCTCTCAGAACCTACAGAGATCAGCTGTGGAGTGCCCCAGGGATCCTCCCGGAGCCCCACCCTCTTCAATATCTACATAGCTCCCCTCGCAGCCATCGTCAGAAGCAACGGACTCAACATCGTCTCCTACACCGACGACACCCAGCTGATCATCTCTCTCACCAACGAACCCACAGCCGCCAGAGTCAACTTTCACAATGGAATGAAGGCAGTTGCTAGCTGGTTGCAAGACAGCTGCCTCAAGCTCATCCTGGACAAATCTGAAGTACTCATCCTGGGACCCACCCCCTCAGTCTGGGATGACTCATTGTGGCCCACAGCACTAGGAACCCCTCCCACCCCCACGGACCACGCACGCAACCTTGGCATCATACTGGACTCCTTACTCTCAATGAACCGCCAAATCAACAAACTATCCTCAATCTGCTTCCACACGCCCCGCCTGCTTCAAAAGACATTCAGATGGCTCCCCACAGAATCCGAAAGACGTCACTCATGCACTCATCACCAGTAGACTGGACTACGGCAACGCACTCTATGCTGGCGTCACCCAGACACAGCACAGGAAACAACAGAACGTTCAAGATGCTGCAGCCAGACTGGTCCTCGACATCCTCTGCCAGAGCCACATGACACAACACCTCCGACAACTCCACTGGCTCCCTATCAACAAGATATTCACCTTCAAGAGCCTCACACATGCCTACAAGGCTCTCCACGATGCAGGACCAGAATATCTGAACCACCACCTCACTTTCCACACACCCACCAGACAACACCTCTCCGCCCAACTCACCCTGGCCTCCGTCCCACATATCCACAAGACCAGAACTGGGGGAAGATTCTTCTCCTGCCTCACCCCAAGACCTGGAACACCCTGCCTCTCCACCTCAGGCAATCTGCGTTGTGGACCCAGTTCAGGAAGGACCTCAAGACCTGACTCTTTGACTGAACCTCCACACCCAGATGGATCAGCAGCCCCCAACCCCCCCCCCCCCTTAGTGCCTTGGGACCCTCACAGGTGAGTAACTGTGCTTTACAAACTCCTGATTGATTGTTTCATTGATATGCCAATGCTATATTAAGTAGGTTGCTGGCAGTACCAAAACCTTCCTCCTGTGTTATGTGTAATTCAGAGACAGCGCTGGGTTGACTGGAAGACACATTAAACGTAGGCTGCTGCTACTATGGCTGAGGGTTTCGGCCATCGCAGAAGCTAGTTTTTCAAGAGAAATTTTTGCAGATTGCTGTTTGCTTGAAAATGTTTCTGCTATTCCATGGATAGAGTTTGTTAAAGTTGTTTTTAACACCTTTGGAATCCTAGACTTTCTCAATAAACGTGAAAGTATTGCAGCAGGCTCCAAATGTAGGGTTAAAAATGTATTTATCAGCCATCGACTTAAACTCAATGCAAAGGAGCTCCAGGATATGAAGTCATGCAGTAATTATTGTACTATTAATTTGTCATCAGGCCCTGAGCTTTATTTAACTTCCATTTTTAATACTGAATGTAGATTTTATCTCACCCACTTGTGGTTTAACACTGTCCTCTTTTTGGTTGCATTTTCAATGCAGGGATCGTGGTTTCCAAATTTTTCAACTTGCCCCTGTGATAATGTTTCATAACAAAGCTCAGGGCACTGTATGCTTTTTTGCACACTGTAAGTTTTATCAGAAACGGTTCTTTGTTTCAATTTTTCGAGATGCAAACATCAGACAGCATAAGATAGCCCTAGTCTTCTTACAACAACTAGGCTCCTTATGCACATTCCACACTGTCACAAATTACATTAGAGGCTCCCTGTCTACAAGGAAGAGATATGGGGCAGCTGAATGTTTAAGTACAGTTGAAGGTCCGTACGAGACCAATACCGGGGCAACATCTTGTTAATCCAGATGTTTCTTACTATTTTGCTAGAATTGTATTTCTGCACCTAATCATTGTTTGCAGGTTGTATGACATTACAAATCATGCCTCTACCACCCATGCTTGTACCACACAATCTTTACCATACATATACCATTACCACGCAAGTCTTTACCAAGCATGTCTTTACCATGAACATACATGGAAATACATTAACGGAACCATTAGCATGCATTCCATTATCATACAAATGTATACCACACAATCCTTTACAATGCACCTTTTTTTTAATATAAAAAAATGGTGCTCAATATGGATTAAAAATTAAGCATAATATGTACATAGATGATATAATTATTATGTTAAATTTAAAAATATTGTGCGATGCGCATCTCCACACAACACATCTCAAGTCAACGCAATACATCACAACCCTATACAATTTTTTCCAAGTTGATATTACCGAACAACACAATGCAAAACAACGCACCAGCACGCTAATTGCATAAACATCATTATAAATTAACACAATGCAAAATATCGCAACTCTTCACAAAAATTGCAAAAAATAAATATAAAAGAAAGCGACACATCACAACAAGGAGACATTTTCTAGAGTAGTTAAATAGTATTTACATTTTTAAAAATCCAACTTTTTCCATTTCTCCATCAGCAAAAAACCTGTCCCCAACCAAGATGGTTGACAAATTCTGTAAAGAAAATCAAAAGTATTTTGAATTTCACCACAAAATTAATTATAACTTTAGTCGCAATTTAGTTCCGAAAAAAATTGAGTTTGCAAAACGTATTTTAAAGTAAATTATAGTATACCCATAAAAACATATTTAAACAAAGCATCCACCATTTTGTAGTCAGTGGTACAATGCCTTCTAACGTGACCACACATGCCAGAGTGAAGAGGAGAGTTCATGAGAGACACTACAAAACACTGCCATCTATCTATCCAAGTAAGTATAACTTACACATTTAACATGCGTACAAATAGTTAGGTATATTATACAATAGATATTCTTAAAAAATGTATTCACTTTTTCACACTTTGTGAAGCTTGTGAGCACACACAGTTTGTGAAGAGTTTGAGGTTACAGATTAATGTAAATTAATATACAGCCATGTTTTTTTATTTTTTAGAATTCAATGATAATATATCCTCAACAATAACAATTGGGAAGAGGAGTTGGCCTAACGGCTAGGGCGGTCGACCTCAAATCTGGGGAACTAGGTTCGAGTCTCGGCAAGGACGAGCAACATCCTGTGATTCTGGGCAAATCACTTAATCACCCCGCGCCTAACATAAATGAATGTGTTCTCATGTAACGCAATTTGTGCTCGTGTGAAGCGCTCTGATACCCAATACCTTCGGGTTCAAGTTCCCGCTATATAAAATTCTGTTAAATTAAAAAGGTTAATTTTTGTTAAAAAATATTCTAACAAGCTGCACTCTACTCCAGGAAGATTCTGAACAGTGACTGAGGGGCAGATTTGCTAATCTAACTCTGCCAAGTGCTTACCTCAGGGAAGATGCTGAACAGTGACGGGGCAGTTTTACTATTTTAACTCTGCCAACTACTTACCTCAGTGAAGGTGCTGGACAGTGGCTGGTAAGCAAATGTATTATTCTAATACTGCCAAGTGGTTTCCTCAGAGAAGGTGCTGGACAGTGGCTGGTGGGCAAATCTACTATTCTCACTCCGCCAAGTGCCTAGTCAGAGAAGGTGCTGGAAGATGACTTGGGGCAGTTTCACTATTCTAACGCTGCTAAGTGCCTACCTCTGGGAAGGTGCTGGACAGAGGCTTGAGGGCAGCATTCCTATTAACTCCACAAAGTGGTTACCTCAGAGAAGGTGCTGGACCAGTGATACTCAAAGTACGGCCCGGGGGCCCCTTGCAGCCCTCTTGACCTTTACATGCGGCCCTCCCGGTGAACAGCAGCACCAGCTGCCGTTTAGTTGCTGAGCACTAATATTCCGATTTTTTTTTTTTAATAAATAGGCAAGCATTTATTAACCTGCAAATAAATGCTTGCCCCTTTATTTAACATGTTTTTTAAACCTCCTTACAAAATCCCTGACCCCCTACCGCCACCCTGCTGGCATCAGTGCGGCCCTTGTCCATGCCACAGACCGTACTTTGAGGCCCTTGGGCAAATGTTTGTGAGTACCCATGTGCTGGACAGTCACTGGGGGCAAACAAAAGCCCAGAAACAAAAACGTAGTACCGAGGGTAAATGGAGCAACCAGCTAAATATTTAGGGGCATATTTACAACGTGGCGATAAAGAATTATCGGCGCTTTTACGGCTGTTTTCGGCCGATAAGCGGCAATAATTGTATTGCCTAATTAGCAAGGTCACGCTAACGCGTGAAAGCTTGCTTTAGTGTCAGGATTCCTAACGCCCAGCTTTGCATCTCTAATGAGAAGCAAAGTGGGCGTTCCTGACCTAACATGACAGGAGAAATGTCGCTAAGCGACATTTCTCCTATCATCAAGCCCCACGCTATGAAGCATAGCGTCAGGAAAAGTAGCGATAACCCCTGTTATCGCTACTTTCCTTACGCCTGCTTCAGGACTGACTTAGCCATGACATCCTATGGAAGGTGGATATCATGGCTAAGTTTGTGAGTCCCTATCAGCAAGCTAACGTGAGATTATCGCTGGGTTTCCAGCGATAATCTCACGTTAGGCAGTTAGCGTGAGGATTTCTATCGCTGAGGAGATAAGCGTTGCTAATAGCACGCTATCTCAGCGATAAAAATCCACGTTACCCGGCGATAATTATCCTCACGCTAAGAGCGCTGAGCGATAATTATCGCCGGGTGTTGCTGATATGCCACTAAATTAGATACTTTTGTTCCTGATAATAGCCTCAATACAATATATCACTGGAATGTGTTGTGACACCCTATATCAGTCACAACAAATGCTGGTCTCAAAGTGCTCTCTGTAGACACGTAATTTTCTCTCTAGCATATCCAGTGGATCACCAATGAAAACAGCAATAATTGCATTACCAGTTGGAAATGGGCTCTCCACTCATGAGACCTGACTCTTGCACACTTCTGTCTCTCAACTGGTCGCAACATAATTCTATATATCAAACCCTTACTTCCTCTTATACGTTATATACAATGATTTGCCATGCATGGTGTAAGTTTCCTTAAGTCAAACCAAGAAAATACCAAAATAAATGTTCCTTAAATAATCCTAGAGACGAAACCACTACACAAAAGTTGTTCTCTTTTTGTCATTTTGTAGTTAATGGTGGCCATGCTCTCCCGAGCATATGATCCCATCTTTGGCCAATACCTGTCACATCTCCCATTCCAACACAAACTCAGTCCGCCTTGGTCTGGCAGCATCTGCAAATTCTGATGAACATAATGCGGAATTTGATGTGAAGTGAAGGTGTCGGTATGGGGCCAATTTGTTAATAAGTAATCGTTTACCTAATGCATGTCTTTTTAAGTCAAGTTCTCTGGTATTATCTCTGTACATTTAAGACCCACGGCGATAAAAACATTTTTATCATTAATATTAATAAACCCCATCCAAAGACATGAATAAATCGTGTGCACATTTACAGCCTACGAAAATATATTCCGCTAGGTGGCGCAAACCACTCGGTTTCCCTTTTTTTGAGAGTTTCAAAATGATAGTTCGCATTGCTCTGACTGTCTCAAATCACGGAGATACTACTCAAATGTGAATTGTTTTTCCTTTAAAAACGTAAAGTGTGTTATTTAATAACAGACAGACATTCCCAGCATATGTACAATGCGATTTATTAGCACGTTCACATTCATTAATGCATGTATTCATAAAATGCAAGAACAAATGATTCTCCGCTTGAATCTTGAAGTCAGTCTTTATTCGAACTGAATTCTAGAGCCAGGTGTAGTCATTCATCCCTGTAATGGAATATATTTCCATTACCATATTTCTCACACATTCTTCTTCTCTTCTGTTAATGGCCCAGATTATGAAAGGGCCAGAAAATTCCAGTCCCCGAGCAAACCCCTGTTTGCGTAGTGATTGGAATTATGAGTTTTGCTGAAATTCACTGGTGGAAAAAAATCATGGAAAAATTCAAGCCAAGCGGGATTTGGTGCAGATAGCATCAATTCTGCGTGGAACTCTTCATTTTAGGAGCAAAACATCTAATTTGCAGTATTTAATACACCCAGTAAATACTGTAATGTTGGGCCCTAGGCCCTCATGCTAGGTAAAGGACTGACACAGGACACATGGCTAGTGTAGTGGGAATGGCCACGAGCACGTGCGCTCGGCCTTTTTATTGACCTCGTCACCTGACCCAGTGACGTAGGTGGTGGGTGGGTGTACAGTGTAATACATACAGTTGGAACACTAGAACGTGTCCATGCTCGGACACTACATTCCTCCTAACCTTTAATGACAAAACCCAAAGTCAAAATTCAACCTGTGGGAGGAAAAAAAAGAGATATACACATATACAATACAGTGACCAAACTTCTGCAGAGTCTCTTACGCCTCATCTGCTTGGAGTCACAGACGACGTTCTTTCTGCCGTGGAGACCAACAGTTCGCTGTGGCACCAGCCATGAGTGCTCGATGGATCCAGTCTGTTGACGGCTCTGCCTTGAAGTTGTCCTCACAGTCTTTTCTTCAACTTACTTCCGTGGCGACAAACGCAGTCAGAATTCTTGTGGTTCACCGCTAGATGTTGCCGTTCATCTTTCAGTCCTGTCCTCTTCTTCGTTGGTGGCGTGTTTTCTGTTTTGGCAAAAGACGGATTGGTTGCAAGACACCCCTCTCACCATGATGCCCCTCTCGCAGGTGTTCCCCTGCCACGGGATATCCCTGAGGCCCTCTCTCTCGGACTTGTCCTGGGCTGGGTGTACTGTATCGTGTTACTCGCACGCCGATCAGTGTGGGTGCAGAGGAGACGACAAGTCACACCTCCGATTCCGCAGTCAGACCTGGAGGGTAGCTATTGGCTCCTGTCTTCGCACGCGATGTCTTCATCCTCCTGGGATCTTTGCTGGAGGGCGGCTGATGACCATCTCTCGTTGCGGGGATGCTCTCTCACTGACATCCGTGAGGCCTTTGCCCCTGAGTCACCACGGCTGGCGTCGTCCAGTAACCGCGTGACCCCAAAGGTGGATGTTCCGAACGGTCCGGCCGGCTAACCTCTGCAGACCCCAGGTGTGCTGAAAGCACCGCCAAGCAGATGGGCTTCTCTCCGTGCCACGGATGTCCTCAGGACTTGCTCTCCATGTTCTGGCACTTGTCGCCTTCCTTATCTTCGAGGAGTGAGTAGTCTTGCCACACTCCTCTCTCTTTCCTCGGTTAATCTCCGTGAGGGTGTCGAGTCACTCTGACTTCTCCTCCCACTCTTAACAGTGGCCAACGTGCCACGGATCTATTTCCTTCTTCTCCTCTTGCAGTGGCAACCGTGCCACTCCGATCTCTTCTTCCTTCTTTCCTTGCAGTGGCAAACGTGCCACTCCGATCTCTTCTTTCTTCTTTCCTTGCAGTGGCAAACGTGCCACTCCAATCTCTTCTTTCTTCTTTTCTTGTAGTGGCAAACGTGCCACTCCGATCTCTTCTTTCTTCTTTTCTTGTAGTGGCAAACGTGCCACTCTGCTCTCTTCATCCCTTCGCTTCACGACCTACTCTGGACCGTTTCTGTTCTCCTTTTGGTCTGGCCAGGCTTCTCCATGCAGCGCGCGCACTCTGCATGTGTTCCCCCTGGTCTTGTCCTCGTCCGAGGACACTCTCTCCATCTTCCTCAGCATTCCGAGTTAGGGTCGTGACCTTCTCTTCGTCTTCTCCTTTTCACCAGCTACTTTGGTTGTTGAAGTCCGTGGTGCCATACTCTTGGTCCTCTTCTTTCTTCTCCTTTTCACCAGTTACTTTGGTTGTTGAAGTTCGTGGGGCCATACTCTTGGTCCTCTTCGTTCTTGAGCTTCGTGGGCCACTTGACGGTCCACTCTGCCTATCACTGGCAGAATACCTTCGGTCTTTCGTCAGACCTCTTGTTCCGTAGTTTCACTGACCCGTGCGTCGATCACCTCCTTTTGCCCCCTGGCGGGTTAGCTTCTGTGGTGCGACCATTTGGCTGGTCAGCTTCACGAGGTGCGTCACGTTGTGGGACTCCCTGTGTCTTCTGACTTGTCGGGCGCTGGTGCGTGCTTCTCTTCGTACCGTCCTGGTATATCTTCAGTGTAGCTTTGCTCCTTGCGCCGTGATCTCTTGATGTGGTGGCTTCTTGGCGCCACTGGGTGTGCCTCTGCATCCTTGCCCTTCAGTGTCGTTGGATACGTGCTGCGCGCATCTTCTTCCGTGTAGTTCCTCTCTTGTAGGCACTGCTGTGTACTTTCCGCGTCCGGGGTACATCTGCGCTGAGTCCTTTGGCTCTCTCGAGGGGTCACTCCACTTGATGCGGCGACAGCGCAGTCCTTACTGGGGTGGATGTGGCTTGACCCTTTTTGTCTTCCTTGTCCTGCGGGTTCCTGTCGCTGTATCCCGTTCCCTGCGGGTTACTTGCTTCCTGCGCTTCTGTCGCGTTCCTGTACCTCTGTCGCGTTCCTGCACTGCACCTCTTCAGTGATGTACTACCACCGTTGCCTAGCCGCGTTCCAGTGCGTTCACCATTGCGCATCAGTCGGACCTTGCGGTACATGCCTTGCTGCCTCTTCTCTAGCCTTTCCATTCTTGTCTCCTGCAGCTGGTGCAATACTGCTCTCCGGCCACCAGATGGCAGTGCAGGGTATGCTTTTCCCTTCTCTCAGCAGCAACCTTCTTTGCTGCCAGGACTTTCTGCCGTGTTGTCTTCTCTCTTTCCAGGCCCTGGAGGGGAGCTGGAGCTGGAGCCACAGCAGAGCATTTGGAAGCAGGACACGGGGCCAGACAGCAGGTAAGTCTCTTTTGCATTTATTTATTTGAAGGCAGGGGGGGCACAGGCATTGTCAGTTAGCTGCAGAGGTCCAGGCATTACTTTGTGTGTGCACGAGTTGGGGGACACTGCTCCAGGGTCACGCTGGGTTTCCCAGCACATTTGGGACTTCTGTGGGCGTGTTGGCAGTCAGTGCCATCTCGCGCCCAGTTTTAGTTTATTTTCGGCGGCGCTGGCCGCTTATAATTATTCCTTAATGCCGCCGGGGTCCTGTGAGGTGGGGGCATACTTCTATGGCCGGCGGCGGGCATTCTGCACATTTACGATCGCCCTCCCTGCCCGCGGCAGCTTCCTGCAGTCCTCGTGCGGCAGGGAGGGGGGTGGGGGCCACTCGCAGAGGTCTTCGCCGCTTTTACGGGCGTTTATTCATTTATTTATTCCTTGTTGTGAGCGGCGCTGGCCGCGTACAGTTCCTGGGCATCTCCCTCCCTCCCGCGGCAGCCTCGCTCACTTCTCCTTCTGCACGGACGGGGGGGAGAATCGGACCGATGCAATGCGCTGTGGGTGGGCTCCGCTTCCTTCACTTCCGCAGTGGGGCTCTCCTCCCTTAATCTCGGCGGCGCTGGCAGCATACCGCCATACCTTCCACCCCCATTCGGCCACAGGCTGTGCGGTGCTGCGCTCCGGAGGCCGCTTAGCAACCAGGGCTCACCTTCTGCCCGGCTGGGCTTCCTTGTAACACGGGTTGGCACCGCGTGGTCCACGCCTCTTGCGGGGGTCGCCGCCGATGCGGGTGGGCTCCGCTCGGCGTGTTTCTCCTCCTTCACCGGGCAGGTCGCGGCCGATGTGGGTGGGCTCCGATCGGTCCGCTTGTCTTCGGGGCGCGTCCCACGCGGGGGTCACGGCGGCAGACTCAGGGTGGGCACCCGGCCGCCACGGGACATGCTGCGGGCTCCGCCTCGACCTGCAGGCTTCCCGGCGCGTCGCGCCTTCTTGCGGAGGGGGTGTCCTCCCTGGGGGCAGTCCTCTCTCCCTCTTTGTTTTTTTTCGTTGCGCAGATCGGGGGCTGCACACGTGGGGTGAAGTACCCGCCTCGTCGCCAGTGTAATGTTGGGCCCTAGGCCCTCATGCTAGGTAAAGGACTTACACAGGACACATTGCTAGTGTGGTGGGAATGGCCACGAGCACGTGCGCTCGGCCTTTTTATTGACCTCGTCACCTGACCCAGTGACGTAGGTGGTGGGTGGGTGTACAGTGTAATACATACAGTTGGAACACTAGAACGTGTCCATGCTCGGACACTACAAATACATACCTCCAAGTACCCCACGTATAACCGAAGCCTAGGAGTCCTTGTGGCATGTTCCTACTCTTATGCATCTGCTTTTTAAAAATGGTGCTTCATTTCTATTAACTAACCAGAGGTGACATTTCTGATTGAAGACTAAGGAGACAAAGAAATAGGATTCATTGAAGAAGTCATTTTCATTCACATTGATCCAGAAATAGAAATACAATAGTAGCTGTACCTCATTCATAAGGGATCCTGTGAATCAAGTGCATCTGATTCAAAACCCAAACTTACTCTGTCGAAGCTTCAACCCCGATATCCCAAATCAAAATATGTCACTGATATGGCTACACCCTTACCATATTAGATCACGATACAAATATTTATTTTTGTTCTGATATCGCCTTGCAGATACGGATTGGGGTACGACTCAGTGCACACTCCCTACACTTAGAACTAATGTGCATAAGGCAGATTGCAAGGTCTTTTTACTTTAGTGTAGTGAAAAGAGTGGCTGGAGGGCATGACAGCTTGTAGTAGACCAAATATGTTTACTTTAAGGGGAATGTTTAATTTATGCCAGTGTTTCTTAACCTTTTGATTTCTGTGGGCCTCCTCTTAATCAATACTGGAATCCGGGGACCCCCACTGAATTCTTACTGGAATCCAGGGACCCCCTTTAAGTCATTACTGGAAGCCAGGGATACCGGCCTAAGCAATTTCAAAGATGTTACCCGCAAAACAATACTCAAAAATACAGAAAGAAGCATTCATCAAATAAATACACATATGATGAAATGTGTTATTCAATTCATAAACAAATAATAAAAAAAAATCTCAATTTTAATTCACTGAGAAGGTTGGAGGGTTTCCGAATTCAATTAAGACCATTCATCATCAATACTATATTTTGTTTGAGGCTCTTACACTGCTCCCCCAAATCAATATGAGCATACTAACTAAACTCCAATTTCAATTTCCGTCACATCTACAGAACGTTTTAATACTTTCAGTTTTACATTCTGCTTCTATATTTATAAACAATCTGTTCATTTTATTCATTTTTCTAAGCAGTTGGACACTCACTTAGTAAACTTTGCAGACCTCCAGGGGTCCCAGAACCAGAGGTTAAGAACCATTGCTTCGAGGTGGCGTGGCTTAAGCTGCCACAAGATGGCCGCGTCTGGCTGAGGCTCCACGTTTCCAGCGGGACCTCTCCACTTACCGGAGCTGATTTTGTAGATTTCTGGGACAATGGACTGACTCTACTTGAGGAGCGGGCGCGGGGGCACAGATAGCTGTCCTTTTTTCTCATTTTGTGCTGTTTTTCGCCCTGTTTCCTCCGCGCCTCGCTCCCCTCGGGATTTGCGGCAGCGCCCGCCATTTTGCTCGCGGCGGGATGCTGCTTTGTTCTGTGGCTTTCCCTGTGCTGCTAGAGGTGCGTTTTGGGGGCAGCACTGCAGTTCTATTTGGGGAGCTTCATGATTGTGACAGAATCTTCTGGCATTGAGGCAATTTCGTCCATCTGCAACTTTTTGAGGAGAAACTTATATTATGGACATTAACTATTACTTGGAACCGCCTGATGTGCCTAAGGTATAGTCATTTGTTGGGAACAGCTTGAAGCATCATAAGGCGACTACATTTAATTGAGGCTTCGTTCTTTGAATTGGCTTGCCTTTCCTGTGAGATGGTTGCGACTGAGTCTGGTCGTCATTCTTTAAGTGTTCTCTACATCTGTGTGCTGGTATCATTACAAAGTCTGTTCCCAGCGGGTTGTGGCGGTGATTAGAGGAGCTTTTTCACTGCCTGTTTTTTTTATACGCTTCCACCCTCTTTTAGCGGCCATCCATTAATATTTCCATGATGTTCCTTAACTGGTTTTGTAACCATCTGGGCTGACTCTGAAACCTCTCAGCACCAATTTGATCATTGGAGACACTTCTGATTGTTCTACATGTTGTTGAAGCGAGATTACAGGAGAAAGATTTGTCTTGTCTGTCCTTTTAGCAGTCTTTATAGTTTTTGCATCCTATTCTTTCACACTGCCTGTCTCTTGAGACTTCACACACTTATACATTCATCTATATGTTGCCCTCTTTCTCCCTTGGTCATAAGAGTACATCAGCAAACATGACTTCCCTCCACAAGGCTCCAATACTGCTGCTTATTCCAAGCGCCAAAAGAAGGAACCCAACTCTCCGACGAAATCTCCACTACCTATAACACTGGATGACCTCATGGAAGAGATAAAGCTTATTACCTTTCACCTAGTGATTGTGATTGTGATTGACACTAGCACTACCCTTCAGTGGTGAGACAAAATCCTAACTTCACATCTTTCGGTATTCACAAAAGGCACTTAGTAGTAAAATTAGGAGTCCTAACTTTACTTCTACTAAACTGAGATAAAATCCTAAAGTTCCTATTTTTGGTATTCACAGATGGCATTTAGTAGTAGTAAAGTTAGGACTCCTAACTTTACCACTACTAAATGTCTTCTGGGAATACCAAAAGTAGTAACTTTAGGATTTTATCTCAGATTAGTTCTGTGAATCGGCCCCAAAGATGTTAATTCCCTTAAAAAACAATAGGTAGGGTATGTTTATAATTCCCCAGCTAAAGATAGGAAAAATGGAGTGGCGATACTATTCCACAAGTCCCTTTCCCTTACTATAGAAAGCGAGGAAAAGGATGGTCGATGGCTTCTTCTTCATACTCTCATAAATGGATCCCGTATTTCTCTCCTCAACATTTCTGGTCCCACAGGTATTGATTCACAGTTTTGGCAATCCTTGTCACACACTCGTCTCTCATGCTCTGACTCTAATCTCATAGTGGGTGAGGACTGCAATCAGGTCATGGACCCTTTTACAGACAGGAAATCTTCTTCTAGGTATATTCCTAATAAAATGCATAAGACCTTTGCTAGCACAATACTTTCGAGGGGCCTAGTTGACGCCTGGAGGGTATTTTATTCCTGACTCTTTGGAATTCACTTTTTATTCCCTCACTCATAACTCTACATCTAGAATTGACTATATTTTTTTGAGCCCACACCTTCTTCCAAAATTACAACAAGCTGACAATGGTTCCATTCTTATTTCCGATCATGCTCCCGTCTTTATCAATTTAGATCTTCCTTCTCTATCTTCCAAATCTTGTCGTTGGCGCTTTAATTATTTTTTTCTCAAAGATCCAATGCTAGCCCTGATATACCCTTTCATACTATTTGGGACGCTTTTAAAACGACAGCCAGAGGCTTTATCATTGACTATGTAGCTATTAAAAAGAAACAATATCGTAAGGAGTCTGCCTCCATCCTGCCTTCCATTAAGAAATTGGAACATGCATATTTTTCTTCTAATGATGAAGTTACTCTTAAGAATTTGGTCCAGGCAAAACTAAATTTTAATAGAAAATCCACTGAGGAAGCTTCCAGGACGTTACTAAAAATGAATTCCAAATTTTATGGTGGTCACAATAGAGCTGGTAAATTGCTGGCGAATTCTTTGAAGATCAAGTCCCAAAGATCTAGAATAGTTTAAATCATCGATGATCGTGGTGTTAATCGCTTTAAAGATTAAGAGATATTGAAATGCTTTACGGACTTTTATAAAACCCTATATACCCCTGAATCTTCCCCTTCTGACACTGCCTTGGATTCATTTTTTGATTCACTACCCCCCCACCCCGCTCTTCACCCCCTCCTGATTGTTCCATATTGGATACAGATATGTCCCTTTCTGAGATTAAGTCAACCTTGTCTAAGTCACCCATGGACAAGGACCCTGGCCCGGACGGCTTTACTGCTGAATCTTATTCCTCTTTCTCTCAAATCCTTTTCCCTCATCTTTTATCTCTTTTTCAACACTTTGGTGCTGATTAGGATCCTGGAGAAACCGGGTACGAACCGTCGGTCGAAGCGTATTCTCCGTCCGACTCGTACCCGGTTGCAAAACTTCACAAACATGCAATTACGATTCGCACGGAAACACTATTTCCGTACGAATCGTACAAAACACCAACCGAGGAAAATAAACACACAAATGACATCCGGAAAAGCGCCGACGTGACGTCGGGACGCATGCAGCCTGCGTTCCACGAACCAGGAAGTACGATTCGCACCGACGTCACCCCGCGCGGAGAATATTTTCCGGCAGCCAAAAACTGCCGGGAAATCAGGACGACGCGCACAAGGAGCACCTGTACGCGATGGACAGACATGGACCCGAACCTATGTGTCATCCCGGCCCTCATAGCAGTCGACCTCCTCTACAGGTACCGACGCAGACGCCGCAGAAGGTCAGAACAACACCCAGGGGCAAAGGGGGGGGCAGGGGCAGGACACAAAACCCCCACCCAAGTCACACAGCACACATGCCCTGGACATACCTGACCTCCAGGCCCTGGTCACTTCGAGGGGGTGGGGGCGTGTCCAGCAACGCCAGCGTCCGCCACAACGGAAGTGGGCGAAGACGCGAACCGGCAACACAACAATACAGGTACGTACTGTACCCACGCCTTAAGAGCGTGGGTATGAGTCGTACCACGCCCACACCCACGTCACCCCAACAATGGCGGTACGGCCCGTACCCATGTGCCAAAGGCCTGGGTACGGGCCGCACAAGCACTCCACAGCGTGGGCACGGGTATGTACGGACCGTACCCCCACCCGCGTATGTATGGAGCGTACCCCCACCCCAACCGTGTATCTACGGACCATACCCCCACCCGTGTATGAATGGACCGTACCCACACCCGCGTATGTATGGAACGTACCCCCACCCCAACAGTGTATGTACGGACCATACCCCCACCTGTGTATGAATGGACCGTACCCACACCCGCGAATGTATGGAGCGTACCCCCACCCCAACAGTGAATGTACGGACCGTACCCTCACCCGCGTATGTATGGAGCGTACCCCCACCCCAACAGTGTATGTACGGACCGTACCCCCACCCGTGTATGAATGGACCGTACCCACACCTGCGTATGTATGGAGCGTACCCCCACCCCAACAGTGTATGTATGGACCGTACCCTCACCCGCGTATGTATGGAGCGTACCCCCACCCCAACAGTGTATGTACGGACCGTACCCCCACCCGTGTATGAATGGACCGTACCCACACCCGCGTATGTATGGAACGTACCCCCACCCCAACAGTGTATGTACGGACCGTACCCCCACCTGTGTATGAATGGACCGTACCCACACCCGCGTATGTATGGAGCGTACCCCCACCCCAACAGTGTATGTACGGACCGTACCCTCACCCGCGTATGTATGGAGCGTACCCCCACCCCAACAGTGTATGTACGGACCGTACCCTCACCCGCGTATGTATGGAGCGTACCCCCACCCCAACCGTGTATGTACGGACCGTACCCACACCCGCGTATGTATGGAGCGTACCCCCACCCCAACAGTGTATGTATGGAGCGTACATGGGCAGACGCAGGAGGGGTGGGTGCAGAGTCCTCCCAGCAGTGCCCAGACACAGGAGGGGTGGGTGCAGAGTCCTCCCAGCAGTGCCCAGACACAGGAGGGGTGGGTGCAGAGTCCTCCCAGCAGTGCCCAGACACAGGAGGGGTGGGGGCCTATCACTCCCAGCAGTGCCCAGACACAGGAGGGGTGGGGGCCTATCACTCCCAGCAGTGCCCAGACACAGGAGGGGTGGGTGCAGAGTCCTCCCAGCAGTGCCCAGACACAGGAGGGGTGGGTGCAGAGTCCTCCCAGCAGTGCCCAGACACAGGAGGGGTGGGTGTAGAGTCCTCCCAGCAGTGCCCATGGAACGCAAAGGGTGGAGTACCCACAGATACAATGCCCACAAATGTCAGTCAGGTGCACAAAGACCCTGCAGTACATGTACCAGATGTGTGCGAGGCTGGGAGTACACACATGCATAGCGCCTAAAAGAGAACATGTCCACATGAAGTCTTGTCAACAGTCTACATACACAAGTACAGTGACCACCAAGGATGCCACGAATGATGCAGGTGGAGACATCGCTCAGCATGCATGTGCAAAGTTGAAGGAGTCCGTCACACCCCCAGCTGATGTAGACACAGCTCAGCACCACATAGTGGAAACACCCTGCAGGGAAGATGTCAGGTTACACAGAGGAAGGAACACACCTTGGGACGATGTCACCATGCAGTAACTGCTTACATGAACAAAGTAATTTAGCCAACAGCTTGTGATGGCACACAGATACCAGGGTCCACCCTATGACCAGCACAAGACTACATTTCCCACACACCCAACACATTATCACCACCCAAAATCATGGAGCAGGTCCACCAACAGCAACACCAGATAAACAGTAGTGTTCAAAGGAAAAAACAAATTGCTTTATTCAGCAGGATGTAAGTAAAAATCATCATAAATGTCAATATATACAAGGCCCATAGGGCAGTCCATGACTCCAATCCGGATGGGGGACACAGTGGTACGTGTGTCCCCTAGCTTGCCTGCACAGTCAGACTCCTTTGTCTTCCACAGGGGGGGGGCATCATGTTGGGGGGAAGGACCAGGCACCGCAGGGACAGGAGGGGCAAGGGGAGGTGTTGTGGGTGCAGGGACGGACGACTCCAACACAGGGGGTGGGGCAGCACCAAAGGTGGATTCAAGCACGGCGCTGCACACTACTGCCAGGTCGCTCAGCGTCTCCCCTGCACCCGAAGGAACCACAGGCCCCAAGGTGGGGGGGGGTCACAGGGATGGGTCGCAGCGCTACTGGGGGGGGTGGACAGAGGGGGGACTCAACTCCCCTGCCGGTGTCCTGCCTCCACCGCTTGTGGGGTGGTGCCACACTGGGGCTGATGGACAGACAGGGCAGGACTGACCCTGTGTCCGACTCTTGGCCAGGAGAGCTGAGGGGAGTGGATTTGGAGGGTGGTGGTGGTGAGGAATGTGGACTCCCACTCTGGCTGCGTGTCTTCCGTTTCCCCCCCGACCCAGTGGGTGTGCCTACTTCACCCTGTGTGTGCGTGCCAGGAGGTGTGCGCTTTGCCTTCCCTGCTGGTGTGGTGCCTGTGTCTGGTGGGGTGTGTGCATGCTGACGTCTGGGTGTACGTGGGACAGGCATGGGAGTGGGAAGTGTGGATGGGGCATGGGTAGGGGTGGGATGAAGTGCTGCAGGAGACCCACTGCTGCAGACAGTGTCGAGTCAATAGACCGCAGCAAGTTGCGTTGGTCAGCCTGCGATGCTGAAATGCCCTCCAAGTATGCCTCCATGTTGGTGAGCACTTGGCTGTGGCCATGGAGGACATTAAGCATCGCAGCCTGACCAACCTGCAACTGCCGCAGGATGTCCACAGACTCGGCATTGGCGGCAGCAGGGGATACAGGGGCAGGGGGTGCGGTGCCTGGCAGGAAGGAGACACGTGGTGACCTAGCACGCCAGGAAGGGACACGAGCAAGTGGGAGGCCGGTGATGGCAATGGAGGCGGCGGGGAGAGATGTTGTGCTGCTGTCAGCTGTTGGAGCAGCCTCCGCCCCCTCGGAGTGCTCAGCCTCGGACCCGTCAGCTTCATAATCTGTGGTGGCAGTGGACAGGTCCTCCGGCTCACTCCCCTCGGCCTCAGTTCCACTCGATGTGCCAGCTAAGGTGTCACTGCTGGCACTGGTGCCCGGTCCCTCCGCACGGTCCGTGCCGGTGTCTCCATCCGTGTCCCCCGACGATGCTGTGGGCAAGGTGAATAAACAGGAATTAATCAGACACCTGTATACATATGTCACATGAGTCAAATCAACATAGGTTACAGTGCATAGCCTGAAATGAAAGATGAGTAACATCTACAATACAAGGTACATATATAGGCCCTGCAACACACAGTTGGTTCACCCACCATGCCACTGAGAAACTATGGAGAGCATGACACATTTGCAAATGACATGATATGGAATTGGACAGAGGAGCCAGGCTCTGGGGCCAATCCAGCACTGCATCTGCACCACACAGCGTTGCCGTAACTAGGGATGAGCAGGGACCATCTCCATGAACTTGAGGCACATGCTGCAAAGGTAATACTTAAAGACATGCCCAACATGAATGGGACACTGCACCTTGAGTGTATGTCCAGACAAACATTACACACTGGCCAGACCGAGCAATGAGATTTCAGGTGTCGACATGTAGGCCTTGCACGCACCAACCACCCCCTACATGAGACAATGTGATGAGACACAGGAAGCACTTGCATCTCTTAGTCTGGGAGAAATACACATGGGCTGCCAGAAACCCATATTGGACCCAAAATACCCCATGTGCGCCTGTACAACGATCTCATTTACAAATGGCCATCATCAGTAATTGTAACAAGACACACAGGCACTGGCCACCGTGAGTATGAATGAGGAAAATTAGGTCAGGCTGTACAGTGGACACTTGTAGAACACGTTACGTAAATATACATGGTGCCAGGGGACAATGGCACAGAGCACATCCTATGCTGTAGACACTGAGAGTGTCCACATATTGTGATGACACACATGATACCTAGCAAAATATGCCCCAGGGGACAGTAGTGGCCACAATATTCCATGGTCCTGAATGGTAATGACTGCAACACAGGCCACCATCCCTGCACTCTGCGTATCGCACACTCATGCACATCATGTCACAGGCCACAACATAGGACATGCTTGCTGTAAGGCATTACACTTCAGAGACATACTCCTATGTCTGGACTCAGCATCAGTGCCAATTGACATGGACCCCACAAGTACTGTACTGGACAGGGCACAGGCAAGGTCCCAAAACCTGTTACACACCACCCCCACACATGATGCTGCAAGCATTGGTCACGTGGATTAACTGCCAGCCCAGATGACCTTGTGAAAGAGTGACTACACACAGACCAGGGAACACATGGCAAGGAGGGGAAGGGAGGAAGGACAGCACCGCTATACTGTGGGTGACAGGACCTGCACCGCACATTTAAACACTGGCAGTGTATCCATGCAACTGCGCACGTGCAAATGCTGGTGACACACAACAAACACATATGTACCTACCCCCTTCCTGCTGCTGCTTCTCCCGTAAGCGCCTGTCCATGTCTGGAAAGACCACCGCCAGCACACGCTTGTGGATGTGGGTCAGACGGCGACGCCCATGGTTCTTAGGGCCCATAGGTGAGTCCCCCAGCAGGACCCGTGCGATCCTCCGCGTCCAGCACCGGATATCCTGCCAGCGTTTTCTCACCTGGGCCAGGCGCCACTTGCGACCCTCCGTCCTCCTCACGGCACTGATGGCGTCCCTCCAGATCTGCTCCTTGGCAGCGGCGCCTACCTGTGGGGTTGAAAAAGTGAGACTACATCAATACACCTGCCACATGTCACAGAGACACACATTAGAACAATTTTGCTGGTTTCAACAAGGCATAGTATGCAGCCAAAGCATTGCACCTTTGTCATAGGGACATTTTTCTCTGTGTAATGGCAAATGCACCACGTGCCATTGAAAGTACACAGGTGGCATGAGGGGTACGACACAATAAATGATCCAGACTCACACTGTGCATCAGAAGGTACACCAGAATTATGTGCAGCACCTCAAAGCAGTCACATGCCACAGGCCACTGACGCTACCTCAGCAGAGTACACAGACACACACAGGCACAGGACATTCACCTGCCATTGCCAAATGCAGCTACAAACCTCACTCTGCACATGTGTCACTAGACTGGGGGGGCTCACAGGTGTGGGGCTGGCTCTGCACGTCAGACACACAGCACTGCTCCCTGCTCGCATCAGATGGGCAGGGTATATCCATCCCTCATGCAGCTTGGGTGCTACACTCCACATATGCACCCACCCACATGACAGGGGACTTACACACACACCGATGTCCAGGGTACGAACACATCATGTGGACACTCTCAGCACAGGTACATTGAACTAACACACATCTGTGGGTACAGTCACCTGTCAAACTGGGCTGACCACATAATCACATGAGGACTGTAGAAGCAGCATTCCCAGGAGGATAAGACAGGCAGAATGTGGCATGCACCATGCAGTGATTGTCACAGTAAACACAATGCAAGTGAGGACGGCAGACATGCACCACAGCATGCTCTGGCTGGGAGACATCAGGCATTCCCCCCCCTGGGACCCACTCTACAGTACAATGCATGTGTGTCACACCTGGACACAATGCCAGAAGTCCCAGTCACAAAAAAGGGACACAGTCTGTACTAGTGGACTCTGCACTCACCTGAAACCCTGGTCGCCCATACAGCAGGGGGTACTGTGGGAGGATCACATCCAGCAATGCCAGATTCTCCTCCAGGGTGAAAGGCTGGGCCCTCTCAACAGACCTTGACATGGTGCCAGGGAATCACGAGCAGCAGCAGTGTTGTAGAATCAAAAGATGTGCAGGCAAGTGCTCTCTCATGGGACCTGGCTGCCTTATATCTGCCTTGCTGGCCTGTTTCATGCACAGGAGTACAGAGTGATTGGTCACTCACATTTGCATCCTATGTTTCCTCCAATCCCTTTAAACCTAGCACAGTCAGTGGCTTTGCTATTTTTTTTTCTTGAGCATGATGTAAACTCCACAACCACTTTGCAACAAAGTAGATTCATTCAAACCGACTTTTGCTGGGCACCTGCTGAAAAAAAATCAAACCTTAAACTTGGTCTCCATGACAACCAGCATGCATGTAGGCCTTTATACTTGTCCCTCATGTGTCCCCTATGTAATTTGGAGATTCACACACAGGTACGGTGCGTTCCGGGGCCCTAGGGCACCCCAAATGCATAGCAATGGCCCGTACAGGCGTGTGTACGCTCCGTATCACTATGGGTACGCATACGCGAGCAAACCCATAGTGATACGGACCGTACACACGCGTGTACGCTCACTATCACTATGGGAGTGCTCGCGTATGCGTACCCATGGTGATACGGACCGTACACACGCGTGTACGCTCACTATCACTATGGGAGTGCTCGCGTATGCGTACCCATAGTGATATGGACCGTACACACGCGTGTACGCTCACTATCACTATGGGTAGGCCTACGGCAGCACTCCCATAGTGATAGGGAACGTACACACGCCCTCAGAGCGAATGTACGGTGCCTTACACACATAACAGTGGTGACAGGCAGCACACAGAAAGGAATAGAGCTGACATACTTGTCCATGGATGGACATCAAGGCATTGTCTGTGCAGTACTACATGTGTGGGGCACAGGTGTGAAAGGCTGTGATGTGGCACATTACTCCTGAGTTGTGAAGGCAATAGATGTATGATGAGATGTGTACAGATGTTATGTGTGACAGTGCAATATGTGCCAGACATGCCCTTCACTCCTTTGACATGTGTCCATGTCGTACAGCACACTTGAGATGAGCGTCACTGGCATGGCACAGTCAACAACACACGCAAGTGTCCCCTGATGCCCGCTACAGGGGTTACCACACCAGACATGTGACTACCCACGGTGCACGATGTGACTATGTCATGTATGTGTGGTGTGTTCACATTAGCTTGATGTTGGTGTTCCCTCAAAAGCATCTGCTGTTGCTGCAACAAACATGTGTCTGTGTGTAGATGGCCATGGCACACTGTTACGCACACCAGGCCACATGTGGTATCGGATGTAAGGTGTGTATGTATGCATGGGACACGGAGTAGCGTAACAAGGACCTGTCTGCATCCTCTCAATGTATGTGTGGTCAGTCATGACATGTACACCTTCATGGCAAGGTGTGTGGGCTGTCCTAGTGTAATGTCATGTGACCTGTGGCTCTAGTGTTCCGCTACCTGTCTCTGCAATCAACATCCTACCTCTGCTGAGATGTTGATGTATGTCACTCCTGTGTTGCGTCTGGCTGTTCACTTACACTGGGACACAGCTAGTCCCATGCCATGGGATGTGGAGGTTCACAATCTCCGTGTGTAGCTGGGTCTTGGTAGGAGTGTCACCTGGCAGCCATACGTGTCCAGGGCATGTAGCACATACCTGACTCCCTATGTAGCATATGTGTATTGACAGATTAACATGTGCTCAGTACATATAAATTGTTGTTGTAGTGCACTCACTCTTCCTTGTCACTTCCAAATTACTGCAGAGCGCCGCCTCTTCCCCGACCAATTCCGGACTTGGCTGACATGCGGGAGAATGACTGTATACGCTGCTACCGCTTCCCCCAACCGTTAATTGAGGAGTTGACGGCAAGGCTGGCACCACACCTGCAACCACTGCACAGGTATCCTACGGCACTGACACCCAAGCTGAAGGTAATGGCAGCCCTACATTTTCTTGCCACGGGTACCTTTCAATATACCATAGCTCATGTTGGTGGCATGTCCCAGAGCATGTTCAGCCGTGTGCTGCATGATTTTTTAGAGGCCATGTTGCTTCACCTGGATGAGTTCATCCATTTCCCAACTCCTGAACAGTTGACTGGTGTCAAGCTTGGATTCTATGCCCTGGGAGGGATGCCCCATGTCATTGGCTCCATAGATCGGACACATGTGGCTTTAGTACCACCACAGGCACAGGAGGTAGCGTACAGGAATCGCAAGCACTACCACTCCATCAATGCCCTTGTGGTGTGTCTGTCCAACATGGTGATTTCACATGTCTGTGCTCGTTTTCCAGGATCAGCACACGATGCCTACATCATGAGGCGTAGCAGGGTGCCTGAAATGATGACGCAGCTGCGCAACGAACGAGCATGTGTTGTGGGTGGGTACACTCTGTCTGTCCTGTATTTTGCGTAGACTTCCAGCCCGACCGCTTCTCCTGTCCTACTTATGTCCATGTGGTTTCCATGTAGGGGACGCTGGCTATCCCAACATGCCATGGCTGATCACACCTCTCCGCAACCCCAGCACGCCGGCCCAGCTCCGCTACAACACCGCCCATGGCCGGACAAGGCGAGTGATAGAGAGGACATTTGGCCTCCTGAAGAGCCGATTCAGGTGCCTACACAAGACCGGCGGCGCCCTTCCATATGCCCCGGGGAAGGTCTGCAAAATCTTCATGGTCAGCCGCATGCTGCACAACATGGCAGTTGAGAAAGCTGTGCCACTCATCCTGGATCAAGATGATCAGGACCATCCACCCGTGGAGGACGAAGGGCTTGGCAATGGGGCTAGTGATGTGGAGGATGTGGTTCCGCAAGAGGACATCCGGAGTCGGCTCATACGCGACTTCTTTGCTTAGTGGTGAGTACCAGTGTCTGAGTGTGCACGCATTGGTCCCCGTGTGGCATGTGTTGTGATGTGTGTGTCCATCTGCATGTATGCCAAGTGAGTCAGAGGTGTGTGTGGATGTGTCACTCGAGTGATGGTGCCAGTGATGAGTGTACTTCCACAGTCATAATTGTGACCTAGCATGTTGTCATCCTTACATGTGTCGAGTACATGCACATGCAAGTGGCTGTGCTTTTTGTGGCTGACTTCTTGTGTGTCTCTCATCCCCAGGTACTTGCGCATGCCGTCTGCTGGTTGCATTGTTGTGGCACTGCTATTCCTCATGGACACGTCATTGTGTGCTGACTCAGCGTTACACGCACGGACAAGTTTGGAAGTCTCCTTAGGGTAAGGGATGCATCAGGGGTGTATTGGGTGTGGCAGTTGTTTACGATGTGTGCACACTGCCCCTGTCGATGTTTGGTTCATCTGCAGACATGTCGCATCACCATGGGACACATTACATGTAGCTGGATACACCTGAATAGATGGTCAGACTTGTTGACAGTCATCTGTAATGGGATAGTGGATTGTGATGATGGCATCAATGTGTGTAACACTGCCCTCGGACACATACGGTTTGCATTGGCTTGACATGGTGTGGGACTTCCACATCAGAGGATCAATGGTGTATGGCAGCCTCTCCGTGAGCAGCAGGGGGTGTTTAGCTGTTACCCGACACTTGTGTGCCAGTTCCATGGCTATCACGCATTTGTGGTGCAGAAGGGGGGTGCCAGTGTTGGACCCACATGTTACTCCACATGACCTGTGTATGTGTACTCCGAGTTGCCTCTGCATTCCAGAATACATGACTAATAAAGGTGTCCCTATGCCTCCAAGGTGCCTCTTCTCAGTCAATGCTGGTGTGTTGCCACGGTGCATACGGCATGTCTGGCATGGTTTTCAGTGATAGTGGCTATGTGTCTATGTGTAGAGTAGCAAGATGCAAGCTGTTTGTCTGGGATTAGACTCTGTATTGTGCATGATGTCCATGACTGTGTGGGTATTGTGATATGTGCCATCCCCATGCATCCAACGTTGGCCAGGCCACCATTCTCTGCATCCACCTGACTCAAGCTTGCAGGACATGGTTCTGCCACCTGTCTACACATACCTGGGTGCCCCCCAGGACACTCCACATGATCCCTGACCTCTGCGCATGACTGTTGCTGTACTCAATATGCCAGTCGGCACGGTTGTGCGGCCACCCCCTCAGCTGGTTGGGCCCATCACGTGTGTGTATGGTGCTCCATGTCTGTCTTGCCTAATACATTGTGACCCATGTGTGTCCTGTGCCAGACTCAGGCCCCAGGGTATGGATGGTTGAAGTCATATGAGAACTCAGGCATGGTTAGACTTTACAAGACACATGTAAGGTAATAATGCAAAATGTAGGCATCATCTCTTGATCGTGTAAGTTTTTATTTGTGTTGGGGTACGTGTTGGGGGGGGGTATGACAAGAGGGGCTTTCCGGGTGTGTGGAATCCAAAGTTCACTGGGGAAGTTGGTGTCCTTGCCATTGGAAATCATCAGAGTCCATGCAACAGTCTTTGTCAACATTGGTCAGACAGTGACCAGCAAGTCCATGTGGCAGAGAATGTCATTTGCTGATGTGCTGCTGTTGGTCCAGTGGGCCAGGTGCCAGGCCAGGTGTCCTGGGAGATGGTGCTGTTGCGCCGACACTCACGGTCTTTTCCGTGGATGATCCGCCCTCCTGCGGGAACCCTCAGAAGCAGGCCGTGACGAAGTTTGGGATGCTCCGTCGGATGTATCCTCCTCCTCCTGATCCCTCCCTGTGGGTGGTGATGTTCTTCGCCTGGTGGCACAGGGAGGGTTGCCCATGTTGTCGGCTATCCGACGGAGTGAACGGTTAATTCCCGTGAGCACCGTCACGAGCTCAGCCTGTCTGTCCTCCATCCGTCCTTGGTGTCGCAGTTGACAGGCATGTTGCTCCGCATGTTGCTGGGTCTTGATCTCCTCGAGGGTCCCCTTCATCTCGTTGAGGGTGGACACAACCTGGCTCATGCCCGTGGTGTCCTGCCGGTATGTGTCCAGGATGTTTCTTACATGGGAATATACCGGTTCCGCAGCCAACTGGTCAGGCTCGCGCCTCCGCCGTCCTCCACTCCCACCACCCCTGCCCACTTGCACCTGGCCTGTCCTTGTGGGCACATCGGGTCTCCGGGACCCCTGAGGGGTGGCATTTGCGTTGTCGCCTGCCTCCTCCTGGGTGCCCGGTACACCGTGTTCCTTCTGGTCAGCCTGGCTGCATTGTGGTGGTGGGGCAGGGATCCTGGGTGTCTCCTGGGATGTGGCAGGAGTGGGGGTGGTGCTTGGCCCAGTTGTACCTGACGCAGGTGCTGCAGGTGGTTGGACACCAGAGGTGCCAGGTTGGTCGGGGTCGTCCACAGAGTGGTGAGAGTCATCGCTGCCGGTGGGATCGTCATCCTGCAGAGCCGGGTCCTGTGAGTCTTCCCCCCCCAGTGTTGGGGGGTGATCCACGACGTTGACCTGTGTGTGAGAGAGACAATGTTATTTTTGTTCCATGCAACATCCATGTTTCATTCGTTTCAAAGTTGGCACATTTCCTCTGGGTATTTGGAAATGTCTTGCATTCCACTCACAGTGCACTTGTGCATGGGTATGTCCCTTGGCCACAGCTTTTGAGACTTTACCTATGTGTGACACAGTCTTACTTGCTGCGTCAATTGTGACTGCAGTCAGCAGTGGAGTGAGCAGGTGTGGCGAGCCATGCATTGGCGCCTTCCGTGTTGCACTGTACGTGGGCACATGGAGTTGTTCCACACACTTATATAATGCAGGTAGCTGGCGTTGTGTTCGTGCACAGGTTGAGACATGGCCCAGTGTTTTGCCATGGAGAAGAGAGGGGGATTCAGGCACTGGCCACCCTTGTCTACATGCACGCAGTCCACCTGCTGACGAGCAGACATTCCCACACCACCCAAGGCTGAATTGGTCTCCCTGTGTCTCCCTCCCTCTCTCTCCCCCTCTCCCTCCCTCTGTGTGTCACCCTCTGTCACCTCAGCCCAGCTTCCTAGGCACACACTTTTTGCAGATGTTTGAATGGCCCTTGGCTTGTTCATGTGAGTTTGTTTCTGATCTCCAGGCACCCATTGGGTGTAGTGTCTGTGTCTGCGCTGCTGCTGTGGTGGTGTGTGCTGCCACTCTTTCACAGTGTTGGCTGTTCATTGGCTGCTGTCATGTGCAAAAAGTGCCTTCACCCCCATGTCTTCATGCAAGGCGTCCGCCATTTGCAGGCAAGTCTTTCCTGTGTGGGGACACACTGTTTGTCTGGCTGTGACCTAGGCCATATGGGCAGAGGGCATTGTTGTCTGCTTCTGAGTTGCACTATGTGATTTTTGAGGCCCACACTCCCGCCATCCGGGTTACCGTGTCTTGTGTTGGTGTTTTCTGTGGCCTGTGACTTGGCATTGTCCAGCTGGGTGCATGGGGCATGGTGGCGCTAGTGGCATGTGCGTGTTTATGGAGTGTGGTTGAGTCATGCGATAGCTTTGGGGTGGTTGCGTGCATGATTGTGAGTTTGGTTGTGGATGACATTCCCCCCATGTGAGGTGAGTTGTTTGTGTACTCACCAGGCTCTCGGAGTCCTTCTACTCCCTCCACTGCCACCACCGGCAGTATGGCCATCACCTTCTCCTTCCAGGGATGGTATTGTACGCGTCTGCGGGCCGGCCCTCCTCCAGTGATGTTGGCCTGGTTGTGGTCGTCGGTCATTTTGCGGCGGACCGTCCTCCGCAGATCGTACCACCTGGCTTGGCATTCATGCCTGGTCCTTCTGGTGGACGCAACAGCATTCACAGCATCGACAATCGTCTGCCACATGGCTGTTTTTTCGGAAATGCTGGTCTGTCTGACCAATGTTCCAAAGAGGTGTGGCTCGACTCTGAGGATTTCGTCGACAAGGACCTCCAACTCTTGGCTAGTGAACTTTGGATTCTTGTTAGTGGGCATGGTGAGGGGTGTGGGTGTGGATGGTTGTGGGGGGTGTGGGTGTGGGTTGTTGTGGGTGTGTGGGTGTGGTTGTGCAGGTGTGTGTGTGAATGTGATGAGGGGGTGCTTGTGAAGGTGGATTTGTGTAGGTGTGCAGCTGTAAGGTGTAGTGGAGGTTGTAGTATGGTGCAGTTGTTTCGCTGTGTGGTCTGGCAGCAGTGGGTCTGTTGCAAAGGATCATGGTTTGTGTGTGTTGGGCCTTTTTATTGGTCCATTGGTGGGTGTGGCTGTGTTTGAACTTTGGGTGGGTGTGTTATAAGGAGTGGTTGTGTTTTGGGCCTCTGTTTGGGAGTTTGGCAGTTGCAGGTCAGTGAATAGGTTGTATTTGTGCTTTTGGACATGTTTTTTGGCTTTGTGCGATTCGAATGGAGTCTTCTTGTGTTGTCCTGGTTGTGTACGTGTGTTTTTAGCGTCTGTACGGTGCGTACATCGGCCATTTTGTTGTACAGTGCTGTCCTTGTCTCTGGCTTGGTACGACTCGTACATGCGCGATGTTGGGTGAGGGTGCTGGTGTTGGAGCCTGGGGTGCGCTCCGTACTTAGACTGGTGGGGTGGGGGTACACTCCATACATACGCGGGTGAGGGTACGGGCCATACATACACTGTTGGGGTGGGGGTACGCTCCATACATACGCGGGTGAGGGTACGGGCCGTACATACACTGGTGGGGTGGGGGTACGCTCCATACATACGCGGGTGAGGGTACAGGCCGTACATACACTGTTGGGGTGGGGGTACGCTCCATACATACGCGGGTGAGGATACGGGCCGTACATACACTGGTGGGGTGGGGGTACGCTCCATACATACGCGGGTGAGGGTACGGGCCGTACATACACTGGTGGGGTGGGGGTACGCTCCATACATACGCGGGTGAGGGTATGGGCCGTACATACACTGTTGGGGTGTGGGTACGCTCCATACATACGCGGGTGTGGGTACGGTCCGTACATACACGGTTGGGGTGGGGGTACGCTCCATACATACGCGGGTGAGGGTACGGGCCGTACATACACTGTTGGGGTGGGGGTACACTCCATACATACGCGGGTGTGGGTACGGTCCATACATACACGGTTGGGGTGGGGGTACGCTCCATACATACGCGGTTGGGGGTACGGTCCGTACATACACTGGTGGGGTGGGGGTACGCTCCATACATACGCGGGTGAGGGTACGGTCCGCACATACACTGTTGGGGTGGGGGTACGCTCCATACATACGCGGGTGGGGTATGGGCCGTACGTATGAGGGTGTACATACACGGGTGGGGGTACGACTCGTACGTACATGGGTGTACATACACGGGTGGGGGTTTGACTCGTACGTACACGGGTGTACATACACAGGTGGGGGTTCGACTCGTATGTACACGGGTGTACATACACGGGTGGGGGTTCGACTCGTACGTACGGGGGTGTACATACACGGGTGGGGGTACGACTCGTACGTACACGGGTGTACATACACGGGTGGGGGTTCGACTCGTACGTACATGGGTGTTCATACACGGGTGGGGGTTCGACTCGTACGTACATGGGTGTACATACACGGGTGGGGGTTCGACTCATATGTACACGGGTGTACATACACGGGTGGGGGTTCGACTCGTACATACGAGGGCTGGGGGGGTGGTTGGGCGCGTACATACGGGGGCTAGGAAGGGGTGTTGGGCGCGTATGCGGGCACATGTCTCCATGGTTGCTATAGGAGTTCGGTGCGGACGGTGTTTTTTCCATCCGGTTGTAACATCGGACGCACGGGATGGATCGTACTTGCGCAGTCGGACTTCACTTTTCACATTTGTACGGTAAATTGTCCGGGGACGTGTCTGACACATTTTCCGACCCGAGGACGTGTGGGGAATTATTGCCAATGCGATTCGTATGGACATTTTTTCCCATGCGAATCGTAGTTGGCAGTTTGTACGGCACTTGTACGATTCGTACGGTAAAAAGACCGGATACGAGTCGTACGGGGATTTTTTTTCCAGGATCCTAATCGGCACCTATGTCTCTCGTAATGAGGCTCAAGGCTCTCTTCTTGAGGCTATGATTTCTCTAATTCCAAAGAAAGATAAGGATCCCTCTCTGTGTGCTAATTGTCAACCCATTTCATTGATCAGTTTAAATTGTAGAATTTTCACTGCTATTGGCCCTTCGTATTAACAAGGTACTTCCAGAGCTGATTGGTTTGGAACAGACAGGATTCGTTAAGGGAAGTACTTTAGCTGATAATTCCAGAACTTTTCTTAATATTTTTCATCTAGCATATAAGAGTTCCTTCCCTGGTGCAGCCATAAACCTTGACGCGGAGAAAGCTTTTGACCATATTTATTGGCTTTTTATGATGCACGCCCTCAAATGGCATGGTTTTGGCCTCTCTATCTTGTTCCTTATCAACTTGTTATATTCCTCTCCAACCACTTCAGTTTTTAGGTCTCGCGAGCCAAAGGCTCGAAGAGACATTTTATATGTGGGATTTTCAAAGTGCTACCCACAGTCTTTTGGCTGGCCTAAACCTTGAGTGCACGAGATCACATGCACGTGCACAGCTGCTCCTCTGCTCATTGCATTCCCCCCTCCCTTCTCACCAAGCCCTTTGATGCTCTGCTTGATTACTTTCACTTTCGCCTGCTTTGACCCTTGCATTCCCCCCTCCCTTCTCACCCAGCCCTTCCCTCCTCCCTGGGCGTGAAGGGAGACAGAGCCATCATGCTTGATTAATGGCTTTTTTATTTTACTGCTTCAACAGAACCAGCAGGCCACCAGTCACCCACTTCAGCTCTGTCAGTGCCCCACGGACTTTCGGTTTATGCTGCTGAAAGAGCATACAGTGAAAAGACTATGTGCCAGCTGATACGTTAAGAGCGTCTCACTCTGGGGCTCTGTTCAGTAATGATGTAGCTTTAAATTAATGTCTGCCTCAATGAGTACTTAATAATGATGAAATACAAGTCAGATAAAAAAACTTCCGCATTTCGGTAGCAACATTATCTAAGAACACAGAAGATCGTATGGCCTGTGGAACAAAGAGTTGTTTTTGTGCGACTTCCTTGTTTAAAGCACATAGTCATGGGCTCTCAATCACATGCATGATCAAACAGGGACATGCAGCTGAAATGTGATAAAAAGTTCCACACAAATTTCACAAAAGAAAACCACAAGGCTTGCGTGCAGATCAAAGACAGTTTATATGCAGCCAAAAAGGATAGTGCTGATCTCAAGGCATATGACTATCTAATTGACTCACTCTCACTGACTCACTCTCTCTCTCATGACTCACTCTCACTGACTCACTCTCTCTCTCATGACTCACTCTCACTGACTCACTCTCACTAATTGACTCACTCTCACAGACTCACTAATTGACTCACTCTCACTCTCTCTCTCTCACTAATTGACTCACTCTCACTGGCTCACTTGCTCACAAATTGACTCACTCTCACTGAGTCACTCTCTCACTAATTGACTCACTCTCACTGACTCTCTCTCTCTCTCATGACTCACTCTCACTGACTCTCTCTCTCATGACTCACTCTCACTGACTCAATCTCACTAATTAACTCGCTCTCACTGACTCACTCACTAATTGACTCACTCTCAATGACTCACTAATTGACTCACTCTCACTGACTCACTCACTCTCTCACTAATTGACTCACTCACTGGCTCACTCTCACTGACTTACTCTCACGGACTCACTAATTGACTCACTGAGTCACTCTCTCACTAATTGACTCACTCTCTCACTAATTGACTCACTCTCTCACTAACTGACTCACTCTCACTGACTTACTCTCACGGACTCACTAATTGACTCACTCTCACTGACACACTCACTAATTGACTCACTCTCAATGACTCACTAATTGACTCACTCTCACTGACACTCACTAATTGACTCACTCACTCTCACTGACTCACTCACTAATTGACTCACTCTCACTGACTCACTCTCTCTCACTAATTAACTCACTCTCACTGGCTCACTAATTTACTCACTCTCACTGAGTCACTCTCTCACTAATTGACTCACTCTCACTGACTCACTCTCACAAATTGACTCACTCTCACTGACTCACTCGCTGATTGACTCACTCACACTGACTCACTCTCTCTCTCTCATGACTCACTCTCACTGACTCACTCACTAATTGACTCACTCACTGAGTCACTCTCTCACTAATTGACTCACTCTCTCACTAATTTCCACACTCTCACAGACTCACTCTCACTCACTCATTGGCTCACTCTCACTGGCTCACTCTCACTGGCTCACTAATTGACTCACTCACACTGACTCACTCTCTCATGACTCACTCTCACTGACTCACTATCACTAATTAACTCACTCTCACTGACTCACTCACTAATTGACTCACTCACTGAGTCACTCTCTCACTAATTGACTCACTCTCTCACTAATTTCCACACTCTCACAGACTCACTCTCACAGACTCACTCTCACTCACTCATTGGCTCACTCTCACTGGCTCACTCTCACTGGCTCACTAATTGACTCACTCTCACTGGCTCACTCTCACTAATTGACTCAGTCTAACTGACTCACTCACTAATTGACTCACTCTCAATGACTCACTAATTGACTCACTGTCACTGAGTCACTCTCTCTCTTATGACTCACTCTCACTGACTCACTCTCACTAATTGACTTAGTCTCACTGACTCACTCACTAATTGACTCACTGCCAATGACTCACTAATTGACTCACTCACTGAGTCACTCTCTCTCACTAATTGACTCACTCTCACTGGCTCACTTGCTCACTAATTAACTCACTCTCACTGAGTCACTCTATCACTAATTGACTCACTCTCACTGACTCACTCTCACTAATTGACTCACTCTCACTGAGTCACTCTCTCACTAATTGACTCACTCTCACTGACTCACTCTCTGTCTCTCATAACTCACTAACTGACTCACTCTCACTAATTAACTCACTCTCACTGAGTCACTCTCTCACTAATTGACTCACTCTCACTGACTCACTCTCACTAATTGACTCACTCTCACTAATTGACTCACTCTCACTGACTCACTCACTAATTGACTCACTCTCACTGACTCACTCTCTCACTCATTGACTCACTCTCAGTGACTCACTCTCACTCACTCATTGACTCACTCTCACTGGCTCACCATACCACAGGAATGTTCCACAGGCAAATATAAACTTTCTTTACAGTATTCTTGTTGCATCCTTTTGTAGTGTGATCGAAGTATACTACAGTTACACATATAAAGGAATCAAGGCCGAAAGCAAGTACATTAAAATGAAGTAAATATTGCCTACTTGACACTAGAGATGTGGGAAATAGTAACTGTGGTTAATTTATATAATCTATTCACATTAAGTGGCGATTAATGGTTACTTTAGTTACTCTTTTCCCTTGCTCCGTGCCATAAGCAGTGACTTGAAAAAAGATCACTTATGCCATAGGTTGACTCACTCACACTGACTCACTATCACTGACTCACTATCACTAATTGAATCACTCACTGACTCACTCACTAATTGACTCACTCAGTCACTCTCTCACTAATTGACTCACTCTCTCACTAATTGACTCAATCACTAATTGACTCACTCACTAATTGACTCACTCACAGACTCACTAATTGACTCACTCACTAATTGACTCACTCACTAATTGACTCACTCACTAATTGACTCACTCTCAATGACTCGCTAATTGCCTCACTCTCACTGAACTCACTAATTGCCTCACTCTCACTGAACTCACTAATTGACTCACTCTCACTGACTCACTCACTAATTGACTCACTAATTGACTCACTCTCACTGACTCACTCACTAATTGACTCACTCTCACTGACTGACTCACTCTCACTGACTCACTCACTAATTGACTCACTAATTGACTCACTCTCACTGACTCACTCTCACTGACTCACTCTCACTGACTCACTCACTGACTCACTCACTGACTCACTCTCACTGACTCACTCTCACTGACTCACTCTCACTGACTCACTCTCACTGACTCACTCTCACTGACTCACTCTCACTGACTCACTCTCACTGACTCACTAATTGACTCACTCTCACTGACTCACACACTAATTGACTCACTAATTGACTCTCTCACTGACTCACTCTCACTAATTGACTCACTCTCACTGAGTCACTCTCACTAATTGACTCACTCTCACTGACTCACTCTCTCTCTCATAACTCACTCTCACTGACTCACTCTCACTAATTGACTCACTCTCACTGACTCACTGATTGACTCACTCACTGAGTCACTCTCTCACTAATTGACTCACTCACACTGACTCACTCTCTCTCTCATGACTCACTCTCACTGACTCACTCACTAATTGACTCACTCACGGAGTCACTCTCTCACTAATTGACTCACTCTCTCACTAATTTCCACACTCTCACAGACTCACTCTCACAGACTCACTCTCACTCACTCATTGGCTCACTCTCACTGGCTCACTCTCACTGGCTCACCAATTGACTCACTCACACTGACTCACTCTCTCTCTCATGACTCACTCACTGACTCACTATCACTAATTGACTCACTCTCACTGACTCACTGAGTCACTCTCTCACTAATTGACTCACTCTCTCACTAATTTCCACACTCTCATAGACTCACTCTCACAGACTCACTCTCACTCACTCATTGGCTCACTCTCACTGGCTCACTCTCACTGGCTCACTAATTGACTCACTCTCACTGGCTCACTCTCACTAATTGACTCAGTCTCACTGACTCACTCACTAATTGACTCACTCTCAATGACTCACTAATTGACTCACTGTCACTGAGTCACTCTCTCTCGTATGACTCACTCTCACTGACTCACTATCACTAATTGACTTAGTCTCACTGACTCACTCACTAATTGACTCACTGTCAATGACTCACTAATTGACTCACTCACTGAGTCACTCTCTCTCACTAATTGACTCACTCTCACTGGCTCACTTGCTCACTAATTAACTCACTCTCACTGAGTCACTCTCTCACTAATTGACTCACTCTCACTGACTCACTCTCACTAATTAATTAAGCATGAAGACAGCGGGCTTCTTTGCAATTACATTAGAAATGCTAAATTAACAAGTGTCAGCAGGAAACAGACCAGAGGCGCCACTAGGGCAGAAGCCAGACAGAACCATCCTCCTTGATTGCGGTTTCCCCTCAGAGGTGTCCGTGCTGCATATACTTAAGGAGCCTGCGAGGTTAATAAGGTCACATTTAAAATTCTGCTTTGGCTTACAGCGCTTCATATTTCACTGCTCCCACACGCAGGGGGCCAGAAGCAACGGATATGGTGTGATACATAGAAGTAAGAGGGAACAACTGTCAAAATTGAAATGACAAAAAAAGGAGTTTTAATAAAGGCGCGTTGTTAGAAACCTGCATGCCACTGTACAACATAAACGTTACACAAATATACTAAGAAATATACAATTTTCTTTGTACAATATTTCTATAGTGGATTAAAAACTTTAAAGTTTGGTGAATGGGAGCCCCACCATAAATCAGTGTGACTCTGGCCACACCTAACACATGGCTACCCTGCCTCGTCTAACATATAGGAAAACATCTACAAAAAATGCTTTCATTTATTCCAAATTATAAACACTTAATTCTGATAACAGAAATCTACACATTTTTTTCATATGGTACCATACGAAAATGCACCTCCTTATAAACCTTCCGTTTTCCTTCTGCCTACATGGAATGGTCTTTTCCCTGCTCCTATGGGACAGAACAGCAACTTCTCAAGGAGATAGCAATCTTAAGTGCCAGGCCACATGTCTTTTATTATGCTGCCACAGTCTAAACAATTGGAACTTTTGACACCACGCCAGACTTCTTGGGGCAGGGAGGAACTGATAACAGTCAACAGTTGTACACTGGCTCAGTTACTGCTCACACATTAAGCCACGGGTCACGACAAAGGAACATGGAGCTTTGTTATACCCTACATCCTTATATCCCAACTTTTAAGTGTGCTGCCGCAGTCTCTAACAGAAGTACATTTAAGAAACAATTGCAACATTTCACACCACGCCACACTGCTTGGCACATGTTTATTTCTTGAAGCACAAGGTGTGAATACATTTAAAACAGACTGAACTGATAGAATAGCCTAAAGGCAGCATTACGTTTTTAGCCAATTACAACGCAGCTTTCTAAAACAAGCATTTGCAAAGCAATATGTATCGCATTTGCGAGAGTTTAAGCTTTTAGCATTGTAAATGGCAATGCTTTTATTTGTTTTAAATACCAAAAAATAAATAAGAGGCATTTTCATATACAATGCCAAGAGCTCAAACTTGCGTAAGTGCGAGACCTATTGCATTGCAAATGCTTGTTGTTAATGGATCTCAATCATCTTACTTTACTTTACAACAAGGTACTCGTCAAGGTTGTCCTCTTTCTCCCTTGCTCTTTATCTTCTCCCTTGAACCTTTTCTTCATTATCTGCGTCATTCATCAAATTTTCGAGGTTTCAAACACAAGGCAATTGAAATTAAATTTACCGCCTATGCTGATGATATTATGTTATGCCAGTCAGTCAAATCAATTTTATTCGGCTGGTTAAAGCCATAAAAGTGCAACATAAAACATCTATAAGCATAAAACATTATGTATGCATCATATAAATCCATTAATAATTCATATCTTTGTGTATTTAAAATCCATTAAAAACATCATAGAAAAGGTAATAAAAACCACAATTATGACTATTGGGCAGCATTAAATGATGGTCCGCATAGACATACTATCAACTTGTTCAGAAGGATTAACTTGACGACATCCTGTTCCTACATCTAATTGCACCAATTAAGAAACTGGCTACCCCCCAAGCAGATTATAGGAGAATTTAGCATTTGCAAGTAAACCAAAGCTGGCCTTACTTGCACAATGTTTTGATCCCTTAACAGAGGAAGGATGTACTTTCTGCGGAGGTGGTCATAGTGGGAGCAAAAGAACATAATGTGTAGAGTGTCTTGCTCTAAGAAGTTGTCACATGTGCACCTATTGTTACAAAGTCACCCACCTGGTCTCCGGATTGTTTCTTCTGCGATGCCGAAAGGTCCCAAATCCCTCCGCGGTTTACCAGAGTGGCGAGGAAATGTACTAACCACTCTGAGAAATCCCCAAAGGGAAGGGGGAATGGGAATGAGAAAAAACAAAGAAACGCTGAGTTGGTTCTTCAGCTTCTTGTCTGCTCTAAAGTGGTGCAGATTTTCTCAAAGGGTAAAGCGTCAGCGAGCTCAAGATTAGTGTATCTACAAAAACATAAATATTTTCTCATTAGGACTTGTCCTTCATACATAGCATCTATAGACTCTTTAAATCTGGATTGAACCTACCCTAAAGGATCGGCTCTGTGTTTCGCTTCATAAGAGGATTTCACAATTGTCTGAGTTCTGGATTTCTGCCTTTAAGGAATGCCAAACAAACATCAAATGTCAATCCGAACCAATTATCGCATTATTAATTTTGTTAGTGTGTTAATGGAAACGGTACTTAACTGCTTCTAACTATGCCAACATACCTTCAATCTCTGCAGGCTTGTTTCCAAGGGTTCCTAAACTAAAAATAAATAAATAAACAAAAAAAGCAACACAGAAAAATACCACTGCGCTCTTTTAGAGTACTTTCTATGTCTAAGATTTTCTTGGTTACAGTCACCAAACCTTAAAGCATTTTGGGAACAGTTTGTTTTGATGCTTTTCAAATATAAGTGAATAAAAACGAACATTTCATGAAAATGGCAGTCTTTTCAAAATTAACAGGTATTCAAATAAAGTATGACACCCCTCGTTTAAGTACAATGCAGGTATTTTCATTAAAATGGCAGTCTTTTTTTTGTGTGTCCAAAAGTTCAAAGTATTGTTCTTTCCAATGTCTTTATCTTTTGCAAAATAACAACGTATTCAAATACAATGTCCACTTTCTGGAAAATGTTCAAAAGCCTTACCGCTTTTTCTTCATACGAGATATGAGCTTTAACAAACATTAACTGTACCGTCTTTTCAATTATCTCTTTTGTTTTCTCTTTCTTTTTCAGGAAACCGGAAACCGATTATCCGAAGGAAGGGCTGATGTTTTGATTGGGGACCGGAAAGGACGCCGAAGCCGGAGGTGTCTCGGGGAACTGGAGGACCCGGAACTGAAGTCTGACGCCGAGGGAAGGATGCGCTGGAAACAAGGAGACGTGAGCCAAAGGGAACCGAGAACAGGTGAGTGATCCGCCAAGAAGTAAGCGAAGCATCAGGCAGAGGCGGGTGGGGGTTTTTATAGGGAAGAGGAAAGACGTGTGGATCACGTTTAGAATCCTCACGTGTCTATGCATATGCGGCTTTGATTTACAATGCACGTGAATCATCCCCGAGCTTAACCGAGGGAACGTGAGCTGGCAGGCGTTTTTCCAATGATGCACACGTGCAACTTGCAACGGTTTAACGCGTGTGACAGCCTTGGTCTTGGGAGCAGTAAATAATCATTGGCAAATGCAAAACAGATGCGTGTGACAGCCTTAATCCTCTTCCTCTTCCCTATAAAAACCCCCACCCTCCCAGCAGACCCGGAAGCAAGAAGGCCCCCTGGTTCACGGACGAACTCAAGGACTCCAAGAAGACCTGCCGCATCCTCGAGAAAGCCTGGCTCCTCGACCAGACCACCAACAACATGACCGCCCTCAAACACGCCACCCGCAAGCACCACCAGCTCATCCGCACCACCAAGAAGAAATCACTGAAGGAGCGACTGGACAGCAACGCCCACGACAGCAAGGAACTCTTCAGCATCGTCAATGAGTTCTCCAACCCCAGCACCGGCAACAACGACATCACTCCCTCACAAGATCTCTGCAACTCTCTCGCCTCGTTCTTCCACCGCAAGATTGTCGACATCCACAACAGTTTCAGCACTCCATCCACGCACCCAACCATCGAACCAACGCTCCCCACCGCCACCCTCCGCACCTGGACCACGGTGACCACCGAAGACACAGCCCGCACGATGAACACCATCCACTCCGGATCTCCAACTGACCCCTGCCCCCACCATGTCTTCAACAAGGCCGACTCCACCATCGCACCCCAACTCCGGGACGTCATCAACACCTCCTTCAACACCGCCACCTTCCCGGAGAGCTGGAAGCATGCCGAGCTCAGCGCCCTACTGAAGAAACCAACTGCGGACCCCACCGACCTCAAAAACTTCCGCCCCATCTCGCTCCTCCCCTTTCCTGCCAAAGTCATCGAGAAGATTGTCAACAGACAGCTTGCTGCCTTCCTCGAGACGAACGGATCCCTCGACCCCTCGCAGTCCGGTTTCAGAGCCAACCACAGCACCGAGACCACCCTCATCGCAGCCACCGACGACATCCGAGCCATGCTCGACAACGGGGAAACAGCGGCACTCATCCTCCTGGACCTCTCTGCAGCGTTCGACATTGTCTGCCACCGCACCCTAGTCCAACGCCTCAGCAACATCAGCATCCAAGAGAAGGCACTGGAGTGGATCATCTCGTTCCTCGCCGGAAGAACACAGAGAGTCCGCCTCCCCCCGTTTCGATCCGAGGCCTCCGAAGTCATCTGCGGCGTTCCGCAAGGATCATCACTCAGCCCCACCCTCTTCAACGTCTACATGAGACCTCTTGCTGCCATCGCACGCCAACACAACCTCAACATCATTTCCTACGCCGACGACACCCAGCTGATCATCTCCCTCACCAGTGACCCCGACACCGCCAGAACCAGCCTACACGAAGGGATGAAAGACGTCGCCGAGTGGATGAAGAACAGCCGCCTGAAATTGAACTCAGACAAGACGGAAGTCCTCATCCTCGGACCATCGCCCTCCGCCTGGGATGACGCCTGGTGGCCCCCAGCCCTGGGCACCGCTCCCAAGCCAACAGACCACGCACGCAACCTGGGCTTCATCCTGGACTCCTCCCTCTCGATGACCAGACAAGTCAACGCCGTCTCCTCATCATGCTTTCACACCCTTCGCATGCTTCGCAAGATCTTCCGATGGATCCCGACCGAAACCAGGAAGGCGGTCACCCAGGCCCTCGTCACCAGCCGACTGGACTACGGAAACACCCTCTACGCCGGAACCACAGCCAAGCTACAGAAAAGACTCCAACGCATCCAGAACGCCTCCGCCCGACTCATCCTGGACATCCCCCGACGCAGCCACATCTCCGGCCACCTGAGGGACCTGCACTGGCTCCCCGTCAACAAGAGGATCACGTTCAGGCTCCTCACCCACGCACACAAGTCTCTCCACGACCTGGGCCCCAAGTACCTCAACGACCGCCTGACCTTCTACACGCCCACCCGCCAGCTACGGTCCACTAGCCTCGTCCTCGCCGCCATACCACGCATCCGATGAGCCACCGCCGGAGGCAGATCCTTCTCCTACCTGGCGGCCAAGACTTGGAACTCCCTCCCCATCCACCTCCGGCTGACCCAGGACCTCCTCGCCTTCAGGAGACAACTCAAGACCTGGCTATTCGAGCAGTAGCGGACCCCTTTCCCCCAAGCGCCTTGAGACCCTTCCGGGTGAGTAGTGCGCTATACAAATGTCATGATTGATTGATTGATTGATTAGTCTTGGAAGCAGTAAAATAATCATTGGTAAATGCCAAAACATACCAAACAATACTTGGCAAAAACAAACAGCAAAACAAAGAACACATATTAATCACGTAATCCTTTTCACCTTTTTTGGATGAGACAAATTTGCGAAGGTAACACATGGATTGATTAATCAGAACATTAATCCTAACTTGACACTAAATGAGAAACTGCCGCCGATTGTGGTTTTCTCGTAACAGTTTCCCCCCCCCCCAAAAGGCGTCTCACAGGACGGGGTTTTTTGGGATGGAGAGCATGAAAGGTCCTCACTTATCTTGGAGCATGTACATGAGCTTCAGGTTCCCAAGACCTTTCTGGTACATCATACCCTTTCCAGACAATCAGATAATGTAGACAACCATTTATTCTTTTCGAATCCAGGATGCGGAGTACCTCATATTCTAGATGATCCCCAATTACAATAGGTGGGGGTGGGTTGTCAGGTCGAGTACTGGAATCATATGGTTTGACTAGGGAAACATGAAACACCGGGTGGATTGCGTAATCCTTGGGCAAAGTGAGTCTTCCGGAAACTGGATTGATAATTTTTTCAATAGGAAAAGGGCCAATGAATCGTGGTTTTAATTTCTTAGGGCCTTCAATCTGAATGTTTTGGGTTGATAATCAGACTAAATCTCCTGCCTTATAAAGTGGTGTTGGAGTTCGATGTCTATCAGTGGATGTTTTGGCCTTTTGCTGATCGTGGATGCCAACCAGTTAAGAAAAAGAAAGGAGAGCAACCCAAAGCTGCGTGGTAACTGTTATTATATGAAAATTCTGCTAAGGGCAAGACTTCATCCCATTGAGATGTGACTTGATGAGGTCAAACAGCGCAGACTCTGTTCCAAATATTGGTTTACTTTTTCTGTCTGGCCATCACTTTGTGGGTGATATGCTGACGGTAGGGCTACCTCTATTCCTAATTGTTGACATAACTGTTTCCAGAATTTGGAAATGAATTGGGAGCCTCTGTCCAAAATTATCTTACTGGGCAGGCCGTGGAGTTTTACAATATTATTCAAGAAGATATCGCTAAATTCCATAGCAGATGGCAATTTACGTAAGGAAATGAAATGCCCCATTTTAGACAACAAATCAACCACTATTAAAATTGTGGTGTAAATATGTGATTTGGGTAAGTCTGTGATAAAATCTAAACTAATGGTATGCCAAGGAACAAGGGGAATTGGTAAAGGTTGTAATAACCCCATGGGAGGCAAATGAGAAGATTTCTGTCGTGCACAAACAGGACAGGATTTAATGTATTGTTGAACATCCTGCTTAAGGTTATTCCACCAAAAATGTTGTTGACGTAATTCTAGAGTCTTATTAATCCCTGGATGACCTGCAGTACTGGAGTCATGATTCCAATTTAAGACTTGTAATTGCAAGTCTCTGTGCGGAATATACAACTTGTTCTTATGAAAAAGAAACCCATCATGGATAGAGTTCTGTTTTTGCGCTAACCATTGTTGTTTATTTAGTTTTTTAGTTTCTTTCTTTACTTGATGCAAGAAGGTTTCAGATTGGGTGGTTGCTGTGATATTTTCGAGTGGAATAACACTTGGAGGATCGTTGCTCTTGTCGTTGTTCTTTTCACAAACTAATCGGGACAAGGTGTCAGACAAGAGCTGTTTTTGTCCCGGACGATAAGTAATGAGGAAGTCAAATTCACTGAAAAAGAGCAACCAACGCATTTGTCTGGGAGTAAGTGCCTTGACCGTAGAGAAGAATTGGAGGTTTTTATGATCTGAAAATATGGTGATTGTGTGTTTTGCACCTAATAGATGATGTCTCCATTCTTGGAAAACTGCCTTGATCGCTAGTAACTCACGCTCTGCTATGGTGTAATTCGGTTCAGCAGCCAGTAATTTACGCGAGTAAAAGGCTATTGGATGCAAATGTCCAGTTCCAGAATCTTTTTGCATTAAAACTCCCCCCAAAGCTGTTTGGGAAGAATCCGCCTCTACAAAAAATGGTTTATCCGGGTTGGGATGAATCAAAATTGGTGCTGCGGTGAGGGCCTTTTTAAATTTTTTAAAGGCAGATTTAGCCTCAGAGGTCCATCGGAATTTTTGCCCCTTCTTAAGTAACTGCGTGATGGGTGCGACATTTTCTGAAAACTTTGATATGAAGCGTATATAAAAATGTGCGAATCCTAGGATTCTCTGTATGTCTTTTATTGAGGAAGGAGATGGCCAATTTAAAATTGCTTCAACCTTTCTGGGATCCATGGTTATTCCTTCTGGTGACAACTAGTAACCCAAAAATTCAACCTTAGATGTGTTAAACACACACTTTTCAAGTTTTACAAAAAGTGAATTGTCACGTAATCTCTGCAACACTGCACGAACGTGTTCAGTGTGTTCGTCTTGATTCTTTGAGTAAATCAATATGTCATTTATGTAAACTATGACACATACATCAAGGAGATTGTGTAAGACTTCATTAATGAAATACTGAAATGCCGCTGGAGCGTTGCAAAGGCCAAACGGCATCACAGTATATTCGAACAAACCGAATTTAGTACGGAAAGCAGTCTTCCATTCATCGCCCTCTTTTATACGGACGAGATGGTACGCCCCTCGCAGGTCCAATTTAGTGTAAATACTAGACCCCTTTACTTCGTTTAGAGGTATCGGAATCAAAGGCAGAGGGTAACGATTTTTAATTGTTGCCTTATTGATTGTACGATAATCAATACATGCCCTCAAATCGCCAGATTTGTTTGCTACAAAAAAAAGTGGCGAAGAGACTGGTGAGTTCGAGTGCCTTATGAACCTGATGTCTAGTAGTTTGTCTAAATATTTTCTCAAGTATTGATTCTCAGGTTCTGTCCAAGGGTAGATCCTACTACAAGGTAGAATTGCCCCAGGAATTAAATCAATTCTACAGTCAAAAATTCTGTGTGGCGGTAATTTAGTAGCTTGAATGGGATCAAATACATCAGCATAATCTTGGAATTCCACAGGCACAGTTAAAGGTTCTTGATCAGAAGTGGCACAAAAAAGGGGAGTAATAGGATCTTGTGTTTCTAGATAACAATGATTCTTGCAATGTGATGATTCCAATGTAACAGTTCTCTTAACCCAATCTATTTTCGGGTTATGCAGTTCAAGCCATGGCACTCCCAATATGATTCCAAAAGCTGGTGTATCTATCAGATCAAACATGGTTTCTTCGGTCTGACCGTTTTCACAGATAATAGTCAAAGGTGGGGTATGGTACCTAATTAACCCAGAAGATAAAGCTGAACCATCTACAGCCTTAACAACTTCAGGTTCAGGTTTCAATATTTGACTTATCCGTAATTTGTGAGCCAGGTTTAAATCTAGGAAATTACCGGTAGCTCCTGAATCAATTAAAACAGGCAAGCAATGCCTTTGTTGAGGGGATATAACAAAGGTCATTCTTATAGTGAAATGTTTAGGGGTTGTGTTGATGGCATTAGTGGCATACTGAGAGATCTGAATGGATTCTGATCTCGAGGAAACAATCTCTTCCTTCCCCGAAAATCTTAGTTTTCCGACTCTTTTGACAACCCATCTGTTGTGGCTATTGTTTTCTTTTTGGTGGGTTTTGCTGAGCAATCTTTAGTGTAATGACCGGGTTTCCCACAATAAAGACATAGATTCCCCTTCCGTCTACGCTCCTTCTCTTCCATAGAAAGTGATCCTTTCAAACCGCCGATTTGCATTGGCTCCACATGTGAATTCTTTTCGTCTTTTTTCTGTAACCTAAAATGTAAATTCCTAATGTCCCCTTTGGGTCTTTCATTCTTTCGTTCACCTAATCTATGATCTAGTTTAATCACTAAATCAACGAGCTCACTATGATCGTCAGGTAGGTTCACAATATGGGCCAGGGAATCCTTTAATTCGTCCCTAAGACCTTTATAAAATAATGAAACTCTCTTGTCTTCAGGCCAGTGAGTCTCCGCCAGTAACCTATTAAAGGTAGTTACATAAGTTATTAAGTCTTTTGACCCTTGACGTAAACTGAACAGTTCATTATCCGAGGCTTGAATAAAGACGTGCTTGGCAAATAGACTAGACATTGCTGATTTGAAAGAGTTTAAGTCACGTAGCAAATGGTCATTAGAGTCAACCAAAGGCATGGCCCAATTGGTAGCTACTCCCCCTAGATACGAGATGATGAAAGCTACCTTAGCGGTGTCCGACGTGAATACCTGTGGTTTACACAAAAAGTGTAACTGACATTGACTCATGAATGTGGTAAAACAATTGCTGTCTCCCGTGAGTCTTTCTGGATTCGCTAGAGGGACAGGAGTTGGTGTAACTACGGTAACTTGTAAAGGTTGGTCTGAATTTGTTCCTGAGGGATGTTGGGAAGAAAACAAGGTGGGAGTGAACTTGGGTGGAGCTATAATGGGCTTAGTGACATTGGCTTGGGAACCCCTCCAAGTTGTGAACCCAGATCTTGTCCTATCTAACTCCTGTCTAAGAGCCTGATTCTCCTGTCGTACCTCCTGCATCTCCTCATTTAATTTACGGACCAATTGTAACAATTGAGAGGTGTCCAAACTTTCCTGCTCAAGATCCATGAGTTCGAAATCGAAGAAGAAACAAGGGGATACTGGTTCTTTTTAGTCTTCGCTTTCTGTTACGAAGTCACACACCTGGTCTCCGGATTGTTTGTTCCGCGATGCCGATAGGTCCCAAATCCCTCCGCGGTTTACCAGAGTGGCGAGGAAATGTACTAACCACTCTGAGAAACCCCCAATGGGAAGGGGGAATGGGAATGAGAAAAAACAAAGAAACGCTGAGTTGGTTCTTCAGCTTCTTGTCTGCTCTAAAGTGGTGCAGATTTTCTCAAAGGGTGAAGCGTCAGGTATAGTCATTTGTTGGGAACAGCTTGAAGCATCATAATGCGACTACATTTAATTCAGGCTTCGTTCTTTGAACTGGCTTGCCTTTCCTGTGAGATGGTTGCGACTGAGTCTGGTCGTCATTCTTTAAGTGTTCTCTACATCTGTGTGCTGGTATCATTACAAAGTCTGTTCCCAGCGGGTTGTGGCGGTGATTAGAGGAGCGTTTTCACTGCCTGTTTTTTTATACGCTTCAACCCTCTTTTAGCGGCCATCCATTAATATTTCCATGATGTTCCTTAACTGGTTTTGGAACCCTCTGGGCTGACTCTGAAACCTCTCAGCACCAATGTGATCATTGGAGACACTTCTGATTGTTCTACATGTTGTTGAAGCGAGATTACAAGATAAAGATTTGTCTTGTCTGTCCTTTTAGCAGTCTTTATACTTTTTGCATCCTATTCTTTCACACTGCCGGTCATAAGAGTACCTCAGCAAACATGACTTCCCTCCACAAGGCTCCAATACTGCTGCTTATTCCAAGCGCCAAAAGAAGGAACCCAACTCTCCTACGAAATCTCCACTACCTTTAACACTGGATGACCTCATGGAAGAGATAAAGCTTATTAAACCTTTTGTGATTGACACTAGCGCTACCCTTCAGTGGTGAGACAAAATCCTAACTTTACGACTTTCGGTATTTACAAAAGGCACTTAGTAGTAAAATTAAGAGTCCTAACTTTACTTCTACTAAACTGAGATAAAATCCTAAAGTTACTACTTTTGGTATTCACAAAAGGCATTTAGTAGTAGTAAAGTTAGGACTCCTAACTTTACTACTACTAAATGTCTTCTGGGAATACCAAAAGTAGTAACTTTAGGATTTTATCTCAGATTAGTTCTGTGAATCGGCCCCAAAGATGTTAATTCCCTTAAAAAACAATAGGTAGGGTATGTTTATAATTCCCCAGCTAAAGATAGGAAAAATGGAGTGGCGATACTATTCCACAAGTCCCTTTCCCTTACTATAGAAAGCGAGGAAAAGGATGGCCGATGGCTTCTTCTTCATACTCTCATAAATGGATCCCGTATTTCTCTCCTCAACATTTATGGTCCCACAGGTATTGATTCACAGTTTTGGCAATCCTTGTCACACACTCGTCTCTCACTCGTCTCTCATGCTCTGACTCTAATCTCATAGTGGGTGAGGACTGCAATCAGGTCATGGACCCTTTTACAGACAGGAAATCTTCTTCTAGGTATATTCCTAATAAAATGCAAAAGACCTTTGCTAGCACAATACTTTCGAGAGGCCTAGTTGACGCCTGGAGGGTATGTAATCCCGACTCTTTGGAATTCAATTTTTATTCCCTCACTCATAACTCTACATCTAGAAATGACTATATTTTTTTGAGCCCACACCTTCTTCCAAAATTACAACAAGCTGAAAATGGTTCCATACTTATTTCCGATCATGCTCCCGTCTTTATCAATTTAGATCTTCCTTCTCTATCTTCCAAATCTTGTCGTTGGCGCTTTAATTATTATTTTCTCAAAGATCCTACCTTTATTGGGCGCTTTGAAGATTTTGTGTCAGAATTCTTTCTCTTCAATGCTAGCCCTGATATACCCTTTCATACTATTTGGGACGCTTTTAAAACGACAGCCAGAGGCTTTATCATTGACTATGTAGCTATTAAAAAGAAACAATATCGTAAGGAGTCTGCCTCCATCCTGTCTTCCATTAAGAAATTGGAACATGCATATTTTTCTTCTAATGATGAAGTTACTCTTAAGAATTTGGTCCAGGCAAAAATAAATTTTAATAGAAAATCCACTGAGGAAGCTTCCAGGACATTACTAAAAATGAATTCCAAATTTTATGGTGGTCACAATAGAGCTGGTAAATTGCTGGCGAATTCTTTGAAGATCAAGTCCCAAAGATCTAGAATAGTTTAAATCATCGATGATCGTGGTGTTAATCGCTTTAAAGATTAAGAGATATTGAAATGCTTTACGGACTTTTATAAAACCCTATATACCCCTGAATCTTCCCCTTCTGACACTGCCTTGGATTCATTTTTTGATTCACTACGCCCCCACCCCGCTCTTCACCCCCTCCTGATTGTTCCATATTGGATACAGATATGTCCCTTTCTTAGATTAAGTCAACCTTGTCTAAGTTACCCATGGACAAGGACCCTGGCCCGGACAGCTTTACTGCTGAATCTTATTCCTCTTTCTCTCAAATCCTTTTCCCTCATCTTTTATCTCTTTTTCAACACTTTGTCTCTCGTAATGAGGCTCAAGGCTCTCTTCTTGAGGCTATGATTTCTCTAATTCCAAAGAAAGATAAGGATCCCTCTCTGTGTGCTAATTGTCGCCCCATTTCATTGATCAATTTAAATTGTAGAATTTTCACTGTTATTGGCCCTTCGTATTAACAAGGTACTTCCAGAGCTGATTGGTTTGGAACAGACAGGATTCGTTAAGGGAAGGACTTTAGCTGATACTTCCAGAACTTTTCTTAATATTTTTTATCTAGCATATAAGAGTTCCTTCCCTGGTGCAGCCATAAACCTTGACGCGGAGAAAGCTTTTGACCATATTTATTGGCTTTTTATGATGCACGCCCTCAAATGGCATGGTTTTGGCCGCTCTATCTTGTTCCTTATCAACTTGTTATATTCCTCTCCAACCACTTCAGTTTTTGTTAATGGATCTCAATCATCTTACTTTACTTTACAACAAGGTACTCGTCAAGGTTGTCCTCTTTCTCCCTTGCTCTTTATCTTCTCCCTTGAACCTTTTCTTCATTCTCTGCGTCATTCATCAAATTTTTGAGGTTTCAAACACAAGGCAATTGAAATTAAATTTACCGTCTATGCTGATGATAATAAGTTATGCCAGTCAGTCAAATCAATTTTATTCGGCTGGTTAAAGCCATAAAAGTGCAACATAAAACATCTATAAGCATAAAACATTATGTATGCATCATATAAATCCATTCATAATTCATATCTTTGTGTATTTAAAATCCATTAAAAACATCATAGAAAAGGTAATAAAAACCACAATTATGACTATTGGGCAGCATTAAATGATGGTCCGCATAGACATACTATCAACTTGTTCAGAAGGATTAACTCTACGACATCCTGTTCCTACATCTAATTGCACCAATTAAGAAACTGGCTACCCCCAAGTAGATTATAGGAGAACTTAGCATTTGCAAGTAAACCAAAGCTGGCCTTACTTGCACAATGTTTTGATCCCTTAACAGTGGAAGGATGTACTTTCAGCGTAGGTGGTCATAGTGGGAGCAAAAGAACATAATGTGTAGAGTGTCTTGCTCTGAGAAGTTGTCACATGTGCACCTATTGTTACAAAGTCACCCACTTGGTCTCCGGATTGTTTCTTCTGCGATGCCGAAAGGTCCCAAATCCCTCCGCGGTTTACCAGAGTGGCGAGGAAATGTACTAACCACTCTGAGAAATCCCCAAAGGGAAGGGGGAATGGGAATGAGAAAAAACAAAGAAACGCTGAGTTGGTTCTTCAGCTTCTTGTCTGCTCTAAAGTGGTGCAGATTTTCTCAAAGGGTAAAGCGTCAGCGAGCTCAAGATTTGTGTATCTACAAAAACATAAATATTTTCTCAATAGGACTTGTCCTTCAAACATAGCATCTATAGACTCGTTAAATCTGGATTGAACCTACCCTAAAGGATCGGCTCTGTGTTTCGCTTCATAAGAGGATTTCACAATTGTCTGAGTTCTGAATTTCTGCCTTTAAGGAATGCCAAATAAACATCAAATGTCAATCCGAACCAATTATCGCATTATTAATTTTGTTAGTGTGTTAATGGAAACGGTACTTAACTGCTTCTAACTATGCCAACATACCTTCAATCTCTGCAGGCTTGTTTCCAAGGGTTCCTAAACTAAAAATAAATAAATAAACAAAAAAAGCAACACAGAAAAATACCACTGCGCTCTTTTAGAGTACTTTCTATGTCTAAGATTTTCTTGGTTACAGTCACCAAACCTTAAAGCATTTTGGGAACAGTTTGTTTTGATGCTTTTCAAATATAAGTGAATAAAAACGAACATTCCATGAAAATGGCAGTCTTTTCAAAATTAACAGGTATTCAAATAAAGTATGACACCCCTCGTTTAAGTACAATGCAGGTATTTTCATTAAAATGGCAGTCTTTTTTTTGTGTGTCCAAAAGTTCAAAGTATTGTTCTTTCCAATGTCTTTATCTTTTGCAAAATAACAACGTATTCAAATACAATGTCCACTTTCTGGAAAATGTTCAAAAGCCTTACCGCTTTTTCTTCAGACGAGATATGAGCTTTAACAAACATTAACTGTACCGTCTTTCCAATTATCTCTTTTGTTTTCTCTTTCTTTTTCAGGAAACCGATTATCCGAAGGAAGGGCTGATGTTTTGATTGGGGACCGGAAAGGACGCCGAAGCCGGAGGTGTCTCGGGGAACTGGAGGACCCGGAACTGAAGTCGGACGCCGAGGGAAGGATGCGCTGGAAACAAGGAGACGTGAGCCAAAGGGAACCGAGAACAGGTGAGTGATCCGCCAAGAAGTAAGCGAAGCATAAGGCAGAGGCGGGTGGGGGTTTTTAAAGGGAAGAGGAAAGACGTGTGGATCACGTTTAGAATCCTCACGTGTCTATGCATATGCGGCTTTGATTTACAATGCACGTGAATCATCCCCGAGCTTAACCGAGGGAACGTGAGCTGGCAGGCGTTTTTCCAATGATGCACACGTGCAACTTGCAACGGTTTAACGCGTGTGACAGCCTTGGTCTTGGGAGCAGTAAATAATCATTGGCAAATGCAAAACAGATGCGTGTGACAGCCTTAGTCCTCTTCCCTATAAAAACCCCCACCCTCCCAGCAGACCCGGAAGCAAGAAGGCCCCCTGGTTCACCGACGAACTCAAGGACTCCAAGAAGACCTGCCGCACCCTCGAGAAAGCCTGGCTCCTCGACCAGACCACCAACAACATGACCGCCCTCAAACACGCCACCCGCAAGCACCACCAGCTCATCCGCACCACCAAGAAGAAATCACTGAAGGAGCGACTGGACAACAACGCCCACGACAGCAAGGAACTCTTCAGCATCGTCAATGAGTTCTCCAACCCCAGCACCGGCAACAACGACATCACTCCCTCACAAGATCTCTGCAACTCTCTCGCCTCGTTCTTCCACCGCAAGATTGTCGACATCCACAACAGTTTCAGCACTCCATCCATGCACCAAACCGTCAAACCAACGCTCCCCACCGCCACCCTCCGCACCTGGACCACGGTGACCACCGAAGACACAGCCCGCACGATGAACACCATCCACTCCGGATCTCCAACCGACCCCTGCCCCCACCATGTCTTCAACAAGGCCGACTCCACCATCGCACCCCAACTCTGGGACGTCATCAACACCTCCTTCAACACCGCCACCTTCCCGGAGAGCTGGAAGCATGCCGAGCTCAGCGCCCTACTGAAGAAACCAACAGCGGACCCCACCGACCTCAAAAACTTCCGCCCCCTCTCGCTCCTCCCCTTTCCTGCCAAAGTCATCGAGAAGATCGTCAACAGACAGCTTGCCGCCTTCCTCGAGACGAACGGATCCCTCGACCCCTCGCAGTCCGGTTTCAGAGCCAACCACAGCACCGAGACCGCCCTCATCGTAGCCACCGACGACATCCGAGCCTTGCTCGACAACGGGGAAACAGCGGCACTCATCCTCCTGGACCTCTCTGCAGCGTTCGACACTGTCTGCCACCGCACCCTAGTCCAACGCCTCAGCAACATCGGCATCCAAGAGAAGGCACTGGAGTGGATCATCTCGTTCCTCACCGGAAGAACACAGAGAGTCCGCCTCCCCCCGTTTCGATCCGAGGCCTCCGAAGTCATCTGCGGCGTTCCGCAAGGATCATCACTCAGCCCCACCCTCTTCAACGTCTACATGAGACCTCTTGCTGCCGTCGCACGCCAACACAACCTCAACATCATCTCCTACGCCGACGACACCCAGCTGATCATCTCCCTCACCAGTGACCCCGACACCGCCAGAACCAGCCTACACGAAGGGATGAAAGACGTCGCTGAGTGGATGAAGAACAGCCGCCTGAAACTGAACTCAGACAAGACGGAAGTCCTCATCCTCGGACCATCGCCCTCCGCCTGGGACGACTCCTGGTGGCCCCCAGCCCTGGGCACCGCTCCCAAGCCAACAGACCATGCACGCACCCTGGGCTTCATCCTGGACTCCTCCCTCTCGATGACCAGACAAGTCAACGCCGTCTCCTCATCATGCTTTCACACCCTTCGCATGCTTTGCAAGATCTTCCGATGGATCCCGACCGAAACCAGGACGACGGTCACCCAGGCCCTCGTCACCAGCCAACTGGACTACGGAAACACCCTCTACGCCGGAACCACAGCCAAGCTACAGAAAAGACTCCAACGCATCCAGAACGCCTCCGCCCGACTCATCCTGGACATCCCCCGACGCAGCCACATCTCCGGCCACCTGAGGGACCTGCACTGGCTACCCGTCAACAAGAGGATCACGTTCAGGCTCCTCACCCACGCACACAAGTCTCTCCACGATCTGGGCCCCAAGTACCTCAACGACCGCCTTTCCTTCTACACGTCCACCCGCCAGCTACGGTCCACTAGCCTCGCCCTCGCCGCCGTACCACGCATCCGACGAGCCACCGCCGGAGGCAGATCCTTCTCCTACCTGGCGGCCAAGACTTGGAACTCCCTCCCCATCCACCTCCGGCTGACCCAGGACCTCCTCGCCTTCAGGAGACAACTCAAGACCTGGCTATTCGAGCAGTAGCGGACCCCTTTCCCCCAAGCGCCTTGAGACCCTTCCGGGTGAGTAGTGCGCTATACAAATGTCATGATTGATTGATTGATTGATTAGTCTTGGAAGCAGTAAAATAATCATTGGTAAATGCCAAAACATACCAAACAATACTTGGCAAAAACAAACAGCAAAACAAAGAACACATATTAATCACGTAATCCTTTTCACCTTTTTTGGATGAGACAAATTTGCGAAGGTAACACATGGATTGATTAATCAGAACATTAATCCTAACTTGACACTAAATGAGAAACTGCCGCCGATTGTGGTTTTCTCGTAACAGTTTCCCCCCCCCCCAAAAGGCGTCTCACAGGACGGGGTTTTTTGGGATGGAGAGCATGAAAGGTCCTCACTTATCTTGGAGCATGTACATGAGCTTCAGGTTCCCAACACCTTTCTGGTACATCATACCCTTTCCAGACAATCAGATAATGTAGACAACCATTTATTCTTTTCGAATCCAGGATGCGGAGTACCTCATATTCTAGATGATCCCCAATTACAATAGGTGGGGGTGGGTTGTCAGGTCGAGTACTGGAATCATATGGTTTGACTAGGGAAACATGAAACACCGGGTGGATTGCGTAATCCTTGGGCAAAGTGAGTCTTCCGGAAACTGGATTGATAATTTTTTCAATAGGAAAAGGGCCAATGAATCGTGGTTTTAATTTCTTAGGGCCTTCAATCTGAATGTTTTGGGTTGATAATCAGACTAAATCTCCTGCCTTATAAAGTGGTGTTGGAGTTCGATGTCTATCAGTGGATGTTTTGGCCTTTTGCTGATCGTGGATGTCAACCAGTTAAGAAAAAGAAAGGAGAGCAACCCAAAGCTGCGTGGTAACTGTTATTATATGAAAATTCTGCTAAGGGCAAGACTTCATCCCATTGAGATGTGACTGATGAGGTCAAACAGCGCAGACTCTGTTCCAAATATTGGTTTACTTTTTCTGTCTGGCCGTCACTTTGTGGGTGATATGCTGACGGTAGGGCTACCTCTATTCCTAATTGTTGACATAACTGTTTCCAGAATTTGGAAATGAATTAGGAGCCTCTGTCCAAAATTATCTTACTGGGCAGGCCGTGGAGTTTTACAATATTATTCAAGAAGATATCGCTAAATTCCATAGCAGATGGCACTTTACGTAAGGAAATGAAATGCCCCATTTTAGACAACAAATCAACCACTATTAAAATTGTGGTGTAAATATGTGATTTGGGTAAGTCTGTGATAAAATCTAAACTAATGGTATGCCAAGGAACAAGGGGAATTGGTAAAGGTTGTAATAACCCCATGGGAGGCAAATGAGAAGATTTCTGTCGTGCACAAACAGGACAGGATTTAATGTATTGTTGTACATCCTGCTTAAGGTTATTCCACCAAAAATGTCGTTGACGTAATTCTAGAGTCTTATTAATCCCTGGATGACCTGCAGTACTGGAGTCATGATTCCAATTTAAGACTTGTAATTGCAAGTCTCTGTGCGGAATATACAACTTGTTCTTATGAAAAAGAAACCCATCATGGATACAGTTCTGTTTTTGCGCTAACCATTGTTGTTTATTTAGTTTTTTAGTTTCTTTCTTTACTTGATGCAAGAAGGTTTCAGATTGGGTGGTTGCTGTGATATTTTCGAGTGGAATAACACTTGGAGGATCGTTGCTCTTGTCGTTGTTCTTTTCACAAACTAATCGGGACAAGGTGTCAGACAAGAGCTGTTTTTGTCCCGGACGATAAGTAATGAGGAAGTCAAATTCACTGAAAAAGAGCAACCAACGCATTTGTCTGGGAGTAAGTGCCTTGACCGTAGAGCAGAATTGGAGGTTTTTATGATCTGAAAATATGGTGATTGTGTGTTTTGCACCTAATAGATGATGTCTCCATTCTTGGAAAACTGCCTTGATCGCTAGTAACTCACGCTCTGCTATGGTGTAATTCGGTTCAGCAGCCAGTAATTTACGCGAGTAAAAGGCTATTGGATGCAAATGTCCAGTTCCAGAATCTTTTTGCATTAAAACTCCCCCCAAAGCTGTTTGGGAAGCATCCGCCTCTACAAAAAATGGTTTATCCGGGTTGGGAAGAATCAAAATTGGTGCTGAGGTGAGGGCCTTTTTAAATTTTTTAAAGGCAGATTCAGCCTCAGAGGTCCATCGGAATTTTTGCCGCTTCTTAAGTAACTGCGTGATGGGTGCGACATTTTCTGAAAACTTTGATATGAAGCGTCTATAAAAATTTGCGAATCCTAGGATTCTCTGTATGTCTTTTATTGAGGAAGGAGATGGCCAATTTAAAATTGCTTCAACCTTTCTGGGATCCATGGTTATTCCTTCTGGTGACAACTAGTAACCCAAAAATTCAACCTTAGATGTGTTAAACACACACTTTTCAAGTTTTACAAAAAGTGAATTGTCACGTAATCTCTGCAACACTGCACGAACCTGTTCAGTGTGTTCGTCTTGATTCTTTGAGTAAATCAATATGTCAATTATGTAAACTATGACACATACATCAAGGAGATTGTGTAAGACTTCATTAATGAAATACTGAAATGCCGCTGGAGCGTTGCAAAGGCCAAACGGCATCACAGTATATTCGAACAAACCGAATTTAGTACGGAAAGCAGTCTTCCATTAATCGCCCTCTTTTATACGGACGAGATGGTACGCCCCTCGCAGGTCCAATTTAGTGTAAATACTAGACCCCTTTACTTCGTTTAGAGGTATCGGAATCAAAGGCAGAGGGTAACGATTTTTAATTGTTGCCTTATTGATTGTACGATAATCAATACATGCCCTCAAATCGCCAGATTTTTTTGCTACAAAAAAAAGTGGCGAATAGACTGGTGAGTTCGAGTGCCTTATGAACCTGATGTCTAGTAGTTTGTCTAAATATTTTCTCAAGTATTGATTCTCAGGTTCTGTCCAAGGGTAGATCCTACTACAAGGTAGAATTGCCCCAGGAATTAAATCAATTCTACAGTCAAAAATACTGTGTGGCGGTAATTTAGTAGCTTGAATGGGATCAAATACATCAGCGTAATCTTGGAATTCCACAGGCACAGTTAAAGGTTCTTGATCAGAAGTGGCACAAAAAAGGGGAGTAATAGGATCTTGTGTTTCTAGATAACAATGATTCTTGCAATGTGATGAATCCAATGTAACAGTTCTCTTAACCCAATCTATTTTCGGGTTATGCAGTTCAAGCCATGGCACTCCCAGTATGATTTCAAAAGTTGGTGTATCTATCAGATCAAACATGGTTTCTTCGGTGTGACCGTTTTCACAGATAATAGTCAAAGGTGGGGTATGGTACCTAATTAACCCAGAAGATAAAGCTGAACCATCTACAGCCTTAACCACTTCAGGTTTCAATATTTGACTTATCCGTAATTTGTGAGCCAGGTTTAAATCTAGGAAATTACCGGTAGCTCCTGAATCAATTAAAACAGGCAAGCAATGCCTTTGTTGAGGGGATATAACAAAGGTCATTCTTATAGTGAAATGTTTAGGGGTTGTGTTGATGACATTAGTGGCATACTGAGAGATCTGAATGGATTCTGATCTCGAGGAAACGATCTCTTCTTTCCCTGAGAATCTTAGTTTCCCGACTCTTTTGACAACCCATCTGTTGTGGCTATTGTTTTCTTTTTGGTGGGTTTTGCTGAGCAATCTTTAGTGTAATGACCGGGTTTCCCACAATAAAGACATAGATTCCCCTTCCGTCTACGCTCCTTCTCTTCCATAGAAAGTGATTCTTTCAAACCGCCGATTTGCATTGGCTCCACATGTGAATTATTTTCGTCTTTTTTCTCTAACCTAAAATGTAAATTCCTAATGTCCCCTCTGGGTCTTTCATTCTTTCGTTCACCTAATCTATGATCTAGTTTAATCACTAAATCAACGAACTCACTATGATCGTCAGGTAGGTTCACAATATTGGCCAGGGAATCCTTTAATTCGTCCCTAAGACCTTTATAAAATAATGAAACTCTCTTGTCTTCAGGCCAGTGAGTCTCCGCCAGTAACCTATTAAAGGTAGTTACATAAGTTATTAAGTCTTTTGACCCTTGACGTAAACTGAACAGTTCATTATCCGAGGCTTGAATAAAGACGTGCTTGGCAAATAGACTAGACATTGCTGATTTGAAAGAGTTTAAGTCATGTAGCAAATGGTCATTAGAGTCAACCAAAGGTATGGCCCAATTGGCAGCTACTCCCCCTAGATACGAGATGATGAAAGCTACCTTAGCGGTGTCCGACGTGAATACCTGTGGTTTACACAAAAAGTGTAACTGACATTGACTCATGAATGTGGTAAAACAATTGCTGTCTCCCGTGAATCTTTCTGGATTCGCTAGAGGGACAGGAGTTGGTGTAACTACGGTAACTTGTAAAGGTTGGTCTGATTTTGTTCCTGAGGGATGTTGGGAAGAAAAACAAGGTGGGAGTGATCTTGGGTGGAGCTATAATGGGCTTAGTGACATTGGCTTGGGAACCCCTCCAAGTTGTGAACCCAGATCTTGTCCTATCTAACTCCTGTCTAAGAGCCTGATTCTCTTGTCGTACCTCCTGCATCTCCTCATTTAATTTACGGACCAATTGTAACAATTGAGAGGTGTCCAAACTTTCCTGCTCAAGATCCATGAGTTCGAAATCGAAGAAGAAACAAGGGGATAGTGGTTCTTTTTAGGCTTCGCTTTCTGTTACGAAGTCACCCACCTGGTCTCCGGATTGTTTGTTCCGCGATGCCCATAGGTCCCAAATCCCTCCACGGTTTACCAGAGTGGCGAGGAAATGTACTAACCACTCTGAGAAAACCCCAAAGGGAAGGGGGAAGGGGAATGAGAAAAAACAAAGAAACGCTGAGTTGGTTCTTCAGCTTCTTGTCTGCTCTAAAGTGGTGCAGATTTTCTCAAAGGGTGAAGCGTCAGCGAGCTCAAGATTTGTGTATCTACAAAAACATAAATATTTTCTCATTAGGACTTGTCCTTCATACATAGCATCTATAGACTCTTTAAATCTGGATCGAACCTACCCTAAAGGATCGGCTCTGTGTTTCGCTTCATAAGAGGATTTCACAATTGTCTGAGTTCTGGATTTCTGCCTTTAAGGAATGTCAAATAAAAATCAAATGTCAATCCGAACCAATTATCGCATTATTAATTTTGTTAGTGTGTTAATGGAAACGGTACTTAACTGCTTCTAACTATGCCAACATACCTTGAATCTCTGCTGGCTTGTTTCCAAGGGTTCGTGAACTAAAAATAAATAAATGAACAAAAAAAGCAACACAGAAAAATACCACTGCGCTCTTTTAGAATACTTTCTATGTCTAAGATTTTCCTGGTTACAGTCACCAAACCTTAAAGCATAAAGTGAATAAAAACGAACATTCCATGAAAATGGCAGTCTTTTCAAAATTAACAGGTATTCAAATAAAGTATGACACCCCTCGTTTAAGAACAATGCAGGTATTTTCATTAAAATGGCAGTCTTTTTTGTGTGTGTCCAAAAGTTCAAAGTATTGTTCTTTCCAATGTCTTTATCTTTTGCTAAATAACAACGTATTCAAATACAATGTCCACTTTCTGGAAAATGGTCAAAAGCCTTACCGCTTTTTCTCCATACGAGATACGAGCTTTAACAAACATTAACTGTACCGTCTTTCCAATTATCTCTTTTGTTTTCTCTTTCTGTTTCAGGAAACCGGAAACCGATTATCCGAAGGAAGGGCTGATGTTTTGATTGGGGACCGGAAAGGATGTCGAAGCCGGAGGTGTCTCGGGGAACTGGAGGACCCGGAACTGAAGTCTGACGCCGAGGAAAGGACGCTCTGGAAACAAGGAGACGCGAGCCAAAAGGAACCGAGAACAGGTGAGTGATCCGCCAAGAAGTATGCGAAGCATCAGGCAGAGGCGGGTGGGGGGTTTTATTAGGGGTGGGCGGAATTTGCGAAATCCACTTTCGCAAATTATCGCGAAAATGTTAAAAATTATCGCAAACATGCGGAAATATCGCGAAGATGCGGAAGTTTTTTTCCCGCATGTTCGCGAGATTTTCTGCATGGTTGCGGCTCGTCAACTTACCCATGTGGTTGCTCGCGGGCACGGCCATCTTGTTTTCAGTTGTCTCGCGGTGCATGATCGCGAGAAGAAAGACGTGATCGCGTGATGCATGATGTCATTGCGGGCGCGAACTGTCGCGAGACAGCGCAAATGGCTAAAAACAATACAACATCTCATGGAGAACGCGACCGGATCAAGAAAACTTGTCGGCGATCGCGCGCGCGCGAGAATGTATTATTTTACAGCGCGAGCAAGAAACAAATTATCGCCAAGCTGCGGAATGCGGAAATTTTGACATTTTCGCGCTTTCCACGGAACACGAAAATGTCAAATTATCGCAATTTCCGCGAACGGAACGAAATTTTAGCCCAGGCCTAGTTTTTATAGGAAAGAGGAAAGACGTGTGGATCACGTTTAGAATCCTCACGTGTCTTTGCATATGCGGCTTTGATTTACAATGCACGTGAATCATCCCCTGAGCTTAGCCGAGGGAACGTGAGCTGGCAGGCATTTTTCCAATGATGCACACGTGCAACTTGCAACGGTTTAACGCGTGTGACAGCCTTGGTCTTGGGAGCAGTAAATAATCATTGGCAAATGCAAAACAGATGCGTGTGACAGCCTTAGTCTTGAAGCAGTAAAATAATCATTGGTAAATGCCAAAACATACCAAACAATACTTGGCAAAAACAAACAGCAAAACAAAGAACACATATTAATCACGTAATTCTTTTCACCTTTCTTGGATGAGACAAATTTGCGAAGGTAACACATGGATTGATTAATCAGAACATTAATCCTAACTTGACACTAAATGAGAAACTGCCGCCGATTGTGGTTTTCTCGTAACACCTATTTGATGAATTTGATTTAAGATAACCTTTCGGAAAGGCCAGTAGCCAGGGTACCATATTTAAGCAAAATCTTGTTAGAACAAAGAGATGCTAAGCTTTATTTATATAAGTCAAATATGGTTACATCTGCTGTCCCAGGCTCAGTGTGACATACTTTCTCATCGAGGGCTTAATTAGTTCCTTTTCCTCCCTTAGACATTGACATCTGTCTAAAAACTTCCGTTTAATCGCTCTGACAGCAGACTTAGTCAAAGGAGTAGGAGACATGAACAATTCAGGGCAGCCTAGCTTCCCCGTCTGATCTTTAATGTATTTATGCCATGGGATTTTTAGTGCCTTCTCCAAGGCTAAACAATCTTGGATTAATAATTGACTCAAGTTTGGGGTTTATTGAGCCCAAATTATCATCCAGCGGAGAAGTGGGGCAACCGCAATCAGGTCTGAGATGTAACCCACTCCCATCTCCTCATGTACGTTAAAAATTGGGGTGGATGCTGGGACAGAAAGTAGTTTGCGCATAAAGTTATTTTCTGCCCCATGTATTTCTTTCGTGTCCTTATAGCCCCAAATATCGCAACCGTAGATAGTCATAGGGATGCACTTAGCATTATAAATCTTTAAAATCTCAGGGAATGGCTTAGAGCCTATTCTTGTTATGAAATCTAATGTTGCCCCTGCTGCTCTAGCTAAAACATTCTTTTTGAGTGTGCGTTGTGCACACCATGAGCGTTGATCGTCAAAGAGCACCCCAAGATATGGGAAAGTGGACACCTTAGTTAGCTCAGTCCCCTTGCAGTAAAATTTTGCTTTTGCTGCCTTCCTAGAACCTATTGTCATTGCATGTGATTTTTTAAAATGGGTAATTAGATCCAAAGAATCCATAAAATCTATAAAACAATTTAATAACAATTGCAACCCCCTGGCGGCTCTGGATATTAAGACCGCGTCATCAGCATATAAAAGTGCCAGAATCATTTTAGCGCCTGCTCTTGGGATATCTTTACAGCAATTTGTCAAGGAGTGCCCTAGTTTATTGATATAAAGAGTGAATAACAGAGGGGCCAATATGCATCCCTGACGCACCCCTCTTTTAACCGCCCAAGAATCAGTCAGACTACCGTCTTCATTAAAGCGGACTGCCGCCATGGTGTTGTCATGGGCAGTGACCAGAAAACATGTCAGATCAGCATCCAGCCCCACTTCTTGAAGGATCAGCCATAACTTGGACCTATTAACTAAATCAAAGGCAGAGGAGAGGTCCATAAAGGCCAAATTCAGATTCCCCCCCCTGGCGACAGTATACTTTCCTATCACCAGGTGGAGGTTAAGGAACTGGTCCAAAGTCTCCCTCCCCGGCCTAAACCCATACTGCAGATCCGATACAATGTTGGCGCTGTCGAGCCAAGCTGTTATATGCCCCAGGACCACTTTCCCCATGATTTTTGCCGACGAATCAAGAAGCGAAATTGGCCTATAACATGCTGGGTCATCCCTGGAACCTTTTTTGAAGATGGAGATGATCACCGCCTTTGCCCATGACAGCGGAAAACCAAACCTGCAGGCTGCATTAAAAACATAAGTAAAAATCAGTGCCCAAAGTTTAGGATCTGCCTTGTTAAGGTCGGCCGGTACACCGTCTGGACAGGGTGCTTTTCCTCCTGATGTCGAGGTGATAGCTTTATGAATCTCTTCCATATTAAAAACAAGCGGGCAACCTACTAATCCGGGAACAATGTGTCCAACGGGGTTCTCCGAGTTCTCCAGGTTATCATCACTGTAGATTTTACAAAAATGCTGAACCCATATCTCTGCAGGTACTAAACACTCTGTACCGGTGTTGGATCTATCATCAAAGGGATCTATCATCAAAGAGGGGGCTATTAATAACAGACCAGCATTTAGCACTATTTGCCAACACACTGGCTTGGCTGAGCTCCTCCCAAGCCATCTCCCTCAATTGTTTTTTCCTAGTCTGTACTGCAGTTTTGTATGCCTTTCTACTATTTTTAATTAAAGAGGCCTCCCTCGGTTTTTGCTTGAGAGCCTACATAAACTCCTTATGGGTAGTCATACAGGTATCATCAAACCATCTTTTCAGTTTCGGGCGTGCTACTCTAATCGTAGTAGACAGATTAGAGGCAACACATTTAGTGATTGACTCAAAGGCATCCAAGATGGAACTAGCATGAGATTCCTGGTCTAAACACACCTTAAGCTCTGAAGCACAAGTAGTATACAAATTATTCATAAAGCTTTCGGGAGTGATCCTGTCCCATCTCAGTCTACGTGCTTGATCTTTCGATTTTATATTAATATTAGTAAGTTGACTGACAGTCATTTCTTTAAAAACGAAAGTAGATAGAGATCCAGTGTCAAAGGGTTATGTTCGCTAAACGGACTCAGGCTTACTCTTAAGTTTCCTACAGCAGATGTTAACGAGGAGGATACCAATATGTGGTCAATTACGCTTTGACTTCTGTGGCCAATATAAGTGGTCACAGGTGCAGGATTATCTAACTGTTGTAGGCAGTACAGATTATGGGCTGATAAAATACCTTCTATTAAGGGGCCAGATGGCGAGTGTTCAAAATGATTTAGCCCCTGCAAACCAGCCTCCTCCTCTAGTGATATCAAACAGTTAAGGGGACAAGGACGAGTGTTAAAATCTCCCAGAATTAGTGTGTTATAATAATCATCAGAACTTTCCCCATAAGCAGTTAAAAAACCCTCAAAAGCCCTTAGGTGCTCAGTCTCATTAACCCTTGTGAAAGAGTTGTAAAAATTGACCACAAGAAGTGTGGATAAATTCTTTTCTGTCAATTCCACAACTAACATGTGGGGTGAGCACATATCAATCAGTTTAATATTAAAGGAGAGTTTGAGACTAAACAGCAAAAGGAGGACCCCCCTTGCTCTGCCCATACTTGACTTTATAGCGGGTTTCCAGAATGATATGTAGCCATCCAAGAAGAAGTGATCAGTAGGCTCCCATGTTTCTTGTAATGCTAAAATATGGTGGGTACTCACAAAACATAGCCAGACAATATCACCTTTTTTGATCTTAGCCCAGCTATGTTCCATGACAAAACTCTCAACCCACCTAGGTTAGTTATAGGGTCAGTCGGGCTATCTTTTACTTTGTTAGCCTGCATTAGCTGTAATTAGGGGCATGATGTATGGGGGATATGGAAACCAGTGTCAACAGATGTTTCCACTTCAATTAAATGCTGGGGATTTTCAATTTGAGCTGTCACGAGAGATGGTAGTCAATCCTGCATATCCAGACCTGCAAGAGCTTCAAACCAATTCTCAGAATAAACAAAGGGGGACACATTAAAACCTGGCCCATTATGTGGTCTGTAAAAGTAGCCAAGAGGTAGAGGGCAGATGTTGGTATTCATGGGGGTTTCAAGCTCACACGTTCTCAGTAGATATCTCACCAGAGCTGGGCTTCGAAAGTTAATTACAATACAATCGCCTTCAAAGTTTATTTTAGAGGTACCAACCCACCCAACTCTACGAGCCATGATGATTTCCCTCCAGTCAGGGCCTTGAAGCCTCCTATATCTTGACAACCAATCGACGCATTTGTTGCGCAGTTGTTCCCACGTTTCCTGTTGGTCTTGTTTTAGTGGCGGGACCCCTGTTAAAACCTGAACATAGGGACAAGCCTCTAGCGGCAAGCTCAACGTGTCTCGGTTAACTATCGGGGCATTACTGCTTGAGTGTGATAATGCATTGCACCTTAAGTTACCAGTTATAGAATTTTGGGCATCTGCCAAGGGTCTGCTGGGGCCACCTGCATTCTCCTGTCGATGGTGAGTACGTGTAATTCTAGGTGAATTGCTTATGGGTTTAACACTAGTTCCCTTAGTAGCTGGATTTAGATTTGGGACGGGGGGGACAGCATTTGGTCTGGTGTCTCACAAGGCTTACTTACAGGTGAGGTGGCACATGTGTGGGAGGGTTGTGTTGTAGTCAGGATGTTTGGTGTAGTTATTGTTGCCCCTGTGTTGCCCATCCCTCCTTTCTTTAAATCTGTGGGCATTTGTGCACTCCTGGCCACATGAACGCCCCTCCAACAATTGCAACCAGATTGTCAACGGTAGCCTTAAGTAGTTCGAATTTTTCTTCAAAGAGAACAGTCACTTGATTATTCACCAGGACAGCAATGGCGTCCCCACAACCTGCAAGACAAAATAATGGCTCAATCTGTGTGCCAACTGAGCAGGTCAAATTTGTGGTGTCTATAGGTAATACAGGGGGATCATTAAGAGTCCTAGTATTGTCAATAGAGTTAGTAAAGTTAGTAGTGGGAGGTTGCATCCAAGAGTTGACACTATTCTGAGCAGGGGCGATGCGGGTGGGTTGTTTCCTTTTGTTGCAGGCGGGTTTCCCAATCTTTCTCTTTCGCTTGACCGCAGGAATTCCAGCAGATGGATTAGAGTTATTAGAATTATTGGTTGGGGGGAACTCAGTTATTTCAATTGTCTCCTAGCTACTAACACTCTTGTTTATAACAGATGGATTTCCAGCCTCAGGGTCAATAGGTGGTGATAGAGGTTGCTCTAGTGTATTATCTGGTAGGGCACCTCTATGATAAATAACAGCCGCCCGTCCTTCAGCATCCAGGGACAGGCGTCTTTCTGTGAGTGCAATTTTGCCAGAGACAATGTTAACAACCCTCTCAAGCATGCTGTTAATGCTGGTTGTGATGGGGCATGCTGGCGGTAATGTGGTGCGTTTACCCATGATTAAAATAAGTTTATTCAGTCAGCTCACGGGCAGAAAATGACTAGAACAATTGTGTGAATTTGATGGAACACTCACCCGCCTTGTCCAATCGTACTTCAAAGAGTTATGGCCCAGCCCAGCCTCGATCGGTCTCGGACGGGTGCAGACGGGAGGGCCGCTCGCGATTTAACGCGCCTCCTGGTGCCATGGTGACGCCCACAGCAGGGGTCTGGCAAAGCCTGCTGGGGCTTGTAGTTCTTGTGGTGCCCCTCACGCCGGGACCTGTAGGGCTGAGCGGAGTGGATTCCAAGCCGTTTCCCTCATGGCTGATAGCAGGGTTGAATGCAGTTGAGAAATGGAAAGCCGTTCCCCTCACGGCAGAGCCTGCGACCTGTAAGCGCATCCCGCGCTGCGGGAGGGCCGCTTGCGATTTAACGTGCCTCCTGGCGCCGCGATGACGCCCACAGCAGGCGTCTGGTAAAGCCTGCTGGGGCTTGTAGTTCTTGTGGTGCCCCTCACGGCGGGACCTGGAAGGCTGAGCGGAGTGGATTCCAAGCCATTTCCCTCACGGCTGATAGCAGGGTGGAATACAGGTGAGAAGTGGAAAGCCGTTCCCCTCACGGCAAAGCCTGCGACCTGTGAGCGCGTATGCATTTATGATCCCTCTACCTCTTTGCCCACCTTCACAGACCTCCTATCCTCATTCGCGGCCTTGTCTGGTTACAAGTTACACCTTTCTAAATCCGAAGTGCTCCTGTTAAACAAATATTGTTTAAAAAGCATGTTCGATGAGACTGACTTCAAATGGAATATCAATAGAACCACTTGCCTGGGAATTAAATACTCATCTTCAATTGTGAGAACGGTTCAGCTTAATTTGGAAGATGCTTTATTAAAAGTAAATAACATGGCAGGAAGATGGTCTCCCCTTTTTTTGTCATGGTGGGGTAGGCTGGACAGAATAAAAATGATTATGCTCCCTGTTATCAACTTTTATCTGTCCATTCTACCAGTGACACTTCCATAAAAAAAATTAAAACCCTTAATGGTGTTTTGAGTAAATTTCTCGAAAAAGCCTGTATCTCTTTATCTTTCTTGTCTGCCCCTAAGGATCGGGGAGGTGTCCATTTTCCCAATTTTCAACATTATCACTCCTCCTTTTTAATTTGTCAAGTGTTACCTTATTTGTCCTCTTTGGAAGACATTCCCTCATCTGTTTGGCATAAATTGGAGGAATCCCTGATTCACCCTTTCCCTTTTTACTCGTTAGCCTATTTTAACCATCCTCCTCGTTCTTTTAATTATACAATCATTTCACAATTTATTTCAACCTTTCATCTGGCCATGCGCAAATGCCATACTCCACTACAAATATTTCTAGACTCGCCTCTTTGGCATAATAAATCCATTAAACTGCCTAATCGTACTATTTTCTGGAAAAACTGAGCGGCTAAGGGGATCTTCTAGGTTAAACATCTATCACATGGTTTGTGTTTTCTTTCTCCCCAGGAAGTTCAATCTAAGTTCGGCTTACCTGTCTCCTCACTCCATAGGTATGACTCTTTAAGATTGATTTTAATTAATCAGTTTTCTCTCCTCTCTGGATCTCCCCCTTCCACTGTAGATCCCATTTTAGAACCTTTGTCTACCTCTCTTTCCCTTCGGGCCTCTCATATCTACAAATATCTTCATTTCCCCTCTCCTAACCGCCCCAAGAGTAAGGTTGAACTCTTATGGGAATCTGATTTGCAGCGTACCCTCTCTATTCACACATGAAACTCTATTTGGGCCCGCATTCACCACACTTCCTGTACTGCCAGCACCACTCAGACCCGTTATTGTTTCTATTAGAGGTTATTTTTAACCCCATTATCTCCTTCCAAGTATAGTTTAGATCTATCCCCGAACTGCTGGTCCTATAAATCACCCCTGGCTCATTTATACACTCCTTTTTTTTTGCCCCAGCATTACTCTGTTTTGGATCAAAGTATGTGAATCAATTTCCTCCATTTGGTCTATTAATTTTTCTTTTCACATTTACTCCATATTCTTGGGAAGTAATTCTGCAAATTGGTTTGGATCTCGCAGGGTGGGCATTTTTGTGGATTTGTTAATTGCTATTGCCTTTCAGGTAATTACATCTAATTGGAAGGATGCCACTAAGGTGTCTTTTTCTGCTTGGTGGAATCTTCTTTGCTATCATCACAGACTGGATAGAGCTTCTGCCATCACATCTCAGCAACTTCTTCAAAAGGAAGCCTTCTGGTCTACACTCACCAATTATCTATCCGCATCTGCATTGTGCAACAAAGATAGTTCTTTCGTTTATCAACCACCATGAGTATTCTGTTTCTTTTCTCTTATATAGTTTTCATAAGTCAATGTATGGTTCCTACTCTGTTTTCAGGAAATAATATACTGATTGTACCTTGGTAGTCTTACATATGATATCTGATAAGGATGTTGCTTTCTTTTTTCTTTCTTTTCTTTTCTTTTCTTTTCCTTCCAATCTTCTTTTCTCTTCTTCTAGATTTCTCTCTATTCTGAAAAATGTAAAAATGCTATTTTGTTTTAAGGTACAACCTTCCAGTAATGCTTTCATCCCCTGGTTTTATTCGTTTGACAATGGTAGTTATCTTAAGTTTTCATTCCTCCATGTTATACATTTTGCTTGTTAGTTTTTGTCATTTCTCTATAATTATTGTTGTAATGTCGTACCCTGGTTCTTATTTGCTTCAATGAAGCTCTTTAAACAAAAGGGAAAAAAAAGAACCATTGCTTCAATCATTGTGGGGTGGAGCAGTTGTAGAAGAAGGCTCTGGACAAGGTAAGAGCAGCAGGAGTCATTTGGGCCAAAACTGTATTAAACTGTATTAAACATATCACTTGATAACTGGTGTTATTTCGTACCAGGATGGAAAGATTTGAGTGCACTCAAATTATATAAGGCGTTCCATATCTGCTGGAGTAGACAGTAAAATGGGTCCTGTGGCGTGTTCTTCCAGGACATCTCTGAGAGATGCCCCAATGGGATACTGGACTCTTAAAATGTGGTTGGAAGCTATGTGGGTTAAGGTCCCACTTCCAGGGAAAGATGATGATCCCAGGGGACTACAGTGCTTTTGCCAATACTCTGCACCTCCCAAAATGCCGTGCTAACTAATATTTTTTAGCCTGTGCTGCGTTGAATATCAGTGGATATAGGCAACTGCTTGGAATCTTTAAAAATGTTATGAGCATTACTTTCATAAGAGTCATTTAAAGATAAGGAAGAGTATCAAAGAAACCATACCTGAATTACTGAGCTATTCACACTTTCACTCTACTGACCGTGTGTACTTACACTCTTACTCTTACTTACACCGTGCACATGTGAGTACACACTGCGGATACAGTGAAAGTTCAATTAGCTCATTAAATCAGTTACAATTCCTTGGATCACCTTCTTGATGCTTAAACGACTCTGGTGGAAGTATCTCAGAACATGATTTTAAATTTAAATAAACAATGAATCAAATAAAAAAATAAGTCCAAAGTATGCTTTAATAATTCAGAAAGAGTACAAGTGAAAAGCGGATGAGAAGGAAACATGAAGTCTTTTAGTTATTAGATCCCATCCAAATGTCAGGATAATTAGTGATCATCAATGGAAAAAGGGAAAAAAGAAAAAAAAACGGACTTACCTGAAATGGCCGACCTCCGCCTTTCCTCCATCCTCTTCACCTTCCTGTCTCTACTCCCGGCCGGTGGCAGGAACCATCTGGGCACACAGGCTCCCCAGAGCCAATCACAACACTGCAATGCAGCATTGTGATTGGTCTGAGCGCCATGGTTCAGCGCTCAGACGGGGACAGGGAGCCTGAGCATGTTCCTCACCAGGCTGTAATGCAGCCTGGTGGGGAAGATGCAAAGTGTGCAAGACTGTTGGCCAGCCCGAGAGGGCCGGCCAAAGAGTCATGTGCAGTTAGAGAGTGCAAACCACTCCTCCCCCTGCAGTATCAAATGTTCTATATCAGTTGGTTAGATGTCATGTTTGTAACCACCACAGTGAGGCACTGGAATGAGGAGGAGTATATTGAGTTAATCTGTTTGCATTTAAGAGACTCCTTCTGAGTACCTGCAAACTATTTGAGAGGGAGAATGTTGTATGCTAGTTGTAAGATAGTGCTATTGAGGATGACAATAACCAGATTTCTGTGAGTGTAATAGCATCAATGCTGTAATTGCAGACGCAGGTAGAGAGGACCTTTCAGTATAGACTAAATACCTACTGTTCAGGAAAGCAGTTTGGATGTGATGTGTGGAAGATGGGTCACTTGGTTTATAACAAGTGATTCCTCTTGGGTTCCTTGCTTACCTTGGTATATGACAAATGCTTTATGACATCTAGGTCTGAAGAGTATGGCAAGCGAAAGTGTCTGGATCTGTGAATAGAGTCTATTCTGGTTTTGGAGAGCTTTAGAGTTAATTTGCTCAGAAGCATACCTCAAAGCATTAAGCTTGGTGTGCATGTTGGCATGAATACTGGGCTCCTCAGGAGTTGGTGTGGTGAGTAAGGTGTAGCATGGGTTAGGAAAGAAGTTCATGGGCGGACAGTGCTTAGGGGCAAGAGTTGGAGGGTTCAGGGTGCAGCACAAATCTCATTTAGGTGTAAATTGCTTTTAGTTGCAAAATTATTTTTTTGTGTAAAATATTGCAAGTACAAAGTAAGCAGCTTTGTGTTATGACTTTTAATAGCAAAAAACGTGTAAGTATAAAGTTACAATAAGATGTGAAATTACACTTGGTGCAACATTAGCAGGAGTGTGGAAACACATTTAGGAGAATGAATCACATCTAAGAAAAAAAACATTTAAATGCAAAATCACATTTAGGTACGATATAATTCTTAGGGCCACAACAAGAAGAGAGAGAAGGCGCTTTAGAGCACAAACCTATACCTTTCCCTTTTCTTCACCATCCATTCACTGCAATAGTAAGCACGCTTTAGTTAGGTGGGCTCACACACCTAATAGCCGATACAAAGTGTGAAATAATCCTCTGGTCTGATCCAAAATGTGAACACTTTTTTCAAGTACTGGCTGTTGGAGACTGGCCCACACAAACTAATGGCTGAAGGGGGCTATCCCAAAGTCCATCTGCATGTGTTTTTGGCGAGCTGTGGTAGAAAGCTAGAGCTGTCTGCAGCCATTCCTAAAAAGGAAAATTTGCATGATTTTTCGACTTTTTTCTATGAATCTAATAAAGATAACTTCCTGACCCACACATGAAAATCTATCAAAATTGTAGGTTTCCACACACATGACAAATCTTGAACAGGCAGGTTTTCTGTTAGTAGAAAATGTGCTTTTGTACCGTGCTTTTTTAGTTGCAATCTACCCTATTCTTTTTTCTAGGTAGGAAAATATTTTGACTTGTTGATAAATCACTTTCCCTACATTCCCAAAGATGATGTGGTATTTTATGGGTGTTTGAAATGATTTTCACTCATACACCATCCTTTTTGCCAGAAGGAATATGTGCACAAAAAGGGTTTGACTTTGTAGGTCGCCATCCCTTCTCTCCACTCGGAACACATCTGATAACCTCAATCCTGCCGAAATTAGCCCATGGCAGGGCAATGTCTGCAGTTGCAAATAGAATTCCAGGGAATAAAAAATAATCCACACTCGCAAATCCCACTTTTTACGCACAAAAATTGAACTTTTCTATATAAACGTTTTTGTGTGAAGGAACCATCTATCTTAACAGATTCCACTCTCATGCAAGATCATCACATTTCTGGCATGCTGTAAGGAACACATTGCACTAACAATCTTACTCAGGTGAAGTGATACATTTGATTGTTTTTTATTGTATAAAGAATAAAACGCATCGGATGTGTACAGTTTATTAGGCAGTAGCTTACCTTTAGAAGTTATAGGGGCATATTAACAACGGTCAGCGATAATTATCGCTGGCCGTGCTTAGCGATAATTATATTATCGCAGGCTATCTCTGGTATTTATCGCCCTGGCAGCGCGTTATTAACAACACGTTACTCCAGGTCGATAAAAATTCCAGAGATAGCGAGGTTATCGCTCTTTTGCAGGGAACATCGCTGGTTTTCCAGCGATGTTCCCTGCAAAAGGCCAATAACCTTGCTGATACGACCCACAGGGTCGTATCAGCATAATCCACCCCCTATGTTAGGGATGGCTAAGTCAGGATTTTAGCAGACGTTACGTTTTGGTGAAAACGGACGTTTTCGCCAAAATCTAATGTGTGCTAAAATCATGTGGGCTGCCTTGTAAATATCGCGATGTAAACATCAGCGATATTTGCAAGGGAGTCCATCTTGGGTACGCCCAGTAACGCCCACTTTGCATCTCATTGGAGATGCAAACTGAGGCGTTGGGAAAAAGGGTGCTAACATGCGATTATGCATGTTAGCACCCTCTTGTAAATAGAGCGTTGGTTTTTATCTCCGCTTTTTTGGCTTTGTAGGTCTGGCCTATGAGACAGCTTTAGATTTCTCGCAAGACTATTGCTTTTCCCAAAAAAGCATGCATAACATACACAGGCAAAGAAGGACTCTTGGCCATTGGTTTGTTAACCTGTCATTTACATTTTGATTCCACCCAATACAGCATACAGCATGACGCATTAGGTCGGGCCACTTTGTCCATTGGCTCCCTTAACTTTGAGTTTCTGCACAAAGCTTGTGCACATTGTTCACATCTATCTAAAACAGTAGCTCTCTCTTCAGTTGCAGCATATACTTTGTTATTTTATTTATTTTTCTGTTAACTTTGAATACCGGCAATTCATTTTACCTAGAGTCCTATATAAAGATGATGTTTAAAAGTGTTTTAGTAACGTTTTGGCTTCTTGGTTAGGTGCTTATTTTTTATTGTCTCCTTCATGAATAAAAATAATAATAAAATGTATGGCGAATTGAAAAGCTTGTTATTTAAACAACATAACTAGTAAAACAGACGATTATTGTTTCTTAAATGTTAGATTTTTAAAGTTCATTGCAAGATTTTAGGGGCCATGTTTAGGTGCTGGCATATTTCTTTCCTTTCCATTTTTGAGTATTATGCTTGTAGCAAAACAATAAAACAAAATGACCATCACGTCATCTTGCCAAAGTCAGATCTATTGCTTCCGCTTCAAAACAACACTTTCTCGCATTTTTTTCCTTCTTATTTGCAGATACAACTCGGACTGGGAAAATAAAAAGAAATATGTGTTTATTTCATTTTATAGACACAGGCATGGTGTGTGTTAGAAAAGTATGTGGCTGGCCGCATCATCGGCTTGTTTTTTCTTCTTTAGCCATAGTGCGCAGCATCGGGAATGCTGTACAGCATGGCTAAAAACCAACTGCCAAACCCAACAGGTCTCAAAAGAAAAAACATTGGGGCGTATTCTCAAGGACTTATCGCTGAGTTATCGGCACTTTTGTCGCAGCCAAAGTGGCGATAAATTTATCGCCCTATTCACAAGCAGGTGCCAACAGCCAATATCACCATTTTTTCTGCGATAGCAGCCGCAAAAAACATCGCCATGGATGACACCGGCAACTAACGCTAATGAGATGCAGAGTAGGTGTTCCCGTGCAAAAAGCTGCAACAACACCACTTCCCAATATTCTCAACGACCAGCCAGATCGGCGATAAGATCCCAAAACATGCAATAAGGCGCATTAGCAGCAGGGATTTAACACCTGCTGCTACCTGGTGTTAAGTCGGATGACTAGCTGCAGTACGAAAGGGAACCCAGCCCAGAGCCACACCTGAAGAACAACAGATGCCATGTAGCTACTGATCATGCAGGCCGGACACCCAAGAGGGCCACAACACCCACCGCAACCACCCCCCCGGGCCCCTCCCCCAGCAAAGATATTTCAAATCAAAGTTACAAAATCATGAACAAAACAATTTGCCTGATGTCGCACAATTTGAACAATTAACATTCAAGTGTGGTCAGAAATAGGAGAATCATTCATTCATCTTAGAATTTCCAAACAAATTTTTATTAAAATAAAACTCAAAACAACTATTTGGACAACTCATGGCGGGTCTTCTCTGGACAATCTGGAAGTCACAGCCAGACAAAATTCAAAATAAGAAGGTGTGTCATGTGGTGCAGTTCAGAACACAAAATCTCCCTCTGCTTCCACGGACGAAATGATTCCACAGTCATACACACATCCACACATCACACGCTGGTGGGGCCCATAACACCAACATTCATTCTCATCAATCTATCCGTGCCTACAGAGGGATCCCAAATATCCCGAACTACAGTTCTATTTCCTTGGATGGAGGAAATCACACATCTCTTGTATTACCCTAACAATTCCTCCATCCGGAGGTCGATTTAGATCATTTAGTTGTTCTAGAAATTTGATGAAAACACTTCAATTCTTATATTAATCAATAAAACATTTCAAGAAATAACCACCCGACACAGTTCTTCAAACAATAATTTGTCTTTATCTAATTAAATTGCAGGTTAAAATCCTAACAAATGCAATAGTATCTTTTGTCAAAATTACCTATTGTGGCTAATTGTCGTTCTCTAAGTCAGAAACTGGTCCTCAGAAATTCATCAGAGATTCTACCGTCCCGTCCTCTGCCGTCAGCATGAAGAGTCGCATAGAGTAGCATCGATCAGGGTGCGTCTCGAGCTCATTGGGTGGTAACCTCATTTTCCCTCTCTGGACTACTAATATTTATACTGAAATTTACATATAACAGTTACATTTCATAATTTCCAGGCTATTCATTGGCTGAATTCAGCCCCGTCCCAATATTTTAAGCAACATTTACCAAAATTCACATACGAATAATGTATAAGCTAAGCGCATGGGAAAATCGTTCCCAGGTCAAGAAAGTATCAGTCTATTGTGAATAGGTGGCGTTTGTTCCCAGATTGCAACATTTCTTCCGTGTTCAGGGATATTGGCATCTCGCCCAGAGTAGTCTTCATGGACCTGGTTTGGAGGTTCAAGGAGAGGACACTACGTAGTCAGTGCAGGCGCCTTCCTCCATTGTCTATTGCATGATGTCATGTACTTTAGTGAGGATTCAGTCGGCAGCCATCTTTTAGTAGGCCGAATTAGTCAACTTAAGGTAAAAGAAACACAAACACAATTAATTCACAGAAATGACTAAAACAAAGTTATTCCCTCACTAATACCCTTATGTGTATGCATTTATCTAGCCATATGCGACATGTAAAGCCGTTAATGCTGGTTTATTTAAGCGCAAATCACATTAACACTGCTTAAGCTAAACATATAAATTCAATATGCGTACAAACTTAGTTCACTTATTATTTTAGCCATGCAAATGCATTCCCACGTGTATTCTCTTGGTTAATAAGGTTGATTAATTCAATTACCACACTTTATTATTTATTAGAATTAGTTCTTTAGTCGTTTTAATAAAACTTATATATATTGATTGGGTATACCAAAATATTATATTTTACCCGCTCCATCAATCCCCCCTTTGGTGATTTTATCACCACCAAAACAACCCACCAAATTTTAATTTACCTCTCCTTTTGCGGAAACTTTGAAATGTCTTTTTGCTTAATTAAAATTCTGTTTCCCTTTCATCTTCTCTCTTGGTTTTATCATACATACTCTCCTTCCACTCTTCCATTTCTATTTCATTGAGATCTTTTTCTGGTTTCTTTTCCCTCTTTTTGTAAATTTCTCTTTTAACCTTCTTTTTATTTCTTCTATATCTACAACATATACATCCTAATCTAAGTAGTAATAATACGAAAATCGCACAGGATAATGGAAATAATATTTTCCCTATTATAGTACTACCTAATTTACCTAAGAAAGCCTTTATAGCAGCCATCTTATTACTAATTCTAGTCCAGATACTTTCATCCTCCAGTGGTTTTATTTCATCATGCAATTCTGTAATATTTTTAATATAGATTTTTAAATCTCTGCTTTCGTCAGGAATGTAAGTGTAACAATGTTGAACTTTCAGCATTCCACAGACTCCACCCTCTTTTGCCAATAAAATATCAAGGGCAAGTCGATTTTGCATAATCATAGCACGCATGGCAACTAATTCAGTGTTTACCAATAGAAATCCTCCAGCTGTGCTTGTTGACAAACGATCCACTATGGTGGACAGCTTCCGAATATTATTTGCATTCAAAGATATTCCCACTGCTGGTATCAAGGCTCCAAAAATATCACCTACAATTTCTAACCAAGTTTCTCTTCTGCTACGCATTAGTAGGTTATTTGGTCCACTATTTTCTACTCTATCCATGTGAAAGATCTTTGGAAAGACCAGGCCTACATAACATGTGCCATACCAATGGTCAGGCAGCCTGTAATAAGCCTTGTTCCCACAAATATAATACAATCCAGGAAAAACTGGGTCTTCTCCACCTCTAAATCCCCATCCGGATGCAATGAAGTATGTATCATGACACTCACTTGTCCCTATGTATATGTAATCATACTGGGATCTTTCTCTCATGATGCATAATTTGCCTTTCTGTTGTGAATCTATAGCTATTGTTGGTCTAACATCACCTTGCTTTTCCTTGTTCCCATCTATTGCCCAAATGTTTTCCCCTTCTTTATGTCCTTCTGCATTCTTGTGTATTTTCAACCTTCTCTCCTCAACCATATCCAAGAATGTTTTCTCTTCTGGTTTCAAACTGCAAGTTAAATTGTTCTTAAAAATATATTCTAGAGTTAGTCCTTTAGTCTCTATAAAAATTTCCCCTAATATATTAGCTTCTTTAGCTGGATTTAATTCTTTATTCATGGGCAATCGTCCAAGAATATTATCTATGTTAGACAAATTCTATTCTAATTTTCCTACTTGATAAAATATACTAGTTAAAACGCTACATGTTATTCCATAAGTTGCTGGGAGGTGATGATAAGTCACCCCTTCTGAAACAGTTGCAGGTAATTGCATGCAGACGTAGCAATCCCTTACTTCCATTGTTTTAACATATTCATACAATAATTTTGAAAACACATTACTAGAGAAATCATTTATTGACCTATCTTGATGCACATGCTCGGTGCTTGTTCTAACCGGTATTACTTTTTGTGAATTCTTTACTATATTAGTCATATTCACAGTATGTCCTGCTAATGTATCTAAAGTTACTTTGAAAGAGATCAACAGAGCGAGTATGCTCCAAAGAAGCATTAATAGTCCTGTACAACAACAACATGTCTTGCACCATCTTCTCATGAAGGTACATCTACTCTTATTATCATCTATGTTAGCCATCTTGTTAGATCTAACCGTGTCTTTTGACTTAGCCTCTTCTACTCCACCTCTTATAGCTTTAAGAGCTAAAACTTATCAGGTTTGTCCAAATATTTCAGGTTTGTCCAAATATTTCAATTTTCTTATTTAATCCGGTGTATTTCTACAAGGATCAATACAAATTACTCAGCTTGGCTTTTCGTCATTTTTCACTTCTTTCTCATCATCCACATGCAGGATTTCGTGATCTTCCGCTTCTTCTCCAATGTCGGATAAGATAACTCTCAGGATTTCCCCAGTTTCTTCTTCTTTTATCGATTTCAGCCAAGTCTCCTCTGGATTTCCTTGACTATCTGCCTCTTCTCCTTGTTCAGGCAGTGCCACATACGTCCATTCAGGTGACTTATACTTCTGGTTTGGTTTTCTTGCTCGTTTGTTTACTTCTGACACTTCTGTTTCTCCCTCTTTCTCTGGACGCTGACTAGTTACTTCATTCACTTGTTCAGCCTCTGAGGGTTTAGCTCGTATCAATCTGTATCTTAGTTTCTTAATTTTATTTGGCCAAATATCTCCTTTGGCGTTCCTTCTTGCTTTGCCGTCCTTGCTGTTTCTTTCCTCAATCCAAGTTCTCTTTCTCAGAACTCGACCTTCTGGTATCTCTGTTTCGCTGTCTTCAGATTTTGTTTCATTTGACTTTTCTTTTTCAGAAGTTTCCTTTTCCACCTCTTGGGTTGGCCCTACTTCTGTCCCTCCTCGGGTCTCCGGCACGCAATCTTCTTGCTGACTAATTGTCCCTTCACCTATCTGGGTGTTGCAGTTCCCTACACCACCTCGGGGGTTTTCCGCAATCTGTCCCTCTCTTTCTGTAACTGTCCCTTCTTCTTCTTCCAGTATTGTCCCAGGTGGAATTTCTTCTACTCTTTCATCTGGTGCAAGAGGTACTTCTGACTGGATGTTCTTTTCTTTTCTTTTCTTTTTTCTGTGTTCATCACTGGCGTTTTGCTCATCTCCAGAATCTGAAGTATCTGAAATCTGCAATCTTTTTCTCAAAATTTCTTCTCTGGGGGTCTGAACTAGTGGTTCATTTTCCCCCCTTTCAGGATTTTCTTTTGTTTCTATGTTCTCATTGCTTGACTCATCACTAGATTCTGATTCATCAAAGTATTCTTTCCCAATGCCGTCTGCTGGATTTGGAACTCTCAGTGTGTGACTAGCATGTATCCAGTTTTTCAGTCCTGCACACTTCACAGCAGTTGTTGTGGTCAAGATGACCTGTCTTGGCTTTCCCCACCTTGGAACCAGGCAATTTCTTCTTCTGTGTACTTTTATCCTTACCCAGTCCCCTGGGCTCAAATCATGGGCTGGTTTCTTTTCAAGTGTGGTGGCATCCGCTCCAACCTGGTGAAACACAGAATGAACTGCGTCAGCCAGGCCTTTACAGTAATCCAAAATCATGTCATCAGTTATAGTCATCAGCTTGTTGACTGGCACAAACACGTGTCTCATGGCGCGTCCCATGATGATCTCATGTGGACTCAAACCTGTGGTTCTATCTGGAGTAGACCTAATGGTCATCAAAACCAGAGGCAAGACATCAGGCCATTTCAAACCTGTGGCTAAACACATTTTTCCAATTCTATTTTTGATGGTACCATTCATTTGTTCAACCACACCAGAAGCCTCTGGTCGGTAGGCACAATGCAGTTTCTGTTGTACACCCAATGCTTCACAAATCAATTTCATGATCTTGTTGTAGAAATGTCCACCTCTGTCTGATTCTATGGTTATTGGGAACCCGTACCTTGGGATGAATTCCCTCAACAATAGCTTAGCCACTGTGATTCCATCATTTCTTCTGGTTGGGTATGCCTCCACAAATCTAGACAACAGACAAACTACCACCAAAACATACCTCAGTTTGTTATAAGGAGGCATTTCAATGAAATCTACTTGCATTCTGGTAAAAGGTCCTCCTTCCCGGCCTATGGTACCCAGACTCACCACCGTTTTTCTTCCAGGATTGTACTGCTGACATGTCAGACATTTCTGACAGAGGCTTTCTGCTATCAGCCTGAATTTTGGATTTTACCAGGTCTGCTTAAAGGCCCTTATCATGGCATCCCTCCCCAGATGTCCTTGGCCATGATACATCCGTAAATCACAAAAAAGAGGAGGGATCTGGGAGCTAAAAAAAGGTCCAGTGTCCATGCTCCCTAGACTAAGTATATATCACCAGGAGGACAAAGTTCCTACAGGCGGGTGCAAAAAGTCACCCTAGCCCTAAAAGAGGAAAAAAGAGAGTGAAAGAGTTCCTAGTTAAAAACCCACTCAGGTCAGTGGAAGACCACTCTATGTCCTCTGTTGCCCTCACACACCCCGAAAGGTGTCATGCTTCATCATTGGGCGGTTGCTCCTCGTGGGGCCGGCGCTGCAATTCCCCACGGGCCCCCGAAGGGTCACTTTGACGGAGATCTTTTAAGAACCGCCGGATGGTGCATGTGGGTGTGTGAAAAAGTGGGTTCGGTGTAGAGGGTAAAAAGGGTACGTGCAAGTTTGTGAAAATATGGAGGGTCATCATGCAGCGAATCATATAGATGTACCCTGAGCAGAAATAAACTGCTAAAAAAATATTGACCCTGTAGGTACATTACGCCCAGGAATCATGGATCAAAGGCCAACATGTTTCGCGCCTTTTGCGCCCAAAGGGTCGGTGGCGCTTCATCAGGACCATATACTTTTTTTTAAAAAAAGGTGCACGTGAAATTACATAAACAAGTTAAAAATACCCTCAATATCGGTCTGGGCAATTGCCTGTACACCCTCAGTATGATAACAGGTCAACGATGAAAATCGCTCCAGATAAATATCCTCAATATCGGTCTGGGCAATTGCCTGTACACCCTCAGTATGGTAACAGGTCAACGATGAAAATCGCTCCAGATAAATATCTTTGAAGACACTCCCGTCTGAAAGCGGAGGGCCGAGGGAGGTGCTCCAGTTGGCTTGTTTCGGATGATGGTGGGCAAAGACGGGCCCCGTCTTCACCCAGGCACAGCCCAAATGTGCCCCACCTAGCGGCGATTAGGGAGCTGCTTTACAGTGCTGACAATGTGCAAGGCTCTTCAACGCCTCTGCCCCTTCTCTCAAGTGTTGCGGGTGGTTGTGGGACCTGGAGTCCCCAGGCAGGATAAACATCCTGAACTTTGTCCTCCTGGTGATATATACATGATACATCCGTGCCATGGTTGACATCATGCTATCAGGCATTACTGGTCTTCCGTCCCGATAGACCCACACATGATCCTTTTCCCTGGGTGCACATCCTGCTTTTACCCACTGCCTCATTTCTTCATCCCCTGCCTCATCCTGCAATTGCCTCACTTCATCCCATGTTCCCACAATGTTAGTAAACATTATGGAGCAAAAAGACATTTCCTTTTCCTTTGACCGATTTATGGAGTATTTGTTTCGAGCACAATACTGAGCCATGTCATTGGCAAACCGGTTTCTGGTAGTGATGTAATCACTACCTTGTCCATGAGCAGCACATTTTACCACAGCCAACTCTTTGGGCATTTGTATTGCCTCGAGCAATTTTCCAACCACTTCTGCATTCCTTATGGGAGTTCCACTTGAGGTCAGGAAACCTCTTTGCAGCCATAGTTGGCCGAAATCGTGGACAACTCCGAAGCCATACTGGCTATCAGTCATCACAGTCACTCTCACATTCCTCCCAATCTTGCATGCCTTGGTTAATGCCACTATTTCTGCTACTTGAGCGGATCTAACTCCTTTCAAGGGCGATGCCTCTATAACTGCTGAAACTGTGCATACTGCATAGGCTGCGCTCAACACTCCTTCATCCGTTCTCAAACAGGATCCATCCACAAAAAACACATGATCACTCTCTGGCAGTGGTAGGTCTCTTATATCAGGATGAGGTTTCGTGCAGTAATCAAGCACATCCAGACAATCATGATCAGCCTCTTCTCTTATCTCCACTCTCTCTGCATCAGGCAAAAGTGTAGCTGGATTCACATTCACACATCTTTCCAGACTCACATTGTTTGCACCTAGAATGACTTTTTCATACTTAGTCAGCCGACTATGTGACATGAACTGTGTTCGACTCCTTGTTAAAAGGATCGCCACACTATGGGGTACAAACACTCTTACTGGATACCCCATCACAATTCCTTCACTCTGCTCTAGACTTCGGCATGTAGCCGCTACGGCTTTTAGACATCCTGGCAGACCTATCGCCACTGGATCTAACATTGACGAGAAATAGGCTATTGGTCTACTTTGTCTTCCATGTTTCTGTATCAACACTGAAAGTGCGCACCCATTTCGCTCACTACAGTATAGCTCAAACTCCTTTTCATAGTCTGGCATACCCAGTGCAGGGGCTTCACAAAGACTGTTCTTCAGCTGTTTGAATGCTGCCAATTCTTCTTTGTTCAGTTCAAGGGGGTCTTTTACCTCACTTTTTGTCAATTTCACCAATGGTTTGGCAATCAGGGAAAAATTACTTATCCACTGACGACAATAACCAACCATTCCTAGGAACATTCTCACCTCTCTTTGGGTCATTGGAGCTCTCATTCCTCTAATGATTCTGATCCTGTCTATGGTTACTTTTCTCAGGCCTTTCTCAATATTATGACCCAAGTATGTCACTTCCTTCTTACAGTATTGCAGTTTTGTTGGAGATACCTTAAGTCCTCCATCTGCCAAATGATTTAGCAAAGCTATGGTGTCCGTTTCACAAGCCTCACGTGTCTTTGACGCTACCAATAGGTCGTCAATATATTGGACTAAAACTGAACTCTCAGGCATAGTAAGACTTTCCAGAGATTTCTTTAACAACTGATTGAAAATGGAGGGGCTCTCTGTGTACCCCTGTGGAATTCGGCACCATGCCAAAATACGGTTTCCGAACCGAAATGCAAAAAGTGGCTGGCTGTCATGATGCAACGGAATGGAAAAGAAAGCATGACACAAATCAATTACTGTGTACCATTCTGCATCATGTGGGATCTGATACAAAATTACTGAGGGATTTGGAACAATTGGACAACATGAGACAACAATCTTGTTAATCTTTCTCATATCTTGCACGATCCTGAATTTCCCACTTGGCTTTTTCAGTCCCATAATAGGCGAATTACATGGACTGCTCATTATCTCCTTCAACACTCCTTGCTGGATTATTTTCTCAATCAATGGGGTTACTCCTGCTATTATTTCAGGGGTCAGTCTATATTGTGGAATGTTTGGGTAAACAGCTCCTTCCTTTACTGCAATTCTTACTGAATCTACATTTCTCATCAGACCTACATCTTCCCCAGTGAAATCCCAAACTGCTGCTTTCACTGTCTGTTTCAATTCCGGGGGCAATTCATCTGGATTGAATACTGCATAGGTTCCAGCAACCTCACACTCTCGGTTAGCTATGGTCATTTTATACAGAACATCCTCATCTGGTGTTTCAAAAGCTATTCCGTCTGGTGTACAAAATATGGTGCAATTCATCTTGCACAATAAAACCCTTCCTAGTAAATTCACAGGACTGGTGTCACACACCACAAATCGATGCATGTCTGAAAATTTCCCTATTCTGACCTTTTCGGGATCAGTAAGGTACGTTTTAATCTGGGTGTTGGACACACCAACTACTTGGATTGTTTCATCCGAAAGAGGAAGATTTTTCACATCTGCTGATCTGACAGTAGATCATGTAGCTCCAGTGTCTACTAGAAAAGTAATGTTTTCATCATTAACTTTCCCATCTACAAATGGTCCTGTCTGATCTATTTCTAGAGATGCGCCAAGTACGCACTTTGCTTCCTCTTTTCGGCACCGTCAATAAATTTCTTCTGGCTCACTTTCGTCATTTTGCATCCAATATTGTGACACAGCGCTCGCGCGTTGCGGTTTGTTTACCTGTTCTTCATTGTAGAATCCTGTTTCCTTGCTATATCTCTGTGTACTCCGGCTCTGTGGTAAGGGCGGTTTTGGCACCTGATTCTGTAGATTAACAGCCTTCTGCTATTGCGGCGATGAGCCACTCCCCTCACACTGCACCTGTGGATTTAATGACGGATTTTCATCATTAGCAAGAGGTGGATTTTTACACTCGGATTTCCAATGCCCTAATCTGCCACAGTTGTGACAGGGAAACTTTTTCTTGGCTTCTTCTATGTTACCCTTTCCCTTTCCTGGACCAAATTTTGATTTTATGCCTGGATTATTTGCTTGTTCTATTAGCTGAGCTTCCTGTCTCTCTGCAACCTTCACTTGAGCCCATATTGCCTTCTCTTTTAGTTTCCGCTGCTTTGCCTCAATTTCATCACTAAAGTATTTAGCATGCCTCAGGATCTCATCTATTTTCTTGCTCTGCCAGTCCACGGTGTGCTGCTTGATCATGTCCCCAATCTCAGGACGCAGACCATACACAAATCTGTACACAAAATGACTCAGGTCCTTTTCTCCCAGACTGTCATCCCCACTAAACTGTTTGAAAGCCAAAATTAACCTCTCATAGTATGCGTGGACTGACTCTTTTGCTTCCTGATGTGTTCGATCTATCTTAACCCAATCTGTTTCTTTTGGAGGCACTTTGTTCTTCAGGAAGGCCATAACCTGTTCGTATTTCTTCATGACCTCCGGGTCTGGGGCTCCTGTTTTGGGATCTCTCGGGTATTCTTTAGTGGGCCAGTCTATGACTATCTTACATTCTGCCCACAAGTCTGCTAGCACTATTATATCAAACAGACTATTCAAATCAATCCACAGCACTTTGGATAATTTCACAAATCTGTCTACCTGTCTGTACCACTCGACCGGCTTTTCTTGTAATCTAGGGAAGTCATTTGTAAATGACAAAATGTCCTGTCTGGTCCATGGGACATGCACATATCCCCCTCCTGGAATCTCTCTCATAGGGAGCTCCATCATCACTTTCTCCTTTTCTCTCACAGGAAATGCTGGAAATGTTCGGTCTGAGGTGTCATCCCGCTTCCTATACCACCTGCTTTTCCATTTGTCCACATCTCCCCATTTCCTTAATACTGTGATTATGTCCCTAATCTGCCCTATTCTTCCTGCGGCATTCAGATTCTCAATGTCTTTTTCTGTAAAATCCACTCGGTATGGCTTCTGTAAAGCCTTTACCTTGTACATGTCAATTCCCATTTCACTGGCTATCTCTGCTAATCTGTCATGTAAATTTTTCGCTCTCCAAGTGACACTCTTACACAGGAATAATAACTCCTCATCCTGGTAATTTTTCAACTTTTCTGTGGGGATTGTCCCTACTATCAATTCTTCTAACACCATCCTCAATTTTGCCACATCAATGGTATGAGATTCCTTTTCTTTATCCTGCAAACCTTTTAGCCAGTCATTCAATTCTTCAGTAGTTATGCTCACTGATTTTTCGGCATTCCCTGGTTCTGTCAGTCTCTGTGGTTCTAACATTGATCCTTCTACCCTTCTGCTTCTCTCAGCAGTATCGGAACAATAAAATGGGTTCTTAGACACATGTAATTCACCTTTACCCATAGCTTGTCCCCAGGAACTTTCTTTTGTTTTCATCAGGGGCTGTTCTGCCTGTCTTTGGTTCACATACGGAACTGTTAGCCCATGCTCACTGTTTTTCTGCTTCTCAAAAATAGGCATAACAGGACCTATGGTCACAGGGACTGTAACTGCTTCTAAATTTTTCGTCAATTCTCTTATTTTCTCTGTCAATTCCAATGTGGTTTCTGCTAGTTCTCTAGAATTTTCGTTCTCGACCCTATTTCCCTTTTCTTTAAGTGAATTTCTTCTTTTCACTTCTGGAGTCATAACTTCTGTTTTAATGCTTCTCAGAGTTTCCCTTACTGGTGTGCCTGTGTTTGGTGTTTCTGGTTCCTGTCTGTACGGAGGCGGGCTCTTGTAAAACATATCATCCAGGACATCATCATCAGTTTCATTAGCCCCATACCTCCGGGTTTCTACATGATTTCTCTTTTCTAGGCATTTCCTTCCTCCACTTTCTCCTTCTGTTCTAACTGGAAATAATCCTTCTGTCATACTAGCATCTTGCCACCTTCTCTTTCGATCACTATGAGTTTCCCGATCATTTGGCCGTCCAAACATGTACCTATATCTAGTTCCATTTCTCTGCTTTTCTCGCTCATGCATCTCATCTTCCCATTCTGTCAATGCCTCGAACTGTGTAGGCCTAGGTCGCGGATCTAAGCTCATCATCCTCTCCCGTAAGTTCCTTAATATTGCCAAATTAAAAGACCCATCCTCTGGAAACGCTAGAACTCCATCTTCCTTTGTATACTTTGCCCAATTGTCTAACCAGATACAGGTATGGTACCCATATTTCGCAACCATGAAAGATGCGGGGGTCTTTGCCGGAGGGAGTAACTGTCCTTCCTTAGTCACAATCTTCTTGTCCTTCACAAACAAATTCTTCAATTTACTGAACACAGACTTTTTCTTTCTCTCGGGTGAATGATAATACATTTTCCTGTCTTTTGTGAACTCTTTAGTCTTTTCTACCACTGTACGATCTCTAATCCAATAGTAGCGCGACTCTTACTAACTCACCAATCCTGGAGCGTCTACGTCGTTGTTGCAACTTCCAATCCCTGCGCGACTCACATTAACGCACCAATCCTGGAGCGTCTACGTCACTGTCACAACTTCCAATCCTTGTGCGACTCACACTAACGCACCAATCCTGGAGCGTCTACGTCACTGACTAGCTGTCCAATCCCAGCGCGGTCCTTCTGACGTCTACAGTCGCTGCAGCAGCTTCTGCTCCTGACTCCTGTCCTAAGTCTACCCCTCCTTTACAAAACTACACAATAGACTTTATTTCAATTTTTACAATACTTGTTAGTTACAACGTACAAACATCTCCATTGTCTGCTCCGCTAACCACAGAATAGCAAAAGACCTTTCCCACGAGAATTCTGCTTCCCGAGAGCAGCGCTTACCTCTGCCCTACTACAGAATGATTACGTCCGTTGGCAAAGTAGCGCATCCCTCTACTTTACCCCTCTTTCAAGCATCAATTAACTGTTTTCTCCGGAATTAAAACACATAGGTGGAAACGCAATGCTCCTGAGAATTAAACCAGAGTTCCACAATTAATCCGAATGCTATTTCATTCACACTCTTTCACACAAGAAAATATAGTTCATTCACACAGAATCCTGCCTTTCCCGAGAACAGCGAACAGTCTGTCCTACTACAGAATTATAACATACGTTAACAAAGCAGCGCTTACCTCTACTTTGTCCTTCTAACAAGCTCAGAGAACACCTGCTGCCTTTTCAGTGATAAGCGTTATCGGTATGCCAATTGGTTTCCTGGTACCTAAGACCAAAATTTCACAGGTAACCCTTTGCTATCATACGTACTTCTCTCACACAGAACTTGTCTCTAATGGCAACACACAGCGATGTCACTGAATCGAACCCAGACAATGCGACGTGCAACTTCAATTGTCACATGTTTCTCCCGTGTACCTACGGGCAACTACAATCCCGTCTTTCCCGAGAGCAGCACTTAACTCTGCTCTACTACGGAACTGTCATCAATTCACGACTTCCTACCTCCCAGAAGCCGTACAGACAGCATAAAACTCAATACGACTTCAACATATAGTGTTAGTACATATATCCATACCAATCAATAATCGAAAAGCTATATATACATGCCAAATCATCAAACCAAAACAATAAAAACCATCTCTAGCTACCAAGAAAACTGGTGCAGTTCAGAACACAAAATCTCCCTCTGCTTCCACGGACGAAACGATTCCACAGTCATACACACATCCACACATCACACGCTGGTGGGGCCCATAACACCAACATTCATTCTCATCAATCTATCCGTGCCTACAGAGGGATCCCAAATATCCCGAACTACAGTTCTATTTCCTTGGATGGAGGAAATCACACATCTCTTATATTACCCTAACAATTCCTCCATCCGGAGGTCGATTTAGATCATTTAGTTGTTCTAGAAATTTGATGAAAACACTTCAATTCTTATATTAATCAATAAAACAGTTCAAGAAATAACCACCCGACACAGTTCTTCAAACAATCATTTTTCTTTATCTAATTAAATTGCAGGTTAAAATCCTAACAAATGCAATAGTATCTTTTGTCATAATTACCTATTCTGGCTAATTGTCGTTCTCCAAGTCAGAAACTGGTCCTCAGAAATTCATCAGAGATTCTACCGTCCCGTCCTCTGCCGTCAGCATGAAGAGTCGCATAGAGTAGCATCGATCAGGGTGCGTCTCGAGCTCATTGGGTGGTAACCTAATTTTCCCTCTCTGGACTACTAATATTTATATTGAAATTTACATAGAACAGTTACATTTCATAATTTCCAGGCTATTCATTGGCTGAATTCAGCCCCGTCCCAATATTTTAAGCAACATTTGCCAAAATTCACATACGAATAATGTATAAGCTAAGCGCATGGGAAAATCGTTCCCAGGTCAAGAAAGTATCAGTCTATTGTGAATAGGTGGCGTTTGTTTCCCAGATTGCAACATTTCTTCCGTGTTCAGGGACATTGGCATCTCGCCCAGAGTAGTCTTCATGGACCTGGTTTGGAGGTTCAAGGAGAGGACACTACGTAGTCAGTGCAGGCGCCTTCCTCCATTGTCTATTGCATGATGTCATGTACTTTAGTGAGGATTCAGTCGGCAGCCATCTTTTAGTAGGCCGAATTAGTCAACTTAAGGTAAAAGAAACACAAACACAATTAATTCACAGAAATGACCAAAACAAAGTTATTCCCTCACTAATACCCTTATGTGTATGCATTTATCTAGCCATATGCGACATTTAAAGCCGTTAATGCTGGTTTATTTAAGCGCAAATCACATTAACACTGCTTAAGCTAAACATATAAATTTAATATGCGTACAAACTTAGTTCACTTATTATTTTAGCCATGCAAATGCATTCCCACGTGTATTCTCTTGGTTAATAAGGTTGATTAATTCAATTACCACACTTTATTATTTATTAGAATTAGTTCTTTAGTCGTATTAATAAAACTTATATATATGGATTGGGTATACCAAAATATTTTATTTTACCCGCTCCATCACATGTGCTCATCAAAGGACAGAGAGAGTGAGAAAGAGAGATCAAGAAAGGGAGAAAGAGAGAGAGAAAGAGAAAGAGAAAAAGAGAGAGAGAGAGAGAGAGAGGGAGGGAGAGAGAAAGAGAGGGAGAAAGAGAACGAGAGAGAAGGATAGATAGAGAGAGAGAGAGAGAGAGAGAGAGAGAGAGAGAGAGAGTTCTGACACTGCGCACCCAGGTCTCAATGCTCACCTGCTGCCACCGGTGTGTCTCCAAACACGTGCCGGTATACACTGCAGTCCACCATGTCCCTTATCTGAAACAGAGTCCAGATTCATGAATGGAAGAGTTTATATCATTGCACATGCCATCATTGCTTGCCTGCCCCTGCGCACACAGGCTGCTGCATCCCAGCCCCTCCCGCCGCCCAGCGGAGATTGCCCGCCCCTGCACACCCAGACCTCACTGCTCACCTTCCGCCACTGGCGTGTCTCCAAGAGGGCCCACCACGTGCCGATGCAAGCTCCAAGCCTGGGGCCCACGATCTTGGCCGCCTCCACATCATGCAGCCTCGCACCGCGGGCCAAAAGGTCACACACGTGATTCTGGGTCTTGATTATGCAATGGCAGAGATCATATCAGTGCACACGGCATCATTTCAGGCTACACACCCGCCCATCTCTTTAGGTGCCACTAACTTTGTGAACCGCAAGGCCCGCGCTGCACGCTGGCTCAGGCCTACACTGTGGTCCAGCAGGGCGCACCCAAATTCTCACCAGTCAGGCCTGCCAGGATGGCGCATCATTGCAGGCTGCACACCCGCTCAGCACTTAAGGTGCCCCTACCTCAGTGCACCAAAAGTCACCATCCTGTGGCGGTAGGCCGGTGCCAGCCGCAGTTTATTCGGTGCCACCAAGTCTGTGCAACGCAAGTCATGGACCATCTATGATTGAGTCTTGTGATATGCCAGGCGGATGCAGCCATGTCACCTCCAGCAGTGGAGAAGAATTGGGATATGTAGCGTCGTCGTACCCCCCTTCCTACGTAAGCCGAGTGGGTTGGGTCTCCGTACGCCAGGACAGCCTAGGGGTGTGAATAATTATCCCTTGGCTCTGAGTGTGGTTCATTTCTGGGCTGGACAGGAAACCAACTGATGTGTCTGTTCCTGTCGCAGTGTCAGCGCCACATGGCCCGCAATCGACAATGTTGCAATGTTGCATGCACCCTGAGGGCGGCCGCGCACGAAGGGACTGTACAAGGAGCGGAGGGCTGCTCGTGCTCTTGTCTCACACATGCCAACTGTTGTGTGTGTATCGCTATTGGTGCACCATAAGCCTAAGGCCTAGCCTCAGTTGCAGCGCGAAAGCCGCATAACATTTCCAAAATGCAAGCAGTAATCAGACTGACATTAGGGATGAAAGCACCATTGTCTCAATACACAAGGCGGAAGGAACTCTGCACCTCCGACCTTGGTCTGGCTTGCGGCAGGCACCCCCTGAGAGAGATACCATGGCAGATGATGACGACTCCCACACTACGCACAGCGCTAATGAAAGACCAACGTATCCACACCCCACACACAGAAGTCCTTGCTCGAGGTACTCTTGCATGGAATGCCCTTGACACTTACGTACACAACAACCCATACGTCCAAACATTGCACACACATACAACTCATTTCTCCGAGCTGTGGCATATCATCCAAATAACTGCTGCAGGTCAGAAAAGTACCAGTTCTACATCAGCCATCAGCGCAATGGTAGAACATCCCAGGGACATGCACAACGCCTATTACGAGGAACTGTACCGTGTCCGAATGCTGCCAGTTAGTGTCTGATGTTTTGGTCTGCATGTTGTGACCCATGTCTTGCCCGTACTGACACGCACATGCTAATTTAGTCTACGCAACTTCACTAGTGCTCAACTGTGATGAGTGTTGATTAGAATAACAAATCGTGTGCATCAATGAGCATTGTCCGTACACAGTGAGGGACTGACTGACGCATGTCACTTAGGGGTGAGTCCCTATTACCAACTCCACCTCTGTGAGCCAAACATTGTTGTTGGGATAGTTGCTGATAGACCTGTGCTCTTATGTGTCTTCAGCAATGTGAGGATGGTGTCCAACTTCTTGCCATGTGGATCAATGAGATCTTTCACTACAGGCTGTGTCCACCTAGTTGAGTGTGAGTAGGTATGCGAAGAGATGTCCTGTTTTCAAATGTGATGGGGGACACTACTTTAGGCCTGCCAACTACTTTGACATTTCACACACAGCCCTATTTCTAACATTGTGTGGGGCAAAGTTGTGGAATTGCGTGATTGTTGTATCAGAGCAATAAGACCACAGCTAGTGCACACATTCCCAGTCATCTCACTGCCTCTGTGTGTCATGGTCACAAAAGCGCACTGCTTTCATTTCCCAGGGTGTACCTTTTTTTTTCAACCATTGTCCTTACATTCATCCATACTTTCATACTTGTTCGATTGTGGACATGACACATGTGATTTTGAATGATTTATTCACATTGGGTGGAGTGTCAGAGCTGGAGCAGTACATGGCCATGCAAGCCCTACATTACATTGTAGCCCAGTGGAGGGCCAGCCAGAGTCGTTTAGGGATTGACAAATACATCAGAAGAGTACAGTCCGCAGTCAGATTGCTGTGTCATTGTTTAGCAGAGAAAATATGGCAGTCCATGTTGACGTCCAAGGTGAGTGTCGTGGAGTGTTTCGGGGGACAATGTGAGGTGTTTTACAGGGCATGATGCAGAGGGCATAACCAAGCTGAAACAGGGCATATGGCGGAGAAGATTGCTATTGGCTCCTTCTTAATACACAGGTGGAATCACCCGCATCTTTGTCCTCTATATCATCTGTCTGACATGTGGGTGCTAATGTTTGGTCTGCAGCCCTGTGTGGGACTGACACATCAGGGGCCAGAGATGTGTGTATGGAAGTACCAGCAGCATTCATCAGCGACTGCCTTAGTGGCAGCAATGCCATGATGAGGATATGCAGGGCATGGAAGATACCAAGAACTTTCGCTGGTTTGCATCCGTGGCAGCCATTCTTGCCACATGCATCCGCTCCATGTTCTCCATTATCCTCAGCATCTGTGCCAACTCTCGGCTGACATCGCTGAGGCCACTCTGACTAGACAGTTTTTCTCCTTTCAGAGGCATGACCCCAGCGGTGCCGGGCATGGATTGTGGGACATCGTGGAGCAAGCTGTGGGTGTCGTTAGGGAGTGTAAGTGGTCCCTGATGTGCTTAGACACCCACATATGTCATCTAGTTTGGCTGCCATGTGGTCGTACCCCACCGCACCTGTTCAGCCACCTCCTTCTGTCAGTCTAACACCTGGTCTTGGAATGCGATGTTTTCTTGAGGTGAGGTGCTGGGAGCCAGCCGTGGTGGTGGGTGCTTCCTGCTGTGTGGTCTGTGCAGGGGGTGGGGTCTCCTCGATGCAGCTGGGCTGCCCTGCTCCTGGAGATGGGTTCCCATAGCTGGCCATGAGCTGTTGGAGGTCCTCTTCGTCATCAGTGAAGAGTTGTTGGGTCTGCTCTGCCGGAGGTGTTGTTTGCCCCTCTGAAATGTGAATGAGAGATGCAGTTTAACATTGTGGTGACATGTATGTTGACGCATTGTTCAAGTTTACATACAGACTGCATGTCAATGTACATTTTGAGAGGAGCTAACTATTTGATGTGGGACAGTGGACATTTGAACAACATCACGGATGTGAGGTTGTACATGTACATTATCATCTCACAGTTTCATGATATGCCAGATGTGATTGGCCAGTTTCTATGCACAAGCGGCACCAGTTGTGTACTCTGTCTGTGGTGAGAGTGTTGCACTTTGTACCACATTGTCGTCTATGTTGATGTGCTGTCATTGCTATGTGTGTGTGCTGCATTGTGGGAGAGTAGCCCCTGCAGCTGTGATTTTGCTGCCCCTTATCCCTTTCATGCGGTGTGCCTTTGACTTCTGTGCTTCTACGGTGCTGAGATTATGCAGACTTGGGTAATTTTTCTCTTGTTCGGATCTTGTGTTCTTGGGCATTGTTTGTCCACAGATGTCTTGTTGACGTCAGGGGTTGTTTGTGCACGTGGATGTGTCAGAGTGTGACCTGCTCCTTTCCGGATGTGTTCTACACTCAGCCACCTCAGTGTTGAGGTGTGCACCATGTCATGATAATTGGACTGCAGCCATGCCATTCGTCATGCAGTGTCACTTGCATTGTCAGTGTGGCTCACAGACACACAGCTTTGCATGATTTAACAGGATTGGTTGTGTGATTGGTGCTGTGTGGGGAGGGACCCCTCTGTGCCCATAGTGGACGTGGGCCTACTTGCTGTTTGTATGTGTGCTTCAGTGTGCCAAGGGAATGAGAGACATGATTCAGAGTTATTGTGGGTGTGCAGTGTGCTCTACTTATTTGTGTCAGTGTGCCATTGTGCCCATCTCCCCCTGTGCCCTCAGGCCCTGTTCGGGACTCACCCTGGTGCTGTTGTGTCAGGTCATGTCGAGCAGTGTCCGGACCCCCAACTCCTGCCACCGTCTCCCCACTGATGACTGTGGAAACCATTTCCTTCATCTCATCCAGCTCCTGGTGTTCCGCTGGACTGCCACCTCCACTCTGCATTGCTGCCTGATGGTTCTCAGCGAGTTTCTTCTTGGTTTTGCGCTTCGCGTCATTCCAGCACCTCTTTACCTCTACAATTGTCCTTTTTCTCACTCTGACTGCATTCACCTTGTCCAAAATGTCCTGCCATATTGCATTTTTATTTGCCAATGACACGTTGGAGGTGACGAACAGTTGCTGGTGGTGTTGTATCACCTCTGTGATGATTTTGTTTTCCTGCGGACTGAACCTCGTATTCCTCATCTTCTTCTCTTTGCCCTTCCGTGACCCCGAGGCCCCAGGCTGAGACTCCTGGGGGCTTGTGGGGTTCTGGTCGTCCTCTGCACTTGCTACGGCTTCCTCCATGGTGCTACGCAGTTGTAATTATTTTGTTTTTGTTTTTCGGTGCTTTTATGGTGCATTTTCCCGCATGACGCGTGGGATTGCAGGCCTGTCGCTGGTTATCGCAGATTGCTGTATTGCCATTAGCCACATCACAACTTTTTTCGCATTTTGCATTTTTTCGGCCTCGCATTGATTTTATCGCGGTCATTTGACGCATTATCGTGAGACTATCGCATGGTGCCGCCATGTTGAGAATACGACGTTAACACGGTGTTATTTTCCCGCGATGGACTGCGATATGCAAAGTTGCGTTAGGCTAATTTGGCGATAATTATCACACGTTCTTGAGAATATCCCCCATTGTTTTTTCCAATGCTTGTTATTATTGAGAACACGCTTTTCAGGTCCAACTTCAACTTACGTGCTATATTAAAGAAATTCATACAGAGCAGTTTTGTACATTTGTTTGGTGAAGAAAATAAAATTTAAAGCGTTAAAAGAGTGCCTTCAAAGTGAGGGGATATTGTACCTGCATTTTAGACCAGTTCAGGAACTAAGTTGTAAAACATTGTAATTTCTATTTTAATCATGGCATATGCATGATAAATCAATTGGAAACGTTTTGTTGATATGATAACACTGATACGTACATTTAATTAAAATGACGCCATCTCTTCAACGTGATATGGTTTCGTGGAAATTAGATAGATCTGGCGTCGCTCTGTGCATAATCCAGGTGAGGCGTGCTTGTCCTGGTGACACTTCAGAATGGAAGACGACCGAACTGGGAAGAGCATTCCCCTCCCTCCCTCATCAATGCCCCCCTCCACCCACCCTCCCCCTCGCCCCTGCTTTCTGGTTGGTCCATGGTCGCAAACAGATGCTGCTTTTCAGAGAAGAATTACGTTCAAAGAGATACAGTGTAAAGTGTTTGTTTGAAGTGATTAAGGGGTAGACGTGAAGACGAAGGTTTATTATATGTATGGTAAAATACTGCATTCAGATGAGTTATTTAGCAACCGTTGGTTGGCAACAGAAGAAACAAAGACTTCAAACATCCTTTGTAAAGCGGGTTTCCCGAGGGGGTATGACACCGCGCCTCTCTGGGCTCAATGAACAGCTGATTAAACGGAAACAGGCTTCCGTCACTGAGGCCGTTGCATGAGAAACAGGAACTGTCGTGTGGTTTGTGCAGGGAGGGGTAGAAAAACACCTGACTACCAGCATATACGGCTGCGTCACGTTGTTCATCCCGATGTTTGTGAAGGGTTTGTGGTGAACTGTCGCATTTTCTAGTTCCCTATTTTTGTGAAGGGCTTAAGCTTAAGACGAACTGTTGATTTTCCTGAATAAATGTTAAGCCCTGGTTTTATTAAAGATTTTCACCCTTTCAATAGCTAAATGTTAAACGAGAAACTGTTTCGTAGAACAGAAACTACCACTCAAAACCCACCAGTCCTGACTACACTATGTCCAAAAGTGCCTTCACTGGAGCTTAAAAGCCCACTATTCTGGCAGTGAGTAGATGCTATGCTGTTAAATTGCCCCCAAAAATAGTCAGAGATTCACAATTAATAAAATCCCATATATTATCACGTTGCACCAAATCAGTGACCATGCATGTACTGATAGAAACAAAGGGTAGATGCACATGCATTATTTCAATTGACATTGGAAAGAGAGACTGAGGTTAGATAATAATTGCCTCAACACAATGAGGACTGGTCTTTACTTTTAGGTAGGAATCTGCATTTTAAGGCAAGTGGCCCAATTCACACAGGTAAACTTTGGCATTTGGTTTAAACTTAGACCAAGCATCTAAGTTTACGACTTTGGAAATTCACAAAGGGCATTTACAAGTGCTACCTTTATATCCAAACTCAGGACTGATCTACACCCCCCCCCCCCCCCCCAGTGTGGACATAAAGATAGTACTCATAAATGCCCTTTGTGAATTCCCTAAGTCGTAAACTGAGACGTTTGGTCTAAGTTTAGACCAAACTTCTAAGTTTACCTTTGTGAATCGGGCCTTCAGGGCGGAGATACGTCCAAGTGTGGACATAAAGATAGTACTCATAAATGCCCTTTGTGAATTCCCAAAGTGGTAAACTAAGACGTTTGGTCTAAGTTTAAACCAAACGTCTAACTTTGCGACTTTGGGAATTCACAAAGAGCATTTACGAGCACTATCTTTAGGTCTGTACTCGGGTGAGATCTCCACCCTAAGTGCAGACATAAACATAGTGCTCGTAAATGCCCTTGGTGATTTCCCAAAGTGGTAAACTTAGACGTTTAGTCTAAGTTTAAACCAAAAGTCTAAGTTTACCTTTGTGAATTGGACCCCAGATGTAAGTAAGATTGTGCTTCTCTAAAACATATTGACAACAGTCATAGAATCATGTCTCACTGGGTTGCACTACAGTGTTCAGATAAATAATATGATGGTCATTCAGCAGGACAAAGACGCCCCCCAAACAAACCAGATGCCAGAATGTTCTAGAAGCCAAGTCTCAACTTATCAAATGTGCTCAGAAAGTGTTATTGCTTACCTCAGCCAGTTTCACAGTCCATAATCTGGAGAACAACAGATGGCCATGGAGTTTCCTTAAGCAAATATCCTAAAAGGAAGCTGTTTTCAAGTTCTTAGTTCTGTTATTGTATTTTGTTTTTTACAGACAATGAACGACACAAAGTTAGATGTTTAGGAAAATGCAGATATTCTATGTTGGTTGAATTCCTTTGCGGCAATGTGTGAGCAGCATAATGTACACTACATGGATGAAAGGTCTGAGCTCTAGATCAACTATTCTCACATGTGAAACTCTTTTAAACGAATTGAACATAACAGGATGGCGAGTTTAGTGTACAAAGCTTTGACAGCATGTGTGTCACTGTGTGCTCTGGAAAGGGGCAGGGCCAATTCAAGCGACGCTTCAGAACGAAAGTGAAATCCAAAAATGAAGAACAGTTTGGAACAGTGAGTTTGAAAGCTTGGACCCTTTTGGTGAAGGACCTTCTTAAGGGAGGTCATCTGTTATTAACCATTAAACTCTCAATGCTGTAGGGCAAAGGAAGAATACCCTGTATTAACTGTTCGCTATGATTTCCTCCTGCCAGCCATGTTAATTATGAAATCAACAACATAACCATACACCAGTGGCACCATGCAGCCCAAGCTGATCTGCAAACCTTAGAGCTGCGTGGGGCACAGGGAACCTGGGGCATAGGGGCTTTCGAAACTTGGTGGAAAGCGTTATGCCCAGTGTGGGTGAGTGATTGGTCACATCTCCTTGGACTCTTTCTTCCAGGCATCTCAACCATTCTCCTTCCTCTTGGAATTTGATCCATCCTTTGGTTTCCCATACATTGCACCGTCACTCAAATAATGAAACACCGGACAGGAACTATAACATACAGCATATATTGTAACATGCTATAATGAGGAAGCTTCGTACCTGACAATGGTTACATGGAAAAGAAACAACTCCCTTATCCCGTTCTACGGTAATGCCCTTGCCAATACCATTCGTGCAGTTACCCAATCCACAGAGTCCAGCCTTATCTCTGACCAGTCCGAGCTCACTGCCTTTAATTAGCTCCCTCCTTGGGAGGATCTTTTCTTGGGTGCATGTTTCCATTCTTTTCCATGAATTTCTATTCCCACTAATTGCACAATCTTCCTACTGTCCCCCAAGAAAGATCGAATGGCACAGCAGTTGGGGGCATACTTTTAAAGCAGCTATGCTGTTATAAGCCACGACTTCCGATAACTGTAACTGAAGAGCTTTTCCAGCATGGAGGCTTCCACTGTGACCTGTTGGTGTGGTGAGCTTTCCCGCTGGTGGCAACCCAAGCATCCATAAGATGAACCGCGGATGGTGTCTGGGAGCCCTTGCTGGTTGGGTGTGGCCCTTGTATGGTGCCTCAAACCAGAGGAGCTGAACGAGTAGCCTAGGCACCGCATGACTCTGCTACCCCTCCCACCACAGAATAGAGGTGCTGGTAACCGCCAGGGTTGGGTGCATGTGGCTTGCCTGTGGTGTTCTATCAGAGGGAAGTAGGAGACGAGAGGGAGGCTGCAAGAGGGTGAGTTAAGGCTTTGGGCTGGGGCTGTAACCGGTGCTTCTCTTGAGGTTGTATGAACAAGTGGGCCTTGCTGTGGGCCACAGAAGGTCTGCTCATGCCTCCTCTGGTTATATTGTAATGGTAAATTGAATTGTACTTATATAACTATTACTACCCATGTCAAGGCACTGAATCACTTTGTGGTGAGTAGCATGCTATTCCATAACTCAAGGTTAGCTGTAGTAAACGAGATGATTAGTAAAAAGGGAATCTTTGTATTTTCTTGTGGACTAGTTGTGAGGCGTTCAGTTAGAGCTCATTCAGATCTCTTGCATTTACTCTATTGTTATGAAAGGGATGAAACAATTGAAGTGAATTAGGAAAGGGAAGATGTGAATTGTTATTGGGAGTTGTGGACATGTGCGCCTGTTAGTTGGATGAGTTAGATATAGAAAGAAATAATTTGGAAATGGTATTTGAGAATCCATAGTAGTCCGAGGGGTTTGGGGTAAGTCAAAAAGAGGAGGTACAGGCAGAGCTTGTTAAAGGACCCCCCCATAAAAAAAAGTTTATATAAATATATAGAGACATACCCACACATCTAAACGTAATGATATGTATATATACATACATACATGAACACAATATACATGTGAAATTGTATGCACAAGGCAAAAAACCACTTTATCAACATCCTGGTCCAACTGAAAAAAATTCTACAACCTATCAGAGTGTATAATGATCTGAAAGCACGTTCGTGGAAACATAACCTGCACATTCTAGGTGTTCTTAAATCAACAGTGACTGGCAAAATGGATAACTTTGTGGAGACATTCACTGAACGTTCGGTTGCATTTCATGTTTCCAAGCTCATTGATTGCTGTTGCTGCACCTCCTAAGGAGGCACTGAAATGTCCCATAATTGCACACCTTAATTACAAAGACCGTGATACAATACTAATTCTGGCCAGAGAGAAATGCGACATAACATATGAGGTGAAGTCTATCTCCATTTAACCAGACTTTACCATAACGGTTCAGTAGGTGAGGCATAGTCTTATGCCTCTGAAAAGAAAACTGCAGAGGTCTGGAATACCACACATTGAGGGTGACCATGCCGAACCATCTATATATATTAGTGGAGCTGCAGCAGACCTTCGTCTTATTTAATTCTGAATCTCTTGGTGGGATCTCTTTCGCTCAGCAGGCAGGAGGGGCCTCCGCATGATACCTTAGTAACAACGAGTAAGCTACTGTAAGTGAGTGACATCCTTATCGCATCCCTAGTTGCGGACTGTATGCCTCTTCAATACACTGCCTGGCTAATGAGGGAGCCTGGGGGAAGGACTCGAGTGCACCTGCTCTAGGATTAACTATGAAGCTCCCCAACACGCCTCACAGTGCAACAGATAAGGCGTAAAATTTATAATAGAAAGATACAGTTAACACCATGGTGTATAATTTGGTACAGTGTTTTACAAATGCCAACTGTGGCATAGCACACTGCATTCCCTTAACAACTAAGAAGATTATTCACAATTCTGCTCTTTCCCAGAGTTTGGCCAAAACACGTTGGCTATTTCTCTTGTATGATTAATTCAAGAATAATAGAATGAAGAAAATAATTACCAAAAGTGTGGTGTCTACAATATTTAGGTAGAGCCTAACGGCAGCGCGCATGCGCTACTCGCTCTGCAAGACTGCTGTAGTAGATTATGGGAGAGACGCTGTGCCCACTTGCCTCCCATATTTTTCATTGGCTTGTGTCCTTGTCTTTCATAAATGCTGCCTTCGGATTTGTTAATAGGCTTGTTAGTCCCTATTTGGTACGGATTTTTCTTCATTTGTACCCTCCCATGGCGACTGGCCCCTTTACTTTGGTTGTTTCACGGGATCTGTAAGCACTGAGCGAAATCACAGCGAAAGGTGTTGGAGCACTTTGTTAGTGTTTATAGCTTGAATCATATGTAACTCTCACTTCACACTTTTTATCTGTGTAATTTACAACACTTCACATCTTCTTCACTGCACTATTTATCACTACTTTGAAGACATCGCAGGCCGGTCTCTTCCTCTGATATTTACAATCTAACAAGTGGTCGAGAAGGCCCTTTACTGCAATACAATAGGTCTCACATTTGCGAGAGTTAAAGCTATTAGTATTGTAAATGACAATGCTTTTTAGGTCTCGCCTAGCGACGCAGCGCATGCGCTGATCGCCTTGGCGAGACCTATAGTCATCGGTTTGGTGTCTGAAGGGGGACAGTGATGTGCACGCTCATGGCGCCCGGACAGACCATGTGCACGCTCACGCGTCTCTTAACTTTCGAGCGCTCCCACCGCGGACTTTGTAGACTTTGAAACGGAATGGCTGGATCTTCACATTGTGTCCGTCTGTCCCGGCTTCATAGTGCGCCCCTATCTTCACAGTGCGCCTCTATCTGTCCTGACACCATAGTTTCACTTGGATGGAAACCGAAGGTGAGCATCCTGGAAGAATCTGGACCCCCCCTGTCGGCTGAGCTGCTTCCCAGGGTCAAACTGGGCTCTTCGTGCAAGGGTCATTTTGAGCAGTGTTAAAGGGGGTGTGCCAGATTAATTTTGCTGCTTTTTATTGAGACTAGATAAATATACATAGTTAGACATGCCTCTCTTCTTTACAATACGATTTCGTTATTTTTGTGTATATTAAGGGCTTCTGTTACTGTTTTTTTATTTTAAACAAAATCAAAGTCTGATTAATCTTTATGGTGCTGCTCTACACGTCTGTCTGCCAACAATGGCTGTAATTCAGCACAAGTGATGGTGCAGTGTGGTAGCATCAGGGTTTATGATGTTCTCGTTTCACAGTAAAACTTTTCCTGGCTTTCTTTGCTGGAAGTGGGGCTCGTTTTCTTATTTTCCATGAGCTCTTATATATTTCATTTTCTTAATTGCTCATTTAAATCATCCATGTAGCCTTATGAAATACAGAATGTGAGAAAACTATGGGGAATTTTTTCAAGACAGGCGATAAAATTATCGCCGCTGTAGCGGCAGAAAACTGCCATTAAAACGGCGATAATGGGCTTGATAATATGCTCTATGGAATTGGAATTCCAATTGTATCTCAGATTAGATGTCCTTCACATCTAACATGAGCTTCAATTGGAATTCCATAGAGCATATTATCAAGCCCATTATCGCCGTTTTAGCGGCAGTTTTCTGCCGCTAAAGCGGCGATAATTTTATCGCCTGTCTTGGTAATATTGATAATATGTCCCTTATTTTCCATTGTGTTAGTGTAGCATTCTCACCTTCTCTCTGCCCTTGTTTATGACTGTTCAGAAATGTAAAAAATCGGTTTGTACAGGGGTTTCTTTAGGGTGTGACAGATATGATCTAGCCAACGTGATTTTAGGAAGTGTTTGTTAATCCAAACACTGAGAAATGTTTTTAGGTAGACTTTCAATGCAGGATTTAGCCTTAGCCGACCCCAAATCAAATATTCACTGTTTTATATTACCAGCACAGCCCTTCCTGCCTCATCGGTGTCCCCGTTCCAAGACATAATAAACACTACAGAAAGCAATTCTCCATCTGTAGTAGTAGTCCTTTTACTTTTCTGAAACCCCACAGGTCTGCGCCTCGTGCAGTTAGCCAGCGCTTTCATTCTGTAGGCTTCAATAGCGGATTCTAACAATCGTATTCCTCATTTATTCAAAAAATGTAGGCGGGTGCCTGAGTTCTGGCTCATAACAGACTTGCTTTTTGCAACTGGCTTCCCTGTGACAAGTAGCTGTCAATATGTATTCCCAGTGCTTAATTTGAGCAGGTGGGAGCCTCTGACACACATTTTTGGGGACCAGCACTTATTTCACCTCATGAGACATTTCCAAAGAGTAAGAGAGCGAAAAACACACAAAGAGGAAAGGAGGAGGAAGAGAAAGGGCGAAAGTAGGTTCCTGCAGCAGTGAGATAAAGAGCCGGGAGTGCCTGTCTGTTGATTAAAGAGGCCTGAGGTGGATTCAAGACCCCACAGTCTTGGTATTCGGCACGCAGCATTTAGTAAGGTTTGTTGGACCTATAGTAGAATTCGAAGCCTCTCAGCAGGAGTTGCATTAATAGCGCATTCCATGCCTGGAGATGGGTATCATCAGCTAATAATAGCATTGGCATTTTCTCTCCTCCCATTACTGGTATGTCCATGTTTAGCTCCAGTAGACGTTTACCCACGTCATTTCTAAACAGGTTCAATAAAATTGGTCGAAGGACACAGCCTTGCCTGTCTCCCATTTGGATCTGGAAATCAGATGTGCATTCCAATTCTGACCTGTACCTGACCATAGCTGTATTCGTCCACTGGAGGCGATACAGGGCGGCAAGGAGATTTTCTGTCAGTCCTTGTTCTTTCAGCAGAGACCAAAGGAGGGCTCTGTCAACTGAATCAAATTCTGTTTTTGATCTCTGAAGACCATGCACAGAGTAGATGTTTTGAACATCACATGTTTATTGCCTGTGAAGTAAAGTCTCATTGATCAGTCTACAGTCCACACTCCTTTTCTGAACCCTGCTTGGTAGTTAGGCAAAATATTCTTGTTTCCCGTCCAGCTTTAGATGTAGTTGGGAAGAAATTTGACATGCAATAGGTCTCGCATTTACGCGAGTTTAAGCTATTAGCATTGTAAATGACAATGCCTTCTATTTATGTTTTTAAAACAAAAACAAAAATAAAAGGCATTGTTATTTGCAATGAAAATAGCTCAAACTCGCGTGAAAGCGAGACCTATTGCATTGCAAATGCTTGTTATTTATGTTTTAAATCCCAGAACATAAATAAAAGGAATTGTCATTTACAATGCCAATAGCTCAAACTCGTGTGAGTGCGAGTCCTATTGCATTGCAAAATCTTGTTTTCTTTGAATCTGAAACAACAGTTCAATGGGCTATTGCGGACCTTGTCACTTTAAAGTATAAAAAAAGCAACACGGGTGATTATAGTTGTCAAGACCTTTTTTCATTGTATGTTTTGTTATCAGATGCTGTGGAAGGTAATCAGGTAATTTCCAACAAAATGGTCTCTATCTACTATGATCTGCACGCTTACTAATGCATTTAACAGATTAGTTAATATCCACATGCCCTGGTATTAGGATATTGCTATTCTTAACCACTGTGAAATGAGTAATGACATGATTTCAATGCTACCAGGCGTATATTGGGCCTGGCCAGCTGGTAGCCACTATTGTCCAAGCCCCCATGTTGATACAATACCTAATGATGGCAAGCAATGGTTATGTATGGGGATAAGTGGAGGAATATGTGTGAAGCTCTAATACTAAACTTTCCAAAACCAAGCAAACACCCTGAATCCTGTGAATCATACAATCTTCTGCTCATATTTAAAACAGATATAAAAATTCTCACAAACAATTCTAGAAAGTAGTTTACAGACAATAATTCTGAACATGATCCACCCCGACCAATCAAGATTTATCCAATGGCAAGTTCATTACTCACAACTTAGGCGCTGGGGGCATATTTACAAGGACCTTGTGCCGCCAGTGTGTCACTTTTTTTGACCCACCGGCGGTGCAGTGTAGTGCTCCATATTTATAAGGCCACATAAAGCCACGCCACGTGGCTTTTCATGGCCTTGTAAATAAGGCCCCTTTTTAATCAGCACTTTGCATGAAAGGGAGTTACTGTGGGTGTTCCTACGCAAAGCCATGTATTCTGCCAAATTCCTAGATTTACAACATTTCGTAAACCTAGGAATGCGTCAGAATCCCATGCCTCCCCAGGGGAGGCGTAAGAAGGCACAACAAGGAGAAATGCTTATATTTCTCCTAGTTTTTTACTCTTTCTATGGGTGCTGATTAGAAAGAGGAAAACACCTGATGTGGTTGTTTTTGTGCAGGAAGGTGTCCCTTCCTGCACAAAAACAATCTCCCCTAAAACGCAGACACCCTTGCAGCATGGCGCAAGGGTGCCTGCATTGGAGCATGCAGCCAATTGTGTGCCAGAGCAGGGGAAAGCATAGGGATGCAACATATTGTTGTAAATATGATGTGTCCCTGTGCTTTGAAAGTGATGCAGTGCGGCACAACCAAATGGCTTGCGGTGCAGTGTGGTGCAACGCAGCATCAATACGCTGGATAGAAATGTACTTCTCACTGAGGGGCTCATTCACAAGCTCCTTGTGCCACCAGTGCATCACTTTTAACAAAGGAAAAAGTGACGTACGGCTGGTGCAAGGGGCTTGTAAATAAGCTCCTGAGTTCCGAGGCTGTGCCAAGCTCGGCTGTGTGGGCCCACTGACCGAATCATAGTGCATTTTTTCCATCAACCACAGGACTAAGGACATCCTGGGATGGATTATTTAATATTCTTTTTATGTTTGCAGAGTGTCTATTCACTTGTATGCTGTGCCATCACTCAAATGCAGGCTTGCAAATTAAATCACAATGTCTTCTCATCTCGCTTTACGCTAATGATATTCTTTTATCCATCAAAGAAACAAGGGTCTGTCACTGGCCTCTCATTCAGGGATTCAGAAGATATGGTTTCCCCTCTGGCCTTTCAATGAACTGAAGAAAATCTCAACCTTCCACCAACGCAAAGTATATAACCTAAATTTCCCTCTGGAGCGGTGTGTAAATACTTGGGGGCTTATTCATAAGTCCCTTCCGCCACTGATGCATCACTTTTTGAGTTGCACCTGCAGCGCAAATTTTATCTGCCCCATATTTAAAAGCACATGAAAAGCCACCTTACGTGGCTTTTCCTGTCCTTGTAAATACGGCCCCTTTACATGCAGCACTTTGTGTGAAAGGGGCATTCCATGGGTGTTGCTGTGGGTGATCCCACGCAACACCCATGGAACCTGACACATTTCCAGATTTACGAGAAATCATATACCTGGAAATACGTCTGAATGCTACGCCCCACCATTTGAGGCGTAGGGAGGTGCAACAAGGAGAAAAGTATTAATTTCTCCTTGGCTGTTTTCCTCTTTTTATGCTTGCTGCATTCTGCAGCACACATAGAACAAGGAAATCTCCTCTTATGATTGTTTTTGTGCAGGAAGATGTCCCTTCCTGCACATAAACAATCATCAAAGAAAATGACGTTTTACAAGTTCTATGTGTGCTAATGCAGCAAACATAGAAGTTGAAAAACGCCATTTCAGATTGTTTACGTGCAGGAAGGGAGACCTTCCTGTACATAAACAATCATCCCACTGAAGTAGGCATCCCTGCACCATGGTGCAAGGGTGCCTGCATCGGCGCATGGCAGCTAATTGTGTGCCAGGGCAGAGCAAAGGGATCCGTCATATCCTTGTAGATATGACGCATCCCTGTTCTTTTAAAGTGCCTCAGCGTGGCACAGCCAAAGAGCCTGCGGTGCAACGCTGAGGCACTTTCTTGTAAATGAGGCCTTTGGGGTTTTAGATACGCCATGGTGTTGATGCAATTATTCAGGTGAACTATGGGGTGGGCCTTTACAAAACAGAAGAGCAGGTAAACAGCTCGCTAAAGCTCCCCCTTACCATGACGGGCCACATAGCCCCAATGAAAATGATAATCTTCCCTTAATTATTATACATATTTCTTAGACTTCCACATCACAACTCTTTTGTACTCTTCAATCGTTAATGATAAAATAGGCATGGGCAGGAACCGGAAGTATCCCCCACCCCTGATTTCGAATTCTGTTGTCTGTTTGTCCAAGCCTCCCATGGACAGGTCACAGGCATGGTCCAGTATGCCCTGCTACACATGCTTGTATATTACTGATTAAGGGCATCTCGCTGGCCCAAATACCCTGCGTTTCCTTTAGAACTCCCGCAAATCAACCCTCTAATACTCCTAGTAACATCCAGGGCCGGCTTTAGCGATGGTGGCGCCCAGTGCAACAGTCTTTTTTAGCGCCCCCCATGACCTACTTCTAATTCCCTCACTACTACTCTCCAGCAGTGCCCCTCATCTGTCCATAGCCCCTCTCTGACATACATTTCAAGTTTTTAGAGCGCTACTCATAGTTCACTCGTATGATGAGTCTAAACTGCCACTAGACACAATTCTGATCTTTCACCAGCAGGGGCATTAATCACCAGCGTTAGCTTCACATTTTTATTGTTGCCTGAAAACTGATGGACGTACAAGGAAGTTCACCTACTTTTAAACACATATTTGTTTTTTAAACACAACACCCTCCTCCAAAATCAGCACCCGGTGCGGCTGCACCGTTCACACCGCCCTAAAGCCAGCTCTGGTAACATCACCAATCCCACATTGTATGATATCTAGGCTAAATAACAGTGCAAGCGAAGATTCCACCAAACTACCTCTCAGCTAGAAGTTTCTGGGACACTGACCTAGAGCAACAATTAATAGACGAAGAATGGCAATATTGCTGTACTCAAACTAGCGAAGTCTCACTGAGTAGTAGACAAAGACTACTTCACCTAAAATTTATAGAGAGTTCACTACACTCCCTAGAGCCTAATGGAAACTGGGCTGAGGAAGGACTCCAGATGCAGCCACTGCAGAACTCCTGATGCTGCCATGGATGTCATTTAGGGGTCGCGAGGGGTAGTAGCTGTGAACCCTGACATGCCCCTTGCAACTTCTGGCACTGCCTTTGCGACCCCTGGCCTCAGAGGTGGCAAACTCAGTGCCAGGAACAGAGTCAGCTTGTCCTTATGGACATTGGTTGGGACTTGACTATTTATTTTCTGTAATTTTTTTATTACACTAATAGTGAATCATACTAACTTTTTCACTATTAGTATAATAAAAATAGAGAACAATTAGCTGGAATCTGAGTTTCTCTGGCATTCAGAGTGTGAATATGGGTTTATGTGTAAATGTGCGTGTGAGTGAAAGTGAAGGTCAAAGGGTGTGTGATTTCACTTCCGCTACCCCTGACATTTTGGTGAATTGACGTCCATGGATGCAGGTTTTTCCGTCTTGCTCGGTCGCGCCTACTGGTAACTGTATATTTAGAAATCAGTCCTTGCAGATGTCTCTGCTATGATCAAACAGACTATTTCCACTTCCCTCAAATGGTGCTGTTAGAATATGTCAAATATATTTTAGGCAGAAATATGAGTAGGTCCATGTGGCATGGTCTGCCCCTGCCTGCTCAGGTATGGCTAAGAAACCTTGGGGCATATTTACAAAAAAATGTTGGTGCGCAGTGTTACGCCAAATTTGCCAATGCCGCGCTCTGACATTTTTAAAACGAAACGATGCACTGTATTTACAAAAATCTAGCTCATCCTTGCATTTCCCCTAGCATTGGTGCTAAAAAACCTGCCTGGCGCCAGTGCAGGCACTTTTGCGTCATGTTGCAAGGGCTCCTGCGCTACAGGGGTGATTGTTTATGTACAGGAAGGAATACATTCCTGCACATAATCAATCAATTATGATGACTTGCTCTTTCTATGTGTGCTGCAGAGCATAAAACAAGTAGAAATGAATCATTTATCCTCGTATCGCCGTTCTAAGACCAGGAATTACCTGGCCCTAGTTTTTGGCACTGCCCCAACATTGTAAATATGGGGTCGCGTGTAAATGGATGTTGCAGTTGTACGCCCAAAGCAACACCCATTCTCCGTCCCATTGCCGCAGCAGACTGCGGCAGTAAGGGGCATATTTACAAGGTGGCGTTAAGCCAAGTTAAGTAGCTTAGTGCCACCTTGTAAATATAGAGAATGGCGCAACACCACCGGAGTGGCAAACAAAGTGAGGAACCAGTGGCGTTAGGGGCTTGTAAATATGCCCCCTTGTTTTTTGTAATGAACAGTTGACACATACAGAGAAATGCTTCCACAAACATTCACATCTATCCATCACTCCATCTTTTCCCTACCAACACCAAACCAATGTGCAGATTATAGATGTTAAGTTTATCCACTGAGGGGGCACCCATGAATGTTCGTTATTTTACGAGCTGGGGTGTGAGCTACAATATCAGACATGCACCCTGGCAGTTGGAGATTTACTCCAAGCTACTCGTTGTGTATAGAAATTGTTAATATGCACCACAATGTACTACTCGGTTGTAATTATATCAACTGAAGTGTAATAAAGTGAGAGCTGTCAGAAATCTTTCCACTGCAGTTTTCTTTGTGTTGTTTATATACCCAATTAATTAATTAATATAAGAAGAGGTCCATGTTTACCTATAAAATTGATCATTATTAAACTCTGGATGTAGAGGTCATTCCCAAAAACCCTAGGCAGCTTGAAAATAAATCTCTACATTTGAGTGTGGTTCTGAAAGAGAAGAAATCTAAGACAACGTCAAACAAATCATTGCCACATCCAGCAGCGGCTCCTCCGTAATGGCAGAGGAGTGTCGGCCCACTGGCTCAGAGCCAGGGCTGGACTGGGAACCAAAACCGGCCCTGGCAAAGTGCTCGGCAGCCCCCCTCCCCGCTCCCCGCTCCCCCCGGGGTTGGGGGTGCCGCCGAGCTCTTTGCCTGGTGCCCGCTGCGGCCAGTCCGGCCATGCTCAGAGCCAGCAGCTGAAAAATAAAACGATACCTTAATATAGTTTTATTTTTTAGCTGCTGGCTTTGAGCCAGCGTGTGCATGGGGTGCAGGGCCGAGGTATGGAAGGAGGACTGCTTTGTGCACTTCTAAGTGTCAAGAGTATTTGGCCGACCTTCTTAGGCCAGCCAAACACACATGCGCACTTTGGAGAAATAACGCAAACTGCCTGTCCTGATCTGGACCAAGTTTGAGGTGGAGCAGGCGGTTATTCTAGAGTCTCACCCATATGCTGAGAAAACCTGTTAGCCCATACGTTCTTTGTGAGACATTTGGATTCTAGCTTGCCAAGGACTTTTCTCCAAGTAGTGCATTAGACATGATGAGCCTAGAGGAAACGTAGTCAGGTTTATTCAAATGGTGTGTGTATATAGATGACAAAATAAACACTGAATTGGATTCCGGCAGAGAAAAAGGACAAATTCAGTTCTTTCAAGATAGGGAGCGGTACTCAAACATTGTTTGGTTGGTGATTTGTTGCATTGTGCATGAAGAATGCTTTCATTGGTGTTATGATGTCTCTGTCAAACCAGTGAGTAGTGTTGCCTCTGTTGATCTTTGGCAGGACAAGGGACTGTGGGGTAGAATTTCATAGATGTGAGCAAGAGCCAGATTGTATGCAGTAATGTGATTTTATGCAGTAATGTGAAGAGGAACAAGGCTGCTTTTGCCTTTTTCCTGTTATGGTCTTTGAAGGATGGAGAGAGGTCCTGTGTGAAAACAGAGGGAATTAACAGAGGATGAAAGGCAGGAGGATGCAAGCTTAAGTTCATATTGTCAAAGCAAACCACTCAAGGCGGAGACTTGATTGTTTCTTGATGGTTGCTCTTTTCGGTGCTATTGAAGATGCTTAGTTACTGCGTTTATGGATTTTCCCCAATAAGGAAATAATGCTAGATAGTGGCAGTAGCACATCTAGTTTGAGGCTGGGGGCAGATTTACTAAGGACTTGCTTTGTCTTTGTGTGATGTAAGTCGTTGCAAGGTAACACAATCCCTCAACTGGGATTAACTAAGCCACACAAAGCCACTTTTTGTGGCTCTCCGTTACTTTGCATCAGGTAGGCGTTACATTGGTGGAGCACAGGCATTCCCATTCTTCCACTCATGTATGTTGATGCAAACCCAGATTTACAAAGACTTGTAACCCTGGGTTTGCTCCAAAGTGGTGCACCTACCCAACAGAAGAGTAACAAGGAGAAATATCCTAATTTCTCCTTGTTACTTCCTCTTTCCATGTGTGCTGCATAGCACAGAAAGAGTAATATGCCTCTAATATGCCTTCCTGCATAAAAAACAACCATGCCCGTAATGCAGACACCCTTGCACTATGGTGCAAGATTGCATACATTGGCCCTAGGCAGCACACACTGATCCAGCCCAAGGATAGAGCAAAAATGTTCAATATCTTTTTAAATATGGAGTATTTCTGCTATCTCCCTTTCAGCAGCGCAGTGCAGCACGTTGTCTTGCTGCGTTGTGTGAAAGAAAGGTAAATATGCCCCTAGATGTTTGTATAATTGGTATATATGTTTTCGTTTTTCAAGGAGAAGATATGGTAGAGGGGTGTTGATGGTGGCTAAGATAGGTGTAAAGGTCTCAGGATCCATCATCTGAGAAGGTTGTTTTAGACAGTGTTTGGTAGCAGTCAATCAATGAAAATTGATTTGAGTATTCATTGTGAAGTTTGGGGACGATCTAACATTTCAATACTTTTATAGTTAACCTCAAGGATGGTTACTAAGTTGTAATTTGCCTTGGCTGCAGCAATTTTTCATTTGCCGGAGCTGTGTGCTATTGCAAGGATGGCGATCATTTTTCTAGATATTTTCAAATGCAAATGGTAATAGGTACCTACCAATTTCTAGAGTGCCCTATTCTGTGTGTACACATGTTTTTCGTGATTATAAAGATAGCAGAAAGGGGCGAGATTAGTATATGAATTAGAATGACTCATGGAAAATGCTTAAATGAGCAAATGGTTTTGAAGATTATTTTGGTCTGTTGTTTGTGAGCCATAAGGCAACAGCGTTAAAGACTGTTTCGACCATCTAGTGGTTCCCACTCAGGAACTACTAGATGGTGGAACAGTGCAAGCATTAATAGAAGTTTGAGAACAAAAGATCACCCATGAGACATCCGTGGAACCAAGTGGAGCAATTGGAGCCACTCCAATGGAATTAGGATTTCTTTTTTTTATAGGATGGCACTGAATTGACTTGTGCCTCTGTGTAGTAAATATAATTAACCTTTTCTTTCAAAATGACTCTCAGACACCAGGCTTGATTGTCCAACAGGGACAGAAGAATAACTGTTGACAGACTTGAGGGTAATAGTCTACATTTGCAGTGCATGGGCTGAAGGTGTGCCAGCCCATCCAGTCCTGAAACCATCCCTGAGGACACAGCATGCACCTTTACCTACAAGAATTATTGGGATACAAAAGTACTCTGCATGATAAAGAAGTGTACACTGAGTGCCCAACTGTATTGTCTGGATCCCTAATGCTGATTTTTTTTGTCCAAGGCAAACACGTATCATGCGTGTGCACCATGGCATAGGCCTGTATCATGGATTGCAGTCTTGTGGACCACAAGGGGCACCCAAAGCGCTACCTTCATAGTGGTGGAAGCTTACTACCTTCACTAGGAGTTAAATCAGAACAAGCAAGGTGGTGGCAGCATACTGTGTGATGATCAGTAGTAGTGACCAGGTCTTTTTACCCTGAGTCATTGGAGTGTGGCCTACAGGCTCACTCATCTTTTTAAAGGTTCTGCTGCTGTGTGTTTAACTCACCCTTGACCCACAAATCAGGTTGATGTAGTAGTGCGTGCGCAGTGAAAACATGTGCTAAGTGCATTTGAGCGTGTAAGACATACACTACACAGATGAAGCAGTGTGGAGCAGTGTGCACATGGTAAATATGTGTGCGCTGTGAGAGAGTGTTTAAAGTGGCAGACTCTGGTGCAGTACAGATATACTGTAGAATAGAACAGTGTGCACAGACTGAGTTTGTGTGCTGCATGTGGAAATGCTGGTGGTAGTATGGTACATGGGCACAACAATGCAAGACCGTGTGCTGTGAATGTATGCTAAGTGCAGACATGCCACCACAAGGTACATTACAAGGAAGATCTTGAATTTCATTTTGGGAAGCCTAGGATGCAATGTTTGGTGACCCTGTATGCTAGGATGGACCGCTGTGCACCAATCACAGGGATGCATTGATCGGGGTGTTGCCCACGTGCAGCGTTGTGTGTCGCATTGATCGGGCCGTTGCTTGTGTGCTGGCATTTCCACAACCCCGTGGGCCATGATGGGCTGCAGAGAAAGCAACCTGAGGCCACCGTGACCAGACAGTCAGGATTGCTGGAGGGGCCCTGTATCCCGGGAGGGGCCACTTGAAGGGCTGAGTCCTGAGGTCTGGGTCATTGTCCATGTTAAATTTGGGGGACTCTAGTTGGCATAGGTAGGTACCTGTGACAAATAGGGACCCTTGCGTCTAGTCAGAGTAAGGGGCTACACTCCTAAAATAACCCCTGCTCACCCCCTTGGTAGTTTGGCACGAGCAGGCAGGCTTATCTCAGAGGCAGTGTGTAAAGCATTTGTGAACACATACAGTAATACAGTGACAACACTACAAATGAACACCAATACTGTACTCAAAAATAGTCTCTTAAATGTTATAAAATAGCTCAGTTCTCTCAAGTTGTAAATGCAACACTTTACTCTCAATGTACCTTAGATGCGTAGTGCAAAGAAACAAAAGGGTTGCAGGGAAGGTGATGCGTCGGTTCCTTACACGCAGGGGAGTGGATGCGTCGGTTCCTTACTGCTGCGCAGGGGAGTTGATGCTCGCTTCCTTACTGGGTGGGGAGTTGATGCGTCGGTTTCTTACTGCTCTCCGGTGCGATGCGACACGCTGGCACCTCAATGGAATACTCTTCTCTGGTGAGGTGCGACAAACTGGCGTCTTGGTTGCGATGCGACAACGTTGCTGTGATGCGACACACCCAACGGCCGTGCAGCGACTCGATGAACTTTGGAGCCGCGACAGGCCCTGCGATGCGCTTCTCCGGTGATGTGACAATGACCTCTGTGACAGCGTCTCGCTTCTCCGGTGATCCGCTGCGCTTCGGCGATGCGATGATGACAGCGGCAGCGGCGGCTCGCTTCCCCGGCGATGCGATGATAGCAGCTGCGGCGGCGACACGCTTCTCGTTGTTGCGTCACGCTTCCAGCTCTCAGCGACACACAGTCTCTCAGAAGGCCCAGCACAATAGCAGGCACTTCAGTTCCCAGCAAAGGAATTCAGGGGGTAGCTGCTTGGTGAAGTGTTGTATCCCTGAGACTTCAAGCAGGAGGCACGCTCTAGTTCAAGCCCTTGGAGATTCTTCTTCAAGTTGATAGAAAGCACACTCAGTCCTTTTCTCCTTTCTTTGGCAATGAAGCAACCACTGCAGGCCAACCCCCAAACAGCACAGGGGTAGTCTCCTCCTTCAGCTTCCTGGTTCTTCTCCTCAGCAAAGGTTTGTCTTGATTCCCAGAAGTGATCTAAAGTTCTTGGGTCTGGGTCCCAATATTTATACTCCTTTTCCCTTTGTTCTCTGAAGGCGGAGAGGCCTTTGCCTAGTCCAAACCAGTTCTGGTCAGTCCTGGAGCACTTTTTTTGACATGTCTCCTTCTTTCCTTTCACAGTGCAGGGCAGGGACATCAGACACACCATAGGAGGTGGAGCCAGCATTGTGGAGGGAAGGCCCAGCCATATTCAGGTCCCAGGTGAAACTCCTCCCTCCCATCTAGATGCAGATCTCTCTATTCACCACTGGGCTGACCCACCCTGTCTCCTGGAATCCCCCAGCCCTGTCACTCAAAACCCCAGACAAGGAATACACATCCTAGCAGAGGCAGATTTGGATGGTTAGACAAGAAAATGCCTACTTTCTAAAAGTGGCATTTTCAAACACAGAATGTTAAAACCAACTTCACTAAAAGATGTATTTTATCATTCTGAGTTCAGGCATACTAAACTCGAATTTATACCATGTTCCCTGAGTCTGTTAGGATTAAAAAATGTAATAACCAAGCTGCCCATTCTGGCCTATGGAGAGCAGGTAGCCTTGCAATAGTGAAAAACGAAAATGGCTGTAATTCACTATTAGAACATGCCACACACACCAGGGCATGTCCTACCTTTTACCTACAATGCACCCTGCCCCAGGGCCTACCATAGGGGTGACTAATATGTATAAAAGGGAAGGTTTGGGGACTGGCAAGTGGGTGCACTTGCCCAGTCAGCATGGCAGTGTAGAAGTGGACCTCAGATAGGCCTACCAGTGCAAGGGGTTCGCCCTTCTCTGCACAGAGTCCTCAGACCAATAGGAAGAAGTTAGCACAGAAACTGAAATAGAAAATACAAAGTTTAATAAACCTCATGAGGTGGAACTACATTCACACAGCACCCTTCGGTATTGAATGAAGTAGCACACTGAACAGAAGGAACATGGTCCTTTTATACCCACACAGGGGCTCAAAAGAGGGCAGTACAAGTACAGGAGAAGGTTTTATGTACATATAAGGTCATATAGAAATGCACAGTCGACAAGTAGGAGGAGTTAACAGTCCTGACAGTTACATACTACTAACAGCGGCAAGGAAAGCTGCAAACTCAACTGGGCATGTGCGAAGGTGGAAGATGCTAAATATAGTTCGTTTCTAGGCAGATTACAAGAGCAGTCAACACTGAGGGAGGACAGAGCACATGGTGAGCACGTAGCAGCACATGGCAAACAAAATGGCTGCCAGAAATACAAAATGGATTCAACAAAATGGACAAGATAGCCTCTAAATACAAGATGGATTCCGCTAATGCTAACCCAATCGCTGCCAATTTACAACAGACCCCCCCTTTTAGCATTAGCTGAAGACATTCATTCCTCTGGGGTAATCTAAATATGCATCCCGTACATCTATTAGCATTATTTCGGCCACCTCTTTATTCAACATTTGTTGGGCCTTTGTTTCTGCAACATTCCTTTTGACAGGTATACTGACAGAGATGCAAATGGAGCAAAGCATTGGACCACATTGGATACATACACAGCATGTAACAAGTATCGTAATCATTACACACAGGATAGTCAGTAGCTTCCAGCCCCAAGCAGAAACAAGAGTCCAAAACCATCCAGCAAAAGTCCAAGTACCAGTCTCTGGATGAATTTCTGCAGCAATCTTATGCAGTTTTGATATCGCGTCATTTACTGAAGGTGAGTGATCCGGTATGAATACGCAACAGCTGCTACCGATGATGCGACATGCACTACCTCGATCAGCCAGAACCACATCTAGAACCATTCGGTTCTGGAGAGCTACAATCCTTGCAATTTGCAGCTCCTCCGTAATGTTCCCAAGTGCCATAGCTGTCTGATTGGTAACAGCTTCCACAACTCTAGTCAATCGTCTGATTTTCCTACTGTTTAATGCAGCACCCACAAAGAAGAACAAACCTAAATTAAAATCGACATATTGTTGCAGAGTGGTATCAGTTTGGTCTTCTTCATCAGCACTTATTGTCCTTTTGTATCTATTTCTAGAGATATTGTCGAATAATTTAAGGTTCCAGTGGTATGATGCAGGTGCCAGAAACACAGGGGGCAATAGAAAGGACACATAGCACACACCTGACAACCCAGCAGGTAGTTGATAATATCCGTGGCTACCACAGATAAAGTAAGTATTATGTGAGGCTATAAAACTACTGTTATTTACACCTTCAATAGTCAAAATTACAGTACATTCGCTTTTCCCCACTGGAATTCTCCCAATACTGCTTATACATAGATCTGCTTTAGCTCTAGTAACAGAAATCACAAATTGTTCATTACTGGTAAAAGTTCTCATATTTGTGAAGACATACGGTGTTGAAATATTGTCTGGTTGATACTCTTCCCTTTCCCATTTAGTCCCTTTGGCTTGAGGATAACCATCTTTTCTTGGTAGCATACTTTATTAAGGCGAAAAAGAAGCCCGCCTACTGTACGTCTTCCAGATGCAAACAAAAGTGCATACCAAGCTTGACAAGAACCATTATGAGAAAAGGGAAGAGGAATAAAAGGTGTTCCTCCTTTCTTTTGATGTGCCGGTGTCATCTCACACACCCAACAGTTGGTAGTATTTGTGGCATTATGAGTATGATGCAGCATCTGGATAAAGGTATTATTTAAGTAGGATTGTCGATGCTTCTGCTCATGGTAGGGAAGCGTAAAGTAGTGGTGTTCAACTGATACTGGAGTAGTGGCGATCAAAAGCTCTCTAGCAGGAGCCACTTTCTCAACAAACCAGGTTATTACTGCTACAGCCACCATAGCAACAACAAACCCTATAGCACAAATGATCTTTCTCTTAGCAACAGTTGATCTCATTGTGGACATGATCAGTTTGTCGTTGCAAACAATCGTTGGAGCTCTTATCTGGGCAGCCGTTGGTTTCTTCACCGAGGGTCAAGACGGGTGTCGGTACACTATACAAGACTGATCCTCCCCCCTTGCCACATCGGCATTCCGTTTCACTAACCCAGGGCGGTTGCTCAACCAGTCTATTTCGACGATGCAGGCTCTTTCCGTTGTCTCAGTTGGTATCGGGATACTCCAGGTATCGTGTGGTCCGGGAAGACTTTCTCAGGTTCGTCAGGTGATATGGCTCGGCCTCTCTCTGTATCCAGGATGTACCGATGGTCGATCAAGGCAGCAGGATCCACCAAGGTAGACAGCACTTTCTTGCAGTGGGTGGAGTGCACCCAGTTCCTCCTGTTCGTCACTCGGACCGCAGTTCTAGTTGAAAGGAGCACCTGCTCCGGGCCGCGCCACCTCGATTCCAAGCTGCTCGACCTCTGGAATGATCAGATCATCACCTGGTCTCCAGGTCGAAGTCCATGGCCTTCACCTGCAGACCTATCAGGAAGAGCTTCTCGAAACTGTTGATGAATAGAAATCAAACTGTCAGTCAAAGTCAAAAGATTGCTTTATTCGGTTAAAACATTTTAAAACCATCAAAGCACAGAACAATGTTTCATAGTGCAAATAGTTACAGTTACAAAAGTCAAATAAGACCACTGACACAAAACAAATTAAAACACCATTTACAACATTTCATGAATAATAAATAATACAGTACGATTGGCACCTGGTCACAATAAAAAGTATATCATCCAAATAATTCTAAAATTTTTACAAATCCATAAAACCATTACTACTTCATCAATCCACATTCTCCAACTATTAAAAACAATACTAATAAAATATGGGGAGGTTACTAAAAGGACTGCGCCCTATTTCTACACCTAATGGCCCCTGTAATGTAGCTGGCTACCCCAAAACATACCAGTGGTGACCCAAGCATTTGCAGATAAACCAGTGCGGGCCTCACTTGCTCAAAATTGCAGTTCTTAAAAATAGGAAAAATAAATTTCTTACGCTGCAAAGAGTAAAACTTACAAAAAAATACCAAATGCAACGTGTTTTGTTCTGAGGTGTTGTCACAAGGACAGGGCCCCAGGGTTCCCTCTTTGAAAAAACCCTTAGGGTAAGCCAATAGCCAGGGAAGCATGCCATGCTTGAACCTTATTAAGAAAAACAGATGAAATGGTTTGTTTATGTAGGTCAGGTACGGCTGGATCTCTCTGCCTATACTTAGCGTGACAAACCTCCTGACTGCCGGCTTTCCCAACTCACCTCCTTCCCTCAGTGACATTGCTCTACTCAAGAACTGAGTCTTAAAGGCCTTTATCTTCACTTTGCTCAATGCACTTGGTTTGTCAAACAATTCGAGGCAGTCAAGTGACTCCAAATTGATTTTAATATATCGAAACCATGGGATAGACATGACTTTGTCAAGAGACAAACAGTCTTGAATAATAAGTTAATTTAAATTCGGAGGTTGCTGTGCCCAAATTCTCAACCAACCTAATAATGGAGCCACAGAAATTTGATCAATAAGATAGCCTGCCCCCAGGTCTTCGTGTATATTAAAAATAGGAGCAGATGGGGGGAGTGACAACAATTTCCGAAAAAAGGCATTTTCTACTGTCTGGATTTCAGTCGAAGCCTTGTAACCCCATACCTCGCTGCCATATAGGGCCATAGGAACACACTTAGCTCTATATATCTTCATAAGAGCGGGTAGGGGTTTACACCCCAAACGTTTTGCAAAGCCCAACAACGCTCCTGTCGCCCTAGCAAGAATGTTCTTTTTCTGGGCGCGTTGCATGACCCACGATCTCCTGTCATCAAAGACAATCCCCAAATATGGGAAGGTCTGCACTTTTGTGAGCTCCTGCCCATTACAGTAGAATTTAGCCTTTATCGCCCCCCTACAACCAATTGACATGGAATGTGATTTTTTAAAATGTATTATTAAGTCTAAAGAGACCATAAAATCATGAAATCTGTTTAAAAGGGCTTGTAGGCTTCTCGCGGTTCTTGCCAGCAGAACCGTGTCGTCGGCATACAATAATGCGGGAATCAATTTTGAGCCGGCTCTGGGAATATCCTTACTGGTCGAAATTAGAGCCACACCCAGATTAATAATGTAGAGCGAGAAAAGCAGGGGGGCAAGAATACACCCCTGTCTTACCCCTCGCTTTACCTGCCATGCTTCTGACAAACTCCCGTCTTCATTGTAGCGGACGACTGCGGTAGTGTCCTCGTGAATAAGCGCCAGGAATGATATCAACACGGGATCAAGCCCCAATACCACTAGGGAGGCCCATAATTTTTGACGATTTACAAGATCGAAAGCAGTGGACAAATCCATAAAGGCTAGATGTAAGTCCCCCTGCTTAGCGACCGTGTACTTCCCAATGATAAGATGTAAATTGAGGCATTGACCCACTGTGCCCCTTCCTTGTCTAAACCCGTATTGTAAGTCGGAAATTATAAGTTTATCTTCCAACCAATTTGTTAGACGAACGAGAACTGCTTTACCCATTATCTTCATAGCAGAGTCCAAGAGAGAGATGGGCCGGTAACATGCCGGATCTTCTCTTGACCCTTTTTTAAATAATGGGACTATAACTGCTTTGCCCCATGACGTGGGAGCACCCGCCTTTGATACTGCATTAAAAACAGAAGTTAAGATCTTTGCCCAGTACCTTGGATCTGCCCTATAAAGGTCCGCGGGGACGCCATCCGGCCCTGGTGCTTTACCATTTGCCATTGACACAATGGCCTCCAGGACTTCATCATCCTTAAAATGAATGTTTGAGGCCTGTTTAGTATCCCCGTAATTTACTGGATTGAGTTGATGAATCTCAGAATAAAGACCACTAAAGTGATCCACCCATCTGTCTGGCGGGATAAGACAGTCTTTATTTGTATTCTCCAACTCATCAAAAAGTGGACTATTAATCACCTTCCAGAATCGAGTGCTATTTTTCAAAACACTTGCCTCTGACAATTCAACCCATGCCATATTTCTTAGCTGGATTTTCCTTGCCTTTATTGCTTTTTTATAGGACCTTCTTGCCTCTACAATCTTACTTCAGTCTTTTCCACTTTCTTTCAGTGCCAACAGGAGTGCAGTATGAGCACTAGAGCAAGCATGATCAAACCAATTTTTTAATTTCTTAGGCCTTGTTCTCCCGTGGCAGGTTAATTTACCCACTACCTGTTTTGTTATTCTCTTGAAAGCACCAAGGATTTCAACTGGTTGCGACTCTGTCAGTCAATTGTGATAGGTAGTCACTCATCAACACACATGGTACATCATGTATGGAACGTGCTTTAGGAATTCCCCAAATGTTCATAGGCCTTCCAAACACCACCTCATATGGTGTAAGACCAGATCGCGAATGTGGCACTGATCTAATGGACAACAGTGCCAAAGGTAATGCGTCTGGCCAATTCAAGGATGTGGAAGCCAGTATTTTAGCCAGTTTCAATTTAAGTGTGGCGTTATACCTTTCCACTAGCCCTGCTGATTGTGGATGGAAAGCATTTTATCCTTAATCCCTTCAGGACATATTCGACAACTTGCCCAATAAAATGGGGTCCGTTATCACTCCATAACAGTTTACAAACACCAAATCTAGGGAAGAATTCCTTCAAAAGTACCTTTGCTGTAGTGAGAGCTGTATTGTCCTTCGTAGGGTATGCCTCTATCCATTTACTGAATGCACATACCACTACCAAAACATACTTTAAGTTGCTACAGCGCTCAAGCTGGATGTAATCCATTTGCAAAACTTCAAAAGGTGTGGTTGGCGTAGCAAACCCTCCTGTAGGAGTTCGTGTCCCTTTACCAGGATTATGTTGAAGACAAATCAAACAAGACTGCACCATCTTTTTAGCTGTGCCGGCAATTTCCTGATGCTCCCAAACTTGCGTGAGCAATTTCGTTATCGAGGAGGCTCCAACATGTGCTGGCCCATGTGCCATATGAATCATAGGTTGTAAATAGGCTGTAGGCAATCTCCACTTGCTCATCTCTTTATTCCTCCAACAGCCCTCATCGTCCAATGTTCCCTCCTTAGACCATTGCTCAATTTCTTCTGTAGAAGCAGATCTCTGCATATCTAGCACTTCCTGTCTGGTATCATGCCAGCGTTCAGCCTGTGACTTCACTACGTACATAGACGTGGTGCTTCGCTGCATGGAAGTTTCACGGGCTGTTTGGTCTGCAAAAGCATTGCCTTGTCCTATCTTATCAATTACTTTCTATGTGCGCTACATTTAACAATTGCTATTCTCTTCGGGTATGTTAAAGCAGTCAAGAGATTATGTACTAATTCTCCATGCATTATTTGCATACCGTGAGATGTAAGAAAGCCCCTCTCCTTCCAGAGTAGCCCAAAATCATGAGCCACTCCGACAGCATAGCGGCTATCTGTATAAATGTTCACAGATAAGTCAGTACTAAGTTCACACGCTCGTGTCAAAGCTATTAGCTCAGTTGCCTGAGCTGACTTCTGTGGAATACGAGCTGTCTCAACTACCGTCTGAAGTGTTGTAATTGCATATGCAGCTGACGTTGTACCATCTGGTAACTTCAAACAGGACCCATCAACCCATAGTTCCCCATCAACACTTGAAAGGGGCGTGTCTTGCAAATTGACACAACCCTTTGTCTGTTCCTCAGGAAGGAATATACAATCATGAGACTCCTGTGACTGAGACTGAGTCACCGGGTATGGCAACAAAGTGGCTGGGTTAGTGTCAACAATGGGTTAAATGAGGAAATTCCGTGGTCAATGTTAACATGAGTGGGGCTCCACACAATGTTCGACTGTCACTGAAAATCTACAAGCTTTTGCGACCTACTCAAAGAACTTGTACAACAAACAAGGAATGAACTGGTTCAGAAACTTGAGATGGACACCCTAATGAAGTAACACAGAAATAAACAGGAACGTCAAAAGAATTGTGAATATCCTAATACGAACAGCCACAATGTGTGTCATTTTTGAACTGTAACCTGTGGTTCAAACAGATTTGTATCTAACCTCATGACATACTTAATATCTCGATTTAACCGGACGTCATGACATACTAAAAGAACTTGATATAGGTACGTGGACCGTCCAACCTCCCAGAGACAATAGACACCCGAGTGTAAAAAGATTGATCACAATGAGTGGATTAATCTTGAACCTCTGACTATGGGGGAAAGCTTGCGAAAAACACAGATATATATATATCCAGGACGTTTTTCCAGTGTTATTCAACATTGATTCACCCCGATATATAGCTGGACTTGAGGCCTCTAGGAAATATATGAGTAATATATGATTACCAATTACCATTATCACAACTTATAACGACATTCTTGTGATTAATGTGTAAATATTTCTACATCGGGCTTTTTCAGCCTACAACTCCCATAATTCCTTCATCGTTGCGGCATTCGGCCGACGCTCGATCAACACAACGTTTGCACGTTCCTAACACGTCCAATCACGTGACACGTTGCTCACAGAACCCGGTGGATGAACGGAAGCATACGAACCCTTTAAAATTCACAGCCCAAACACCGGATCGGTACGGCGGCGGGCAATGAACACTATAGGTGGACATATGGTGACCGATCTTTGATGAAGTAAGATGCTGTGGAATTGAGCGTGTGTGTTTTTTTGTGAGTTTTTGCTTAAACCAAGTGAGTGCGTGTGGCATGTATAAGCACGGTGGTACAACAACACGCGTTTTGAATGAGAAGGCGCTAAGCTCAAACAGGTTTTTAAACTACAACCCTTGGATTTATGATATAACCACTGGCCTTAGTAATAGAGTGACAAGAGGGAGGTGCAGATCGACAATTACCGATGGTAATTATACTAAAGTACAACAAACTAGACCAGGCCATTGACGCGGGTTTCTGAGAGTAACGGAACTTTATGCATTGGGAACATGTGAACAACTGCCACACTCTGGGCAGAGTTTAGAATTAACTAAGTAAGTTATTAACATGACCACGCACATAAGACGAGCGTTAGTCCCCTGAATAATAAATATTAGGAGACTCTTATGAGAGCGAATTGTTTCATAATCTCAGGCAATCTGTATTTGTTCTCCGGGCAGCAGACATATGTAACATCTAGCAATCACAAAGGTGAATCACACTTCGATTTAGTTTGTTGGGTGTCGGTTACAATACTCAAGATTATGTAACCAGACTTTGAATAGTCCTAAATATTAATTAATGCTGGATCATTACGGATGTACAAATGTATTATCACCACCGTTCTCCTCTTTTTACAAAAACCAAAAAGATTCTTTTATGTTTTATGTTCCCAGTGTGTGACTACAAGACGGCACCTTAAGTCACGTGACCCGCGTGGTGCAAAATAGCACCAATCAGTAGGTGAGGCCTGATATTTGAAGAAGCCCATTCCAACATCTCATATTAATGAAAGGAGTATGTAGATTCTAAGGGACAGAACCCGGTGGATGAACGGAAGCATACGAACCCTTTAAAATTCACAGCCCAAACACCGGATCGGTACGGCGGCGGGCAGTGAACACTATAGGTGGACATATGGTGACCGATCTTTGACGAAGTAAGATGCTGTGGAATTGAGCGTGTGTGTTTTTTTGTGTGTTTTTGCTTAAACCAAGTGAGTGCGTGTGGCATGTATAAGCACGGTGGTACAACAACACGCGTTTTGAATGAGAAGGTTCTAAGGGACACTAACTGCACGTATCATGCACCTAATAAACACCCTCCGGTTCGCCTCCCTTTTACGAGTGGAAAACTGGGCGCACAGGATAAAGAATCACACTGTCATGAAGGGTATTTGGAGATTCAGTTTGAGAGATGAGATTAGACTTGCTTTGGGATTAGAGGTTTTAAAATTATTTACACTTAAGCAATATGTGTGCAACAAGAAATATACAAATACCACGTAGTAGGTGAGACTACACAAACCACGGGTGGACTGAGATAGAGCACACAGATTATATTCACAGATGTCACAACGGGTGTTAGTTCAACATAGAGTTCTAATAAGGTTTTGACATTGTTCTCTTCTTCCAGATAATCTACTGGAACACAAATCATAGGTGAGTGCAATAAGCCTCATTTTAACCTGGGTTTGCATGTAGTACATGGTCAAACTAGAGTCAGGGAAACCAACTACTAGAAAATATAGCCCTGAAGAAGGCCCCAGACACACGTGGGCTCCGTGTGTGGGCCGAAACATGTTGGCATAAAAAAGTGGGTACATTTGAAACAAAGAATTATAAAAAAAACCATCACAGCATTCGCTTTTTAACTGGTACCCCAGGTACCCCACGAATAAAGCATAGCATTAGGGGTATACCTGTAGGTATTTTTATGAATCTATTACTGAACTGGTTCCCTGCATAACCAGAGAAAATGTATATAAGAACTCCCATAACATCTTTTGGTTGAATCCGCCCAGGTAGTACCATCTTACCTGGGTGTGGAAAGACGCCTATGATGAAGCATGTCACTATCAGTGAGTGAGGCGTCTTCTCCAATATCTGTGGATATCCTAACATCTATAATGGTTATGTCCAAAGATAACATCTGTTACATAGGACGATTCGGGTCCAAGCATTGCTTCGAAAATCGACTCCGGAAACCTATTGAACAAAATTTGGGATATAGTTACCAGCAGTTGCTTTTGTGATAATATACTTCTGGGAGATTGCAACTGCTTTGCTTTTCTCTCTCTCTCTCTCTTGTGTTACAAGATATAGAGGGGCCCCCATAGCCTCGAGAGTTTAAAAATTCTGAGACCAAGTAGGTCAATAAATTATATGAGACAAAAATTGATCTTCATATAAACCCATTTTTTAACTCCTATTCCCATTGAATTTTTGATCGTCCACCCTCTCGACTCCGGACCTCCAACAAACCCCCCCTGTTACTCAGAATGGCAGAAGGGTTGGCATATGGTGAGGATGAAATTTCATCCATCTTATCCCTACCTCCTTTGATTTCAGACACTACATTGGCCCAAGTCACCCAAAACAGTGGGGATTGGGACTCTCTTACTGAGCTAAAAAGGACACAACTCAAAACACTCTTACATGGGGCTATAATGACTGAATACCTTCGGGGAAATATCGCCCCGAACGGATTAATCGTCACCAATTCCCCGAGAATCTTCTTAAATGACCCTGAATTTCGACATAGCTGGTCTCTTATTGCATGGAAATGCACAAGAGACTGGCTAGTCTTAATTATAAAAACAGCCAGGAGACTGTCGGATGCCCTTCTAGTAGAAATTAAAACATTGGAAAATGGTTTAAAAACCCAGATTACCATCAGTGCCTTTAAAAAGAAATTGGAGGAAAACAATAAGATCATCAACGAATATAAAGAATACTTGACACAAGCAAAGATCACTAAATTCCAAAAAGATCTCAAACGTTTCAAGTATGTTTTCCCGTACTCAAAAGTGGACTACAATCCCACTGAGAAAGACAAATAAGATTTTTCTGATACCGATAGCACATGCTCGACCAGAACCTCAAGCGATTCCTCCTTTGATGGTAAAGACCAACGGTGGAATAATAATAAAAAGAGGGGAGGCTGCTCCTGCAGAAACAGGGGCAATTACCAGACGAAGGGCCCATTCCAACAACAACCATTTGGATGGGGACCCTACATGGAACCACCATTTCTACCTCCACAGTTTGGGTATCAATGGCCACCCTTCCAACCTTCTTTTTTAGGGAGGGGCCCAACCAGAGGAGGGGGAAACAATCGGAGAGGCCCCAGAGTTCACTGGAGAGAAAATCAGGAAGAACAGACAATGCCATAGGCGAGACCCAACACAAGCAGGAATCAACAGGAATACTAAACCTCAGTGCCAAGACTCTCTCCCCGGTACAACAAAATGTTCTAAATAAGGGACTGGGCTTTGTGCCTCCGGCCAGGACAAATTTATTCAATCTAAGGATTGAACTGTCAGAATTCTTTCGAAAACTGAGATTATCAGTATTTTTCGCAGATTCAGACGACACACAAGAACCAGAAGAGGATAAAAACACCGGCCTCAGAAGAAAATCACGTTTTACTCCCCCTAATCACACCATGCCACCCGCCCTTCTGGCTTTTGAAAAGGCAGTCACACTAGAAGTGGACAAATTGAAAACTAATGAAAAGAAAGTTTTTAACAACTTGACCTCGATGGAACGAGAGGCAATCAGAAAGATCGATGGTATGAATGAGATTATAATCAAACCGGCAGACAAGGGTGGCGCCACAGTAGTTATGCCAGTGGAAATGTACCAACAGGAATGTAGAAAACTACTGGATGACCCACGCAATTACAAACGTTTACAGAGAGATCCCACAGAAATATTGAAGCAAAATATAGTGACAATGGTAAATGCAGCAGCTGAAGAGGGTTGGATCATGACAGCAGAAGCAGTGTTTTTGGTAGAACCTAACCCAAAAGTTCCCTACTTTTATATTTTACCTAAAGTGCACAAGAATGTGAATCCACCACCGGGAAGACCAATTGTTTCCGGGATTGGTTGAATTTTGGAACCACTGTCTAAATTCACAGATAATTTTTTAAGACCTATCGTTCAAAGGATGCCGTCATACTTGAAAGATACCCGAGATATTCTAATCAATCTCCAAATGATACCATACAGTGTATCTACAGATCTCCTCATTACTTTAGATGTGGAGGCGCTGTATACCAGCATTCCCCAGGAGGCCTCCCTACAAGTAATTGAAACACTGTTGAGGAATGAACAATGGGTATCAGTCACTCCTATAAAGTTCATCATTGATTGTGCCAGATTGGCACTAACAAAAAACTACTTCGAGTACGAGGGCAATTTCTTTTTACAGACCCATGGCACTTCTATAGGCATGACCTGTGCACCAAGTATAGCTTGTCTATATGTCCATGACTTTGAAACTAAGTTTATCTACACAGACACCAACCCGTATTTTAACAACATGTCGGTGTGGAAGCGATATATAGACGACATCTTCCTTATGTGGAAAGGGAATGAATCAGAAGCAAAAGATTTTCTGAACTGGTTAAATTCAAGAGATCAATATCTCAAGTTCACAATGACTGTAAAGAGAGACTGGATTACCTTTCTTGATCTAAAAATCTGGCCAGACAAAGGCAAATTAAAAACTGAAGTCTTTTATAAACCTACAGATGTGAATAACCTACTGAGATATGACAGCTTTCACCCTAAAACATTGAAAGACAATTTACCAGTAGGACAATTTCTAAGATTACGCAGAAATTGTACAGACAAGGAATCCTACTTGGTTCACGCAAAGAAGCTATCAAAAAAGTTACACTCTAAATTGTATCCACCAAGGTTGGTCAAACTAGCAAACAAGAGGGCAATCAACAACCCAAGAGAAGCACTACTGGAGTCACATCTCAAACCAGAAAACAAGAGAATAGTGTGTGTCACCACATTTGGCACAGAATCAAATAAATTGAAGGGAATCATATTAAGATATTGGAAGACCCTAAACTCGGGATTCCTCAATCTGCAAAAACCCCTCTTTGCATTCAAACGTGGAAAATCCCTATGGGACTCAATAGTACATACTCGCCCGAAGAAGAAGACAGGAACTAGAGACAACATCAACACACTCGGGGATTTACCCGCAGTTGTAGGACATTTTCCATGTGGGAGCTGCAATGTATGCTCCCAAACAAAAGCAAGTAAAACCATTGATCTGGGTTTACAATCACCATGGGAACAGAGGTCATTCTCAAATTGTAATTGCCAAAATGTGGTATATATCATGATTTGTAAATGCAATTTGAGGTACATCGGTATGACTTCACGCAAAGTCAAGACACGATTAAATGAACACCGCAGTACCTTCCGATGCGGAAAAACGGTCACCAAGATGATGCGCCATTTCCAAACGTTGGGACACAGTGAGAATTATTTCACTTGGTCAATCATTGAAAAACTACCCAACCAATGCAATGACAAACAACTGTTGAAAGCAGAACAAAGATGGATCTATCGAACCTCAAGTGTCAACAATGGGTTAAATGAGGAAATTCCGTGGTCAATGTTAACATGAGTGGGGCTCCACACAATGTTCGACTGTCACTGAAATCTACAAGCTTTTGCGACCTACTCAAAGAACTTATACAACAAACAAGGAATGAACTGGTTCAGAAACTTGAGATGGACACCCTAATGAAGTAACACAGAAATAAACAGGAACGTCAAAAGAATTGTGAATATCCTAATATGAACAGGCACAATGTGTGTCATTTTTTAACTGTAACCTGTGGTTCAAAAAGATTTGTATCTAACCTCACGACATACTTAATATCTCGATTTAACTGGACGTCATGACATACTAAAAGAACTTGATATAGGTATGTGGACCGTCCAACCTCCCAGAGACAATAGACACCTGAGTTTAAAAAGATTGATCACAATGAGTGGATTAATCTTGAACCTCTGACTATGGGGGAAAGCTTGCGAAAAACACAGATATATATATATATATATCCAGGACGTTTTTCCAGTGTTATTCAACATTGGATTCACCCTGATATATAGCTGGACTTGAGGCCTCTAGGAAATATATGAGTAATATATGATTACCAATACCCATTATCACAACTTATAACGCTCGATCAACACAACGTTTGCACGTTCCTAACGCGTCCAATCACGTGACACATTGCTCACAGAACCCGGTGGATGAACGGAAGCATACAAACCCTTTAAAATTCACAGCCCAAACACCGGATCGGTACGGCGGCGGGCAGTGAACACTATAGGTGGACATATGGTGACCGATCTTTGACGAAGTAAGATGCTGTGGAATTGAGCGTGTGTGTTTTGTTGTGTTTGTGCTTAAACCAAGTGAGTGCGTGTGGCATGTATAAGCACGGTGGTACAACAACACGCGTTTTTAATGAGAAAGCGCTAAGCTCAAACAGGTTTTTAAACTACAACCCTTGGATTTAAGATATAACCACTGGCCTTAGTAATAGAGTGACAAGAGGGAGGTTCAGATCGACAATTACCGATGGTAATTATACTAAAGTACAACAAACTAGACCAGGCCATTGACACGGGTTTCTGAGAATAACGGAACTTTATGCATTGGGAACATGTGAACAACTGCCACACTCTGGGCAGAGTTTAGAATTAACTAAGTAAGTTATTAACATGACCACGCACATTAGACGAGCGTTAGTCCCTTGAATAATAAATATTAGGAGACACTTATGAGAGCGAATTGTTTCATAATCTCAGGCAATCTGTATTTGTTCTCCGGGCAGCAGACATATGTAACATCTAGCAATCACGAAGGTGAATCACACTTCGATTTAGTTTGTTGGGTGTCGGTTACAATACTCAAGATTATGTAACCAGACTTTGAATAGTCCTAAATATTAATTAATGCTGGATCATTACGGATGTACAAATGTATTATCACCACCGTTCTCCTCTTTTTACAAAAACCAAAAAGATTCTTTTATGTTTTATGTTCCCAGTGTGTGACTACAACACGGCACCTTAAGTCACGTGACCCGCATGGTGCAAAATAGCACCAATCAGTAGGTGAGGCCTGATATTTGAAGAATCCCATTCCAACATCTCATATTAATGAAAGGAGTATGTAGATTCTAAGGGACACTAACTTCACGTATCATGCACCTAATAAACACCCTCCGGTTCGCCTCCCTTTTACGAGTGGAAAACTGGGCGCACAGGATAAAGAATCACACTGTCACGAAGGGTATTTGGAGATTCAGTTTGAGAGATGAGATTAGACTTGCTTTGGGATTAGAGGTTTTAAAATTATTTACACTTAAGCAATATGTGGGCAAAAAGAAATATACAAATACCACGTAGTAGGTGAGACTACACAAACCAGGGGTGGACTGAGATAGAGCACACAGATTATATTCACAGATGTCACAACGGGTGTTAGTTCAACATAGAGTTCTAATAAGGTTTTGACATTGTTCTCTTCTTCCAGATAATCTACTGGAACACAAATCATAGGTGAGTGCAATAGGCCTCATTTTAACCTGGGTTTGCATGTAGTACATGGTCAAACTAGAGTCAGGGAAACCAACTACTAGAAAATATAGCCCTGAAGAAGGCCCCAGACCCACGTGGGCTCCGTGTGTGGGCCGAAATATGTTGGCATAATAAAGTGGGTACATTTGAAACAAAGAATTCAAAAAAACCCCATCACAGCATTCGCTTTTTAACTGGTACCCCAGGTACCCCACGAATAAAGCATAGCATTAGGGGTATACCTGTAGGTATTTTTATGAATCTATTACTGAACTGGTTCCCTGCATAACCAGAGAAAATTTATATAAGAACTCCCATAACATCTTTTGGTTGAGTCCGCCCAGGTAGTACCATCTTACCTGGGTGTGGAAAGACGCCTATGATGAAGCATGTCACTATCAGTGAGTGAGGCGTCTTCTCCAATATCTGTGGATATCCTAACATCTATAATGGTTATGTCCAAAGATAACATCTGTTGCATAGGACGATTCGGGTCCAATCATTGCTTCTAAAATCGACTCCGGAAACCCATTGAACAAAATTTAGGATATAGTTACCAGCAGTTGCTTTTGTGATAATATACTTCTGGGTTTAGTGTCGCACATCTCTTCAGTGTAATGTGAGGGGCCAACAATGTAAATTTGTATCCTGTCAGACGAGCACTAGTTAAATGCTGCGTCTTCGTCTGATTTAAAAGGGCATCAACCGCATGGGGTACTAGCACCAACAGCTTATGTGACAAAACTATCCCTTCACTCTGACGTATTGATACAGCTGTTGCTGCAACTGAACGGAAGCATCCAGGTAACGCACGAGCAACAGGATCAAGTACTGCTGAAAAATATGCACAGGGACGCTGTTTGTCACCGTGTGTCTGCACTAAAACTGACAATGCGCATCCATCTTTCTCATGTGCATAGAGTGTAAAAGGCTTCATATAATCTGGAGTACCTAACACTGGTGCTGAACAAAGAGCTTGTCGTAACTGTCGGAAAGCAGTCTCACATTCATCTATCCATGGGAGGGGCATTGGAGTATCTTTAGTCAAAAGTGCTAGCAAGGGTTTAACAATGTGTGAAAACCCTAATATCCATTGCCTACAAAAAGAAGTAAGACCAATGAATGCACGGACATCTTTCTGAGTACGGGGCACTGGTGTGTCTAAAATAGCTTGAATGCGATCTGGTGTGTGTGCACGTCCCTCCTTAGACAGAAGGTGACCTAAGTAGGTTACCTTCAATCTACAATATTGCAATTTCTACTTTGTGATGATGGGAAGCAAGAAAAGAAAGCAAGGACAAAGTACATTTTTCACACTGTTCAGGGGTATCGGCTGCCAACAAGATGTCATCGACATATTGTATGAGAGCCACACCTTCAGGCAAAACGAAAGAATCAAGTTGTCTTTTTAATGCTCTTTGTAAATACTAGGACTCTCAGTATAGCCTTGAGGAACTCTACAAAATCTATACGATCGATTAATTTAAAGTGAAACCGAACAAATATCGGCTATCAGGATGAATAGGGATCAAAAAGAAAGCATTCTTCAAGTCTATCACAGAGAATGTAGTTGCTGTCGGAGGAACCAAAGTAAGAAGTGTCGTTATGTCAGGAACCACAGGGTATTGTGGTACTACAATCTTGTTAACTTCTCGCAAATCAATAATGAATCGGTAAATCCTAGTGTCAGTATCTTTTTTCAGAATAGGAAGAATCGGACTGTTACAAACATTGTAAGGAACTTCCTCAACAACCCCCACTTCAATGAGATCATGGACAATACGTATGAGTGCTTCTTCACCTTCCTGTGAAATTTTGTATTGAGGCAAATGTGGCAGCACAGCGCCCTCCTTGACACTAATAAGTACTGGTGGAATAACCATTTGCCCTACATCATTGTCTGAAGTAGCCCACAAAGTATCAGGGAGTGAAGCTAATGCAATATCCTCTTTAACTAGACAAGCTCTCTCCGTCACAGGATGGTTGTCATTCAAGATAACATGTACACCTTCTGGAGAACATCGTATCGTAGCCCTGAAATATTTGAGCATATCAAGACCCACAATATTGTCTGGTGTATTCGGGGAAAGCAAAAATGGACATGGAGCAGTAAATGTATCCACATGGAATGCAAGTGGTTGTGACAGTGGGCTAAGGGAAGGGGGTCCATCGAAACCTATCGATGTAATGGTTAAGCCAGACAGGGGAGCCCTTGGAACCAATTGTTTAGACAAGGCGCTACGAGTAGCTCCTGTATCAACCAGAACTGATCAGTAGAACCCAAAACATGAGCTGTAACATAGGGACCCCTTTGATCTACTGGAACTTCAACTGATTCCTTACCCCATCCTAGGCAATCCTATGCATAAGCAGAATCTTGAAAATCAGATGGCACATAGTCGGACATTTGATATTGGTTCCTTCTATCAAAAGTGTTAAACCCATCTTGCCCACGTATATTCGCATCAAACCTAGCACGATCACCTGTGCTTCCTCTAGGCCCTGAATATCCTGAACGATTTCTCATTTGTGCCCGACCACGTGGACACAGCTGAGCACGCAGTGCTGGACAATCGGAAGCCCAATGCCCAAATTTCTTACAGGACGCGCACTGGTCAACAGACAAATTCAAACGAGTATAAGAAGGGAAAGACGAACCATAAGATCCACGTCCACCTCTATCACTACCTCTAAAAGGCGGACCATAAGCCTGAGCCAACATAACCTTTGTTTTTAATTCTTTAGTCTTCTTATCCTCATTACCCTTTGCTTCTCATTCCTGGCGTTCATAATACTGAGCCATAGTCAAGAGAGAAACCGGACAAGAGGTAGTCCATGAACTCTCACTGGCTTTTAGGTGACTAGCTATTCCTGGCAACAGGTTTGCAACATATTTTTCGACAAACAGATATCTGCCCGTGTCATCTGTCAATGACTGGCCACTAAAATCGTGGAATGCTTCTTCAAAGCGTGTAAAGAAATCAGAGACCGATTCATCTGCCTTTTGCTTACAAGACGCTAAAACAGTCCAATCTATCTTTTTAGGATGAATACTCTTTTCTAACTTAACTAATATAGCTGCAGGAAGATCTAAAATTAAGTGACATGGCTTCTGTGCGGGTTCCCTTTCTACATCCATTTGTTCTAAGTCTTTCCATAACGCCCCAAAAGCTGCACGATCATTAATTTTACGAACAGTTCTCCACATATCAGGCGGTAATATCAATCTGAAAAATAAATCAATATCAGGCAAAGTCATAGTACAAGAGCTAATAGCACCCTCAACTTCCTCATAAAAAGCGGCTGGATTTTTCCGCGGATCAGGCAATGCAGTTTTAAGTGCCATGACATCCGTCCTATTCCAAGGAGTGTAAACCCAATTATAAATAAAATAACCCTTTGTATCAATAGAAGCCTTATCATCACTTGTACCCTGTCCTTTAGGAGGAACATACAAAGGCGCGGCCTCCCGCATAGGTTTCGCATGAACTATCATAGTCTTATCTGTTCCGAAGATAGAAGCTTGTGCCATGCCGGTCTGAGATGTCTGTGCAGCTACGTCTGCAACCATTTTCTCCTCTCGCAAACGGACTGCATCAACAAGCAGTTTAACCAAACGCCTGATTGTAACAGTCACCTGGGAGAAAACAAAAAGACCATCACGCATTTGCTTACAATTATCTGCTACATCTTCGGGCTCTAACTCCTCAGAATATTTCCTATACAGCTCAAGAACCTCTGCGGCGAACACCTCAGTAAAATACAGCTGCTCCCTTTCCTGCCACCCTTTCATACTATCTAGAAGTTCAGAGGCGGGGGCAGTGCCACGAACTGCTTTACGAGCAGCAGATCTAAGCTGGGACGCACGCTCAGAGGTCAACATACAACGAGTTTCTCGTGCCTTGTGTTCTTCCGAACCGGAGTCCTCATCTGACTCATGAGGGGCAGAAGGAACAGTATACGGAGGTGGAGGCGCTCTAATAATAAGAAATCATCTTGTGGTTTATTAAGTATAGGATAAAGGGGCCATCGAACAGCGTATTGGCCAGTTACCTGTAAATTGCGCTCCCTATCTTCTCTCTCTTTTAACTCTTTTATTTCTTTGTTTTTCAACTCTAATGCTTTCGCATAAATGTTCTTTCACTGTTCTTTTTTCAATTAAGGCTTGCTCACGCTTCATTCATTCACGCACTTCTTTCTCCCACATTCGTACACAGTCAAACATATCTTGCCTAGTCTTTCGCTTAAACATACATTGTTCCATCTTTCGTAAATCAAATGACCCATGCATAGGCCAACGCAACTCAGGATCCTTACGAGTGTATTTATTCCATAATGTGCTGTACATTATAGAAGAAAGACCATACTTAATATGCATATCCCTATTAGGCGTCCACTCCGGGGGGGCCGGTTGTGCTTCATCGAGTCTCAAATTGGTACCACTACAAAAGCAACACATCCTACGAAGTGTGCTAAAAACAGGCATGCCAAAAATAGTGCAGAATATGCAGTATTATAATCAAAGTAGCACTTAAGATACCTTTAGTACGATGTGCCGTTCAAATCAATTCAAATAGAGAAAATTCTCCTCATTACCTGCCTATATAAATTTCAATTTATATATAAATCACATAGAAATCCAAGTTGGCCAACACAAATTCCAAAATACAAAAGCCGCAGTAAGTGTTACTAAACTACCTTACCAATCCCAGGCACAAAAAGCAACAGCAAGCGCCGCAGAACGACTCTTACCAATCACTTGGTGTCCAGGTTCCAACTGCCAAGTTCTAAAATCGACCAAATGGTCACTGCACGGTGAATCAACAGAAGAGATCTCAGTCGAGGACCGGCACCACCTGGATGGTCAGATCAGAAAGAAAGGAAAAACGCCGTGGTTGCCAAGACTCGGGTCTCATCGGGCAGCGATCGCGTCCAGAGCGAGATTCCAATCCTCCGTCGCGACCAATCCTTTGGGCAGCCGAGTCGCCGATGAGCCCCACTTGTCGGGCGCCAATTTGTAGATGTGGACCTCAGCTAGGCCTACCAGTGCAAGGGGTCCGCCCTTCTCTGCACAGAGTCCTCAGACCAATAGGAAGAAGTTGGCACAGAAACTGGAATAGAAAATACAAAGTTTAATAAACCTCATGAGGTGGAACTACATTCATACAGCACCCTTCGGTATTGAATGAAGTAGCACACGAACAGAAGGAACATGGTCCTTTTATACCCACACAGGGGCTCAAAAGAGGGTGGTACATGTACAGGAGAAGGTTTTATGTACATATAGGGTCGTATAGAAAAGCACAGTCGACAAGTAGGAGGAGTTAACAGTTTGCCAATGCTAGTAAACACATCCTGACAGTTACATACTACTAACAGCTGCAAGGACAGCTGCAAACTCAACTGGGCATGTGCGAAGGTGGAAGATGCTAAATATAGTTTGTTTCTAGGCAGATTACAAGAGCAGTCAACACTGAGGGAGGACAGAGCACATGGTTAGCACGTAGCAGCACATGGCAAACAAAATGGCTGCCAGAAATACAAAATGGATTTCACAAAATGGACAAGATAGCCTCTAAATACAAGATGGATTCCGCTAATGCTAACCCAATCGCTGCCAATTTACAACAGCAGTACGAGACTGCACACAGGCTCTGCAATGGCAGACCTGAGACACACTTTACAAGCTGCTCCGGTGGGTGGCACAATCAGTGCTGCAAGCCCACCAGCAGCATTGGTTACTAGCCCTGGGCACCCACATTGCACTGTACTAGGGTCTGACAAGTAAACCAATCAAGCCAATCATGGAGTCACTAATCCATATATCAATTTACTATAGGGAGAACTTGCACTGTGGCACTGAACAGCAGTGGCACAGTGCCCAAAGCATCTATAACCAGCAAAAACACATGAGACAACAGCAAAAAAACGGAAGGGAGACCAACGCCAATGGTGCCAGGTCTAACACATGTCCCCTCCAGCTGAAATGTGGGGAGGACTACCCTACCTCCTGGGAGTTCTCATCACTAAGGCGGAAAAATCTGGACAGACCATCAGCATTGGCGTGTTCTGTACTAGGGCGGTGTTCCACCATGAAATCCATCCCCTGTAGGGAAATGGACCACCTCAACAGATTTGGATTCTCACCCCTCATCTGCATCAACCATCGGAGGGTCCTGTGGTCTGTCTGAACCCGGAAGTGAGTCCCAAACAAGTATGGTCGCAACTTCTTCAGTGCCCAGACCACAGCAAATGCCTCACGCTCAATTGCACTCCACCTCTGTTCCCGTGGAAGTAACCTCCTACTGATGAACGCTACAGGTTGATCTAGGCCCTCTTCATTAATCTGTGATAGAACAGCCCCCACACCATGCTCTGAAGCCACTGTTTGCACAATAAACTCTTTTGAGAAGTTGGGTGCCAGGAGCACGGGCGCTGTGCACATGGCAGTCTTCAGGGCATCAAAAGCTCTCTGACAGGTGTCAGTCCAAATCACTCTCTTGGGCTGCTTCCTGGAAGTCAGCTCTGTCAAGGGTGCAACAATGCTGCCATACCCCTTGACAAACCTCCTGTAATACCCGGTGTGTCCAAAAAGGCTCTTACCTCTGTCTGGGTCTTGGGGGGTTCCCAAGCCAGGATGGTTTCAATCTTGGGCTGTAGGGGCGCCACCTGGCCGCTCTCAACCTGGTGTCCCAAGTACACCACGGAACCCTGCCCGATCTGGCACTTACTTGCCTTGATCGTGAGGCCTGCTCTCTGCAGCGCCATCAACACTTCCCAGAGGTGGTGCAGATGTTCTTCCCAACTGGTGCTGAACACTGCGATGTCATCCAGGTAGGCGGCACTGAACTCATCCAGTCCAACCAACACCTGGTTGACCAACCTCTGAAAGGTGGCAGGGGCATTCTTCATCCCAAAGGGCATAACTCGGAATTGGTAGTGCCCATCTGGTGTGGAGAATGCTGACCTCTCTCTTGCGATCTGCCAGTACCCAGACGTTAAGTCAAACGTGCTGAGGTACCGGGCAGCCCCTAACCGATCAAGGAGCTCATCAGCTCTGGGGATGGGGTGCGCGTCAGTCCTGGTGACTGAATTGAGCCCTCGGTAGTCCACACAGAACCTCAGTTCTGGCGCGACACCCGGTGCGGCAGCCTTTGGGACCAAGACCACTGGGCTGGCCCAAGGACTGTTAGAGGACTCAATTACCCCCAACGCAAGCATCTTGGGAGACCTCCTCCTTGATGCAAGCTCTCACCCTGTCAGTCTCTCTGTAAGTTTTGTGCTTCACAAGAGGACTGTCCCCGGTGTCTACATCATGGACGCACAAATCAGTGACACTGGGAATTAGGGAGAACAGGTCAGAAAACTGTCCCAGCAACTGGTGACAGTCATTCTGTTGCTCAGGGGTCAGGGTGGCAGAGAGGTTTACTCCGTCCACTGACCCATCTTGCTCTGTTGCAGACAGGTCAGGAAGAGGCTCAGTCTCCTCCTTCATTCCAGCATATGTTGCTAGGAGCATGCCCACTTTAGACCTTTCTAAGTGGGGCTTGAGGCAGTTGACATGCAGGACCCGCAAGGGGTTCCTGGGAGACCGCAAGTCCACCAAGCAGGTAACCGGACTCTTGCGCTCCCCCACCTCAAATGGTCCGGTCCACTTATCCTGGAGCGCACAGGGCTCCACGGGGGCCTTGACCCACGCTCTCTGACCAGGCTGAAGCTCTACCAGAGTGGCATTCTGGTCGTACCACCGCTTCATCTCCTGCTGGCTGGCTTCCTGATTCGCCTCAGCGAGTTTTCTGAAGGCCAGCATGTAGCTCCACCTCCTGTGGTGTGTCTGATGTCCCTGCCCTGCACTGTGAAAGGAAAGAAGGAGACATGTCAACAAAGTGCTCCAGGACTGACCAGAACTGGTTTGGACTAGGCAAAGGCCTCTCTGCCTTCAGAGAACAAAGGGAAAGGAGTATAAATATTGGGACCCAGACACAAGAACTTTAGATCACTTCTGGGAATCAAGACGAACCTTTGCTGAGGAGAAGAACCAGGAAGCTGAACGAGGAGAATACCCCTGTGCTGTGTGTTTGGGGGTTGGCCTGCCGTGGTTGCTTCATTGCCCAAGAAAGGAGAAAAGAACTGAATGTGCTTCCTATCAACTTGAAGAAGAATCTCCAAGGGCTTGAACTAGAGCTTGCCTCCTGCCTGAAGTCTCAGGGATACAAGAGTTCACCAACCAGCCCCCCCCCCCTGAATTCCCTTGCTGGGAACTGAAGTGCCTTCTGTTGTGCTGGGCCTTCTGAGAGACTGTGTGTCGCTGGGAGCTGGAAGCGCGGCGCAACAACGAGAAACGTGTCGCCGCTGCAGCCGCTATCATCGCATCGCTGAGGGAGCGAGTCGCCGCTGCCGCTGTCATCATCGTATCGCCGAAGCGTGGCGCATCACCGGAGAAGCGGGACGCTGCCACAGAGGTCATCGTCACATTGTCGGAGAAGCGCGTTGCAGGGCCTGTCGCGGCTCCAAAGATCATCGAGTCGCCGCACGGCCGTCGGGCGTGTCGCATCACACCAACGTTGTCGCATCGCAACCAAGACGCCATTTTGTCGCATCTCTACGGAGAAGAGTATCGCATCGAGGTGCCAGCGTGTCGCATCGCACCAGAGAGCAGTAAGAAACCGACGCATCAACTCCCCACTCAGTAAGGAAGCGAGCATCAACTCCCCTGCGCAGCAGTAAGGAACCAATGCATCCACTCCCATGCGTGTAAGGAAACGACGCATCACCGTCCCTGCAACCCTTTTGTTTCTTTGCGCTACGCATCTAAGGTACATTGAGAGTAAAGTGTTGCATTTACAACTTGAGAGAACTGAGCTATTTATAACATTTAAGAGACTATTTTTGAGTACAGTATTGTGGATTTTTGTCGTCTGGTCTTGTGTTAAGTCTATATACACATACTTATTTTTATAGTACAACCTGTGTGGTGTCCATTTGTAGTGTTGTCACTGTCACAAATGCTTTACACACTGCCTCTGAGATAAGCCTGCCTGCTCGTGCCAAGCTACCAAGGGGGTGAGCAGTGGTTATTTTAGGAGTGTAGCCCCTTACCCTGACTAGACGCAATGGTCCCTATTTGTCACAGGTACCTAACTATGCCAACTAGATACCCCCAAATCTAACATTGGTGGTCAGCGGTGAGGATTTGGACTTGCAATTGTGATTCATATACAGTGATTGGTGTACACTACTAGTGAGTGCAGACCATAATGCAACCACACACTTTGAGAGAATTTTTCCTTGGAACTTCTTTTCTAATTTTTGATTTCTGAGAACTGCCAGTCTTTTTGCTACCATGAGCAAGTCAGCATCCATAGTATCTGTAGACATTGTTTTGGAAGAGAATTGATACTTACACTGTGCCTAATCTTAAAGCTTTGTGCAAGAAATTTACAAGATAGGGGTCTCTTTCCGCACATTTAGCGGAATCCCCATTCCCTTGGTTAGGTTCTTGGATCTGACATTTACTGAACTGCATTTCATGCCAAAATCCAGTCAAACAAAATTTGCATATATTTTGGAACTGGCTGAATGTACTTTTCTAACTCCAGTCCTAGCATATTTGCTAGTAAGTGCAGTACCTTAGTGGAAAAGACAATCACGCTTTTGCCAGGTGGTTTCAGCATGCACAAGTAGAGGGGAAACCCAGTGGGGGATGACTTTGAATTGTTTTATCATTTTTTGAAGGTAGAGTGTGACAATGAGAATGGAGAATTTTTGTTCGTTATGTGTAAACAGTTGTTAGATGCTTGTAGGAAACCGGCTCTTTATATAGTGGACTAAAACGAGGTAAACTACACCCCAAATGCTCTCTGTTAGCCATGGAATCTTTAAGCGTGGTTTCCCCTATTTTTTGGCCTTTGAACTCCTATTTTTTATCCAGTGTTGAATTTCGGTTTGCTGGTGTTAGGACTCTGGGCATTTTACCACTGCTGACCAATGCTGAAGTGCAATTGCTCTATGTCTAAAATGTAATGGTATTTGGTTTCTCCATGATTGGCTTATTTGATTTACTAGTAAGTCCCTAGTCCAGTGCACCAGGTGTGCCCAGGGCCTGTAAGTTAAATGCTATTAGTGGGCCTGCACCACTGATTGTGCCACCCACATGAGTAGCCCTGGAAGCATGTCTCAGGCCTGCCACTGCAGAGCCTGTGTGTGCAAATTTAACCTGCCATTTCGACCTAGGCCCTAACCTTGCCTTTTATTACATATAGGTCACCCCTAAGGAAGGCCCAAGGCAACGTCATGGGCATGGTGCAGTGTATTTAAGAGTTAGGACATGAACAGTTTTGTTTTACATGTCCTGATAGTAAAAAACTGATAAATGTGTGTATTACTACTGCAAGGTCAATCTCTCCCATAGGTTAGCCTTGGAGCTGCCTTATAACATCTGAAAAGTGTCTCTTCCAATTTGGAGCTGAAAGAAAATTGGAGTTTGGTGTCTCTGCGCTCACAATCTAAAAACACATCTTTTATTGAAGTTGTTTTTTAAATGTCAGGTCTTAAAATGCAACTTTAAGAAAGTGAGCATTTACTTATGTTAACCATTCTGCGCCTCTGCCTGTCTCTGAATGCACATCTGGGTGACAGTTTGGCTCCTGTGCATTCACTCTAGATGGTCACACAAAAGGAGCTGAGGTGTACCCTGCATATCCTGATGGCCCATCAGCTGCCTGGTGGGCATTCCTGATCTAGAGTGGTGGGAGGAGTTGACACTGACACCTGCATTAAGCTTTCCCTGTCCTCACACAAAGAAGTCTCCATCCCCTGTAGTGTGTCTGAAGCCAGGCCAAGGAAGGACAGGGTCTTGTGCACTACAAAGACTTTTCTTTGAAGTTTGCCTACTTCAAAGGCTGATATGGGTATAAGTACTAGACCTGTGACACCATATACTCAGACCACTTCTGGATTGAGGACATTCTGACAGGAAGAAGTGTTGCTGTGACGAGGGACTGCACTTTGCTGTTTGCTTTGCTGTGCTGGCCTGCCTCTTGCTGCTTATCTACTGGGAGTGAAAGGACTGGACTTTGCTTTCTACATCCGGCTTTTAAGGTTTCTATGAGCAAATCTGCCAGCACCTGGGCTCCTCTGCTAAGAGCCCTACTCTACAAGTGGTGCCAAATCCAGTTCCTGGGCCCATGGAAGTGAGTTCTGGTGCAACAAGAAGAAAAATGAATGCCTTGACTCCAAGTGTCATTCAGAACCGGTGCATCATCGCAAAACTCTATGTATCACCGCTGCCTGCACCGAAGCATGGTCCCCGCTTGACACAATGATCACCTGTTACAACCTAGGCCCTGAGTTTTCACTGTGGCACCTCCGAAGAATCTCAGCTGTGGGAATCTCAACCACTGCATCACCAAAATTTGTAATGCACCGCTCTGACTGTGATGCAGGGACTGCTTCGACACTGTGGAATCAATGCAGCGCGACCTGACTTTCAATGCAGCATTGACACATTGTCTCCAGACACTAATTTAATTATCATCAACGCAATAAGGAATCAAGGTATCGTGCCTGCAAACGATGCACCACCTCCCCTGTGCCACGCACCATCCACAGATGTGGATAGCTCAACCACTCTGCACCGCCTTAGGGATCTGACGTATTCCTTGCTACAAGTGACGCATCACCTCCTCTGCGCAACACACTGTCCCCGAGCATCACCATGACAGCGGCCTGCAAAGCAGTAAGGAACCGATGCATCAACTGCTTTTTCAATGCCTCACCTCCCCTGCGCCATGCATCGTCTTTACATTTTAATGCATCTAAGGCACTTTGTCCTGGTCAGGCGCAACCATTGATTTCTAAGAGCTGTAACCTTATTTAATCTTTGAAAATTCATATCTTGACTTGTGTATGTAGGATTTTTGTTGTTTTGGTCTTGATTTAATCAGATAAATATCGGCTATTTACCTAAGCTGTTGTGGGGTCATTTTGTAGTGATTTAACTGTGTTAATGTGTGTGTATACACATACTTTACACATTTCCTCTGTGGACAAGCCTGACTGCTCTTGCCAAGGTACCAAGAGGGTGATGACAGGTTATTCTGAGTGTGTAACTTACTTACCCTGACTAGAGTGAGGGTCCCTACTTGGACAGGGTTCAAACCACTGCCAACTACAGATCCCATTTCTAACACTCTCTTTTGTGGTAGTGTGAGCGAGCAGTTAGCATATCAGATGGAAGTGCTAAGCATTTATTGCACACAAAAAGGCAGTGAGTGAGACCACACTCAATAAAGAAATCTGACACCAATTTGTAAAAAATAGCACATACTTTTATATGAATTTAGATACCGAGACCGTCAGAATCAGGTAAGTACTTTTCAAGTTATTAATTTTTACAGTTTTTAAAAATGGACGTGGCGAGTTCTAAAGTGGGAATGTTATCCTATGGAGGAAAGACATACACTGCATTCAGGTACTTAACAGCGACTTATAGGACCAATCTCCTGGACTTAGGGTAAGTATAGGGAAAGGTCCAAGGCAGCAAACACAAGGAGATAATGGACGGAGCACTGAAAGTTTTCAGACACTCACCCCCCAGTCACAGATCTGTGTTGAATCCATCATCGTTCTGTAGCTCACTTTGCCACCCCAGTTTAGACCCAGCCATATGCAAATCAGTATTGACCCTGTGCCTTATGGGAACAGTCCAGCCCAAACTACCTAGCCAGGTCTTCCCTGGACCGGAAACAAGCATCCTGGGACTGGTTTCAAAGGAAAGGTTCAAGGCAGCACCAACAGGTCACCTCGGGCAGCACTGGGGTGGCTGGGTACAGAGGTGCTTTTCAGCATCGGGTGCCGAGTATTATCCTATGTGGGAATAACATGTGCTTCATTTGGGCACTTCAGCAGTGCAAAAAAGGGAAAATAAAAGGATAATAACACAATGTTACTGTCATTTTATTTTTCCCTGCAGAGGCAGTTTTGCGGGGCGGGGCAGGCCTAGGCTGCTCATAGAGCTGGGGGAGGCGTTGGTGGGGCACTTTCTTAGTGCACATGACAGTTTGGCCGGCCAAACAGTCATGCGCACTTTGCATGTTCTCCACCCAGGTTGTATAACAGCCTGGGTGGAGAACATGCACAGGCTTGTAGTCCCCGTCTGAGCGCTGAACCACAGCACTCAGACATGGTGACAGCAGCATTGTGATTGGCTTAGGAGAGCCTGTTCACTTCCTGCTTCCATTCTGGGACGTGCCAAAAGGGAAGCAGAGGGAAAACGCGGCCAGCCAAAGTGGTAAGTGTTTTTTTTCTACAACCCCACCACTCCCCTCCACAGCCCTTGTGGAAGAGGGGGCCAGCACAAAGAGGCAGCAGGGGGCGTTGGTGAGTCCAATGTGGGTAAACCCAAGGTGGGATTTTTCTCTGGAGGTTCGGGGGACCACGCTGGCACTGTTGGCCCACTTCAATTCGGGCTATGGGGAACGGGTGCAGTGGTGCTTTCTGGAGTCAGGTTTGTTGTGGTCTGGAGTCCTCACAGTTCTTTTGGAGTGCCTGCAGGATTCAGGGAAGCAGCTTCGCTACTCCATGGGACCTCCTGGGCCTTTGTTGAAGGCAGACAGTCCGCCCCGGATTTTGGAGGAATAGCAGCTGCAGGAAAGACAACCCTAGCACAATTTTTTAGGGAAAGCATACAGGCTGGCAGGGTTGTCACCAAGTCAGCTGCTTCTACACAGTACTTGCTTCTCTTTGCTCTACAGTGTACCTCTTCTTCTTGGATCGACAGGAATCTGATTTCCTGGGGCCAGGGGCTACCCAAAATACTAGATTTAGGGGCATTAGGGGAGTGTAGGGTAGTAGCCAATTGGCTACTTACCCCTGGGGTCACTATGTCTCCTATATGACAACTTCCTGTGGAAAGTGGGCATAACCCTGTACCAGAATATGCCATCACCAGGATGACAGACTTTTACATTTCGTTTCCACATCAGGTAGCCCACCTTAAAGGTGGAACTAGCCTGAGGGTGGAGATGCCTCTCTGACTGCAAATATTTCCGCCTGTCCAGGCCAAAATGGGCCTTGGTTAGGGTGTTGGCATCCTCTCACCTCTGAGGGAAGCCAGATTCGCATACCATAGGTGGTGGGCACTTTGTAGCTTCCTGCTTTGGAATGCTAATTTACCAGCCTTCCTCGAGGAGGTGTAAAACATTATTCCTGACCTCCTGAGAGCGTGAACCCTCACCCCTAGGGGTCAGAAACTCATCTGTGGTGGCAGGCTGGACTGAACCAGTCAGCCAGCACACTAAAAGGTTTGTGGGTTTCAGAGGTTACCTCTAAGGTACCCTCTGGGTGCATGTATAGAAAAATCCATCACTGGAATCCGTGTGGGTTTATTATATGAGGTGTTGATACCAAACACCATATGTTTCAGTGAAGCCATTATGTAGCTGAGGAACTTGTTTTGAACAGTACCCATTACATACCTTAATATGTGTTCCCTGCACACTTGCAACATCCAGTAATAGAACTAGACATCACAGAGGCATATCAGCTCATGCAGATATTTATTTTCTCACCTAAAATATAATGCACCCTGCATTAGGGCTCAAAGGCCTGCTGTAGGGGTGACTTAAATATTTTAGATGCAGTGACTTTGTGACTTTGGCATGACACACAGGAGTATTTCATGTTCTGTTTTCACTCATAGTTTGCAAGTTTGCACCATGTAATGCAGCCTGGAATCTGTCTGTGTGGAATTTATCTGTGGGTCCCTTAGATTGGCATGAGATATGCTGTAGTCCTTTGGGACCCTCTTTAGCACTCATGCCCTTGTTACCTGACGTACAGTTTTCTAGGGACTTACAGGGCTAAAGATCTTAGCCAAATGTAGGTTTGCAGCACAATTAGACAACACCTTGTTTTGAGGAAGGAACACTGGCCCTGAGTTCTGGTTAGCAGGCCTCAGTGCACTGTCAAGAGTCGAAGATCAGCATCTAGTAGCTAAAAAGGGGCAACAGTGGGGGGATATCTGCAACAGAAGCCCACATTTCCACAATGCTGAATTATGAGATGATCTTGCTAAGAAATGTGGCACAGAGGTAGAAGATGAGGAAATTCAAAGGGACATTTTAGCAACACCCACAAGTGAGTGTTGGACTATAAGGGTAACAGTGGCATAGCATTGTGGTAGAAACAGACATGTTATAGCAGAGTCATTTATCCCCAAAGAGGAGAGCCTGCTAAGAAGTGTATTATGATAGACTGTGTTGAAGGCAACAGACAACTGAAAGAGATTAACAGACAGATGGAAACATTAATTTGGAGGCCTTCGGTTGACTGAAGACAGAGTGAATCCAAATGACCAGGGGTTAAAAAGGTTGTGGTGGAGGGCTAGTGTATGAGCTATTTAAGTACCCGACTTGCCTGAGTTCTGCTTTAGTAGGGTGAGGTGACATAGGACAAGAGCTGTATGAAGTGATGGAGTATGTTGTTGGCTTCTTGAGTAGAAGGAAGACTGCAGCTGTTTTGATGAATTGGGGTAAATACCTGATTAGTTGAAGGACCAAGTGAAGTGTGACAGAATTCTATGGGACAGAGTGAAAGCTTTGATGATATATGGGGTATAGATGTAGCATCGGGCAAACGTGTTGTTGAAAACCACAAGGATGCGAATGAGCTCTATTGTGCATGTGGTGGTGAGGGTGGACAGTCTGCGTGGCTAAGAAGGGGTGTGACTGGTATGTGAGAGTGTGATATGTGAGAGAAAATGTTGTGAATAAAAGGGGCTTGAGGGTGGTGCAGCTTAGTGTATCCATTGGTTAGAAAAAATAAACAACATCACTGGCATTTAAAGAAGTCTGGGAAAGAGTAGTGCCCTTGGGGAAAGGAATAATGGGTCCTAGATATATTTTGGGTTTATGTATTTAGGAATATGATAATGACTTGGTAGTAAGTTGAGTTACGTTAGTACAGTACTGCAGTGAGGGTGGTAATTATGTGTAAGCAAATGGAAATTTGATGGTGTCCAACAATTTATCAATGTTTGAAAAACTATCTCTTGTAATGTCCAGCCTTTCTGGTTTTTGTCAACAAAAGCACATGTATATTTTCGGTATATGTATACCCTTTGATTTGACCTAACTTGAAGAACTTTAATATACGTGATAGAGCAGCGGTTTGAGAAAAGAAACCTGCTCAAATTAATACCCTCATAATACGTACTAACAGTAAGTAGTAAATTAAAACTAACGTGAACCTGAAACAAACACGAGGGAAATAGCTTTGCACATGTATGCACTAATATGCAATAATATATGAAAAAACTAAAACATATTTGCAGTGTGCTTTGGAAAAAAAGAAAAATAATGCATGACAAGTCGCATGTGCATTTCGTAGTTTGCATGTTGCATCTCGCTTTCAAACAATGAGTAATGCTGTCTTCTGCTTAAGGCTCATGCTAGGTAACTCTAATGAGAAATAGTGCAAAGGGGGGTACACATTAAAAACTACATTGTCATATAATTAATAAATGTTTGTTTTCCATTTGCTATAGCGGGCAGGATGAAACGCCATTTTTTCTTATATTGTCCGAGAAGGGAGGGGTGAACTGAGGAGTGAATCTGAACTGACAAGACAGACGCGCTGTGCATAGCAGAAAAGATGCACGAGTTGAAGGCCATTGTGATGAATGTCTGCCAAACGATGGAGTCGACCGTGGGATCAGTCTTATTCTGCGGATGTTGTCAATGTTATAAATTAAAAATGTTTAAATGTATCTTATGTAGAAAACATGAGAACAAATTAAAAACCAAACTGTGAGAAAGGATGTAGAACAATAAAATGACTAAATTGTAAGGGAAGTCACCATGGTGTGACAGATCCACCTCCCAAGCCCTCCAATCATCTGTCTAGTTTAAAAAATTGTTTCAAATGATGTGGGACGGACATGTAGGTTTTAGGGTATAACTGGGGTGCCTTTAGGGATGTGGTTAAGTTAGCTTGGCTACAGAGAGGGGAGATGTGTCGCTGTCCGTCAGATTGAAGAAAGGCCTAGCTGTTTCTGTCCTGTCCTGTTCTTGTCCCTGTAATCTTTGTTACCTGATTGTATTTCAGGAAACCCCACCATCACCTAGGCCAGGGTAGTGGTTTTCCACAGACCGATAGGTTTGTATTCATTCTGACTCATTTATACAAAATTTACTTGCCGATGGATTTATCGCTGAATTTTTTGTCTCTTTACCTATCCACTCCGTTATAAGTACATGGATACGTATTATTTAGATGAAACTATTGTTTTTTCATCTATCCCCTCCGTTAGGTGTATTTTGTTTTGCATATGATTTTGCTGAAACGTTTGTCTCTTTTATTTATCCACTCCTTCATGCATAATGTCATTACTTATATGATGAGTTTGTATTTCATTTGATGTTACTGATGTTTTTCTCTCCCTTTATGAGTTTCATTATTTGCATTTTTTGACCATATGCAATGAGCATTTGCGTTAATACTGAGATAAAGCTTTATAAACTTTACTGAGTGTTTGTGATTATTTAGCTGACTAAAGGGTTAGTAAGACAGTAAAATCATTCTCATCAACTATTCAACTAATTGGTCCATCGTCCAAGTAGAAGGAAAGTTGATTAATTAATTTAGTAAGCATTCTTATGACGTTATACATGGTTCGTAGAAGGGAAAAGTATTGAACGTAAATAAATTGACCCCATCGCATCAGGGATTCTGGGTGTATGTGTATGGGCCATTGAAATTGAATGAATTGAGTATTGATCCCTGATAAGGTATTGGCCTAGCGCTGGATCAACACCATCTCCAGAGCTTGGTTCACATGGAATGTTTGGCTTTGCAAACTGCAGACGTTTGAACATGCAAGGTTGAGGGGACCAAAGGGGTACTACATATAATATTGCAATGCTGTTCCACGGGTGTTGTATGAGTGGATGGGGTCGAGCTCAAATGTATTTGATATAGAAAAAGGACAGGAGGTCGAGTGAGAATTTGTGATCAATCAATCGGGTAATAGAATGGTTGAGCAGCACAGAGAAGGGTTGTTGTGGGTACTGCCATCAGTTGGTCATCATAGCGATCGAACAGTTAAAGAAAGTTCTAAACAAATATTCAGAATAAAGTGAAAGAGCCACTGCGACATGCACCTGCTGTAATAAGAGAAGAGAGAATGTATAAGGTGCAAAGACATATTATTGCACTAATTATAAATGCTTTAATACAACCCAGGCGAATTTATGGAACACAGAAATCCAACAATAGGTGTCTCACTCTACAAAATAATTTTGGCATAAGGTCTTGCTGCCACATCAGAGTCCTTAATTAATTCTTTAGAAGGCAGGTTCTTCGAACGTCATAATGAAATGCATTGTGAAACGAAAGAACTAATGCTACAATGAAAGTTCAATATTTTAGAATGTGTGACCTGTGCCCGTCTGAAAGTTCCAGTAAATGATCACAATAAAGGATGCTCTGTACCCTGAGTGATGCGTTTCTGGTACCAAATAGTAACTTTTGGATAACAGTATATTTTCATTCCGTGGAATGCATTCTATAAAGTATATTATTGTTTTAGAATTATACTTGGTTTCTTGCAACTTGTGTAAAGCAGGATCCTTTGGAACTTGCGAACAGATAAAGAGTTCATATTTTTTTGAATCCAGATACGTCTTAATGTAGGAGGTAGATAACACGATTTCAATCAACTTTAAAAAAACAGAAGAGATTTATAGCTGCCTATACCTTTAAAAATGGGGCAGGAAGTACCTTGCAGAAGCTACAAGCGGAAGTGATGTAAATTCGAGCGTCTTCGTACTGCTATAATTTATTAAACTTAGCAGGATTTCCAAAGAAATGCAATTATGTATTTTGGCAGCCCGTGCTGCTGGAGGCACGCATAATCTGCTAAAACCAAATAAAATCACCCGGCAGTCAAGTCACTTGCCTAAAGCAAAGAAACAGACCCAGAACGAACAATACATACACACTAACTGGGTGCGTGCAAATAAAAATCAACCAAAACGAAAAAGTTATTCGCAACATTTTAAAATTCTAGTCATTTTGTTTAGAAGAGGCTTTAAACTGAATAATCGAATGTATTTGCCATACACTATGTACTATCAGAAATAAAATGTGTATACTTACAAGCGAACGCAGCATAAAAGCAGGTGTATAATTGTGTTTTTGACCATTGTGCAACATTACTGGACTCCAGACTCGTATATAATGGTGGAACTCATTTGTTTTTTTCACACAGAACTTATTACGTCTGTGCTTTTGTTTGTGAATCAAACATAACACGTTTTCTACCGCTGGGTCTCAGTAAAGACATTTGACTGTGTTGAAGGTAGCCTCAGTCTTGTGATAACTGCTGCTGCCTACACAAACCTTTAAGCCAGGCAGTCACAACTCCGAGGAATGCCCATATGTCTAGCATCTCACAGGATGTAGAACTCTGGGGCATACTACTTCTGGATTGGCCAGTAGCTCTCATTGTTCTACAGTTGCAATTATGATGTCACTAGTTATAGTTCAATGTTGTTAGAGGTTGTTTGCACATTCTTGGAAGCAGTCACTTTGCATGGGGGAAAACATCTGCCGACATTTACCATGGCTTACGAGATACATAGCAAGGTACGCACGTATGTTGAACCCTTCTGTTGACTATGTTAGTTGCTTGAAAATTGATTACTATGTTAACTGATCGTGAACATGATTCATTAATTCATCCCTGTCCACATAATTCCAAGTGCAAGCACAACAACAGAAAATAGAACGTTTCAATTCTTATAGTGTTATACCACAGGTTGTAATCATATTATAGTAAGAAGGAAAGTTCTAGTCAGTGGAGAAAGTACCATGGTAACCAGCGCCTACCCTTACTTGCTCTTTCCCAATAAACTATACATTTTCACCAGTCTCTGCTTCTGTCATTTATAGACCAGCAGATGGGATTTGATGAAAGATATAGATTCAGGTTTTGACCTGCCTAGGTATGTTTGAAAATTGTTGGGTCTATATATTACAAACACAGAGATGGTGAAACATAGTAAGAAAAGGCCACGTGATAGACTATTTTGGCATTCATAGAATGGTTAGTTGGCATCTGTCCTAATCCTTTCTTATTCATATGAGATGTGTATGTAGTGTTCATGAGCCTACCAAAATAAATGCTGCATCTGGGAAGGCTGGAGAACTGTTTGGATCCATAATTAGCTTTTTTGTGGCCAATGCCCCCTTGATAGTAAAGGCAGACAATTCATTCCAGCAGCGTGTGACCTTAAAAGTGCCTTTCTGTAATGCTCAAGCCATTAATGTTGGCATGACTACATCTACAATATTGTTTTTTTATTCAAACTAACGTCTGAAAAAGTGGTCCCTAGCTATTGATAATGTATAATTATTCCCTTAGAGTTCAATTTTGTCAGCTTAATTGGTGCTTTCATATAATTAGAATGCATCAAGCGATGGAATAAGAAAGTGGTTCATTGCTTTTTTTAAAATAAGGATATGGGTGGCTCTTCGACGGGTGCGCCACCGCTTGCATTCAGAGACAATGGGAAGCATTTAACAAATATGTTGCGGACCCTCTGGAGGGGCTATTAATTTAGAACTATGCTATTTCGCAAATAAGCAAAACACATGAGCAAGATCTTGGCAGTTTTGCGAGGCACCTTGGGTGAGGCTGTGCACTAGCAGCTAGGAGTCAATTACATTAACGAGGTAGTGGGTGTAACACCTGTTGACCAGTATGTGATACTCAGGTAAGGGTAGTGGAGTCGACAGCAAAGTACTTTCCTCTGGTGAGGATTTGTTTATAAGGAACAACACATCTACTGCCTACAAAAACAACATCAAAGTACTTTGCTAAGGATTTATTTATAAAGAACGACGCATCTACTGGCCTACAAAGACAGGTGATTGCTTCACTGGTTTTTGCATAGGTATTAAAATGTCTACCAATACACGCAAAACAGAGGTGTCAAATATAGAAGGTTTGCCCGACTCCTAAAAATTATACCTCTGAAGATTGCATAAGAATATAGGTATCGGGTATAAAGTTTAATCACATCTTTTCCTGGAAACCTCACTTGCAAATGGTGCAAGAAGCATTTAGCACTCACCTCTAAGGGTGCTATTAAAAGTGTAACCAAGCTTACAGAAAGCTGTCTGATGTTCCATGATGAAATGTGGCTACCAAAGTATTGTACAAATGTATCCCGTCCCTTATTGACTGTGTATTGGACTAAAACAATTTAGAGGGCAAATACCAGAAGCCTGCACATAGCGTAATGAGTGTCTAATGGTTAGAATTAGGTTTGTGCTCATAAAATACTGAGGGTGCATTTGTGAAATTTAAAGCCAAAGAGGCTTCCACACTTATCAATTGCAGGACTATGTCTGCATTCATTACTGGGTGATAAACCATAATGGACATATACTACTGGTTTGAAAAGTAAGGGTTCATTTAGGGTTAGTCACTATAAATCTATAGTTCCTCCTGCCCTCTCAAATTTGTGATTCCTTCACTGTATTTAGAGTGTGGAGAAGCACTGGGTCTTCACCAGCAGAGTCCCAGATAGCTTTGCCAGTGTAAGCCACAGGCTTGTGACCCACCGCAACCCCTAAATTCATGAACCAGGGACCAGGACACATGTCAGGCATAAATCACTTACCAAACAACAGGGCCCATCACACATTACCCATAAATGATCCCTGAAGACGAGCCCTGGATCGGGGGGGTTTAATTTGTCAGTTTTGTATAAGTCTACTTCTATACTTCACATTAATAACACACTCTAATCATTTCCTAACTATTCATAATTTCAACTGTCTTCTTCTGGTCGATGGACCATTACTTGACGAGTTGATGGTGACTATGATTAACTAAACAGTTTAACACTCTAATTAAATAACCACAGAGTCATTTATCTGATTAATAATTTTATCTTATTCATTTATATGCTCATAATTCAGATTATCAGTGCACACACAAGATCACACATGAGAGAACTGTTATCAAGCAATGTAATCAAAAAGAATCATTGGCTTCAACATCAAAACGTGCATAAGGATAGGGGAAAAGAAGGTACAGCAAAAATAATTTACAGAAATATATTGCAGAATTAAAGCATTTAAGGAGGGCGATACCTACCAAAGAATCAGGAAAACTACTTCCTTGGACGAGGTTGTGGTAGAGATCCTCAGAGATAGGCTCCAAAGGATAAAGTTAACAGTACAGGTGCATTTAAGTTATTCAATAAATCAGAAACAAGACAATAATCTCCCAACCTATCTACCTTGATCTAGTTCTCCTCGGACGCAGTCTCCTCCCAAGCACTCCCGCAACGTTCTCGTACCTAAAGTGCTCTCTCTCAATGCTCTCATTTGGACGCTCCGGTTCTTGACTAAAGCACACCCCAATTGGGATATCAATTATACCCTAATTCTCAACTCACTATCTTACAATGTTGCAGTGTCCGTAGAAACTCAGCCTGTGATTGGTTAGCATGGATCATGTTAGAGTCTCCTCATCAAGTTCTCATCACCAATCCATCCCATGCTGGTTTTAGCAAAGGAAGTATTAAGAATAAATGCAATCATATACTACTAATGTCACTAGTTATACATTTTGCAACATTCTCATATTATGACATCCGCTTCACATTCAATTGCACTTAGCGATGACAGTTCCCACAGTCGCTGTTGCATCTTGGCACATAAATAGGCTTTCCTGTTTTCAGTTTCTATTTTTGGCAAATTCTGGTGGGGTTTTTTCAGTGTTTTCAAGTGATTTCAGTACCTTAAAAAACAGTAGTCATCAGTGGTTACACATTTTCGCGCCATTAAAAACTACAGAAACAGTGTTTTTCCGGTGTTTATGGTACATTTTGCTTTTATTATTGCTTGTTTTCTGCACTGATAGCGCATGGTATATAGACAGTGTAAGTATAGTGATTATGAGGTCCAAATAGATTTTTGCAAATTAAACTTATTGTAGTACACCATACAATACTTCTTCAGTGAGTCTTTGGTCATGTGTGCTCGCTTATTCCTTCCCATGTAATCTTCTGTGAAAAGGCCCTCTCAACATTGGCACTTGAGATGGGCAACGCCAAAACAGCCAGTACACAATTTGTTAACTCTGGCCAGTGACATAGCTTTCCATGCCAATACTGGTTCACTTGAAGATTGCAATTCTCAGGGCAGGTTCTGCAGCATTTCACTGATCTGGGCGCTTATGCCCTCAGAGTTATTGAAGCGGTCAAAAATGAAGCAGCACTTTTGAAACTACTGAGGAAATTCCCCTTTACAGAAGGGATCTAGAAGAGAGTACCACAGTGTTTATGTGCAATAGGACACAGGTCAACATGGCCTTCACCCGGATTACATCAGCTGGTGCACTCAGTAGTTCGTGAGCAGGCAGAGCTTTCAGTGCATGCGTACTTCTTACAGACCAAGACAACCACATGCAGGCTCGGACAAGAGGCCATTTTCATGCCGGCCCAAATCTCGTACTAAAGTAAATAAGCACAAAAGAATATTAATTCATGAAATGTAACCCATTATGTCTACCTCCCACCATACTATGACCCTGTATTAATTATTACCTAGAGAAAGCTATTAATTTAAAGCAGCTTTTCTGTTATTAATGCACAACATGCAAAATGTGCAATGTACAACACAACATAAATATGCACTAGTACGAGTTTTCGAAACGCAAACAGTTAATACGTACTCATGCCATCATGGTTCAGTATATTAAGTAAAATGCGTTTGCCCCATGTGTGTGTTCAGGGTTAGTTAGTCCATGCAGTTAATACATTATCATGGAGGTACTTAATTTCATGAGGATGTAATTTTACAAACCTCACTCCATCACTTGCCAGGTCACAGTGGTGCTCGCCCGCTCTGTTTAGGGTGAGAGGGTCTGTCACTTATTTTCCCTACGTGGCCACGAGTAGAGAAAGGGTACAGAAGCCACAATACACAGGGAGAAATCTCCCTGAGCGCCATTCCCATTGTTTATTTTTCCTGAAAACAAACCCTGCTTTGGAAGATTGTTTACAGAAAACATAAAAAGTTTGCAGAGCAGGTGCATCAAACATGACACCTGCTTGGTAAAATATCAGTATCTTCAAAGGAGCCACCACATTGGCACAGAGATCACCACCTGTCTGAAGGGGAGCTCTAAATATGGCAGCCAGTCATCTTCCAAGGGAGCAGAGGCCATACGTCTCCTGACATCTCAGGCTGCGGGATGCTTGCCAGGCTCTAAACGAGCATTTTCATCTCCTTTGCAAAAAATAAGGTGTTTGCAGAAATTCAAGAAACACTCCAGCTAACTGTGATTAATAAGAGAACCTTAAACAGCCATCGTTGTTCACTCATCTGAGACTGATCGTTTGTATGTGGAAGGGAATAGATCTTTGAGTGCATTTTGGTCTGTGACGTTGGAGATTGGGTTGAAAAGTTATATAGTTTTTTCCCAACAAATATTTCCATTATCTTTGAATCAGAATGTCTAATTTTACTCATCTTGTTTTAACATGGCCTTTATTCATTTTTCGAAGGAGTTTGTATTACCCTTCATATCATAACTCATAACGACATCTATGACATAATTCTGTCATGCAATCAATCTATCATTCAATCATTCAATCATTCTATCATTCAGTCTATCACTGCAACATTTGCAATGAAATTATTGATGAGAAAACTGTGTATAGGGTGCAAGTTATAGTTACCTTGGGGCACCAGCTTCTAATATACATGTTCCACAACTGTTACACAAATTATAAGTGAAGCACCTTAACAAACTGGAAGCTTCTAGACATCAGCCTTTGGCATTGGACACGGTCAGGAGGCAGGGATTACCACTGTTTATGAGCTGAGCCCCGTGGTAGCTGTGGCACACAACAGGCAGAGGCAAAGTGTAACATATTTATGCAGCACTCAAACAGTAATAAAGTCAAAACAGAACATAAGAAAAATCCAAACAATTTAAATAACTAGAGTAAATTGTAATAAATAAAATGACACTTAAAACACAATAAGTAGAACTGGAGTTATGACGTTTTAAAGTTTAAATGTGAAAATAGCACACAAATGTGTTAAATGCTAGCCTCAGTCATCGGGTTGCGTCTGACAGGAAACATCCTTTACCCCGCTTGCTTTACTCCGCATGCCATCACCCCACGGTTTTTACTCTGCAAAAACTTGTACAACGCAGGGCTTTACACCGCAAAACTGCTACAATGCATTCCCCAAAGTAACATCCCCCCTGGAGCTAGAATAGTAATTGCGTTGGAATTGGGAATGCGTTGGAATGGATTGCATGTAAAGCACTGCGTTGTAAAAGTTAATGCAGAGTAAAAAATGCGGGGAAATGGCATACGGAGTAAAAAATGCGGGGTAAATTGTTCTTTTCGCGTCTGACTGGTTCCTAGGTGCAAGTTAAGGCTATTTGCGATGGTGGGTGTATCAGATAAAGAATCCAGGTTCAACCTGGTCAGAAGTTTTATCTTCTGACTTTTTCCTCAGTGGGGCAAGGCAGCAGGCTGTGTTGTTGAAGAGGGCTCCACATTGTTGAATAGCCTCTGGACGTGGACTCTGAGAAGCCATTGAATTTTGAAGAGAAATTGTATTTAGCACCAAGAGACATCCTTCATTGGCTGAATACTTTTCACAACTTTGACGTCTATTGAAGATTTCTACCTTCGGACTTAGTCACTTTTATGGAGCTCTGATTCTTCCAATGGGGCAAGGCTGTAGACAACGAGGGCTCCACAAGTACAGATACCATCTCCTTGAGAAAGCTCTGAATTGGATTTGCTGCTTGGGAGAAGAACATAGCAGGAGCTACCAGAATCTTTGTCCCAGGAACAATGCACCTTTGTCAGATCAGCTTGGCAGGTTGGCCTCGGTCCCCTATTCGTTTCTAGAGCTAAAGGTTGGAAAAATGTTTCTAAATTCCAGGTTTCAAGATTTGTTAGGAGGTGTATACTTTGACACACCAGCCAATGGTTCAGGACTTTGGGGACATCACTTGAGTGCCAAGACTCACTTCAGCAGAGTTCAGGGCAGGCGTCTTGAAATTAATAAGGCAAGATTAAAACAAAGGAGGATGTCCTATTAGGTTCAATTGGCCTTTGACATCCATATGTGTAAGTGACTAGGACAGGTCTACATGTTTCAGCTCCAAGGTGCAAATTTGCAAGGCTTTCTTCAGGACCAGTAATGACACGAGAGGTATGCACTCGCTAAAGTGCACCCATCACTGTGTCATAGATAAACCGCAAACTTACGGTTCGGCTTCCAGCGTTCTCTGAAAGGAAACTATTTATAATCTGGCAGACAAAAAAACATATAGCAATATACAAGTTGTTCTACTACTGAAAATCGTTCTGAGTATTGTTGGTGTACCCATGCTATCACCCGTGCCGTTCACAGCGTGTAGTCAGCTATCCAGACTATGGTGCCTATTTTCTCACGTATCATGCACACTTATTGTGCACCTGCGCATAATGATTATTTCCGTGATGATTTTCTAAAGTGAGGGGTATTGTGAGTCAAACGACCCCTTTACTATCAATGCTTAATCAATGTTGTGTGGTGACATTCTTGTACCGTAACTTACAAATTCACTTTGTTTCAACAATGGGAGCATTATGCAAACGTGGTGCTTCCTGTCATATAAACAAGGAGGAGAAAAGGAAAAACATCCTAGGTTCAAGGCTTACATAGGACGATGATTAGTCATACCCCATGGATCCCGTTGAGGAGCGTTGGCTATAGTCACACTCTAAATGTAGATTAGGGACAAAGAGAATAGTATAGCATCAGACACGATTTAGTATGTCAAAAAACTAGTGTCCGTTATGAGCCACTGGTGTAACTTACTCCGTCAAGCACAATCCAGTGTGGTAATCTCATCTAACCTTTATACTGCATAGGATACCATTTAGTATTAAAAACTAAATGTGGGAAATAGGGGAACTTATACCCAAGCCCCACTAAATTGCCAAAATGTTTTTGCCTAGTGGCTCTAAGTCCTTGGCATTCATCAGGATGAATATCGGATCCTCCAATAGAAAATATACAATGCACATGCCACTATGTTGGTGGCCTAACCCTTGTTATCTGGGCCAAATGGAGGAAGGGCTCAGGAACCCCTGTAGTCACACAATATAGGGGAGAGAAAGGGATTGACAATCCTGCTACATTAAAATAGAAAACCTGCTGTAGTTAAAGGTCCTCCATGTTCAAAAGTAGAAAGTATTGCTCCCCACCACTACCCACTTACTACACCAAGGTGCGTTTCTCGCAGTCAACCTACTGGTATTGGCTCCTTCCTCCCGATGATCGTGGGAGTCACTGAGAAGCCATCTTAAATATACTCCTTCACTCTCATGTGTTTGGTTGAATGTATCCCCTGATCTGTATACAATAAGGTGAAGGCGGAAGGTGTAGGCAAGATCCAAAAAGGCAGCCAAGGGGCACTTGCCGTGACTGGTTATAACTTGATCGACTGGGCTTCACATCCAGCTCCCCTAATTACCGAATTGCCCCATACTGCTGAGGTCCCCGCCGAAGGCCCTCTCATCGGGTTGTGGTCGGCATCCAAAAGCGGAGGCCACTGGCAAGCCCTGGCAGTAGTGGCTGAACGCATACATACCAAACCTCCTGATTCAGGTGGGAGGCTACTGTAAGAAAGTGGCTCTGTGTATACTAAACCAAAGTAAGTTCACAGTCCGCAGAGGTTTGGCAGAGGCTAAAGTTAGATATAACCTTACTCTCTAAAGGGGTAGCTTGGTACGGCAGTATCAGAGGACAGTGTAAAGCATTTGGTGTACACACTCAGTCAGCAAATGGTCTCACACACTCAAGAACTGAACTCTAGGCCAATTGTTCTGTATATAAAAATATATAGTAGTTTTATTTTAGAACCAACAATAGGTATCAAAATACTTTCTCAGAATAAAATGCTGTAGTTGTATACTTTTAATAAGCAATAGACTTTTAAATGCAATAGTTACAGTTGTTGCAATAGGCAACACAATTCAAACACAATTATTACATTAAGCTCAATGGGAGTTTTTAAATAAATGCAATTTCAGTTACTTTGCGATGATTCTCTTACTCAGGGTTGGATCCTGGATTCAGCCCTGGTGCATTTCCTGTAAACAGTTGAAAGAAATCGTTTTTGTTACACAGGCGATTTTTAAGGAATATTTGTATGTTTCAAAAATCGACACTTAAAAGAATTTCTGGCAAAAACCAGGCAATGTTATCCTATGGAGGAAAATCAAGTTATCGGTAAGTACAGTTGTGATTACTTTTCAGGGTCAGTGCTGGGCACCAAGATCCAGCACTGGGATCTCTCCTGATAACAGGTGAGTAATTTCGTTTTCGTTATTCGGCTGATTTTTTGTGAATATTTTAAAGTTTCAAAACTCGACACAAAAGAATTTCCAAGTGAAACCAGTCAATGTTACCCTATGAGAAAATGTAGGTTATAGGTTTTCAGGTAAGTACTCGACTGGCAGAGTTAAGGTTCTGGGCATAGACTCAGGGGTCTCCCAGGGTTAGGTAGGTACAGTTGGTACACCCTAAGCGGCACAGGGGCAGCCGGGTGCAGAGAGAGTTAGGCCCAATGTTAGCCTATGACGGTCAGGGAGCCCTTGGTTGGTGGCTGCTAGCAGGCAAGCCACGCCGCTGTGGGAGCTGGGCTCCTGGTCACTTACACAGGGCAAGTGGGGAAGTAGAATAGGATAGAAGTTGCACTTCCAGGGGCACTCGGGCGGCTGGGTGCAGGGTGCTTTTGAGCCGTCGGGCGCTCAATGGATTTCAATGGAGAAGCTACCAGATGAACAAAGGCTGCAAGCTCGGGGACAGAGATTCTTCAGATGCGACCACCACTTCGAGAGGTAAGTTGGGAAGCTGTAGATTAGGTAGGCACCCAGGAGCTGGGCACAGGGGGCCGCAGGGCACCGGCTGCAGGGCTGTCTTTTCGCGGCGGTAAATCTTACCCTCTGCTGGTCCTGGTTGGAGGGGTCCTTGGTTCTGAGGCTGCAGGCGCCGCCAGGAACGGCGAGGAGGGTGCTTGGGTGCTGGATTGTGGGTCACAGTCACCGGGGGGATGTCCTCGTGGTCTTTGTCCACTCAGGCACAGGCCGGGCTCGGCGGGTGCAGAGTGTGCAGGAGTCGCGGTTCCTGGCTGGCACCAGGGGTTTGTTGCTTGCTTTGAGCAGAACCACTGCTCGTGGGAGTCCCAGTCTTTTAGAGTCACAAGGCAGTCAGGTCCTCCGGGGTTTTCGAGGTTGCTGACCACTGGAGACGCCGGGTTTTAGCAAGAGCAGGTTCGAGGGTCGACAGGCCTGTAAGGCTGGGGCCAAGTCAGTTGGTGTCTTCCTCTTGTAAGCAGCTCCACGGCAGGGCTTCTTTCTTCTTGTTCTTCTTGCTTGTTTAGGAATCGGGATCTGAGTAAGGAAGGTTCAGGGTGCGCCTAAAGACTAAATTTAGGGGCGTTACTGGTAGGTAAAGGGCAGGGACCAATGGGTCCCTTCCCTGGGGTGGGTACACCCCCTATCCTGCCACTCTTCAGTGGGAGGGGGGCAGGAGCCTAGTCCTTATTGGACAGGGCTCCCCATCTTCAAGACGGCGAGAGCCCAGGAATGTGCTTCACCTCGCCTCCCCCACCTGAGGGGTGGGGTTGGCAGAGGCTGGCACACCCCCTTTCCTCACTTGGGGTGTCCCACCAGTCTTCCCACTAGAGTGGGGGTCAGAGCCAGGGGGGGGCAGTTGCTGAGTACAGCAAGTGGCCTGGAGAAGCTCACAAAGGTGGCATGCCTTTGATGCTTCCCCTGCCCATCCTGGGGGAGGAGACCTAGCACCTCACCCAGGATGTGCATTGTTGCAGACCCACGAGAGCGGATGGCTCTCTACCCAGGGGTCCAGCAGACTGGCAGCCTAGGCAGCCTCTCAGTCAGGACGCTGGTTGTTGGTTAGGTTCAGGGGGCATCTCTAAGATGCCCTCTGTCGTGATTTTTCCTTAAATCCCGCACTGGCATCAGTGTGGGTTTAATGTGCTGAGAAGTTTGATACCAAACTTCTCAGTCTTCAGTGTAGCCATCATGGTGCTGTGGAGTTCGTGATGACGACCTCCCAGCACCATATACTCTTAATGGCAGCACTGCACTTACAGTGCCCAAGAATGGACCTGGGTACTGTAGGGGTACAAGGCTCATGCACCTGTACCCTCACCACTGGCATAGTGCACCCAGCTAGAGGGGTGACTGAGGTATGCCAGAGAAGTGTGTTTATGGGCATGGCACACAGGGATGTGTGCCATGTCGACTCTCTGTTTTGTTCTGCACCAAGACACTCATCCTGCAAGGGCAGTGTGTGTGTGTCAGGGTACAAGGCCTCTAAGGGTGGCACAATAAGTGCTGCAGCCCTTAGGGGCCTTCTCTGGTCACAGTGCCCTGGGTACCTAGGGTACCATTTACCAGGGGCTGACCTGTGGCAGAGATGCCAATTGGGTTTTGTTTTGGGGAAGGAACACAGGCCCTGGGGTCCTGATTGGCACGGCCGCAGAGCACATCAAGTCAAAGAGCATCAGTAGTCTGGCAACAAAAAAAGAAAGGGGGGGGGGGGTTTACTGCAACAGAATCCCACTTTCTCACAGCTACCGATTGTCAAGGCTAGTCTTTCGCCTCCAGATTCCTGCATTCAAAAATCTGATTTGTGGGTTTCGGCTGACCACAACTGGTCTAGTGAGACTCGAAGTATTCACTGGCAGTAACCTGCTCCTGCAGGCCAGTGCACAGCATTTTTGTCAACTGCTGTCTTTCTGCCTTAGCGCTTTCTCAATACTCCTGACAGGTAAGGGAAAAAAACATGTATCTGCATTTCTGATATTCTGTCCTGCAGCAGCACACTTTCAAGTCCTATACATGACAACAGACCCAATTTAGGCCACGATATAGTCAATGGGAGAAGTACATTCTCCTGATTATTTTTCTAAAATCTCCCACGTCTAACATCTCTCCTCTTCTAAAATGTTGGCATGTATTGTAACGAAACTCGAGGGGGCCCCCCCGGCAAAGTGAATTGAGGGGGCTCCCCACGCTCAGGACAAAGTCAGGAGCTCCCAGCTACCACCAGTGCACAGTGCTTGAGGGGGCCCCCTGGAGCTCAGGGCCCCCTGGAGCTTGGGCCCCCCGCAGCATGGGGGCTGCGGTGGCTGTTGTTATACCACTGCGGCCAGTAGCTGAGGGAGGGGGATGAGGAGCAGCTGTGGGGTCACCTGATATGATGGGAGAGGTACCCCTGGGGGAGCGTAACTCCGCTTGTCTGGCATCCCATTAGCGATTTGCGACTAAACACTTCAAAGCCCAACGTGTGAAGATTGACCCAAGACTTCAATTAAGACAACTAAATACCTGCTGCTTTTCAAGGAAGCACTTATGAAGTACAAAACTTCCTAATGTAGGATCCCTTGGCTCTGTCACATTACTCTGATATTACCTTGCTCTTGCCCTCCCTGCACTTCCTAATAACGGCCATAGCATCCACCATCAGCTGTCTACCGAAGACCCTCAAAAAAAAAGTCCTTCTATTTTTCCTTATCTTATTTTTTGCCCATAATAATCAGCAAGAGGGGCAGCATACTACTTTGAGGGATATAAAGTAGGCCAATAATGCAGACTTGTAGCTCCCTCCTCCTACAGGCCCACACCAGATAAAAAAAACAAGAGGGCGCACATAAACTGCGAGAAAAGGAATAAGCATATGCGATGCAATCGGTCTTGCCTTTGTGAAAGTTAAAGCTATTGGCGTTGTAAATGGCATTGTTTTGTATGGATTTTGGTTTGTTTGTAATGGAGAGGATGTATGTTGTATGTAGTGGAATTATGTGGTTTGAATTGGAATTAGTTGTGAAATTGTGTGGGATCAAATTTTATGGTGTGTAGTGTATTTGTGTAGTGGAATTATGTGACATGGTGAATAGATAGTGGTGAGAGCATTACTTCTAGAATATTTGATTTTATCACAGTTTCGTATCATCTATGTATTACAGTGCATGTCATTTGGCAATATTTCTACGGGAGGTATTTCCTGTTGTCCAAACATTAGGGAATGTTCTATGAGCATTCGTTATTGACGTGCCTGTCTTTTGCAATGTTTTTCCTATCCATACAATCGTGGGAGCCCATAAGAAAACTGTGTGTGTGTGTGTGTGTGTGTATTTACAGAGGGAGGTGACCCGTGGGTGTTATCAGTGGGTGAGCACAGATGGGAAATTGTGTGCTCAGAGAAAGATGGCAATGCCAGGATCGGTGTGGTATTTGCAAAGACACTAGGGAGATTGCCAGCCATGTGAGTTACACTGTGCCAACTTGCGCACAAGCATCAACAATGGCGAGGTTTGTGGCTGGCTGCAGCGTCGACAGGGACTGGCTATAGCGGCACCGGGCAATTCCTCGGTGGGCCGCCAGATTGGCCGGTCAAGCACTTTGCCTGGGCTGGTTTTGGTTCCTAGTCCGGCCCTGAGCGTCGATACAGCTCCCAGGGGAATTATATTTTAAGAGGCATTAGAAACGAGCAGCCACAGAAAATATGCATACTGGTGAACCTAAATGTAGATACCGTATATCCTCAGAGACCCGGAAGGGAAAGGGCGGCGCTATACGGAAGTTCGGAGAGTATGTTCATTTACACAGCAGCGTGGTCTGGCAACAGAATGAATTTGATTGGTCAAAGCTTAAGCACTAACCTTCCTGGTGGTAAAGTAAAGCACAAGTGGACAAGGTACAATGTTGAATTGGATTTAATGTTTGTCGTGTGGTAAATATCATTTAGGGGAAGAAAATAAAAACTTGTGAAATGATTCACTCTGTACCTGGCCAACATCTGCGTGTGCGTTCCACGTGTCCTGCTGCGCTGAGAGGTGGCAATCCACCATTTGGAGAAATTCAAATGGCAAAAGGGGGCATCCAGCATGCATCTGTCAATCAACCTCAATGACCTACTGCACTCACAACCTCCAGGAAGAGGAAGGTTAGAAAAAGTCAGGCGGCACCACCAAATTGGATGACTCAGTCATGTGATCCTCAGCATACTAACACCCACACAAGAGATCCATAGACTTTCTCACAAGCAATGCTTTTTTTTCAAGATATGAAATGACGTTTTCAAATGCCAATACACAGTGACTTCAACAAGACAAGCAGCTACTTACCAAAGAGAAAACAGCTGCTGTAGTTATTTTGCCCTGGAGCATTCATTAAATAAAGCTGATCACTTTCAGCTAAAGTGCCCTTGTGATTAGATTACATTGTGTGGGCTGTCACAACATTATTTGTGCCTGTTCCTGTTTTGTACATTTTCCTTCTCTGCAGCCTTCTTAGATTGTTTGGCTCTGTGTCTGCCTATGACATACTCCTGTGACAGTAAATACATGTTCTTCTAGAGACGAAGTTCTTTGTGATTGAAACTCAGGAGCAGGTCTATCACTGTGCTGCCTGTGGCAAGTGCAAACTACACTCATTTGACACAATTTAAAATACAATTTTTTGTTACATGCATTTAACCCCTTCAGTGCCCATGACGAGCTGGACTCGTCATGGGCCGCGGTGGCGCTATGCCCATGACGAGTCCAGCTCGTCATAGACCCCGCCCGCCAATGCAACGGCCGGCACTGGGCGGGGAAAGGGGCGGGCACTGAAGGGGTTAATATGCCAGTTTCAAAACAACTAGTAGTTTCAAATAAAATTCACTATACAATAGAATTTTTGGAAGTCCTTTACTGTAGCCTTGTTTTAAATAAAAACCAGCATGAAGAGCTTTGGCGGGAGCAAATTCAGACGGGGTCATAGCGGCGCTACACGAAAGTCCGGTGAGTATGTTTGTGTGCACATCAGAATGCAGCAGGGAGGGGCTTCTTCACCTGAGTGACTCTGCTGGGATTAGTGACAGACTGAGTCATTTGCACAGAGTTCAGCAAATAATAAGAATAAAAATCTGCAGGAGGAGCCAGGGAGTGGGAGCTTTGGCATGAGCAAATTCTTTGGGACCTTATAAGCATTTAGCCATCACACACAACAGACAGAGGGGCTGAATGTGGCGCAACATACAGAGCTGTCGACTTTGGGACTGGGGACCCGAGTCTCAGCGTCAGCTCTCCACTCCCTGATCAGCAACAAATTAAATACTAATTAAAATAGACAATCTCACAACAAAAAAAGTAAATGAAACAATGCCATATTAGTAAATGGTTGAACTTGCTGAAGCCTACAGAATCGGGTGAACAAAAGCCTTCATGAACGTGTAGAGGATCGCATGCCGTGTCATGATGAAGCATTGCATTGTGATGGGATGGCCAACCAAAGGAAAGGTTGCATGCCCAAATGGGAAGAGGGGCCATCGCGTGATGTGAAGGAGTGTGGCCATGTTGAGATGGAAGCCTGTGGACGACCAAAAGAAACAATTTGTTAAGTCGCCATGGGGCGGAAACAGACATAGAGAGGAGGGACAAACACCAGTAAAAAGCCAGCATTTCAGAATGCCACAGGTAACAACAAATGGCAATTGATGAGCGTGCCAAAAGTCCACAGAACAGATATCAACATGTCTTGCATACAGCGCATGAGCAGTCTGTGCTTGACCTAAATGGGAAAGCTGGAAAGTACCACTGTCTCCAGAGAAGCCTCCCCCAGAGGTACAGTGCAAATATGTTATTAACGGATTCCACAATATCATTGTAGTGCTGGTGCAAGGAGCTGAGACATCTATTCCTGAGGTAGGAAAAGGAAGAAGAGAGCCCAACTGAGCAAAGCACCAATCACGTTTCCCTCCCGGTCCAAAAAACAATATGGTTTGAGAGCAGCTGTGTTTGTCTTTGTAAACAGTGAAGCGCACCCTGGTTCTAAGGCCAAAAGAGTCACATTGGTTGATAATCCAGAGTCAAATGGTCAACAGGGCTCATCTTCAGAGAACAAAATGAATCTGAAAGTGCAGTTAGGTACCAAGGAAACTATAAAGGATCCCATTATCTTCAAAGAAAATAATCCAAAAATACCTTGTTAAAATTCCAGTCAATGACCCAAGTGAGAACCAGCAAGTGCCCAGTGGCGACCTCCTTGTACGTGAAAACCCCACACGTCAACAGCCAACTACACAGCAAGTTAGCACTCCCCATCACACATTGCAAATGGAACAAGACAGTAGGGCCCTTTTCATCCCCCCACAGGAGACCTAGGAAATCAATGAAGCAATAAATAACAATGAAGCGGGCTGCACAGTGATGATATTGGGTGCATTCTTTCATTATATCTGGAACTAGAAGAAGAGTGGTCCACCGTTAAAACAGTTCTGGGAAACCCACTGAAAGTATCACCAAGACAGGAGGATGAAAGTGCGGGTGCAATAACATTAGAAATATCAGAAATTTTATCTGGAACCACATAATCAATGAGAGCAGGCACAACCAGAACACCATCTCCATCTTCCTTCCAACTGCCTCAGTAAGTTTCAGGGGTTGGCATCCACAGAAGAAAGAACAAATGCAGGACAATAGGTGGCATCCAATGGAGAATACAAGACTTCTCAAATGCAGACAAATTAGACATCCATCTTGGTTCTGGAATCCAAACTGAAATACAGGATTGCCATTGACTCGGAATGGGAAAAGCTTAATCAGCTAATCATCAAGGAACAAAAATCTTTTAAAGACTTAGATGAGAAATTTTTCTGCATTTCTCTTATGCAGAAGATCTCATGTCTTCCGGAAATAATGGCAACGCTGATTCAAGTGGTGGTACTTGTGATGCTTTTTTTTCCAACTTGTTATGTAGTTTTTACACATTTTTTGGATTAGTTTTTCACTTAGACCCAGGGATTTCATACTGTTAGGATAACGCTGATTCAAGACCTGACCTGACGGGGAAATTCACTAAGAAAAACAACGTCCATTGTGTAAGGAGTCCACCTAGTGAAAACCTCTCCACTAGTAAGTCCATTCTTAATTCTGCCGGTTGCCAAGATGACGTTATACTTCCCCGTCAAAAGGAACAAATCTAAGCATTAAGGCCCACACATGTAGAACAGATGCATGACAAAGTTAAGTCCAAAAACGACCTTCAGGTAGTAAGTGATACGATACGGACTGAAATAGACAAAGGGGAAGTCCAGACACTCTTAAAGGGCCCTTCACTATCTAAGAAAAATAAGAAAAGGCTAAAGAAATTTAAAAAAAGAGGAATATTGATTTACGTCTAGTGTCAGAACTCTGGGTCCGATTCACAGAAGTAATCAGAGATCAAATCCTTAACTTACTACTTTTGGTATTCACAGAAGGCATTTAGTAGTAGTAAAGTTAGGATTTTGTCTTAAGTCTGTCTTAAGTCTGTCTTAAGTCTGTCCTAAGTTTGTCTTAAGTTTGTCTTAAGTCTGTCTTAAATCTGTCTTAAGTCTGTCTTAAGTCAAACGTAAGTCAAACTTAAGACAAAATCCTAACTTTCCTACTACTAAATGCCTTCTGTGAATACCAAAAGTAGTAAGTTTAGGATTTTGTCTTAAGTTACTTCTGTGAATTGGGCCCACTAATTCCCCTTTTTCAAAACTGCTCAAATACCATGGCCCTGCTAGCTGGCTTAGATTTTAGTATGTGGAAGACCAATATCTCTCAGGAGGCAACCGTATCAGACCTTAGTAAACGCATCCCTTTCTCCTAGTAGTGGTGAATAATGATCAAGTAAAAGTAACAACTGGACAAAGTTAGTAGCAAAGAGGACGAGCAGATAAGGTTTTGAACACAGAGAGAAACGTTTGAAAAATTGAGGAATTTCATAAAGCTTTATAGCAACTGATTTCAAAATCTCTCCCTCTCTATACCTCTATCTTTCTTTCTCTCTCTCCCATCCATGTGTCTTTTTTTCCTCCTCCCTTCTTCCCTTTCCCTCTCCTCCTCCCCCTCTCCCTAGTCCACATCTGCCTTACCTCGGAGCTCAGCTAAATTAGTATTCTTGTATTTTGATACGTCTTTAGATCTACAATCGAATGATTATATTTGGTCTCTTCTTGCATGCTATGATGTTTCACAAATATGTTCCCTATTGTGACTATCAAATACCCCGAACCTCCCCCTTCCCCCCTTCTTTGTATCCCCAAATAACAATAAAATACTTTTAACAAAAATAAAAGTTTCCAAAGCAACGCAATTCGAAGGAATCTAGTATCATTATAGTGGATAGGAACCGTAATTTCTAGGACCCATAAATGGAATTCCCCTAAGGGAGTTGAATAGAGACCATCCAGTGACCGGGCATAAATCAACATACAAAATATCGACAATATCACAGAGCAATACTCTGTGCTCCTCGAGCTTAGTCTGTCAAGAAGAAAGACCAACACCTGGTGTAAAATCAAACCAAAATCTGTCTGCCATAGCTTAGGTGCCAAGGGGGAGCTGGTTCAAGGGGCGGATAGTACACAGGATGTAACCCAAGCCACTGCACTGGATTCAGTAATGATGAGTGTGAGGGACAAGACCACAGAACAACAGGAGATACAAATTTGCAAATTCAAGATTATAGAACTCACTGGAAAAATGGGTTGTCAAGAAGGTCTGCATGCTGTTTGTGCCAATATCATACAGAATCTGCGGAGCATGTCATTTGTTGTTGTCCAGCTCTGCAGTCCCCAAGGCGCATGTATCTCAGAACCATGTTCGTACAACACGGCGTAAGAACATGCAAGGAGGCCTTAAGGCATATATACACCACCATAGTCCCGATAGAGCTCGCACGAATTGGGAAGTTTTATGCGGCGGCTGGACTGTCCTTACGATCAGCCCGCAAACTGACAACAAACGAACTTACGAATCACGGAACACCTCTAATCGCTTTTGCTTAGTATCGCCCTTAATACTACTACTGTCCATAGCAACTTTTTACTAGTTTATAGACTTTGGTGATGTAGCTATGCACATTCTTTGCATGTAATACCAAACACCTGTTTTAATTTTAAATGTATTTTTTATGCGGACTACGATTGTACTTGCCATCTAAACCCTATTCAGATTTTATTCATTTTATCTTTACCTCTTCTTAATTTGTATTTATCTGTTCTGCTTTTGTAAAGGATTTTAAGTAATCATACACTAAACTCGACTTGACTAACAGGAGATACCCGTCCACAGATAAGGCATTAAAAGGAAACTACAGCAAACACGCTGAAGTACGAGATATCCCATGCCCGCATAGTAATGAAAATAAAATGTAATTATTCTATCCAGGATACAAAACCTGTGGCAACACAGATATCCTGAACCAACATAATATCGCCAAGCTGTGCAATGCACTGCCAGATGCAAGGAAAGTATCCTCCATGGACTTTGTATCACTATCACTAAAGCCGAAAGTGGAGGGGGAACTGAGTGAGCAGACAGAAGTCACCTTTGCTAATTTTACATAGAATTATTAAAATACATAAAGATTACTAACTAGTTGTGGCATCAATAGAAAAGTAATACACCTCCATTTTTGAACAAGCTAAACTTGCTGTCTAAGACAAAGGCCCCACTTGATGAAGAATTAGGGCTCAATTCTAAAAAGTCTGAAAGGAGCAGAGGAAGCTGTGAAAATGGATCGATGTCTTTTAATGGTAAGGGAGTAGATGGGAGATGTGAAAGGATTACCTGACTTAATATATTCTGTTTGGTCATTGCTCTCCAATACACTTCATCGCCATTCCTGTCAACAATCTTGCTTCACATTATCATCCAATCACCGTCTTCTCCCGGAATATAAGGAACTTCAAAACACTCAACTCCAACACTGATCTGATAAAAGATTTAAGGAATTGCAACATCCAATTCTTCCAAGAGGCTTGGCTTTTTACGTCCAACATTTACCATGATTTTTCACAATTTTGCTCCCTAGCCACAAAGTCAAAACAAGGAGGTCACCCTTGGGAGCAGTGTCTATATTCAAACATAAGCTGCTGGCAGTGGAAGCCTCTATCACAGCTATAGGTAAAGAGGACTTTCTCATTTTTAAACTGGCCTCTCTCCCGAGTGAGAGGGATAAGTCTCCCCACTAATAATTGGTTATATTTACATTAACCCCAGCGTGGATAAGAAGAGAGATACAATCCCAACTCTACTACCTTTTCTCCATTGTCAAACTACTGCTACACATGAGCATATTTTGGTTATTAATGGGAGAGTTTAATCTACATTTTTTCCAAAATGAGGAAGAATCATAAAAGAATACCTGAATGGTTGTTTAAAGATGAACACGTGTTGTCCCGCAGATGACTGGTCTAGCCTTCTAATGTCTCTATCACTTTTCATAGTCAAAGAATCCAAACCAAGCTCCAAGGGAGCAAATCACAAGGATCATAACGCCTGTGGATTCGAAATCCAGTCCCTGAAAAGGGATCTGAAGAACAGGTTTAGAATACGAAGGACTAACAACTCTGATATTACATTAAAGGAGACTTACATTAAAGGAGACTATGAAGTAAATCAAGAGAGGATATAGGAAAGCCCTTTGGGAAAAGATGAAATCGTCAGAAGAAAGACAGTTGGTCAGTCTTTATTAGGCAGTTACATCCAAAACTCCCAGGAAATTCTGGTCTGACAAAATAATTGGCAGACATCAGCTATAAACATTTCTGCTGCAACACAGCCAAATTATATCTGAAAGGTATATGTAGTCATGCCAGAACCTTGAAGGAGAAGATACAAAGCTCCCGCCAGAATGGACACCTAGTAAATTTACCAAATAATTTATACCACGTCAAAAAGTCATGGACGTCATCATGACGATGCGAGTACTAGGGGCTTCTGGCCCGAATGGCATTCCTCCTATTATCTTTAATGTGGCTGCACAAGAATGGCTAGATTTTGTCTTTTAATTGCTTACTCACACACCTACGGTAATGTTGCTGTCTATCAAGTAAGAGAATCTATTAAGTGATTGTTTGGCACAGGCTGAATTACATTTCTCTTTAGAAACACTACTTCACAGTGACACTAACACTTTTCTGTCATTTGTAGAAATTGTATTTTTTATCATGAGTCAATGCTGTACTTTATTCCTTGTCTGTATTGGAGTATATTACAAATTTTATGTTTACGCTTGTAGTTCGTATACACTGTTCTGCATTGTCACGGGACTCCATTTCTTTTTGGTGATGTTCACCAGTCTTATTCTGCACACCTCCTGTGCAGTTTTCTTCCTTTCACTAGGCAGTCAGTCCATCTGTTGCCCCCTTTTCTGTAATGTCCTGGTGATCCACCTATCAGCTGGAGACACTGGTTGGATGGGTTTAAGGACTACCAGGGGACGTTTGAGCTTCAAGTTTTAGACTAGGACCAAACACATTTTGCTGCTTCATTTGTTAGGGCTCAAAGGAAGAAAGTATCCAACTAAAACATCTCTCCATCGGATATCCATCTTTGAAAGAGACTAGCTGCTTTGCAAAAAGCAGAGACTTCCCAGACATCCGCGAGGAAACTGGATGAAAAGCACTCAGAGGTTCAGCGTGCTGTCCCTACACATCTTTTGTAAAAACCCTAAGGATTTCACAGAAGTGAATACACCTATAATTAGATTGAAGAACATTTGTTTGCATTGTGGGTTTCCCTCCTACACAAGAGGTGCAAAACTATGCTTGAGGCAAAGTGGGTCATTATGGAAAAGTATGTCAAAGTATGAAGCATAGTGCAATCAGGGTATGTGAGAAAGGAGCTTCCTCATCTACAGTCGAACAGTTACAGAGTGATTTGCATGGCATGTTTCAATTTGTAAACGATGAACGAACCAGAGCTGGAGATATAATGGAGTGTGCTGATCAGTATGCAGGTATTAAAGTAGGTTTCAAGACTCTCCATTTACTTGTGGATTCATGGGCCAGAATCACAATATTCACCAATGATTTGTTTGTGAGTGTTGTGGGTTGAAACAGTATATAAACACCAAGACGGAGCAATATTTTCCTATGAGGGGAGAAGAATTGAGCTGTTGGGCTTCTTTCAGGTTTGTTGGGGATTTAGGAAAATTTAGTGGATTCAAACACAAGATTTTAGATTTAGGAAGGAGACATTCTTATTAAGCACAAATGTAGGGGGTGTACAATTTAGTGTTAGGGACAATCTGGAAACAGAACTTGATAAGTGATCCAAGCTTGGCATTATTGAGCCTGTTGAGTCATCACTATAACTTTTTCCTTTTGTTGTGACTCATAGATGGAATGGGGAGCTCTGAGTATGTGTGGATCTCTGAAGCATAAACAGAGAGATATTGGTTGCATCTAATCCATTACCCAAGGTTAACAGGAGTTCGTAAACTTTATTGGGAGCAGAGTGGTTCACCAAGGTAGATTGCCTTTGCTAATCCCCAAGTGGAGCTTGATCCTGAATCCTGTCATTTCACTGCTTTTATATAATCTTTTGAGTTTTTTCAATACTGTTGAATGCCTCTCAGGCTAAAATTGGTGGCGTCTATATTTCAGACAATCATGGATCTAATTTTTAAAAAGGTCAAAAGAGTCATTATTTTTCAAGACGATGTTCTGATTTTTGTGCCCAACAAGTCTGAACATGATAAGATTTTAGAGCAGATACTTGGCACTCTTCAGTCCATGGGCATAGTTTGAAAAAAGTGAGTTCTTTGGGAAGAAAGTACAGAATCTTGGGCAGATTTTGTCAATGGCAGGTATTTTCTTGCATTCTGTTTTGGTACATCCAATTAACAGTGCTGCTCCCCTCATTATTAAGCCAAGTTTTTAATTCCTTTTTAGGATTATGCGTGTTCTACTCACGGTCTTGCCTGAGTCTGCTACTTGCATGCTCTGTACTACTTAAATGTTGCATAAACATGTCATGTTTATCTGGGATCAGAAGCGTGATGGTGCTTTTTTGCTTGGGTTAAACAAAAGTTGGTATGGTCCCCCGGCCCTCGACCTGTATAACACAGCTTTGCCTTGTTTTGCCATGGTTGATGCAAATAGTGTTGGCTTAGGTGCTGTAATATCATAAAAGGTTGAAAAAGACAAGTTTATAGTAGATTATGCTTCCCGGTGTCTTAGGAAGACAGAGACACTATACTCAGTTAAAAAAAAAGAGCTGTTGGGTTGTTTGTGGGCTATGGAATCATTTTGAGCTTTCCAGAGTGGAAGGAAATTCACACTTCTGACTCATCACAAGCCTCTTGTATTAATTTTCAGTGAAGTAAATGTAAACAGTTACATGTTCTTCATTGGAATCTTGACATTACAGCTGTTCAGTACCATTTTTTATTCACCATATTTCTGGATGTATGAAATTCAGGGCCTATAGTTTGTCTAGATATCCTCTGTAGAGAGAAAAGGGCAATGAAGAGCTTGAGAATTGCTTTATTCTAGCCGTGGATGTTGATAAATGCAGTGCAATTATTGAGAACGAGTGGCATGCTGCTGAAAACTATGTGATGTTCCAACAAGTCATCTGTTTTGTTCAAGATTGTTGGCCGAGAAGAACCTTCAGGCTGGGATTCAGTAATACGTCATGTGCTCGGATAAGTTGACTGTGGAAGATGGGTTATAGATGTGGGCTGACAAGCTAGTTCCTCCTGGGGAATTGAGATCGGTTATTGTCAACAATGCTCGTGAGGGACAGATGGCTTTTACTTTGACCAAGCACATGGTTTGCTTTGCAGTTTGGTGGCCAGTCATGGATAAAGCTGTGATGGAGTTGGTGAAGGGGTGTGTGGTATGGTGGATGTGAAAACAAATGTGGTGTATGCTTCTGTCCTCTTCATCATACTGAATTACCATTTGGCCTGTAGGAAGCTGGCTCTCTATGTGGTATACCAAGAAGAGGTATACTGTGCAAAGAGTCCAAGAGCATACTAGTGGACAGGGGCTTGCTCAAGCAATCCTGAGGTGCTCTTTGAGGGGGTAGTGTGGTCGAGCAGCCTTAGGCCCATCAGAGAGGAGTGTCAGACAGCTGCAAATACGCAAAATAGTCAATAAGTGATGCACGCGACTCAGTAAGATCAACACTAATTTTAAAAAATAACACGGATCTTTGTTTAGGCACCAAAATCAATACGATAAAGGAAGTACGTTTTTCAAGAGTAATTCTTTTGCATTTAAAAAGTAGAAACTGCTTTCTCTGGATCGGCAATGTTATCCTATGGAGGAAAAACATGTACTGCCATCGGGGCCTTGACAACAATTTACAGGACTGTACTTCTGGACTTAAGATGAGTATGGGGCAAGGTCACACAAGCAGGTCACCTCAGGAGGCACTGGGGCGTCCAGGTGCAGTAGTGTGCCACGGCGTCAGGTGTCTCATTCACTTCAATGGGAGAAGAGTCCGTCAGTAAAGAGCTTGCAAGCTTGGACTGGGGGGCCAGTTGGGGTAACCCACAAGAGGGCTCGACCCTTGAGATTTTCGGGTACACAGGGACACCCTTGGTCCACTTCTTCTCAGGCTGCTGCGCTCGGTGCAGTGGTGTCTTTTAGTGTCAGATTCCGGCACAGGAGTCTCTCACCATTGGAGGGGGCCTGCAGAAAGAGGCTGAAGGTGACGAATTAAACTACAGTCTGGGCAAACCCAGGAATGGCTTAGTTCTTGTGGGTCTGGGGACCCTGTTGGCACCATCACCTCTCTTGGACTCGGGCTCTGAAGCGCCTGTGCATAGTTGCTTTGAGGTGCTGGGTGACAGCAGTCGCTAATTCACTCTTTGTTTGGTTACTGCTGCAGCGAGGCAAACAGGACAGCTGGGCCACTCTTTATGTGGTTCTCACTGTCCCTGAAGTCCCTCAACATGTAGGTAGGTCTTCCTTGGCGTTGGTGACCGAACGGGACACAATAAGCCTTTCCTGCTGTAAGGGTCCAGTACCCCAGGGATTGGTACTGTGCTGCTCCAGTCAGAACTGGCAACCCCACATTTGGAGGGAGGATGGATCTGACTAGTAGGAGCACTGCTACCTCTTTCTGGGTAGCTGCTGCATTGGTAGTCCCCGTAGTTGGCAGGTTGGTGGGCTGGGTCTTGTTTCTTTGGTGCCTGCGCCTGAAGGGGAGAAGCTCCTCTACACCAAGGGAGTTCCTTTGGCAATTTATGAAGCAGTGGCGGCCCTCTGGGTTTCTTGAGGTCTGCAAACCACCAGGATGAAACAATTGCTCCACGAAGGTCAGGTGCAGCAGGCCGACCATCTGGAATGGTGACAAGCCAGTAATGCTCCTCGGTTCTCGGTTCAGCAATCTTCTTCTTTGTCCACTTCTTCTTTTGGTACATAGAAATCTGATTCTCTGGCGCCAGAGTTCCCCTAAATACTGAATTTAGGGGTACTAGGGGACTGAAGGGTAGTAGCCAATGGGCTACCTACCGCTGGGGTCATTACACCCTCAGTGTGACCACTTCCTGGGGGAGGTGCTCTTAACCCTACCCCAGAATTCCTGATTTTGCCATCAACAATATGGCTACCTTTGGAAAGTTGTAACCACTTCAGGTTGCCTACCTTAAGGGTGGCACTAGCCTGAGGGTGGACACACCTATATAACTAGATAATTTTCCCACCTGTCCAGGTGCCAAATAGCACAGGACGAAGAGGGGGTGGCTCTTGTGAGAGAAATCAGATTCACAAACTGAAGGCGGTAGATGGTTTGTGGCATCCCTGCCTTGGAATGTTAATCTGCAAGGGTAACATTTACTAAGGGGCTTACAAAGGGTACTAAAGGTATTACCAAATGGGGTACCATTGCACAGGTTTTGAGAAAGAGATCTGGCTCTGGGGACCTAGTTAGCAGGACCCAGTGCACTTTCAGTCGAAATCGCATCAACTACCAGGCAAAAAGAGGGGGTGACCATGTCTAAAAGGGCACTTTCCTATCCTACAAGGACCTTATGGAAAATGTCGGGATTGATTTGCTGAAGCCTCGTAATTTATTATCCTAACACCATCATTATGCTCCTATTTTAATGGATTTCTCATTAAAGTTTGCGGTGTTTACGTTTCTGGCAGAACCCACCAACATGGAGATAGGCGATTTTCCGAAATATGTTTTCTTTTTCTCCAGAGAGGGTTTCCCAGAATACATAACACCTGATAATAGAGTACAGTTTTTGAGTGATGAGATGGAGGGGTATCTAAAGACAGAGAAAGTCAAACATTTGAAAAGTTCGCTTTATCACCTTCAAACCAATAGGTTAGTTGAGCAAATGAACTGTGTGGTAGGGAAGTGCATACAATGGGCCCTTTTGAACTAGTGTTGTGTAATGAGAGCAGTCAGGACCAGGCTATCTTGTTATCGAAATACACCATAGTTCATAACAGGTGTTTCACCATTTCAGTTGTTAAGAGGCAGAAAGTCAGAGACAAAGTTGAGTCCAGCATGGATGAAAAAGTGGCTGTGTGATGGCGTAGAAGTCCCCATTGTGGATTATTTTGTAAGGACCAAGTTGAAGCTCCTCAGTTTAAATAGAAACAAGTTTTAAATCAGATGGGGAGAACTTAAGCCTTACATCTCCGAGTGGGTGATGTCATGCCTACCAATAGAGAATATAATGTCATCCAGGGCAATCTAAAAATTTTAGTGATTTTCTTGTGGTTGACAAAGTGTGTGAAAGTGCTGTCAAAGTCCAAGGTCATCACTAGTGGAAACCTTAGAGAATGGTTAAGGTGAATGAAATGCGGGGTACTCTTTCTGGTTCAAATGTGACAGAGGACCATGCTCAAGTCTGTAACTGTGTTTGAGCATGTAACTAACTCTCCCATTTGCTTCACAAAACTATGTTAGGCATGGTTGTGTTGGAGCTTGCAACCTTGATGTCTACTTCAAATAAAATAGTTTTTTCTTTAATCTGTTATTATTGGTTGTTCTTTATGTTAGTTTTGGGAAAATGCAATGTAGTATCATTGATGGTGTTGTGCTGGTGGACTTGGAATATTGTGAGAGAGAGTTTGCTGTCTCTCAAAAAGTTTATAATGTGGGTGTTTGAGTTCAGTTAGTTCAACCTGATCCTTGCTGGCTGGTGGACACAGGGTGGCCCATTTCCTCTGCTTTATTTCTAATAAACTACTCACTACTTTTGGAGGTCCTGGGCAAGGAATATAATGGGGCCCACTGTGTGGAACAACTTAGAATTTTATTACCAATATTTTGCTGATGCAAACCCTTTGTTGGCTAACAATATTTATTTATATGTTAACTGTTAAAATAAAGAACATACACAGAAGTGAGCTAGAGATAAAGTTCGCTTTTCAAGGGGGTCCCCTTGGAAGGTGGAGACCTGGGCAATTGCAACTTTGCCCATGCCTCAAGGCGTTTCTGGGCAGCTTCTGATATTCCAATATTGGAAACCCTTTTGTTGAACTCTAGGCTGCTGTAACGGCATAGGTTACCACCAGCAAGGTGGTGGCAGAATGCATCTAGAAGTTATGAACCACTTGGTATGCTGTACCTAAATTGTACCCCTTCACCTGCAATGCCAAATAGTCTATCACCAGCCCTCTCTCCACTATTTTCTCAAAAATGAATAGGTTGTTCATCTATGCTGGAAACAGAGATATCTTACTCTATGAACTCATCATTACTAGGGGTAGGGAGAGGTTGTGTGTCTACGTAGGGCGTGGTTGATGCTTCTTGATAACAGGCTGTTGACAGGACACCAAGCCAAAAGCCGGAGGTCGCAATCATTTGAGTACCAGTACTTCTTTACTTATTAGTTGATGGGCTAATTTGAAGCTGCGCACCACGCACATAAAGTTCTTTAAAAAAATAGCACCAATGAGAAGGAGTAATGGAGAGTGGCAGACGTGCATAGCAGAACCAAGGAATATGCTATAGTAAGAAAATTTTAGATAATGCAAGGCAGAAGGAAGAAGAACAGAAACATAATGCATGGAATATGGAATTAATAACAATTGAAAAGTGGAGAAAGAGGGTAAATACAAAGTTAAATGGCATGCCTGGAAATCTGAGTTGCAAATTGGTCCTGACAGTGGCCTGATTGTATATCAGCCTTTTAGCTGTCAGGATAGTTCATTAAGATGGAGGTTTGCTGCTGGAACAATCTGGAGGCCATGAATTCAATCCCGGTAAGTCCTACTCCCCTTCAAAAGTGCTTAAAACAAGCACTATTAAATGGGTTAACCGTTATAGTAACATTTGTTATGTACATCGCTTAGAAAAGGCAGAATAAAACAAATAAGTTTGGCTAGCATTACGATAATAAATCTGACTTTCCACAATATATGTATTTCCCTGATGTTAGGAGGACTGGATAGAAGAATAAATCTCACCCACACCCCGTATATGGATGCGCTTTACCCATTTTGTTGGGTTGAAGTTAGAATAGTAAATCTCAATGTCAACATCCCACACCCTCCATATTTTTCGAAAATATTTGTAGGATTGTGTATAGGGTTATTCTTTATAATTTTTTTGTCCTTGGATTTTTATGTTGTCGTTTGAAATTTTAAATAACTACATTAATATTGTGGATTAATTGAAAAAACTGAAAATGTCTGTATAATTATGAATATGTTTAGATATATTTTCATATTTTATATAATTATATTTATTAACAAAATGCATGTTCAAATTGTTGTGTGTTTTTATCGAGGAAAGGTTAATGTAATTTATATTTGTTAAATACTTAATCAAGTTTTTTTGTAAGATTAAAATAATTGGTATAAAAACTGATGTTTAGTTTAATTAAGTACATTTTTTTACATTCTTGTCAACGCATTTAAATTATACAGTTTTTGTAATCTATCTACAGAAGCATTTATAAGAAATATATTTAAAATATTATTTCTCTAAAGTTTATTCAGTATTATTTAAAAATATTTTTTAATGAACTTTTTCAAAATATTGTAGAACGTATTTTTAAAGTCCATATTTTGGGTATGTCGAATAGTTTTTTAAATACTGTTTTGTAGTAGATATATTTTTAGCAGATTATTTGGAATTTACTGTACTTTTTTAACACTCAATATATTTGTACTTCCTATTTTGATATATCCCATAAGTATGCACATTCAATATTATTGTCGTCGATATTCTGACAAAGAGTTGTTAACATCACAATATTTTGGTATTTGATGTTGTGACATACAGCCTGCATGGTATTAGTCAGTAGCCAATGAAATAAAGAATCCTGCAACAATCAAGAAACCTTCCAGCAAATTGCCTAAATTAACTTTATTTTTGTTTTAGTTGTTGAGCTGGCAGTGGTAAAGGGGAGGGATGCGCTGCATAGTGAATTACGTTTATAATGTTCTTTCTCTATGAAATGCTTCCTCATCTGCTGCAGAGTGTGTATTAGCTTAAGGCTTAGAACCTTCACTCAATGTTCCACTCTCTCAGTTGTGCTTGGCAGTTACACTCGGTCACACTGGAACAGAAAGCAAGCCCAGGCACCAAAATAAAAGTGGCCCACACATAGCGACTTAGACAGCTAAAAAAAGTGACCCACATTTGAATATAAGGAAATTTTGAACCTGTAAAAACACGCTGTATAGGTAAATTACAAGATATGGGGAACTGCATGCATTGTGCTTGCAACAGGTAATGTTTGTGGTATTATCAGGAAAATCAACAGTTAAACCCGCCCCACAGGCCAATGAAACAGGCCGACAAACCTCCAAAAAAGCTTACACACTGACCTATCAGACCAGCCTTTGTACCACTGCATGATTGCCATATAGGCCGGACTGACCTTGGAGTTACAGGGATGGCTAGAAGCTGCTAACCCAAATTATCCTGTGACAAACCGGCCATGTCTTTTCCTGGCTCGAATATCTTCCATTGAAACACCACAGTGGTTGTGACTGAGCTGCCAAGTGACTGATGATTGGCAAATTCCCTTCTTTTCACAAATGTTTCCCATAATCTCCAACAAGCAACATCTCTCCTCTCATACTCGCATTTGATTCAACCTGTGTGGGCCACTTCTCCGCAAGTGTTGCCTTAGTGTCTCTCTAGCATATTCTTACAGGGCTCCGACTAAAAGAAACTTGTGCGTTTCTAAAGAGATCTTTGTGTTTCAGGGGGATATGCGTTCAGTCTTATCTTCTGCTGGTTCCCAACTCGTAGTTGTACAATTCTACGCGAAATGGTGTGGTTCATGTAAAGCTATTTTTCCTGCTTTTCAGGTAAGAGCAAAAATTAAATTATCAATGGATAGAAACATTTAATCTACATAGTGATTTTTTTGTAAATGCTAAATACTCCTTTACTTTGTTAAGAGCTTAGATTCCGTTTGAATTTATTTTTGGGTATTGATTGCACAGCATATTGTCTCAATTTCAGTTTTTATCTAAGAAACCACAATCATTGACCAAATGATAGAATCCATGATAGAAACTATTCCCAAGGAAGATACAGTAAACCTACGTGAGTTCTGCACACTGTAGACTTAGGGGCCTATTTTTGAACTACAATTGTAGCAGAGTTAAATAGTACTACTCGTGTACTATGTGCTATTCACAAGCCTACATGAGGAGACTCCCGCCTCTCTTAGATTTTCTGTGCAAAGGTCTCTGTCTCGATTGCAGGTTTGAGACCATCCTTTTTTTAATTACAATAATCTTTATTTGATCTTTGAGTAAAGAGCATAAAGGTACAACATGCAAACATCACAATACAATTTATAATAAAATATTAATTAAAATATTTTATAATTAAAAATCTCATTAAAGAAACAATAAAAAACATCAATAGATGTAATTCAGTGCAGAGTGTACTAAAAAATAAAGGGCCTCATTACGATGGTGGTGGGACCACCACCGTCAGGCCGTCGGTGGCAGTCCCACCTCCATCAGAGGGCGGCCGAATGGAGGGCAAGCGGAGAGACCAACCTCCATGCATCTGACGGGCTCAAGGAGCGTCCAAGAGACTCCAATCCCTACAACAGTGGCACCGCCATAGGAATTACAATGTCCCTTTCCGTCAGCCGTTTCATGGCTGTTGACCCGCTATAAAAGGCAGGTGGAAATTGACTTGGGGGCAATAGCGGGCCCCCTTGTGCCCCTGGCCCTCCAATATGGTCCCTGGGGATCACCCTACATATCCCTGAAGCATGTGACAGGCACCATGCGGTGCTGCCACATAATGCCACATAGTGCAGGGATATGTCAGATGTGTATGTTTTGTACCGCGGTCTGTGCTGCAGCCTACAGCACACACCCCAATACAAGGTATACACATTGAGACCACCTTGAAGGCAGTTACATTGTAATGTGGACAGGGGGACCGCTGACTACTAGTCAGGCGGTCCTGCTTCCCCCACAGCGCCAGTCGGACGTAAGTCAGACTGGCATTGTAACGAGGCCCATAGTGCATAAACATGGTATGATGCTGCCTTCGCACTTATTATTCCTCCATAGTTTTCCTACTGCAAATTGACGCTTCAAGAAAGTAGCATACAACAGAGCAGATTTGATAGCTGCCCAACAACTGGGGGTATACTGAAACCTCTTTACAGGTCTGATAAGCCAGTGTGCTTAAGATATAGTTGAAAAGAATGGTGATAGAATTTACAGAAAAATATCAAATGGAATAGAGATTGCTCCTCCCTTCCATCACAGGGACAAGGAGGCAAGTTGCTATCCCATGCTGTCATCCCCTCAAAAATGCACATTAAACGCCACACTGTACCAGACTGGAATCTAAAAAGGAGAAACCTCTCCCAGCAGATGAGCTCCAGGGTTAAGTACAGGGCGGGATTACTTGTCAATATGCATGTGAACAAATAGAATGTTTACTGAGAACTTCCTCAGTTCTTTGAGAAAGAACATACTCTGCATAACAGGACTTGACCTGCCTCTTGTTAAACTTAGAGAAGGTATCTGGCACAGAGAATATTTGTGGACGACAATGTCCGTGAAGTCTACATTGAATCTCCTTTTAATATTGGTCCTCACCCTCACCCATAACAAGAGGGGCCCATCATTATAGTATCAGAGACTAATGATAAAGTTGCAGCTGGAGGGCAGGAGATTTAACAGCTGACTGCATATTCAATTTTCCTTCACCTCTATGTTGTGAACGTTATGGTATCCTTATATCTCTGCTCCTTGGGTAGCTGTTGGAATGAACTGCAGTCCATAAATATTGAGGTAAGGAGGGATAGTGCTGCTCCCACCTTTCTGAACTAAATTAAAAAGGGATCTCGCCGCCCTCCCTAGCTTCAAGAGTGATGGGTTGACTTGTAATTGCAAAGAATTGGTAGCAAAAAAAGCACCCAAATAGAAAAACCTCTGTACCAAGCTCAAATGCTGCTCTTGCAGTTTAAGGGAGGACAGAGCTTTCCTACTGGGCCCACAGGCATAACATGGGACTTCCCATATTGTTTCTGCATATCAAGATTGCCCATAAAAGGTACACAGGATTCAACCAATGTGAGTAAAGCACTAGGTGTCCTAGCCATCAAGACAGCATCGTTGGCAATTATGAGGGGATGAAGGAATTGGCTATTTTGGTTACGTCCTTAGTAGAGGTAGGCAAATGGGTGCTATGATCAATGATATAGATGATAAAATGGAGGGAGGCTCGAACGCATCCATGACAAACCCCACTGGCCAGTGGGATAAAGTCACAGAGTTCCCCAGGGTGGCCATACCTGACTCCAGCCCCCAGGTTTTTATGTAGGTTATACAGAAAACTAACTAGTGGGCTTCCAACCCAAGGTGGATTAAAATCAACCAAATTTTGCTTCTGTTCATGCAACTGAATATTTGCAATTAAATGCAAGTTTAAGCACTGCTCCACTGTACCTAAACCAGGGCAGAAACCATACTGGCTAGGAGTCAAGATATTATTATCATTGGCCCAAGTCCTTAGGCAGTTGACAATAATTCTTCCCAAAACCTTTATCGAACTATCAATAAGTGAGATTGGCCTGTAACATTTGGAGGATCCCCTATCTCCTTTTTTTAAGTTTGGAACTATAATAGGATGGGTCCAAGACTCTGGGGCCAAGTTACAAAGAGTGTTGTTAAACAAATTAGTAAGGAGAGGTCCCTATGGGTCTAAATTACATTAAAATAGATCCATGGGGATCCCATTCTTCTTGAATTGAAACCTGGAACGGTATGGGATGATCCAAAAGCTTGTGCAGCCTGTCACTACATGCTTTTTCTTCAGGCAAGTAATAGATGGAGGTAAAATGCTTCACCTGCTCTTGGCCCAATATCAATAACTGATTCAGAGGGGCATCCAGCTGAGGGAGCCTATGCACAGATTCCCAGAACACCTTGCTACAGTTCTTGGCAGCCGCAAGTGCCAGCATATACCAGTCCCTTTTGTTCATGTAATGTTTCCTCTCTTTAAGAGTGCATTTATAAGCTTTCTTGGCCTCCTGTACTTCCTCAACATCTCTGGAAATTCCCACTAGAGCTTTCCTCAGTCGACGGTTAGCTGCAGAACAGTTAACATCAAACCACCACGGATGTTATGGGACAGAATTAGCTGGTTTCAACAAATGATCCTTTATGCAGGTGCAAAGGCGATGATAGCAGATAGACAAATCATCCCCAGCATCTTCAGCTAAGCACCCCATGAAAAGTGGCAAATTATTTTTAAGTAAAAGGCCTTAGTGCTGCATTAGGATCTTTAAGAAACCAGACTAATCTCAGCCCGTCTTTTGAGTGTTGATTAATTCCATCCTGCCCTCTGGGTGCTTTATCCCTGTCAAACGGAAGAACTCCTTCAATCAGAAGAGCATTAACTGGCTAACCGAGAACCACCTACTGCTCAACACCTCCAAAACTGAATTCCTTCTCATTTCCCCTCTGAACCACATCCCCAAGCTAGACCTCTAGCTGAATCACCTCACTGCCTTCAACTGCTCCCCCTTCATCATGAACCCTGCCAAATCTCTCGGTTTCACCCTGGACAAGCACCTGAACATGAAGAATTACATCAGCAATGTATGTAAGGGAGCTAATCACTTAATGAGGATACTCAGAAATATCAAACCTTTCCTTCCACAAACTGATTTCAAGCAGGTGGTACAAGCGCTTGTGTATCCTATGTGGCCTCCCCAAATATACCTTGGCCCCACTAAGGGCATCATTGAACACTGCGGCTAGGCTGGTTACAGGTACCAAAAGAAATGCACACATATCCCCAGTCCTAAAATCCCTTAAATGGATGCCCTATGAAGCTCGAATTCAGCTAAAGATTGCCTGTGTGGCGCACAAAACCATCCACTTCAAAACCCCCAGTTACCTAGCGCAAAAGCTTGAATTATCCGGGGGTGGTAGACCTTCAAGAAGTGTTAACACTTTCCTCTTGAAACCACACATCTTTAGCAAAAAAAGAACGTGCCACCATTCCTTATCCGGCGCGGCCCCGAAGATCTGAAACTCTCTTCCACCGGAAGTACGCAGAATCTCCTCCACGGTTGCTTTCAAATTGGAAGCCAAAAAATTCCTAATGAATAAGTAAGTTCTTACCGTAAAAATGGTTAGGATCATATGCTCTAAGTCACTGAGCCTACAACCGTTCGACATCCATTGGTTGCTACTCTCCTTTACCTCATCATATTCCCCCCCTACTGGCCCGCTATGCACCAATTTCGGTATTTTTCTCCCTGATCCCTTTCTCCTGGAAATACTCATGTTTGTTATTCTTATTTTATGTTGATATTGTATTTATAGTTATATTACCTTCATGCCATCCTTTTGTCCTGACTCAGCTGCCGCGTGAAGGACATATTGCCTTTACATCAAAGTGAAGTACACAGAACATTCGACCTCTTGGCAAAATCTGCTTAAAGTAATATATGCAGCCATTGAGGAGATGCCTTGAGCGATACAATTTATATGCGCTGCAACTTCTTGTTGAGAATTAACTGGCGTGGTACAATTCAATAACACAAATTTTGTATGCAGCGATAGGATATATGGCATTCCTTCCCTTTTTTAGAAAAACTTGAATACTTTGGTCGTTTGGTATAATACAGTATACCACCTAAACCTGTGAAATCATCTGGGTCCTTGTACGCTCTCTAAATAGATTGTTTGGACGCTCAGTTTGAAAACTAATTAGTCCTGATGACGACCGTGTCATTATACAACGGTCGAAACGCCATCGACCCATATGCGCCCATAACTAAGGAAGGGCGCATCGTCTTGCTTGTTGTTGTTTCAGTTTTGTCCTGAACTCCCCCTGCTGTGTAATTCCTTTTGCTTGCCACTTGTCTGGTTTTGTATTGTATATTAATTTCTTTATGTACCAGTATATTTTCCTGAGCACACTACTTCAGATTGTTTTTCAAACTATGTATTGAATAAAATGTATATATTTTTATAATATTTTCTATAGGGGTTTTCTGTTCTTTCTTTTTTCCCTTCCCCCTCTCCACCTTTTTCGTTTTTCTTTTTTTCTGGTTCCTTAATGCAATGTTATTGAATGTTTGTGAAAGCTGATATTGATAACTTGAACTGTTAGGATTAATTATCCTTTTGTAAATCGCTCTGGTATCCTGTGGGATCTTGTTCACGCTATATAAAACTTTATAAATAAAATAAATAATTAAATAAATGATGGTTGCCCCACTGGGTTTCTAGTACTGTACCAAAGGAACATCACTGCAAGAGGTTCTTGGAGGCTAATATATAATCCATGACTGATACCTACCCCCCTCCCCTAAAGGTAGGCTTGCTAAATCAATTACATTTACGAGGTCTAACGCGGCACCATATTGCCTCAATCCTGCCCCCTGGCATCCCAAGGTGCGTGATCCACAGTTGAAATATTACTGCCCAGTTGTATTGGCTCATTGCTAAATCTTATCGTTATATCTTCACATAGTAGCAGTTGGGGCTGAAAAGAGCTACCCATCCCTCGTGTTTCCAGTTCCATAATAACGCTGAATAACTCCTTAAATAAACCATCAGGTGAACATGAAAAATCGTTATTATAGAAGTTAACCAGGTGAAAAAAGAAGGTGCTCTGCACGATAAACAGGGCTTGAAATGAATGGCTGGCTGTGTCTGTAATGGAGAGACCTAACCTGAAGTTTAACCTAACACAAATAGAAAGGCCGACCCTTGTCCTCCCAAACAGGGAGGTCTCAGCAGGACGCGAAAAACTGGAAAACTCCCACATGAAATATAGTTGGTAGTCCAGGTCTCCTGCATCGCTATGATATCAAATTTGTTGATAAAGGCCAGCCAATCAGGATTTGTGATCTTATCTTTCAACCCAGACACATTCCAGCAGATCAGGGAAAAGGAATCCCTTGCGCTTGCCACCCCACCTTCATGCCCTTTGCCTGGGATGCATCTCCCTTGGGTACATCGGTAGGCTCACTAATGGACATTTATAAAAGATACCTGCACACAAGCGGTCACTAAGGGCTACCCCAGAATGGCAACTGAGCCATTCATGGGGGGACTAGAAAGAACCTCAGAGCTCTCAGAGCTTGAGACTAAATACAGAATCAGTATTTGAAAGGGATGTGTTTAGGGCATTCCTTCCAAATACCAATTTGGGATGGGATGAATTAATGTTTTGCAAACGAAATCCAGTTGCAAAACATCAATATTTTCTCATCTTCTCAAATGTAGTGCTAACCCATTTACAAACGGGAATGACCCCAGTTGAGTAAAACAATTTCCCATGGACCACTGCCTACTCTTATAAAGTGTTACTTAAACTTTTCATTTGTTTTAGATACATCCTGTTTTCATTTAAGGAAAACAGGCTGCAATAAAAAAAAAGGTTGCTTTATTTTAAAGCAGTCACAGACAATGTGGCCTGCTGACTCCAGCAGGCCGCCATCCCTTTCATGGCTATGAATCATAAGGGGTCTCAATTTGCTCCCTATCGTGTTAATATGCATGAGGTAGGTCGAATTCCGACCCACTACGATTCAATATTTTGTGAACCCACATAGATGAACACTGGTTGGTTCGCATATTACCACAAATACTGCAAACTGAGACCAGTATTTTGTGACTAGTGCTTCACACAACTAGTTTTGATATGGGTCATATCTAAATAGTCTGTAGTTTGGAAGAACTGCTTCCTATATTTCACTGCTGTAAATGTAAAATGATGATATTGCCACTTCCCAAGCATATGAACAGTTTCCGCCACCTTATGTTCCTGACATCCTGCCAAAATCCAAAGGGAAGGGTGTCCCTTGTTACTCCAGAGAAACTGGTGAGCTAACCTAAATACAAAAGAGATGCTCTCAAAGGCAAAGATTAGATACCAAGAACATAAATAATCAATCAATTAAGCACATATTGCATCGTAAACACAACTATGTCAGAATCAATTTGTGTACTTGTCGTATTTTACTTATGCAAAGAAATACAAGAGGAATAATTCATATTTTTATATTGCTAATAAACATTAGGGAGAGGATTTGGCCTAACGGCTAGAGTGGTCGACCTCGAAGCTGAGGAACCAGGTTCAAAACTCGGCAGGGACGCTCAACATTCTGTGATTCCGGTCAAATCACTTAATCTCCCCCTGCCTACCATAAATTAATGTGTGCATCTGTAATGTGACTGGTACTCATGTAAAGCGTTCTGATACCTTCGGGTTGAATTTGCACTGTATAAAACTCTAAAAACAAAACAAAAAAAACTATAGAAGTGCAGTTTGTGAATAGCAATGGGCTTACTATTTTGTGGGTGGGTACATGTCCTTCTATAAACCCCTCTCCAACCCTCCTTACTGCTCCCTTAATCCTTCCCCTTTGGTCAAAAATATTCCCTATTTTCCAGCCACTCCCCTCTGTCCCTCTAACACTTACTACTAAATTGTATACTTACATGTGTGATCTCAGTACATAACAGATAAGCGAGGCAGGGGCATAGACAGCTTATTACTGTTGTGTACTACAAAACGTATTAAAAATACAGTTTGTGAATAAACCCATTGTATAATGCAGATCGTAATTATTTTTGTTTTCATTTATTTTATACCCCAGAAATTGTTTGATATCCATAGGAATATGCATGATATAATCTTCAATATACAGCTGCACTTTTGTTGGCGTGTCTCACAGATAAAAGAATGGTGTGGGGGGCATCATGTACACCCAGACAGACGAGAAGGCACTTATTACACAACGGCACACTCTTCCTGGATTCTCTTGGTGGAACATATGGCCAGGACCCACTCAGATCACGCCCCTATTCGCATGACGATTTCGCCTCCTGACTCTATTGCCACTCCGCGATGCTAGCGACTCATGCCTGATGCGCTATTAGATGCCGTCTTCCAGGCTGAACTGGGGAACGAAATAACTTAATTTTTTATTCGAAATAAGGGCTCGGACATGCATATGAGCACAATCTGGGAAGCTTTTAAAGCTACTATGCGCGGCTTTTGTATCTCAAAAAGCTTCGGAGTCCTCAGAGACATCCAACGTAGCCTCCACCAGCTTGAAGGGGAATTGAGACCGGTGGCAAATGACCCCTGGCGGGACACATCAGGGGCCTAGCGAATCACATTAAGGGACAAACTTACTGAGTACAACATCACAGCGGAGCGAGAAGCTCACTTTCGCTGCAAGTACTTCACGGCCCGCAAATATGGTGAGGGAGAGAGACCTGGGTGGGCACTTGCGATGGAACTTCGCCTACCCCGCTTTTCCTACTACATTCTAGACATAGTAGATAGCATTGGAGTGCGTCATAGAGATAGTCATGCAATTCTACATACTTTCACTCAGTTTTACACTGACCTCTACAGCACTTGCAGGACTGAACCTCCTGACCTCTCTCAATATTTGGAAGATGTAGCACTTGGATGGCTAGGGGACACTCAAACGGAGTTCTTAGCTGAGCCTTTTGAAGATAATGAGTTGCGTGCTGCAATAATGCAGATGAAATCAGGGAAGGCCCCGGACTCGGACGGTCTCCCCATCGACTTTTACAAAACTTACCTCGACCAGCTACTTCCTGTGTTGAAGGAGGTGTACATGGAAGCCCAGGAACTACAGATCCTTCCAGGCTTGATGAGAGTGGCACTCATAACTTCTCTCCTGAAACCTGGCAAGCCCGCAGACCTCTGCGATTCCTATTGGCCCCTCTCTCTCATCAATACGGATGTAAAAATCCTTGCCATGGTACTAGCTAACCTCCTCAGCCTCCTGATGGTCTGAAGCTGGTCTTGCCAGATCAGGCTGACTTTATCCCGGTTAGGGCAACTTCCCACATCCTTTGTACCCTATTCTCCATACTACAGACTGTGGACCCACAACTGGCACTAGTGGCGGTCTTTTTAGATGCCACGAAGGCCTTTGACTCTGTGGAATGGGATTACCTGTTCATTATTCATCAATCCATGGGGCTTCCCAAAGGTTTTTTAGCATGGATACGCCTTATGCGATTGAGGTCTCAGATAGGCAACATCGTATGGCGGTAGATAAATGTTATCCAGTGTTGCCAACTTCCCCTACGGAGAAAAATTTGGACCCTGAAAAGGATTCTTTAATGTCCCATCTGATGAGATTACCCCCGCCCTATGCGCAGGGAGCTAATGCACCTTTTGGATTACCAAACCGCCTGCTCCCGGAGCGAATGCACCTTTATTATTAGCACCTGCCCCGCCTGTTCCGCCTGTTGTCCCACCTGTCGCTCCTCAATCGGTTCCTGCACCCCCACCACAGCTTTCTCTGGTATTACCGAGCTCTCCCTTACCTTCGGTTCACTTCGTAAATGTTACTCCCTCTTCTGCCCCGCCTAATATTCTGTCTCCTGTCCTAATGACGAATTCTCCCTCCGCTCGGAGGCGAATGATCGATACCGTTTCTGGCCTTTTGTCCCCTCTCTTTGGGACATTTCAAATGACCCCTGTTCCTCCTCGTAGACAAACTCGTAGTCAGCTCCCAGGTCCAGAGGAACGGGAAGTGCTAGACCTTCAAGCCCGAAGGTGGATCACGAATGGCCCCCAGTATAGTGTGCAAGATATTATGGTCACCTTTCAGCAGTGGGAGGCGCCAACGCAGAGATATGTTTTCGATGCTATGTGTAACGTTTTAAGTCAAGAGTGGGAGGATATGGAATTGGGACGAGCCCCTCAGGGCCTGCTCGATGTACAGGCCGAGTTTGATAAAGGGCTGATTGTGGGCGCAGAGGTTGAGGACGCGGTAGGAACGCTTGTCACTTTTAGAATGATGCTTGCCTGCCGGTCCTTGCCAAAACGCGATTCGTCCGTCAGGCGAAAATTAAAACACTCTCCCATGAGAGAGGTTCCCCCAGTGTGGAGAGAGGAGGTTGCAGCTCAGGGTGGCAATGCTCTTATACCTGCTCACTTTCAACGTGTGTGGGTACACGTTCCGTGGAAACGATCTGAGGTATTGGCCCTTAAGCAGTCGTTACCGGACCCCCGTAAATATCCTGCTGGGTACTACAAAGAGTTGTCCCAAACTGTCGATGCATGTATTATGAATTTGGCCGATATAGACATGCTAATGGGTAATGTGGTCCCACAACCGTTATGGCTAGGATTCGGGAGGAGGACCATGTGGGGTAACTGGGGGGTGATTGGGCTGCCATACTCGCCGCGGACAGACTCCAAGTGGGTGGTGCCAAACCTGAGGCTCTAATTACAGAACTCCCAGCTAGGATCATTGCCTTACTGAAAACTATGATGCCACCTCTGCGAGTTAATTGGGATAAGTTAGCAGCTTGTAAGCAGAAAGCCGATGAAAACGTCTCTGATTTCTTCACTCGTTTTGAGGAGACGTTCATCGATCATAGTGGTCAGGATATGTGCACGGAAGGTGGCCAACGGTTGTTTGTAGACAAATTTGTGTCAAATTTGGTTCCGGAAATATCTAATAAATTGAAGAATTCTGAAAGTGCGTGGGCGGTCTCCTCTTCGGCCCAGATATTGGCTACTGCCCAGTACTATGAAAATAGGGATAAAGAGGAAAGAGAGAAACTTGATAAAAAGACCAAAGAGTTGAAAACAAAAGTTCTTTTGCTACAAGCTCATCCTCCTCGCCCTGCCCAATGTGAATATCAGCCGTCTCCCCAATTCCAGAGACAGTTGCAGAGGTCTGGGCCTTTCGTTACCCGACCCCCACTGGGCCAAAATCAATGCGCTTACTGTAAAGAAGAAGGCCATTTAAAGTATAATTGCCCGGTTTTGTTACAGCGCACAAGCGGTATTCCCGCGTCACGAGGCCAGGGTGGTTATCAGTCAGCACCAAGAGGTAGAGGACGAGGTACGCTGCCTAATAACCAACGTTCCATGCCCCCTGGAAACTCCACGAATTGTTTTGATCAGCAAAATGTTCAGCCTACCAACTATTACAACAGTGATTACTATACTGAGGATGAGAGTCAGAATTCCCAACCTAGCTAGGACAGCCATGGACAAAGTAAGGGAGTAGTATCAGTTCCAGTGGACCAAAGCGGGCCTTATGTTGATGTGGAAGCCCTAGGTGTTACAGAGCCATTCCTATTTGACACTGGTGCAACAAAGAGCTCTATGATTCACTCTAAAATCCCTAGGGCACCTTTGTCTGGCTGTACAAATGTTTCTGTAGGGTTTTCTGGCGCCCCAGTTCAAAACCCAGTTTCATGCCCTTTGCCCATTTCAATAGGTCCTTACAAATTGGAGGCCCCGCTCCTTTTAACAACTGGTTGTGGTGAAAATTTGTTGGGCTTGGATTTATTGAAGAGATTGTATGCGACATTACACTGTTCCCCTTCTGGTGTACGTCTTACCTTAGGTAAGAAATTGACCTCACCGATGTACTTGTCTAAAGATCAGCTTCCCCCTGAATTACAATCTCTTCCAGACACCCTCTGGGCCACCGGCCCCAATGATGTGGGCCTCCTGCGGATTCCTCCCTACATTGTAACACTCAAGCCTAATACTAAATTTCCTCGCATTACACAATATAAAATTTCCAGTGACGGCGAAAAAGCTCTTTTGACTATAGTTCATGACTTGGTACAAAATGATGTGGTCGAAGAGACTAGGGGAAATGTATGTAATAGCCCTGTCCTGCCTGTTTTTAAACAAACCAACCCTTCTCAGCCACCTGTCTATCGTTTTGTGATTGATCTCAGAGAGGTCAACAAGATTGTGGTACCTCAATTCCCTGTTGTCCCGGATATTAATGCCCTGCTGACAATGATACCAGCCTCAGCTTCCTGGTTTTCCGTCATTGACCTCAAAAATGCTTTCTTCAGCATTCCCATTGCTGAGGAAAGTAGGGATATTTTTGGCTTCTCCTTAGCAGGCCGAAGCTTCCGGTTCAAGCGAGCTCCTCAAGGCTATTGCGAGAGCCCCTCCATTTATAGTCAAGTATTGAAATCACAGCTCGATACTTTGTGTTTACCACCAGGGGCCACTCTCATTCAATATGTGGAGGACCTGTTGGTTGCAGCAGATTCTGAAGACACTTGTAAAAAGGCTACCATTTCACTGTTACGCCACTTATCTGACCACAACCACAAGGTTTCAACATCAAAATTGCAATATTGCTGCCAAGAGGTTACCTACCTAGGTCATCTCTTGTCAAAGGAGGGACGGTGATTGACCCCAGAACGTATCCAAGCAATTGCCCAAATGCCTATTCCATGTACGCAAAAAGAGGTGCGTGCCTTTTTGGGTATTACCTCTTATTGTAGACAATGGATCCCCAATTTTTCCCTTCTGGCAAAACCTTTGTTGGCACTCACTCTTAAAGATACACCACACCCGCTTCCATGGACTGCGGAATGTCAGAAAAATGTCACTGATTTACGCACTGCCTTGTGCTCTGCCCCTGTGTAAGGTACTCCTGATTACAGTAAGTCTTTCACACTCTATGTTCATGAGAAAGAAGGTTGCGCGTTATCAGTTTTAACGCAACGATTTGGGGAAAAGCAACGCCCCTGTGCCTATTTTTCGGCCATGTTAGATCCAGTGGCCAAGGCATTACCTAGCTGTTTGAGGGCTACAGCAGCAGCGGCAGTTTCCATTCGCCAGTCTGCTGGATTGGTATAAGATAATATCCTTATTGTCATGGTGCCGCATGCAGTAGACACCCTCCTAAATAGAACAAAGACCCAACACCTCACGAGTGCACGCCTTTCGGGGTACGAATTGACGCTCTTGGCTAGCCACATACACATTAAGCGATGTAATACCTTGAACCCGGCAACATTGCTGCCAATTCCAATAGAAAATGACACTCAGGAGCAACACGACTGCTTCCTCCGCACGGAGGAAGAGACAAAAAGCAGAGTTGATTTAAAGGATACTCCACTCCCGGACCCGGATGGGACCTTATGGGTGGACGGTTCTTGTTTTAAGCTTCCCAATGGTGAAACGACCTCAGCCTATGCAGTCACTACCTTATACACTGTTGTAGAAACAGCGCGTATTATACATAACTCAGCCCAGGCAGCTGAATTGATAGCACTGACTAGAGCTTGTGTGTTGGCTGAAGGAAAAAGGGTGAATGTGTATACTGATAGTCAGTATGCGTTTGGAGTGGCCCATAGTTTTGGCCGCCTGTGGAAGGAAAGAGGGTTTCTCACATCCCATGGCACTAAGATACAGCATGGCCAATTGGTAAATGACCTCCTTGAATCACTCACCTTGCCCACTCAGATAGCGATTGTGAAGTGTAGTGCACATAAGAAGATCACTGATGATGTAGGTCAAGGAAATGCTTTCGCAGACCACATAGCGAAAGGGACAGCTAGAGACACTACAAGCCGCATGTATGTTGCGGGCTCTGCTAGATGGGTTGCACAAGGAGGGATGTGTGAGAATACTGTGGACAGTGTGAAAATGATCCAGGCAGAGGCCACAGAGAAAGAATTGAGTACGTGGAAAGAAAGTAGATTGGATGTGACAGGGTGCTGGACAGACTTTGTAAACAAGAGAGGGACTGATGGGCTTTTATTCAAGGAGGTCCAGCATACATGCCCAGTTAATCATGTGTAAAGAAAAGAGTATGCAGTTCCTCAAAGAAAAGGCGGGGGGGTGCCAAAGGAAAGAAGAGACCGTAAAGCAGAGGAATACCTCTATTCGGAACTAGGGTCCTCACACACCCAGCAAGCTAGGTGTCATGCTTCATCATATGGACCTGCTCCTCGTCGGGCCGGCGCTGCAATGCCCGACGGGCACCCTAAAAGGGGCTCTTTGGCGGAGATCTTCAGTTCCTGGCCGTATGATGCAGTGTGTGTGAGAGGGACCTAGTGGTGTAGATGTGAGTGCAGGTAAGTGAATTAAAACAAGTTAGAGAGTCCAAAAATAATTTTATTGGGGATGGCTCTCTACCTGAATAAAAATGTGTGGGAGCAGAATGGCAGCTAACTGATGTTAAGATTCAGTTTGGCTATGCTCATCTGCGCTGGTCGACATGTTTCTTGCCTGATGGTCCTATTGATCCGTGGCAATTCCTCAGGACCTAAAAAAACTGTCAGTAATCTACACTGGGTGGTAAGTACAGCTGTTACCTACTACCTGTTGTTAGGAAACGGTCTCGCCATCTGCCTAGGGAAACCTAAAGGAAGAGAAGATCATAAGCAAGGCATCCCAAGCAGAGGCAATGTAAAAAGTGGATGTATTACACAGGTCTAGTTCACAAAGTGATATAAACCCCCTATTGACTAAATGATCTAACATGACGTCTATATTCACCATGTGCCAGTGACTCTATACAGTAAGTAGTGATAGACCTACAGCTAGTGAAATTAAAAACCAATTAAAAATTAAAACAGAAGACTGTAATTCACATGTTATCCAAATCGATACTAGGATAGAGTGACTAAGGTGTTCTAGAGGCTCAAGGTGAAACTCATGGGACACTCACCTAATATGGTTTAGTACCATACTCCTATCCGTGGCCGTGGCGCCACCTGGACACCAAGACTCTGGTGTCCTAGTGAAAAACAAAGTGATACATGGGGTGACAACAACTGGTCCGACAAGTATTTACGGCAAATATAAATATCAACTCTAAAGCCCATGTGTGGTCCTGTTGCATGAGCTGCTGTGATGCGAGTCTCAGGCCGCTGGAGGTAATCAGATGATGGGATAGCACCGCGGAGCAAACTTAAAGATAAAGAAGAAGTCACAACAATTGTTAATGCCCAGCCGGTCAGGGTATCAGCCAGTAGAAACCGCGTGACCGTTGACTAATGGCACCAATTCACACTCACTCGTACCACTCGGAGAGTCCGGGGCAAGTCCGGATCTGCCGTGAGTGTAAACCGGCAAAATATCAAGGAACCACCAGCTCTCCCCAGTATCGAGCGAGATGCGTAATTCCGCCCATAGTATGTGTCCCGTGTCACTCACTAGCGAGATATGGTGACAGAATCTAGAATGGAGCAGGCACTGACAACACTGTGTCAAAGTCATGTATTGTCAGTTTGGCGGCGGAGATAAGATCACCAAAAGATATCCCAATCAATGCTGACAGCGCAAACACACCACTCACCTGACCAGTCAATAGCCTCAGGGCGTGCAGTCATATCGCCGATCTACTTACTTTGAGGTTGTTGCAGGAAGGGCTGTCAACCTACCCTCGCGCCACTCGACCCGGGAATACTGATGGCCGGTGTGGTGCCAAAACAGATATACCGGCTGAATCGTTTAGCGGAGGGCGTGTCTAGTACCCGGAAGTTTGTAGAATGCGTGAGTATGGACAAAGCCTCGCATGAGAGTGTCAGACAACGGCGGCCATCTTGGAATGGTGTCTAAGTACATACAAGTCTGAGTAACCCTTGGAAAACGAGTATGGTAATTAAGTTGAAAAACATGGCCGGAATCCCACATAGGGTGTCAAATACAGCGGCCATCTTGGAATGGTGTCTATGTACATTCAAGTCTAAGTAACCCTTAGAAAACGAGTATGGTAGTTAAGTTGGACAGCATGGCCGGAATCCCACATAGGGTGTCAAATACAGCGGCCATCATGGAACGGTGTCTGTATACACTGGAATCTAAGGGACCCTCTAGATATGGGGGTAATAGTAACCAGGTGAGGACACGGAAAGTATAAGCCGCTAAAAACCGTGGAAGACTGCTTTATCTGTCCATAAGTGCTGCCCACGGGATCTGATCATTTAAGCCTTCTCGGTCTGTCTTAAGGCGATGCACCCATCGCTGTTCGATCTTGAACAGTGCTCTCTGTGTAATCTTAGGATGTGCCTCAAGGATTACCCATCTAAGGGAGTCTGGTGTGTGGTTGTTTTCTTTGCAGTGGGTGTACAATTTAGTAGTGACTCTCTGACATCTCACATTGCTCTTGTGCTCAGTTATGCGTGTTTTTACTGTTCGCATGGTCATGCCTATATATCTCTGTTCACAGGGGCAGGTAATTAAATAAATACACTGCGCGGTGTTGCAATTGGTATGACGTTGTAGCCTCCATGTGAATGAGTCTGAAAAAACCACCTCTTTAGTCACCGAAGTTTGATGGCATACAGCACAGGATCCACAGGGGTAGTGTCCTCTCACAGGTGGGAGACCCCAGAGAGTGCTTTGGTCATGGTGGTGAGTCTGTCTAGGCCTCGTGTTGATAAGAATATCTTTCAGATTTTGTGTGCGCTTGAATGCAAAGCGAGGGGGCGGGGGCTTCAATTAAGTAGTCATTGGTGTTAGAACAGTTCCTCCTCAGTTCCCCCAACGTGCCACCTTGGTGGCAATCGAGAATGCCCTTATGAAAGAGGAATGGACATCACCTACCCCTATTCCCTTTGTGATGGAGTGCGCCACACTGGCTCTAACTGAAAACTACTTTGAGTATAATTCACAGCTATTCCACCAATCACAGGGTACATCGATGGGTAGCACCTTCGCCCCTAGTGTGGCCTGTATTTACATGGCCAGCTTTGAGGAGGAAGTCATCAGGCACCCCAGTAATCCCTTTATCATCAATCTAACTTTGTGGAGGCGTTTTATTGATGACATTTTGATCTTCTGGAAGGGGGACCAGCAGACATGCCTAGCATTTTGCGATTGGATCAATGCCCAGAACCCGTTCCTGAAATTTACACACACTATCTCTGACTCTAATGTACCCTTCTTGGATCTCATGGTCACACTAGGGGACACAAGCCTGAGCACCACGCTTTACAAAAAGCCTACTGATAGGAATAGTTTACTCTTATACAGTAGCCATCACCCCAAGGCCCTTAGGGATAATTTACCCTTTGGGCAATTCCTCCGCCTGAGGAGGAACTGTTCTAACACCAATGACTACTTAATTGAAGCTGACCAGTTGAGTAAAAACCTCAGGATAAGAGGCTACCCTGAGCGCCAAGTAAAAAACTCATTGAAAAGGGCTCGCAATAACCCGCGAGAAGTTCTGCTACAAACTAACAATAAGGAGAGGACAGAAACTTTAACCTGTGTCACATCCTTTACTCCCAATTCCACTACCATCAAGGGTATAATTAAGAAGCATTGGGGAATACTCACTGCAGGTGACCTCACTATCCCGCCCCCTCGCTTTGCATTCAAGCGCACACAAAATCTGAAAGATATTCTTATCAACACGAGGCCTAGACAGACTCACCACCATGACCAAAGCACTCTCTGGGGTCTCCCACCTGTGAGAGGACACTACCCCTGTGGATCCTGTGCTGTATGCCATCAAACTTCGGTGACTAAAGAGGTGGTTTTTTCAGACTCATTCACATGGAGGCTACAACGTCATACCAATTGCAACACCGCGCAGTGTATTTATTTAATTACCTGCCCCTGTGAACAGAGATATATAGGCATGACCATGCGAACAGTAAAAACACGCATAACTGAGCACAAGAGCAATGTGAGATGTCAGAGAGTCACTACTAAATTGTACACCCACTGCAAAGAAAACAACCACACACCAGACTCCCTTAGATGGGTAATCCTTGAGGCACATCCTAAGATTACACAGAGAGCACTGTTCAAGATCGAACAGCGATGGGTGCATCGCCTTAAGACAGACCGAGAAGGCTTAAATGATCAGATCCCGTGGGCAGCACTTATGGACAGATAAAGCAGTCTTCCACGGTTTTTAGCGGCTTATACTTTCCGTGTCCTCACCTGGTTACTATTACCCCCATATCTAGAGGGTCCCTTAGATTCCAGTGTATACAGACACCGTTCCATGATGGCCGCTGTATTTGACACCCTATGTGGGATTCCGGCCATGCTGTCCAACTTAACTACCATACTCGTTTTCTAAGGGTTACTTAGACTTGAATGTACATAGACACCATTCCAAGATGGCCGCTGTATTTGACACCCTATGTGGGATTCCGGCCATGTTTTTCAACTTAATTACCATACTCGTTTTCCAAGGGTTACTCAGACTTGTATGTACTTAGACACCATTCCAAGATGGCCGCCGTTGTCTGACACTCTCATGCGAGGCTTTGTCCATACTCACGCATTCTACAAACTTCCGGGTACTAGACACGCCCTCCGCTAAACGATTCAGCCGGTATATCTGTTTTGGCACCACACCGGCCATCAGTATTCCCGGGTCGAGTGGCGCGAGGGTAGGTTGACAGCCCTTCCTGCAACAACCTCAAAGTAAGTAGATCGGCGATATGACTGCACGCCCTGAGGCTATTGACTGGTCAGGTGAGTGGTGTGTTTGCGCTGTCAGCATTGATTGGGATATCTTTTGGTGATCTTATCTCCGCCGCCAAACTGACAATACATGACTTTGACACAGTGTTGTCAGTGCCTGCTCCATTCTAGATTCTGTCACCATATCTCGCTAGTGAGTGACACGGGACACATACTATGGGCGGAATTACGCGTCTCGCTCGATACTGGGGAGAGCTGGTGGTTCCTTGATATTTTGCCGGTTTACACTCACGGCAGATCCGGACTTGCCCCGGACTCTCCGAGTGGTACGAGTGAGTGTGAATTGGTGCCATTAGTCAACGGTCACGCGGTTTCTACTGGCTGATACCCTGACCGGCTGGGCATTAACAATTGTTGTGACTTCTTCTTTATCTTTAAGTTTGCTCCGCGGTGCTATCCCATCATCTGATTACCTCCAGCGGCCTGAGACTCGCATCACAGCAGCTCATGCAACAGGACCACACATGGGCTTTAGAGTTGATATTTATATTTGCCGTAAATACTTGTCGGACCAGTTGTTGTCACCCCATGTATCACTTTGTTTTTCACTAGGACACCAGAGTCTTGGTGTCCAGGTGGCGCCACGGCCACGGATAGGAGTATGGTACTAAACCATATTAGGTGAGTGTCCCATGAGTTTCACCTTGAGCCTCTAGAACACCTTAGTCACTCTATCCTAGTATCGATTTGGATAACATGTGAATTACAGACTTCTGTTTTAATTTTTAATTGGTTTTTAATTTCACTAGCTGTAGGTCTATCACTACTTACTGTATAGAGTCACTGGCACATGGTGAATATAGACGTCATGTTAGATCATTTAGTCAATAGGGGGTTTATATCACTTTGTGAACTAGACCTGTGTAATACATCCACTTTTTACATTGCCTCTGCTTGGGATGCCTTGCTTATGATCTTCTCTTCCTTTAGGTTTCCCTAGGCAGATGGCGAGACCGTTTCCTAACAACAGGTAGTAGGTAACAGCTGTACTTACCACCCAGTGTAGATTACTGACAGTTTTTTTAGGTCCTGAGGAATTGCCACGGATCAATAGGACCATCAGGCAAGAAACATGTCGACCAGCGCAGATGAGCATAGCCAAACTGAATCTTAACATCAGTTAGCTGCCATTCTGCTCCCACACATTTTTATTCAGGTAGAGAGCCATCCCCAATAAAATTATTTTTGGACTCTCTAACTTGTTTTAATTCACTTACCTGCACTCACATCTACACCACTAGGTCCCTCTCACACACACTGCATCATACGGCCAGGAACTGAAGATCTCCGCCAAAGAGCCCCTTTTAGGGTGCCCGTCGGGCATTGCAGCGCCGGCCCGACGAGGAGCAGGTCCATATGATGAAGCATGACACCTAGCTTGCTGGGTGTGTGAGGACCCTAGTTCCGAATAGAGGTATTCCTCTGCTTTACGGTCTCTTCTTTCCTTTGGCACCCCCCCGCCTTTTCTTTGAGGAACTGCATACTCTTTTCTTTACACATGCTGGACAGACTTGTCAGAACATCAACGCTGGTTGTTACCAGATGCTTATGTACTCCCAGTAGTTACCATGGCACATGGTCCAGCCCATATTAGCGCTAAAGGTATATGCAAGCTTCTGGCTCTGGTATGGAACAATTTGGGGTTCCTAAATGTGCAGACAATCTGGTTAAGCATTGTATTGTATGCTTGATGCATAACCCGGGGAAGGGAACACCAACACCAGCAGGACACTTTGCTTCCCCAACTTACCCTTTTGAGGTTTTACAAATAGATTACATCCACATGGAACGATGTAACAATCTGAAGTACGTTCTTGTTGTGGTATGTGCCTTCTCCCGATGGGTAGAGGCCTATCCCCTGAAAGATAATACTGCTCTATCCACGGCAAAAGTCCTTTTGAAGGAGTTTCTGCCAAGATTTGGGTTACCGAGAATTATTTGGAGTGACAACGGAAGTGAATTTGTGGGTCAGATCATGCAGAAAGTATGTACAGGCCTTAGCATTCAGCAAAAGTTCCACGCAGCAAACCATCCTCAGTCAGCAGGTTTGGTGGAATGCTATAATGGCACCCTTAAGCTTAAACTGGCGAAAATACAAGCCAGCACGGGTCTTGCCTGGCCTGATGCCTTGCCCTTGGCTCTCTTATCCACCAGAACAACCATCCATTCCCGTATGGGGCTTAGTCCTTATGAGGTTGTCTTTGGACGCCCTGCAAACGTTTGGGGAGTCCCAAGGCCAAAGAAATACTCAGAGATAGAGCATCCATTGTTAATTGACTATTTACATGATCTAACCACTAAGTTACGTGTCCTTCACCAACAGGTACAAGATACTTTGCCCCAGGCTTCAACGGATCCTGGTCACACCATACGGCCGGGAGACTGGGTCTGCGTCAAAAACTTCCAGAGGTCAAAGAACTTGGAACCTCGCTGGAGAGAACCTCGTCAGGTGCTACTGGAGATGGTCCCTAATGGGTATCTCTAAGGTGCGACCAAGCATCCCCGGCGGTCTGGAGGGGCCGTTGTGAAGATGAGGCAAGCTAATGCCCAGAGTTGCCGAGTGTGGTCCCTGACTGGAGTAGGCACCGAGGCGAGAATTATCGAGCCCGCTGACCCTGGTCCATGACCCTGCCGCGTCGGGAATTGAACCCTGGACCCGGGCCGTCCTCTGCTTACGGGTCTGCCGCCTCTAACCAGTGAGCCACACCTCTCCACACATTGCAAGAAAGTGCCCCTACCATTGCCTTATGATCAATGGGGTCATAAACAAATTAGTGACTCTGAAACCGGAAGAGTACCAAGATTTGGACTATTCAGCGATGCGCGCCTAGACTTTGCCGGAGCAGGACAAGACGACGACGAGGTCCTCCAGACAGCTATACCACCGGCAGTGAAATTGGACACTACTAAACCACATCTCCTTTTCCAAGAGCAAACTGTACCTGGTTCCCGGAGGTACGATTTGAGGCCCAGACTGAACAAAAATACCTCAATAGTGCTTCATTGACTTTTGTCTTTATCCCGATTTACACATGATTGCAGGGCCGTGATCGTAAGTCTCAGAATTGTGACCCAAGATGTGGCTCTAGGCCTGTGGGACTTGTAGGAAAGTATAAAGAACTACAGACAATCACAGCTGAGTGAAGCAACCTCCCGTCACGGGCAATATTTAGAGCTGGAAATGACTGTTAACAAGGGAATGGACAAAATACAAACAATGAGCACGAAGCATTGTAAATTATTGCAGAATCGTTTTATAGTGGTTTTAATAATATTGATTTTGATATGTATTATATTGTCTTGTATAGGATGGGGACTACACGTAATTTTTACACAGCCTACTCCCAAAGTTACGGTTTAAATGCATACACATGTCACTCTACCACCTCATGTTGAGTCAAGAAGGAGTGAATTCCGCAACAACACATTTGTTTCCATGCTACACCAACATCAATTGGCCACTAATGCGATGAACTGTTGGGTTTGTGGTCTTCTGCCAAGTTCGGTGAATACTGGAATGCCATACATTACCCTTCCTTTTTCATTTAATGGCTCTTGTAGTGCATGGTGGGAATTGAGCACCAGCTGGGTATTTTCCGGAGATGGGGATACTCGAGAAGTAAGGAGCTTGGGAGTACATCTATACCATTTATGTTGGCGGGACAGAAAAAGGATATATGGGACGGATAGTGAGAAGTCAGAATATGCTGATCGCCAAACCAAATCTATGGATTTGTATTTTCTGCCCTCTAATAGAACCTCTCGAAAAGGACAAACTTTTCTAGTGGTACCTGGACAAGCACCATTCTGTATTAGGAAAGGAGGGTTAGAATATAAAGGTACAAGCAATTGCCAACATATTGTGACATTGAATGGGACAGATTGGCCTCGCATGGTTCCCTCACGTAATACATACTTTATGTGTGGAAATAAGGCTTACACTTCTCTACCTGGTAATTGGAGAGGCACTTGTTATATCGCTTGGTTGTTGCCCCCTACATATATAGCAGATGCCAAGCATCATTTACAGAAAAGAGGGGTGGCGTCTGACCAGGATACGTCAGGACAAGAAGTCGGGGATGTCTTGAAAGGACTCCTTCCATTCTGGGGTTCAATAGCCAACAGTAGAGACATAAGACAACTAATTCGAGTTGTAGAAGCCACTGTCAATGAAACAGCTGGAGCTTTGAGTAACATCACTGCAGAACTCGCTGCTGACCGCCTTGTCATGCTTCAGAACAGGATGGTATTAGATATCATCCTTGCTGACCGTGGGGGCGTATGCAGATTGATCGGATCTAGCTGTTGCATTTTTATTCCAGACAACGCCCCTACAGTATACCAAGCCATCTCTAAGCTACATAAGATCGCTGAGTCCGTTCACCAGGATGAAGGGAATTGGTCTCTGATGGGATGGTTTGAGGGACTACTGTCTACATGGGGATGGAAGATTCTTACCTTTGTCGGAGCGACTTTGGCTACTCTCTTCTCATGTTGCCTTTGCCTACAATGTGGTCCAGCTATATGCGGGCTCTGCGCCACCCTGTGTGTTCCAAATCCGGTATCACAGAAAGCAGCGAACACAAAGATAATGCTGCAACAATAGCTTGTAGATTTCATGGCTATTGAAGTCGATTTGGATTAACAACAGCTTCTGGTTTCTTTGCCTGAGTAATGGCAAAAGGAGGGTCTGAGAAAATTCAAATACGGCCCCATCTCCCCTAGTAACACCTTTACGCTGTTGCCCTCACTCAGGCACCTTCAACCTTCGTAGTGTTTCTTTCACATTCTACACTGTTGCGCATATTACACGACCTTTCCCTTTTTCCCTGAGCTAAGCCCATTCCGAGACCTGGCTCGAAGCAACTAATCCCCGAGAAAACCATATGTTGACCCTTGGTGACCGTTCTCGGCCTCTCCAGTTGTTTTACGAATCACCATCTTCAACACGCAAACACGTCCTGTCGTAAATTAATTTAACCAAGGAATGGCTATGCCGCCTGACCTATAGGGTCGGGTAGAGAACACGACCTTAGGGAAGGAATTTCTATTACCCATTATCCTGTATCTTGTACAAAGAATGTTTTCTTGTGGATGATTTGTATTTTTATTGCACATTGAGGGGGTTGTTGCTTTAGGGGATTCAAGCGCTACAAAAGACTGTGAGCCACGGATTGAAGTGGCAGTCTCCTGAGAACCTACCACTGATGTACTTCTAGGACAACTGTACCTAGCTGCAGCTAATAAATTGAAGTTCCTATGCCAGACAGAGTGTTCCGTGTCTCTGTAATTTGGAAGGCGAACTCAGAAGATTTCAGGCGTACCCTGCCCCACCAGGCTTAATGAGCCCAGTTCTTCATAAGGCCAATCGCAATACAAAAATCAGTGAAAAGCAGCTACAGGCCTGCAATTCACACGCATCAGGCGGGAACAATCACCATAAAAATAGAAAAAAAACATATGCCAAACAACAGCCAAGCACAATGGATGTTGCCGGAGCAAGTACGGAGGAGAACCAGAACCCCACAAGCCCCCCGGAGGATCTGCCTGGGACCTCGGGGTCCGGGAAGGGCAAGGAGAAGAAGAGTAGGAAGATGTGCTTCAGTCCGCAGGAAAACAGGATCCTGATAACGGAGGTGGTCGAACACCATCAACTACTGTTCATCACCTCCACTGTGTCATTGGCAACAAAAAATGGACTATGGCACTCCATCGTGAACAAGGTGAATGCAGTCGGAGTGCTGAAGAGGACAATGGAAGAGGTCAAGAGGCTCTGGAATTACGTCAAGCGCAAAACAATGCTGAAACTCGCTGACAACCGGAAGGCAGCAATGCAGACTGGAGGTGGGAGTCCTGCGCCACAGGAGGAGCTGGACGACATGGATGAAATGGTGTCCACAGTCATCAGTGGGGAGACTGTGGCTGGAGTCGGGGGACCGGACACTGCTCGACAGGACCGGACACAACAGCACCAGGGTGAGTAATGACCAGGGACTGGGGGGACAGGGGGAGATGGGCACAATGGCACACATGCACAATTGAGCTGAGCACACCTGCGGACAAACCATGCCCCATACCCCAACTCCCACCGAGAGAACAATGTACCCAAGTATGCTACATGTCAGCACTGCACAAGCACAGAAGTCAAAGGCACACCGCAAGAAAGGGATAAGGGGCAGCAAAACAGAGCAGCAGGGGCCACCCCCTCCAATGCAGCACACACACATAACATGCAGAGCACATCAACACCGACAACAAAGTGGCACTGTTAGAAATGGGGGTCTCTAGTTGGCAAGGGCTTCACCTTTGTCCAAGTAGGGACCCTTTTTCCTAGTCAGGATAAGGGAGTTACACTGCTAAAATAACCCCTGCTCACCCCCTTGGTAGCTTGGCACAAGCAGTCAGTCAGAGGCAGTGTGCAAAGCATTTGCACAAAACCAACAGTAATAGAATGTAAGCACTACAAAAGTACACCACATCGGTTTAGAAAAATAGCCAATATTTTTATATACTTAAAACAAGACCAAATATGATAAAGAATCCACAATATGGGGGGCGTCGCCTGCTGAGCAGCGAGATGGCCGCACATCGGGGTGAGCCTGAGCCGCCCAGACCGGCAGAAATTGCGGAGGAGGCTGTGTGGCATCGGCGGAGGTACACTATTCCCGCCCTCTCTCGGCCTGAACGGAGTCGGGGCCCGCGGAGCCTGTGGGCGGTGCTGGCGGCGCCTGCTGGAGCGAGATCGAGGAAAGCTGACACTTGAGCCCACGGCTGATTCGAAGGGCGAGGCCTGAGCCGGGTATGAGAAGCGTGGCTGGTGGCCCCTGCCTGGACTGCCCCCGGTGGCGGATGCCCCCCCCTCCGCGTGTGTTGGAGTGCGGTGGCAAGTACTGCGCTTAGCGGCGGACGGGCTGTGTGAGGAGGCGGGGGTAGGCGGAGGATCGGATTCCTGTGCGTTGATCGCCATTACTGGCGGTGACAGTAAGGTTGGCGGCCCTGATAACCAGTAACTGTGGTGCACGTACATCGAGGTATATGGTGCTGGGGTGCCCGAAAGCTGCTGGCGAAGACCCCGCTGCGCGTCGCAGGTTGGCGAATTGCGCAGTGCGTGACTGCCATTTTGTGGATGACTGGTGCAGCCGATGTGTGGCGGTGAGGGCACCCGGGAGCGGCGTGAACACCTGGCGGGACACCGAAACACCGCTTCACGGCTGCAGAGAGCGCTGTGCGCGAGGAGGCTAATATCCTTATAGCGGAGGTGCGTGCCGGCCAGTGGCCGTTATTGAGCGTCCTTGTGTCTAGTCACAGCTGCGACGCTACTCACTTCGGCTGGGAGCCGCGGTTGTTGTGGACCTGGAAACGCTGACGGAGCAGCTAGGGGCTTGTGCGGCAACACCGTTGTGCCGGTGGAAGTGAGTGGGCTGAATTTTTGGAGGTGGCGAGCACGTAAATAAGAACTGCCGTGGCCCTGCCTGCTGTTTGGCGACTGCAAGAGGGTGCTGGGGTGTCGCCCCCCCCCCCCTGCATTACATGTGGTTCGGCAAAAATCTGTTGGTGGTTCAGCTAAAGCCTCACTCCAACGTGTGGGGATGTTCTGTGTTCACCTGCTGGGGGCACGGGTGTCGGCTGTAGGGGCAAACGAAGACGACCTGCTGCCGTGAGTGCTGCGGGGTGGACGCAGACCACGCCTCACGACTCCATAGTTGGACCCAGTTAGTGTGCGCGCTAGCTGTGGTGTGGAGGTGACCTGCCGTGGCGCATCTGACAGGGAGGTGGTTGGGGGCCCTTGCGGTTGGTTCACAGCAGGCTACGGAGGCGCTATATAGACAATGGGCAAGCAGGACTCTAAACAGCCGAAGCTGAATTTCGACCATAAGCGCTCCACGAGGCAGGTGGAATCGGAGCAAGAGTCTCAAACGGTGGAGAGGCGTGACCAGGCAGCCGATGACCATGGTGAGGATTTGCGCACACTTATGCTCGAGATGCGTTCTAGCCTAAGGAATATTGGGGCATATGCATCAACATTGGCATTTGCGATTCCTTATTAGCGAAAAATAAGGATTCGCTAATAAGGAATAGCAAAAGGCTATGCATGTAGGAATCGCTATTCAAATAGCGATTCCTTAACTTTCCTTAATTGCTACTAGCAAATTGCGAGTAGCAATTAAGGAATGGCATCCCAATCATTCCTATGGGCCTCCAGGCCCATAGGAATGAATCGGAGATTGCATGAGCAAATAGCGAGTACCAGTAGGTTCTCGCAAATTGCTCATGCAATTTCAAGGGTGCAAGGGTGTCAAAATGACACCCTATTGCACCCCTGAAATTGATATGTGCACATATGTTCCACACACACATGCTCTAAGGGCAACATGAAGTTCATCTTCATGGTAATTTGCTCCCCCTATTAGCGAAATCGCTAATTTTTTAACTTTGATGCATTGCATTTAAGGAATCTCACTTTGGGATTCCTTAAATGCAATCGCTATTTAAGGAATCGCTATTTAAGGAATCCCTATTTAAGGAATCGCTATTTAAGGAATCCTTATTTAAGGAATCGCTATTTAAGGATTCCTTAAATAGCGATTTTTGCTTTTGGGTTGATGCATTGGGATTGGGTTTTTTTAACTCAATACCGGGAGCTATTAGCGATTCGGTATTTTACCGACTGGATTTTGGCTTGATGCATGAGGCTGATTGACACTAAACTTGACAATCTAACCAGTCAATTAGACTCTGTGAAAACGCAGGTGGCGACACATGAGACGCGTTTGGATACACTTGAAACTCGTCAATCGGAGTTTCATGAATTCCAGGTTGAAACGAAAGACCAGCTGCTGCATATGGACAAATTGTTAGGCATAATCCGTGCTAAGAACGAGGATTTAGAAGCGAGGTCCCGGCGCAATAATCTACGCGTCACGGCATTCCGGAGACGACTGCAATATCTAAAATGGAAACTTACATAACTGAACTCTTGCACGAACTGTTTGACCCTAGCCTGTACGCTGTGTTTGTGGTGGAGAGGGCGCACAGGTCACTGGGTCAGAGGCCCCCTGTTGGGGCGCTGCCCCGGCCTATTATTGCGAAACTCTTGAACTACCAGGATCGAGATCTAATCCTGAAACTGGCCAGGGAAAGAGGAAACATCACGCATAAAGGCAATAATATCTCCTTCTACCCTGACTTCTCCCCGGCTGTCCAGGCTGCCCGCAGGGAATTTCTTCCAGCAAAGCGGGTTCTCCTGCAGGCACAGATTTCGTACTCGCTCCTCTACCCTGCTAAGCTAAAGGTGTCATTTGAGGGGACCACCCACATATTTACGGATGCTAAGGCGGCAATGAAGTTCGCCAAACATGTGGGAAGTAAATCCACAAAACGGCTCCGTGGTGAGGCGGAGGCGGTTGCAGGCAGGCTGAGTGACAATGATTAATCATGGGTCTCGTATGGTGCATCTATAGGGACACGAATCCTGATTGACTGGGGGCCTTTATATGCTCTAGTGGAATGTGGAATGTGAAAATGTGCGACCCTGAGCTCCAATCAATGCTATCTATTATAATGTGTTGCTCCCAATCATTAGGACTTGGGCGGCTCGTATCCCCTGCAGATCTTCTGGCCACCCTGTTACATACAGGGTAGAAGCCGGCATAGCTACACCCGCTCTGGAATGTGCCCTTGTTTACTTAATGTCTATTTGGGGTTAGTATGGGGGATGGATATTCTACGACCCGGTTGGGGGGTTGGAGTGGGTGGGGGTGGGATGGTTGGGATTATCTTTTTGTTCAATGCCAGGATTTTTATTGTATGCTATATGTATGGTGTCCGCTGCTTACGAAATGGTCATTGTCAAAATGCTTTGCTGTACTTTAAAAATGATAGTGGGAAATGCCCAGGGTTGATAAAACATTGAACTGTCTTACCTGGAATGTTCGGGGGCTAAATGATCATAGGAAGGCAAGGTTGGTGCATGCATACCTGGTGCGTCATTGTGTGGATATCTGCCTATTGCAGGAAACACACTTGAATACCGCTCCGGCCCAGAGACTGCGACACACTAGATGGGGGCACGTTTACTCGGCTATCTATTCCAATTATGCCTGCGGGGTTGCGGTACTGATCCGACGCGGGCTGGACTGGATATGTTTTAGTTCAGGGCCTGGTATTTGTGGCTGTATATGGTCCCAACGTTGACTCCCCCACATTTTTCCATAAGCTTTGGGGGCAGGTGAAAGCTACGGGCTGCAATACAATTTTATGGGGGGGTGATTTCAATGCAGTACTTGATGACAAAGCAGACAGAAAAGGGGCGGCCCGAAGACTAAACCCACTGGCAAGTTCCGCGTTGAGGGAAATAATGTCAGATGGCGCACTTGTTGATGTGTGGCGTGGCAGACATGAGGCTGTGAGGGAGGGCACCTGTATATCGGCTCTCTGCAGCGCTTGGTCCCGCCTAGACTATTGGCTGGTGTCGCGGGACGTCGCCCTGTGGACTGTGCAGGTAGAGCATATGTCCCGTTCCCTGTCAGACCACACCCCTTGCATGTTGAAATTGCTGATCCCTGGGGGTCCGTTCCCGGCATTCTCGTGGCAACTCCCGCCTCACGCCTTACTTGATGATGCCTTTAAAGTGGAGATAAGGATGGATATCACTGGCTATTTCGAGCTCAATGCGGGATCGGTAGATACTGAGGCCTCTCTGTGGGAAGCTTTTAAGGTCGTCATTAGGGGCCAGTGTATTGCCCGGCAGGCAGGGGTGCTGAAGGCGATACGAGGCACCCTGGCGGCGCTGGAAACCGATATAAAAAAGCTCAAACAAACCTTCTTTGATACTGGTGGGCCGGAGGAGGCGGAAATGATGAAAACCAAGTTATTGGCATACGAAGAGGAGGCGATGCGGGAGGTAAAATTTCTAGGGAAATATGCAGAGGCTAGGCGATATGGCGAGGGTGGGAGACTGGGGAAGGCCTTGGCCAGCATGATAAGACCGCCGCGTCCCGCGACATACATTCATGAAATGCGCACGAGGGCTGGCGAGCTGATTCATGACAGAGGGGAAATTGTAGGGGCATTTTCTGAGTTTTACTCCAAATTATATACCAACACCCAGGATACGTGTTCGGAGTTGCTTGAATCCTTTCTGGGTTCAATTGCATTGGTGTGGTTTAATAATAACCATAGAGAATATATGGACCTTCCGATAGACGCGGGAGATGTGGCGCAGGTCATTAAGAGTCTACCGCCTGACAAGGCGCCGGGGCCTGATGGTCTGACCACGGCATTCTATAAGGCATACGTGGATGAGCTGTCGCCCCGGTTACTGGAAGTCTATGAGGAAGCGTTAGAAAAGGTGAGTATTGCCTGCTACCATGTGTGAGGCACTAATCATCACGCTGCTGAAGCCAGATAAACTGGCTGATGAGCTGGACTCCTATCAGCCCCTATCTCTGATTAATGTAGATGTGAAGATCCTGGCTAAATTGCTCGCGAACCGGGTGCAGCCCATGCTGCCAATGGTCGCACTCCCCGACCAATCAGGATTCATACCGGGTAGATCAACCTCCCATAACCTACGTACGATCTTCTCCGCACTGCATTACCTACACCCCGATGTCAGGGCTGCGGTGGTGTTTTTGGACGCCACCAAGGCCTTTGATACACTTGAGTGGCCCTATTTATTCAACATACTGGGCAGGATGGGTTTCAGCATACTGCTCCTTAGGAAAATCCGTTTGCTCTACACTTTACCCAAAGCCAGGGTGCGGGTGAATGGCCTGGTGTCTGAACCATTCTCCATCTCGCGGGGCACGAGGCAGGGTTGTCCTCTGTCCCCGCTGCTGTTCGGTATAGCTATGGAACCACTAGCGGCCAGAATTAGACAACATCATACAGCAAGGGGTATAGGCTTCAGTTCTAGAAATCTACTCATATCGCTATATGCAGACGATGTGACCCTTTATCTTATCAATCCTGCAGAAAATTTGAATCCTATATTGCGGGAATTTGTCCGCTTTGAAGGCCTCGTGGGCATTTCCGTCAATTGGTCTAAGTCGGTAATCTTCCCCCTTACGGATAATACCGCAGAGGTGTCCTCCGAATACCCCCTGCGCTGGGAGGCGGATGAGGTCAAATACTTGGGGATTTGGATAAGTCGGAGCCTTCAGGCGATCTGGAATCTTAACTATGGCAGAGCGATGATGTGGCTGGGAGAGAAAATGAAGCTCTGGACTTCCCTGCCCCTGTCCCTTACAGGGCAGATTTCGTTGACCAAAATGATTACACTACCCAAATTCCTCTATCTATTTGTCAATATACCTATACCACTTACGTCGCATTTCTTTGCCACTCTGAGATCCCACCTGGTGACGCTGATATGGGCGGGCGGACAGGCTAGAGTAGCTTGGGACATTCTATTGCTGCCATTGCGACAGGGCGGCCTGGGAGCCCCAGATATGAAGCTGTATGCCCTCTGTGCTCAGGCACAATTTCTACATTTTTTGACCCACCCGACTCCCTTTCAGCCTCACGTGGCAGTAGAGCGAGACGCTGTTGCGCCCCTGCCACTGAACGTGGCGATATGTGCCGCGGCAAGACGCCTTAGAGTTGATGTAGACACAGCTGGGACACTACAATGGGCATGGGAGGAGTTGCGTAAAAGAGCAAAGGTTCCACTGCTGTATGCCCCCTCGCTCCCTCTGTTGCATAACCCGATGCTGCCATGTGTCGCTGATGGAGTGGCTGGGCACCTAGTTGAGAAACTACATCTGCGCACCTTTGCAGACCTCTTCCCCAATGGCAAGTTCATGTCCCCCCCGGTGCCTGAGGAGGGCAGCACTGTGCCCTTCTCCGAACTATTCTTGTATCAGAAATTGCGTGCGGCATGCCGAGCACTCTCTGAAGACTTCCCTGAAGCACCGCCAATATTTACGGCTTTAGAGGTGGTGGTGAGCTCCCCGTCCTCCCGTAAGCTAGTCACTCGTATATATCGACAAATGCAAAACACGGCGCCGGTGGTAACGCCTAAATCCCTACAGTATTGGAACGAAGAGCTCCAACCCGTGATATCTGAAGACCAGTGGGAATTCTGCTGTGGGCAGCTTACTGAGCTTTCGCCCAACTACAAGTTACGTCTAATACACTTTAAATACTTACATAGGTTTTATAGAACCCCTATCAGCCTGAAAAAAATGGGGCTTCGAGAGACAGATGAGTGTTGGAGATGTGGGTCTACCTCAGCTTCTTTTCTCCATATAGCGTGGTCCTGCCCGAGGTTGGAGAGCTATTGGCCTCAGGTTTTTAAGTTGGTAAACCAGATTGTAGGTCGCTCGGACGTCCCATCCCCTCTGCTTGGGATACTGGGGTATGTCAGAGACACTCCGCCGAAATCGCGAAAGCTACATGCACTGCTTCTATTGTTTGCTAAACGACAAGTAGCGATTCATTGGGGTAGACGGAGAGTGCCCACGGTGAAAGGCTGGCTGGCTGATCTAACGTATGGGTACACGCAGCTGAACACGTTCTGGGAGTTGCTGCCGTCTGCATCCCGGCCTCGCGATATCTGGGATCCATTTGTGAGTTGGGCTCGGGAGCGACAGATTATGGAGTCAGAAGGTGATATCCTGAATGAATGATCCCTATGAGGTGGGTTGGGATAAGGAGACGTCACATATGGCGGGATGGCACATTATTTAATCACACTACTGGGGCAGAACGTGTAACACTGTAACAGCTCTGAATATTGCCTATGTATACTTCTTTTCAGGCACTGCTGCAGCGTGTGGTGGCCCCCGGACCTCCTGAATCCACTCTAATCGTTTGCATTGCCTACTTTGACATGGACATGACGACTATTGCAATCTGTTCTTTTATGTATGACACATAGAAGCATACTGTATGTGGCTGCACTATAATGCTGGCTGGCAGGTTATGTGGGTTGTATTACTATTGTCGACATTGTAAAAATGTTTAATAAAAAAAAACAAAAGAATCCACAATACAGTACTTCAAAAATAGTTACTTCTCAAGATGTCTTTAAATTGCAAAAATACGTAGAAAACACAGTTCGTGCGAGTCGGTAGCTCGTTCCCGCTGACCGAGTCGGTACGGGCCAGCAACAGCGTGAACAGACTTGTTAATAGTACCTTTCTTAGTGCGGCTCACACAGGCGTGCGAGTCGGTTTTGGCATCCGTCGCCGTTGCAAAGCAAAGTGGAAGCGGTGCAAGGCGCGGTGACTAACATGTAGAAAAGGGAAGGTTTAGGGACTTGGAAGTGTGTGCACTTGCCAAGTCGACATGGCAGCCCCAGGTTGCGCACAGGCTCTGCAATGGCTCTTCCTCCGACTGAGACAGGAGGTGCTGCAGCGTGAGTCGTAACCGCTTTGCTCCTTCTCTTCCCAAATAATAATAGGAAGTAGAACTCGGATCGGTTCCGACGTAATTGATTCACCGGAGTCGGCTTTATTTAAAAGAACAACGCCGGTTAAGAGATCATATTGGATGAGGCGCTCTGTATTTCTACGCGTGAACATTTGTCTGCCAGGCCATCCTAGACCACTGGCTAGGTTGCCATCGTTTATTTTAATGTCCTGATGAAGACCCTACATGACGATTCAAAGTCGCTTACATTGGGTTGAAACGTCGACGATAATTGTTAGGACCAGTGCGAGACCTGTTTTTCATACATGTTTTGATTTATCCATGAAACAGTGTCATTGTGATTTTCCTCGATACTGGCCCTCCTCTTGTATATTGTGTACATAAAAAGTGTTTCCTGCATTCGTTCACTGTATATACTATGCACAATTCGGTCACTTATGTCACCTTGTCACAAATTCACTGACTCACTCTACAGTTTACTACCTTGGTAATCCTGCATTACAAATGTCATTTGTGCTCTTTCATATAAATGATGCAATTTATATATAAAGAATGACATTACATCCTTCAAAACAAGCCTGATCTTGATTTGTACTTTGAGATTGTGTGGTCAACTTGATTGATTCCCATTTTTTCCTTGATTCATTTTTTCAACAAAGTAATTGTTTTACCCATACCCGACAGAACCATTGTTTTCCTATAACTATAATGCTGGCTGGCAGGTTATGTGGGTTGTATTACTATTGTCGACATTGTAAAAATGTTTAATAAAAAAAAAAAGAATCCACAATACAGTACTTCAAAAATAGTTACTTCTCAAGATGTCTTTAAATTGCAAAAATACGTAGAAAACACAGTTCGTGCGAGTCGGTAGCTCGTTCCCGCTGACCGAGTCGGTACGGGCCAGCAACAGCGTGAACAGACTTGTTAATAGTACCTTTCTTAGTGCGGCTCACACAGGCGTGCGAGTCGGTTTTGGCATCCGTCGCCGTTGCAAAGCAAAGTGGAAGCGGTGCAAGGCGCGGTGACTAACATGTAGAAAAGGGAAGGTTTAGGGACTTGGAAGTGTGTGCACTTGCCAAGTCGACATGGCAGCCCCAGGTTGCGCACAGGCTCTGCAATGGCAAGTCAGAGTTACACTTTACGGGCTGTTTGCGTGGGTGGCACAATCCAGTGCTGCAACCCACCAACAGCATTTGATTTATAGGTCCTGGCACTCGCAGTGCACTTTACTAGGGACTGACACATAAATCAAATAGGCCAATCATGGAAACACCAATCCATAACACATTTTATACAGGAGCACTTGCACTTTCCCACTGGACAGCAGTGAGGAAAGTGCTCAGAATCATTACACCAGCAAAACCAGAGGCAAAAACGGGAGGTCAGAAAGCAAAAAGTCAGGGGAAACACGCCAAAAGATGACAACTCTAACAGGCACAAACCGCAACACCTCCACAACAGAACACAGGACACAACTGGCGCCCACTGGGTGTAGACACTGGCCAATCACAAGTGGCATTGCAGGGAAATGTGGTTAGACAATGCACAACTTCAAACACACATCCGTGGTGTTGTCAAAATGTCCACTGCCCCGCAGCAAATAGGCAGCCCCTCCAAAACTGCCACGATGTACACAGTCATGCAGTCTGTATGTGAACATGTACAATCCGACAACACACATGTGAACACATTGTCAAACTGCATCTCCCCTTCACATTGCAGAGGGACAGTCAACACCTACTGCAGAGCAGGCAAAAACCTCTCTTCTTTGATGACAAAGAGGACCACCACAGCTTCGACTCCGACGCCCTCCAAGAGTTCATTAACATTCTCCGCAGCCCACCTCCAGGAGCAGGGCAGCCCAACTGCAACAGGGACACCCCACCCATTGCACAGACCACACAGCAGGCAGCACCCACCACCACAGCTGCTTCCCAGAACCTCCACGAAGAACACATGGCCTTCCAATGCCGTGTGTTGGGATGCCAGGAGCAGCTGGCTGAACAGGTGCGGGTGGGCTTCGACTGCATGGCAGTCAAACTAGATGACATATGTGTCTAAGGCCCATCAGGGACCACTCACAGTCCCTAACGGACACTCACAGTCCTCTCCATGCACTCCAACGAACCATGGCTGAGTCCTGACTCAGAGACAAGAACGACTGTCTAGTCAGAGTGGCTCCAGCGAGCTCGCCCGGGAGATGGGACTCATGCGGAGGCTTATGGAGAACATGAAGCGGGCCAATGCAGAAAGAGTGTCTGCCACGGCTGCACACCAGCGAGAGGTAGTTGGGTTCCACAATGACCTCAAAAACATCCTCATGGCATTGCTGCCACCAGGCCTGGCACCGATGCATGCTGCTGCTACCACTACATCCACATCTCTGCCCCCTGAAGAGTCAGTGCCACACAGTGCGGCAGACGTTCCACCTCCGGCCGCTGAGGTGTCACTGCCACACAGTGCTGGAGACAGGCCAGTACCACCCACACGTGAGGCACATGAGACAGCAGAGTACGAAGATGCGGCTAAAACCGCCTTACTGGTACGGAGAAAACTGTAGCATTCATCTCCGCCACAAGGCCGGTTTTAGCTTGGCTCTGCCCTCTGCATCATCACCTTCCACTGTCCCCCGATACACTCTGCGACACTCACCTTGGACCTCGCAATGGACTGCCATTTTCTGTATGATCGCCAATGACACAGCTATCAGACTGCGGACTGAACTCTTCCTCTTCCTTTGGACTTGTCATTCCCTGAATGACTCTGGCTGGCCCTCCACGGGCCAACATTTTAAAGTGGGGTTTGCATGGCCCTGTACTGCTCCAGATGCAACACTCCACTGAATGTGAATTAAACATTCCGAATCATACAGATGTGTTGTGTCTATGGTCTTCCAAGTGTGGTAGTATGGATGAATGTAGGGTTAGTGATTTCCTTTTATGTCCATGTGGCTCATGTCGTTTGACTTGGGTCACAGGGTGACACATTGCCGAATGTTGTCCAGGTGGCGCTGACTTAACAACAGCGACACACGCATTTGTTACTTCCATGTCCAGCCCCGTACGGAACAACGCCCAGAGCCCCGGGGTCATTGTTCAAACCCTTATGCTCGACTGGCATACGCCAGGCCAGCCCACTCCGCTTATGCTCACGGGGGGGACGACAACGCTACATGTCCCAGGTCTTCCCTGTAGGGATCTGCGGGTCACAGGTCTAGTTGTCAGCATGCCACAGCCACTCCCTCACAGCTAGTGCACACCCACACCACACCCATCCAGCACGTGTCACAGCACATGTGACCCTGCCAATAAAAAGGGCCGGGCGCACATGCTCGACGCCATTTCCAACCTCTCTCGGGGTGTATCCGTGTGGTGTGCATGTAGGCATGGGGGCCCAGGGGCCTGCGAAATCACATTCCACAGGCCCGGAGGTGACATGATGGCGTCCGCACCATGATACCCAATCATAGAGGGTCCATGACTTGCCGGGCACAGACTTGGTGGCACTGGATACACTGCGGCCAGCACAGGCACACCGCCACGGGACGGTGACTTTCAGTGCACTGAGGTAGGGGCACTGTAAGTGCTGAGCGGGTGTGCAGCCTGCGATGATGCACTGTCCCGGGGGTCCGGACTGATCAGGTTTTGTGTGCCCTGCTGGACCGCAGTGTAGGCCTGAGCCAGCGGACAGCGGGGGCCTACCGCCACATAGCATGGCCTCGTGGGTCACAGAGTTAGTGGCACCTCAAGGGCTGAGCGAGTGTGTAGCCTGCGATGAGGCCGGGTTCACTGGTATGTCCTCTGCCATGGTGAAATCAAGACCCACCACCAAACGTGAGACCTTGTGGCCTGTGGAGCGGGGCTGCATGATGTGGAGGGTGCCATGTCCGCGGGCCTAGGGCTTGTGGCTCGCAGCAGCACGTGGTGGGCCCTCATTGCTACACGCCAAGGGCGGAAGGTGAGCAATGAGGCCTGGGTGCGCAGGGGCGGGCATGCACCGCTGGTCAGCGGGAGGGGCTGGGGTGCAGCTGCCTGGGTGCACAGGGGCAGGCATGTACAGCCGGGCGACGGGAGGGGCTGGGGTGTAGTTGCCTGGGTGCGCTGGGGCGGGCATGCACCGCTGGTCAGCGGGAGGGGCTGGGGTGCAGCTGCCTGGGTGCGCAGGGGCGGACAGGCGATGATGTTGTGTGCAATTGTATGTACTGTGCCATTCATGTATCTGGACTCTGTTCCAGATGACGGGTCTGTCTCAGATGTGGAACCTGGTGAACTGCACTACATACCGGCACGTGGTTGGAGATACACCGGTGGCAGCAGGTGAGCAGTGTGGCCTGGGTGCACAGTGTCGGCACTCTCTCCCTGTCCCTCTCTTCTTTTCTCTATATCCCTCTCCCCCTCTTTGTCCGTCTATCTCTCTCTCCCCCTCTCTGTCCGTCTATCTCTCTCCTCCCCTCTCTGTCCATCTATCTCTCTCTCCCCCTCTCTGTTCGTATATCTCTCTCCCCCTCTCTGTCCCTCTATCGCTCTCTCCCCCTCTCTGTTCATATATCTCTCTCTCCCTCTCTGTCCGTCTATCTCTCTCTCTCCCTCCTTCTCTGTTCGTATATCTCTCTCTCCCTCTCTGTCCGTCTATCTCTCTCTCCCTCTCTTTCTCTCTCTCTCCTTCGCTCTCGCTCTGTCCCTTGATGTGCGCAGGACAAACCTTCTCATCATGGTTTTTGTCTTGCAGGCTGTGGCCTACGGAATATCCTGAGGGGAGCCGCCATGTGCCTTCATTTCTGTTCTGTGTTTATTTTAATACATTTTTATTTGTTGCTTCGAAGCTGAATGTGTTATGCTCATTTTTGCGACGACACATGCATGTCACCAGATGTGATTGTGCGACATCATGTGGATTATTTGGTACATGATTCCGTGTGGTTGATGTGGCATGTCTATGGCCGGGGGGTAGGGGTGCCGGGGAGGGGGGGTCCTGGAGGTGGTGGCAGTGGGTGTAGTGGCCCTCTTGGGTGTCCGGCACACATGTTCAGAGGCTTCATGGCATCTGTTGGTCTTCAGGTGTGGCTCTGGGCTGGGCTCCCTTTTCTGTTGCAGGCTGCCGTCTGACTTTGCACCAGGTCAGAGCAGGTGTTCATTTTCTGCTGCTAACGCACCTTATCGCATGTTTCGTGGTCTTTTCGCCGATCTGGCTGGTCGTTGAGAATGTTGTGGAGTGGTGTTGTTGCGGCTTTTTGCACGGGAACGCCTACTCTGCATCTCATTAGCGATAGTTGCTGGGGTCATCTGTGGCGATGTTTTTTGCGGCTGCTATCGCAGGTAAACTGGTGCCATGGGCTGTTACTACCATCTTGTGAATGGGGTGATAATTTTATCACGAGTTTGGCTGCGCTAAAGTGTGGTTAACTCGGCGATAGCTCCTGGAGAATATGGCCCAATATGTCAGACCACTTCAGCCTTTGACTGACTTCAGCCCATTAGGACCTCTCAATAAAACACTGGATTTCATTGTATTACTTTTCCTTGCTTTGTCCAGTTCTCCCCTCCTCCTTGCTGTCCTGTTCCTAAAAGTGTAACTCACTACACCGTTCTGAACTTCAGTGCACTAATGTACCCCAACCTAGGCCAAAATCTACCTTTTCCTCCCCACTGTCCTGGCCCTTGTTAAACTAAGTACCATGTGGCCTTGAAACTCCAGCACCGTTTCTCATGTTTTACCATGTACAAAACGAAGAAAGAAAAAAAACAAAAAAGTAAAAAAGTAAAAAAGCTCAAAAGAAATAGAGAAAAGAAAATTAAGAGAATTAAGTACAGAGAAATGGCAATAGTGTTAACCAAAGCGCTATAAAACAATATTAAATTACATTTGTGTGCAATAAACGTTTTTGATTATATTGTTGTAACATTTTGATTGACATCAGAAGTGTTATCAAGTGTGGTGTCTGGATTTATGAGTGGAAGAGTCGTACAACGATTTCTGACTCACTTACTGACAGTGGAGATGTTTACACAAGGACCCCAGACTAGCATTGCTGTCAAGAACATACGGTTTTATAATAAAGGGACAAATAAATAAAATACTTGGGCGTTCATCAAAAGCTCAGCGAGCATGTCTCCCGTGCTGATGAAAACAAGCTTAGTCATCATTGCTGTGTGTGTTCCTTTAAGTGCCGAAGCCAATCAGCGGTTGCCAAGCAGCAGCTGCGCGAGAAGGCTCTCACTTGCAGAGGACGGACGTCTAAGCCGCGCCAACCACTCATCAAAACTGGATCATGACAAGAGAAAACCCAGGGAAGGAGAGTGCTCTGCTTTCTAAAGCCTTGCTTAATTGGAGTAAATGTTAAAACTATTAATAGGAACAAAGTGAATTGTGCCAGATGTATGCGTGTAGCAAACATGTTCTGCTTTAGAAACCCCAAGGCTAATAGGTTTATTTACTTTACTTATAAAAGAGTACTTTGTGGTGCTGGTAGCAACTGATAACAAAAACAGAATAAATAAAAACAAAAATAGCAATAATCAATGTACAAATAGAAAATGTAATGAAAAAAAAGGAAAGACTAACAAAGCTTTCTATTACCCAATGCCCTCTCCCCGATTTTTACCGATTTCCCTCTACAGTTCATTCAGACTCCTAAGACGTCACTACTCACAATGGTCAATCTTTGCCTCAGGTGGTAATAGGGTTTGAGAAAGAACACTCCAACCATGAGGCACCATCGTCACCACCTTTACCTTGTCCCCCCCCAGTCTTTTCTCTTGGCTTCTGTTTTATATTTCTTTTATCTCTCCTCGCCCTCTTCGCCTTCAGTGCACTGAGGCGGCCTTGAGGTAGCATAAAGTGTGACACAGCATAACATCTATGCTGATGCGCGGAAGTGCATTTTGATTATGAGCTAGGTCACTATAGGAAGGACTTTGCACATGTGAATGTGTGCAGTCACTCACCTCACCCAGTCACAGAAAATGAGTCATAGTTAAATATGACCTTCGCACCAACTTTGCAAATATTAACAACCCATGACACTGTCTCGTCTCTAGATGGCAATGCTTTTTTCTACGCCTTTCACTAGTCCCTTCCCTCTTTCAATTCCAGCAACTGAAAGGGCCAAGTTCCTCCCTACCAAATTACTGTGGAACCCACGGCAGACAGAACTTTATTGCCTGCTGAGAAGCGTAGAGGGGAGAAACAATTCATTGAACAGGATCACAATTTAACAAGAAACCATGACTCAGACAAATCACAGACTCCGGACTCCGAGTTAGTGGAATTTATTACAAAGCCAAAAACAACTGGATGTACAAGCACCTCATTACAAGATTGTAGAAGTACATGGGAACTAAAACAAATCCAAACCTAGGGCTAACTTTATACGATGAATCATGATCAAAATGACAATCTCCAGAAGCAGAACGCAGGCAATAATTGCCCCCACATCGAGTTCGGTCTTCACCTGAGGAGTATGAATAAAAAGCATTACTCTGTCCCTACACTACCACTATCGTGACATCCCTACTTAGCATTTCCCAGGTAAGACCAGGATAAAGGTGTCAGCGCGTGAAGACTTCCTAAGAAGTACACTCATGTATGGGTCAAGTAGCCAACGCTACAGAGCTCATTCTAAGATGCTCCTTCTCTCTCCTTCGATCTCCTCATCCCTTCTCCTGACTCCACCCCAGGACACTATCCTTAATACAAAGCAAAAAACATAAAACACGCCCACAGGTCACCTCATTTCGCGGGACACTTCCCTTAGGTGATTTTCCACGCGGTGTCCGTGCTCCCAGCTCCTGGCTCGATGACCTTGATTTCCAGGCCTCCCACAATGAGAAATAACACCGGCTCTCAATTATCAGCTCTTCTTCACCAAAATGTAATGCATCCTTCTGAGCGTAACTTTCCTGAACAAAAGACATTATTCTAACTAACAAAGATGACTTTCTCCACCGGCATAAGAAACGTGAGAACAGAACAGATTCAACATGCACATGAAGTCTCACTAAAACCCTCACTACTGAGCCCCAAGGGAAAATACATTTCAGGCCTACAGAAATCCGCCAACATAAGAGTGAAACACATAGGCCTCTCAAATACGCGTAAGTGAACATTTCATTTAGGCCTTTACATCCCATTACATTACAGAAGCACATCAAATTCATGTTGACTGCGAGTATCTTATGAAATCTACACGTTAAATGCAATTAAGTCACGACTATGCGCAATTTTGAATATGGTGCACGTTTTTACACATCACGTTACAAATAAGCAATTTTGTTAGGCAAATGACATCAAATACTATGAATTACAATATCCTCACATGAATGCCACGTTGTCTCTTTACATGGCACAACACTTTTCCTACCACTTACACTTTCATGTGTAATTACTGAACACCTTCTAATGGTCAAAGGTTAATACAACATGAGAATATATGCGGGTGCGGACTATCCATGATTATGATGCACTGCACCCCTACAAATTGCAAAACACCATTGCGCTCCATCACAACTATCAACTATCTGGTTGAACCTACCCAGCAGAGCTATCTGCATGACTCGCTCTTCCCAGTTTTCAACACTAATGCACGTTGCATAAATCAGTTCAGCTTAATCACACAGAATTACCTAAAAACTCCACGAGATTATGCATAGTTATGTATGAAGAGTAAGTCTGCATTTAGCGCGATTTTTTGGCGCTAAAATGCCCTCTAACGACCAAAAAGGGCACAAGAATGCATTGTTCTCTACGAAATAGCGCTAAATACAAGAGAACATGAATAGCATGCAAATAGCCACTCAGGCTTACTAAATGTGCTGTTGGGGTAGGATTTTTCCCCTGCCTATTCCCGGCATCTAGTGCTATTTTCGTAGCGCAAAATGCACTGCCACATCCAAAATGGATAAGAAATAGCACTAAATGCCACAGCCCATGAATAGCAAGCACGAGCAACTGCTTGGGCTTGCTTTATGTCCTCTTGTAGTAAGATTTCTCCCCCCAAACTACCTTAATTACGCAAGCAGGCGTGATTGTGTTATTATCAGTAACTCTGACTCAAAAAAGAATGCAGAATTGCCAAAATTACTCTGATTACTCAGGCATAGTTGAAAGTTTACCCGGGCATACTTTTAATGCACCTTATGTTGTCTTTCTGAATCGCAGGCACCATTTTGGTAAGTCCTGCTTCTCTGACAATGAGTTTTGCCTTTCATTTTTAGCACACCTTTCTTGGACTAGCACATTCAGTATTCAAATTTAAGGAATATTTCCATCCATTCAAATCACAAGACTGTTTTTAAAACTCCTTTTGATAGTAAGTACATTATTTCTACATTTATCTGTTTTGTTGGTGGTCTCCAGTCTGCAAAACATGGAATTTAATCTGGTATTTTATATTTGTCTTTCAAATAGGTTCACGTGAAAACCAAATGTTGTCAATTAAGAACATTGCTCAAATTGTTTGTAATTTAATTTTGGCCTGATAAAAACTGGTTTGACCAAATAATTAGGGTTGAAACATGTCAACCGTATTGAGTTGAGCATTACAGGCTGCTAGAAACAATTCTGTAAAATAGTTGATTGTCAGCTGATAGGTCATTGTGTATAAACTGCTACATTGTCAGCTGTCTTATTCCATTCTTCACTATGATTCACCAAGTGTAATGTATTTAAGGTTTTTATTTATGTTTCTCTATGTTCTGTGGTTTTCAATTGAAATGTGTTTTTCCTTTCGTAAATATCTTTTCAGAGGACCCCTGTTTGACTTTCAACAACATCCGTCCTTCTTAGGCATACATATATGGGTTATTTTAGACTTATGTATGCCAGGCCACTATTCAACGTCAGGTTCATATACACATGACGTTAACCGATTAATACTCTGTTTAGTGTAGTTAATGAACCCTGGCCCGTGCTTACACTTATTTGACTAGCTTGATCCCTGTTTTTTTGTGTCTCTTCCCACTATGTTCCAATCGTTGATAATTTTGGTGTTTTTGTTTTTCTCGTAAATCAGACCTGCACCTGGTAAAAGTTGTACCGTACAGGTACATTGTTATGTGTTTGCACCTCATTTTCATAGTCGAAAACAGATGTAATGGCATGCTATTTCATATCTGCTCATGCAGGGTTTTTACAGTTGTAGTTTTACATTTGGTGAAAATCAGTGGGCGTTACCTGGAAGTATTAGAGGAGCAGTCAGGGAAATAATAACTGTGAATGATGTGAACACCCACGCAATGCTAACTTTGAACTTTCCTACGTGCATTTTCCCGTCCCAATTACCGAAAGGTACACATATAGATGCCGGAGTAAATGTAGGAAAAGGAACAAAATTGTGTTCAAATGGCATACATTTGTGGGGAAATACATATTCTTGAAAAAGGTCAATAAGAATAAAAATGTGCTTACTCTATGCACATGTACTGTGTGAATTGATTGCACAGAGTAGGCATATGTAGAAGTACAGTAAATAGGTGTAAGCAAGAATGGATTCTTTGTGAATTCCAGGCATTCCATGCACTTGCAAAGACAATTTAGGAAATATGTAAATTATGCACATATAAAGGTAAATGCTTTTAAATGATCCAAACACCGGTAAAATATGACAGGGTATATAGACGTGAAAAATGCCCACAAAATTCTCACGTTTTCCTGTAGCAGGATCCTCTTGTGCTAGTCCTCAGATGTTTTGGTGCATTACACGTGTGTAACCTGTGCACCGTTGTTAGTGTGTCAAGTGAAGTCATGTCACACACATACTTGGCTTTCCGAATATATGTGGTGTGTCGTTGGTGGCAGATGACATGCTGTGCAAGAAATTTTTGTTAACAATGCTCCTTACCGTCTCCCTTAATATTGAAAGTGATGTGTTGGTCAGAGAGCCAGAAAAACCTTAAAAATATAGGTAGTTTGTCTCAAAATCAGAATTTTTTAAATCAGTGTATGTCACCTTATCTACAGTGTTTAATTTTGTAGGTTGTTTCCCTGATTAAGATATTTGCAATTAAAAAAACTTGCAATTCTTTTTTTGCTCAAAAGAGGCGCACAAATCATCGTTAGTATTGAAATTTCCAATATCAGTGAATCTTTCTAAGTAAACTAAAACTGCTATTTTCACATCTAAACATTGAGTTGTTTTTCCTCTCTGGTTTTAGGATACGAATTGAACACTGAAAGTACAATTTCTTATTATAGATGGAAAGAGGTATTAACCTTTGGGGCAAAGGAAGGTTCCAAGCACAGTATATTCCTGTTCTCAATGACCTTCTGAAAGTGGAACCTATATGTTAAGGAACCAAACTCCCCTGATCTTCTTGCCTATGTAATGGCTACTAGAAAAAGTTTTGAAGAGTTAAATATCTTAAATCAATATGTAGTAAGGGCTCAAAGTGAGAAGACATCAGCGCTTGAAGGACCAGAAACCAAACCCATGCTGGAATCTTTCGTTGTGGCAAAGGTTAAATAGCCGTATGACTAGTTTTAATTCTAAATCTAGTTCCAAGAACTTTTCTTATAGCCCATTAAAGTTTAAGCGAGTAAACCTTTAACCCTTGGAAATGCCAGCTTGCAAAAATCCTAAAATATAAAACAGTTGAGCTGCTTGGGAAACTAACTGTTGTGTTGATCACTTAGAAAAGGAGGCCCAGTGCCTCTTATAAGAAGACTATGTGGCACCTCTTGCGAATGCCTGACTGCACAGTACTAACCTATTTGATAACCCCCTGGTCAGCATCCCTGCCATCTTAACATCCAAGCCGTTAATTGTACTTACTCAGATTTTGGAATGTAAGGACGAGGAAGGATAGCGGAGATGGATGGACCAGCAGTAGCCACTCCCTGTCAATTTTCAATCTCACTACTAAAGAGAACCAATTGGAAATTGGCGATACTGGAGCCACAAGAATAACTTCCGCTTTCTTCCTCCAGAGCCATAGAAAAAATGTCTAAAGTAGAGAGAATCGGGGAAAGGCATACAGTAGTCCTTCTGGCCAGCTGTCAGGACATCCAGATCCCAGACCCATGCTCTTGAGAAAACCTTCAGACCCTGAACATTGGATTGGTTGGCAGAACGATCGACCACTGCAGAACCTCATCACTAGCGTATTTGATTAAAAATTCAGTGACTGAGACAAAAATGTTTGGCGGAGGGATATGTTGGATCAGTCTGTCTGCTAATACATTTACATTTCTTTTGATGTAAACTGCAGTGTTTGCAGATACATTGTTCTGAGCCCATTTGAAAATGCGATCTGTGACATGGGCTAGAGAGGAAACCCTCCTTCTTCCTTGTTTGTTGATATAATACTTTGTGGTATTGTATTTTGAATAATAACATTTTTGTTCTGCAAAGAGTGAGTCAAAGCTAGTATTGCCAAACATGCTGCCTGTAACTGCCAGAACAGACAGAATTGGAGGTGGCCTAGCTATTGTTTACAAAAATGAAGTGTGACTCTCCTGTGTTAAAAACTCCGAACACTTAACCATTGAATATCTTGGCACCAAACTCATTATTCAGGGTCCCACACCAATTCGCCTACATAACATCTACCACCCTCCGGGTGATCCACCTCCCTTCGCTGAGGAACTATCCGACCTTCTTTCACAATCCTCTCTCTCCAACTCGAAAAACATCTTCCTTGGAGACTTTAACATCCACTGGAACAATACTGCTGACCCCACAGTCACCCATCTCTTCAATCTTCTAGAAATCAATGGCCTTGTTCAAGTTTGTCACTCACCCACCCACACCAAAGGTGCCACTCTCGATGCCATCATATCCAATAATGACCTGGCTACCATCTCCAGCATCCTTCCCATTGACTGGTCTGACCATCACCTCATCCTGTTCAAGATCGAATCCGCTCCCCTCCCCCCTATTAAAAATCACCCACCCTTGAAATGGACCAGAAACCTCAACCAAATCCATCCTGGCGAACTGGAGTCTAAACTACAAGCTCAACTTCTTCTCACCCCTCTCTCCCAAGACGCGAATTAGCTCACCGAACTCTTCAACAAGACCGCCAGTGAGGTCATAGCTCTCCTAGCCCCTTCCAAACTAAAAAAGCAAAGAACCATTCCATCTAAAACTTGGTTTAACTCTGATCTCAATAATGAAAGGCGATCACTTAGACTGACTGAAAGATCTTGGAGACAACACCCCTCCGCCACCCACCTTGCCTGTCTCAGAGCCGCTAGATCATCCTATAAAAAACACATCTTCAAGGAAAAGGCCTCTTTTTTCCGAATAAAACTCGATCTGGCAAAAAACAGACCCAGAGAACTATTTAACATTGTTCGCAACCAAACATCCACAGCCCCCCCAAACTTACTACCTCAGCAAATAAATGTGAGTTAATTGCCAACTTCTTCTCGGATAAAATTGTAAAAATTGATCACACCTTCCATCTAACTGAGATCACACCCAATTCCCCTCTCGTTGCTGACAATTTACTAAACAATCCTCTCATATTGACTCTTTCTCCTTACCCTTCCACTCCCCCTCTCGCTACTACCCCTCCAGATCCCAGCCTTCCCCCCAGCAATTAAAAAACTATGCATCTTAGTCTAGTTTCCACCCCGTGACTGAGCTCGAAGTCTCTAACATCATAACCAAACTTAAACCGTCCTCACACACCAAAGATCCTATCCCCTCCAGTCTTATCCAGAATCTCAACCACATCATTGCCCCTTACTGGACTAACATCATCAACAATTCCTTCTCCACAGGTAGTGTCCCGGACTCACTTCAACTTGATCAAATCACGCCTATCCCTAAAAATCCCACCTCAGACCCTAATGACCTGAACAACCTCTTCCCTATCTCTAACCTACTTCTTCTTTTCAAAGCCCTGGAAAAATGTGCTCTGCTTCAACTAGATAAAAACATTAACAACTTCAACCTTCTAGACCCCTTGCAATCTGGCTTCAGAAAAGGCTGTAGCACAGAAACTGCTATGCTAAACATAATCGATGACATTCACGCTTCCCTTGACAACGGTGAATCCTGCTTACTCATTCTCCTTGACCTCTCGGCTGCCTTTGATACAGTCAACCACAACTCCCTTCTCAACTCACTCAAGTCCTGCTTTGGCCTTAAAGGTCAGGTCCTTAAATGGTTCACCTTATTTCTCCAACACAGAACACAACAAGTCAACCCCTTTCCGGTTTCCCTAGGCCTCCCCCAAGGTTCTATTCTCTCCCCTTCACTCTTTAACCTCTTTATGGAACCTCTTACCCTCATCCTGAAACAAGCAGGAATCAACGACCACCTCTATGCCGATGACACACAACTGTACTATAAGATTAGGTCCCACACTGTTGTACTTCATCTTATCCATACCTTAAACAAGACCCAACACTGGTTCCACTCCAACCATCTCAAACTCAACCCCAAGAAAGCTGAAATCATCCTCTTTTCCCCTAAAAACAATGGACTCCCCATCCAAACCTGGATCTCTGACCTCAATGCGCTCAACTGCTCGCTCTCTTTGTCCAACTCAGTGAAATCTCTCGGTTTTACAGTTGACAAATATCTAACCCTCAACGACCACATAAAAAACTCTGCTAAAGGAGCTCTCTTCACTCTCTGTCACCTGAAGAAAATCAAACCTTTAATCCCACCGGAAGACTTCAAATGTGTCGTCCAATCCCTGGTACTTTCAAAAATCGAGTATGGGAACGCTATCCTCACAGGAACCCCCAAAGTCCACCTATAACCACTCAGATCTGTGCTCCACCTAGCAGCCAGGCTCATCACTGGCTACAAACATTTTTATCACATCTCCCCAGCCCTGAAGGTTCTCAACTGGCTGCCCGTTTAAGGTAGATCCTCCTACAAGACAGCATGCATCACACATAAAGCCCTGCACCAGAATGCCCCGCTGTAACTCACAAACACACTTTAAAAAGCGGGCAGCTCCAGAACGATGAGGAGCACAAACACTTTCCTCCTCATCCCCCCTTATTCAAAAAGAAAACCACTTAATTTCGCTCCTTCTCTGGAAACGCACCGATCGTCAGAAATGTCCTTCCAAAGGAATTGCGCTGCAACCCCTCCTACATTGCCTTCAAAAAAGACCTTAAACTGCACCTCCTCTGCAAATACTGGGGTCCTTAAATCATACCTCTGACCTCCTCCGACCCTATCCTCCACTACTTCACTCCCTCCCCTTCACCTCTCCCCTCCCCCTTCTATCTCCCCCATCCTATGCAAAAATGTATGTAAATTTATCTGCTCTTGCTATATCTCTGTTTATTAGACCTCAATGGAAAGTTTTTTTAATTTTTAAAATGTATTTGTTTCATACAGTGCTTTTTGAGCAACTCCTGTAATCTTGTTTTTCGCACATGTAAAGCGCTCTGATACCCCCGGGTCTAGCCAGCGCTATATAAAACCTTTCAAATAAATGAAATAAATAACTCTTTGATGTTTCATTGCCAATTGACCTTGTACCTGCTGCCATTCACTCCAGGCCCCTCAACGTTTTGTGCTGGCATTCATAGGTACAATCACTGCTCCTGAGGTTCCAGAGGTACCCTTTTAGTATATTCCTCTTGGATTTCCAGCAGGCCAATTTCACTTTCATTATGTCGTACATTAGAATTCTCACAGCCAGATTTTGAGATACTGGTGATTAAAATTTGAGGATATATCTCATCATCTTGTTCAAATGCCATCTCACACAAGGCAACAGAAATTATTTGGCTCCTAAATCGCATTGGACTTGCAACCATGCTGCTTTCATGGGACTGTTATTGGCTATGAAGTTCTCCCCATGAATTTGTATCTACAATACTCTCCTGTCTCGGAGAGTCTCTAGATTCAGATCCATCCTGAACCTTGCTCCTATAACTATCCGATCCTGGGTTAGGGCTCAGTGAGACATGCCAACATTAACAAGAAAGCAGAGATCTTGTAGAAATGGTAGTATCTTTCGTCTATGTTCCTCTGTTGTCTGAAATGATGAAGACTGAATTAGACAATCATCTCGGCAGGGCATGATGGTTATTCCTTGTTGATGCAACAGAGCTATCAAGGGTGCTACCAGCTTGGTGATGATTTCAGCCCGAAGAGAAACACTGAATCGATAGTGGAATCGGTCCACTGCAAACAGAAGGAACTTCTGATGCTTGGGGTGAAGGGATATGTGCTGATACAGATTGTGCAAATCTATTGTTGCTATCAAATACCTCTCTGATACCACTGGAATTAGTTGTGGCAATCTTGAAATGGACTGTTTTGACCTAGCCATTCACATTTCTCAAATCCATGAAAGGCCTGTATTCCTCTGAGACCCTTTTCACCAAGAACAAAGTAGAGTACATTTCCTGTCCTCTTTCTTTTGGTGGTACCAGAATAATTGCCCTCTTGTTCAACAAAGCTTGGATTCCTAAAAATAAGAATTCTCTCTTTACAGGGTCTGCAGGAATCAATGTATGTACGATCTGGACATTGGAAGAAGAGTTTTGGCTTCTTTAATATAGATCCTTTTCATTATGCTTAAGACCCAGAGTTTCTGAATGTTTTGTTTTCAGATCTTGTAGAGTCTTGATAACCAGCTCCCTACTGAATGTGTTAGTCCTCTTGGACAATAATTCTCAAGAACATGTTTTTCGCTTTTTTTGACTGGGATCTTTTGCGTTGAACCCTCTTTCTTTGATATTGATTTGATTTTGAATCTGTTCTGAAGGTTCTGTTGCAGGGATTCTGCACAAACACAGAACTATGCATGGAATTATGGGACCTTAGTATGTCGGGACTGAGGTATCCAGCACCTTAGTACCCATGAGCCCGGGACCAACTAGCTATAGTGTCTCACTTGCTCTCCTACTCACTCACAGAGGAACAAGTGATTAGACACCCCAGAACACAACACTCCCGACTCTTTCAGGAATCATGGTTGCAAGACACACCCTTTCGCTCACGCTCTTGTACTCGTCCACAATAAGATCTGACAGACACACTAACAGGTTTAAAATATTTATTTTAACCAACATGCTCTAGAATGCAGTATATGTGCCACAATCCGCAGAAAAATGCATAACATAAATGCTGTCAGCATAGCAAGTAGTCCGTAAATCATGAAAGGAGCTGTCATGATGAATGACAGTGTAACCTAACCTCCCTCCCCTTGTATAGAATCAAGATGAATATATATATGAAGATCTCTGGGCGTATCTTAGTCTATAGATGGTAGATATAAATCATAGGTGCTCTCATGCTCTTCTCCCTGGAAAGATCCCTCTCAAAGTGTCTCATACCTATTTGTGTATTCCAATAAGACCTAAGTACGTGTTCCCAAACAACAGCTGCATCTGCATATTTTGTATAGGTGCAAGGGCCTGACCAGAACAGAATAACAAGGTGCATTGTTGTTCGACATTGTTCACAATGTTCAGACTAAATCCAAGGAACCTGCAAAGCGTGAAAACAACTGTAGGTTCTATGTGAAAGTTTCTGAGTGGCACATGCAAAATAAACTTGTGTAATAATGTGCGCAGCGGACAGTCTGCAGCGTGCTCATGCTAACATAGGGAAAACAACAATGTCCCCATGGGCCATGTGACAGTTTATTAGAATCCTTGTTGCACCCTCTTGAAGATCTAGATGACAAGCCTTTGTATGGAAATGTATGTTTCTGATCTTTATGAAGTTTCATAGTCATCTCATCCATTTTATTACCAAATAACTTCTTGCCTTCAAATGGAAGTATTGGGAATGATGATTTCTCTGAAAAAATCGACCTACCTATGTCTCAGCCAAAGGTTATGGTGTGCAATCACAGAAGCACAGGTCACCAAAGATGTAGATCTAATAATGTCCATAGAGACATCAGCTATGAACTTAGCCTGCTGTTCCATTATCAGTACAATATCCATACAGTTAGATTTTTCTTGAATAGCCTCTGAAAAATATCTCAAAATCACAGACTAGAGATTAAAATGTAGATGTTACATATGTAGCCACTTTTAGACCCAAATTATTTGCAGTCAATGACTTTAATAAGGCGCTCTCGACCTTTATGTCAATCGCTTCTGTAGGAGTACAGTCATCTGGATTGATGGCTGACCTTCCAATGAGGTGTGCCAGGATATAATCACATTTAACTGTGGAAGGCAGTTCAGAGTTCAGCCTCCACTAACGCATATGATTTCTGTAAAAACCTCAGCTCTGTGGCTTCTGTAATATCTTTCCATTGACGGAAAATCAAGTCCTTGATTTGATTATGTAGCAGTAAGGCAAGCACAGCAGACTTAGATTATTGAGGAAAAAGACCTTCTTCTGCTTCAGGTTCAAGGGCCTAATCAAACCTCCTTCTCAGAGTCTAATGCTGAATCAGTACCCTTTTTCAGGAGGTCTCTTATTTTTCTCTTTGTACTTCCTCAATGCTTTTGATTCTGCCTCCTCAATCATAATTTGAACATGAGAAGCAGTCTGAAGCTCCTGACCCCCAGAAGACTTAGCTCATTTTTTAACTGTTAATGGTTCCTGCTCCCCTTCATCTGAAGAATGAGAAGAAGATTGACACAATTTACTTCTTTTGCTCTTTCTTGACCTTCATTTTTCTCAGTGAACAACATGCAAGCAGCAAACTGCTCTCCCATTTAAATATGGGTGTCCACCAATCACCCTACAGCTACAATTAACTGGCACGGTTATAAATATGTAAACACCCAAAATTGGCTCCTTACCTGGCTCCTGCCCCATGCGGGTTCTTTGTAAGGTGCCCTGCCACCTCCCATATGTGTTCCTTTGCCGATTGGCAGAGCCTAGCGAACCTGTAAGCAGGTAATAAGCCTATGCTTGTGTCTCTCGTCTCTGCCATAGACCTGCATTAAGCAGCAAAGCGTCTACCTCTAAAACAACCACAATTGCAGAAAAAGATGCAGAAACAAATGCAGTAGAAATTACAGACAGCGATAACAGTGAGAATGAATGGAGTAATCCCTCGGAATCAAATGTGGTAAAAGACCGATTTTTAAAGGAATTTACGCTAATGGCAAAAGGAAGAGCACTAAATATCCAGGCCAACAGCGAAAGCCTGGGCAGAGGTCGCGAGCGCGGAGGTAGAGGAGGAAAAGCGAAAAAAATTGCCAAGAACAGCATGCAAGACATCCCAGTGGGAATGTTAACAAGGGGAAGACAGGCAAAGAAATGAAAGACCAGATGACAGTGGTAAATCTTTCTAATTATTCTTTTACTAAAGCTGAAATCGAGGTATTATCTATGGGATTGTCTTTTTGTCCTTCATCACGTTTTAACTTTACAGAGACAAGAACAGACCTTTTCAATTTTACCAGAAATTTAAAATTGAAAAAATGGTTTGCTGCTAATAAAGGACAAAATATGCAGACTGTCTCAAGCAACCCTACATTTTTAACGACACATGATATTGACACTCTGCATGTGGTCCAGGAATTAGAAAATGTTGAATCATTTATTGATGATCCATTTTTAAATGTAATCAATACTGACATTGATATTGGAATGAACAGTGGGAGCAAATTTAAACCAAAATCTATTTTTATTCCCCACATTAACAATGATGCAATCAACTGCTTTGAAAGGGGGATGATTAAAGAGCTACAGAAAATTGAAAAGAAAGAATCTAAAAGCGTGCAAAACTTGAAGAAAACTCATAGAGATGCTTTAAAAAGTCTGGAGGAACATAGAGACATTGTAATTAAAAAAGCGGACAAGGGGGGAACGTGGTCATTTGGCTACTTCAAATGTATTTAGATGAAGGAAAAAAACAATTGACAGATCAAAAAAAGTATTGTCCGGTGTCTAGAAATGTGTATGACATTGCAAATAAGGAAGTGCTTGACAAATTAGTCAATTGGCGTGACCAAGGCATCCTTGAGTGGGATGAGTACTTGTAGTTATTATGCAAAGATCCAAAAATTCCAATTTTGTATTTTTTACCAAAAATACATAAGGATGCGATCACCCCGCCAGGAAGACCAATCGTGTCCTCAAGAGGGAGTTCCCTTGAGAACATGTCTAAATATGTTGATCATTTTTTGCAGCCTCTAGTGCAGGGTTTACCATCTTATATCAAAGATACAGGTGAATTTTAAAAAAATCATTAAGGATGTCACTTGGAAGGAAGGGTACCTGCTTATGAGTATGAATGTATGTAGCTTATACACAAGTATTCTCATGAATTAAGGAGTTGATGCTTGTAGGCACTTTCTTAAGGGAAGGTCATTATCATTTCTACTACATACAGAAATGATTTTAGAAATGATCTCAATTTGTTTAAAGAACAATTTTTTCTTGTTCAATAAAGTTTTGTACAGACAGACCCAGGGAACGGCGATGGGAACCTGCTTCGCCCCCAGCTTTGCAGGGTTGTACCTCAGCTGGTGGGAGGAGCAGGTTGTCAGAAACACCAGACAGTATATTGACCACATCGGTCTCTGGGTAAGGTACATTGATGATATCTTCTGCATATGGGACGGTGATGAAACTCAGGCAGAAGATTTTGCAAGTGATTTGAATAAAAACTCACTCAATTTACAATTCACTAGTGAAACTAGCAGGGGCATGATAGAGTTCTTAGACCTCAAATGGGAAATTGAAAATAACAAAATTTGCAGTACATTATTTAGGAAATCAACAGCTGGTAATAGCCTGTTACAAGCTCAAAGTTGCCACCCTAAAACCCTTATGCACAGCATTCCGTTTGGCGACCTGCTGCGCGCTAAACGTAATTGCAGTACGAATGAAAGTTATCTCAAAGAAGAAAAAGTCATGACCCTGAGATTTATTGATCGGGGTTACAGTAAGGCTACAATTACGTCAGCTATTGACAAAGTATCTAAAGTGAAAAGAGATTAATTGTTCTTGAATAGCAGAAAAGAAAAAGTACAAACTAATAGTCAAATAAGGTTTATTACAACATACCATAATCAGGCATGGGATGTACGAAAAAGTCTAAATAAATTCTGGGAAATTTTAAGGACAGATGAGGATCTGAAAGAGAAAATTGGCAACTATCCTTCAATTACATTTAGGAAAGCCAAATCTTTAAAAGACTCTTTAATGACAAGTACAATCAAGGAAGCAAGAAACCTAATGCCATACCAGGCTTCTTTACTTGTAATAAATGCAAGGCCTGCAAGTATAGTCAAAGTTGCAAGTCGGTTAAACTTTGCAGTGAGAAACCAGCATACAAAATCTTAAAGCATCTGACCTGTGACACTGAATATGCGGTTTTCGCATTAAAATGTCCTTGTAATCAATTCTATATTGGCAGTACCATCCATAGAGCCATATAAAGAATCTTAGAACATCTACGAGCTATCAACAAAAATGATAAGCAATATCCGGTAGCTCGCCACTTCAGTTCTAAACACAATCAGAATGCGAATCTTCTTAAATTCTGTGTGTTGGATTCCATTCCTCAAAGAGAAAGGGAAGGTAACCACACAATAGAATTGAGAAAATTAGAATCAAAAATGATCATCAAATACAACACAAAGTGCCCCGTAGGTTTGAATTTAGACGAAGAAATGTCTATACATTTAAGATGAAAGTAACAGTCCACAATTGCACCCGTCTATACTGTTTTTTTTTAAAAAAAGGTTTAAAAAAGTTTTTTTATGATTTAGCACACAGTAGTTCAATCTTGTTAATATGAGAAATATCTGGTTTTGTTGCAGGAATGAAGCGGATTATTGACAAGCAGATGTCGCTGTTTATTTCGTTTTGAGACTATGGATTATTGTGATCATTGCTCACTTGAGCGTAATATCATAGAATGATGAAAGCGGAAATTGTTTTCAACACATTCTGGATTTTGATGAATTATTTTCACTCACTTGGGTTTAAGAAATTAAGTGTAACGCTACAAAGTTGATTACGCTGTATTTATATTTCAGTATTTGATTTTTTTCTTTTTTATTATCATGTATTACAATATGCCTTAATTTGTAAATACAGCGAGGCAAGTTAGAGTATGAGCTTGAGACTGCAACATAACGTGCAATATAGTATGTTTACTATGTTTACTGCAACAACAGGAAATGAACTCTGTACCTTTAAAAAGAAAACATTGCATTTGAAACCTTGCCCGTGAACAAGGAGTGAGTGAAACTCTGAAACGCGTAGGGACTTCCGTTTGCTTTAATAAACGTCTTCTTGCATAGAGGCCACGGCACCAGTGAGTTTTATTACTTCATATACTGGATTGAGTTAGTATAATTGGGAGTGGCGTCCCTGCCGTGCTGCCCGCCGTCAGAAGTGGCTCGGTGAATGCTGAACTGTATGTTGGGATATATATATATATATATATATTATCTACTGGCGGTCGCCAGTAGATAGTTATAGTTAGGACCTATTTTCCATAGGAAATCCGCAACATTCTATTCCCAATAAGTCTGGCGCCGGTTGATGAATCCTCGCGAAATTTTCCAAACTTTTGGCCAGCTCCGCTCCGCTCCGCTCCTACCCTGAAAGTTTTTGTGGTGATTCGTCAAGCGGGGGCCGAGAAAAAAGGGGGGTCCCAAAACGCGTTTTCCCCATGCAATTTCCCATAGGATCTGTTGTCGCAGCTACAGCCCGAACCGCTGAACGGAATGACACCAAATTTGGAAAAGAGGTAGTCCTCAGTTCAGACTCGTGCCTTTTGCATAAATGGTGTGAATCTGTTCAGTAGTTCCTGAGAAAATTAGGGTAAAAAAGTTAGTGATATCTATGGCCGGGGAGGATCCGCGGACCCTACCCGCACCGTAAGCGCACCCTCCCCGAACCGAGCGTGCACCCTCCCGATCGCGCGCTGAATGCTAATTGGCTGTCGAGTGTCTCTCTACATTCGAAACCAGGAACTGTTGGCGGCCATTTTCTGCCTCAGTAGAAGCGAAGCTGAAGAAGCAAGGGGAATAAGTGTGCAAAACATATAAAGGGGGCAGAGTGGAAATACTCTGACCCTCTAGAGGTGCTTAGGGGGTCCCAGAAGGACCCCCTGAGGCCCCCTTTTTTTTTTTTAAACAGCGAAATACGCGCATGGTGCGCGCATCCTAATGCGTTGGGTGCACGGATTCTCACGCGTTGGGTGCGCGGATCCACGGCAATGTTTTTTGAAAAAAGACAAGAAATCATTGGTTGTATGACTACTTTCTACACTGAAAGGTAGGGTGTATATTTCTGTTTTTTAAAGGTATGATTCTTATTGGTTAACAAAAAAAGATTGTACGGAACATTATATATGATAAGCTGATATGTTGAAAAGTCAAGCACACTTCCTGTCTTGTTTAGTAACATTGTGTGCTGAACTTGTGACCAGTGAGCTCAGTGCAGTGTTCTATGATCTGTTTCTATGGTAACAGGCATAAGGCAGATTGGGGGAAGGGTTATAATGTATTTCAGTTGGAAAGGGTTGAAATGTTTAACCAATAGAAATGTGTGTTTGCTTTTGAGTTTATGTGTGAAGGATTGTGACTTGATGTTTACATGTATATGTGTGGAAAATGAAAGGGAAACTTTTCCATTCTTTGTTTTTGCTGAGAGGTGCACAGTGCAGAGATTCTGTAAAAGAAAATATGGTGAGTGATTGATATACTTCTTAATCTACAAAAGAACTTGAAAGATGAGTTATTTAATTATGAGGGGATGTATGTAGATTATTTTGATTTTAATCAGACTAATGTATTTCTCCTGCTGAAGTGTAGGGAGTACTTTTTTTCTCTACAATGTGTGTGCATGTAGAAACCATTCTGTGATAAGCATTTGTGTTTTTCATGTGTTTGTAGACAGATAACTGTTTTTATATTTTGGTAGAAGTAGAAACCAGTCATTGTTTATGAATTTGTGAAATGAGTTATGTTTCTGCAGTAAAATGTAGTACTCCTTGTAGATGAAGAAATGTGTTTTGGTATAGTGCAAGGGATAGTGTTGTTTGTCTAGAATCACACAGAGAACCTGTGTGCATTTGGGAACCACTGTGAGAGAAGCATTTAGTAATATCTTGTATTTGCTGACAGATAACTCTTTTAAAACCTGTCATGTTGTGAAGATTTAGTAGCATTAGAATCCAGTCTTTGCTTATGCGTTGATTAAATGAGTCATGCTTTGACACTGATGTGGTGTACTTAAATATGTAGATTGTGTGCAGTACCATTAACTCTTCCAGACTAGTGAATGAGTTTTGGTAAACTCCTAGGATAGTCTTGCTTGTCTAAAATCACACTGTGAGTCTGTGTGCATTTGGGTAAGGATTGTGAGAGAAGCATTTGGTAACATCGTGTATTTGCTGACAGATAACTGTTTTAAAACCGGTCATGTTGTCAAGTTTTAGTAGCATTAGAAGCCAGTCTTTGCTTATGGTTTGATTAAATGAGTCAGGCATTGACACTAAAGTGCAGTCATGAAATATGTAGATTGTGTGCAGTTCCCTTACCTCTTCCACTGTAGTGAATGAGTTTTGGTAAACTCCTAGGGATAGTGGTGCTTGTCTAGAATCACACTGTGAGTCTGTGTACATTTGGGAACCACTGTGAGAGAAGCGTTTGGTAACATCGTGTATTTGCTGACAGATAACTGTTTTAAAACCGGTCATGTTGTCAAGTTTTAGTAGCATTAGAAGCTAGTCATTGCTTATGCGTTGAATAAATGAGTCAGGCATTGACACTAAAGTGCAGTTGTGAAATATGTAGATTGTGTGCAGTTCCCTTACCACTTCCACTGTAGTGAATGAGTTTTGGTAATCTGCTAGGGATAGTGTTGTTTGTCTAGAATCACACTGTGAGTCTGTGTGCATTTGGGAACCACTGTGAGAGAAGTGTTTGGTAACATTGTGTATTTGCTGACGGATAACTGTTTTAAAACATGTCAAGTTGTCAAGTTTTAGTAGCATTAGAAGACAGTTATGGCTTATGCTTTCATTATATGAGTCAGGCATTGACAGTAAATTGCAGTTGTAAAATATGTAGATTGTGTGCAGTTCCCTTACCACTTGCACTGTAGTGAATAAGTTTTGGTAAACTCATAGGGATAGTGGTGCTTGTCTAGAATCACACTGTGAGTTAGTGTGTATTTGGGATCACTGTGAGAGAAGCATTTGGTAACATCATGTATTTGCTGACAGATAACTGTTTTAAATCCTGTCATGTTGTGAAGTTTTAAAAGCATTAGAATCCAGTCTTTGCTTATGCGTTGAATAAATGAGTCATGCTTTGACACTGATGTGGTGTACTTAAATATGTAGATTGTGTGCAGTACCATTAACACTTCCAGACTAGTGAATGAGTTTTGGTAAACTCCTAGGATAGTGTTGCTTGTCTAAAATCACACTGTGAGTCTGTGTGCATTTGGGTAAGGATTGTGAGAGAAGCATTTGGTAACATCGTGTATTTGCTGACAGATAACTGTTTTAAAACCGGTCATGTTGTCAAGTTTTAGTAGCATTAGAAGCCAGTCTTTGCTTATGCTTTGATTAAATGAGTCAGGGTTTGACACTAAGGTGCAGTACCATGTACTATTCTTTTCACTGTGGCAGAACTGAAAATGTAAAAGTTTTACCTAAGCACTGTCCCAGAAGTAGTCTGATTATTTAGTCAGTTTCTAAGTACCAAATAGATTGCTTCAAATGTCTATGCAGTATGCATGTAGTGTTCTAACATACTATACACTTGTCTTTTATACCTTCAATTCCCTAATCCATTCACTGTGCCAAAACCCAAACACTTATAAATTCACCAAGACACTCTCTTTCCAGTACTCTAATGATTCAGTCACTGCCTAAGTATTCATGCACTGAGCCAGGTCTTAGCACATGGACTTCTTCAAACCCCTATCCACTATGCATGCAGTCCTCTAACCACCTACACACTTGTATTTCACACCTTCAATTCCCCAGTCAGTATCTGTTCACTTCCAGCAAACACCCTGTCACTGCCATTGCACTCCTCTAGTGACCCATTCAGCATCATGTACTAATCCATTCACTGCGCCAAACCCTAATAAATTCACCCAGGCACTCTCCTTGCAGTACTCTAATCATTCAGTCAGTACCCAAGTACTCATCCAGTGACCCAGGCCTTAGTATATGGACTGCCTCAAACCCTTATCCACTATGCATGCAGTCCTCTAACCACCTACACAATTGTCTTTCACACCTTCAATTCCCTAGTCAGTATCCATACACTTCCAGGAAATACCCTGTCACTCCCTTTGCAGTCCTCTAGTGACCCATTCAGCACCATGTACTAATCCATTCACTGTGCTAAAACCCAAACACTTATAAATTCACCAAGATACTATCTTTGCAGTACTCTAATCATTCAGTCAGTGCCTAAGTATTCATACACTGAGCCAGGCCTTAGCACATGGACTGCTTCAAACCCCTATGCACTATGCATGCAGTCTTCTAACCACCTAGACACTTGTCTTTCACAATTTCAATTTCCTAGTCAGTATCCATACAGTCCAGCACTTGTCACTGCCTTTGCACTCCCCTAGTGAACCATTCAGAGCGGACTGACTTTAAATGAACTTGTGACATCACCCCTTGAACTGTACCAAAATCCCAAAAAGATTCCATCGGACGATCTCAACCAACCAATCATGACCGTACTAAAATAACGAAAATGTATCTTCTTGCTTTGATTTATTATAAAAATCCATGGTAGAATAGAGAGGGCTGCTAGCTATCGACAGACGATCGACTTCGACTTTGGTGACGACGGTGACGCTACTCGAACTCTACTGCTCAGGGTGACTGCTGCGTTTTCCCTGAATCCCTGATGGTCCGGATGCTGCCCAATTATCTGATGACTGCGAACTTTTCCTAATTCTATGGGCACCGATAGATGCTTGCACGTCTCTGGTCTTTGGCTGATCTTTAAGACTGTAGCGTGCTGAGCAAAGAACTTTGAACTTTGACGCTTTAGATGACTAAAGGCGAATTTGAGTCTACCGAGCCAATGACTTAGAGGACTCCAGATAGCCAGATTAGGAAAATATGATGTTCTGCAATTTACATGAAAATTGAGATAAATTTTCAAAATGCGAATTTAACCTTTGATGAAAATTAGATAAACAGATATTGATTAACAAGAAACGAGTTTGTGGGTTATTGAGTATGGTAAGATCAAATCTTGAAATGTGTTTTAGCTGGTTCTAAATCACCATCAACCAATCCAACTATTTGGTCCATTGACCACGTGGGAGGAGTGCCTTGATGTTTAGGATTGAGATCTGTAGGCAAAAAGGTATCAATGTATAGATTTGTAATATAACTTTTCTTCCTATAGGTTACAAGGTATTTCCCCTACATGTCGAGCGCTTGAACTATTCATTCCTCCTGAGCGTGCAGACCAGTGTGGAAGTTAGTGTGAATGTTGGTGTTATGGGCCCCACCAATGACTGTATGTGTGAATGCGTTAGTGTAATGCTGGGTCTGTGACGAAGGGAGGATATCGATACAGGTCTCGCTCTTTTCCCCGTTACCTGGATTTTTGCGCTCCATCAGTTTTTCTGGTAGCAGCATGATGGTTATATTGTTTTGGTTTGGTGATTATTGCTTGTAAATTGCTTAGTGATTATTGATTATTGATTAGTATTGATTTATGTATTAACACTCTATGGTGAGTCACGTCGAGTTCTATGTTGTTTGACGGCTTCTGGGATGTAGGAAGTCGGAAGTTTGTAATGGTTCCGTAGTAGAGCAGAGGTAAGCGCTGCTCTCGGGAAAGACGGAATTGTGGTTGCCCTGTAGGTACACAGGGAAAACGTGTGACGATTGGATTTGCACGACGCATTGTCTGGGTTCGATTCGGTAACATCGTCGAGTGTTGCCATTAGAGATATTTTCTTGAATGATAGAAGTGTATGGTAGCGAAGGTCACCTTTGAAATTTTGGTTTTAGGTACCAGGAGTCCAAAAGGAGCTTTGATTACGCTTATCACTGGAAAGGTAATGGGTGTTCCCTAAGCTTGCTAGAAGGATAAAGTAGAGGGAAGTGCTACTTTGTTAACAAGTGTCATAATTCTGTAGTAGGACAGACTGTTCTCTGTTCTCGGGAAAGACAGGATTCTGTGTGAATGTACTGCATTTTTCTGTGTGAAAGTGCATGAATGAAAAGGCATTCAAGATAATTGCGAAACTCTGGTTTTATTTCTCAGGAGCATTGCGTCTCCAACTAGGTGTCTTAATTCTGGAGAATTGGTTAGCTGATGCTTGCTAGAAGGGTAAGGTAGAGGGATGTGCTACTGTATCAACGGAAGTAACGATTCCGTAGTAGGGCAGAGGTAAGCGCTGCTCTCGGGAAAGATGGAATTCTTGTAAGAAAGGCCATTAACTATTCTTTTGTTAGTGAAACAGATGATGATGGCGTTTTTATGTCGTTACTAACAGATTTGTGAGTTGAAGAACGTGAAAAAGCTTACCGAGAACATTTTGTAAAGGAGCGATCAACAGGAGCAGAAGTGAGAGCCGCGACAGCGAGAAAGGCTGACGTCAGAAAAGCAGCACTGGGATTGGCTAGCAGTAAGAAATTTAGACACTCCTGGTTGGTGCGTTAGTGTACGCCACGCTAGGATTGGAGAATTACAGGGTGACATCAACCCTCCGGATTGGTGCGTTAGTGTGTGTTGCGCTGAGATTGGAGAACTACAAAAGTGACATAGACGCTCCGGATTGGTGTGTTAGTGTGAGTCGCACTTCGATTGGTTAAAACAACAGAATAGTCGTAGGAGAAAACTAGCGATACACAGAATAGACAAAATGATGTATTACGATCGACCAGAAAAAGAGAAAAAAGTCCTGGTTTGGAAAAATTAAGAGTTTATTTTAAAAGGATAAACCGCATCCATTATGGTTGCGAAATACGGATATCATACTTGTATTTGGTTGGACAATTGGGCAAAGTATACGAAAGATGATGGAGTTATGGCATTTCCAGAACATGGTTCATTCAATTTAGCGATTTTGAGAAACTTGAGAGAGAAAATGATTAATCTAGAACCGAGACCTAGACCAACACAGTTTGAAGCATTGACAAAATGGGAAGATGAGATGCATGACAGAGAAAGACAGAGGAGTGGCGGAAGATATAGGTACATGTTTGGTAGATCATACGGACATGAGAGTCATGATGACAGAATGAGGCGATGGCGAAGTGCAAATATGGCTGATGGTTTGTTTCCTGTAAGGCATGCTGAAGAAATTAGTGGTAGAAAATGTACGGAAAAGAGACATAATGTAGAATCAAGAGGGTATGGAGTGAATGAGCCGGAGGATGATGTTCTTGATGACATGTTTTATAAAAATCCACCCCTGTATCAACCAGAATCCGACATGTTAACACCAAGTGCCCCAATGAGAGAGACTCTGCGAAACATTAAAATTGAATCGGTACCCCAAGAGTTAGGGAGGAATAATTCTTTCAGAGAAATAGAGAGAAAACAGGATAATATAGTGAGTGTTAAAAATTCGGCAGAACTAGCAAAACCACTTTAGAATTAACCGAAAAGATTAGGGAATTTGCTAAAAACTTAGAAGCCGTGACTGTTCCAGTAAATATCGGTCCTGTAATGCCTATTTTTGATAAGCAAAAAGATAGTGAACATTGTCTAACGGTCCCGTATAACAGTAATAAACAGATTGAGAGGCCAAAGCAAAGTTCAGACGAAAACCCATGGAGACAAACAGTAAGTACGATAGAGCCATATGTTCCTAAAAACCTGACAGTAAACCAAAATATAGCGGAAAGACATACAATGACTATAGAATCTGTGTCAGAAACTCCAAAGGACCTAGAACGAAGTAATTAAGAAAAACAAGTAGGTCCTACTGCTGAAGAATTAAGCGAATGATTGAGGAACTTACAGAGAAAAGATAGAGAATCCCAATCTATAGATGTGGCCAAGTTAAAGATGGTTCTGGAAGAATTAATAGTAGGAACTATCCCGACAGAGAAGTTAAAAACTTATCAGGATGAAGAATTACTATTTCTGTGCAAAAGTATAACCTGGAGAGCAAAGAATCTGCATGAAAGACCAGAGGAAGTGGCAAATGAAATGGGTATAGATATTGATAAGGTAAAGGCCTTACAAAAACCATATCGAGTAGATTTCACTGAGAAAGATATTGAAAATTTGAACACCATAGGACGAATAATTCAGATTAAATACATCATTATTTTGTTAAGAAAGTGGGGAGATGTGGATAAAAGGAGGAGCAGGTGGTACCGAAAACGAGAAGAGGCCTCAGATAAAACCTTTGCAGCTTTCCCTGTAAGAGAAAAAGAAAAGGCAGTAACAGAATGTCCTATGAGAGAAATTCCAGGTGGAGGCTATGTACATGTCTCCTGGACTAGGCAAGATATTTTGTCATTTACAAATGATTTCCCTCGACTACGCGAAAAGCCTGTCGAGTGGTATAGGCAAGTGGATAGGTTCGTAACATTATCAAAAGTTTTGTGGATTAATCTAAATAGTCTATTTGACATAATTGTACCAGCAGATTTGTGGACAGAATGTAAGCTGATGATTAATTGGCCTACACAAAAATACCCTAGAGATCCAAAGACAGGAGCCCCTGACCCAGAAGTAATGAAGAAATATGAACAGGTTATTGCTTTTCTGAAAAATAAAGTAGCTCCCAAAGAAACTGATTGGGTAAAAATCGACCAAACTCATCAGGAGAGTAAGGAGTCAGTACACGAGTACTACGAAAGGTTAATACCCGCTTTTAAGCAGTTCAGTGGTGACGAAAATTTGAGTGAAAAGGATTTGAGTCATTTTGTATACAGATTTGTATATGGTCTACGTCCAGAAATTAGTGAAATGATTAAGCAACATACTGTGGATTGGCAAAATAAGAAAATAGATGAAGTATTGAGACATGCAAAGTATTTTAGTGATGAAATTGAAGCCAAGCAGCGTAAATTAAAAGAAAAAGCTATGTGGGCACAAGTAAAGGTAGCAGAAAGACAGGAAGCTCAGCTGATTGAACAAGCAAATAATACAGGACCAAAACCAAAATTCAACCCTGGGAAAGGAAAGGGACATTTTAAAATAGAAGAAGCCAAAAAGAAATGGCCATGTCATAATTGCGGAAGAATAGGGCATTGGAAATCCGAGTGTAAATTTCCCCCAAGTACTAATAATGAAAATGCATCATTGAATCCACAGGTGCAGAATGAGGTGAGGGGTCAACCGCAGCGACAGCAGCAGGTTGTTACCCAACAGAATCAGGTGCCAAAACCGCCTTTTCCACAGAGCGTAAATTCACAGAAATACAGTAATGTGACAGGATTCTACAACTGTTTCGCAGTATTGGCTACAATGCGATGAGAGTGAGTCAGAAGAAGGTTATTGACGGTGCCGTAGGAAGGAGGAAGAGTGCGTACTTGGCGCAACTCTAGAAGTAGACCAGACAGGCCCATTTGTGGACGGAAAGGTAAATGATGAAAATATTACTTTCCTAGCAGATACTGGTGCTACTCGATCAACTGTTAGGTCAGCTGATGTTAAGAATCTTCCTCTCTCGGACAAAACAATCCAAGTAGTTGGAGTATCCAACAGACAGATTAAAACGTACCTTACAGAACCAGTAAAAGTCAGTATAGGGAAATTCTCCGAAATGCACCGCTTTGTTGTGTGCGATTCAAGTCCTGTGAATTTGTTAGGTAGAGACTTGTTGTGCAAAATGAATTGCACTATATTCTGTACCCCTGATGGTATAGCATTTGAGACCCCTGATGAAGACGTACTATATAAAATTACTATGGCTGAAATGGAAAATGAGATTACTGAAGCCTATGCTGTATTCAACCCTGACGAACTACCAAAAGAATTGAAACAAACAGTAAAAGCAGAAGTCTGGGATTTCACAGGAGAAGATGTAAGACTAATGAGAAATGTAGATCCAGTAAGAATAACAGTGAAGGGAGGAATAAGCTACCCAAATGTTTCTCAATATAAATTGACACCTGAGATAATTGAAGGAGTTACTCCCATAATCGAGAAAATGGTAAAACAAGGTATTTTGAGAGAAATAATGAGTAGTCCATGTAATTCACCAATTATGGGACTGAAAAAGCCTATTGGGAAGTTCAGGATAGTACAAGATTTGAGAAAGATAAACAAAATTGTTGTGTCATGTTGTCCCATTGTACCAAATCCATCTGTGATATTGTATCAGATTCCCCATGATGCAGAATGTTATACAGTAATTGATCTATGTCATGCTTTCTTCTCCATCCCATTGCATCATGACAGCCAGCACATTTTTGTGTTCCGGTTTGGTGAACGTATTTTGGCATGGTGCCGAATTCCACAGGGGTATACTGAGAGCCCCTCAATATTTAATCAGATACTGAAAAGGTCCCTAGAAGACCTAGAAATGCCCGAAAATTCAGTGTTAATGCAGTAAATTGACGACCTGCTTGTGGCATCAAAAGCTTAGAGAGGCTTGTGTAATGGACACCATAGCATTGCTAAATCATTTGGCAGATGGAGGACTTAAAGTGTCACCATCGAAGTTGCAATTTTGTCAGAAAGAAGTACACTATCTAGGCCATAAAATTGAAAAGGGCTGAGGAAAATAACAACAGACAGAATCAGGATAATAAAAGGAATGAGAGCTCCAATGACACAAAGAGAAGTGAGAATGTTTCTTGGAATGGTTGGATATTGTCGACAGTGGATACGTGGTTTTTCCCTGATCGCGAATCCTTTGGTACGACTGACGAGAAGTGATGTAAGAGATCCCATTGATTTAAATAGGGAAGAACTAGCAGCTTTTAAAAAATTGAAAGACAGTTTGTGTGAAGCGCCAGCCTTAGGCATGCCTGATTACGAAAAAGAATTTGAGTTGTACTGCAGTGAGAGGAATGGATGTGCACTCTCTGTATTAATACAGAAACATGTATAATTGAGAAGACCAATTGCATATTTTTCAGCTATGCTAGACCCTATAGCTGTAGCTTTGCCAGGTTGTCTGAAAGCAGTAGCTGCCACATGTAAGAGTCTGGTACAGAGTGAAGGAATTGTGATGGGATATCCTGTGAGAGTGTTTGTACCTCATGATGTGGCAATCCTTTTAACCAGGAGTCGCACTCAGTTCATGACACATAGTCGGCTGACTAATTATGACAAGGTCATATTAGGTGCAACGAATGTGAGCCTAATGAGATTTTTGAATGTGAATCCTTCATCATTACTGCCTGATGCTGAGAATCTTGAAGTCAAGGACGAAGTGGATCATGATTGTCTGGATGTACTCGACTGCTGTACCAAACCACGTCCTGATATAGAAGATGTACCTTTGCCAGATAGTGATTTTGTGATGTTTGTGGACGGGTTTTGCTTGAGAACAGACAAAGGAATGCTGAGTGCAGCATATGCAGTATGCATAGTCGCAGCAGTAATGGAAGCATCTTACCTGAAAGGAGTAAAATCAGCCCAGGTAGCTGAGCTTGCTGCTTTGACTAGAGCATGTAAGATAGGAAAGAATTTGAGAGTGACTGTGGTAACTGATAGTCAGTATGGTTTAGGTGTTGTGCATGATTTCGGCCAGATATGGCTGCAGCGAGGATTTCTGACTTTAAGTGGAACTCCTATAAAGAATGCTGAAGTGGTTGGAAAGTTGCTTGAGGCGATAAAGCTGCCTAAACAATTGGCTGTTGTGAAGTGTACTGCCCATAGTCAGACGGGAAACTACATTGCTCTTGGCAATAAACATGCCAACGATATGGCTCAATATTGTGCGTGAAATCAGAACGCAATCAACAGGGCGAAAGAAAGGGAAATGAATTCTTGCACCCTAATGTTTACTAACATTGTGGGTACCTGGGAAGAAGTGAGGCAATTGCAGGAAGAAGCAGGAGATGAGGAAATGAGACAGTGGGTAAAAGCAGAATGTGCACCAAGGGAAACAGATCATGTGTGGGTCTATTGGGATGGAAGACCAGTCATGCCTGATAGCATGATATCTGCCATGGCACGGATGTATCATGGACAGGGACACATAGGGAGGGACGCGATGATTCGGTCCTTCAAGCAGACTTGGTACAATGCAAAATTTAGACTTGTAGCTGAGAGTCTTTGTCAGAGATGTCTTATATGTCAGCAGTTCAATCCTGGAAGAAAAACGGTGGTAAGTCTAGGGACAATAGGTCGAGAAGGAGGGCCTTTCACCAGAATGCAGATTGATTTCATTTAGTTGCCTCCCTGTAACAGGCTGAGGTATGTTCTAGTAATGGTCTGTTTGTTTTCCAGATGGGTAGAAGCATACCCCACAAGAAGGAGCGATGGAATTACAGTAGCAAAATTGCTTTTGAGGGAATTCATCTCTAGATTTGGGTTCCCAGTAACAATTGAGTCAGATAGAGGAAAGCATTTCCATAATGAGATCATGAAATTAATCTGTGAAGCATTAAATGTACAACAGAAACTACATTGTGCCTATCGCCCAGAGGCTTCTGGTGTGGTGGAATAAATGAATGGCACCATTTTAAACAGAGTGGGAAAAATGTGTTTAGCCACAGGTTTGAAATGGCCTGATGTCTTGCCTCTGGTACTCATGACTATTAGATCTATTCCAGATAGGAGTACAGGTCTGAGTCCACACAAAATTATCATGGGAAGAGCAATGCGCCATGTATTAATATCAGTCAACAAGCTGTTGCCTATAACTGATGACTTGGTGTTGGATTACTGTAAGGGGCTGGCTGACGCAGTTAATTTTGTGTTTCATCAGGTTGGAGCGGATGCCACCACCCTTGAAAAGAAGCAAGCTCATGATCTGAGCCCAGGAGACTGGGTAAGAATTAAAGTACACAGAAGGAGGAACTGTTTGGTCCCACGTTGGGGAAAACCACGACAGGTGATTTTGACTACAACAACAGCTGTGAAGTTTGCTGGGATCAAGAACTGGATCCATGCTAGTCACACATTGAGAATTCCAAATCCAGTGGATAACAAAGAAGGAGAATATTTTGAGGAGTCAGAGAGTATTTCTGTATCAGATGCTGAAGAAACGAGAACAAGAGAAAATCCTGAAAGGGGGGAGACAGAGCCAAGACTAACCGTTGCCCCAGAGAATATCCCCTTGAGAAGGAGATTGCAAATTTCTGATACCAGCTCAGACTCAGAGACTGAACAGATACCGGTACATTCCGGGAAAGAGCAAAACAGTGAAGAGACACTCAGAGAAGTTGTTGAGAAGGAAGTGAAAATCTGAGAGAAATTCCACCTGACATAACAAATGTAGACGTACAGGTGTCAGATACAGAAAAAGAGGGAAAGATTCTTGCGGAAGACACCTGAGGAGTTGTAGGGAAGTCAGACATCCAGTTAGAGGAAGGGACAATTAGTCAGCAGGAAGATATTGTGCAAGAAACACAAGGAGGGATAGAAGTAGGGAAAATAAAAGAAGTGGTGGAAAACAAGACAGCTGACAGCAAAAAGCAAGTTGAAACAGAATCGGAGGATAGTGATGAAGAAGTACCAGAAGGTCGAGTCCTGAGAAAGAGAGCATGGAGAGCTGAAAAGAATGATAAAGGAAGTAAATTGAAAAGATTTGCAAGAGATGAAATCTGGCCAAACAAAATAAAGAGGCTGAGATATCGACTGACACGAGTAAATTCACCAAGAGCTGAACAGGTGAACGAGGTATCTAGTCAAGAATAATCGAAAGACGAGAAAATAACTACAGTTGAGGAAAGCAAAAGAACAAGAAAACCTAACCAGAAGTATAAGTCGCCGGAATGGTCGCATGTGGCCCTGCCTAAAATAAAAGAAGAGGCGGATAGCCAAGAAAACCCAGAGGTGACTGTACCAGAAGTGGTTGAGGATCGGAAATCCTGAGAGTCATCTTGTCCGATATTGGAGAAGAGAAGGATGTTCAGGAAGATCTGTATCCAGATTACGAAAGAAAAGTGAAAGACGATCAAATGCCAAACTGAACAAGACAAAAGTGCTGCTAATGGAAAAACAATAAAATACTGGAAAAGACATAACTGATAGAACCAAGTAGGTGCTTAGAGCCTTGGGTTAGACTAATTAGTTGTGAAGTAGAAGAGGCTAAGTCAAAAGACACTGATCATTCTTACAAAATGGCAAACACAGAAAGTAGATAAGCTAAATGTGTATTCTTAAAGCGATGGTTTAAAATGTGTTGTTGTTGTACAGGATTACTAATGCTTTTATGGAGTGTGTTAGCTCTGATGATCTCATTTAAGGTTACCATAGACACAGTAGAAGGACATAGTGAAAACAAAACTAATATAGAAAAGATTCAAAAGGTATATCCGACTAAAATAGATAGAAATTATCTACATAAGGATAGGTCTGTAAATGATTTCTCTAACAATGTATTTTCGAAATTATTGTATGAATATGTAAAGACAATGGATGTGAGGGACTGCTACGTCTGCATGCAGCTACCTGCATCTGTATCAGAGGGAGTGACCTACCATCACCTTCCAGTAACATATGGAATAACATGTAGTGTAGATAACATATTTTCACAAGTACCTGCAATTAACAAATTGAATAAAGTAAAGCCTGCTAAGGTATTAGGTGAATTTTTCTTAGAGACTAAAGAACTAACATTAGAATATATATTTAGAAATAATTTGACTTGCAGTTTAAAGAAAGAGGAAAAGACGTTCTTGGATATGGTTGAAGAAAGGAGATTGAAAATGCAACAGAAAGTATCTGAGAGAAAAGAGGAAAAGACAGTCTGGGATGTGGAAATAGAAAAACACCTGAAGGGAGAAGCTAGTCCCACTATGGCTTTAGATTGGCCTCAGAAAGGGAAATTGTGTATTAGAAGGAATCAAACTGCATATGATAATTACTTTGAAGGCAACGGTGAGTGCCATGATACATACCGAATCATGGGTGGATGGGGATTTAAAGGAGGAAATGATCCAGTTTTTCCTGGGTTCTATTTTATCTGCGGGAACAAGGCATATTATCATTTGCCAGACCATTGGTATGGCACATGTTATGTCGGTCTGTTTTTCCCAAAGATATTACACATGGGGAGAGGAGAAGATGGTGTACATAAGTTAGGTAGTTATCTAGCAAGTAGAAAAAGAGAATCTTGGTCAGAAATTGTAGGTGAGATCTTTGGAGCATTGATACCAGCAGTGGGAATATCTCTAAATGCATACAAAATTAGAAAACTATCAACAGTAGTGGATCGCTTGTCAACAAGCACCGCTGGAGAATTTTTATTGGTAAATACTGAAATGGTTGCCATGTGTGCTATGGTAATGCAAAATCGACTTGCCCTTGATATATTCTTGGCAAAAGAGGGTGGAGTCGGTGGAATGCTGAAAGTTCAACATTGTTGTACTTACATTCCTGACGAAAGTAAAGACCTGAAAGTCTACATTAAAAATATAACTGATCTGCATGAGGAAATTGCACCACTGGAGGTTAAAAGTGTTTGGGAAAAGATTGGAAAGAAAATTTCTTCTATTAAAGATTTCTTAGTAAACTTAGATAGTTCCTTTATAGGTAGAATCTTATTTCCATTAACGTGTGTGATTTTTATAGCATTAATATTAAGATTAGGATGTTTCTGTCATAAAAGAAAGAAAATACAGAAAAAGTTAAAAAGAGAAAATCTGAAAAGAAGACAGAATAAGAGACAAGAGAGGGAATTTGAAGAAATAGAATTAGAAGAAATGAACGAAAGTATGTATAAAACAGCTAGAAGAGAAGTAATTGGGGAAACAGAGATGTAAACTAACTAAAAGAATTCATTTCGCTTTCATGACAAATTGATACAAAATTTTAATGGTGTGGTGATAAAATCACTAAAGGGGGGATTGATGGAGCGGGTAGTACAACATTTTGTATACACCCCCCTATTCTGCATGGAAATACTAATTGAATAATCTATTAATTATAATATTACTAAATGAGTTTGCATGTTTATTAATCAACATTATTAATCTACAAATTACACGTGGGATATGCATTTTGCATGGCTAAATAAACTTTATGACTAAAATCCGTACGCCTACTAACAGTAGTATATGTAGTAAATAGAATATTGCATGATATATGTCGCTTTTGTTTTGTTTTGTAATGTTGCCCAAGAAGAGAACCTAAAAGGGTGAATATAATTGCTTTAAATGTCGCTATACGCTAGATAAATACCAACACATAGAGGGATTAGTAAGGGGTTAACATTAGATTAATTATTTCTATGCATTAATTACTCTTTTGTGTTTGTTTCGTTTAAGTTGGCATTTGGGCCTAAATCCAAAATGGCCGCCGACGCGACACGACGAAGTGGCCACTGTCCCACGAGGCGCGGAGTGAACAGCGCAGAAGCGACAAAAGCTCCTACAGCCTCTTCATGACCTGTATCCCAATGTACCAGAAACAAGGACACGGTGGGAAGACGGCCAAGACGAAAGACAATAGACTTTCACAGTAAACCAGAACGGACTGACTTTAAATGAACTTGTGACATCACTCCTAGAACTGTACCAAAATCCCAAAAAGATTCCATTGGTCGATCTCAACCAACCAATCACGACCGTACTAAAATAACGAAAATGTATGTTCTTGCTTTGATTTATTGTAAAAATCCATGGTAGAATAGAGAGGGCTGCTAGCTATCGACTGACAATCGACTTCGACTTTGGTGACGACGGTGACACTACTCGAACTCTACTGCTCAGGGTGACTGCTGCGTTTTCCCTGAATCCCTGATGGTCTGGATGCTGCCCAATTATCTGATGACTGCGAACTTTTCCTAATTCTATGGGCACTGATAGATGTTTGCATGTCTCCGGTCTTTGGCTGATCTTTAAGACTGTAGCGTGCTGAGCAAAGAACTTTGAACTTTGACGCTTTAGATGACTAAAGGTGAATTTGAGTCTACCGAGCCAATGACTTAGAGGACTCCAGATAGCCAGATTAGGTAAATATGATGTTCTGCAATTTACATGATATTTTAAATAAATTTTCAAAATGCAAATTTAACCTGTGATGAAAATTAGATAAACAGATATTGATTAACAAGAAACGAGTTTGTGGGTTATTGAGTATGGTAAGATCAAATCTTGAAATGTGTTTTAGCTGGTTCTAAATCACCCTCAACCAGTCCAACTATTTGGTCCATTGACCATGTGGGAGGAGTGCCTTGTTGTTTAGGATTAAGGTCTGTAGGCGGAAAGGTATCAATGTATAGATTTGTAATATAACTTTTCTTCCTATAGGTTACAAGGTATTTCCCCTACATGTCGAGCGCTTGAACCATTCATTCCTCCTGAGCGTGCAGACCAGTGTGGAAGTTAGTGTGAATGTTGGTGTTATGGGCCCCAATAATGACTGTAAGTGTAAATGCGTTAGTGTAATGCTGGGTCTGTGACGAAGGGAGGATATCGATACAGGTCTCTCTCTTTTCCCCGTTACCTGGGTTTTTTGTGCTCCATCAGAACCTAAGTGCGCATATCAGTTCGGCGGGCCTAAGACGGCAGTTCAACCTGACATGCACACTTAAAAGTGCAACTACCACTCCTCCGCCCCCTCCCATGGCCCGGCCCTGCCCCTCCCTGCACATACTGGCTATTAAAATATTTATTATTTTTCAGCTCCTGGCTCTAAGCATGTGAGTTGACGCTCCTCCGCCATTGCAGAGGAGCCGCTGCTGATTGCAAGGAATAAATGGCTTCCACAAGCCATACAATGGGTATTGTGAGTCTCTTTTAGGTTGACGAATTTGCAAAGTGACTTAGCCGTTGGCCTCATTCTTGTATATGGTAACAGGGTTCTGTGGTGGCTTGCAATATCTGTACAATGTATACTAAAAGTGTTTTATCCACTTATTTTATTTTGATCATGTAATTTCAGTTATATTTTTATTTTTTATATTACCTGATTGTCTGATCTCTACCTAATTGAATCAATAGTTGTATTAAAAGCCACTTTCATGTGGAAATCTGGCACAAACGTGTGCAGTATATAAAAAAAAAACACTCTGATTCACAAAAGCATTTATAAGAATGGGAAATGGTACCACAGGGATACCCTTTGACATAATCTTACATGCCTTTGTGAACCTGCACAGAAATATCCAACAAACTAATATTATATGTTCAAAGAGGACCCAGTCCTTTGTATTGATACTAACAGCATATGAATATTCTCAAAATGTTCCCATCTTATTCCCATGTTAGTTGTTTTGGGTGCAGTTCACAAAGACATGCAAACAATATGGAAAGCAGTACTACTAAAGTGCTACTTTACATATTCCGACATTTCTTTCTGGCAAGAGTCTATAGTCGCTTTCACAAGCCTTTGGTTTTATTCTTCTTTGATGTTGTGTCACCATGCACGTTTCAATCCCAAAATGTACTATAATTGCATATTCATTATCATCATCTACATAAAAAAGCCCTTCCATGCCCTCCATATGAAGTTTGCTTTGCTTTGCCATACTGGACACTTTTTGACTTTGTGTGTTTACATATGCACAATGGCATAATGATAGAAGAAGCATTGTACCCTCAATGGTATACGGTCCACATGAACTATGAAGGGTCATTTGCTGATCACCTCTTAGTAAAAGATCACAAGTGAAGGGTGGTCAGCCTAAACTTAAACATAATTTTCTCGTATATGGAAAAGACAACTGATATAAATAAATTTCGTAGCCCAGTGGTGCCTTACACCACATATTTGGGCATATTTATCAAGGTTTTGTGTCGCCCTTGCGAGGCGCAAGGGGGCGCGAGGTTGACATAAAACCTAAATGAGATTTTTCAAGCCACGCAAGGCCACCTTGTGTGGTCCTGCATGGCTTGATAAATTAGAGTAACGCAAGGCAGTGCATATTGCTGCCTTGTGTTACTCTGAAGCATGTAGGTGTTCCATGGGTGGAGAATGGGTGTTCCCAGGCATCCACCAATGAATTCTGATACATTCCCAGTTTTACCAATACTGGTAGGCCTTGGAATGCATCAGAATTGTACACCTCCTCACCAGAGGGGCAACTAAGAGAAATGTCTTTGTTTCTCCTCGTTGTTTCCTCTTTCTAAGTGTGCTATATTCTGCAGCACACATAGAGAGAGTAAAATGCCTCTAAGGATTGTTTTTGTGCAGGAAGGTGCCGCTTGCTGCACACAAATAATCCTGCCTGCAATGCAGGCACCCTTGCAACATAACGCAAGGGGGTTTGCATTGGGGCTACGCAGCCAAAAGTGCGCCAGCGATAGGAAAGGACAGGAATGCGCTCCATAATGGTAAAGATGGTGCAATCCTGCACTTTCCCTGTCACTCAGCGCAGCACAGCAAGGTGGCTTGCTGCATTGTGGGAACTTTTTATAAATATGGGCCATATTTTTGACTCAACCAGGTCCTATATATTGCATTTAATTCTTCTCTCATAATTTTGATCTAATAACTACCTTTAGTTGGACTGGTCCTAGAATTAAATAATACTGAATAGGTTTAAGAGTCAGTTAAGGAAAACGTTTTTAAATTCAACTCCCATGTGAATCATCTGCAAAACTGATCCCTTTTGTGATATATTTAGTTTAAATAATTAAACTCTTTATTATGTAATTTCAGTTTTGCATAGAATGTTTTATGTTTTGTTCTAAGTATGTATTGTCTTTTTGGAAGGAGTCTAGAAGCTAGGGTTGGCTCTGGCATCTGTCTTCACATACAAGTGAATAAATTAAAATAAAATCAAATACAGCAAGTATGATTCTACCAAAAAGAACCTAATTCACTTAGGATTTGCTGGGCATCCAAGAACGTTGACTGACTTGAGGCCATATGTAGGTAGCTAAATACCGGTCGGTAACGGCCGAAAATCGGTAAATTTCCCGTTACCAACTGTTATTTAGGCAATTGAGATGTAGGAAGCTGGATTCAAGGATTCGGTAATTTACCGATTCGTTATTTTAAGGAATCGGTAAAATACAGAACTGGTAAATTACCGAATCCTTAAATCCTATGTAGGGAGCACTCAAGTGAGTGCATTTTTGTTTTAAGGATTCGTTATTTACCACCAACTATAGGTTGGTGGTAAATACCAAATACCTTTTAAAAAGCAATTGTGTGCTTTTCTAGAAATGCCATGTGGCAGACATACATGCCCTTAGGGCATGTATGTGCGCCACATGTGCACACATGCACGATTCAGGGGTGCAACAGGGTGTCAATGTGACACCCTGCCACCCTTGAATATGCTCCCCCTATTACCGATTCGGTATTTACCGAATCTGTAATAGTGAATGGCTTCCCATTCATTCCTATGGGCCTCCAGGCCCATAGGAATGAATGGGAAGGTATTCCTTATTACCGATTCGGTAAATACTGAATCGGTAATGACGAATATTACAGAATCGGTAAAATTTACTGATTGTTTACCTACATTCTATTTACCGATTCTTAAATACCGAATCGGTAAAATTCAATATTTAGGAACCGGTAAATAGAAATTACCTATATATGGCCCAAAGTGTTTACTTCCATCTTTCCTCAGAATGCTCCAAACACTCATAGAACTCCTTCCCATCTTTGCATTATATGCTGATGAAACCTGGACAATAATGCTGTGCTTTTAGCAATTTGAGCCAGCCAATTCTACTACTTACGAACTGGTAGTCCAAATAACAAGAAGGTCCTCATAAATGTAATTGCCATCTGCTGTTTGTTTTTCATGTTTTATACAATTTTCTATAAACATTGCATATACAATACTTTCAGATATGCTATTAATCTTATTTTTTAAAACAATTATGGGGCTACTATGGTACAGATGGATCCTTAACATTCACAAGCTGTAAAAATGTAAAAACTATAGGCCTTTTTAAAGTAAAGTACTTTTGTAATTTAATTCCCCATTAAAACCAAGGCTTGAAATTAACATTGATTAATATTCCCAGCAGAGAATCTATCAGTTCAACCTGTGCAATATGAAACCTGCTATTGAGTTTTTGACAAAGACAGTTTAAGTAATGTATTCTTCATCATAATAATGGAAAGGGAACACATTACTAAACTCTACAAGCAGCATTTCTTTGCAGGTGGTTTCAGAAATGTGGCCAGATATGGCCCACAATATGTTATTAAGTTTTGAGCTTCTTTGACAAAGTTAAACCATGTCAATTTCCTCATTTTTTACTTTTTTGAAACTGTAAAATGTTGATGTGTTGCCCTAAGATAAAGGCAATGACAAAATAATTTTTATAACTATAAAATGTTGAGATTGGAATTTGTTTTGAAGAAAAAATTAGAGACAAAACAAAATAACTTGCATATGATCTATGGCTTAGGGCCTGATTTAGATCTTCGCGGACAGGTTACTCAGTCACAACTGTGACTGATATCTCATCCAAAGAAATATAAATCGCTTATTAATGGATTTATTTTCGGCAGATTGGATATTCATCACCGTTGTGACTGATTAACCCATCCACCAGGATCTAAATTGGGCCCTTAATTTCTTCAAAAATTAAACTATGTCAACTTTTCCTAAACTTTTTGTAAATGCATACAACAGTTTTTACCTTGCTCCTAACTATAACAAGTTGAGGCTGGCATTTTGTTTCTTAGAAAAATAAGAGAAAACAAGTTTTCTAAGTTGCTGTGGAAACATGAGTTGATTTCATGTATATTTGTTGAAAAGTAGGGATGTGAAAAAGTTGGGAAATTGCCTAATTATATAAATGAAAACATCTACTTACTTCACATAAGATGTTTTATTTATTTCTCTGGGAGTATATATGGCGAATTATTGTTTTTGGAGAAAGACGAGTCCTTAAGTAAAATATTTACCAATCTGTAATTGGTTTGGATTCTCTCAGAGCATCAACTGGAAAATATGCAAAAGGTTTAAATATATATGTTAAATACTTTTATTACTTGTCGGATGAGACATGCCTCAAGTTTGTGTGTGCATGTGAAGTTGTCTGTATATACTGCAGCTATTTCCATTTTAGTTTGTTTCAGTTATGTGAGCTGTAGCTGTGTTAGCATGTACAGCTGTACATGGAACTGTAGCATGTATTGACATGCATGTAGTTGAAATCCATCTGCTTTTCATATATTTTGACACCTAATCCACCTTTGATGTTCTCTGAGCCTTCTTATACTGCCTCTTTTACTACATATTTTCAGATAGGAATAGAGAATACAATGCAGTGAAGCTAGTTAGAAATCTTGGTTTCTATCTTCACTGGTCCCATTTGCATTTTGGCTGTGGGATTCATAGTTTTCTGAAACCCCCAGGACAAATAATGTATCTTTCTGCTGACATTGATGGCAGTCCTTTGAGCTAGAGACTGTTGCATTAAATATACCCGTTATGACTGCCACAGTGCAGTGGTAGTGTGTGCGGAGTTTGTCATTAATAACTGAAAAATGTGTTAACTCTAGAAAACGAGAAACATTCTTTACCCCACAGTTTTTACAACGACCAGCCTTTACAACAAAGTCAGTACCCTGCATGCAACGTCACCACGTGTTATTTCACCACACAAGCCGTACAGCGGGTTGCTGTAGGGGGCACGTTGTTGGACTGGTGTTGGATTTTTAAGTTCAACACTTTCCCTACTGTTACATAGGCTAGAGTTGGAATAGTGATGTATACTATTCCAAAGTCCAGTGCCCCCTAAAGCAAGTCGTTGTAACGGCTTGCGTGCTAAGGTAACAAATGGTAATGTGGCAGGCGGGGTAGTGACTGCGTTGTAAAAGCATGCAGGTTAAATGCATGCAGGGTTCTGTCATATAACCCTACAAAATATTTCAAAGCAGCCAATAGATAGTATATCACAAGAAAAAAAAACAAGAAAGACATGAAATATCCTGACATCCTTTTGTGAAATTTTCTCAGCAAAGCTTTCATGTTCCTGTCCATTGACAGTAATTTTTTTAAGTCAACCTCCCTTGGTCTCAGCTAGGAGTATTGTATTATTGTTCCTAAAATGACAGAATTCAATGAGCATTGAGGTATTCTGCCACAGTAGACTGTTGTTCATGAGCATTCTAGAAGTTCATATCGTATGATTTGCACAAATATGTATTATCTGTTGGTGTGTCACAACCATGGCAATATTTTGTCTTAGGAGCTCATGCATTGCTGCAGAGCTAAACCCATTATATTAACCCATTACTGCACTTTTCTTTTGGTCATTACTGCACAGTTGTAGATAGGATCTGATAAAGTACATCTGAGCCTGCCTCTTGAATAGTAAATTAATTTGACAGATGGATTAAATCTGTTTATAAATCAAGAATCCAAGATTACTGGGCAGATTCACAAACAAATCTGTACATCTACGTATGTAGATTTACCTTTGTCTGGTTTAGATTGATGTTGTTTTGGAGTTCTTAATTAATTCCAGGATAACTCCTGTAAGGCATTGATAGTTGCAGTTTTCCAATAGTATCCACATGAGTAACCAGTTAAACATGCATGTTTTTTCACAGTATACAATTATGCATGTGTGAATGCTTAGCAAAGTAAATTAATTTATGAGTGCAAACTCATTTGAAACACCCTTGCTTTATTTAATGTAAATCAATGAATAACTGAGGTTTGCAGGTGATTGTAGCTGACTTGAAAATAAAACATTGTCCCAAATTGGATGTATCCAGTTGTCGTGTACTAGTGATTTCATCATTTGATCTAAACTCTAAAGAAGACAGGTCTTTTAATTGAAAAATGCTATCCTTCATTCAGTTGCAAGTGAGTTGAGGAAAAGGGTGATACATTTTCTAAATGAAAGCTTAGGAAACATAAAGGATCTAACTACCAACATGGAATATTTTGAGGATTTTCTTAAGGGTCTGTTTACATTAGAAGGGCCAAAATGTAATTGGAAAGCTGAGACAGGACGATGGGCAGATGTCCTCAACACCTCCAACACAACCGCTGCCCCCAACCTGGAACAGAGAATTAACTTCAACACCTGGATCATCCACTGCACCAACAACATTGCCACTATCAAGAGTAACAATCACAGAAGATCCTCCAAAATGGCCAGCTGGTACACCCAAGATCTCAGAACAGCAAAACGTGATAGCAAACAGCTGGAGAGGAGATGGCGTGCCAGCAAGGACACCCCTGACAGGCCAGCCTTCAAGACCTCCTTCAACAGCTGCCACAGCCTCCTGAGGGCAACAAAGAAGACAACCCTAGCCACGTTCTCAAACTAGGCTGCTACCGAAAACAACATCAGACCCTCACAAGAGCTCTGCAACAGCCTCGCCGAATTCTTACATGACAAGATCGGAACCACATACAGAAAGTTCGAACCCCAACCTACACCCACGGACTTCCTCATCCAATACAACCTCACCGCAACCGACATGAACCACAGACTGACCATCTGCAACCAGCTCTCTACCCAGGACACCACCTCCATCATGAAATCCATCCACCAGGGAGCTTCCACTGACCGATCCACGCACCATATCTTCAACCTCAGAAACCAAAATATCAGACAAGAACTCACCACCCACCTCAATCACCACTGCAACATTTCCCGACACATGGAAACATGCCGAAGTCAGACCAATACTCAAAAGACCCTCTGCCGAACCCAGTGAACTCAAGAACTACTGGTCTATCTCCTTGCTCCCAATCCCAGCCAAGGTACTGGAAAGGTCTATCAATGGGCAGCTCATGACACACCTGGAGCAGAACCAGTTACTTGACACCTCCCTATCTATTTTTCACAGCAATCACAGCACCGAGACAGACCTGATCACAGCCACCGATTACATCCTGACCCTCCTCAACCAAGGAGACCTCTCAGCAGCCTTCAACACTGTTTCCCACCACATCGGCATCCAAGGGACATGCTCAGATGGATCACCTCTTTCCTCAATGGAAGGACACGGAGGGTCTGCCTACCACCTTTCACCTCTAAACCCAAAGATATTGTTTTTGGTGTCCTCCAGGGCTTAACACTCAGTCCTACTCTCTTCAACGCATACATGACCCCACTGGCCAACATCATCATATCTCATGGGCTCAACATAAATTCCTACGCAGACAACACCAAATTCATCATCCCTATCACCAATTACCCTACCACCACCAGGACCAACTTTCACAGATGCATGACCACCGACTGCTTGAAGAACAACTGCCTGCAACTGAATACAGACTAGACAGAAGTACTGATATTCTGTAACAACAGCAACCCCTGGAACGACTCCTGGAGGGCCCAAGACCTGGGACCCACATCCATACCTGCCGATCATGCTAGGAGCCTTGGAATCATCATTGATAACAAACTCATCATGAAATTACAGATCAAACCCTTCACGTCTGCCTGCTTCCTCACTCTGTGCATGCTACGTAAGATCTTAAAGTGGTTACCCTTGCACATAAGGCGCTCCGTGACACAGGCCCTCATCACCAACCGATTGGACTATGGCAATGCTCTCCACGTAGGATTTGCTGCACACCTCTTACAAAGACTTCAGACCATACAGAACGCTGCAGCCAGATTCGTCCTCGCCCTCCCCAGACGTACCCACATCACACCCCACCTCCGGCAATTCCACTGGCTCCCCATACAGAAGAGGAAGCAATTCAAGCTGCTGACCTATGCACACAAGGTTCTACACAACCAAGGACCTGCCTACATCAACCACCGTCTGAACTTCCACCTACCACTGAGAAGTTTATGCTCTGTCTCCCTATCACTTGCCCACATGCCTGGCATCCACTAAAGCAGAAGTGGAGGATTCACCTTCTCCTACATCCCAGCAAAGACTTGCCTTTCCATGCAGCTCTGAACCATCAACTTTCTCTTCCGGATTTCAGAAGGGCCCTCAAGACCTGGCTATTCAAATGAGCCTCCGGGACCTGCAAGCTCCTGGATACCCCTATCAGGTGATTAGCTGCACTCTATAAATCCTGATTGATTGAGACAGATTAAACTTCTGTAATAAGTGATTAGGAGATCTTTAGAAGTCAGCATAGATCAGAGAAGAATATCTAAAGTACAGATATCAGACTATCTGTGTGGGATATAAGTGAAATAAGATGGATGCTCATAATGTGGTATAATCATTGAAGATGCAGTAATGCGTGGTATTAGGATGGGGTGAGCATTGTGCGCAGGATGATGCAAATCAAAAATGGCAAGTAATCAAGATAATTCACACCATAAAAGACAAGAATTTGTTATTTCACTTGAAGTTTAAATCTATAATTCACATTACCCTATCCTTATACTCCAAGTGCAAAGCCACTTTGGTTGTGGCTCATAATATACAAATTCACAAACATAGCTAAATGACACTTAATAACCCCCATCTTAGAGATTGGAATTAGACATGTACTTATAGGGCTAAAGAAGCAAAATCCTCTGATCAAGACAGTTTTATATATTAATTAAGTAAAATGTTTAAAAGAATTGAAATAGGATTTAACCCCTGTGATGACCAATGTCTTCAATTTTGCTCCAACTAACAAGGATTTCCTGAGGCTGATGAAGAAATAATTGCATATTATGGGGGAAATTCACAAAAGAATTTATGAGTAGATGTATTAGTATTATGGTAATACTACTTCACAAACTTGTAAAAGCATTTCACATAACTATGGTCATCTACGCTTGTCCTATCTCTCGTGTGTGGGTTTCCTTGCCAAGAGAGTATAGACCTTGCAGACATGCAGGTCTGTGTTTAAGGTGTAAATGTGGTAATGGCAAGGGAGCTTGGGTGAAAAAATGAGAATATCTAATGCAAAGTGATAAAATGAAAGGGAAATGTACTTGGGAAATAGAGAGGGCCATGACAATCCAAAAAATACCTATAAAAGGGTAAGTCTTTTACAGTTCACTAAACATACACCCAGTTCTATGTAAGTAGTTTTACATTCCAAAGAAGCTGCTCCAACCAAACCTTGAAGTAAGTCACACATTACACATGGTCACTCATATCACTGTAAGGGAATCACATTTAAATCTATAAAGGCAGTGAATAGCACTACTATCCTAACCCATAAACTCTCCCAAAAATATAAAAACTGTCAAATAACTCACCCATACAAAATTACGTTGTAACAATGTAAGCATAGTAGAATCACATTATTAGATACTTACAATAACTTCTAACGTATTGTATATCCCAAAAATATACGTGCACACACACACACAATGATGCACAACACAGCTGTAGCAGATGTCTAGCTTCACGACATTTTGCAGCACAAGGGCACGAGGGTAAAGCCCAGGGAGTGGACTTTACTTAAGCTCTTCCACTTTTGATGATTGGCAGGTGTTTATCATGTTCTTTAGGTGATGCCTGTTTCCCCATTGTTTCCAATTTCTAGCTCTATATAGGCTAGGCAGAGACGTATGTATTGTAGAACTACATTCTATTGATTGATTTCTAACATACACCTGTATAGTTGCAGGTCGTAAATTGTCCTGTATCATTTTACACATATCTGGCAGGGATCCTATGTAATTTTAAAATCCTTTGGACAGATTGGAATCAGTGATTAAGAAACCTATCCACCAGGATAAATCAGGCTTCATTAACTTAGATAGGGTTACAAACAATATTAGACCATTAGTGAATTTAATTCAACTTAATAAAACAGGTTGGATCACACTCTATTGGTTAGCCTAAATGCAAAACAAGTCTTCACTATTGGTCACTAGAATTACCTAAACAATTTGTTGTAGAAAATATGCTTGGGTGTCATTTTCGGTACAAGTTCACCATCCAGGTGCTCTTATTAATGGAACGCTTTGATCTGAGGTGAAGTGTCCATTGATAAAGGGACTAAATAGGGTTGTATTTGCCCCAGTTGGTATTTATTCTGGATGTATACCTTCTTGCCATAACAATCAAGGCCACTGGAAATATAAAATGTGTCAGAAAAATTCAGGGAATACCAATTGCTGATGTTACAGATCATATGAACCAAGTTTTGAGTATTAGGGTGTCTCTCACTGCACTGCTGTGTCAAGTTAGATTACTATTTTGCATGGATTTAATTAACTTCACTAAATCTAGTTGATGGCCCATTTCCAGGAGGGCCAACAAGTGAGACTATGACACATTTCAATTCCATAGGAGGTAACAAAACTAAGGGCCTTATTACGGTTTGGCAGATATGAGATGTGTATGTTTTTTGGCTCCTTATGCTTGTCAGTAACAACTTGATGTACAAGGTAAGAGAACAGATAATTTTACAATTCACTAGGAGACCTCGGAATAATATTCCTTTGTCTTGAAATAAAGTAAACATTTTGGGGGTCATTACCATGGCGATCCACCCGCCAAAACACCCCGCCGGACGGCCTGTTACCCCCCGCCACATTAGCATGGCGGGGGGTACCGCGGCAGGTGGAAAAAGCCCACATTATGGTGGTGGTGCCTTGCAGGCACCGCCATCCATATTATGATGATTGCGGTTTCATGCCTTTTCATGGCGGAGACTCCGCCATGGAAAGGCATGCAGAAATCGCTTTGGGGGCCCATTGTGGGCCCCCGGGGGGTGGGGAGGTGGGGGCTGCACTTTGGGGTACCCATGGTACCCCCCTACATTGACATACATGTGGTGGCAGGCACCGCACGGTACCTGTCATGTTGTGCATGCCAGTGCACAACATGCATTTACAACATTGCAGCGGGTGCTGCTCACAGCACCGCCCGCCACAATGTTGTATATGCAGGATGCGACCGCCGCGGTGGTGGTCGCATCCTAATTGGCGGTGCGGGTCCGCCGCACCACTGGCGGCCGGTCCCAGCACCGCTAGGGTGGCGGGCGGACTTAAGTCCGCCATCCTAATGGACCCCTTTGTGTCTGGACATGAGGCTCACATTGTTTGCAACCCTCTATTATTTTGCAATAGCAATAGGGAGTTGAAATCCGCATAGAAACAGAATCAACCATTCGTAGAATATTTTCACCCCTAGAATGCTACTTCTTTTATTACTTTTCTCTCACACAATATGTCTTTGTTTCCTTTCGCTCTATGTTTGACTTTATTATTCTGTTTACAACTAATGTTAAGGGAAAAATTTGGGTAATTTATGATTTCTTAACAATTATTGTGATTTTCACTTGCTAGTAAGCATTTAATTTGAGTTTTTTTTATAAAAGGAATTTAATCACCTCATTCATAAAACAATTGGGGGTCAATTTGAGAGTATTTAAAAAATGTTTCACAGTATTTTGAAATATTTTGGGAATGTACCTATAGGTTAACATAAAGTGGAATAAATGGATGCCATTAGATGGGTACCAAACTCCGCTGGACATGAGCTTCATTCTGAGGTCACACGCATGTCAGCCTTAGTAAACTGTGAACAGGAGGAGGCATGTCCTCCATTTTGAGGTCAGTTGCCACTGGTGTTTCTGGGTCTGTCGTAATATGGCTCTGCAAATTGTGCCAAGTAAAACCCCTTCCAAATTTCATCTTCAGGGTTCCAAGGGTGCTCAGTCAGAGGCTCCTCAGGGAGGTAATGTGGAGTGCTCGATCTTAGCAATGACAGTTATTGAATGTCCACCCTGGTCCTTCCCTTTACAGAAAGAAATTACTTTAATCACACAGTTGTATTAGTTACTGCACATTTCAATGACCACAAAATTCACTGATCTTGAGTGCCATTACCTGAAGGCTCTACACCTGCTGACCCTCTCTCTTGACTCCCTGCTAGGTGATCCTCTTTTATCAGGTAAGATAGGAGCAGTGGGAATATAGCTAAGCTGCAGTTTATAAATGCCTACAGTCACTGCATTTTTTAATCCTTCCTTAGTACAGGTGACACTTTATGAGCCCTTCTGGGGCTGCCTTGTACCAGGGCAACTCTCCCATGCACGCGGCAGGGGTCACGGAGCACCAGCAAGCCCTTTGGTGTGCATCAGAGTTTGACACACTGGCAGCATGACAGCACAGTTCCTGAGACAGAGGTCTCTGCACTGGGTCCTATGCAGATGTAGGTGCAGGCATAGCCACAGGGTTCTTCAGGGATGTGGCTCTGTGTGTAGATTTTCTATTAATAACTCCAGACAATATTTAGGACATATTGTTTGTCAGATGATATTCTAACAATGATATTCTAATATTAGGTGTTTAGCACAGCTAAGATATTTGTTTTGCAAGCAGCAAGCTTAATTTGACAAGATTCTATATCTCTCAAATAAGCACGACATATAGCTCTGTGATTATTTCCCGTCCTCCTCGTCCTTGTGAGTATCAGTTTGGGCTCCAATGGGGCTTCTTCATTGTGGCATAGTATGTCAGGCTGCAGTTTCAACATTATGGTCTCAAAGTAGAAGAAAGGATCATTGCAAGGACTGGTGGAGCCACTGAGCAAGTGAGTTTTACAGAACAGAACTGAGGGGCTGATTACGGTGGCGTAACGTTCACCACCGTCGTGCCGGCAGTGGCGACAGTCACGCCATCGTAACATGAATTATCCACCGCCATATTTCGATGTCGTGGGTATCGCGGCGGACGGAAAGTCCGTCCGCCGCTTTTCCGCCGGTGAACAATCATTACGATTGCCAGCTGGGTGGAGCTGGGGCTCATATATAGTGGCGGTGCCTAGCAGGCACTGCCAACCATTTTATGAATTTCAAGGCCTTTCCATGGTGGCGATGCCGCCATGGAAAGGCTGGCGGGGATTTGCTGTGGGGGCCTATTGCGGGCCCCCAACGGGATGGGGGGTGCACTTGGAGGGTACGTATGGTACCCCCATACATTTCCATGCACAAGGTGACAGGCACGTGTGGTGCCTGCCACGTTGTGCATGGAAATGCACAACAAGGCATTGTACCATGGCGGCAGGTGCTGCAGCCAACAGCACCCGCCCCAATGTTAAAATGCCAGATGCGACCGCCACGGTGGGGGGGCGCATCATGATCAGGGGTGCGGCACCACCGCATGGCAGGCGGGAGGTACCGTTCCCTCTAGGATGGCGGACAGATCCTAATAGGCTCCTAAGTGTTGATGGCTTCCCCATTACCATCTTCGGTGAGTGTTGAACTTGGCCCTCGCTGCAGAGTCATCCACAAACGTTTTGCCTTCACCCTCCTGTTTTCTGAGCCCGTTTTTGTTGCCCTTTAGGACAGAGTGCACTTTGCCACAGCTAACCACTGCTAAAGTGCTTGTGCTGTCTTCTCCAAACATGGTAGAGTTGGCTTTCACCCAATTGCCATATTTAATTTACTTGTAAGTCCCTAGTAAAGAGGTACTACATGTGTTCATGACCTATACATTAAATACTATTTGTGGACCTGCAGCACAAATTGTGCCACCCACTTAAGAAGCCCTTTAGACATGGCTCAGGCCTATCTTTGCAGCCTGTGTGTGCAGTTCAAAACTGCCATTTTGACCTGACAAATTGAACCTTTGTCAGGCAGAAACCTTCCTTTTTAATCATATAAGTCAACTTAAGGGTAGACTCTAAACAGCCCACAGGGCATGGCACAGTGTATTTAAAAAGTCATACACATACTTTTAAGATTTACATGTCCTGATAGTGAAAAACTCTTATATTCGTTGTTCACTATTGTAAGCCCTACCTCTCCCATAGGATAACATTGGAGTTAACTCATTACATTTAATAAGCTGTAACTTTCAATTAGGAGCAGGTAGACAGATCATGTTTGGTGTTAAAAGCCCTCTTTAGTGGTCAAGTTGGAATTTTAATCATAATTCTGAAAATGACACTTTTAGAAAGCTTGCATTTTCCTGTCCCAACCATTTGGTGCCTGCAGCCTGTTCAAATGACTGGGTGTAGCTGGCGGTTGGTCTTTGTGTATTGCTCCCAGACAGTGAGTCAAAGGGAAGATAGATGTTTGCAGGATGGGCCACTTTGAGTTAATGAGGGGAGGAGCTGTTATCTACCTACACATCACTGAGGGTCGGCCTGAGCACACTCACAAAGGGGTTTGACACCAGTCGATTGTGACCCTAGACAATCTAGGGCTAGGGCAGGGAGGCGGGGAATTCCAATTACCTCTTGGGGGTGGAAACCTCTAGAAGTCTCCCCTGCCTCAAAGGAGACATCAGGTATAAGTATTGGACATCTGATGCCAACCTTTCAGTACACGTCTGAACCTGTGGAAGACTCTGCCAGGAAGAAGTACCGCTGTGCTGCCGAAAGGACGTCCACTCTGCTGGACTGCTCCCCTGAAGGACTGCGGTCCTGCTGTGCTGACCTACTGCCCTGCTGCCCTTTTGCCTGGGTAAGAAGGGTTGGACCTGCAACCTGTACCCAAGACCACCAGAATGACTCCAAGGGCTACTATGTTGTATGTTGCCACTGCAAGAGAAGCATCAGATGGCAGGAAGGTAGAGGAAGAAGCTGTATCTTTGAGGCCCAAATCACGAAGGGCTGCCTCTTTTTAAATAAGCTCGACGTGCGAAACAAGACGCCATTGTTATTCAGCCCATCGTGTTGAGGGCAACAAGAAGCTGGGTATCTTAACGAAAAAAATAACAAGCATACTTCTTTGACACATAAATTAAATGTGCTATTTTATTTGAGACTACCTTCCTGAGCAATACCTGCGACCTTATGAGGGTTCATAAATAGAGGAGGTGGAGGTATAAGGCCCCTTCCAGGCGGATTCTTACTTACCAATCGTATAATCCCGGGACAGCAGATTAGTTATAATATCCCTCATTCTTTATAAGGTATTAAACTATGTCATATTTTGTGCAAGTTACATCGAGAGAACCAAAAGATTGTCTTGATAAAGATGGTGTAATTAGATGAGTACCATCAAAACGCGTCAACTCAACCTATGACACAATTCAATAGTTGACTGGTTCAACAGATATGTCAAGACAAGTGTGTATCAGGCTCCAGTGAACAACATATGTTTTACTACGGATTTGTCACAATCTATGACAAAGTGTACTGTCTTATGTTTTTCTCTCGGAGGGTTTTAATCAGAATTGTGTTTTTGCTTCCAAGGACTTAACAGGGGCGCAACTGTGCATGAACTCGCCTCTTGATTGTAATTGTTACAATATTTATTTGATGTATTATGTTTTTATATTTTGGCTTTTATGAAAATATACCTTTTTAATTGAATGAATATGACTTTTTAATAAATATATGTTTTGTGCATCAACTTCTACCTTTGATATTTTCCTTTTTAGTTTATTGTTTGGGCTTTCTTCTTTTTTTTTATTCTCTTATTGTCGGTTTTATATGCTTTAGACCTTTATCTTGTGGAATAAGTGTTATGGTGTATATTGGTGTATTTAGTTACCAAGGAAAACTTTAGTCTATATTCATACTATGTTGTAGCCAGCACCTGGACTCCGCAACTGTGAGTCTTATCCAACCAAGTGGTGCCACCCCAGCCCAAGACCCTTGGAAGAGGGCCTGAAAGTGCTCTACCAGCCCATCTATGTACCAATCAGGACCAAGCATCTCCTCTGCTACGCGGCGCAATCTCGAGGAGAATCGACACATTGCTTCTGCTGCATGGTCTTTCCTGTCGCAAGGACTTCACATCACTGCTTCAGCCTGAAGCCTCATTGGAACTGTCATTGCATTTCACATACTTGCCACAGGATCTCACATTGCAAGCCCCTCACCAATAATCAATCAATCAATCAACCAGGGAATTGTGAAGCGTGCTACTCACCCGTGAGGGTCTCAAAGTGCTGGGGGGGGTGCTGAGGTATTGAGGTATTGGGGTCTGGTGTTGTGGAGGGATTTGTAGGCATGGGTGAGTAGCTTGAACGTAATTCTCTTCTCGACAGGAAGCCAGTGGAGGTTTCGTAGGTGTTGGGTGATGTATTCATGTCGTGGGATGCCGAGGACGAGTCTGGCCGAGGTATTCTGGATGGTCTGGTGTTTGCAGAGCAGGGATTTGTTGATTCCGACATACAGGGTGTTTCCATAGTCCAGTCTGCTAGTTATGAGTGCGTGGGTGACGGCCTTGCTGGATTCGAGGGTGATCCATTTGAAGGTCTTGCGAAGGATGCGGAGGGTGTTGAAGCAGGTGGAGGCGAGGGCGTTGATCTTTCAGGTCACGGTGAGGGGCGAGTCAAATATGATATTGAGGTTTCGGGCATGGTCCGTGGGAGTAGGGGGTGCCGAGGGTTGTGAGCCACCAGGTGTTGTCCCATGCTGAGAGGGTGGGTCCGAGGACGAGGACTTCTGTCTTCTCCAAGTTGAGCTTAAGGCAGTTGCTGCTCATCCAGGATGCAACGTCTTTCATTCCTTCCTGGAAGCTGAGTCTGGTGGTGTGGGGGTCCTTTGTGAGGGAGAGGGTGAGCTGGCTGTCGTCAGTGTAGGATACAATGCTGAGTCCATGCTATCTGACAATGGCGGCGAGGGGGGGCCATGTAGATGTTGAAGAGCGTGGGGCTGAGCGATGATCCTTGGGGTACTCCACAGTTGATCTCTGTTGGTTCGGAGAGGAAGGGCTGGAGTCTGAATCTTTGGGTTCTACCGGTGAGGAAGGAGCAGAGCCAGTCGAGGGCGGTCCGCTGTATGCCGGCGCCATGGAGTCTGGCGGTGAGAGTGCGGTGGGAGACGGTGTTAAAGGCCGCAGAGAGATCTAGTAGGATGAGCGCCGCGGTGTGGCCTTGGTCGAGGAGAGTACGGATGTTGTCTGTGGCGGCGAGGAGGGCAGTCTCGGTGCTGTGGTTGCTGCGGAATCCGGATAGAGAAGGGTCGAGGATGGAGTTCTCTTCGATGCAGTTCGTTATCTGGACGTTGATGATCTTCTTAGTGACTTTGGTCGCGAAGGGGAGGAGAGAGATGGCTCTGTAGTTTTGGAAGTCCTTCTGGTCTGTGGAGGGCTTCTTGAGGAGGGACTTGACTTCTGCATATTTCCTGTCATTGGGGAACGTGCCGGATTTGAAGGTGGCGTTGATAGTGCGTCGTAGCTCGGGTGCTATGGCGGGGGCGGCTTTGTGGAAGATGTGCCGCGGGGAATGGTCCGTGGGGTTTCCTGAGTGAATGTTTTTCACGGTTGTGGCAGTGTCTTCGTTGGTAACCAGGGTCCATGCGGAGATGGTAGGCTGGCTGTCGCTGCTGGAGGGAGTAGTGGTTTCGATGTCTGGTGTCTATTCATTGAAGTTGTCATAGAGGGACTTGATTTTCAGGTGGAAGTAGGAGCCGAGTTTGTTGCAGAGATCCAGGGAGTGTTGGACTTGGCCCTTTTTGCAGGGTCATCCCTAAACTTTTTGCCTTCCTCCTGTATATTTTCTGACCTGTTGTTGGCTGTTTTATGACTCTGGGCACCTTACCACTGCTGACCAGTGCTAAGGTGCATATGCTCTCCCTATGGTAAAATGTATACATTGATTGGTGTCCATGTTTGGCTTATTCGGTTTACTATCAGCCCCTAGTAAAGTGCACCAGGAGTGCCAGGGCTTGTAAATACGAATGCTGCTGGTGGGCTTGCAGCACTGGTTGTGCCACCCACAGAAGCGGCCTAGTAAAATGTGTCTAGGGTCTGCCACCGCAGACCCTGTGCGCGGTCCGGGACCGTCGCGCTGACTGCGCAAGTGCCCCCACTTGCCAGTCCCTAAACCTTCCCTTACCTACATATTAGCCACCCCTCTGGTAGGCCCAAGGGCAGGGTGCATTGTAGGCATAAGGTAGGACATGCCCTGATGTGTGTGGCATGTCTTAGTAGTGAATTACAGCCCTTGTCGTTCTTCACCATTGAAGGCTACCTGCTCTCCATAGGCCAGAATGGGCTGCCGGGATCACGCCGACGCTGTGACCCCAGTGGACTCAGAGAGCATGGTAGAAGTGTCAAGTTTAGTATGCCTGAACTCAGGATGATAAAATACTTCTTGTAGTCAAGTTTATTTTAATATCCTGGGTTTGTAAATACTACTTTTAGAAAGTTAGTATTTACTGACCTGACCATCTCAGTCCGCCTCTGCTGTATGTGTGTGTGTTCTGCCCAGCAACAGTAAGGAGCAGGGTTGGGGAATCCCCAGAGACAGGTTGGCTGCCAGGTGGTGGGTAGAGAGATTACACCTGGATGGGTGGGAGGAGTACACCTTGACTCTTGAATAGACCTGTGCTCTGCCACCACAAAGCCGGCGCCACCCCCTGTGGGGCGGCTGATGTCTCTGCCCTGCTGCTGAAAGGAAAGAGCAGAGTCACCATAACAAAGTGCTCCAGAACTGGACTGAGCCAGGCCTAGGCCCCCTGGCGCTAAAGAACAAAAGAATCATGGTATAAAAGTAGGAGCCTGGCTCCTAAGAAATCAGAATCCTGTTTACCACAAAGAACCTCTGCCCGACTAGAAGGAGAAGAAGACGCCGGAGTAGCTGGCCTGCTGCTTGCCTTGCTGAGAGAGGAGAGGAAGAGACTTACTGAAAAGACTTTGCTACTTTGTGCTTGAACATTCTCCAAGGGCTTGATCTGAGCTTGCCCCCTGAACTGAACCCCAGGAACAGTGGGTTCTCTGTGCTTCTTGCTCGTCCTCCAATTCGAGCCGTGTGTGCATCCCGCTGGAAAAGAGACTGCGCCCCTCATCGCCCCTCCTAGGGCCGTGACACCCAGAAGCTCGCCTGCCTCAAACCCGTGAGAGCCCCGCTCCGTCCCGAGCCGCTCTCTGTCCCCGGGCCAGGCCGCCTGCATCCCTGTCACCGCCTGCTACTGGAGCGCGCTGAACGCGCTATCACCCCTCCTGCCGGAAGCCGTCCGACGACTGTGATCTACGCCGGGTCATCCAGCTGCACTGACCGTGCCCTGCGACCCCGCTTCGCTATCCCCGGACCTCTCAGGCCGCGCCGCCCCCGCTGTGGAGACCCTCCTGCACCGCCGTGCTAAAGGGTCGCTGGCCGCGCCTGCCTACGTGCCCACACCTGCTGATTGAGGACCCAAGAACACTTCCCAAGCTGAGAGTCGCACCGACCTGTGCCGACTCTCCACATCACGAAAGAAGTTCCAGTATCGGGCTCGGGGCCCGCATCGCCTTATTTCCCCGTTCGCAGGAGCCGATCTCTGTGAGTACTGGAACCACAAGTAACATTTGCAAGAGACTACAAGGTCTCCATTTAAAGCTACGAACAAAGAACCTTTGCCTGCTTTACAACCTGGTGGCATAGCGAAACCGTTATTGGTCTTGTGATAAGTCTGCTGAGATATATATCCTTATTTTTACATAAAGAATCGTATTTTTATATATATCCAAGTCTGGTGTCCGTTTCTGGGGGGATTGATGTATTTACTGTGTGTACGATTGTAAGTGCTTAACCAACAACGCCTGAGGAATCGCCTTGGCTGCTCACGCCACGCACCTAGAGGGTGAGCAAGGGTCATTCGCGAGGGGTTATCCTGCGCCCTGACGTGGAGGAAAGGGTTCCTGCTTGACACAAGGGCAACCTTGCGCCAACCAGAGATCCCCGACTCTAACATTGTTGGCAGCGGTTGGGATTTCGGATTTGCACTTGTAATTTGCATACAGTGAATTATTAATCACCAGATAGTGAGAGCAGACCAAATAACGCAGCCACAGGTTTGTAATTGTTGAACTTTGTTGAAACATCTGCCATTACTGCAACCATGCCTGGCTCGCACTCCGCTGGAAGAGCACTCTCTGTGATTTCTGGAATAGATGAGGTGGATTGGGAGAGACTGGAAGGCTACACGATGGAGCAATTGAAAGGCTACAGTGTAAAATTCAGAGTCCCCCATGCTGGATGCAAGAGGAAGCCCCAGTACACCAAGGCGTTGAGAGCCTGGAAGGAGTCACGAGACCTACGGAATGCGGGGGACATCGTTCCACCCGACAACCTTGAGGAGCCCAGCAGAGTCCGGTCGCGAGAGGAGCTGGCAGACAGGGCAGCAGACAGGGCGCATGCAATGGAGATGGCAAAGTTGGCAGGACAAATAGAAATGGAAAAGCAGAAGTTGGCCTTGGAGGCACAACAACGCCAAATGGATCATGATCTAAAAATGAGGGAGTTGAATCTCAAGATCAAGAGTTTAGACCGCTCTCCCTCTGGTGGCAGCAATATTGAGTTTTACAGTGCTGAGAGAGTAGTACGCACACCCAGAGATGTGGCGCCTGACTTGAAGGAGGGGGTTAACATACACCAGGAGGTTCAAGGGCATGAGGTAGCTCCAGTAGTGCGCAGTATCCCTGAAGGGAATAGGGTAACTGGCGCAGGGGTTCATAGTCCTAGTGGAGGGAGGGACACTCTACTGACTCTAGCTGAGAGGTACAGGGAGAGGGGTTCCCCCAAAATTGAAGTCCTGGTGGGTGAGTGTGAGGACCGCCCAGAAGAGTGTAGGTTGTGGGACAGAGACAGTCAGATACTGTCTTGCCAGTCTCAGGAGAGTGATGTGGAGTACGTGTGTGAGGCACTGGATGGTAAGGTGAAGGATAGTTTGGTTAACCCTGCTAGGGGGCTGTGTGATCCAATTGTGGGAGAGCATATTTTAAGTCCCTGTTTTCCAGAGCTATGCCAACACTTGTGTGAGGGTGAGTTCTCTGACCGCAGAGAACTCACATTGGAAGCAGACCTTTTGGTGGATTCCAGAGGGTCTGGAGAGGCATTGGGGAGTGACCCTGTGGGGAGTGGCTCAGGTATCTTCCAACCCAGAGTGGTGGAAGTGGTGCAGAATAGCCCAGCTAGGTCCCATGGTAGTGGGAGGGGTGTAGGGGCTCACGTCCTGTCTCAGTGGAGAAGGAGTGAGTGTGGGGCTGCATGCCCCCAGGTGCCCGAAACCCAGTCTCAGAGCCTGGATGGTTCTTTAAGGGAACACCAGGCGGGGAGCCTAGGCTGTCCTGATGGGCCACCCATTGAGGGGGATCCCCTAGTGTCTGGTGAGCTGGGAGTGTCTGTAAGCAGGCCTCCATCAGTTCTGGTGTCTGGCAGTACCGCTCCAGTTGGGAGGGTGCAGAGGTCCAGATTGAGGGGTGAGAGGGGGAAAGAGTCCCCAGTGGAAGAACCAGTGGGTCAGGGGCCAGCCAGAAGGGCTGCGTCCCCCGTGAGTGACCATGGTGACACCACTTCTGTCCTGGGGGATCTTCAGGCACTGTCAGATGGACAGGGGTCGGGAGATCAGCGCCAGGCAGACTGTCACACGACACATGAGTTATGTGTCACCCTCAGGGGGGGGATGCATGCTCCCCGGGAAGTCCTGGTGCGCCAGGCGAGCGTTCAACCGCATGGGTTGGTCCCAGGGTTGGGAAGGCAGGTTCAGGTGTTGTCTGACCTGGAGGGTGGGACTACTGTAATCAGTGTCCTGACCCATGTTGCTTCTGGGGGTACCACGCCAGTTGGGAGTGGGCAGTACTCTGGAAGGGGGTGCAGAGGGAGGGAGTCCTCGCCTCTGACCCCGGCTCAACTGAAGGGTTTAGACACTAGGTTGGAGGGCCAGGTTCAGGGTGTCCCCCCTGACCTGGACGCCCAGTTGCAGGATAGAACACCTGAACTGGTGGGCGAATTGCGCAGGACACCTGCCCCAGGTGCCCTGGCAATTCTGGAAGGGGGTACCACTCCAGGTGGGAGGGTACAGAGCCCCAAGGAGAAGGACCGGGTGTGGGAGAGGCCACCCCAGTCTTGGGTCCAGCCGCCGGGTACAGTCCTGGGGCTGGTGGGTCAGTGCCAGGATGTCATACCTGACCTGACAAGGGGGAGAATGGACAAAGGGTGCCAAGCACCTGGGGCTACTGCCCCCCGCTCCCTGGCGCCACAGAGGATTGAGAGCCCTGAGAGGCATACGGCCTGGGTCTCATCCCTGACTACTGTCAGTGGCCACTGTAGCATTTTGCTGTCTGTCTGTTGGGACACACCTGTGGGCCAGTTAAGGTTAGGTGCTGCACAGGTGGTGTCCACAGGTGAGGAGAAGGGTTCCCCATGGATTGGCTTGGTGGGCCCTGAGAGTATGGACAGAGGGAGTCCGATAGGTTCAGATTGGCGTAGAAATGGAGTCTGCCCCTGCAGTTGCGGGCCAGGTCCTTGTTCTATCGCCCCAAGCAGGGAAGACCATCACGGTGGTGATTGGTCTACCCTGCGTTTTGGCTGGAAGGGGGTTGTGTTGGACTTGGCCCTTTTTGCAGGGTCATCCCTAAACTTTTTGCCTTCCTCCTGTATATTTTCTGACCTGTTGTTGGCTGTTTTATGACTCTGGGCACCTTACCACTGCTGACCAGTGCTAAGGTGCATATGCTCTCCCTATGGTAAAATGTATACATTGATTGGTGTCCATGTTTGGCTTATTCGGTTTACTATCAGCCCCTAGTAAAGTGCACCAGGAGTGCCAGGGCTTGTAAATACGAATGCTGCTGGTGGGCTTGCAGCACTGGTTGTGCCACCCACAGAAGCGGCCTAGTAAAATGTGTCTAGGGTCTGCCACCGCAGACCCTGTGCGCGGTCCGGGACCGTCGCGCTGACTGCGCAAGTGCCCCCACTTGCCAGTCCCTAAACCTTCCCTTACCTACATATTAGCCACCCCTCTGGTAGGCCCAAGGGCAGGGTGCATTGTAGGCATAAGGTAGGACATGCCCTGATGTGTGTGGCATGTCTTAGTAGTGAATTACAGCCCTTGTCGTTCTTCACCATTGAAGGCTACCTGCTCTCCATAGGCCAGAATGGGCTGCCGGGATCACGCCGACGCTGTGACCCCAGTGGACTCAGAGAGCATGGTAGAAGTGTCAAGTTTAGTATGCCTGAACTCAGGATGATAAAATACTTCTTGTAGTCAAGTTTATTTTAATATCCGTGGTTTGTAAATACTACTTTTAGAAAGTTAGTATTTACTGACCTGACCATCTCAGTCCGCCTCTGCTGTATGTGTGTGTGTTCTGCCCAGCAACAGTAAGGAGCAGGGTTGGGGAATCCCCAGAGACAGGTTGGCTGCCAGGTGGTGGGTAGAGAGATTACACCTGGATGGGTGGGAGGAGTACACCTTGACTCTTGAATAGACCTGTGCTCTGCCACCACAAAGCCGGCGCCACCCCCTGTGGGGCGGCTGATGTCTCTGCCCTGCTGCTGAAAGGAAAGAGCAGAGTCACCATAACAAAGTGCTCCAGAACTGGACTGAGCCAGGCCTAGGCCCCCTGGCGCTACAGAACAAAAGAATCATGGTATAAAAGTAGGAGCCTGGCTCCTAAGAAATCAGAATCCTGTTTACCACAAAGAACCTCTGCCCGACTAGAAGGAGAAGAAGACGCCGGAGGAGCTGGCCTGCTGCTTGCCTTGCTGAGAGAGGAGAGGAAGAGACTTACTGAAAAGACTTTGCTACTTTGTGCTTGAACATTCTCCAAGGGCTTGATCTGACCTTGCCCCCTGAACTGAACCCCAGGAACAGTGGGTTCTCTGTGCTTCTTGCTCGTCCTCCAATTCGAGCCGTGTGTGCATCCCGCTGGAAAAGAGACTGCGCCCCTCATCACCCCTCCTAGGGCCGTGACACCCAGAAGCTCGCCTGCCTCAAACCCGTGAGAGCCCCGCTCCGTCCCGAGCCGCTCTCTGTCCCCGGGCCAGGCCGCCTGCATCCCTGTCACCGCCTGCTACTGGAGAGCGCTGAACGCGCTATCACCCCTCCTGCCGGAAGCCGTCCGACGACTGTGATCTACGCCGGGTCATCCAGCTGCACTGACCGTGCCCTGCGACCCCGCTTCGCTATCCCCGGACCTCTCAGGCCGCGCCGCCCCCGCTGTGGAGACCCTCCTGCACCGCCGTGCTAAAGGGTCGCTGGCCGCGCCTGCCTACGTGCCCACACCTGCTGATTGAGGACCCAAGAACACTTCCCAAGCTGAGAGTCGCACCGACCTGTGCCGACTCTCCACATCACGAAAGAAGTTCCAGTATCGGGCTCGGGGCCCGCATCGCCTTATTTCCCCGTTCGCAGGAGCCGATCTCTGTGAGTACTGGAACCACAAGTAACATTTGCAAGAGACTACAAGGTCTCCATTTAAAGCTACGAACAAAGAACCTTTGCCTGCTTTACAACCTGGTGGCATAGCGAAACCGTTATTGGTCTTGTGATAAGTCTGCTGAGATATATATCCTTATTTTTACATAAAGAATCGTATTTTTATATATATCCAAGTCTGGTGTCCGTTTCTGGGGGGATTGATGTATTTACTGTGTGTACGATTGTAAGTGCTTAACCAACAACGCCTGAGGAATCGCCTTGGCTGCTCACGCCACGCACCTAGAGGGTGAGCAAGGGTCATTCGCGAGGGGTTATCCTGCGCCCTGACGTGGAGGAAAGGGTTCCTGCTTGACACAAGGGCAACCTTGCGCCAACCAGAGATCCCCGACTCTAACAGGGAGGGTGTGACGTCAGTGGCTTCACTGGGGGATTTGGTGAATTCCTGAATGATGCTGAAGAATTCCTTTGAGTTGCTGGAGTTAGCGAGGATTTTGTTCTGGATGAAGGTCCTTTTGGTGGATCTGATAAGTTGGTGGTATTCAGTCATAGCATTCTTGTAGGTGGTCGTATATTTTGCGATTTCACTGTCTCTCCAGATGTCTGCGGGTGCGTCTGGATTCTTGGAGGTCAGTGGTGAACCAGGTGGCCTTCATGGGGCACTGTCTGTCGGGGTTGCGGAGGGAGGCGAGCTGGCCTGCGCAGTTGGTGATACATCAGTGTAGTTCCTTGGCTGCAGAGATGGCGTCAGCCAGGGTTGGAGGGGGATTATGGTTGAGGGTGGAGTTGAGGTGCTCCGCGCTGAAATTGCCCCAGTTTCTTCGTGGAGGGCATGGTGTAGGTTTGTGAGTGGTGGCTTTGTTGAAGGAGAAGTGTACGTAGTGGTGGTCTGTCCATGGGGGTTGCGTGGTGTGGCTGAAGTGGATGTTGTTACCTACTGCGAAGATGGGGTCGAGGGTGTGTCCTACCTTGTGGACACAGGACTCTGCATGGCAATCCCCGTAGCTCTTCGGAACCAGTTGGCACATCGTCCACCCAGGGCTTCACAATGCAAGGCCCCCCGCTTGCTGACGGCTTCATTGATGATTACGCTGACCTTGCATCGCAGCCTCGCAGTTCCCCGGACCTTACCTTGAAGAAGACTTTAGAGTCGAAATGTGTTGGTATCTGTTGTGAAATTGCGCGGTATTAAATCAGAAGATATTTCGAGTTCCTGGAGTGTTTCTTTTTTTTATTGATGGCTGCACAACAAATAAAATGATTATCTGAATTTTCAAAGCCTGGAGTGCTCAGCGTTCTTTTCCAAGACGTGGCAATGTTTGCCCAAGTCCGTCCTCACGCTCTGACGTGCCCGCTGTGTCGAGAATGGTGACTATGACGAAAAAGCATTTGAGACATATATTTATATATATAGAGAGAGAGAGATTGAGCTGAGAGAGAGAGAGAGAGAGAGGGAGGGAGAGAGAGAGAGAGAGAGAGAGAGAGAGAGAGAGAGGGAGAGAGCATGCATGCCTGTGTGCATGTGGGAGTGCAAAGGTATATAGATGTTGGGTTAGTCAAGGTACATAGATGGGGAGTTAGCAAAGTTAACTGCATGTAAATGTACACTTACCTCAGTATAGTTACTGTGACAATATTGGTAGTCGACATTCCACTCTTAATATTGTTGCAGGTAAATATTAAAAACCTGGTATTGTGGAATAACACCCCAAAAATGGCAGCCAGTCGGTTGCAAGATTAATAAGAAAGCACGGTCACTGGCAATTTTTACTGGTACCCCAGTAGCGTGAATCTTGTAATCAGGGGCAATAGTCTTTCAAAGTATGTAAACTTTCTCTTATGTTAATGAGTCAGAGTCTGTGTTACTGGAGTAATAGTAAAAATTGCCAGCAAACAATGAGGTAAATACATAACATATCAATCAATTACAAGTAAACCCCTGTGGAATGAGGTATTACCCTGTGAGCTAATTAATCTGACCATAAAACCGCAATTCCCAAATCCATACTTTTGATGCATACATTTACCACCTACTCTCAGCAGGTGGAAAATATATGTGGGGACTTTTAGGTGGGGTGGAGGGAGGGGGAAGAATAGTGAGGGAAGGGGGACGTTATATCTAATTGGGATAGATGTATGCTCCCCCTGTTAAAAATTTTTTAAAAAACAGGGAATGAAACTTGGTGCTGTGGAATTACGGCCAGAAAAATCGGGTATTGTTCGCACACATCTGGAAAAACTGACTGTTGATAAAACATACCAACTGAATCAGGCACAGCAAAATTCCATGGCATCAATTTGCTCCATGTGTCCAGGGCTGGCATTAGCGCTGGTGGCACCCGGTGCGAAAATCATTTTTGGCGCCCCCACACCCAATGACCTCTTCCTCGGATTCTCTCACTACCACCGGTCAAAAGTGCCCCTCATCTCCCAAATTATAAGTGATCGCTAAACACACCGCCCTCACCTGAGGCAGCGCCCCTTCTACAGGTCAGCGCCCAGTGCGCCGCACCAGTCGCTCTACCCTAAAGCTGGCCCAGCATGTGACTCAGAATTGGGGCAATTGTGTTAAGAACTGTCCACCAAGTCTTCCTGCACTTGGTATTTTTCTCTTCTAGTTTGATTCTAGAATGCCATTTGAGAGACTCAGATTACCTTGCCATCGGCTGTAAATGAAACGATGTTCTATGTAGGGGTGTCTAAAGCTTTTTAATACATGAGCGCTGTCTCAAGTACTTTATTGTGTCTTTCTGGCCAGGAAAAAATATTTTCACAGCTATCATCACTTTTAATTAAGATGCAATTATCCAAAAACTCTCCTATAGGCAAGAAAATGTTCCTTCTGGAGTTCTTCAGTTTCTACAGAATAAACTGTTTGCACTTACATCTCCTACTCCACTACCGTGGACGGACCATTTACTGATAAACCTTCTTTGGTCTCCGCAGACCACCAGCCCCAGGACGCAACCCTCAAGGACCTTTGGTCGCCCCTGGAATAAGCTCCCTCTAGCCAAATGGTCACAGGAGCTGGAAAGGACCAAACCCAGCTTACATCTGTCCGGTCAAAGCTAATGAGGATGTCCTCGACTGGATAGAAAAGTCTCTTAATACTGTTCTCCCAAAGACCAAGATAAAAAAAACGTCAGGACCTCATAGCGCCCAATTGTTCTCGCCAGAATTGCGCTCCTAAAAGCAGCAATGTAAAGTGAAGGAAAGACTTTGGAGGAGAGATTTCCTTCCTTCAAAAAAACAAGATTATAGGCTAGCCATTCGCGCTTATAAAGTTGAACTGAGAAATGCTCAAGCCTCCTACTACAAGAAGAGAATCCTAGAAGAATCTAACTCACCCAAGGTAACCTTTAACATTATAAAAAAAAATACTCAAAGCTCCCTCCCCGATAACGGCCCCTGACACCTCTGGCAAACGATGTAACAAATTGGCTGAGTTTTTCAGTACCAAAGTCCAGCGTATCCTGGAATCTCTTCCACCTAAAGGGGAGGATGATAAATCTCCTCACCCTCAGAAGGATGCCCCCTTAGACTCCCCAGAACACATTCTCGAGGTCTTCCCTCCCGTGTCCCAGGAAACTTTCATCTCCCTGTGGGATACGGTAAAAAGTGGCTCTCCCACTGACCCAGCACCACTAAATATTTTGAAACAGGTCACCCCAATAATAGCCCCCAATGTGATACATCTGATCAACGCTTCACTGGCCTCTGGTATTGTCCCCACCAAATGGAAAGGGGCGAGAATTAAAGCGCTACTTAAAAAGCCTAATCTGGACCCGGCAGATCTAGGCAACTATCGCCCTATATCCCTTTTGCCTGCCATAAGCAAGGTATCGGAGAAACACGTTAACCGATCTCTTTCGGAGTTTCTGGAAAATCACGACCTGCTCCACCCCTCTCAAACCGGGTTTCGCCCGCGCGAAAGCACCGAAACTGCTTTATTGGCAGTTGTAGAGGAGAGTAGGAAAATCCTCGACTCAGGAGGTTCGGCAGCCATTCTACTCCTAGACCTGAGCGCCGCATTTGACACAGTGAATCATTCAATTCTGATCCTGCGACTCAGGCACATAGGAGTGGAGGGCACAGCGCTTTGCTGGCTATCCTCCTTTTTGGAGGGGAGAACCTTTCAGGTCTTCGAGGAAAACACTGTATCCACACCCACCAGTCTGCTGAGTGGTGTGCCACAGGGCTCATCTCTCAGTCCGACCCTCTTTAATGTTTATTTGTCCCCCCTAGCAGCCACAGTAGCCCCCTATTAAATCCGGATTATCACCTACGCCGATGACACACAATTGGTGGTTGGGCTCAACCAAGCAGATCCAACAACCCATGCCCTCTACTCCTGCTTAAATGATATTTCGAACTGGATGGACGCCTCTCAGCTCAAGCTTAACAGAGGAAAAACTGAGATTATAATTCTGGGTAACACTCTCAGTTTCAATCCCAGCTTGATGTGGCCCCCTAGCATGGGTCCATCCCCAGTTCCGAAAGCAGAAATTAAGAGCCTTGGTGTATGGCTGGACCAGGATCTGAGCCTTAGGGCCCAGGCTAGGAAAACAGCTGCTCTCTGCTATGGCCTTCTTAGAATGGCCCGAAAGGTCCTGCCCCTCTTTCCCTTTGAAGCCAGGAAAGTATTAGTGCAATCACTAATACTCTCGAGACTCGACTACGGAACGCTTTGTATCTGGGTGCCCCCATCACCACTGTCACAAAGCTCCAAACAGTACAAAACAGTGCTGCGAGACTCCTGATGGAAACCACTAACAGACTCTCAGCCAAACCAGCCCTCCGTTCAGGAACGGGTCAGGTTCAAGGCCTTGTGTCTAATACATAAGGCAAGACTGGGACTTGGCCTACCTGTCATTTCCACCATGATTCAGTCATACAAAGCCAACCGGAATCTTCGATCTAACGATCTGTACTTGGCAGAGGTCACTAGGATCAAGAAGTCTAGGAGTGGCAGTAGGCTTTTTTCCTATCATGCCTCTAAACTCTGGAATTCCTTGCCTCTTTATCTCCGCAAAACCCCTGACCATCTGGCTTTCCGGAAGCAACTAAAGACCATGCTTTTCCCTTAGCCTCTGTAGCTCCTTACCCTCTGTGTCAGTTACTAGCGCTGGGATGCTTCCGAGTAGCCATGCGCTCTACAAATGTCCTATTCTATTATATTATATTCTCTCTTCCTTCCGTGGGTAGCTCTTCTCACAGAGAATCTCCCCATGTAAAGGTATCAGGGTCCTCCATTTCCCATGCATTCATCCACGGGAGGGAGATCAGTGGCGGCTTGTAGGTAACAGTGGCAGGGGAGTAGGGGTTAGAGAAAAAAAAAGACACCTGCTTGTCGCCGCAGTCTCTTTTTCTTCCTCTATGTTCTGCTGGCTCCTGGCAGCACCCAGGCTCCTCTAAGCCAATCACGACGCTGCTGTCACCATGACAGCAGCCTCGTGACTGGTGTGAGCGTCATGGGGACTGACAGCCTGTGCATTTTCTTCATCCAGGCTGTGCTTTACAGCCCGGTGAAGAACATGCAAAGTGCACATGACTATTTGGCCAGCTCAAGATAGCCGTCCAAACCGTCATGCGCACATCATGCAGAGGCAACCACACCTCCTTCCTGGATGTCACAGGAGCCCCTCCCACCCTAACCTGGCTGGAAGATACTAAAAATAAAATAATAATAAGTGAGGCAATACTACTCCGCCTTAGCAGAGGAGCCTCTCTGGTGGGGATATGGACTGGTCCTGTGGAGGAAGAAGGTGGTTGATTCAGGATGACCTTGGGCCTCCTTCTGTAGCGTGAGTAAGTGTTATATGGGGGATGAAGAATCCTGCCCCCACCCCCCAGTTCTTCCCCTCAGTGCTGTTGATTGGTTAATGGTAGATGTAACCTCAGTCCTTTTCTCCCATTATAGATCACTGGCTGTACGGTCTATGTGGCCCCACCGTCTTTAAAAAGTGGACTCTGCCCATCTCGACAGGGTTCTGAGCAACATTGCATCTGTTTGCTCCTACGTTCCTTGGGGGCTCCTCTCTGCAAGTGCAGTAGGCTCCACGGTCCTTCTCCACCGCCTGTGGGTGTAGGGAACCTCCACCCCCACACTTCTGATCTCTTTCCCGAGAAATCTAAACACTGTGGGAGCACTTCCGGGGTTCTGTTTTACTTTGCATTAGCCATGGACACTAATTCCCTCTAATAGCAGCATTTCCATTTCCATGTGCTCAAAGTTTGAAGCTTGATCTCAGAAAGGCAAAGCCCTCCATGCTGCATCATTTCTTTTATGGATTAGTAATTTTAAGTCACTTTGGCACTGCTCCGCGGCAGCGAGGTCCTGCGTGAGAGCTGTGGCTTTTTATAGTCCGCATTAAACAATCTCTCCGAATGCTTTTGGCTCCCTCGCTGCTTCTTTTGAGCACTCACATGTCTTCCGCTCATCAGCGCAAGAGTATCGCTTTCCTCTTTCCTCATCAGCACTTTGAAATGCACATCATGCACGATCAGACAATCAGCAGTCGCATGTTTAGGTGAATATTTTCCATAATATATATTCCTTCCGTTATTGCTTCTCTGCTTCATCTCTCTCCATTATCCTTTAATGTTCATTTATTTATATCTGAAGTGCGGCTCATGTTTTGCATACCAATATCCTGATGCACTAAGTAGGTATGGCTGGGCAGGGCTTTAACTGGGCCGGGTCTCACCGGTGCTGAGCACCGGCAGTTTTTAAAGGGGACTCGAAACGGGTCTCTATCGGGCTCTGTTTTGTGCCCTGGCACAGGCGGTTGTTTTTTCCCGGACTAGTGACACCAGGCCAATCAATGTGTGCGTGCTCACACTGCTCATCTCTCACTAGTGGAGTGGAATGACGTCATGCCAGGTGAGTGTTGTAGGGGAAAATCTTTTAAAGAGAGTAATTTTCTCTATGGATTTCCCTCCTCTTTTTGAAACTCAGGAGCAGCAACATTGTCGTGGTGTCACCACGTCTTTAAGTGGAAGTTTTTTCAATATTATATAGAAGCCATAGTTGCTGCTTATTTATCATATGCAACTAATAACCATTGACAACGCCAGTAGTCCTGACTTGTTGTAGGTATGATGTGTCTTGTGGTGTCATATATCTAGATGCAATGACAGAAACAGCAAAATAATAGTGGGGTGGCACACTATGCTAAGCACATATTTTTTAGTTTATGTGTCTTTAAGCCACGCCCTTAATTACCATTGACCACGCCCCTTTGAGAGACCACCCCCTCCGTTTTTTAATTCCACTTAAAGTCCTGGGTATGGGCATAATAGCTGCAAAGGCTCGAGCACCTGTGAGTGTGCTGTCTGACAGGATTGTTCAACCATGTTCGCTGCTGTGAATAGGTGAACATTTATACTAACCGGTGTTCTGTTCTGCTATTGCACCACATTTTTTATAAATACATTTTGGTTGGAATTAATAGGTTGAAATATCATTAACCAAAACATGTTTTCCTTATATGCACATCTTCAGTGGGGAGAATAAATCTCTCGCACAGGTTCCCCGTGTGAGAAAGGGGTGGGACGTTTTAAAAGCCACATACTGAATGCTCCAGCCGCGAAACACATTGAGTTTTGCCTCGAGGGAACATTTTACAAAGTGCCCGTGTATGAAAAACTGAAATTACGAGGAAAATGCGAAGCTTAGTAACTGAGACTCATGAGAAGTTATGCTAACATAACATATTTTTTTCAAAGCTCTGCTTTCACGGATACCCATCGCAGCTCCTTCAGCCTTCTCCCCAACCGTCTTCGAACCCACCAGAAATTTGAGACATTTACACATAAAGGCAATTCACCAGCTCCTCTTCCACAGTTATGCTCAGTGATTATGCATGGAGATCATGTGTTCTAATTCAGCTAAATACGTTTACCCTCCCCCTTAGTCTGGGAAACGGACACCCTTAAGGATTTCGGGGGCTCTGGGCCAAACGTATTTTGTTTTGTGTCCCCCAGTTCGGAACAGCTTTGAGTTTATGATCTCGTTTAAGTTCTTTCATGCCGTCTTTGGCTAGGTTACTGACAGTGCACAGACACACGTGTCCAAATTATAAGGTGCTTAGGTCTAATATTCAGAGATAGTGACGTGTGTTTTTAATATTGTAACACAGCAGCAGTTCACTAATATTACTGCAAATAATCTCTGTGACACCCTCCCATTTCTCATATTATGACACCCTCCCATTTCTCATATGTGACATCCTATTTTGATCTAAAAGATGTTGCATGAAACATAAACACAACATTTCTCTGCTAAATATCTATAATAGACTCTTATCAAAGTTATGGTCGGGGAACTCTGCAGGGTCTTACTTGAACTCTGGACTTCAGTAACATGAATGAATATGAGTGGCCATTTTCTTATGCTTGGTTGCAAGGCAATTTACCGGGTTGGAGGGGGGGAAATGGGGGGGGGGAGGGACTATCAGAGACAACAAAATGATCTGTGGTAGGCGCAAGGGCTTGACCGTAATCAGCAAATAACCTCCAGAAGGCAGGAGAGGGTTGTTTGGGTCATAGCTTGAGTTAGGGCCATCAATCGATAGACACGACTCAGCAAGTATGATTTCTTTTGAGATGAATCTCCAGCCAAAGACAGGTGAAGATGGGCCTTGTCTTGGCCTGGTCTTTGAGTGGGCAATGTCAAACATAAGGGTGCTTTGTTATGATATCCCAAGCATAAATACTAGCAGGAATATCAGAAAGTTCTTGACGTGCACCACGCCTTATACAGTATACTGTCTTACATGCCCGTGTGGCCTACGATATGTGGGCAGCACTATTCACCCCACGAAGATTAGAATACTGGAACATATGCGGGCTATAGCCAAAGGTGATGAGACATATCCCGTAGCACGACACTTTGACAAAATGCATAATCGCAATAGAGATCAGTTAAGCTATTTTTGTCTTGACCATGTACCGATGAATCCCAGAGGAGGTGATAGGGTACTGAGACTCCGGAGATTGGAGTCGCGATACATTATTGATCTGCAGACAAAAACACCCTGGGGACTTAATAGTAGTGAAGAGCTGGCTATCCACTTGGGGGAGTAGAAGTAATAGTATTGCTTCATACATCTATTGCTGTGATTAGCCTTAGTGGCTTTATGTATTTTTACGCTTAGTGGCGGGATGAATTCTTTATGATTGATGCATAGGACAGGTATATACTTGTATATTTGTATATATGTATATTTGTATTGTCGTACTTTAATATTCGGGACCGCATAGGGGACAGGGCCCTACCCCTGCCTATCTTGGTATTAGCGAACCGCAAATGGTAAATGCGGCATGTACGAGTGCTTTATATATCGTTCTAGCTATGGATGCACTGTGTACACGTTATTCTGCTTCACTACGCGGGTTCCATTTTGGAAGCGGTGGCCATCTTGTCATTGCCCTCACATAGGCTATAATGGAGCAAATACGGGCCTCACAGTACATGTGCTTTCCCGTGACTTCTTGGTGACCTGGGCAGCTGGCTCTGCTGCCCCGGGTCAAACCGGTCTCACGAGCTCCCCTTCCTCTGTCCACCTGTGATTAGCATCAGGGCTTGACCCATCATAAAACCCTTTCATTCTACACAAACCTCCGGCTAATCTCTTTCACACCTGCTTGTTCCTGCTTTATGACTTGTTTCCCAAAACAGGAGATGCTCATGTTTATTGGGGGGTCAGTTGGTATCAAATGTGGGATCTGAACCTTACTGTGTAAATCATTGTGGGCTGGCCGAACTGGAATGTGGGATGGTCATCATGACTCTGCTTTTTCGTTTGTAATGTATACGTGTAATGGCCGTATCATAAACCTAGGAATGTATGCTTGAGGCAAGAAAAAGGGTATTTAAGATGAAGTCCGTTCCTATGATTTTCAGCAGTCTCCTGAGAACATACACGCTGTTGTACTTCTAGGATACCTGTCATTGGTCTGCAGCCAATAAACGATTCTTTGACTTCACCCAGAAGACTCTGTGTTTCTGTAGGTCCGGAACAGGGTGAACCCAGAAGTCATAGGGTGTGTGCCCCTGCACCGCTGGGTCTAAAATACCCAGTACTTCAGTTTGGCGCCCAACTCGGGACGATTTCAGCGGTACCAGTCCAAGCCAGAGGTTCGTGAGGAGCTTCGTGTGGAAATTCCGGAGGAAGGCCGCCACTTCATCGACCCCTGTATGTCGACGTGGTCCGAAAGTCTTTTCTGCGAGGTTCTCCGCGTCCCGACGGCTACGAAGGACTGCTGCCCTGATTAATCGACCTGTTTTGGACCCTTGACGAGTTTGAGAGAGCGAAACAATCGAGAGAGTCTTCTGGTGACGTCATCGATCAGCAATATTCAGTTAAGTATAAGTGGAGCGTCTCCCATTTGTTTTTGGTATCCTTCGGGATCATTTGAATTGGTAATTTAGAGTTTGCAAACGCCAAGGCCAGAGGACTCGTGTATTCACGAGAATATCGTAATCGATAATCCTTTGACGTTTGGATCTAGACTAGTGAGCGAAGATGCCTGGTTCTGGACTATTTGGTAGATTATTCTGTTTGGGTTGTGGAAAAGATTTCCAGCTAGAGGAATCATGTCCGGTTCCTCCGGTTGGAACTCCAACTTATGAGCTCTATGTAAAACATGGCGTAGGCCCCATTGCATATAACGAAGTATGGATCCACTACACCAGGAAAGACGGTGTTTTAAAATGGCCCCAAAATGGTAGTTTCGATACCGATATTTTAGATAATTTGGAAATTAAATTGTTCAAGAAGAAAGCCCGGCCGGCGATGTTTGACTCTTTCCGCTTATGGCGAAAGGAAGCCAAACAAAAGGAAATTAAGCTAGCGAAAAAGAATAAAAGAGAGAGAGGTATGACAGTAATGCAAGCAGCTGTACAATTTAAAGACAATGAGGAGGAGCAGATGAGTGAGCAATTGCACAGGCAGCGCAAGTTAGGGATTGACAAATGTTACCCAGCTTTACCACATTCTAAGCAGAGTGAGTTAGAAGAAAAGGAGAAAGATCCCCTGATGTCACATTTGCTGAGTTCGCCACCCCCGTATGTTCAAAATGCCACGGCACCTCCCCAGCTTGTGAATATGCCACCTCCAGTGAATATACTGCAAGCCTTGCCACTACCGCCGGCTGCTGCGCAGCCGGCTCTTATCCATATAGCGCAGCCCTCTCAAGGGCTGCCAGCTGTGTTCCCGACTGCCCCCGCGCTTCCTGCGACTTTGCCTAATTCAGCAGCTGCCTCCCCTGACACTCTTCTTTGCACCACTCCAGTACCTGTTTCTGCATCCTCTTTTCTTCCCTCTGTTTTTCCCCCTGTTTTCGCCTCAACTTCTCCTTCGGCGCGACAGCGTTTAGCTAATGTGGTTACTACGTTAATGTCGCCTCTCTTTGATTCGTCTGGTGCGACTCCTGGCTTGCAGCGTAAGCAATTGCGTAGTCAGTTGCCTAACCCTGATGAGAAAAAGGTAATAGATAGCATGGCGCGCAGATGGATTGTTTTCCCTTCACTGTATGATGTGGAATCAGTGGTCAACGTCTTCCATCAGTGGGATGCCCCGAAACAGAGATATGTGTTTGAGAAAATGTGCGAAATTCTCTGTGAAGAATTGGAGGATAATGGTAAAAATCCGAGCCCGCAGGAGTTGTGTAGAGTGAGGTTTGATTTTGGAACTGGTATAACTGTGGACCGCGAGGTAGATAAAGCAGTTGCGGTTGTATTGTCCTTCAGGAATGATGATTGTCAACAGTCATTGTTTGAACAAGATGTCCTTGTGGGGAAAAAGGTAAAAGCGCGACAATACCCCATGAGAGAAGTTCCCCCGGTATGGAAGGAAGCAGTTGCAGCTGGTGCCGGTATCGCTGCTGTGCCAGCGCATTTCCTGCGTGTTTGGGTGCATGTTCCATGGAAGCGCTCTGAGGTGTTAGCGCTTAAACAGTCCTTACCTGATCCCCGTAAAAACCCAGCAGGTTATTATAAAGAGTTGTCACAGACGGCAGGGTCATGCGTAATGAACCTGGCCGACACAGACATGTTGTTTGGTAATGTTGTTCCACAACCTCTATGGGGGTCAATCCGTAATGTAGATCACGATGCAGAACTAGGGGACACATGGGCTAACATTATTGCTGCTGATGCTAGACAAACTGGTGGCGCGAAATCAGAACCTTTAGTAGCTGAACTGCCTGGTAGAATCATCACGTATATGAAGACAATAATGCCTGCGATGCGCGTAAATTGGGACAAGTTATCTGCATGCAAGCAGAAGAAAGATGAAACAGTGTCAGACTTCTTCACTAGGTTTGAGGAAACGTTTATTGACCACAGTGGGCAGGATATGAGTACTGAGGGTGGCCAACGGTTATTTGTGGATAAGTTTGTGCAGAATCTACTTCCTGACCTGTGTAAAAAGTTAAAAGATTCAGAAAGTTCTTGGGCTGTTTCTTCTTCAGCGCAAATACTGGCTACTGCACAGTATTATGAAAATAGAGATAAAGACGAGAAAGATAGAACAGAAAAGAAAACGAAGGAATTAAAGACAAAGGTCCTTTTACAGCAGGCTTACTCACCACGTGGAGGTCAGAATAATTATAGGCAACCCCAAGGTGTCTATCACCAACCCCAACAGTTTCAGAACAATCCGCAAATGAACGGGTATTATCAACCACGTGTCCCTGTGGGTCCCAACCAATGTTCATACTGCAAAGAAGAAGGTCATTTTAAATATAGTTGCCCTAAATTAATGCAGCGGAACGGCAATATGTATGGCGCCAGAGGAAGGGGTGGTCAGCAAGCTCCTAGAGGCAGAGGGCGTGGAAATGCTCCCCAGAACGCGCGTCCTCTGCCGCCTCAAAACACCATTAATAGCTTTGATCAGCAAGCTAACGCGACTAGTAATACGGCCCAGTATTATAATAATGATTATTATGCAGAGGATGGCGATGCACAAAATAATGATTACTAGGACAGCCGTAGACAGAGAGAGGGAGTTGTTTCAGTGCCAGTGGATCAGAGTGGACCGTATGTTGAGGTGACTACAGCAAATGTAACGGAGCCTTTTCTGCTAGACACTGGTGCTGCAAAGAGTTCAATCATGCATTCAAAACTCCCTGGCGCACCTTTGTCTGGCGTTATAAATGTTTCAGTAGGTTTTTCTGGCGCCCCAGTTAGGAACCCGATTTCTAGTCCCATGTCACTTTCTGTTGGACCTTGCGAGCTGAAAGCACCCCTGATTCTGACAACAGGTTGTGGTGAGAATTTGTTGGGATTAGATTTGTTGAAAAGATTGCACGCTACACTGTATTGTTCTCCTTCAGGAGTACAACTTACATTAGGCAAGAAAGTGATTTCCCCAATGTACTTGTCTAAAAATACAATGCCGCCTGAATTGTCGTCCCTTCCGGATGCCCCTTGGGCTACTGGTCCCAATGATGTGGGCCTCTTGGAGATACCGCCATACGTGGTAACTTTAAAGGCTAATGTCAGACTGCCGCGTATTCCCCAGTACAAAATCTCTAATGAAGGCCAGAGAGCATTGTTAGACATTGTCGGCGACTTGATTAATAAGGGTGTGATTGAAGAAACAAGAGGCAACGTTTGCAATAGTCCGATTTTACCTGTCTTAAAACGAACGGACCCCTCACAGCCACCTGTTTACAGATTTGTGATTGATCTTAGGGAGGTTAATAAGATTGTTGTACCACAGTTTCCGGTTGTCCCTGATATAACTGCCTTGTTAACAATGATTCCAGCCTCTGCTGCATGGTTTTCAGTGATCGATTTAAAGAATGCTTTCTTTAGCATCCCAATTGCAGAAGAGAGCAGAGACGTTTTTGGCTTTAGTCTGGGAGGCCGAAGCTTCCGCTTCAAACGCGCTCCCCAGGGCTACTGTGAGAGTCCATCCATATACAGTCAAGCTTTGAAAGCGCAGCTTGATGCACTTGTTTTACCTAGTGGCGCTATCCTGATTCAATACGTGGATGATTTACTAATCGCCGCGGATACTGAACAGATCTGTAAAGAAGCTACATTGTCATTGTTGCGCCATTTATCTGCTTTCCATCACAAAGTGTCTCTCTCTAAGCTGCAATATTATCGACAAGAAGTGACCTGTTTAGGTCATCTCTTATCGAAGGAGAGAAGGAAACTGACCCCAGAAAGAATTCAAGCCATTGCACAGTTGAGTGTGCCAAAAACACAGAGAGAAGTGCGTGCTTTCTTGGGCATCACTTCATACTGTAGGCATTGGATACCAAATTTTTCCTTGCTGGCAAAACCTTTGTTAGCATTAACATGCAAAGACACACCGAATCCTATCCCATGGTCTGAAGAGTGCCAGAAAAGTTTTGTGGAATTGTGCAATGCATTGTGTTCACCACCTGTGTTGGGTACTCCTGACTACAGTAAGCCTTTTACATTGTATGTTCACGAGAAAGATGGATGTGCGTTGTCAGTGTTAACACAGCCTTTTGGCGACAGACCGCGCCCATGCGCATATTTTTCATCAACCTTGGACCCTGTAGCGAGGGCATTGCCGAGCTGTCTGAGAGCGACAGCTGCTGCAGCAATGTCTATCCGACAATCTGCTGGTTTGGTAATGGACAACACATTGATTGTTATGGTTCCACATGCTGTAGACACATTATTAAATAGGACCAAGACACAACACTTGACTAGTGCGCGAATATCGGGCTATGAGCTTACACTGTTAGCAAATCACATACACATAAAGAGATGCAATACGCTGAACCCAGCTACGTTATTGCCAATTCCAGCAGACTCAGATGAGATTGAGCAACATGACTGTCTGTTCAGAACGGAAGAAGAGACGAAAGGGAGAGTAGATCTAAAAGATACTCCCCTGACTGAGTGTGATGGTACTCTATGGGTGGATGGTTCGTGTTTTAAGCTCCCCAATGGTGACACGACTGCTGCATATGCTATCACGACTTTGTATACAGTTGTGGAAACTGCACGAGTGCCACATAATTCGGCCCAAGCAGCAGAATTAATCGCCCTCACGAGAGCATGCGTGTTGTCTGAAGGAATGAGAGTGAATATATACACAGATAGCCAGTACGCCTTTGGCGTGGCTCATAATTTTGGGCGACTGTGGAAAGAGCGTGGGTTCCTGACGTCACATGGAGCTAAAATTCAGAATGGCAAGTTGGTGAATGATCTCCTTGAGTCACTGACCCTACCATTGCAAGTTGCGATTATGAAATGCAGTGCGCACAGGAAAGTTACAGATGATGTTGGACGTGGGAATGCATTTGCTGATGAGACCGCGAAGGAAACAGCACAGAATGTGAAGACTAGAATGCATGTTGCAGGCCCCGCAAGATGGGTTGACGATGTTGGGATGTGTGAGAACACAATAGAGAGTGTGAAGTCGCTTCAAGCTGAAGCCACAGAGAAAGAGTTAAGCAAGTGGAGAGAAAGTATGGGTAAGTTGGATGAGAATGGTTGTTGGATTGATCTGACAGAACATAAGCGATGGTTGTTACCTGACGCATATGTGCTTCCAGTAGTTACTATGGCACATGGAATGGCACACATCAGTACGAAAGGAATTTGTAAGTTGTTGGCTCCAGTATGGCAGAATGCTGGGATTCCCAAGTGTGCAGAGAATGTGGTCAAGAATTGCATGGTATGCTTAAAATACAACCCTGGTAGGGGGACCCCAACTCCAGCTGGTCACTTTGCACCCCCATCATGTCCATTCGAAGTTTTGCAGCTGGACTTTATTCACATGGAAAGATGCAACAACCTGAAATATGTACTGGTGGTTGTTTGTGCTTTCTCAAAATGGATAGAGGCTTATCCTTTAAAAGATAACACTGCCCTATCCACAGCCAAAGCCCTTGTGAAGGAATTCTTCCCTAGGTTTGGAATGCCAAGAATGGTGTGGTGTGATAATGGAAGTGAGTTCGTGGGTAAAGTGATGAAGAATGTATGTGAAGGATTAGGCATCCAGCAGAAATTCCACGCTGCAAATCACCCCCAATCAGCTGGACTAGTAGAGCGCTACAATGGAGCTTTAAAGCTCAAGCTGGCCAAAATCCAGGTGAGCACCGGCCTTAAATGGCCTGACGCTCTGCCTTTAGCACTCCTGTCCACCAGAATGACCATACACTCACGAGTGGGACTTAGTCCTTACGAGGTCGTTTTTGGCCGCCCGGCCAACGTATGGGGTGTACCGAGGCCTACGAAGTTTAGTGAGATTGAGCATCCAGTACTACTTGATTACCTGTATGATTTGACTGTTAAACTGCGTGTTTTGCACCAACAGGTACATGATACTCTCCCTCAAGCCTCTGAAACTCCTGGACACCCTATCAACCCTGGCTCGTGGGTCCTGATCCGAAATTTCCAGCACAAGAGCAACGACGAGCCTCGCTGGATCGGCCCTCATCTTGTTCTTCTGTCGGCAAGATCAGCGGTGCGAGTAAAAGGGAAGAAGCACTGGATCCATGGTACCCACTGCAAAGTAGTCCCCTTGCCTCTGCCATATGACCAGTGGGTCAAGGAGGGTATCGCCGACTCTGAAGCAGATACTGTACCTCGTTTTGTACCCTTCAGTGACGCACGCATAAGAGGCACAGTTTCAGACCAAGAGAGTGACAATATTCTGCAGGAAGCTGTGCCACCATCAAATCGACTGGACACCACTGAGCCTGAACTTTTGTTCCAAGACCAAACAGCACCTGGCCGTCTCCGTTATGATTTGAGACCAAGGCCCATGGACAAATAAAGATTTCCTTACTATTTCCTTTTTGACATTTTTTGCTCTCCCATCTGAAAGACTTTCTTGATTTTTGTTTTTCGAACCACCATCCGGGTTCTGCCGCAGGGTCGCGGTGCCAAGACTTTGGGGTACAGGCCGAAGACGTTAGGTCAACGGTTCTGGTTGGTCTAGGGCGTTTCCCTGGACTGACAGGCGTACTCCTTAGCAGAAGAAACTCATCCGCCGCGAGCGGCCCGAGTAGAGGATGGAGTTTTTTAAGATGGAGAGACCCGTTGAGGAAATGAACTTTAAAGCAAGGATATGTAAAATTATGAAAAGTAAATGTTTTGTCTTTTTGTGCCTTTTTACACTGTGTAGTATAGTAATGTTTATTGTAGGATTTGTGTTTTTCTCCGCTCAAAAGCCCATTGCACCCACTGAACAGCCTATACCTCTTTCTACTGCCTCCTCTCACTCTTTTCACCCTTTGCCTGAGCACGAACAGACCAGACGATCAGAGTTTGTAAATAACTCGTTTATCCAGCTCTTGCACCAACACCAACTAGTAATGAATACGACCAATTGCTGGGTGTGTGGGTTAATGCCACATACCATTAACAAGGGTATTCCCTACCTGGTGCTGCCGTATAGTTACAATGGATCGTCATGGGCATTCCAGACCATGTTTCTCTACGCTCTAGATACGTACTCCCCTCGCCAACCGCGTTCCATCAGACCTATCACCAATAATAAGGCTTTGATGAAAGGAGTTGCCGATATGAGTAGGGATATTAATGCATACTCATCCATTCCCAAAGAAGAATTGAGACCTTATGTAGGATGGAACGCGACGGGGTATAGTATTAGTCTGGGTGAAAGACAGCGAAAAATCTCATCTCCAATATGGGTCGTACCCCACATGGGTCGGTTCTGCTTACAGGGTAATGGTCAGAACCCTAGAGCTCAACTGGGAAGAAGTGACTGTACTGAAACGTACACTTTCCCGTCGCAGTTTTCCCCTGCGTTTTTGGCTGCCAAGGGCACATATTTCATCTGTAATGACCGAGCATATACATGGTTGCCCCCTGATTTCTCGGGCACATGTTATATTGCAAACCTGCTACCGCCAACATTTACTGCTGCCTCCGACTATCACAAGACCAGAGTTGTGAGAGGTGTGATTAGTAAGGATGATACTGCCGGTCAGGAAGCAGGAGACTTCTTTTTGGGTTTCCTGCCGTTTTGGGGACCTATGGTCAATAGTAGGAACCTGAGACAACTGACACGTGTGGTTGAATCCACTATAAATGTAACGGCTGGTGCCCTTGGTAATCTGACAGCTGAGCTCCAAGCGGATCGCCTTATGACTCTGCAGAACCGCATGGTTCTAGACGTTATTCTTGCAGACCGCGGTGGGGTATGTAAGGTTATTCAATCCAGTTGCTGCATTTTCATACCAGATAACGCTCCAACAGTGTATCAAGCCATCTCCAAACTCCATAAAATATCTGAATCCATACACGTGGATAAAGGAGATTGGTCACTGGTGGGGTGGTTCTGGGAACTGATATCTGCCTGGGGTTGGAAATTTCTGATGGTCATTGGAATGATCTTAGCCATCCTTTTCCTGTTCTGTCTGTGCATACAGTGTGCTCCTGCGATATGTGGCCTCTGTGCTACCTTATGTGTAAGGAAACCTGTATCGAGGGACGAGCTAAGTAATAGGATGATGCTACAGCAACATCTCCATGACTTTGCGAACATTGACCTAGACTCGGATTAAGATGAGTATAGTGATTGCCTATGTAAGGGCAAAAGGAGGGTCTGTCGTACTTTAATATTCGGGACCGCGTAGGGGACAGGGCCCTACCCCTGCCTATCTTGGTATTAGCGAACCGCAAATGGTAAATGCGGCATGTACGAGTGCTTTATATATCGTTCTAGCTATGGATGCACTGTGTACACGTTATTCTGCTTCACTACGCGGGTTCCATTTTGGAAGCGGTGGCCATCTTGTCATTGCCCTCACATAGGCTATAATGGAGCAAATACGGGCCTCACAGTACATGTGCTTTCCCGTGACTTCTTGGTGACCTGGGCAGCTGGCTCTGCTGCCCCGGGTCAAACCGGTCTCACGAGCTCCCCTTCCTCTGTCCACCTGTGATTAGCATCAGGGCTTGACCCATCATAAAACCCTTTCATTCTACACAAACCTCCGGCTAATCTCTTTCACACCTGCTTGTTCCTGCTTTATGACTTGTTTCCCAAAACAGGAGATGCTCATGTTTATTGGGGGGTCAGTTGGTATCAAATGTGGGATCTGAACCTTACTGTGTAAATCATTGTGGGCTGGCCGAACTGGAATGTGGGATGGTCATCATGACTCTGCTTTTTCGTTTGTAATGTATACGTGTAATGGCCGTATCATAAACCTAGGAATGTATGCTTGAGGCAAGAAAAAGGGTATTTAAGATGAAGTCCGTTCCTATGATTTTCAGCAGTCTCCTGAGAACATACACGCTGTTGTACTTCTAGGATACCTGTCATTGGTCTGCAGCCAATAAACGATTCTTTGACTTCACCCAGAAGACTCTGTGTTTCTGTAGGTCCGGAACAGGGTGAACCCAGAAGTCATAGGGTGTGTGCCCCTGCACCGCTGGGTCTAAAATACCCAGTACTTCAGTATATATTGGATGAATTAGATCTTGATCTCTTGTTCTGTTTTCTCTTTCAATTCCTTTGCATTTAAACTTGTAATTCTTGATTCTTCTTCTTTTTCTTCTTTTTTGCTGCTTCTCTTTTTCTTCTTTCTTTCTTTTTTCTTAAAGGAATTATCTTGAAGGTTAGCGTAAGCCCACTTGTAAATTTGTTTATAGACTTGTAAATATTTATGTAAGACATAGAAGAGAATGTATAATCAGGCAGCCTGAGTCATGATTTGAATTGGAAGTCTTCATTTTCCTCCGAGATTTTCCCCATTCAGGGCTTGATGATGTGAATGTTTCTTATACATTATATATATGAGTTTGGTAGCAAGGTTTACCCATTGGTGGGTTGAATTACAAATATCTTTAATTGGGTAGCACTCATATGTTAGAGCATCCCAGCCTCTCGTGATGTCAGGATTTGGCCCGGACATCTCAAGATGGCGCTGATGTTAAGGAGGAAATGAAATGTTTGGGACAACGTGATTTACGTTTGTCCCGTGTCGATATCCATGAAATTGTTGAATGTTTAAAATCATGGCGAATTGGCGCTTCGGTAAACATAGAAAAAGGTTGTTACCGAAACGCGTCTGTTTTGTGAGCGTGTGAAGTTTCCTGTTAATAAATTTACGGAAACGGCCCCCGCGAGTGCTGTCTTTCTCCAGAGAAACCTAACGAGAGAAGGGGAGTTGCAGCGGTAATATATATATATATATATATATATATATATATATATATATATATTCACTGAAAAAACCATAGGTTTCACACATGTTATAGTTAGCGGAAATTTTACTGATAAAAAACCAATGAAATTCCCCCGTTATAGTTAGTGCAGGCAACTATAACTCACGCGACCGCAATCCTCTCGTTTCGTTTATTTTTATCATCACTCTCAGTGCGAGAGAGAAAATGGCGGCCGCCGCTTCCTGGTTTCGGCCGATTCGAATGTTTACTAAGATCTAAGAGCCAATCAGAATCGCGCTCGCGCACGGCACCGTACGCGTACGGTAAGCGTACCGTAAGCGCACCGTAAGCTGGCTCAGATATATATATTGATTTAAAGGCTATTTTCTCAGAATCTACTGAACAGATTTACACCAAACCTACAAAAGGCACTTCCTTGACCTGAGGACAACCTCTCTGCCAAATTTCAAGTAATTCTGTTCAGCCGTTCGGGCTGTAGCCCTGTCTAAAGGTCCTATGGAAAAATGCATGGGAAAAACGCGTTTTGGGACCCCCCTTTTATCTCAGCCCCCGCTTGACGAATCCCCCCGAGACTTTCAGGGTAGGAGCGGAGCGAGCGCCCCACCTATTTTGAAAAATTCGCGAGGATTCGTCGACCGGCGCCAAAGTTATTCAAAATAGAATGTTGCGGATTTCCTATGGAAACATGGTCCTAACTATAACTACCTACTGGCGACCGCCAGTAGGTAATATATATATATATATATCCACCAAAATTCCCTCCAGCCGGAAAGAAAACGGGAAGCACTCTTTACAACTTTTTGTGCGCTTTATTTTTCTTTTTAAATTCAATGCATAGGGTACAGGCAATGGCTGATCAACGCGTTTCGGTATTCCTGATACCTTGCTCACGATCAACTGTTTGTTTGATTCCGCCCTTTTTAAATTCAATTGAAATTACATCATTTCCTGGCGGTTTTTCAAACACCCCTTTGCATTCTGGAGAATGTAGTTTTGAAACCCATTGTTTCTTTATCTTGCGTCCTTCTTTTGTGTTTATTTACATTCAAATGCTTTATTTAGAAAAGTTCAGTCAACATTGTCCTTTACAAACGCTTATCTTCTTCTTTAACTCCACTGATGGAGCGATCTTTTCTCATTATCTCCTCTGATGGAGTGTCATCTTATGCGTAATGAGTCTTTTTGCGACATTAGTTTCCATTTGTTGTATGTCTCCTTCAATATTGTCAATCCTTGACTGCATTTTCTGCTTTTTTTTCCCCCTCATTTTGCATTTGTGTTTCTACTTTGTTATAGATGTATGTAGAGCTCTTCTGACTGATTAAGGCCGTGCGGGTGTAGTGTTCGTAATTTTAAAATGTATCGTGACTCCTTCTGTCGCAATTGCCTTTCTCGATCTCCCCCACGTTCTTTCTTTGGAATGGTCTCAATTCCATAATATTTCAATTTTTTCCAGTCTCCTTGGTGGGCTTGTTCCATGTGCTTTGCCACCGCATTGGATTTGTCTTTGTGTATTGTTGCTCTTATGTGTTCCAATATTCTTTTTTTCAATTCAAAGATGGTACTCCCCACATATTTCAAAGGGCAGGGACATTCCAACACATAAATCACATATTGCGTTTTGCATGTTATTAGTTGGCGAATCTCCCAGATCTTATTATTTGCCATCTTGATGTTTTTTGTCTGTTGGGCAATCTGACAGGCTTTACACATGTGACATTTTATGAAACCTTTTGTCTTCAGCCAGGTGGATTCCTTTTCTTTTCCTTTGAAATGGCTATGAATTAGATGATCCTTCAAGTTCTTTGCTCTCCTGTATGTTACCGTCGGGTGCTTACCCACTATTTCCTTGACAGTGGGGTCCAATTGTAGTATCTTCCAGTTTTTTCTCAAGATACTCACTATTTGTTTGCTTTCCAATGAGTAATCCATTATTAACCGGATGGTCTCAGATTCCGTTTTCTTTGATTTTCTAGCAAGACAGTCCTCTCTTGTTTTGCTGTTAGCTGATTCCCAGCATTTTTTTACTGTGTTAGCATTGTATTTTCTTTTTTTGAATCTTTCCATTGTTTTTTGACCGTGTGTCTGCCATTCCTCTTCTTCACTGCAAATTCGCCGGATTCTCAAGAATTCCCCATAAGGGATACTTGAGATTAGGGTTTTTTGGTGGAAGCTTGTCGCCTCTAAGGTGGCATTGGTTGCTGTACTTTTTCTATGTAAAGTTGTTTGTATATGGCCATTTTTGATATATATTTCCGTATCAAGGAATACGACTCTTTTATTGCTGATTTCATATGTAAATTTGATGTTTGTTTTGCTGTTATTTAACAACTCGAAATATTCCCTGAATTCCATTTCAGTGCCATCCCAAATGATGAATAGGTCATCAATAAACCGTTTCCAACTGATGACTTTATTCACCATTATCTCATTACTTTCACACCATGCAACCTCTTTTTCCCAATATCCCATTGCTAAACAGGCATAACTGGGACTAAAAGAAAATCCCATTGCAGTCCCATTGCTTTGGCGATACACTTCATCTCCGAAAAAAATATATTTTTGTTCAAGCAAATCGATAGCATCTCAAGGAGCATTTTGTTATGTTCACTGTATTTGATACTGCGTTCCTTCAAAAAATAATCACATGCCTCAAGGCCCATTTCATTTTCAATGTTTGTGTATAAGGATATAACATCCATTGTGACTAGTTGGTATGTATCCTGCCAGGGAGTGTTTTGCAGTAGTCTTAATAGATCCGTCGTGTCCTGTATATAGGAGCTGAGTTGAGTTACGTAGGGGTTTAAGAAGAAGTCAATATAGTTTGCCATTGGTTCTAACAATGAACCTTTCGCTGACAGGATGGGTCTGCCTGGTGGTTTTTGGTGATCCTTATGAAGTTTTGGCAAGAAATAAATTGTAGCTGTAATTGGATGGGGCACTGTTAGATATTTACATTCTTCTTCATTTATTAGCTCTCGTCCCACCCATTCTTGAAGCTTGTTATCAACTTTTTCTTTTATTTCCAAAGTGGGGTTCTTTCTCAATTTTTCATAGTAATTTGTGTTCCTCAGCTGGCGGTGTGCTTCCGCTACATATGACGTTTTATCCATTATTACTATGTTTCCCCCTTTGTCTGCCAATTTAATTTCGATCTGGTCATCCATTGTCAAATTCCGTAGGGCTTCTCGTTCCATCTTAGTTAAATTATCGGTGAATGCTGGTCTTTTAATTTTGTATAGGTCTTGAATGACTGCTTCTTGAAACAAATCTATTTTGTTTCCCGGTGTTAATTGAGGATAAAATTTCGACTTCGATTTCATCCCACTTAGACCTGCTCCTCCTTGTTTGACTGCCATGCTTAAAAGGATTTCCTCTCCCTCTATTACATCCAAATTTAATAATGTCAAGAAACCTTCTGTGTCCTTTACTTGTACACTGGTTGTTTTTTCTTCCAATGTTTTAGTTTTTCCATAGTGTTTTTTATCTCCAAAGAATTTGGCCAGTTTGATCTTACGAATGTATAAGTACAAATCGATTCTTACTTGTGCTAAATCCATTTTACTTGTGGGGCAAAAGTTTATCCCTCTTTTTAATAACAGAGTCTCTGTATCTGAAATAGGTCTTTTGGATAAGTTTACTACTTGTAATTCATCCTTTACTTGTTCTTCCTGCGCATGCTCCTTGTTTCTGTACCCGTTTTTTCCACGGTAGCACTTACTTCTGTTACCCCTTCTTTTGGGTTTCTTTGTGACCATTTCCGTCCTCTGCCTCTTCCCCTTCGTTGCCGAAATGTGGGCCGATTTTGTTCCCATTGCCTCTGTTGCAATATTAGGCGCATGTCTCCTAAAAAAGATAACTTGCTCCTATTTGATTCAGATTGCTGTTCCCCATCACTGGGCTCATTGGACATTAGGGAGGAAGCACTGCTTGAGAAGCTTGTTGCGATATTCCAGGTTGCTTGTTCCTTCATTGTATCAAACTTTCGAGAGAAAGTAAAGATACGCCCCTCAGCGTAATCATTTGCGTCCCTCATGAATTTAGAGTGTTTCCGTTCTCTTACTGAGTCCTCATGTTGATCGATTTGCACTTCCAACTCTTCCTTAAACTTTGCCATTTCAGTGGTCATTTTCAACGAAGATAATTCCTTCTCTATATCACACAGTTGTTCCTTTATTTTAATAAGGCTGATTTCTAGGTGCTTCACCAGTATTTCAATGAGGCCTAACGATGATTTCAAAACGAAATCCCCCCATTCCTGCAATAATTCATTGGATGCATCTTGATGATTTGGCATCAGCATTATTCTCAGCCCCCTAGGGATTCGTTGTACTTCCAGATACTTTTTCAAAGTGATTAGCTCCCAGGATTTGTTTATCTCTTTACGACTTAATTTTTCCCATGCACGTATTTTGCTTTTAATATCCATTTTTCCTGCCGTGCCCGATGTTCCTGGGTCTTTGTCTGCACTGCCTTTTTCAAACATCGAGCCCAACATCTCAGTCCTTTTAGCTTCACGTTTCTCCATTTCTGCCTGCCCGTTTACTTTTCCCAAATTGCTCGTAATAATGATTTCGCGCAGTTGTAAATCGGAGTTTCTGTAACTTTTAAGCGCTTACTTCGCCGCGTGTTTTCCTGTTGAAACCTGTGATGCGGATTTTTAGCGCTATTACAATTCCGACACTGAGCTGAATATCACCGGTGTGAAACAATGTAACAACTTTTCTCTTCGACACACTCTTACCTCGGTTCTTGCTTTCCGAGCGGTGTGTTCTTGCAATTGTTGCTCTTCCTTCAGCGGTCACTGCTCCCGGTATGATAAATACGCTCCACTGGTTCCCAGTTACCGGGTGATTGCAGCGCTCCTCGTGGGTGCAAATCCCTGCGGCTGAACCACACCGCTTTAAATCCACCAAAATTCCCTCCAGCCGGAAAGAAAACGGGAAGCACTCTTTACAACTTTTTGTGCGCTTTATTTTTCTTTTTAAATTCAATGTATAGGGTACAGGCAATGGCTGATCAACGCGTTTCGGTATTCCTGATACCTTGCTCACGATCAACTGTTTGTTTGATTCCGCCCTTTTTAAATTCAATTGAAATTACATCATTTCCTGGCGGTTTTTCAAACACCCCTTTGCATTCTGGAGAATGTAGTTTTGAAACCCATTGTTTCTTTATCTTGCGTCCTTCTTTTGTGTTTATTTACATTCAAATGCTTTATTTAGAAAAGTTCAGTCAACATTGTCCTTTACAAACGCTTATCTTCTTCTTTAACTCCACTGATGGAGCGATCTTTTCTCATTATCTCCTCTGATGGAGTGTCATCTTATGCGTAATGAGTCTTTTTGCGACATTAGTTTCCATTTGTTGTATGTCTCCTTCAATATTGTCAATCCTTGACTGCATTTTCTGCTTTTTTTTCCCCCTCATTTTGCATTTGTGTTTCTACTTTGTTATAGATGTATGTAGAGCTCTTCTGACTGATTAAGGCCGTGCGGGTGTAGTGTTCGTAATTTTAAAATGTATCATGACTCCTTCTGTCGCAATTGCCTTTCTCGATCTCCCCCACGTTCTTTCTTTGGAATGGTCTCAATTCCATAATATTTCAATTTTTTCCAGTCTCCTTGGTGGGCTTGTTCCATGTGCTTTGCCACCGCATTGGATTTGTCTTTGTGTATTGTTGCTCTTATGTGTTCCAATATTCTTTTTTTCAATTCAAAGATGGTACTCCCCACATATTTCAAAGGGCAGGGACATTCCAACACATAAATCACATATTGCGTTTTGCATGTTATTAGTTGGCGAATCTCCCAGATCTTATTATTTGCCATCTTGATGTTTTTTGTCTGTTGGGCAATCTGACAGGCTTTACACATGTGACATTTTATGAAACCTTTTGTCTTCAGCCAGGTGGATTCCTTTTCTTTTCCTTTGAAATGGCTATGAATTAGATGATCCTTCAAGTTCTTTGCTCTCCTGCATGTTACCGTCGGGTGCTTACCCACTATTTCCTTGACAGTGGGGTCCAATTGTAGTATCTTCCAGTATCTTCCAGTTTTTTCTCAAGATACTCACTATTTGTTTGCTTTCCAATGAGTAATCCATTATTAACCGGATGGTCTCAGATTCCGTTTTCTTTGATTTTCTAGCAAGACAGTCCTCTCTTGTTTTGCTGTTAGCTGATTCCCAGCATTTTTATTGTGTTAGCATTGTATTTTCTTTTTTTGAATCTTTCCATTCCATTGTAATAGCGCTAAAAATCCGCATCACAGGTTTCAACAGGAAAACACGCGGCGAAGTAAGCGCTTAAAAGTTACAGAAACTCCGATTTACAACTGCGCGAAATCATCATTACGAGCAATTTGGGAAAAGTAAACGGGCAGGCAGAAATGGAGAAACGTGAAGCTAAAAGGACTGAGATGTTGGGCTCGATGTTTGAAAAAGGCAGTGCAGACAAAGACCCAGGAACATCGGGCACGGCAGGAAATATGGATATTAAAAGCAAAATACGTGCATGGGAAAAATTAAGTCGTAAAGAGATAAACAAATCCTGGGAGCTAATCACTTTGAAAAAGTATCTGGAAGTACAACGAATCCCTAGGGGGCTGAGAATAATGCTGATGCCAAATCATCAAGATGCATCCAATGAATTATTGCAGGAATGGGGGGATTTCGTTTTGAAATCATCGTTAGGCCTCATTGAAATACTGGTGAAGCACCTAGAAATCAGCCTTATTAAAATAAAGGAACAACTGTGTGATATAGAGAAGGAATTATCTTCGTTGAAAATGACCACTGAAATGGCAAAGTTTAAGGAAGAGTTGGAAGTGCAAATCGATCAACATGAGGACTCAGTAAGAGAACGGAAACACTCTAAATTCATGAGGGACGCAAATGATTACGCTGAGGGGCATATCTTTACTTTCTCTCAAAAGTTTGATACAATGAAGGAACAAGCAACCTGGAATATCGCAACAAGCTTCTCAAGCAGTGCTTCCTCCCTAATGTCCAATGAGCCCAGTGATGGGGAACAGCAATCTGAATCAAATAGGAGCAAGTTATCTTTTTTAGGAGACATGCGCCTAATATTGCAACAGAGGCAATGGGAACAAAATCGGCCCACATTTCGGCAACAAAGGGGAAGAGGCAGAGGACGGAAATGGTCACAAAGAAACCCAAAAGAAGGGGTAACAGAAGTAAGTGCTACCGTGGAAAAAACGGGTACAGAAACAAGGAGCATGCGCAGGAAGAACAAGTAAAGGATGAATTACAAGTAGTAAACTTATCCAAAAGACCTATTTCAGATACAGAGACTCTGTTATTAAAAAGAGGGATAAACTTTTGCCCCACAAGTAAAATGGATTTAGCACAAGTAAGAATTGATTTGTACTTATACATTCGTAAGATCAAACTGGCCAAATTCTTTGGAGATAAAAAACACTATGGAAAAACTAAAACATTGGAAGAAAAAACAACCAGTGTACAAGTAAAGGACACAGAAGGTTTCTTGACATTATTAAATTTGGATGTAATAGAGGGAGAGGAAATCCCTTTAAGCATGGCAGTCAAACAAGGAGGAGCAGGTCTAAGTGGGATGAAATCGAAGTCGAAATTTTATCCTCAATTAACACCGGGAAACAAAATAGATTTGTTTCAAGAAGCAGTCATTCAAGACCTATACAAAATTAAAAGACCAGCATTCACCGATAATTTAACTAAGATGGAACGAGAAGCCCTACGGAATTTGACAATGGATGACCAGATCGAAATTAAATTGGCAGACAAAGGGGGAAACATAGTAATAATGGATAAAACGTCATATGTAGCGGAAGCACACCGCCAGCTGAGGAACACAAATTACTATGAAAAATTGAGAAAGAACCCCACTTTGGAAATAAAAGAAAAAGTTGATAACAAGCTTCAAGAATGGGTGGGACGAGAGCTAATAAATGAAGAAGAATGTAAATATCTAACAGTGCCCCATCCAATTACAGCTACAATTTATTTCTTGCCAAAACTTCATAAGGATGACCAAAAACCACCAGGCAGACCCATCCTGTCAGCGAAAGGTTCATTGTTAGAACCAATGGCAAACTATATTGACTTCTTCTTAAACCCCTACGTAACTCAACTCAGCTCCTATATACAGGACACGACGGATCTATTAAGACTACTGCAAAACACTCCCTGGCAGGATACATACCAACTAGTCACAATGGATGTTATATCCTTATACACAAACATTGAAAATGAAATGGGCCTTGAGGCATGTGATTATTTTTTGAAGGAACGCAGTATCAAATACAGTGAACATAACAAAATGCTCCTTGAGATGCTATCGATTTGCTTGAACAAAAATATTTTTGTTTTCGGAGATGAAGTGTATCGCCAAAGTAGTGGGACTGCAATGGGATTTTCTTTTAGTCCCAGTTATGCCTGTTTAGCAATGGGATATTGGGAAAAAGAGGTTGCATGGTGTGAAAGTAATGAGATAATGGTGAATAAAGTCATCAGTTGGAAACGGTTTATTGATGACCTATTCATCATTTGGGATGGCACTGAAATGGAATTCAGGGAATATTTCGAGTTGTTAAATAACAGCAAAACAAACATCAAATTTACATATGAAATCAGCAATAAAAGAGTCGTATTCCTTGACACGGAAATATATATCAAAAATGGCCATATACAAACAACTTTACATAGAAAAAGTACAGCAACCAATGCCACCTTAGAGGCGACAAGCTTCCACCAAAAAACCCTAATCTCAAGTATCCCTTATGGGGAATTCTTGAGAATCCGGCGAATTTGCAGTGAAGAAGAGGAATGGCAGACACACGGTCAAAAAACAATGGAAAGATTCAAAAAAAGAAAATACAATGCTAACACAGTAAAAAAATGCTGGGAATCAGCTAACAGCAAAACAAGAGAGGACTGTCTTGCTAGAAAATCAAAGAAAACGGAATCTGAGACCATCCGGTTAATAATGGATTACTCATTGGAAAGCAAACAAATAGTGAGTATCTTGAGAAAAAACTGGAAGATACTACAATTGGACCCCACTGTCAAGGAAATAGTGGGTAAGCACCCGACGGTAACATACAGGAGAGCAAAGAACTTGAAGGATCATCTAATTCATAGCCATTTCAAAGGAAAAGAAAAGGAATCCACCTGGCTGAAGACAAAAGGTTTCATAAAATGTCACATGTGTAAAGCCTGTCAGATTGCCCAACAGACAAAAAACATCAAGATGGCAAATAATAAGATCTGGGAGATTCGCCAACTAATAACATGCAAAACGCAATATGTGATTTATGTGTTGGAATGTCCCTGCCCTTTGAAATATGTGGGGAGTACCATCTTTGAATTGAAAAAAAGAATATTGGAACACATAAGAGCAACAATACACAAAGACAAATCCAATGCGGTGGCAAAGCACATGGAACAAGCCCACCAAGGAGACTGGAAAAAATTGAAATATTATGGAATTGAGACCATTCCAAAGAAAGAACGTGGGGGAGATCGAGAAAGGCAATTGCGACAGAAGGAGTCACCATACATTTTAAAATTACGAACACTACACCCGCACGGCCTTAATCAGTCAGAAGAGCTCTACATACATCTATAACAAAGTAGAAACACAAATGCAAAATGAGGGGGAAAAAAAAGCAGAAAATGCAGTCAAGGATTGACAATATTGAAGGAGACATACAACAAATGGAAACTAATGTCGCAAAAAGACTCATTACGCATAAGATGACACTCCATCAGAGGAGATAATGAGAAAAGATCGCTCCATCAGTGGAGTTAAAGAAGAAGATAAGCGTTTGTAAAGGACAATGTTGACTGAACTTTTCTAAATAAAGCATTTGAATGTAAATAAACACAAAAGAAGGACGCAAGATAAAGAAACAATGGGTTTCAAAACTACATTCTCCAGAATGCAAAGGGGTGTTTGAAAAACCGCCAGGAAATGATGTAATTTCAATTGAATTTAAAAAGGGCGGAATCAAACAAACAGTTGATCGTGAGCAAGGTATCAGGAATACCGAAACGCGTTGATCAGCCATTGCCTGTACCCTATGCATTGAATTTAAAAAGAAAAATAAAGCGCACAAAAAGTTGTAAAGAGTGCTTCCCATTTTCTTTCCGGCTGGAGGGAATTTTGGTGGATTTAAAGCGGTGTCGTTCAGCCGCAGGGATTTGCACCCACGAGGAGCGCTGCAATCACCCGGTAACTGGGAACCAGTGGAGCGTATTTATCATACCGGGAGCAGTGACCGCTGAAGGAAGAGCAACAATTGCAAGAACACACCGCTCGGAAAGCAAGAACCGAGGTAAGAGTGTGTCGAAGAGAAAAGTTGTTACATTGTTTCACACCGGTGATATTCAGCTCAGTGTCGGAATTGTAATAGCGCTAAAAATCCGCATCACAGGTTTCAACAGGAAAACACGCGGCGAAGTAAGCGCTTAAAAGTTACAGAAACTCCGATTTACAACTGCGCGAAATCATTATTACGAGCAATTTGGGAAAAGTAAACGGGCAGGCAGAAATGGAGAAACGTGAAGCTAAAAGGACTGAGATGTTGGGCTCGATGTTTGAAAAAGGCAGTGCAGACAAAGACCCAGGAACATCGGGCACGGCAGGAAAAATGGATATTAAAAGCAAAATACGTGCATGGGAAAAATTAAGTCGTAAAGAGATAAACAAATCCTGGGAGCTAATCACTTTGAAAAAGTATCTGGAAGTACAACGAATCCCTAGGGGGCTGAGAATAATGCTGATGCCAAATCATCAAGATGCATCCAATGAATTATTGCAGGAATGGGGGGATTTCGTTTTGAAATCATCGTTAGGCCTCATTGAAATACTGGTGAAGCACCTAGAAATCAGCCTTATTAAAATAAAGGAACAACTGTGTGATATAGAGAAGGAATTATCTTCGTTGAAAATGACCACTGAAATGGCAAAGTTTAAGGAAGAGTTGGAAGTGCAAATCGATCAACATGAGGACTCAGTAAGAGAACGGAAACACTCTAAATTCATGAGGGACGCAAATGATTACGCTGAGGGGCGTATCTTTACTTTCTCTCGAAAGTTTGATACAATGAAGGAACAAGCAACCTGGAATATCGCAACAAGCTTCTCAAGCAGTGCTTCCTCCCTAATGTCCAATGAGCCCAGTGATGGGGAACAGCAATCTGAATCAAATAGGAGCAAGTTATCTTTTTTAGGAGACATGCGCCTAATATTGCAACAGAGGCAATGGGAACAAAATCGGCCCACATTTCGGCAACAAAGGGGAAGAGGCAGAGGACGGAAATGGTCACAAAGAAACCCAAAAGAAGGGGTAACAGAAGTAAGTGCTACCGTGGAAAAAACGGGTACAGAAACAAGGAGCATGCGCAGGAAGAACAAGTAAAGGATGAATTACAAGTAGTAAACTTATCCAAAAGACCTATTTCAGATACAGAGACTCTGTTATTAAAAAGAGGGATAAACTTTTGCCCCACAAGTAAAATGGATTTAGCACAAGTAAGTATCGATTTGTACTTATACATTCGTAAGATCAAACTGGCCAAATGCTTTGGAGATAAAAAACACTATGGAAAAACTAAAACATTGGAAGAAAAAACAACCAGTGTACAAGTAAAGGACACAGAAGGTTTCTTGACATTATTAAATTTGGATGTAATAGAGGGAGAGGAAATCCCTTTAAGCATGGCAGTCAAACAAGGAGGAGCAGGTCTAAGTGGGATGAAATCGAAGTCGAAATTTTATCCTCAATTAACACCGGGAAACAAAATAGATTTGTTTCAAGAAGCAGTCATTCAAGACCTATACAAAATTAAAAGACCAGCATTCACCGATAATTTAACTAAGATGGAACGAGAAGCCCTACGGAATTTGACAATGGATGACCAGATCGAAATTAAATTGGCAGACAAAGGGGGAAACATAGTAATAATGGATAAAAGGTCATATGTAGCGGAAGCACACCGCCAGCTGAGGAACACAAATTACTATGAAAAATTGAGAAAGAACCCCACTTTGGAAATAAAAGAAAAAGTTGATAACAAGCTTCAAGAATGGGTGGGACGAGAGCTAATAAATGAAGAAGAATGTAAATATCTAACAGTGCCCCATCCAATTACAGCTACAATTTATTTCTTGCCAAAACTTCATAAGGATCACCAAAAACCACCAGGCAGACCCATCCTGTCAGCGAAAGGTTCATTGTTAGAACCAATGGCAAACTATATTGACTTCTTCTTAAACCCCTACGTAACTCAACTCAGCTCCTATATACAGGACACGACGGATCTATTAAGACTACTGCAAAACACTCCCTGGCAGGATACATACCAACTAGTCACAATGGATGTTATATCCTTATACACAAACATTGAAAATGAAATGGGCCTTGAGGCATGTGATTATTTTTTGAAGGAACGCAGTATCAAATACAGTGAACATAACAAAATGCTCCTTGAGATGCTATCGATTTGCTTGAACAAAAATATTTTTGTTTTCGGAGATGAAGTGTATCGCCAAAGTAGTGGGACTGCAATGGGATTTTCTTTTAGTCCCAGTTATGCCTGTTTAGCAATGGGATATTGGGAAAAAGAGGTTGCATGGTGTGAAAGTAATGAGATAATGGTGAATAAAGTCATCAGTTGGAAACGGTTTATTGATGACCTATTCATCATTTGGGATGGCACTGAAATGGAATTCAGGGAATATTTCGAGTTGTTAAATAACAGCAAAACAAACATCAAATTTACATATGAAATCAGCAATAAAAGAGTCGTATTCCTTGATACGGAAATATATATCAAAAATGGCCATATACAAACAACTTTACATAGAAAAAGTACAGCAACCAATGCCACCTTAGAGGCGACAAGCTTCCACCAAAAAACCCTAATCTCAAGTATCCCTTATGGGGAATTCTTGAGAATCCGGCGAATTTGCAGTGAAGAAGAGGAATGGCAGACACACGGTCAAAAAACAATGGAAAGATTCAAAAAAAGAAAATACAATGCTAACATAGTAAAAAAATGCTGGGAATCAGCTAACAGCAAAACAAGAGAGGACTGTCTTGCTAGAAAATCAAAGAAAACGGAATCTGAGACCATCCGGTTAATAATGGATTACTCATTGGAAAGCAAACAAATAGTGAGTATCTTGAGAAAAAACTGGAAGATACTACAATTGGAACCCACTGTCAAGGAAATAGTGGGTAAGCACCCGACGGTAACATACAGGAGAGCAAAGAACTTGAAGGATCATCTAATTCATAGCCATTTCAAAGGAAAAGAAAAGGAATCCACCTGGCTGAAGACAAAAGGTTTCATTAAATGTCACATGTGTAAAGCCTGTCAGATTGCCCAACAGACAAAAAACATCAAGATGGCAAATAATAAGATCTGGGAGATTCGCCAACTAATAACATGCAAAACGCAATATGTGATTTATGTGTTGGAATGTCCCTGCCCTTTGAAATATGTGGGGAGTACCATCTTTGAATTGAAAAAAAGAATATTGGAACACATAAGAGCAACAATACACAAAGACAAATCCAATGCGGTGGCAAAGCACATGGAACAAGCCCACCAAGGAGACTGGAAAAAATTGAAATATTATGGAATTGAGACCATTCCAAAGAAAGAACGTGGGGGAGATCGAGAAAGGCAATTGCGACAGAAGGAGTCACGATAAATTTTAAAATTACGAATACTAAACCCGCATGGCCTTAATCAGTCAGAAGGGCTCTACATACATCTATAACAAAGTAGAAACACAAATGCAAAATGAGGGGGAAAAAAAAGCAGAAAATGCAGTCAAGGATTGACAATATTGAAGGAGACATACAACAAATGGAAACTAATGTCGCAAAAAGACTCATTACGCATAAGATGACACTCCATCAGAGGAGATAATGAGAAAAGATCGCTCCATCAGTGGAGTTAAAGAAGAAGATAAGCGTTTGTAAAGGACAATGTTGACTGACCTTTTCTAACTAAAGCATTTGAATGTAAATAAACACAAAAGAAGGACGCAAGATAAAGAAACAATGGGTTTCAAAACTACATTCTCCAGAATGCAAAGGGGTGTTTGAAAAACCGCCAGGAAATGATGTAATTTCAATTGAATTTAAAAAGGGCGGAATCAAACAAACAGTTGATCGTGAGCAAGGTATCAGGAATACCGAAACGCGTTGATCAGCCATTGCCTGTACCCTATGCATTGAATTTAAAAAGAAAAATAAAGCGCACAAAAAGTTGTAAAGAGTGCTTCCCGTTTTCTTTCCGGCTGGAGGGAATTTTGGTGGATTTAAAGCGGTGTGGTTCAGCCGCAGGGATTTGCACCCACGAGGAGCGCTGCAATCACCCGGTAACTGGGAACCAGTGGAGCGTATATATATATATATGTATATATATATATATATATATATATATATATATATATATATATATATATATATTATATATATATTTATATCTATATATATATATTATAAGAAAGAAAGTGCAACATAGTATTAAGTACAGCAAGCAAAATATCACCCAAGTGGGTTCCATAAAGGAACTTTCCAATTCTAAATACAGTATTGCAAGTGGTAAGGGGAAATTCTATGAGGACGGCGTCACAAACAGATAAACAAGATTCAAGGTTCAATGAAAAGGCTTTGAGTATTCAAGCATGACACTTAGCACTCTGAGCATGGGGAATCAGCAGAGTCGAGAAAAAGACTTCTATCAGCAAGAGTTAGGACCGGGTCTGATCTGCTATTCTAAGGAGCACACAATTAAAGCGTGAAAGAAGATTCTAGAATGCTTCTTCTTATCATCTTCCACTGAACAAACCAATCAAAAGACAGTGTTCTTAAGGAGCAGGTAGACTCTCTAGTTTTCCATCTCAAAATAATGAAGAAATCATCTCAATGACCTTGGATGTAACATCAGTCTGGTTTGCCTGGTATAGGATGGGTTGTCACACCATCTCAGTCTCCATATCCGAGGTCAAATTTTTATTAGAAAGAGCATTCCCCCCTAGTCTAACAAACTGATCAATAAGTCTATTGTAACTTAACAAGCACATTGATAAGGCACCTGTAGAGGAGATAAAAACCAAACACTTGCAAAACATTTTAAATATGTAACATGTGCACAAAGGCCTAGTCACAGGTTAGGCCAGCATTAGAAAGAATTCTAAATGAATACAGTTCATATAAATGATTATCTCCAACACAATTTAAAGAGAGCATACTTTTTCTTTATGATGAGTACATTTCTTATAATTCAACTAAATATATGAGTGGCTCTTATTAAAATGAATATATAGCCTCTTACTACAATTGATTAATAAAATGCACACAGAGTAATGCAGTTAAACACAGATTTAGTATGTAAGTTGCATATAAATGTGTGGGTGTTAGAAACTGGGTTTCTGGTTTGCAGAGGTATGCACCCTGTCCAAGCAGGAACCCCAATCCTAGTCAGGGTAAATCAGATACACACGCAAAATTCACCTCTATTCACCCTCTGTTAGCTTGGCACAGAGCAGCCAGGCTTAACTTAGGGGCAACGTATAAAGTATTTGTACAACACTTCAAACTGTAAAACAGTGACAACACCACATGAAAATATACCAGACTCAGTTAGAAAAACAGAGCAGGGGACTGCCTCTCTGTGGAATCCCCTCTCTCCTCTGGAGCCATTACCTAGTAATTTTTCTACTCCTCTTCCTCTTTCTTGGGCCTCCGGTGGTGAGTCCAGGTATAAGCAGGGTTCTGTATTCTCTCGTCCTGGAGCTGCAAAGGGGTACTCCTCCTCAGACTCCTACCCAGAGTCATCAACCTCCCGGTTCTCTGCTTCCTCCATCCAGTATGCTTCCCCATAAGCATATAGGGCTTTCTGCTGATCCCACTTAGCGGACTTCTTCTTCAGAGGCAGCCTCTTCTCCTCACAGAAATCCTTCAGCTCCCTCATAGTGTAGTAGATTATGCAGTTTAGATCCAAGAACATTCTGGCAAGGTATCACTGGTGCAAAAACAAGAGTCCCAGGTATATATAGATGAAGCAGAAGTCAAATTTGAGAAATGACCAAACGAGAGAAAAAAGGAGAATTAAAAAAACTAGTAATGGTTTTCCGGAACAGCAGAGTACACCCACTGCACAAACACAAGTCCTACCCTCACCGCTGATAACCAGTGTTAGAAATTGGGTATCTGGGTGGCAGAGGTATCCATCCTGTCCAAGCAGGAACCGCAATCCTAGTCAGAGTACGTCGGAAACACACCCTAAATTACCCTGTGCTCACCCTCTGGCAGCTTGACACAAAGCAGACAGGCTTATCTTAAGAGGCAATGTGTAAAGTATTTGCACAACTTTTCAAACAGTAAAACAGTGAAAACACCATGCAAAAAGATACCACACCTAGTAAGAAAAATAGAGCTGAATTTATAGAATAAAACAAGACCAACAACACCAAAAATCAAATGAGTAGACCTGAACATATGAATTTTTGAAGAACTTCTTGAATTATAGTGCTTAAAAGCATATGTGCCAACTGGCACTATCTAGTTGCCCTAGACTGGGTCAAATCAAAAGATTCAGGCTGATCGCGACGGGGCGCTGGTTGGATACAGGAACTAACCTTGGCCCTCTGAAACAGTGCCTTGGTTCGTGGTTGCGTCGACACCAAGGATGAGATGTGAGGAGCCAAAGAGGTGATGCATTGCCGTCAATCCTTATGAAGTAGGCGATGCGTCAGGATTAGAGGTGATGCGCAGTGCCATTGATGATGTTATGTCCTCAATCCTCGCAGCAGTGAAGATACTTTGATGGAGATGCGCCAGTTACAAGCGGCACAACAGCGTTGATGCATGGATTTCTGCTGGAGATCCACTTTATACCCACTTCAAAGGGCACTGGACTGCTTTGGCACTATTTGGCAGGGCAAGACAGACAGATGGCAGAGTTCATGTGGTGTAGCAGGGTGGTTGGAAGTCTTTGATGTCTCTGAGACTTCACAACAGGAGGCAAGCTAGCAAGCCCTTGGAGTCATTCTGGGTTCACGTGGTGCAGGTCCAGTCCTTCTCCCCAGGCAAGGAGGGCACCAAGCAGCCGGCAGGTCGGCACAGCTGAAAAGCAGTTCTTCCAGAGCATCAGTCCAGCAGAGTGACAACTATTCAGCAGCGCAGCACTGCTTCTTCCTGGCAAAGTATGCTCAGCTCTGCCAACCCCCCATCAAGCCAGTTAATGGCCCATTAAGGCCGATCAAGTCACACCTAACCTCCCATTGTGTGTGGCTGTCTAGGGGGATACACAAAACCAAGCTGTCCCCCACACCAGACGTCTATTCAGAGAGGCAGAAGGCAAATGGCTAAAGTAAGGAAATGGCAACTTGCTAAAAAAGTCGCATTTTCCGAATTGCATTTTAAAATCTAACTTCACCGTAAGTTGGGAATTTAAATAGTGATACCAAAGCCACCAAACCTGGGGGTCCTTCTCTTCCCAATTGTAAATTACACTTACAAAATGTAATACGGTAATCCCAACATTATCCTATGGGCAAGATAGCAGTTGTGAAAAATGAATTTAGCGGTTGTTCTCTAGCAGGACATTTTAAACTTAAAAGTACATGTCATATTTTTTAAATGCACTGCACTCTGCCCTAGGGCTGTCAAGGGCCTTAGGTGTGACGTATATGTATTAAAAAGGAAGGTTTGGGTCTGGCAAGTGGGTTCACTTGCCAAGTCGACATGGCAGTTTAAAACTGCACACACAGGCTCTACAATGGCAGGCCTGAGACATATGTAAAAGGCTACTTAAATGAGTGGCACAATCAATGCTACAGGCCTACTAGCTGCATTTTATTTACAAGCCCTGGGCACATGTAGTGCACTTTACTAAGGACTTATAAGTAAATTAAATATGGCAATTGTGGATAATCCAATGCTGCCATGTTTTAAACAGAGAGCACATGCACTTTAGCACTGGTTAGCAGTGGTAAAGTGCCCAGAGTCCTAAAGCCAACAATAAGAGTTCAGCAAAAAGGGGCAGGGGAAGGCATAAAGGTTAGGGGTGACACTGCAGAAATGGCAATTTCCAACAGGGTCCAATCCCCCCTCTGATACCTAGAATAGCCATCACACAAATCAAATGAACCTTCTAAGACTATTTCAGAAACTTGTTGTCTTCAACATCTTACGCCTTGACCTCTCCTTCTCCTTCATCTCATCATAGGCTTTACATTGTTTTGCTTCTAACTCCACCTCACCCCTTTTCCTCATAACTCCCTTTCCTTCAATCACCATTTCCTTGACTACATGTATTTAAATCCCTTATAAATAGCAAACAAACTCATCAAGCAAATGCCAGTGTTCAAAATGGGCCCCAGTATAGCATCTAAATGTTCACTACCAAGATTGCCAAGCCAACTACCTACAGCAGCAAATTCCTTTTCAACTTCTTCCCAAGCACCAGTTGCTTCTAATTCTTTCAAATCTGCTTTCGACCCTATGACATTCTTTAAAAATCCTCTTTAGCTGCATTCTCTTGTCAAGGATAAAGGTAAAACATTGTTGAACCTTCAGCATCTTACAGATTCCACAAACTGTCTAATGGAAGTCTATTCTGTAATACCATATACCTAATAGCTACTAGCTCTGTATCTGCAGGCAGCAATGTACTGGTGACAAATGTATCCACTATCATGGAAAGCTTTCTAATCTTCAAACCGTTGAGAACTACCCCCACTGAAGAAATCATGGCTCCAAAAATGTCACCTACTATCTGTCAGGCTCTACTACCACCACATTTAGATCTCCAAAATGATTCCTTTTTGGGTATGTCTAGATTCTTTGCATGGTAGATGTTTGGGAACCCAAGATCAGGGTAACAAGTACCTGCCCAATTTCCAGGTAACTTAAAACAGGCATACTGTCCACACACAAAATGAATACCAGGAATCACTTGTTCTTCCCATGTAAGTATTTGCGCAGGGCCACCCAAAGCTTAAAATTTGTGTTCACAGATGCTCACCTCCACATATCTATTCCGTTCATCAATGGCTAATTTAAAAATGCACAGCTTATTTTTATGTTGCCAGTCCAATTTCAATTTAGGATAAATTCCCTTCGCTTTAAACTCATCTTCCTACTTTTTCCACACATGCTTCAAAACATCCTCTCCTCCCACTTACCGAAGGTACATTTGGACCCTTCTTGCTACTATCTAAATCATGGATAAACCACTTCTCTACAGGACTCATGGGAGATGTCAATTCCAATATATGAGCACGTTCAGTGTCAATATTATGAGGGGTTGAAAGAAATACCAAGCGGCATCTATCTCATCTGCCTCAGGATGTGATGTCAGGTGCTTATTAAGAGGAACTTCAGTGAGTATTGAAACATAATTCAAATAATGATTGTTAGAAACGGGGTAGAGTTGTGCGGAGCAGGTAGGCCAAACTCTGGAGCATTGTGTAAAGCATCTGCGCAGCACACACTCACAGGCGACACACTAGGCACACTACAAAAGAGACTCCACATCAGGTTGCATGAAAAGAACTTGTGTATTATAAAAACACATTAGAATGCAATCACAGTTGTGAACAACGTGCCAACTGGCACCAGGTAGCCATATACAGGGGGACCATTTACAGGGCAGGGCTAATCGGGCCGATGCCAGAACCATCAGGAGTACACAGAATAAATGAAAGTCCAGTAGTGTAAATGGGTGATAGCCAGTAACTTCTGGCAAGATCATGCACTTGGCATTACCACGTTAGCATTAGTCATAAAAATAAAACATTATCGCATGACATTGATGCATAAATCATGGTGCGTCTCATTAGGCATAGGCCACCTTAGCTCAGGTTTACACACCTTATGCAGAAAGCCAGCAATGTAGGCATTGGGGAGAAAAGCATCCTCAGCATCACTGCATTAGGCATACAAATATCAAACATCATCACACTACATTTGGCAACATTGCATGAGGCATCTCCATGGCATAAAAACACATTATGAGCAACAATAGGCATAAACCTCATTAACAGCATGAGGAATAGTACATTATGCAGAACACCAACCTGGTAAACGTTAGGGGAAAAGCATTAGGCATAACCTTAGGCATAGAAACCCCTTATGCATCTTAACCATACTTCTCTTCACATTAGCAGTAGGCATGGAAACCTCATTAGGTGTAGAGCATTAGGATAACCATGTGACCATCGGCATCATCAGTAGGGCACACACATTAGGTATAAGTCTCATTAGTAGGGGCCTAACCTTAAAACATCATGGCAGCGCCACTAGTATGAATACACTGTCCACCGTTGCAGCTGCCCGCTTCCGCGGTGCAGCTGGGAAAGAAAAAAATAAATAAACAGTACTGGGCAAGTTGGAGCCCCTCTTCCGGGCCTCTCAAAAATAGAGGTGCCCACAACATTGCAGCAATGTAGTCTGAGGTGCACAAGTCGCTGCCTAAGTTCAGAAAAATGCCTCCCGTTGCAACGACCCATAACTGCGGCGTCGCTGTGTAGCCCCGGGGCACTGTGGCCCGGTCCGTGTTGAAGCCCCACGGGGGCTTCCCAACCAATGTGGCTGCTCGTTGCAGCTGCCCACTGCCAAGTGGGGCAGCTGGAAAAGGGGGTCAACGCAGCACCGGGCACAGGGGCACGTCGGAGCTCCCTCTCTCTCTCTGGGGCTTGGGAATACTGGGGGAAGGCACCGACAGTGTGCCTCAACTAACCCCCCCACTTGGCTCGCCCCAAACCCCACTCACCAAACTCTTCTGGAACTCCGTGCCTCCTCTGGTCCCGTTCTCCCCCGGCTCTCCACTCTTCGTGCTGGTCTGAAGGCAGCCGCCCCGATCCCGGGACCTCTTCTGGGCATGCTGCAGGCTGCAGGCTGCGGGAAGGGGCGTACCCCGCTCCAGCTCCTCGTTGGCTGCAGTAACTCCGTTCTTTCCCTGGTCACCTTTCCCTTGGACCGGGACTTGGGCAAGGAACCTGCAAGGCTCCGGACGTCTTGGCCAGGCCGCGGGGCTCCCCTCAGCTCACGGGGGCCCCGCCAACAGCAGCACCTCTCCGACGGCTCCCCTCGACTATGGGGGCACAGACCGGCGGGGTGGGCTCCTGCTCCGGTCAAAAAGAGGCAAAGGTGCAGGGCCCTTTTGGCTGCGACACACAGGGCTCCCACCGCACACGTGGGCCCCACCTTCCTTCGGCACCGTCCAGCGCGGGGTGGGCTCCTGCCTGGATTCTCCTTCCGGCACTTCTGTTGCCAGGCAACGCCTCCCGCTAGCCCCAATCCCAGCTCGGCGTTCTCCTGTAGTCACTGGGGATTCCTCACGGTGCTTCCCGCGGCTCCCAGGCCGGAGGTGGTGACTCACGCTACACAGCGCTTTGGGTCCCGGGCAGTGGCGGTGATTCCTGGTGGCAATATGGGGTAGGCTCCCTCTTCAGGAAGAGTATCAGATGGGGTGAGCACCCGCGCAGGCGGTCAAAATGCGGCAGACACATGGGGTGGGCTCCTTCTGCTTTACAAAGCGCTCAGGACCTGGCACCAACGCGGGGTGGGCACCTGCTCTTCCCCAAGCAGGCAGGGGGGAATCCCACATGCTGGGATTTCCTCGTGGCACTTCGGCAGCACAGCGCTGCAGGGACGAACACTCTCCTCACCTCCTGGGCAGTCAGAATGTGGCACAGAAATGCATCATGTAGCATCCAGTGGTAGCGCTCTGTCAGCACAGCGCTGCAGGTGACAGACCCTCTTCTGGCAATTTGAATATAGTGCTCATGAGGCGCTAGGTCCCAGGAATGCAGTCAGGGTCCCACACCATCAATTAGCGCCCATGCTCCTCACCTCCTGGGAGTGCAGGCAAACAAAGTGTAGAGCTCACGAGGCGCTAGGGCAGGAGAGCAGGCAGGCAATGCTGGGCAAGATCAGCAGGCACTCATCATTACAGGACAGCAGTTCCTCAGAACAGTCAACCCCCATAACGTGGCACTCCTCCTGGCACAGCAGTCTTCACTCCAGTAAAGGGCTCTCACTGGCCCGGTGGACAGCAGAGGGGTATAGATGGGCACAGGGGCCAGCACACATCCCCTTGCGGCGCTACCTCCTGGCAGAGTGTCCCCTCTCAATCAAATCCACGCACCACTCTGACACATGGAGTCTCAGGTCCTCTATATATAAACTCCTCACCCCACCTACCAGAAAGGGCCAGCAGCTTCTAGAAGATTACCTGGGGAAACTGGTCCCAACTGGTTTTGAGGGAGGTGTAGAGCACCCTGTCTGTCAGGCTTACCTCCAAAAGCTGGGGTTGTGCGAGACGGACACACCCCAGGGGGCGGAGTCAGCCTTGGTCACTTCGAGCACTAGACCTGCAACACACTTCAGGCAGGCAGGCACAAAGCACACAGAAATGGTGACTTCTAAAAGTGACATTTCTCAAGCATTGAAAATAAACCTGCGTACACCATTGCGCAGCATTTATTATTTTCCGTTCGACCATACATATTTATTGTGTTTTCATTTCAAACCACCAATTCCAGGTTAGGAAAAAACTAGAGGGAAGGCAAAAAGTTCTGGGGTGACCCTGCAAGCAGGTCCAAATCCAACAATGATATTCAAAGCGTACTTGTCTATATACAATACTAAGCAAAATAGTGATGCCATAAGAAAGAGGAATGTGATAGTGACTCCTTCAGCTACAGAAGCAGGCAAGTGAGCACATACATAGCAGTCCTTTGCCTCCATTGTGCATGTGTACTCCTATAGCAACCTAGAAAAGACGTTAGTAGAAAAGTCTCCCTCTAAAGAATCTTTGTGTAAAAAACTATTGTCAAAACTATATTAATCTTCCACATGGTGTCCATGCGTACTACGCTTAGGTGTGGTCCTAACAGGACTATTATCACCAGGGGAACTTAGCCCTAATAGTAAACCAGCCACAAATAAAATAGCAACCACTAACACCCCATCTATGACTAAATTCCGCTGGTCTTTGGTAAGGATACCCATTTTTTCTTTACAGTCAGACCTTTTGACTCGAATAGTATCAAGGAGACCTATCAATTCTGCATCTTTACTACGTGTCCAAATGGCAACATTTATTTTGTTAAACTAGATGAGATGAGCTTTATGTACATCGATATTTGTGAGTCATCCCGAGCACTACTCCATCTTCTTCTAAAATAACATCCCAATTCTTCTAATGGGGCCTTGGCCCTAGGGAATCTTCATAATTCAATAAATGCAAAGTTCAACTCAACAGTGTTCAACCGAATTTAAGTTCATAGACACAACTCATTACAATAATGTCGATCAATCCGGTAATTAATTGCTATCGCTATATGGGCCACAAATTACGAAGGCTCTGTTGGCACAGTTCCCTGCTCACCCAGATAGTAGGTGATCGCATCAAGTTCACTTTCAAAGTAGTAAGTCCAGACAGGGCCAGAGAACCTCGGCAAGGCACCCTCACACTTCGATCTCCTGAGTACTGGCTGTTCATCTTTGTCACTTAACCAACTTGACTCGGTCTCTTCGATGACAACTTGTGGAATGTGTTCAGCAGATAGACTCAGACTCAGCCTATCTTGACTCCTTGGCTACTTTTCTATCCCATTATCATATCAGGTCATATTACTCTTCTCTTCACTGTCAACATTGTCAACCACCTGCACATGAGGCTGATTCAATGTGGTTAATCCTGAGTCACTTAATACAGACTCAGAGCTTGCCTCAGTTAGGCTTTGAGTTACTTCTGGAACTTGTACCATGGGGACTCTGAAGTTCTTTGGTACTCACTTCAATCCCCTCTGTTCCTTTAGGGTAGCCACAAGACGGGGTTTAGATCAGTAGCAGGCGTTGCTACTTTCTCATCCTGACTTCTGACTCGCTGGATATGGGAGGTATACACCCAGTTTGGCAGTCCACTGTCCACCACACTTAACGGCTGTGTTGGTCACCAAAATTTCCTGGTAATCGTCTCTCCAACAGGGCTCCAGTCACAACTTTTGAATATGCTTTTAGATGAGGACCCAATCCCACAGACTGAGATCGTGGCACTGTCCTTGTTGAGGAAGGACACTGACAGCTTCAACCTGGTGAGAGACAGAATGCACCTCATTAGCCAGTCCTTTGCAGTAGTCAATAACTATATCATTGCGATATTCACAAGAACATTAGCATGCACAGCAGGCAATTTCATGGCCCTCTCCATGAGAATCTTGTAGGGAGACAGTCTTGTTTGCTGATAAGGAGTACTTTGGAGAATCATCAACACCAAAGTCAAAGCATTCAGCCACTTCAAAGAGATTCATACACACACAAACACTTTGGCCAGTCGAGACATCAGCTTCCCATTTATCTGTCCCATATTGCCAGTGCCTCAGGTCGGTAACTGCAGTGCAATCGCTGTTCCATCTGCAAAGCAACACACAGCATTTTCAGGACTTCATTGTTAAAATGAGTTCCTCGGTCTGACACCAGGAAATCCTGGAACCCGAACCTAGGTATTAGTTCATGCAACAGCAGTTTAAGCTATAGTGAGGCTATCATTCCTGCTAGTTGGGTACGCTTTAACGCAACAGGAGAAAATACACACTATAACCAGGACATATTTCAGCCTGTTACACATATGCATCTAAATAAAGTCCAACTGCATTCTATTGAGGGGAAGTCTTGATCCCCCTATGTGGCTCATGGTAACTGGAGTTCTTTTTCCTACATTTATCTTCTCGCAGACAACAGACCTGTGACACAGGTTCTCAGTGTAGGAAGCTGGTTCTGTATATACTAGACCAAAAAGGTACAGTGTGCACAGAGTCCAGTGGAACCCGAAAGGTAGGCAGCGGTAAAAGTAGATAGCACCTTACTTTCTATTTGTGGTAGTGTGGGCGAGCAGTTAGGCTGTATCAGAGGGTAGTGTTAAGCATTTGTTGTACCCACTCAATCAGCAAATTATGTCACACACTCAAAGACTGAACTCAGACCAATTTTGTTTGTATCAAAAATAATATTAAGTTATTTTATTTCTACAACCAAGCCCAGCCTGGCACAAGTAAGTGTAATAAATGCTTTGCTAAATATTATACAGTGTTTACAAGTGAATGCAAGTTCAAATGCAGTTTGATTGAAATACAGGTAATTCTAGGTATTGAAATACTGTACAGATTACTTTTTAGTTACTTTTTAGATTACTTTCTAGATTACTTTTTCTACTCAGTGTGATATGCCTAGATATCACACTGGGACAGTTTCTATAGAAATGGTAAGTAAAAACAGTTTTGCACAATTGTACTTTTTCAGGTTTCCATACAAATCAACTCCACACAAAACATTTTTCAGAGAAAAACAGTCAATAGGTCTATGGAGGGAAATGAAGTTAACGGTTACCAAGTAAGTACTTGGTCTTTGGTGTTGAGTTTCTGGGGTAAGAACAAGGGTTCCCCCAGGGTCAAGGATGCACTCTTGTTACACGCTCAGCTGAGGCCCAATGTTATACAATGGCAGATTGGGGGTCTCTGGTTGGTGGCTGCTTACGAGCAAACCACTGGGTTGTGGGAGCAAAGCACCTGGTGTTAGGCTCAGGGCAAAGGGGGATCCTGTTTAGCACAGGGGCAGCTGGGTGCCCGGTGCTGCTTTGGCGTCGGGTGCCGTGTTGATTGCAATGGGAACTCTCCGGTTTCAACAAAGACTGCAGGCACAGGGACGAAGACCTTCTGGAGGTGACCATTTGTTTGAGAGGTTAGTTGGGATGCCTGGGGATGCTGGGACACTGCCGGTTGGGCTACCCAAGGCCATGGGGCTTCGAGTGCAGGAATGTCTTTAGGTGTCAGGTTTCTCTTACCAGCTCCGGTGGCGGTCAGGGGGCGTCTCCAGAAAGAGGCTGCAGGCTTCGCTGGGAGTTTCGAGGCAGGTCAGAGATCACCAGATCTCGGGTCAGAATCGCCAGGAGACCTCCTCGTGGTGTTGGACCACTCGAACTCGGGCCGTGGGCGACGGGTGCAGAGTAGTGCAGACTCATGGATTTGGCCAGAGCCAGAGCCTGTTGGTGAACAAATCCGGGGTTCACGGGAGACAAAGTCTTTTCTTTGGAAGGTAGGGCAGGTCCAAAGGGTTCTTGAGGTTACTGGGTGCAAGACACACCGGAGTTTCGCTTCTGCAGGTTCGAGGTGGGGACAGGCCGGTAGGGTTGGGGCCAAGTCAGTGGGCGTCCTCCTCTTCTTAGCTTCGGCACGGCTGTTCTGTCCTTCTTCTTCTTTTCTTCTTCTTGTTGCTTGTCTAAGGAGGCAAGGTTTGGGGGTGCCCCTAAATACAAGATTTAGGGGTCATTACAGGTAAGTAAAAGGTTGGGACCAATGGGTCCCTTCCTTGGGGTGGGTACACCCCCTATTATGCCACCCTCCAGTGGAAGGGGGGCATATGCCTCACTCTGGTTGGCTGGGTCCTCCCATCTGCAAGATAGCGGGGACTGAGAGTTGTGCTTCCCCTCGCCTCCCCCACCTGAGGGGTGGGATTGGCAAAGGTGGGCACACCTCTCTTTCTCACTTGGTTTTCCTGCCAATTCTCCTGCCCAAAGTGGGGTCCAGAACCGTTGGGGACCAGTTGCTGGAATCAGCAAAAGGCCTGGGGAAGCTCACAGAGGCGAAAAACCTTTGAAGCTTCCCCTTCGTGGACCCTGCCCATCCTGTGGGAGGAATCTAGGCACATCGTCCCAGGATGTGCATTGTTTCAGGCCCCGAGAGTAGAAGGCAGTCGACCCAGGGGTCCAGAAACATGTCTGGTGGTGGCAGCTGGGGAGCAGCCACTCAGCCTGGCCACTAGTGTTAGGTCATTTTTCAGGGAGCATCTCTAAGATGCCCTCTGTTTGCATTTTTCATTAAATCCCACACTGGCATCAGTGTTGGTTAAATGTGCTGATACTAAACTTCTCAGTTTTCAGTAAAGCCATTAGGGTACTGTGGAGTTCGTAATGACAAACTCCCAGCACCGTATGCCCTTAATGGCATTACTGCACTTACAATTTCTAAGAATTGGCTTAGACCTGTACCCTCACCACTGGTAGAGTGCACCCAGCTAGAGGGGTGGCTGATCTATGCCAGGGCAGTGGGTTGTAGGCATGGCACACAGGGATGTGTGCCATGTCGACTTTTCACTTTGTTTCATCACCAAAACACGCAGCCTGCAAAGGCAGTGTGGGTGTATAAAGGTACAGGGCCTCTAAGGGTGGCACAATAAGTGCTGCAGCCCTTAGAGGCCTTCTCTGGTCACAGTGCCCTGGGTACCTGTGGCACCATTTACCAGGGGCTGACCTGTGGCCAGAGATTGCCAATTGTTTTTTTTTTTTTATGAAGTTTTAGGGAAAGAACATAGGCCCTGGGTACCTGTTTGGCAGGAGCAGAGGGCACACTCAGTCAAAGTACATCAGCAATTCAGCAACAATTGGGAGCAACCATGCAAAAAGGGGGCACTTTCTTACACTCAGCAATTATCCTGATGATACCAAGAAATTTAAGTCAGTCTCATTCTCAGGTTGATTTGAATATTCCTCTTTGAATGCAGAGGGCCCATTAGCGCAGTAACAGGTATTGCATATCAATTTCCGCTCCTGTGTGCTGCTCATTTAACCGCATCTGCAATGCCTCAAGCAAGCTCTTGACATAGTACCTATTTCTTATGGGAGATCCAGATAAATCCCCTTTGTGGCCACAACTGTCCAAAGTCATGAACAACACCAAAGCCATATTGGCTGCCAGTAAAAATGGTAACTTTCAACTGATCAGAGACGTAGCATGATCTAGTAGGAGCGAACAATTCTTGGGCAAAATTTTCACAGTGGAGCTAGGAGCCTTCCACTAAGACTTGAAATGTGCAAATAGCATAAGCAGCTCTCAAATTTCCCTTATCAGCTATTAAGCATGAGCGGTCTCAAAGCAATACAAAATCGGACTGTTAGAGGGGTTTAGTACCAGGTGTTGGCTTGGTGACATTGAAACAGTCATGCTCAATCTCCCCCAACTCAGTTTCAACTTCAGGTGGGGGGGGGCAATGTAGCAGGATTCAGGCTTCAGCACCTCTTTAAAGTAATATTTTCAGTAGCAAGTATAATTTGTTCTTAATGGGTAAGTCTACTTTTATCAGAAGCTGTGTTTTTGTATGAGTAAGCAATATTTCTACAGAGTGAGGGTCCATCACGGTAAGAGGATAGCCCATACCTTTTATGTCCACAAACACGCTGGTTCAAAGTATTAACGACACACTGGACACATGGAATACTCTTTCTCCCACTCGTGAGATTACCGAGCCACTTTATTCAAAACTGCCGCGCCCCCTACGCCATAGCTGTGACTACAGACCTATTCTCAGAGGGGGAGGTTCCATAAACACCCCTCGGGCTACGGGAGCAATGGTATGCCCCATCAATAACACATCACAATACCTACAGTCTCACTCTGCTCGATGCTGACACTTATGGCTGCTAGTACTTAAAGGCAGCCAGGGAGTTCTGCAGCTATGGAATCAAGTACAACAGAAAAATAGGGCGCAGATCTTCGAGAATCACCACGCACTTGAGTAAACATTGAGAGAACACAGTCCTCCCTCTCACTGCAGAACAGTACAAATTCTTTGCTGTAATCTGGCATTCCCAGAGCCAGGGTGCGGAAGATATTTTCTCTGAACTCTAGGAAGTCATTCATGTTGTTGTTGTCCCATGGAATCGGATCAGACATATCTCTGATTGTCAACCTCTGTATAGGTTTGACCGCTAGGGAAAAGCTGGGTGAGTTGATGACAGTAACCCACCATTTCCAGAAACATCCTGACCTCTCTCTGTGTAGAGGAGGGTTCATTTTCACAATGGCAGATATTCTCTCCTGTGACACGTTCATTGCTCCCTTCTCAATGTGATGTCCTAGGTACAGCACTTCTTTCTGACAGTGTTGTAATATACTCAGGGATACCTTGTGTCTGTTCTCAGCCAAGTGATTTAAGAGGGCAATGTTGTGTTGTCTGCAAGCTTCTTGCGACATCAATGCTATCAGTAGATCATCGATGTATTGCAAAAGGACTTAGTTACATAGCAAATTCTCCAGATTCCTTTTCAAGATCTTATTAAAGAATGATGAACTTGCCATATACCCTTGTGCAACTCAGCACCATGCCAAAATTCTACTTTGGACTGAAAGTCGAAGAGAAACTGTCTCTCTTCGTGCAGTGGGATGGAAAAGAACACTTGGCACAGATCAATTACTGCGAACCATTCAGCTTCCCAAGATATCTGGAACAAAATTGCTGTAGGATTCAGTACCACAGGACAACAAGGACCAATTATGTTATTAATCTGTCCTAGGTCCTCTACAATGCGGTACTTACCGCTAAGTTTTTGGAGACCCATAATAGGGGGAATTACAAGGACTCCTCATAATGTCCTTCAATATGCCTTGCTGTATCATAGACTCAATCACTGGGGCAATTCCAGCTATTGTTTTTGGTGTGAGGTTATGCTTTGGCATTTGAGGATATTCAGCATTAGGTTTGACAGTAATTTGGACAGGTTCTATACTTTTGATAACTCTAATATGTTTGCTCCAAAAATTCCAGACTTCAGGTTTCACAGTGTCTTTCAAATCAGATGGCAAATCTTCTTCAGTCGTCAGAGGAAACAAACCAACAGCTAATCCACATCATGTGTTTGAAACTCAACATCATCCGGTGTAGAGTATATGCAATTTAACTTGCATAAAAGATCATGTCCTAACAAATTGACTGGACTAAAATTACATATCATATATTGATAATCTTCTTCAAAGTAACCCATCTTAACTGGGACCTTCTCTGACACGGAATTAGCGATCTGTTTATTTGCAAAGACTACAATTTGGATTTGTTTTCTCGAGAAGGGTAGGTTTGGGACTTTCGCTGTTCAATTAGTGGAACGGGTAATGCCGCTATCTATTAAAAAGGACACGGAGTGGCCATTCATCTCACCTTCTACAAGTGAACCTCTCTGATCTTTCTCCAAGACTGCGCCAAGTATGCAATCGCCCTCCCCTTTCAGGGACCATTATTGAGATAGATCAGAACCGTAACCTTCAGAGGCATCAAACACTGGAAACTGCTGAAAAGTGGTTTGATTTGCGAAAGATTCTGATTCACTCTCGGAACCTGGTTCACATTGAACCTTGGATTTCCCATATTCTGGTTGAAGATCAGTAATTGAAGAACCTGCATTACTGGTGCTTGAGGCATGTTAGGATTCTGGGATGTCTTCATGGGCATATTTTGCATCTGCATAGGATTTGTGCCTTGCATTTGACCATTACCAGGCATTCAATTTGGATTAAATTGACACTGTCACTTCCAATGACTCACGTTATTGCAATAATGACATGGATTCAACTGCTTCAGCATTGTCACATCTGTGGCTGTACTTGAATTAATTGGAACACCACTTTCTCTACCTTGAGAACACCACTTCCACCCTGCATCATCTGTCCTCCACCTTGGTATCCAACACCTTGCATTCCACAAACACTTCCCACATACAGGCCATTCTGAAATCCCATCTCTGCCAGCTTAGTCTAAGCAAACATAAACTTTACGTTAAGCCTTTTTTGTTTCATTTCCTGTTCATCACGACAATAATTTGCATTTCAAAGAATCTCGTCCAAAGACTTACTTTGCCGACAAATCACAATCTGTTACATATGCAGGCTAATATCCGGATGCAACCAGAGAACAAACTGACACACAATTGCTCATATCACCCCTACTGGTTATCAACACTGCTACGTTGTCTGGACACCTTTAACAGACACTCATAGTAAACATGCAAGGACTCCTTAGCCTCTTGACTAGTTTAATTAATTTTCAACCAATCAATCTTCTTTTGTGGGACCCTTCCTTTAAAAAAATAATCACCTGATTTTACATTTTGACACCTTACACTCAGCCCACAAATCACTAGGAACCACTATGTCAAAAAAGCTGACAAAATCCTCCCACAATACTTTCAAGATTTTCACATATTGATCAACCTGAGTGTACCACAAATTGAGACTCTCCCTCAATTTAGAGAACTGATTGGTAAATGTAGCGAGATCACCTTAACTCCTGGCCACATGCACATATCCCCCTCCATTTACCTACCTCAAAGGGTAAGTCTTAGTTGTACCTCGATTGGGTGGTGCTGAGATATTTTTCTCATTCCTCAGCCTCTTCCTTTCCTTTCTTTTTGCCCGCTTTCCTGTCCCGTCTGTACCTTAATTTATCTAGGCTACTCCCATTCTGTATGAAACCAAATTATCCCTTAAAATGTAACTTCGTCCCAGAGGTCCTCATACTCACAATTGCTTGATCATCTAATTTAGCTCGAAAGCTCCTTTACCTAAAGAAAGGTCCATTTCTGTTAATATGTCGGGTGCTTAAGCGGACAGCCAATAATCTCTTTGCTCAAAAATATAAGTACATTCTCCTGATTCTGGTCCACAAAACTGGTCCACATGGCTGAGGTCTAGACTTCTCCTAATAAGCTCCTCTAACTCTAGCTTGAGTCTGGAAATGTCTGACAATGTCTAAAAGTCTCAAACTGTGACTAGACCTCTGGTTAGCTTTCAACTACCTCGGTCCCTCCACTGTTTGTGTAGTGGGTGCAATAGTATTGGCAGGCATTCCAACAGCTGCTCTAGAAACTATAGGCATTGGTGCCACAGTTATTGGGCAGTTACAGCAGGAACAGTCAATGTCTCGATCGTTATAATAGGAGATGTCACTCCAGGGACGGGTACAACTGGGAAAGTAGTAACTGGAACAGCTGTTGGTAATGGAATAGTCACAAATGGGGCTGTCAGGGAAGGTCCTCCTGTCTGATGTACATTTTGGTCATCTGGAGCAGTAGCACTATTACCACTGCCAGCAGCACCACCATCACCCTCAGGCTAGACTATATTATAAGGCAGCAGTCAAAAGGATAATAAGTGCTCCAGGAAATCATCAATGAAATTGCTACTGGTATCTACCTTAGCCTGCGTCTCATCATCTTTTTCTCCCTGGTCTTTCTTCTTTTAGATTTCTCATTCATCAGTACCGGGTACAACTTAGCTTCCTCCACATTTGCTGTTCCGCATCCCATTTAGCATCTGCCAAACTGCAATTTTGCAGTATTCTGGTAGTTTTCTTTGCTCTTTGCATGGGCAGCACACTCCCAAGCATTCAAAGCTTCATATTGTGCTGGACTGGTTTGGGGTTTTAACTGACTTGAATCAACACCTCGCAGCTGCTCTCGCTCCTTTACAATTTCTCACATGCAACAAGACTTTTACAAAAACGCGAAAGCAAGCACAACCAACTCTTGTCTGCTTACTAAAATAATTCAAAGTAAATCTAAATTGTGCAGCTGATGGTACCTCAGGGACAGACACAAAAACCCTAACAGACAAGTTAAACAACAATATACTTCTTATCTATCCCAGTACTTTGGACTGCAACGAGTCCAACAACTCCAAATGCTCAACTTTATGTGTGTATGCATTCATGCATTTAGACCCAAGAACATCGCTATAACACATAACACACAATCTTGAAACACATCAACGAAAGCTTGACTAAGACAAATTGCGACAAGCAACACTATTTATAGGACAGCCACTGCCTTCATAACCACCATAACCACCAAAACACCGCTGATATTCCAAATTGGGCCATGAATTGTGGGGGCATAAACTGGACCTAGCATGCTCCCGAACTTTTCTAGAGTATTTTTTGCTCCCTGCACCTCAGTGACACACCAACCTCATTGCTACCACTTGATAGACTGGGGATTCTTGAATCTGAATCTCTTGGTGAAGTCATCAAACAGAATCCTCCACTGGTTGTATGGACTTTTGATTGACAACCTGAAGTGTAAGAAAGGAGCTATCATTTGCAATGCATGTCGAGTATAGTGAAACCAATGTGGCTTCACAAAAATGACAGAGAAGATGGTGTGCATACCTTAAGAGTTTTATTAACAATTTAATATATTTTACAGATTAAATCAATCAGCAGGATTGAAAAAAATATATCATAAGTTCATGCCTGTTGGAAAATGGCCCTCTCTGCAGGGCCGCACCCTACCCTTTTGCCTTCCGCCTCCACTTTTTCTGACTTCTTTCTTTGCTGGCCTTACAACTCTGAGCACTTTATCACTGCTAACCAGTGCTAAAGTGCATGTGCTCTCTCCTCTAAACATGTAACATTGGCTCATACCCAATTGGTATATTTAATTTAATTATAAGTCCCTGGTAAAGTGCACTACATATGCCCAGGGCCTGTAAATTAAATGATAATAGTGGGTCCGCAGCACTCATTGTGCCACCCACTTAAGTAGCTCCTTAACCATGTCTCAGACCTGACATTGCAGAGCCAATATGTGCAGTTCACACTGCCATTTGGACCTAGCATGATAAACCCCTTGCCAGGCATAAACCTTCCCATTTTATACATATACGTCACCCCTAAGGTAGGCCCTGGGTAACTCAGGGCAGGCTGCAGTGTCTTTAACAGGCAGGACATGTACTTTTAAGTTTTACATGCCCTGCTAGTGAACAACTCCTAAATTCATTTTTTCACTACTGCAAGGCCTATCTCCCCCATATACAGTAACAATGAGATTACCTTATTACCTCTTTTAAGTGTAATTTCCAATTGAAAGGTGATTGGACCCCAAGCTTGATGTCTCTGGGATCACAATTTAAAATCACAATTTATGGTGAAGTCTGATTTGAAACTGTATTTCTGAAAATGGTCCTTTTAGAAAGTTGGCATTTTCATACTTTAGCCATTTGGTATCTGCTGCCTGTCTCTGAATACACTTCTGGTGTGGGTGACAGATGGGCCTTGTGCATTCCCTCTAGAGAGCCACACACAATGGGAGATTAGGTTTGACTTGCTGGGCCTTAATGGGCAATTAACTGGCTTGATGGGGGCAGAGCTGGGCACTGCCTCACTTACACCTGAATAGGCTGTGTCCTGTGCCCACATAAAGAGCTGCATACACCCTCTGCAGTGAGTCTGGCACCAAAGCAGGAAGGGCAGAGACACTGTCCACTTCAAAGCTTTCCTTGAAGTCTCCCCCACTTCAAAGGCACAACAACGATATAAGTGCTGGACCTCTGACTCCATGACTTCAGTACACTTCTGGACCTGTGACCACTCTGCCAGGAAGAAGAACTGCTGCGATGCTCGAAGTACTTACGATCTGATAGATTGCTGCTTTGCTGGACTCTTGCCTTGCTGTGCCCTTCCCTTGCCGAACTGCTCTTCTGCATGTTGTTCTTCTTTCTGGGTGAGAAGGACTAGACCTGCATCACTTGACTCAAAGTGCATCCAAGGGTTTACCTCCTGTTCTAAGTCTCAGGGATATCAAAGACTTCAACTACCAGCATCTGCATCTTGACTCTAAAAGCTGTGAGTCTGCCCTGCCAAATTATGGCACCTCAGTCCTGCACCCTTGGAAGTGAGGCCTGAGGTGGCTTTACAGCCAGAAATCACACATCCGCATCGAAACTGGTGCATACTCGCCTTTGCATGAGTCTGAACCAGCGCATCCTTATTGTTGCGTGGAGCTGGCCCGGGGCAGCATCATCAGAACCAGTGTATCGCCTTCGGAATTGACTCATCATCTACTGGGGGAGCAGCAGCCATGCATCACATTCAGAACTAGCGTCTCGCACTTGGAACCGATGCATTACAGCAGTTGCATGGAAAAAATCGATGTATATCGTCCACTGCGTGGCTCGACACCGACGCATTGCTTCGGCTGCACCTCACATCTTCGTCGGCGACGACACAGCTCGGATCAAGTTACTTTAGTTCAGAGGGACCAAGTGGGACCCTGTATCGGGCCCGCACTCCATCGCGGCTGGCCTGAACATTTGACTTTTCCCCGGTCTAGCACAACCAGATAACCCATTTAAGTGCATGTTACATATATGCACTATTTTGCATTTTCTCTTTAAAAATTAATATCTCGACTTCTACTTGTTGGATTTTTTTTGTTTTGTTAATAAAATGATTCTCTATTGTTCTAAACTGGTGTTTAGTCTTGTGGTGTTTTCACTGTGATACTGGTTGAAGTGTTGCACAAATACTTTTTACATTGCCTCTTTAGTTAAGCCTGATTCCCCTGTGCCAATCTACCAGAGGGTGAGCACAGGATACCGTAGGGCGTATTGTGACTTACCCTGACTAGGATTGTGGTTCCTGCTTGGACAGGGTGCATACCTCTCCCAACCAGAAACTGAATTTCTAACAATACCTATTCAAATGATCATGCAATCTGAATCTATATACTATAAGAAAAAAATGCAAAATAGTGAAAGTGGTAAAGGGAAATTCTATGAGGTAGATGAAAAAGATTTAAGGTTCAATGGAAACAGTTTGACTATTCAACCATAAAGTTTAACACTCTGGGAATTGGAAATCAGCACAGTACAGAAAAAGTCTTGTATCAGCAGGAGTAATGACGGGGTCTGGTCTGCTATTCTAAGAAGCGCACAATTAAAGCATAAAAAAAGATTCTAGAAAGCTTCTCCTTATCATCTTCCGCCAACCAAACCAATCAAAAGACGGTGTTATCAGGCATCAGGTACACTCCCTAGTTTCAAAGTTCCAAACAAAGAAGCAATCATCTGGATGACCTTGGATGTAACATCAGTCTGGTCTGCCTTCCATGGTTTCTCCCACCGTCTCAGTCTCCATATCTAAGCACAAATTTTAATTAAAAAGATCAGTCCCCCCTCGTCTAACAAAATAAATAATACATCTATTCTAACTTAACAAGCACATTGAAAAGGCACTTGCAGAGGAGAGAAAACAAAACACTTGCAAAACATTTTTATAAATGCAAAATGTGCACTGAGGCCTACGTACGGGCTAGGCCAACAGTAGATTCAAAACAGATTCTAAATGAATACAGTTGACCTAAAAGATGACATCAAATACAATTTGAATAAAGCATATATTTTATCTTGTGATGAGTATATTTATTATAATTCAACTAAATATGTGGGTGGCTCTCATTAAATGAATCTATAGCTGCTTACTATAATTGATTAATAAAATTAACACAGCGTAATGTAGTTAAACACACATTAAGGGCCTCATTTACAAGCCGATTGCGCCACCAGTGCATCACTTTTTTTAATCCACCGGCGGTGCAGTGGGTTACTGCATTACTCTGCATGAAAGGGGCGTTACATGGAACCTGGCACATTCTTACAATATTTTGTAAAGCTGGGAATGCATCAGAATCCTATTCCTCCTCAGGGGAGTCATAGGAGTGACGCAACGATGAGAAATACTTTTATTTCTCCTCGTTGTTCCCTCTTTCTATGCATCCTGCATTAAGCAGCACGCATAGAAAGAGGAAAATGCCATCTATTATTGTTTTTGTGCAGGAAGGTGTACCTTCCTGCACAAAAATAACCATCCCCGCACCCTTGCAACATTGCAACCAATTGTGCGCCAGCGTTGAGGAAAGCACACAGATGCGTGTATTGTTGTTAATACGACGCACCCTGTGCTTTAAAAATGATGCAGCTAGGCGCAGCAAAATGGCTTGCGGTGCCGCACTGCGTCATTTTGTAGTAAATAAGGCCTTAAGTATATAAGTTGCATATAAAGAACTGGGCACTAAATTACACTGCTCCATAACCAATATAGATGTGAGTTTACAGCACAAGCTTAAATGTGCTCCATTTATAGTGGCTCCAGTTATGAAGACATATATGCTAATATTTACAGAGGCGAGCAGCTCATAATCAGCCAGAAACTACCTACCAAGATGTTAGTGAATGCTAAAAGGAGGATAATAAGTTTGTCAGGTCATTTCATAAAATGCATATTTTGCAAGCTACAGTGAAAAAATAGAACTCGTTTTATTTAGGACACACAGACGAGTATTATTCCACTCTTTTCCCACTCTTTATTGTAACAGGCGAGCCATGCCTCACTTTCTAGTTGATAATGTCATCTCTCTCTTACATCTCCTCTATTAATAGTTCCTGAGCCAAACTAGGACATAACTGACTTGATCTGATGAGAAGCTGCAATGTTATTGCTGGATGTGAAATGCTTGTTATTTTTTTACTTTCTTGATAACACAATCTTGTCTTCTCACAACAAAAAACGAGGACTGACTAGCTCTAGTTAGTGGTCTTTTGGTAGTGTGTGATATTATTACTGATTTCTTCTGTTTGTTAAATGGTTATTTAGTTTCTGAGGGCTTCTGTAAAAAAGGCTTTTTTATTATTGCTAAACTGATCATGAAAATAAATACTACAGTATTGCAAATATAAGTCCAGCCTCTGTGTCTTTAATAAAATCAGTACTTTCCTTCACACTGTCTTTAAAAATATGCACTCCATTTTGCCCTTGACCCAAAGTAAGAAAAAAGTAGCTAAATTTAGAAGACTAGGGTCCAGATGTACTAACATTAGGAAATCGATATTCCTAATGTATGAAATTCCTGAGTTTCATTAGAGATTTCGAATGGATCGCAAATAGACCTACCTCATGCATATTACTGAGGCAGGTCACAATTTGTGACCCATTAGAAATTGATGCCATCACAGGGTTGGATGCCTGCTGAGGTCAGCAGGACACCCCCTCTGGGATGTGATTAAAAAGAAAAATGAAATTTTGCAGTTTCATTTTATAGGAGTAGGCAGTGGTCTGTGTGACCAGTGCCTGCTCTTAAAAAATATTTGTTTTCCTCTCTTAAATAGGAAGGGGTCACCTTGGAACCCCTTCCCATTTGCAAACGGGTTACCACTTTCTTCAAGAAGTCGGTAAAATATGAATGTTTTGCTACTGTAATTCGGTTGCAAAACATTCATACATACCACTCAGGTTCGGTATTTGGAGGAGACGCCCTAAAGACGCCCCTTCTAAATACCGAATCTCAAACACAAATTGCGATTCAGTAACGTGTTATCAAATCACAATTTGTGTTATGTACATATGTAAAAGCATTTTTGTGGTCGGAAACAGCCCGATTGGTTGTTTCCGACCACAAAAATGCTTCATAAATGTTGTGGCCCTACATTCCATCAGGTCAAACATTTTTATTGAAATTTTAATTGTTTTAACAAGATTAAAAATTTCAATTTTAGCATGATCTAATTAACTTATACATTTGTATTTTCCATTTTGTTTTGAAGGACATTATTCGTCGATATCATAATGTGATGTTTGCAAGAGTCGACATTGACGAAGTGAAGGTGAGGTATTTAAGGATATTCCCATCTTATTTTCAGCTGTGAATATTTACCACTAGGTTGAATGACACATGATGAAATGCATCTGCTGTTCAAGGTATCACAAATGAAATAGTTCACAGTGGAATTGAATGTGTCAAGGATTTTTTTTGCATTAACCTTAAGTGAAAAAGGGAACCCCAAACATAAAGCAATGGACTGGGGGTAACTTCTCACAAAGTATGGCAGAAAAAGTCAATTTAGTTTGTGAAGTGGGATCTAATTTGATCACATTACTTTTTATTCATCACTTCCAATAGTTTTAGACATATGATTTCACAAAATCTTTCAACACAAATTGTTTTATAATATTTCATCCTGTTTTAAATCTCTGTAAAATTAAACTTCTTTGTAATATATATGAATGCACTCCTATCACTTAGTTGTCAACAAAAAATAAAAAATTATTTAATTTATTTCCCTATATCTTAAAACTATATAAAATCACTTGTACATATAATGTGTAGGAACACAGCTTCTATGTATTATATTTAAATATATTCCTATTCCCTAGTTGAAATCTAGGAGATTGGAATATATTTTGACATAACGCAAATGTTAGAAAACAAGTATCTATTGTAAAAATCCATACAATTACTATTGTCAATGAAATATCTTTCGATTATTTTCTCAATCCTTTTATACATTTGGTAGTAGAATTGGGCAGTATCTAACTTGTGTTTCTTTCTTTGGACTTTTCCAAACCTGCACTTTTTTATAAGCATTATAACTAAACAAATTTGAAATTCCTAAACAAAAAAGGGGTAAGGGGGTGCAGAAGAAAAATAATATACAGAAGCTGAAAAAAAGCTTTTGAATTAATTTGTTACATGTTGGTCTACGGCCTATGTGAGGGGACTGTGTCCCTAGGCAGGCTTGTATGTACGGCCTAGTAATACAAGCACTCCCACAGTCCCAGATTTGATGTCTAGGTATCTTAATGTTGCTGCACAACTACGATTCCACCCAACATATTTCATTATATTATTTAGAGAAGTGATCATTATTAGGCTTGGAAAGTATGTACAATCATACCAATGGTAAAATATCTAATATGTAAAGATTATACATGTCATTAAACAACGTACTCGAGGTCATACTCAAAGAAGTAATAGCTGCAAATTTGAAGAAAGTATATGTGAATTAATCAACTATATGTGTGCCAAGGTAAACATAATATGATTTGGTTCCTCTGAATGTTAAAAAGACATTAATCTAATGGGGGTAATAATAAAAAAACTGACGATTAGGATCTGTTGAAAATAACTACTCTAATACATTAAAATATTTAGTAAATTAAAATGTATAAACACACACACACGTATATATTAGCTACTGGGGGTTGCCAGTAGGTAGTAATACTTAGGACCAATGTTTCCCATAGACAAAGTTTTTTTTGTTTCGCAAATAACTTTAGTACCGTTTGATGAATCTTCACCAAATGTTCGCAACTAGTTTGCCACTCACTTCAGCTACTGTTTGCTAAGTTTTGGGGTGATTCGTCAAGCGGGGGCCGAGATAAACAGAGACTTCCAAAACGCTTTTTCCCTATTCTATGTCTATGGGTATCTTGCAATCGTTAGACACGATGACAGCCCGAACCCCAGACGGGATTACACCAAATTTGGCAGAAAGGTAGCTCTTGGTCCGGAAACAGCCCTTTTTGTGATTTGGTGTAAATCTGTTCAGTAGTTTTGGATTTATTAAAGGAAAAATAAATTTGTATATCAAGGAACGTGATTCTTCCGCTGATCCAACAGATCTCATGCTGAGATCTTTTTGGCTGGCAACACATAAACCAGGAAGTGTTGCCAGCCATTTTTGGGCTCAGACTCAGTGGAGTCCCCACAATTTGTTTTAAAAAAAAGAGATGGGGCAAGGTTGGGATCCCCTAATCCCCTAGGCCTGGTGGTGGGGTAACACAGGGACCGCGCCAGGGCCAAAAATATTTTTTTTAGAAGGTTTGCTGCAAAATTGTAGCAGATCCATGAATCTCAGGATTTTCTTGTTTTTTTAACAAGTACAGGCTCCAGTACTTTTTTTTTACTTCATCCCGCAGGTGGGCTAGGTCCCTGGGGCAAAATTAAATTGGTATATTGGGGAGGGGGCACACGTCTCCTGGTGAGAGCAAAGTCCATGGTTCTCCCTTTAAATTACTATGAGTATACAACTGTGCATAATTACCTAGAAGCTCACCCATTTGGCCCTGCCCTTTCCACCTTAGTATTATGCAAAGGTGTTCCTGCCTTTTGCCTGGATGATGGACAGCTTACCAAAATGACCCTCGATCGTGTGTCCTTCCAATTGTGGTGGCGCGTTCTTGATGCCGAGGAATATGAGGATATCTCGACCAAACAAAGGAGCACTTAATATAGTTAAGAGGTAGTACCCTTGTTTGGTGGCGATTTACCTCTTTGTAGTCTTGGTCTCTTCTCTATACGAGGATTCACATTATCACAGATTTATGGAAGAAGGCACTCGTGGAACAATCACATTACCGAATTTAAACACGCACAAGGTCACTGGAGACATTTCTTCATGGTCCATTACGCAGCTGTAGTGTAGAATATGCACCAGACATTCATTCAACAAGGTAGCACTTACTAATTAACCATTAGGGTAGACATTCTGTGCAACACTGTGGACTAGTCTTGGATAAACAGGCAGGTGAGGTTCAGTTCTGGCCCGATGCTCATTTCACAGAAATTAAACCTCAATGGGACGTACTTGCAAATATAAACATAGCAGGTGCCCTAGTTGCAGCTCCACTTCTATAAAGGACAAATTATCCTAGCTTCTTGGGCTTGGTCAAAGCAAAGCAAGTATGTTTTTTCTCGGCAATTCTGAGAAATAGGATTGATGAGAAAACTGCATGGCTGGGGCGCGAGTTATAGTTACCTTAGGGTATGAGTTATAGTTACTTGAGATAACTCTAACTAGAACTGCTGAATTTCTATGGTTTTGTGTGTTTGAAATGTGAACCTAACTATAACGTCCCTGTAACCTTTGTTATTTTTTTGTGAATTTAAAAGGTTTTAAATTGTATTTCCTAACTATAAAGTTCTTGTAAACTTAGTTTTTACCTGTGAAATATATATATAACTATATGCAAAAAATGCCTCTGTCCAGTTAGAGAAAGTCGGCACTCGAATTTCTGGGATAATCCATTTATTCAAAGACAGCTCTTATAAAAAACTGAACGCGTTTCGACTGTTAACACAGCCTTTGTCAACCATAAAGTGCATCAAAGGTTTTCCCTCGTTTACACTTCATGTAGAGTTTAAAATGTTACGTTGTTACTAAACATTTCACCTAGGTATAACGTTACTTTAAGCTTTGTTCTTTACAGTGAATTTCCAGGGTTTAATGTAAAGTAATATTTTGTTACCATACTTAATGGCAACTCCCCTACCTTGCTTCCCACCCCCCCGCAGGCAGCCAACCCACGCTGCCTCAGCCTTTAGATATGCGCATCAGTTGGTTGCCACAGGGCCTGGCCAGAGGCATGCAGCCCCCGCCCCAAGCCTTAATAGGCCGGGGATCCCCATCTCCTAGAGCCAAATTGCAGAAAAAAGGGGAGAGGGGCCGTTCAGCCCCCAACCATTATCATGCCCCAGGAGGGGGGACCATGTGAACCCCATCCCCCATAGCCACATGACATTATATAGGGGAGGGGGCCATGTGGCCCTCCTAACTGAGCCTTCATGGGCAGTACCTTATTTAAAAATGGGGTACCTATCAAGTACCACTTTGGGGAATGAGGAGGGAGCCCCAGGTCACTGCAGCCCCAGCCGGCTCCCTACATGATATGGGAGCCAGCATTGCGCCCACCCGGAGGGAGCAGCTATTTTTTGCAGGCTCCCTCTGGGTTTTTGTATGCTCCCTCTTGGTGGAAGCATGTTTAATTTCTGAGGTTTTATTAATTGTATTTCCTAACTATAATGTCCCTGTAACCTTTGTTTTTTCAGTGAATTTCTAGGTCTTATTTAACCGCAAGTAAGATGCCCATCACAATGCACGGTGGGGGGCTTGGACACAGGGCCTGGCAATATAATGTCCCTACCCAAGCTTGCTGATCCTGCCCCTCTCCTCTTTGCCATCCATTGTCCAAGTCCATCCTCCTGCATCCTTATTACAGTTGTGTGTGGCAGTTGTTTTGCCACTGCCCTTCCTGCCTGCCCCCAACTGTTAGCTTGCTGTCCTATCTAACTCCTCCCTTCTCTCTTTTGTCCGAGTCCATGTACCACCTCCTCCCTCCTGCCTTGCATTGTCCAATGTGCTGCCACCCGCCCTCCATTTAGCCTGGTGTCCCTGCCTATGCCTTCTGCCCTCCTTTGCCCAATTCTATGCCCCATCATTGCCCTCCTGTTTATCCTCTGTGCTTAGCTTGCTGCCCTACTCTCCATTACCCTGCCCTCAGATGTCTGTGTACATTCCCCTGCTCCCTCATTTTTGCCCACCATCTTCCGCGGACTTGCAACTGCCCCTCTTATGTACTCTTGTGTGTTCTGTTGAGCTGCCACTGCCACTTCCCCTCCCACCTGCTCAGCATGGTTAGATGGCTGATGACTGTCTCTGATACCTCCACCCTGCCTGTCCAAGTTCCATGCTCCAATCCATTTTGCTGCCACTCTCTTCTGCCTTCAATGCTCTGTTGTGCTGAAACTGCTCCTTCAGCCTGCCCTGTGTGGTCTGTTGTGAAGCTCTGTCCACTGTCCTCTTTTGTCTGCATCCAGTCCCTACCCCTCCCTTCTGTCCTCCATGATCCTTTGTGCCTGCCCCTCCCTCTTGCCCAATATCGCTGTTGTGTTGCCACTGACCCTCCCGCTTGATATGTATAGTTTTCTGTGCTGCCACCGCCCCTCCCACCTGCCCTGTGTGGTCAGCTTGCTGCCCCTGTCCCCCTCCCACCTTCCCTCTGTTGTCTGTGTGTATGCCGTATAGTCTCACTGTTGCCTTCCATTGTGTGTTGTGCTTCCAGTGCCCATACCGGCTGCCGTCCATGGTCAGCTTGCTGCTCCTGCCCAGCCCCCTAGCCCCCTATCCCCCGGCCCTCAGTTTTCCATGTGCAGACCCCTATCCCTTCCCTCCTGCCTTGTCTGGTCCATTGTCATGCCCCTGCCCCTCCCTCCTGCCCTTCACGGTCAGTTATGCTGCAAATGTCCACTCTATTTGTCCGGTATGGTCAGCTTGCTGCCTTTGCTTCACTGTTGTCCATGTGAATGGCCCTGTCCCCTACCTATTGCTGTCCCTGGTCCATTGTTCTGTGCTGCCATCCTACTTGCCCTGTATGGTATATTTTGCTGCTGCAACCCCTCACGCCTGCCCTGTAAGGTCCATTTGTTGCCCCTGCCATCTTCCTCCTTCCCTCTGTTATCCAAAGCCATGTCCCTACCCTATTCCTCCTGCCCTCCATGATCCAATGTACCTTACTTGCCAACATTTTAAACTTGGTAAGCAGCAGATATTGAAAAAAGAACCCTGGGTACTTGATTTTCCCAATTGATAAAGAGGAGATTTTAGGCAAGTGACAGATAAAATAATGCCCTTTTGGGCTTAAAGATATCGGAAGTCTCCTGCCTGAGTCGGGTCTGTTGGCATGTATGGTTGTATTGCGACTGCCTCATCCATCTGCACTCAATGGTCTTTTATATTGCCACAGCCTCTCTTGCCTGTCCTGCATGTTTGGTTTGCTTCCTCTGCCCCCTTTTCCCCTGACCTCCATGGTCCGTTGTGCTGCCACTGCCCCTTCCGCCTGCCCAGCATAATCAGCTTGTTGCCTCTACACCCTCCTCCATGAGAGGGTCTTATTCTCAAAGAAATTATGGTAGCTTCTTTAAACAAATAAAATGAGGACATATTTTCCGAGTTCTCAAATAGTGACAAAGCACTTTTAAATAATTTGCTATCTTTATGTTCTTTATCCAAATAATCACTTGAATATATGTTACTCTTAAGGGAGAAGATGTGGCGTTAAGACCAGAGCAGCAGACTTTGCAACTGGGGAACCAGGTTTGAGTTTCGTGTCAGCTCAAGATCCTGTGATTCTGGGCAAATTACTTAATATCCCCATGCCTAAAGCCAAAATAAATGTGTCCTTGTGCTATATAAAAGTGCAAAAAAACAAACGCATCTAGGGCCCGATTATGATGGCTGTTGGACTGCAACCGACAAGCCGTCAGTAATGGTCAGACCTCCATCCGCTGCTGTGGTCCTACCAATGCATTACAATGCATTTGGTCAGAGGCAGCATGCAAAGGGACTGTTAGATGTTTTCCAATGGGCTCAAGGAGCCCGTAGGGGCATTGGACACACCTCATTATCCCTTAATGACGGCGGCTCCGCTATCGGGATTATGATGTCGATTTCCGACAGCCTTTCCATGTCCGCATTTCCGACATGTAAAGGCTGTCAGAAAGCGTAATTGTGGGACTCCTTCTTCCCTCCTGACTCTTCGCATTGTGGCCTGAGGGGGCACCATAGCTCCTACACATCCCTGCACCATGTCGCAGGCATCTTGAGGTGCCTGCTACACGCGCAGGGATGTTTGAAGCCATCCATTTTTTAATGGAAGCTTGTGCTGCGGGCCTTTTCTGTCCACCGCACAAGTTTGCATGGAAAAATGTATGTTTCCAACTTGGCAGTCGCATCCAAATAGTGAGGCCAGAACCACTGAACTTAGGTCGGGTGGTTCCCAAACCAAAACGGCGTTGGGCCGACGTGAGTCTGCCCAGCATCATAATTAGCTCTTTAGTGTTTTGTACACTTCTGTCATTGGGCTATATTTGGGTGATATTTGTGCTTTATTTGGGCTCTTTTGTCTCTGGTGGCCATCTTGGGAATCAAATTTGTTATGAACCTCCCTAATTTCCTCATTTTACGCAGTATCCTCAGTAGAAAATGCCTTCAGTTTTCCACTTCGATTCCAACAAGATTGCGGTCAGATGTAACACACTTTTGGCACAAATTTGGAATGTTAGCACTCTAGCTTTTCATTAGAACACTGTAGTAAAGCTGCTGATCACCAGGGAGTTAACTGACAGTCTGCTGCTGGTGTTGAAAGTGCATGTTTCAGTCTGCATGTTATAATGTGTTATTGAACTGGAATGAGAAGATAGTAGAGACCTCACTTAATTTTAAATTAAATGTTTTAAGTTTTAACAGTTTGGTTTAGTCAAGAAGGCTTTAGGTGGGCCATATTTTGTCATAAGTAAAACTGTCAGCGCTCTAGTCGTTCTATAGAACACTCCGAAAGGCTGTAGTGGAACACAATGGAATCAAATGAAAGGCTGCTTCTGTTGGAAGTACATGATTTACTGAGAATGTAAGACTGCATTCTCATATGTTTGAGAAAGGTAGTGTTAAGTTACCGAACATAAGTTCTCATTTTAGCTTCTGGAGCACCTTCCATACTCTCTGTGAGAAAATCATAAGAAAACTTTTTTTTCTCAAACATGATTGATGCAATCCCAGCAGAAGGCTTTTTCATAGGGTAAAATCACCTTAGAACACACCACAATCCCGAACATTAGTATGGTACCATCAACAAATGATTTATGTTGTAACTAAAATCTGTTATCACCCTTTATATGTTCTCCTTTTTGTGACCCTCAAACCTTCAATTCTCTGCAATGTATTACAATGGGATGATATCACATTTATTGGTTCCAAGATGGCTGCCAATACTTCCTGGATGAAGTGTTGGCATCCAATCAGATCCCACCATGAGATTTGTGCTTAGGCTGCACCCAGATATAAAATGTTAATTTCCTTTAATATCACAAAAACTACTGATTTACACCAAATAACAAAAAGCACACTTTCTGGACCAAATTTGGTGTAATTCCGTCCAGCATTTTTTTTGTTGTAGTCGTGGCTACAATCTCTATGGGAATTAACACAGGAAATGCACTTTTTTATCCCTTGCCTCCTATTTCGAAGCCTCCATGACGGATCACCCTGAAACTTTCTTTCCAAGCGCAACTAGAATCAGCTGAGCACCTTTTTTGAAAATGTTGTGATGATTCATCAAACTCCACCAAAGATATAGGCAAGTCCAAAAACTTTTTTCCCATGGAACCAGTAGATAGTTTTAGTTATAGTTAGGACCATGTTTCCATACGAAAAGCATTTTTTGACTTGCGTACATCTTTGGCACTGGTTGACAAATTTTCACTAAATCTTCCCAAAAAAGTGTGCCGGTGATTTTTGTTGGGCATTGAGATTTTCGTGACGATCCGTCAATGGGGGCTGAAAAAAAGAGGGTGGGGGGGCAAAAAAAGTGTGTTTCCAATGTTAATTCCAATAGGAGCTTTGAACATGACTACAGCCCGAACCGCTGAAAGGAATTACACCAAATTTGACGGGATGATAGATTTTAGTTCGCAGATCACTCTTTCAGTTATCAGGTTTAAACCCGCTGAGTAGTTGTTGAGAAGTTTAAGGAAAAAAAATAAGAATATCTGCAAACGCTGCTAATTTGTTAATAATAATGAGCTTGTGCAGGGAAATGCAGAGCTCTGATTGGCATTCACTACTTCAACCAGGAGTCACAAAATAAAGCATACAAAAATGAAAAGGGGGTAGGGTACGAATACTTTCACCCCCTAGCCATGCTCCTGGGGTCCCAGAGGGACCACAGCAGGAGAAAAAAAAGCATTTAAAAAAAAAAAGTTGCAGTGAATTCCTAAAATCAGCGAATTTACGTAAAAAAAAAAACAATTGCTATTCTTTGGCAGATGGAGTCCCCTTGGATGCTGAGGGTCCTTGGGATCCAAGAAACCCTCCTGTTACTACTAGGAGGCCCACTCCCTTTCTCAACCACTCTGTAAATATGCCTCTTGGCACACTAATAGTTGAGGGATGAAGTTCCCTCAGCTGCCGAGGGTCATTGGGGGCCAAGAACCCCTATTGTTACTACCAGTAAGTCCCACACAGCAGGACTGCTGAGACCATGTCAGAGGCCAGACCCCTTTCCCAATCACTCTTGAAATGGGCCTCCTGGTGCACTACTGGTTGGGGGATGAAGTCCCCTTGGATGCTGAGATTCGTTGGGGACCAAGATCCCCTATTGTTATCACCAGTAAGTCCCACACAGCAGGATTGCTAAGACATCATCGGAGGCCCCACCCCTTAATCAATCACTTTGCAAATGTGCCTCCTGGCAGACTCCTGCTTGGGGATTGAGTCCTCTTGGTTGCTGAGTGTCGTTGGTGATCAAGAATCCCTATTGTTACCACCAGTAAGTCCCACTCAGCAGGACTGCTGAGACCTTATTGGAGACCCCGCCTCCTTTCTCAACCACTCTGCAAATGCCTCCTGGTGCACTACTGGTTGGGGGATAAAGGTCCCTTGGCTGCTGAGGGTCGTTGGGGGCCAAGAACCCCTATTGTTAGCACCAGTAAGTCCCACACAGCAGTATTGCTGAGACCTTATCGGAGGCCCCACCCCTTTTCTCAACGACTCTGCTAACGGGCCTCCTGGCACAGTACTGCCTGTGGGATGATGTCCCCTTGGCTGCTGAGGGTAATTGGGGGCCAGGAACTCCTGCTGTTACCTCCAGTAAGTCCCACACATCGGGATTGCTGAGACTTCATCAGAGACCCCGTCCCCCTTGTTCAACCACTCTGAAAACGTTCCTCCTGGCATTACTGGTTGATGGAGTGAAGTCCCCTTGCCGCCTGCCAAGCGGAGTTTACCACCCACCCCTAAAATAAAGGTGCGAAACAAGCAGCAAGAGGTAAAATGAAGGTGAGAAATGAGCAGAAAGAGTCAAAATAAAGGTGAGAAACGAGCAGCATGAGGGAAAACAACAGACAGAATGAGCTGAAAGAGGACAAAACAGAGGTCAGGAATGAGAGGCAAGAGGCAAAATAGAGGTCAGAAACGGGCAGCAAAAGGCAGAATAAAGGTCAAGAGTGAGCAGAAAGATGCAAAATAACAGGCAGAATGAGCACAAAGAGGCAAATAGAGGGCAGAAGCGAGCATAGAAGAGGCAGAAAAATGAGTTGAAAATGAGCATTGGAGGCACAAAACCGAAGGCAGCAAAGGTTAGCGGATGGGCAAGCTGGACAGGAGGGCTGTCACAGGGGGAGCTGGCATGAGGACCTACTCCTGTGTACCCCCTACTTTTGTTTACCACACACCTACAGACAGCTCCACTCAGACACTCATGCACCCAGTCACTCACCCACTCTGAGACTTATCCATCCATTCACAGACTTTCAAAGACACTCATGTACCCACTCACAGACCCTGTCAGACACTCATGCACCGACTCAGACACTCACTCATCCAGTAACAGACCCACTCAGACACTCCTGCACCCACTCACAGACCTACTCACAGACCTACTCACACACTCACACACCCACTCACAAATCCACACAGACACTCCTACACCCACTTACACAGCCATGTACACACCCATACAGTCACACAGATAACCACTCACTGTCCCATACAGCCACTCACACACCCAAAAACCCATTCCCACACCCACTCAGAGACCCATATAGCCACTCACACACCCACTCACCTACCTATACAGCCACGCTCAAAAGTAACAGGTTACAGTTAGGAAATACATTTTTAAAAAAATGTTTAAATTCACTGAAAAACAAAGGTTACAAGGACGTTTCCGTTAGGAAATAGAATTTTTAAAAACATAGAAATTCACTGAGAAAAAACAAAGGTTACAGAGACGTAATAGAGACGTTATAGTTAGGAAATTGAATTTCAAAAACCTTAGAAATTCACTGGAAAAAACAAAGGTTACAGGGACGTTATAGTTAAGCTCAGATTTCACTCGTACAAAACCAGTGAAATTCAGCAGTTATAGTTAACTGAGCTAACTATAACTTACGCACCACATTGCACTGCTTATGACCTCACATATTACCTTACTCATAAGATGATCATTGATATCACTGATGACATAATGACATCTAAAATGACTTCATTGATGACATCACTGATGACATCATCAACAGAACCACTCTGTATCTGTATCTTCTTTATTGTATAATTACGTAAAATCATTACAAAAATAAAAAGTGGATAGTGCCAATAAAAGATACAACATAAAACAATAATACCAATCCATCAGCTTGCAGAGTTAAAAGATTACACATATTGCAAATTAAAACAGGACTTTAGAACCCAAAGGAAGTCAGCCTAATCACATATGATGTTGATAAGCATGTGGCGGCGCTAGGTGCAAGATAACCTGGTGCGTAAAATTTGTCCATGCTTTATCATACTGATTCTCAGAGGGAGAAGCTTTCTGTTTAAAATGCCGCATGCCAGTCATAAAAGAATGTCAACCTAGGCGCATATGATTTAATATAGATGCAGTGCACGCTGAGAGAGGAATGCCCTGATGTGAGAAATAGGGCCATACCTTATCATGCCCGTGTTTGATGGGCATGCAAACTTATGTAGTGCTTATTTTTGTTAACAATAGTCCCTAGCTTAATTTTAGTTAGGAAAAAAGGATTCTACATAGACTTCAATGAGACCTATGTGAGTTCCTCCTGTGTCCAGCCGGACAGAGGAGCATTTAATCTTAAATTATCAAAGGGATGTAAGTACAAGTGAATGAATGAATGAATGTGAACTTTATTCGGATATACATTATATCCATAAAAGTACAGTTAAAACAAGACACAATATGAAAAATAGAGTTAATATAAACATATAAAATAGCGGAATTATATCGAGTGCATAGTATTACGAGTGCGTACCGCCAACTTTAAAAAGGATCCAAATCTAAAACACAATTCATCATTATTGATAGCAAGCACCATATCATAAGCAGTCATATAGTCCGAAACACATTGTGACTAAGTACGGGATCAAAAAATGTTTTGTGGGGAAGGAATAGAAAGAACAGAAAATTAAAAATGTAGCATTGATTGTTTCGAGCTATTATTACATGGGCAGACGGAGGATTCAAAGTTAGCAGTATAGCCAGTAGGAAAAGACAACAAATATTTCATTGTATCTGTTCTCAGCCTGAAGAATAAGCCCCTTTCCCATCGACCAACAGGATTTAAGAGATATTTAGGTAAGTCTGGGGTTACAAACTCAACTTGCATATATCTAGCAACTGAGGTCTTATTATATTCAGTTGCTAGTCTAGTTTTTTTAAAAGATGCATAGAGTGAGCTTTCTATAGTTTTAATATTAGCAGGGCTATAATCTAAGGGATTTAGGAACAAATGTTCCATATTCAAATTAGTCAAACGTTTATGTACTCCTGCCAGCCACGGTATATCCATCCCTCTGTCACAATTCATGCAATCCATGATTATCTCTCTGGTCAATTGTGCAGCCTTATTCTTCCAAATTCTTAACCAGAACAATGTCGGGCGAGCCTTTATAAAATCTTCTATATACGGCAGATGTAATTCGCTATGGCTAGCATATGTGGAAGAAAAGAAAGGGGCTCCCAGAGTTTTACGACAAAATCTATTCTCCTCGCACTGAATAGGTGTGCAGGTGGAATACCCCCATACCTCTGCACCATATGTAGCAGTTGGTACACATTGTAATCTGTAAATTTCAATAATAGAAGGAACTACCCCTATGTTTTTTGGCTTTGGTAGCCTCAAGATTGTATTAATAGAATTGGTAAATTTCCTTTTACAGTGAGCAATATGATCATTCCATAAACCATTTGATGCAAATACCAGGCCTAAATAAGGAAAAGTGCACGTGCTTATCAATTGGTCATCGGCGTAAAGCAGTGCGGGGATCTTGTTTCCCTTGATAATTGGGACGTCTTCAGTTGTAGACAGAAGTGATTTAGTTAGATCATTAATATACAATATAAAAAGAAGCGGGGCCAGGACACAGCCCTGTCTGACCCCCCTGCCAATTTTAATAGCCTTCGAGATCTCGCCATTCCTTCCTATACGCACCCTAGCTTTCAGGTCTCTGTGTAAATATGCCAAAAAGAAAACCAGTTGGTCGTCTAGCCCAAAGTTCAAGAGAATTTGCCACAGCCGTGATCTGTTGACAAAGTCAAAGGCTGACGTGAGATCCATGAAAGCTAGGTACATTGGTGTTTTTTTAGCTATTGTATATTTGCTAATAATCAGGTGAAGGTTAAGGCACTGTTCAACCGTGCCGACATTACTCCTAAACCCCAGCTGGGATGGGTGCAAGACCTTATTTTCCTCTGCCCATAGGTTGATCCTATTAAATAATACCCTACCCAGAATTTTTAGGGTATTATCGATCAATGAAATTGGCCTATAACAACTCGGATCCGTCCGGTCCCCCTTCTTAAAAATTGGGACTATAGTACTATATGACCAAGAGTCAGGAATAAATGAATCGGTGAGATTATTAAAAATATTGGTAAGAAGTGGTGCCCAGAAGTCGGGTTTATTTTTAATTAAATCGATCGGGAGCCCATCTGGACCTGGTGCTTTGCCTCCTGAACTTTGGCTTATGGCATCTTCAACCTCAGTTAATTCAATCTGTATTCCAGAGGTAAAGGTGTAAACTTTTTCAGGTTCATTAGGGATTGGGGAGGAATAGATCTTAGTAAAATGAGCCTCCCAGGATTCGCTGGATATATTGCATCCGAGCGGTGAGGAAATAATACCTACATTTTTCATGTCTTTAACTGCCTTCCAGAAGTTTTTTCCGTTTTTTAGGGCATTTGCCCGCAGAAGATTTGCCCAATGGTCATTAATGAGCTCCTCCTTTCTACGTGTAATGGCTTTCTTGTAACTACACCTGCATGAGGTCACGAGGGAGCTTACTCTTGGTTTGCTTAAGAGGGCCTTTCTTAATTCTCTATTGGCCACTGAGCATTCTGTATTGAACCAACCGGGTTCGGAATTAAATGTTCTAATTGGTTTAGAAAGTAATTGTTTAATCCCATTACATAGCTTTGAAAAAGCGGCAACTACCTCTATATTTCCAGTACTGAACATCAGACATGTCTTAACTAGGTTAGGATAAGATTTTATCATTGTTTCGAAAAGGGCGTTGTTATCGATGTTACGCCAGACAATTCTAAGATTATCTGTAGTTAGCGTTAAATCACGGGCCCCAGGTGTACGGTCGTACACTGGTCGGCGCGAAAAGCTTAGAATAGTGTTGATGGGGTTATGATCTCCTTGTATAGTGGGGATAACTTCAGCCCTTAAAACATGATCTTCGAGAGGGGTATTAACGAAAATATAATCAATAGTAGAAGTAGAACCTCGACTTCTATAAGTTGGAATCACGCATTCGTCTGGTGGCGGAATTGCAGCGATTTGCATAACATTCACAAAGTTATGAGTACTTAAAAGATTCATTAACTGTTCCCCTCTTTTACTTAATGATGCATCAGTGGCAAGCCGCATAACGGAATGAATATCCTTTGGGATTTTAACATTAAAATCTCCGCCTAAGCAAATACCCTTAGTTTGGGTACCACAATTAACTGATTGTAATTTTAAAATAAAGTTAAACAACAAAGAAAAGTTCACATTGGGGACTGATTTAAAATCATCGTTATAAAAATTAATCAAGTAAATGGAATCCCCCCGAGTGTAGAGGGTTACTTGAAATTTATCACTATTAGTAGATAGAATTTTGGAATGTCCACCTGACTTAATGTTTATCCAGGTTGAAAGGCCGCCAACAGGTCTGCCAGATGTGGGAATGGGGGACAGGATGTTAATACATTCAAAGCCCTCCATATGCAAATCTTGAGTAGCCCAGGTCTCCTGAAACATGACAATGTCCTGAGAATTAATTAATTCTTTCCAGTCTGGTAAATGTAACTTAGATTTCAGACCGGCAATATTCCAACTCAATATTTTTAATAGATGATCCTCTTTTATTTTAATTAAAGGATCAGATTTGGGAGCTTGGGAGCTGCACGTAATTGGTGCTAAAGTAGATACATCCATGCTTTCTTCATTGGTTACCTGTGTGGGCAGTCAATCTTGGCAGTCTAAGCCAGATAGTAATGAGAATTTGTTCGAGGTCGGGATAGGACTATACAAGTTACAGGGCAATGACTCAAGTACAGGTTTATAAAAATAACCCAGGGGTAAAGTACATATGCTGGTGCTATGACTAGTCTGATCCCTCTGTAGTGTCAAGATGTTTTTGGCTACCGATTGCCTCCGGAAATTGATGACGATGCAATCACCCTTAATGTTTTTATAAGATTTTCCTAACCAACCCACTCGTCTTACCATGATAATTTCTCCTATTAATGAGGGTCTAAATCTCCTGTGTTTTGTGAGCCAATCAACGCATTTACAGCGTAATTGTTCCCAGGACTCTGTTTGATCTTTTCTCAAAGGGGGAACCCCTGCTAAGGTCACGACATATGGGCATGCCTCGGGGGGCAGATTTATTACCACATTGTTGCCCTCAGTATTATTTGTAAGGTCAGGGTCAATTTCGACTACTTGCTCTGTCCTAACCAGATTGTCGCTAGAGGGTCTATTTGAGCGGACATCAATGGCAGAGTTATTTATTGGTTTGCCATTAATATAGTTGGATGTATGAACCGATGGCCCCTTAGCGTCCCTGGTTTCCCTTGATTCGAAGCAAGTACGAATCCTTTTACAAGTTACACAGTCATTGACTCCCTGAATTGGAGGTTGAGGTACGTTGGTATTTTGAAGTGGGATGGGCACGATTGACCTACTGCTAAGATTGGGGTCAGATATAATATCAATAACCTGGGACATTTCATTCAAATGCTGCGGTGTGGGGTATAATTGCTGGAGGGGAAAAGAGTTAACAATACGCTCATATAAGGAAGGAAATAAATTATCTAGAGCCGTCTTAACACAGTCAGTAATAACAGTAGATAAATAACTGATATCGATTGCACTATTTAAGTTGGCATTTTCCATAGAAGGAAACAAATGTTCGCTCTCAGTTTGAGTTCCAATTGTGTGAGTAGATAAATCAATCGGCGGGGCATGTACAAGAACCTCAGTTGCTTTTATATTTGTTGGTGTAGGATGGATCCATGACTTTAAGGTTGATCGGGTAGAACAGGGACGAATGGGTTGTTTCCTCTTCACATTTACAGGTTTCCCGACTTTCCTTTTGCGCTTAGCCCCTAAAAGAGGAGTATTGTTAGGGGTGTTGTTAATTGCAGAATTCGGTTCAGTAGAGTCAGATGTAATGACATCACAAGCCTCCTCACAGTTCACGGCAGGAATAACAGAGACACATGCAGTAGCTTCAGTAACTTCGGTAATATGCCCAAAGGGTGGTGCAAGTTGTCCTAATCCGAGGGACAAGCGTCTCTCAGTGAGCTCGATTTCGTTGCTCACGATGCTAACAGCCCTCTCCAACATGTTTTTAATACACGTTGTTGCTGATTTGGTTACAGGTACGTTTGTACGCCTCCCCATTATTTTTATGAGCGGGAGGTAACAACAATAATGCAATGCAGGATGGCACAGTTACTGAGGATCGAATATGAAACGATAGACAGAGCTCACCTTTCCTTAGTTGAAGAGGGTATGGCCCAGTCCAGTCTCTTCCGGTCTATGACGGGCAAGGACGGGCCCGCCCTTGGCCCGGGCTTCGCCCGGGCGCGACCCTCGCGCGTCCCGCGCAGCTTTGGTCTCCCGCGCTTATGAGCGCGTCAGCAGGTGATTCTCCTCCCTCCTGGGAGTCCGGTATTCTGGTCAATGTAGTCCCCAGTCCTCCAGCACTACACAGGCAGAGTTTCACCAGGCAGGTTTTCAGGCGCGTAAGTACAAGTGGAGAAGACTGATGAAACAAGGGCACAGTCCTGTACCGAGTTTTCAACAGAGAGAGGCGAAGAAAGATCAAGAAGTAAGAGGCAATTACAAATTAGTAACAGGCAAATACATTTTGGAGCGATCATGGGGGCTTACAATACAATGAGCAACTTCAAGTAAGCTCTAGCCAATAGTATCCACGGTACATTTAAACAATCGCCATAATGTGGAACTATTATAACAAGTCGACGTGACGTTTCGATCCCTAGCTCCTAGTATACAGGGATCATCATCAGGACTAAAGGATTTGTCAAAAGTAATGCCTGGTTAGATTATAACGCCTATGAACATTGAATGAATAAAAGGAAGGAGAGAATAAAAAATACAGAAAGTCAGCATTTGCGTAAATTAATACTCAAAAGAACAACATGTCGATTGTCATTTATGTGCTCAGGAGTGGAGCCGCATGCGACAATTGGTGATGGGGGTAAACAAGTGATGAAGTGGAAATATATGCAGAGACTTGGTGAAATAATTGCTCGGCGACGCATTTGTGCTGGAGGTAGATGCTAGAAACGGTGCCAGGTGATGGGTAAGGCCTGTGACTTGAATATTGAGAAAATAATGGTGCATGAGAAGAATCGGCAGTTGGTGCGTCAAACTGTCATGCGGTGCGAGGCGACGGTAGCAAGTGGTGGTGATAAACGTGCAATGTGTGGGAATGGACGAAAAGGATAATTACCTAGGGGAGGGGGCTTGGGTGGAATAGAAGAAGTTCGCGGTTCGTGGTATTCGCGACTTCAAAGAGGTGATTTCCTTCTGGTTGAAAGACGATGCAGCTAAAGTGATCAGCCGCGTTGTGATATCTGAAAGCGACACACTTGTTAAATCTGAACTGAGTCGGTGACCAGAAATGAGTCTAAAAGGAGTTAGGAATGCCTGCTCACCGTATTTAAAATAGACACGCTTTAAATTCAGGGAATAAAGGAGCGCGTCTGGGTGTTGAATCAGGGTGGCAGCTACTTGTGCTGTCCGTAGTATTTAGGGGCTGGTAGCGGAAGAAAAAAGGGAAAATGAGTTGGCAGCCTGGCAGGAAGGGCTTCTGTGGGGGACACGATAAGGGTGTATGATTTGCTTACCGTGGTTAAATTGATATTAACGGCACGCGCAGCCACAATGGGGAGTCCAAGACAGTCGGCAATGGGGATTGGACTGGAACGGGTGAGGGATGGTTTATGTGAAAGAAACGATAGAAATGGAAGAAGGGCTGTGTCAGTATGATGCCGAGATCGGCGTGAATGTGGGGGCCATTTTGAAATGGGGAAAGAACGTGGTGTGTGATTCAATAAAGATGCATCAATCCCGGTGACTTATAAGTAAAACAGGTCGTAACAACAGGTTAAAAAATGCATTACAAGAAAGGAATTACGAACAATTTTCATGTAAATTGTATGTTTTGGCTTTTGAAGAGTAAATCAGAATCTGTCATTCAAGGGGTATGACAAAAGGAAAAGTCTTTTTGGATAAAGTTTTAAAGGAGCGTTGTCCAATCTTCAGACCTATTTAGGCCTTTCCGAATTGAGTCATATGTGAGAATTGCTTTCAATTCCTCTTTGTTTAAGATCTGGGCCATGTTGCCTCCACGTGGTGGTAGTTTAAGCACTTTCAACACTGTCCAACGAATGTCGTCCTCATTGTGATTGGCCTCTCCAAAGTGATCAACTAGTGGCGCATTCGGAGTATTGCACCTGATTCGGCTTCTGTGCTGGCAGATTCTTGTTTTTACTTTCTGCGTAGTTTGGCCTATATAGATCTTTTGGCATGGACACATGATGAGGTAAATTACATTTGCAGTGTTGCAGTTGGAAAAAGAATTACTGAGTGCTGTGATGTTGTTAAAGGTGAAACTTTTTCCTTCCATTGAAAACACACAAACATTACAATTTCTGCATTTGAAATGCCCTAGAATGGGCGGGAGGCCCCAAGTACCCTCAAGAGTGGAAGTATTGACAGTAGAGGGTAGAGCTGCGCGGATCAGGTGATCCTTTAGATTTTTGTTTTTTTTAAAAGCAAAAAGTGGTTTGTCTAATGTCAGTGTTCCTGCATTCAAGATGGGCCAGTGATGGAGTATCATTTTTCTCAGTTTGTTTGAGACTGGCGAAAAAGTGGTTACACAGGCTAATCGTTCTGTTTCTTTTTTTGGTTTGGGGGTTAGCAGAATTTCCCTTGGACAGTACCATGCGCGTTTAGAGGCATTCTTAATGATTCCCTTGGGGTAGCCTCTTGCTTTCAATTTTGCGGAGAGATAGTTTGCTTCTCTAAAATAGTCGGTCTTACAAGAGCAATTTCTCCTTATTCTCAGGAACTGGGAATAGGGCAATGAGTCTCTGAGGGCCCTAGGGTGGTTGCTTGTGTAATTCAGTAGAGTATTACGCTCTGTTGGTTTCCGGTACAGTCGTGTAAGTAATTCTCCTTCAGAGTGGAATATTGTAAGGTCTAGGAAGGCAATGGATTCTTTGTCAGTCGTGACAGTGAATGATAAACCTGAACAGTTATTATTCATCCAGTGTACAAAAGATGTTATGGATTCTGTGTTCTCCTGCCAGATTATGAAGATGTCATCTATATACCTGCGCCAAAGGCAAATGCAAGGAAAGAAAGGGTTAGAATCAGTGAGAATGACATTGGATTCTAGTTGGTCCATAAACAGAACTGCCAGATTTGGGGCAAAAATTGCACCCATTGAGGTACCTTTGATTTGTTGGTAGTAGGTGTTGTCAAAAAGAAAAAAGTTACGTGTGAGGCAGATTTCTAGGAGTTGCAAAATAAAAGTGGTAGGAACAGCGTGGGGACGTGGTCTTGAGTCAAGAATCTTTTTAATTGCTAACAGGGCGGTTGTCTGTGGTATGTTGGTATATAGTGATTCAACGTCCATAGTACATAGTGTTTCATATGTTGGGTTGTATGGATGATGTTCAACGAGATTGATCATTGCCATTGAATCCCTCACGTAGCATTGTGTGTTAGGGACAAATTCTTTTATGAAGAAGTCTACGTACGCACCTAATGGTTCTAGAATTGAGCCGCAGGCTGAAACAATGGGACGGCCAGGGGGGTTGGTAGTGTTTTTATGAATTTTGGGTAGTGTATATATGACTGGGGTTCGTGGAGTTTTTACATTCAAATAGATGAATTCTTTTTTGGAAAGAAACCCAGTGCGGAGACCATCTGTGGTTATTTTAAGGATTACCTCCTGAATTTCTTTGGTGGGATTTTTTGCCAGTATCAAGTAATGATCTTTATTGTCCAACTGTCGTTGAATTTCAGCGACGTAGGCTGCCTTTTCTTGAAGGACTATGCCACCTCCTTTGTCTGCGCTTTTGATGATTAGCGAGTCTTTCGCTTTGAGTTGACCGATTGCTAATTTTTCTTTCAATGTAAGATTGAAAGGAATGAAGTGTTTGTTGTTCTGAATAATTATGTAGTGCAGCTCCCCCAGGTGAGAACTTTGCGCATACTTAAGTGTTATTCATGTATAATGCCACATGCTGGATTGAAAAGTGCTTAGAAAGCATACGTGACAGTAGGGTGGGACATGACCTGTGATTGAATTGTCACATAATTAAAGCAAGCTATTCACTTAAAATGTTGCACAGACAGCATAAGTGCCAATAAAGTGTGTTGTGTCCTGTGACAAAGATTTACACTATAAAACACCAGCACATCATGTCAAAACAGTCATTAGCCTTCACACTAAGTTGCTGAAGGGTTTACAAATTGTCCAAACTGCACTCCTCATGGCCAGCAGGTATATTTTTCCAGTGGCACCCAAATTCCCCTATGGGCAGGGTTAAAAGCCTGGTCTGCAGTATGTTCTGTAGGAATTGCCATCCCAGGGCCACTTTCAGGTATGGTTGGCATGAGGTGTCTTCATGCTATTTGCCAATACTCTCTGTGCCTGTGCAGTTTCTAATTTGTTCTACATCCTGCTCCCATGATGTGCACTTGCCTTGCTCATTAACCCACCTCTTTAAGCTGTCCATTGTTAGCAATGAGCCTATTAGTCAATCTAAGGACAAGTTTGATGATTCTCTGGCACTGCTCCAGTACCTTGCTCAGATGCTCTTTGAGTCTCTGAATATCACTGTCAGTGCATCTCTCACTGAATCTGGATCCGCTCTAGACACACGGTGATAATATTTGATCAGATATTTTTCTCATTCGATGTCCATATTCACAAGATTGAATACTAGCCAGATCAGTGTGCACCTAGTTGTTTTTGGGATGTTAAATATTTTCCTACAAGCAGCTGTATGAGTCGCTCTAGTGCCTCAGTGAGCATGCCAGGGAAAGCAAGATGTACATAGTTTATCACTGGTAACAATTTTGCCTGCAGAACTCATCGGATCCCCTCTGCTGAGTGGATTTGCAGTGTCTTACAGCAGAACGCCTAGATAGTTATATTTACTGGCAGTGCTTATCCATAACGGGCCCAATTGCCATTCCACTTGATGTTTCTTAGTTCTGTGCCCAAACACCAAGGCTTTAGTTTTCGTGGCATTGACATACAGAAAATTGTATGCATTATACAGACGTAGTATGTTCAACGCCCTCTTCATACCAATTCTAGTTTTGTCCAGTAACACCGAGTCATCCACATACTGCATGATGGGGAGTCTAATGGGGCCTATCTTAGATAGGAAGATATTTCTTTTTAGTAGTTCCACACCTAAGTCTGCAGTATAAAAGTTAAACAAATTGGGAGCAAGAACGCATCCCTACTTTAGCCCCTTGTTTGTATAGATTTTTGCCATAGCATGTCTCTGGGGGATCTTGGTCCAAAGCCATGTGCCAGTGTACAGTGCTGTGATGGCTGCAAGGAGCTTCCTAAGTATTCTCCACTATAATTGTTTTGATCAGAGGATGTTACGGTAAATGTCATCAAAAGCATAGTTGTTTTTTTTTATTTCAAAAGAATTTATTATTTTAAGGGAGTAAGAACAAGCATAGTATACAATCACGGATGATACAAATGATATCAGCTGAAAGACATCCAACCTGGAAAGCTGAGAATTGACACTAGAATTTCATTACAAAGTTCATTAATCTGGAAATATCCGAGGAATGCATTAAATAAGGAAGAGACACTAGATAGTCAGGAGATGTGCTTATCAAAAAGTATCATCATCCTATATTAACTTGGGTATAAAGGGAAAGAAAGAAAGGAAAGAAAGCAAAGACAGAAAAAAGATAGAAGAAAAGAGGAAGAAGGACAAGACAGAATGAAAGAAGAGAAGAGGATTTCCAAAGGATTCACCCAGCAACAACGACAGCATTAACCAGGCACATCAAACGGGTATTGAGCCACCAATCCCTCTGAGGCCCTTTGCACATACGTATCTAGAGTCCGCCACACCTCATTAGATATAGACGGAGAGAGGTGAGCATGATCAACTGACGTATGAGCACTACGCAAAAAAGAAACCCATGCCCACCAAGTATGATAAGAGACTGAGGAAAAAGATTTCCACTCCATGAGAATTACTTTGACCGCAATAGTTAGTAAAAGATCCAATAGTTGTAATTCCATGGCATCTAAGGGCAACGGTACCGAGGCCGCCAACGGACCTAGAAGAATTAGTGGAAAAGAGAGTTGAAACTCAATATCAAAGATAAGCATGAGGTGTTTGTGAACTAAACCCCAAAAGGGTTAGAGAAGAGAACAATTAAAGAACATATGTTGGAAGTCACCTGGTGCAAGACCACAACTCCAACAGAGATTATCGTCCTTGAGACTTAACGCGTGTAAACGAGTGGGAGTCCAGTGAAGAAGATTAATAGAAAAAAGCTTAGATTGCATTAATGAGGGGGCGATTTTATTACGAAGCGAGAGCCTACCAATATCTTGCCAAGTGTCCGAAGAAATATGATCAGTGACTTCATGCTCGAAATGACGTAGCCATTTTTGCTGCGTAACAGTTTGAGTAGGAAGTGTCGAGGACGACAAAAATTTATAAATCCTAGATGCTACATGACCAGACTTAATCCATAGGTGAAAAAGCATAATCATGGGGGAAGAAGGCTGAAGCTGTATTCTAGCAAGTGCTACCTTTATCTTAAGAAAAGTATAAAAATCTAAATTAGATAGAGAAAATTGCTGGGCCAGGGTAGAGAACGGAAGAGGATCATTATTGGAATCATACAAGTGCTTAACAAGCGAGATACCTTTCCCCGCCCAGTAAAACATCAAGTCTGGATCAATATTAATTTTAATTTTGGAGTTGCGCCAAATGGATGACCATCTAGTTTTATGCAGCGGAATCGCCACTCTCATGTCAACTTTGCGAATCGCAGCAACCGTATCCAAAATAATAGATCTAGAAAATGGAATGAAAAGGGTATGCGTGGTTAAAAAAGAGGCAGTTGGAAGCGGAGAGGCCAATTCCTGTTCTATTAGCAACCAAGCTGGAACCTGCATAAAGGGAGAGGAAAACCAGAGCGCACCCTGGGAGGCTAAAAAAGCAGATTGATATTTTCCCCAATCAGGGAGATTACATCCCCCCGACTCATAGGGTTTCCTCAAAAATTTATAGGCAATTCTAGCCCTTTTATTATTCCATAAGAATTTGGAGGTAATTAAATCAAGATCATGAAAGAAGGCGTCAGAAAGCTTTACTGGAATCATAGAAGAGACAAAATTAATAATAGGTGTTATCATCATTTTAAGAGTTTGGAACCGACCCCACCAGGAGATATGCTTCGGAGACCAATTATCTAAAAGATGTCGCACTTTAAGAATAGTTTGAGATTCATTATAAGTAACCGTGGCATAAAGGGTGGAACAAAAATAAATACCCAGATATTTTAGTTGCTTAGATTGCCACTTAAAGCCCGCCGAACCCATATGAGAGGAGAAGCAGTAAGCATTTAAGGGGAACATTTCTGTCTTATCTCTGTTCAGTGTATACCCTGAAACCTTTGAGAAAATGGAAATGATCTCAGAAATAGCCGGGATAGCACGTGCAATATCATCAGAAAAGATGAGAACGTCATCAGCATAGGCAGCTACTTTTAGCTGATGGGAACCAAAAGAAAAACCCATAATGTCTGGATGTACATCAATCAGTCTAAGAAGAGGATCAATGGACAACAAAAATAAAAGAGGAGACAAAGGACACCCTTGTCTCGTACCCTGGCAAAGATTAAAAAAGGACGAGGTGGCCCCATTCACTCTTATGTTAGCCCTAGGTCGGGAATAAAGAGACATAACCATACTGATAAAAGAATCACCGAGGTTGTGTGCACATAAAACAGCTCGTAAAAAAGGCCAGGAAACCTTATCAAAGGCCTTTTCAGCATCAAGGGCCAAGGCCGCCGCCGGAAGATTGGATCGCTTAGCGGCACCTAGAATATGACAGAAAGTACGGATATTATCACGTGCAAGACGACCCTTTACAAAACCTGTTTGGGAAGGATGAACCAATTGAGGGATAAAGGATTCTAATCGTTTAGCTAAGATTTTAGCAAAAATCTTAGCTTCCATATTAAGCAGGGAAATAGGACGAAAATTCTTGGGGTCTGAATGATCTTTTCCTTCTTTGGGGATTACTACAATAGTAGCATCGGCAGCCGAGCCAGACACAGAGCCATCCTTGATAAAAGCATCAAAGACCGATTGAAGTTTCGGAACAATCACAGATACGAAGGTCTTATAAAACAAAATAGGGTACCCATCTGGACCCGGAGCCTTACCGGAACGAGTGGCTTTAATCGCGGAAATAATTTCATCAGAGGTAATCGGGGCATTTAATGAATTATTAGCATCCTCCGGTATAGTTTTCAACGGCACTGTCTTCAAAAACTCCTGGCACTGTTCAAAAGACGCCTGAGTAGAGGGGGTATATAACTTATTATAAAAATCGCGAAAGACCTCAAGAATCTCTTCAGTCTGAAATTTCCTCTTACCAAGATGGTCAGTAATAGAGGAGATTTGGGAAGACTTATTAGCAGACTCCTGGAACTTTAATGTAGCTGCAAGAGTCTTGCCCGCACGATTTTTTAACAGTAGCCGCTTAGATTTCTGAGCCTGAAAACCAATATGCGCCCTCTTAGTGACAATAGTATTATATGCATATTTTAAATTCTTAATAGATTGTAAGCACGATTTATCCTTAGAATGTCGAAAAAGAGATTCCTGACGCTTAATATCCTCTGCTAAGTCCGTGAGTTCTTTTTTGATGGCAGCGTTTCTCCTGGACATACACTTAATGACCTGACCTCGAAACGTGCATTTAAAAGAGTCCCAGAGAACAACAGGGGAGCTTACTGAGCCAACATTCTCAAGGAAAAACGTCTCAATATCATTGGAAAACTCTTGAACCTGGGAAACATCATGTAAAATTTCCGTGTTTAGCCTCCAAGATCGAGACCTTGCCCTAGGAGCAAAAGACCTAAGTGTGAAAGTTACCGCGGCATGATCTGAGACTAAAATGGGGTGAATAATCGGAGATGCGGAAGCTTGAACAAGAGAGGAGTGAACCAGGAGATAATCAATACGTGAGAAGGACGAGTGAGGGGAAGAAAAAAAGGAGAAGTCACTGCCAGTGGGATTGTGAAGACGCCAAACATCCTGAAGATGGGTCAGAGAACACATATTAATCATTTATTTATGTGCTTGAGGGGGACGAAAATTAAAGGCAGAATTCCTATCCAGAATAGGATCCATTGGTAAGTTAAAATCACCACCTACAACAAGATTGCCAGAATGAGGCGTGTCATTTAGCTTTTTGGTGATCGTTTTCCAAAAAGACGGATCATCCTTGTTAGGGGCATAGATATTCATGACAAAGAGAACAGCATTACCATCGGACAGCTTAGATAGTAGCCAGCGTCCCTCTGTATCCTGTTCAGAGGAAACGATAGACAAACCCGAATGTTTAGAGAATAAAGTAAGTACCCCATTTCTTTTACCACACGCATCTGAGCAAGCAACATCAGCAACCCACTCCTTCTTCAGAAATAACGCTTCCCTAACAGAGACCTTTGTCTCCTGAAAGAGTACGAGATCCGAAGAAAGAGATTTACAATAGTCTAGAATCTTTGACCTTTTAACTGGGTGACTTAGCCCTTTGACATTAAGGGAGAGTACATTCAAACCAGCCATAGACCTATTAACAGGAGAAAAAGATATTGCATAATTGATATATGAACTACAACATCTAAGAGACCTCGCCTCCAGACACTAGACCTCCACACGCAACCGGGAGAATCCCCGGAGGAAATCCAAAGAGAAAAGGAAAAAAGAGATAAAAAAAAGAGCAAGAAGAAAGACAGAGAAAGAGGGAGAAGGGTCAACAAGGAAGGTCTGAAAAAGACCGAATTCATACAAGGGGGGACATGGAAAAAGAGCAAAGAGCCCAACATGAGGAATAGAAACCATCAGCATAAATAGCCCCAAAACAGAACATAACAGATTATACGTCATTTTAAAAGAAGAACAATCTAAAGGATATGAACAAGAATCAATAACCGTTCTAGAAACAGTACAACATATAAGTCTATACAGGCGACAAGTTAACCAAATTGATAGGAAGGTAATACCGAAACAGAATCATAAAAAAGTGTAACTGATGCAAAAGAGAGCTAAAAGCTATCGTCACTATTATATCGAGCCAAACCAAAGCAGACAGATTAAGAGTAAGAGAAGAATAAAGAGAAAAAAATAAATACCAAAGGATATTATATAATACATTGTGAAGAAAGTAAATGAAATAAAGAGGAGAGCGGCATATAGTAATAGATCAATATATAAACCATGAAGTCTTATGGCAGATACATAAGATAACTGAAACAATACAACAAAAAAGAAAAATGTAAAGTCTATAGATAATCTAATAGATAACTGTCCAAAAATACATATCATTCGTTGCACTCGATTTAACTGAGAGAAGTGAAAATATCTTAAATATATGAACATGGAAGTAAAGAAACATAAACCTATCAATTACAATACAGCTATAGAATTCCGACCTAGTCGAAAAAGACACTTAATAATACGAAACACAGCAATCAATGCTATAACAGTGACATAGAACTAAACACTAACTCTACCTATAGCAATTAATAAGCCACAAATATTCATCAATGAGTCAAATATGTAATCAATCTATACACCAATATATTATAAACACTATCGTACTCCACAGATATGAGACAGCCAAAGACGATGAAAGTCATACACATACCACAATAAAAGAAAGTAAGAAGTCATACACTGGGATAAGAAATGAACCAGGACCTAAAATGCGGAAAGACAATTTGGGAAGGAGAATGCTAAAAAGGATGGCAAACGTGGAAGAGTGACGTCAAAACAACACTAAACAATACCACGAAATCTTGGAAGGTTCATACAATAGAGCTATCAACAATAAAAGACCGATACACCATACCGACAAGGAGGGAACACCACCAGACGACAAAAGCACAACAAAAACAATGGACACTAAGACCACCGTGCAGAACTAAAAGAGACTAATCTCAATAGAACTGCCAAAAAAGAAAATTCATTGCAGTATAAATAACCGCATCAGGTGCCAGAAGAACCAGGATCAAGCGAGGGCTCCATTTGAAGTTCCATCTGTAGCTCCATCTGATTGTCCAAAAACGAGACCAAGTCAGCAGGTTCATCAAAGATTCTAGAGCGACCTTTAAAAGTAATGCGGAATTTTGAGGGGCCAGCAAAAGAAAAGGGGATATTCATCTCAGAGAGACGCTTCCGAAGATTGAGAAAACCCTTCCGCCGTATGACCGTGTCTCTGGCAAAATCTTGAGAGATTGAAATGCGATGACCATTCCACGAAACAACTCTAACCTTCCGCATATGAGCCAGAATTTGTTCTGTATGCTGATGGCGCAGTGGCTTAAAAATTATCGCCCTAGGTTGCGTAGCAGACTTAGAACGAAAAGTGGGAACACGATGTGCACGTTCCAGCTCAAAATCTCTTTGGAAGGAAATTTACAGTGTGGAAGGAATCCATTGATAGAGGAAATCAATCATAGAAGGCGCATCTTTCTCAACATCCTCAGGAAGACCAAAAATGCGCAGGTTAGACCTGCGGTTACGATCTTCTTGCTCAGTGAGGTCCTTCCGCAACGCTACCATTGATCGCTCAAGTTGTGAAATAAATCTGGACTGCTTTTGCATGGAATCCTCTGCGCCGCTAATACGTGCTTCCGTGTCTGAAACACGAAGCGACAGGGCCTTGAAGTCATTCCTGATAGCTAACACTTCCACTTGCAATAAATCTGTGTTGGTCTTGGTAGACTGCGCAATTTCATAGACCTCATTAAGGCGCGTCAGGATAGTCTCAAGAGTGGGACTGGGGTCCTTTTGCGGAGATTCAGGTGTTGGAGATAACTGCTTGGCCCTTTTAAGCGACGCTTTAGATTCCTTTGCGTCTTTAGTATTTGAAGACGGGCCCATATTTGCAGCCATAGAGCACACCACCTCAGTAGGAGAACAGTACACCACTCCAGACAGATACCGAGAAGAAAATGCCAGGTGAGGTAGGAAACCTCAATACCACATAAGGGAGCGAGCAAAAATGGATAGCGCGCCCTTAGCAGGAGAACAGAAAAATAATAAAGGCAGATTCCAGGGACAGAGAGGGGGGCCACCTCACGAAAATATCACTCCTAGCCGGAATCAAAAAAGGCTCCTTTCAACAGTCAGAAATATCCCAAAGGCAGGTTAACAATAATCTAAGAGGCCCCACAAAATGGCCTTGACGATGCTTCTGACGCACAAAGTATCAGCAGAAAAAACAAAAAGTATTACCAAAATAGGCAGCAAGGCAGCAGGCAAAAAATAAAAAATCAATATCAAGTGAAAAAATAGAAGAAACGTCACCAATTCTTGTCTAACAACATTCCTGGGTCTTCTGTGGCATTATCGACTTCGCGCTGAAGAGAAACGTCTCACCGCTTCTGAGGAGACAAAATGGCGGCCGCTCGCGAAACACCGAGCGCCGTCAGACAGGAACCAGAATATGCATGCCAGCAGCCTCAGGAAGCAGGAAACCTCCTCCACAGCACTCGTAACATGTTCCTATCCATCTGTCCGAAATCCGCGATGGCCGGGGCAGCCCAAAACAGCAGCTATTCCTCTGTTAGCTCCGGCTCAGCACGGAGCCCAAGCACAAACCGCCATATCGTCGCGGCGCGCAAGCCACGCCCCCCATTAAAAGCATAGTTGTAATCAACAAAGCAAGAATTAAGTTGCGATGTAGATTCTATGGCCTTGGTTGGCAAGTAGGAAAAGGCCATAGCATTATCCATAGTGGAAAGGTTTGGCCTGAACCCTGTTTGGAATTGAGGTATGATGTTCTGATCAATCTAAGCCTCCAGCTCGTTCAGGAGCACTTTCACAAAGGCCTTGCCATCAACGTCCAGTAAGGCAATCAGCCTATAGATTTCCGGTCGGGAGTCATCCCCCTTTTTTTATATATGGGATGCAAGATGTACCCTTTCCATTAATCCGGAATAGCAGGTGTTAGAATGCATGCGTTAAACAGACTATGCATGTAGGGAGTACAGAATTCTCCACACAACACTCTTCAGTATTGCATAGAGTAGCACAAAGAACTTACGTACATGGTCCCCTTTTATACACAATAGAGGGGCTCATAAGTGGGTGGATACAACATGAGGCCGAAGAACATTACCATTTATGGTCATTTTCGATACTGAATCAATATGTGGGCGGAGCTAACACACTCCTTGAGCCCGCGAAAACATGGTCAAGCAAGGCTAACTGATAACAGATGTGGTCAAGTCTGGGCATGCGCCAGATGGACAAAGGAGCTATTTATAGACTGTTACTAGGCAGATTACAAGAGCAACTAACACAGAGGTTGGACTCTTCTCGTGGGGAACACGTGGAAGCATAACAATACAAAATGGAGTCCGAACTTCGGTCAACATAACAGAGAAAACATGATCTAAGTGAGGGAATTAATGTCTTCAGTAAATGCTTAATCACATCGTTGTTTCAGTTTACAACAGTAGGCCATTTGGTCCGAGGCTCCATCCTTCCAAATACCCTTCAGGATGGTTAGTGTCTCCCTTTCGGTTACTATCATTCGGGGCTTCTCCAAGTCTTCTAGATTATTATGATGAAGTACCTGGTTTTATCTGGGTCAATGTAGAGTTTTGTTGCGTAGGCCACCCATTAGTTTGCTTGTACCATGTTCGCCTTATAAGTTCTGCATTTAAGATTGTTGACATAACCCCAAAATTCCCTTGACTTGCTGGGCCCTAATAGGGAGTATATGTATTTCCATTTTTCCTCCATGTGATTTTGTTCCAATATCCAGGTAGTGTTTTGGTGTAATTTACTTGCTCTTTCAGGATGCTTTCCGTTCTTGAGCTCAGCCCGATGGAACTTCATTTGGCTCTCTTTAAATTCTTTGTTGTCAAAATGCAAAAAGAACCTTCTTCTTATGGGCATACTTTGCAAGTGTTGTTGCTTCTGTACAGACAAGGCTTCATATAGCTTTTCCATTATTACTGCCCAATGTTTCCCAATTTCTGTCATTTGTACAGCACAGGCTCTTCCACTGTAAATATCTGGCAAGGCATACAGCACCTCACTTGCTTCTTTTTATGGATG